>NC_092820.1:88919952-90344952 GCF_023375885.2 Dermacentor andersoni | reverse complement strand
GCCCAGTATACCTCGACGAATTACATAATACCCACCATCTTTTCGATCATGCCGTCACAAAAGTGCACGTAATCAAAACGTGCGCCACGTATCACCCAAGCCAGCCACCCCTATCTCGCAAGAGCTTCGACGGAGGGAGAGAGCGCATACGCTACGCAAGGCCGACGCAATCAACGCGACTAGAAACATCTATAAGACACTCGAATAGAGAGGTGAGAGAAGGCACGCGCCAGAACACCTTCTCAGACCTTGACACACGGCGAGCATAGCGAGAAGGAAGAGAGACAGCCCTAACATGAACCAAGGGATCGGTCACCTCCGTCCTCAAAGACATATCTGTGGCCACGGCAGAAATCGCAAGAAATGTCTAGAAGATTCCGAGTTTTTGTTCATGCCATGGGAGCCCGACTCCATGACAAAGTTCCAGAAATGCTGGCAGAGGCTATAAAGCGCCGTGCTGGAATCAGAGATGGTCAAAGCTCCCACCCCACTAGTGAAGAGATCTGCCGTGTAGACCGACAGTCTCACTCCCCGCAAAGCTGGCCCACGAGTTTCTCCAGCATCTGCATTTCCGGAAGAAGCTCCTTCTTCGAGATTTACCTCATGTTACGCCGAGGACATCTGGCTCAAGACCAGCACTGGTGAATACGAGCGGACACTTGTTACTCATCTTCGTTTTGTACTGTACGTGTTGAACTCTTAGTGCTTGTCGTTCAATAATAACATGATACCGTTAAGGGCCCGTGTCGCATAATATAGGGCGTCGGCGTCCGGCGTCCCGCGTGCAGTATCAGACATCGCTCTGGCAAAAAGAATTTTGAACCACACGTACTGAACCACGCAGGCCTTCCATGTGGCGCGAGGAAAATACTGGGCTAATTGAATTTCTCAAACTACAATACGTAGAATAGTCGTAAACTACGACATAAACACAACCCACGGATATGATAGCGATATGATGGCTCAGATTACCTAGCTCATACCATACCACTGTTTATTAAACATGCAATATCTCCCATTCACCATCTAGTGTCGTTTACCATTCCTCGCGCCTTGAATACCTTGAGCTTACCTCGGGCCAAGTTCATAATCCAACTCCCATTGGTGACAAAAACGCAAACTCATACAAGCACCAGACGCAAAGAGAAATGGCATCTACCTCGACATCGCACAACGTATGGCTCCCAAATGTTGCATTTCCTCGTTCCAAACACCCTTCACACAAACAAATGGTACACACAAAATATGAAATTAAACGAAAAAAAACAATTGTTAAGCAATTTTTTGAGCATGTGGTGGGTTCAAACCCAAATTAGGCTAATAGTTTTATATATTTTGCCATTGTATAAAAAGAAATACTGCTATGTATTTTGTTTGAGCTTCATAAATTTGATCGTAGTGTTGAATTGAAATTATGTTTTCATCCTTCTGTTTCTGCTATACCGCTGTTTTATGCTTTTGTTACTTCTCAGCGCATTGTATATTTTAATTTTAATTTGTCTTTGATTAGGTTAAATGTGCTTCTGCATTGTGTATGGTTCCTTCATTCATGTATGTCAAATTTTACTTTTTGCCCTTCACTGCTGCCATTTTGTACATCGGCCCCGGACCCCGTCAAGCTGCTCCAAGCCGGTTTTTTCCCCCGGCCTTTTTCTTTTGGAGAAATAAATGAATCTTGAATCTTGGATTGTAATTTGAATATACGAGAACCTAATTCTGTTTGGCGGTAATTGACACAGAAACCCCTTTTAACGCGCTAGCGTTTTCAAGCTGCTGTTTGAGGCCTGTCTTAGTAGTAGTGGCGAGGTCTCCTCGGTTAGTTGCGCACCATCAAAAATAAAAAAAAAACACAAAGCTCGCCTTCGTACTTTGCGTTCGTCGCCAGCATTTCTCTGGGAACATGACGGTTACATAAGCTGCAGTTTTGGCAAGCGCGAGATGCAGTCAGGGACCTTTGAATGCTATCTCGTTCCACTGTAAAAGGCGAGGTTTAAGCTTCCTCCAAATTTCTTTTCGAAATTTTGTTAACACTCACCTGAATTTTATTGTGATGTGTCTAGCCAAAGTGTTCATGTTTGAACGTAACTGCCATATTTGAAGAGTATATTTTGTTGAGTTTTGCAACTCTTGGCTCTGACTTCGTCTTCAGACCACAACCGGGGTTCGGTGGCGCACTAGAGGGCATTTCTTTATTTTTCCGTGCTTTCATGGGCTTATTTTTGGAGGCTAACCCAGATTTTGAATTTGTTCCGGTGTTGGCGCCTCGTTCATATGGTGTGTGAAACATGCCCTGCAAATTTTCTATCACGCCAAGCATGAAAGTTTTGATGGGCTTTGCTGGGATTTTCAACGTGGTATCCACTCCACTAAAATGGTCATTTGTCTATGGCCCGGCGAGCCATTGTTTTGGCCATTGTGGTGATTAATCTAGACAAGCACAAATGCCTCAAAAAGTGAGAGTGAGCTTGATCGATGTGATAGCTCAGTGGGTGTACACTGGGTGGGTTTCTTGACACTCCCTAGGTGACTTGATTCGGTTTGTGCGCGACCAAATAATGTTTAGACCTACTGTGCAAACATCTAAGCGAGAAGAAAGGGGATTAACCGAGGGGCCCGATATTTATTAGTCATATCATAAGAAGCCAACAAACACTGACAGCAAGGACAACATAACGGAAATTACTTGTGCTTAATAAATGAAGTAAAGAAACGATAAATAAATGATGATTAAAGTGGATGAAACAACAAGTTGCCGCAAGTGGAAACCGAACCCACAACCTTCGCACTTCGCTAAGGTTGTGGGTTCCTCGATTCCTCGGTGTGGGTTCCGCGGTAAATCGAGCCCCTCGGTTAATCCCCTCTCTTCTCGTTTATTACATAACGAGGGTCTTAACTCCGGCAACACTGTTGCCTTCGGGCAGCATATGTCGCTTTATTGACCAGTTGCCTTCACCCAAAAAAGATCACGTTCTCGTGACGCCTGCGGCAAAAAGGACGTTCCACGTCCGCCGCCAAGGTCTGTGAGTGGTGGCGCTGGCTAACACTCCCAGGGTTCTACTAGGACACATAAATACCCAAGAACGTGGATGGGAAAACGGCTCCGAGGTAGCTCAATTGGTAGCGCATCGCACGCGAAATGCGAAGGTTGTGGGTTCGGTTCCCACCTGCGGTAAGTTGTTTTTTCATCCACTTTAATTAGCATTTATTTATCGTTTGTTCACTACATTCATTAAGCACAAATAATTTCCCCTATGTTGTCCTTGGTGTCAGTGTTTGTTCGCTTCTTATGTGCAAACATCTACTATTTTACAACGTATAACCTTCAGCTGCTACAAAACGTTTCAAATAAATAAAAATCTTTGAACGACTTCATGAAACCTAATGATAGCCTTCTTGAAGTGATTTAGCAGGCGTTAACTGAAATGCAACGGCCCATGACGTGCCTGCAGCTCTGCGTGGAGTTCCGGCACTTCCTTTCGGCAAAATCACAGCCATTGAGATCTGTCAAGCAATCTTGCGTGAGCAATCTTGCATTGCTGTAGCAGTGCTAAATGGTTTGGGAAGTTCGGAAGGAAGCGCGTGAGATGGGTTCTATCGAATTATGCTACCTGCAACCGTCGTTAAGATGTGTGTATCCACAGCACCCATTTTTTAAGCTGGGATGCAATTTGATTTATGCGGAACATTGGGGACACCAGGCAACAGTTGGCAGCAGACAATGGTACATATAAACTTTTGTATTTATACCTGAACAAATATTTTGTTAGTTGTGGCGCATTAGAGAGAGAAAAGCAAATGAGAGAAAGGCAGGAAGGTTAACGAGAGTTAAAGCCTCCGGTTTCCTATCCTGCACTAGGGGAAGCAAAATGGGAAGTGGGAAGGGAGAGCGCGGACAAAAAGAAAGGCGTGAAAAAAAGTCAGTGGAGTGGGGCAGTGCAATTTCCGCTGCGAAACATGCAGTGAAATACTGTAGTGGAACAGTTAGAATTGTTGTGATCCACTTCTTTCACTTTTTCAAACCTGCAAAAGAAAGTATATGATATATTTTCTCAAATTATTATTTTATGATTTTGATCACGGAATAGTGAATTTGCGCATACAATAGCAGACCCATACTTACCCTGAAATTATGATGCTCACCATAGATTTGAATAGCTAAAGAGAAATGATCGCCTTGTTTAATATCATTCGTCGCAAGTTTATCGTAAATCCGTCTGTTTCTTGTGCTACCAGTCACGCTTGGACGGCCCCCTTGAGCTACTGCTCTGATTACAAAAGAGCGCGGATTTATGGAGTTCCATCCAACTTGCACTGCAGTGTCTGACTGAAGTCTGAAAAAAAAAATATAGGTACTTATCACGCTGTTGAAGTGAATTCTATTTTGTTTTGAAACACGTCGAAATGAATGTACTCGAAAGAAGTTCAAGAACCGCCTACAACTACATGTATGAATTAATAGCTGCACATTTGAGCAAGCGCCGCCCAATGTAAATGAACCTGGGGTGCTAGGCTCGAGGCGCAGATCTTTAGGAGCACTGGCGACGCCCCAAAATAAACGAACTAATGGTATCAAGGCAAAGCTTGTCCCTTGGAACGCCTACTGTTTCATTGCTTTATCTGGATTCCCCTTGGGTTGCCATCGTCCCTTGGACGTTGCCTTATAGGTGGTCGACAAACTGATGCTCACGTGATCATACCGTCTTTGCATGGACGGTGCCTTCTTTCACTTCTTTGTCCTTCAACCAAGTGTACAGCATGCACAAACAAGTTATCAAATTATGTATTTCTGAGAAAAATACTAGTCAATTTATTGTGATTTTTAAACAATTTAATATTTACAAGATATACAGCCATCAGCATGCTTAACACGAATGCTCCACAGTGTGGCCTGCACCGGCTTAGAGTGACGCCAGCGCCTCTAAGTGTTGTGCTTTGTTACCTCGTTATGTTTGCGACGGTATAGCTGGAGTGCAGCTCGATTTCACTGCTAGTCTTGCCTTTCGCTTGTGCCTGACCGGCGGGGAGAGTGCGCTCGCCTGACATCTCCTTCTCGCCAAGTTTCGCTCGTGGCTGCGCTGTCGCGCGCGTCCCGAAAACACGTTGCGGTTTGCTTATCTCGGCAAAGCGAAATGGCGGGCGACAGCTCGCGCGCCTTTCGAGTTTGGCCTCAAGGCTGGCGCTTGAAGGAAATGATAAATGCGAGATGGAGAGCAAACGTAGGTTTGTGGCATTTGTAAAGCTGGACAATAAATAAACATGCTAATACGGTGGTATAGTTGGCTTTGTTCTTCATTTCTTTACTTCCCAGACAGCGCGCATCGGAGTGCTCTCGCAGGTTAGTGTCTGGCTTCCCGTTTATTCCACGCTGTACTGGAGGTCCATTGTCGGGGCGTAAGAGCTGCGCGTGTCCTGAGCAAGAAAGACGCGTGGATGCGATTCAAATTAGGCTTTTAATGTCTGTTTATTGGCGAATAGCGCTAAGGGGAATCTTGTCGGATAAGAAATTGGCTTTTTAAGTAACGAGAAAGACTCTGGCCATAGCTGCAATGTATCGAAGGGTGAACATAAGGCTATAAGTGAACATAAGGCAACTCGACACATACTTCACAACTTGGTGACCTAAGCAGCGGGTCGCCGATCTTATTCACGGCGGCATGCTTGACACTTCGCAATGCGCGTTTCCTATACGTTTTTTTTTGCTATTCTTCAATAACGCAAACTGCAGTTTATATTTTAAATGGTTGTATGTTCCTATCGAAAAAGATTCGGCAGAGACACTCAAGACTGCTTACGTGTGGGGATGCGAAAACGTGTTGTGCAGCGAAGACATAGAGGCTTGGTTGCGGTTTGCGAATTGAGTTCATTCAATGAGAAGCATTTCTTGGCGGACATTTGCCACTTTGACAGTGTCTGTCTGTCTGTCTGTCTGTCTGTCTGTCTGTCTGTCTGTCTGTCTGTCTGTCTGTCTGTCTGTCTGTCTGTCTGTCTGTCCGTCCGACGGACGGACGGACGGACGTCCGTCCGTCCGTCCGTCCGTCCGTCCGTCCGTCCGTCCGTCCGTCTGCATGCCTGGCTGCCTGCCTATGTTTCTAGCCGCCTGGGTCTTGGTGCTCTTATGGTCGTTTGAATAACTTGGCAGGCTCCCCGCGCAGTGCTTCGCATAACATCGATTCCCACAGGGCATGGGATCTGCTGGATTTTCCAAGTAGTGAGTCTTTACTTTGCAGATTTTTAAGCACCACGCAGACACAGACACGCGTGTATGACATCACCGGGAACGTTGTACGACGAATGGTTGCGTCAGAATTTAGTACGAATGACACCGCATGAATGTCGCTCAGTGGCGGCTATATATAGATGAACCACATGTATACAATTGTCTGAAGTGGCGGTGCATGGCTTGCCGTGTGCATACTACAACAGCTTTATGACGTCATCCTTTATGCTGGCCATCGTTGGGAACCAAACAAAACCTTTAAACGTGCTGACTGTAAGCATAACTACAGAATAAGGACAAACCAGTCCAAGTTTGCACGAGAAATATTGGCTCAAACAGTTGTCCGCCACTAAAGCCGTAAAGGCTACTCAACAATAGACCATATTCACGCTATCAATCATGGCATAGAGAAATGTGCGGAATATAACCAACCCTTATATATAGCTTTCATTGATTACGAGAAAGCGTTTGATTCTGTCGAAACCTCAGCAGTCATGGAGGCATTACGGAATCAGGGTGTACACGAGCCATATGTAAAAATACTGAAACATATGCATAGCAGCTCCACAGCCACCGTAGTCCTCCATAAAGAAAGAAACAAAATCCCAATAAAGAAAGCCCTCTGGCAGGAAGATACGATCCCTCCAAGGCTATTCAAAGCGTGTTTACAGGAGGTATTCAGAGACCTGGATTGGGAAGAATTGGGGATAAAAGTTAATGGAGAATACCTTAGTAACTTCTGATTCGCTGATGATATTACCTTGCTTAGTAACTCAGGGGACCAACTGCAATGCATGCTCACTGACCTGGAGAGGCAAAGCCGAAGGGTTGGTCTAAAAATTAATCTGCAGAAAACTAAAGTAATGTTTAACAGTCTCGGAAGAGAACACCGGTTTACGATAGGTAGCGAGGCACTGGAAGTGCCAAGGGAATATATATACTTAGGACAGGTAGTGACTGCGGATCCGGATCACGACACTGAAATAATCAGGAGAATAAGAATGGGATGGGGTGCGTTTGGCAGGCATTCTCAGACTATGAACAGCAGGTTGCCATTATCGCTCAAGAGAAAAGTATATAACAGTTGTGTCTTACCAGTACTCACGTACGGGGCAGAAACCTGGAGGCTTACGAAAAGGGTTCTCCTGAAATTGAGATCGACGCAACGAGTTAAGGAAAGAAGAAAGATAGGTGTAACGTTAAGGGATATGAAAAGAGCAGATTGGGTGAGGGAACAAACGCGAGTTAATGATAACTTAGATGAAATCAAGAAAAAGAAATGAGCATGGGCAGGAAATGCAATGAGGAGGGAAGATAACCGATGGTCATTAGGGGTTACGGACTGGATTCGAATGGAAGGGAAGCGTAGCAGAGCGCGGCAGAAAGTTCGGTGGGCGGATGAGATTAAGAAGTTTGCAGGGACGACATGGTCACAATTAGTACATGACCGGGGTTGTTGGAGAAGTATGGGAGAGGCCGTTGCCCTGCAGCTGGTGTAACCAGGCTGATGTTGATGATGATGAAAGCATTGATAACACACAAAAAACTACAGGGTACAAAGTACCATCTCCCTGCATGGCAGTCTAGAAGCGCGTGCTTCCACCATGTGCCTGAGCACATGGAAGAATTTACAACCAATGTACAATTTGCTGCCTGAGCGAATCGCTCAGCAGCAAAGGCAGTTCAGCAGCAAAGGCAGCTCAGGCAGCTCCTCGCCAGCAGGAGCTCCCAATCTTGTCTTATGGCAATCCAGAGCTGGTCCGCCGTGGTGCAATTCGAGCCCGAGGACCTAGAGAGCCTGAGCTTTATCATTCCTTAAACATTTTCGATTAAGTTGAGATCGCGACTGCCGCTCGGTCACTGAAGCTGCGCTGAAGCGGCAGATCATCTACAAAGTTATGCGCAGCTCTCGCAGTGTGGACGCGGGTGCGGTCATGCTGAAACCAGAAGAATCCCTCCGGGAAGGGCCCTTAAAGTACGTAAGGCATGAGCATATGCTCCAATGCTTCCACTTAGGCATCAGCTATCACACGGCCTGCAATATTGTGGATTGGCCCAGGCCCTGGTGGCTGACCGCACCCCACACGTTGACGGCTGTGCGTCGGCTTGTGTACACGTCCCAGACGAACCGCTTGTCGTACATAAAAAAAATTGATGTGTTGTCCGTACCGTATGGGCATAAAATGGGGATAAAAGGGACTTACCGGAAATGACCAAGACGCCAAGGTTTCTGGTCTTGGTGCCACCTAGTAGAAAAAGTTAATTCATCAGTTAAAACCCCGAGTCTCCAGTCTTCCGGTGTCCAGTCCTCGTGCTCTTGCGTGAACTGGAGTCTCTGGTGGCGATGAGACGCGTCAAATACTGGGTTCCTCACGGCGACCCGGCTTTGCATGACAGTTTCATGCAGCCTTCTGCGCTCAGTGTCCGCACTAACGTGCAGACCAAGTTCATCGCGTATTTCGCGTACGGTGAGGAAGGGGTCGTCGACCAATGCAATGACAAAGAGAACATCTTCTTCTGTGGTTGTTGCCCGCTCCTGAACTGCACGAGCAGAATCATCTATCCGGTCTTCATCTCTGAATGCCCGGACAATTCTATTACCGGTGGAAACGGGCCGCTCTACTGCAGCGGCTATTTCTCGTTGGGACATTAAGCGAGCCATGTAAAGCATAGCGAGGCGTTGTTCTCTCGGTCCTCTTCGAGGCATCTTTAGTCGCCCGCCATTTCGCCTTGCCGAGATAATCAAACTGCAACATGTTTTCTGGACGCGCGCGAGACCGCAGCCACGAGCGAAACGTGGCGAGAAGAAAATGTCGCATGAGCGCACTCTCACCGCCTGTCAGGCACAAGCGAAAGACAAATCAAGCAGTCAAATCGAGCTGTGCTCCAGCTATCGCAAGCCGTCACAAACATACCGAGATAACAGAGCACAACAGAGTCCAGGCCATGCTGCGGAGCGCTCGTGTTAAGCGTGCTGAGGGCTGCACAGTCCCGATATTTTTCAGGGCGAGCAAGGGAGCGCGTGGCTTTCCGTAGTGCCAGCGCGGTTTAGCGGCGCCACAGAGAAGCAGTGCTTCTGGCGTGTGAGAATTCTATTCTCGAGAGCATTGCGTCACGCAAGCACGCGCGTGTCCTCTGCTACACGAGCACCGCAACAAGCGAGCCGTACAGTCGCGATCTTTTTGACGGTGAACACGGGAGCGCGTGGCTTTCCGTACTGCCAGCGCAGTTTAGCGGCGACACCGAGAAGCAGTGCGCATGCGCAGTGCGTCTGGCGTGTGAGAATTCTACCTTCGCGCGCATTGCGTCACGCAAGCACGCGCGTGTCGTCTGCTACACGCGCACCGCGACAAGGGAGCCGTGCACTGCAAGAGCGGCAACAATGTTGAAGTTGAAATTACATTCCACACGATGCATGAATAAACTTGAAACTGTTATCTTTTGCTGACGTTCCTATACTTGTAGGCGTAACAGTGACCAACCCTGTGTCGAGGAAGGTATGTATTTGTTCCCATTACCACGTTTATCAGAGCAGCTGCTGAACTTCAGCATGTCCCGTGTTCCTGAAGACAAGAGGTCGAAAATAGTAAAACTTTCGTTGAAGGAATATTTTCAGCGCTTCATCGGCACATTGGTGCACAAGCCCCTGAAGACTGTCAATAGGATCATCCAAGCATTCAGGAAGGAAGGCCGCATTTCTGACTTCCCACATAGGCGTCGGGAAATGGTAGCGACAGATGAAGGAGACGCGCTTATGGTAGCTTCAGTAGTGGAGAATCCCTTTCAGTCCGCGAGGGAAGTGCGGGAGTGGCTCGATGTGGCCGCTTCAGTTCTAACCCTACGGCGACCCCTCAGGTGCGCTGGATTGCGAAGTTATGAGGCTGCATAAAAGCCCGTTCTGAGCGCTTCGAACAAGGTGTCATGACTGCAATTTGCCGAAGCTCACGCCTTGTGGACTTCCGATGACTGGGGCCGAGTAATTTTCTCGGAGGAGTCGACTTTTTCAACACGTCAAAACCAGTGCGCGCGGCTGTGGCGCTCAAGAAGGACACGGTAAGAACATTTTCTCTACGGATTTGCTTTTGTGTGAAGAACTAAATTTAATATACTTTCGATGCTGTTACGAGCCAGACAATCTTCAGGGAGTCGCGGCGAGCGCACGCACCTGCGTGAACGCGTTGGGCGCGCTGTCAAGACATGATCTCAGGCATCTACACCGCGTCGAGGGCACACTTACTTCGCAGAGCTTCTGGAGCAAAATCTTGGGCAACGTGCTCCTTCCTTGTGCCCACGCCGCTTTCCCAGATGCTGATTGTGTGTTCCAGCATGACCTTGCGCCGGCGCACATTGTGAAAATTGTGACAGAGCACCTAGAAACTCGTAGGGTTCATCTGCTCTCCTGGCCGGCCAAGGGCGCTGACATGAACATCTGCGAAAATGTATGGGGCTGCATAAAAGAAGCCATGGTGCGACACTCTTTTCATTCGGCATGAGCGGATGAGCTGTGGGTAGCCTTGTCATTTGTTGGGCGTGTTGGTAAACTGACTTGGAAAGCATATTTGGCGCAAGCGAACAAAAACAGAAGGACGGCGGTGGGGGTGTCGTCTGCCTTCTGTCCTTGTTCTCTGGCGCTAAATATGCTTTACATTTAGTACCTGTTTGCCAAGAGTGGGATCATCTTACAGCAAGTAACTTTGTGCCTGCCCTGTACTCTTCCCTACCGCCTACAATGGCAGCAGTTGTTGCTGCAAAAGCGAATATGACAAAATAATAAAGAAAATGAAACAGCGATTACTTCCAGTTTACAGCTGTTACTTTTCTGCGTCTTTCATTCTTTTGTGAAAAATGCAGAAAATAGAAGTTCAGACGTTTGCGTTTCCTAGCTTGTTCTCGGCATTGTGTGACCAAATAAACCTGGGAGAAAAGAAAAAGAAAACTAGGCAACGGTTTCCAGGTAATTAGCGTAACGCTAAGAATGAGGAACGCACCATTTAAACTGGAAGCATGTCGATTTTGCTTACAGTGATAATTCGGTCACCGCCAAAGAAACAAAAAACAGCTAGCAGACGACAAGCGAGCGCTCCGATAACGTGATGCGCGCGAAGGGAAGCTACTCCCGTCGCGCATGCGCACAGATATTGTGAGGCGCCGCTTAACTGCGGTGGTAGTATCGAAAGCCACGCGCTCCCATGTTCACGCTCAAAAAGATTGCGACTGTACACGGCATGTTTATTACACTAATTTCTAATTTAATAACGATGGAACGCTCTCCTCCTCTTTCCTCTGCGTATAAATGGTGCTGCTTGCACTCGCATTTCCGATCGCGGATTTGTGCGCGCCTGGTTTTCATACTGGGTATTTAATAGATCGCTCGTCCCTCACAATAAATTCAAGACTGCGAGACGAAGTGGACGCTGGCTAGCGTAGAAGTGGTTTGCCACGCACTTACAGTGTAAGCACGCAGGAGTACCAAAAAACACCCATACAAGTAAGGGGCTAGACAAATATGCTTTATTTTCTTTTACTTTGTGATGCATCTTCCTACTGGATAGCGCCGAACGATTGCTTCTAACAACCGCATGAATCAGTCTTCATACTGTGTAGTCCCGAGCAATCCATGGCTTCTAACAAACGCGAGAAATAGTCCGCGCAGAGCATGTGGCCATAAACTAACTGCCACATCCGAGTCATTTGAGACTGCAGTAGTGGTGCAGTTACCCTGTAGCCGCCACTAAGGAGGTGGGGTTTCACTTTTTTGACAATAACTTTCTATTTTTGCATGTGTGTGCCCGTGATCAGGTCCACAAAATTCAAGCTGTGATTGACTGTCTCCCCATCCAGATTCATACTCGTCCTGTTAGAAACCACACAATTTTGGGTACAGTTGTGAGCAGTCCACTCTTTCTGTGAATAATAGTCCCCAGTTTAACATTGGCTGCAGAAATGGGGCCTATCGTCCCCGAATTTTGTCGGTCGTTCTTGAAAAGTCGCAGCTCCTCCCTGGTAGCGCAGACCATGCCGAAAACGCATGGTCCGCGATCTGCAACGCCGCCGTAATTCTTGGCGCTCGGCGGAAGGTTGTTGCCCGGCATCCGGCGACCTGGATAGTACTTTCGGCCACCGCGAAGACAGTGCTCGTCAATAGCACTATTGCTCAGGGTGAAACTTACGATTTTGCTCAAGCAGTACGTGAGTCAAATCACTTGCCGCGTAGAGAGGTCGATGGCCGAGGCGGTCTGTGTTGATGCCAAGTAACATCCTTCGCCTTTCAGCCCGTTTAGTGAAGTGGCACCGAGCGGGTTGCCACAACTGCTTTCGGCACCTGTTGCGCCTGTAGGCAGCCCGATCTCCATTCTGAGTCGTCCGATATAATGTGAACACTTCGCAGGTTTGTCGGTCAGTGGTGAAACCAAGGTCCTTGTAGGTGTGCGAGTATTCCGATGACGCCACTGGACTGGGCGTGGCCCAGGTTCGCGATGCACGCACAACGCTTGAAGCGGGGGGTAGCCGAAGCGATCGCACGAACTCTTGCTCCGCAGCCCAGTCAAAGCAATTTGCTCGGAAAGCCTAATTTCGGAGCAAAGTCTGGGGTCTGGGGTCGATTTTTCCTTTCCTTGAGGAAAATAAAACTGATTCTGATTCTGGCTGCCGCAGTGTCTCCGCAGATGTGGGTCTATCCTAACTCATTACACAGCCAGCCAACTGACGTTTTGAAAATTCGAATGTTACACTGAAACACTGCGTCAGTCAAGTAGGTGAGCAGGTCTATACCGTGATATTGACTGTTTCTGCCACTGGAAGCGATGAGACGTGTTGTTGCTGCTGCAGCCATGTTAGTGAGTTCACCTCGGGATGGTATGGCGATGTTCTAATTGAGCCCGAGTTCGACTATTAAACAAAACCATCAGCAGCGCTCAGAGAGTGCGGCGCACTCTTCCCACAAATTGGTCTGTGCAAATAAACGTATGCATGTGTACGCCAATGTTGTGTTGCTACCACACTACATCAGGAAGGTGACGGCATCATGTCTTAGACGCAAAGACACCAGCACTGCACCTAACATACCATGTAGGTACATGCCACCAAGCACACTGGGCGGACTCTGTAAAATCAGTAAATTGATTGGTTACCTAATTTCGGGATGTCACAATTTGCCGAACTCAACCTGCCTAGTACTGGCTCGTCAGCAGAGGCAAAAATTTAGCGCATAACAA
Source organism: Dermacentor andersoni (assembly GCF_023375885.2). Classification (NCBI taxonomy): domain Eukaryota; kingdom Metazoa; phylum Arthropoda; class Arachnida; order Ixodida; family Ixodidae; genus Dermacentor; species Dermacentor andersoni. The sequence goes on along the minus strand of NC_092820.1, from coordinate 90,331,521 downwards.
GGCCACAATTATATTAGCGATAAGATGGTTCCGATAATTGCATCCTCTCACTGGATTCAGTTTATTATTGATACAGCACCTACTGGCAAACGTAATAGGGTGCCCAACCGTTTCAACTATTTATTAGTACAGCGAATACCCTCATCTAAAGTCACCTTCAAACACCTTCAAAACGGCAGAATGTCACGTCCTTTATTTCGAAAGTGATTTCTTATAATACATTCCAGTGTTTCGCATGGCGGCCTGCTTACTGCGTGCTAGGTGTTTTTTGGACAGCTGCGGTTTGGACAGGCGTGTTTGCGCATATACATAAGAAGAATATATTAAACTACCACAGAAGAGGCGTATATGAGCCTCTGGTTGGTGAACAAGTACGCAGATAATATTATCAATACTTACTTTCTTGCTTCCTGTATAAAACCTGGACATTAATAGGCGGCTGTCAGGCATTCGTAAGCTACACCAATGTGTTCATTGCATGGTGAACTATATTCACCACTTTCTAGGATATACTTTACTCTCTTTGACTAACGCAATAAACATTCGCGTATTTGTTTTTAGACAATCCTGTAGAATGCGCATGTTCTATTGCATTTCTTAAATGAAACTTGCAACTTCACATCAGCTCACGAATATTTATAGCACACCTACTCCCTCATGTATTGATTTTCATTTCGGGGATGAATAATTTTTCAAGGGTTTCTTTTAGCCATTCGACATGTGTTACAAAGAAAGGGGCCTTTCAAGGCAATTATTACAGAATGCGTATGGACCAGTGCGCCATCAGTGGTACACAGTACCTAAATGATGCCCTAGACGTGTCGCACTTTGCACGTATGTGTCATCACCATTCTTACCTCAACAAGCGTGACTCTGTCACATTGTGTGACTATAAAGGACGCAGCAGAAAACTGAATGGTACAAGTTTATTGTTTTATTGAAACAACTTGGGCCTACAAAAACAAGAGACACTCAAAGCACAATGACAGTGGCGAATACAGTCAGCGATCGTCCAAATCCGATTGGGGGTCAAGCGCAACAGCTTTTATGCATGAGTCATCGAAGCTTCGAGAGTAATCGCTGGTACCCGCGTGCCTTCCAGCGAGTAGTACACAATTCCCGTCGCTCATGCAATGAGATTATACAGGTTTTGGTGACAACAAACAACGGATAGAGTCATTGACAACGCACGAGAAACTTCCCAACGTGCAGCCGCGCCCTGCGCTGACAGATAACGTTCTCTATTTGCTAGCCTATGAAAAGCGGTCACCCAAGAAAGATAAACAAGCACAATTGCCAATGCCCCCTCTGAAAAAACATCGTGCTGATGCTACAAACAGAAAAGACCGAAAAACAAAATCAGACTTATTATAAAGCGAAAAAAAACAACAACAAAGAAACCAAGTTCAAAGCAACAATTCCAAAGAAGGCAAGTTCAATGTTCAGTTATGCAAACTTCCAAAGTTCCTTAGTGCTTGTTGAACGGCTGAAATCGCACAACATGAACTATTTCTGGTCACGAGCGGTGTCGCATTTATTGGGAAATGCCATCTGGCACGACCTCATAGTCGAATGCGCCAATGCTTTGGATGATCTTGTAGGGCCCGAAATAGCTGTGTAAAATTTTCTCGCTAAGGCCTCGTCGGCTTATCGGGGTACAAACTCAAGCGCGGTCGCCGCACTTGTACCCGACATAGCGTTTGTACCCGCGCTTGTACCCGACATCTATTAGCAGTCAATATTGACTGCTTATAGATAGACGCACAAAGCACTGTCATCGGTGATGTACTGAGCACCACTATCAGTGAAACGCAGCGATGAACAGCCATGCGACCGCGCTGCATTGGTATTTCCCTAATGGACAAAGAATGGGCGGAGAATTGTCAAGACTGACTTTATCGAGAATAGCGCTGCAGCACCCCTGGCAACGGTTCACCGTATGAACTACCTCATCGGTTCCACCCTCTAGAATGTACCCGCTTGTAAGCTCTCGCCTCTCTTTCGGCACTCGCGGCAAAAACTTTTCGCTGGAATGATACCGAGCTCACCGAAGAACGTCGGAAAATTTCTTCACGAGGCCACCAACATCTCGAAAACACTGGAAATAGGGAGCAGAGAATTACACCACTGCACCAACACACCATACTATACCGGAGTTTAATCACTGGGCACGGACAACCTGCGTTTACTACACGAACTACATAAGTTGATCACTTCGATGCAGCCACCAGTAGCATCCACTGCTGACATCCTCCGCGAGAATATTCACCAGTCACATAGAGCCCCCACTTGCTGCAGCCTAAGCCGGAAGCGATGCCTTACGTCGCCGTATCCCACTGTCAGGCTCTTCTTCGCGCCAAACCGCGGTAGCCTCGCAGTTCCGCTGTTCACTACCGCAGCCGCCAGTTTGCCCTCCGGTCCGCCTAGCGCAGCAACAAAAGGAAGCCAAATGTATGGCATGCTCCAGCTGCTGCTACCCCCGCTGGTGCTCATACCGCGACTTGGGACTGGGAGGCTTGGCCGTCAAAGCAACACGTCACCAGCTTGGTGAGCGGTCACGTTGCATCAATGACTACCTCGCTTCAACATAGTGGAGACCCGACGTCTTTCGCGTTCGCCGTCACCAGGACGCCATCTGTCGCCACCGCACCGACCATACACAATCCTAGCTCGGGTCCTGTCCGTAAGCCCACATACAAAAAGCAACAACCGATCGAGGTGTGGTAGCTGCACTTCGATATGAAGAAGACCCTTCGCCGTCAACGGTGACGCTTCAAGATCAATTTGGACGATGCAGAAACGAGACGCTGCCCTCACAACGAAGCTTGGGAGCCAAGAACACGCCAACAAAAGACGACCCGACGACGCGACGCACCAGCCGTGATCTGATACCAAGACCTAACTTCAACGCAAGACAAATAACTGCAGACCTTGACGTCCATCTCTACGGTCTTGAAGTCACCGCGCTTGTACACTGGAGCAGACTATACCGTAATCAGTGGGTTATTCAGCGCAAAGTTGAAGAAAGCCAAGGCTGCATGGGAGGGCCATCAAATTTGGACAGCTGAAGGAGACCTCATAAAACGGGCCGGAATCTGCATGGCAATAACTACAGTTCATGACCAGACCTAACCTGCGACATTCGTTGTCCTGCAACAGTGCTCGTGAGACGTAATTCTCGGCATGGACTTCCTGAGCCAACCCGACGCATTCGTCGGCCTGACGTCAAGCTTCATAACGCTGTCCAATGATCAAGCGATAGTGACGGAGATGTCTTGCATTGTTTTTGAGGACTAAGTCAGCGTCGCGCCTCCTTCCACCATTGTGAATTCTGTCGGGAACGAGACATCCGTGACGTAGAAGGCATCATCAAGGGCAACCAATGTTAATCGCTGAACTGGAGAAATTTGGGTCGAAAGAGGGATTGCTCGAAGAGACGGAAGCAAGAGAAAGTGATGCTGACAAACTTCAGCCAGGAGTTCCAGCACAACAACCAGAGCACGACGATTGCATACATCGAGGAAATTGTGGGAACCAACAAAGCGTTCGTGCACTCAGATTCTGCCGGATTTACTCAGGCGAACATAGTTCCGAACCAGACTTCGACATAAATCCAAGCCCCCCCCCCCCCCCCCCCCCATGAGTAAGCTGCAACTGCTTAGGGTTCCTCCCCGACGATACACAGACTACTTTTCCGCGTCATGGAGGATCCGACAAACACCAGTTGCATCACACAATACCCGAAGTTTGCGCCACATCAGTCCACCAGGACACTTAGCGAGTTTCCATGCGAGAATATGAAGCTATTAGCGAACAATTCCAAAATCCGGCTTGGCGACTGCATCCGGCCGTTGAAAAGCCCCCGTACATCTCCTGTAGTCTTGGTGAAGAAGCAGGATGGGAACCTGCCTTTCGGCGTCGATTGTCGCCGACTGAACAAGACCACAAATTAGGATGTATACCCCGTCCCACGGATCAACGGCGAATGGGTTCGGCTCTGCAACGGTAAATATTGTCGTTGATAGGTATCAACACTGGCTACTGGCAAATAGAAATCTACGAGTGGGATCGCAAATAGACCGCCTACATCATGACAGATGACCTCTGTGACCTCAAGGTCGTGTCATTTGGTCTGTTCGAAGAGCTTGCAACGTTCCAGTGCGTCAGGGACGGAGTGTTAGAAGGATGAAAGTGGCAGACCAGTCTTGTTTACTTGGATGGCGTCGTCGTCCTCGCCGGAAATGTATGGTCACTTTAGGTGGCTTGCGGCAGTACTAGAGGTCATCAAGTGATCAAGGCTCACTCTGAAGCTGGAAATGTGGGGCTGCGCTTATGATGAGCTCCTGATCACGGCCCACTTCACCAGTAAATCTGGAGTCTGTCCCGACCCTTAGAAGACAGCTTCGACAGCGACGCAGTGCGTTGATTCCTTGGCATGTGTGCCTGCTACAAGATCTTTGTGAATGTCTTTTGACGCATCACTCTGCCGCTGGCAGAGATCCATAAATACGATGTCGAGTTCAAGTGGTTAACGCCCCAGCCAACGCATATTGAAAACTCAAGATACGCATGCAGTGGTCGCCCGTAGTAGCGCACTTCGACGTGGACGCGGATAGAGAAATATATACTGAAACCAGTAGCCTAGGCCTAGGTTCCGTCCTAGTCCAGAAGAAAGACGGACTTGAACGGCTGATAACGTGCGCCAGCCAGTCGCGTTCAATAGCGGAGGGCAACTATTTTGCAACCGAAAAGGACTGCCTGTCCAACACATAGCCTACAGTGAAATTCCGCCGTTCCATGCAAGGCAGTCCATTCTAAGTCATCAGCGACCATCACGCGTTAAGTTGGCTGGTGAACTTAAAGGGCCTTTCTGGACGCCCGTGGCAGTGGAGCCTCTGACTGTAAAAATATGACATCACTGTCATCTGCAGGTGCGGACTAAAACACTCTGATGCTGACTGTCCACCTTGCGCGTCCCGTGGGCCCGCCGAGCGCAACTGAATAAGATAGGGCAGATTTTTAGGTACAATACCTGGCGATGAATTTGCATTGCCACAGGGAGTGGACCCAGCACTCAGAATCTTTGCTGAGTACTTGCAAGGAAAGACCGGTGATGTCTCGATGTTATTTAGGCGCGGATTATCTTCACTTTTCAGACGAAACGATGTCCTGCTGATGAAGAACCCGCAGGACTCTAGTCAGAAATGCTTCACGCCCAGTACAGAGGTGAGACAGCCCAGCAACTCTGGTTTCGCCGTAATCTTGGAAGAATACAAGAGGAGTACTATTTGCCGCGCCTGTCGCCGTTATGTCGAGACATGTCGAGACTGCTAGCGAAGCAAGGCACCACCGACGGCGCCGATGATTTGCTACAGCCGATCAAGCCTCCTTGCTGACCGTTTCAGCACATCGAGATTTGTTGGGGCCCTTTTCGAGGTGAACATCAGGAAACAAGTCAGTCGTCGTGGCTGCCGACTACCATACCCATTATGCTGAAACGAAAGCTCACCCTACAGGCTGTGCTGCCGAAGTTGCTGAATTCTTCGTCCAGAACATCCTGCTGCAATATGATGCCCCGGAAGTCCTCCTCACCGATAGAGGGATGGCCTTGACTGATGAGCTGACTCAAACCGTTTTGCCTGGCCAACTGCCTACCACGCGCTGACGAATGGTTTTACGGAGCCCCTGACCGGGACCATCGCCAACATGCTTGCAATATACGTCGTCGTCGAACACAAGAAGTGGGAGGCCGTCCTGTGATGCTTAACCTTCACTTACAACACGGCGGTGCAAGAAACTCCGAAGATCACGTCTTTCAAGCTGGTTTATGGCCGGAACCCCACGATGACTCTCGACGCCAACGCAGTCATACGTCACCGACGAAGAGAGTCTCGACGTCGCAGCCTATGTGCAGCACGCCGAAGAAGCCTTACAGCTCACCCACCTGCGCATCAAGAACCAGCTGGATACCCACAGCCGATACTAGAATCTACGTCGGGTACAAGCGCAGCGACCGCGTTTAGGTTTGTACCCCTATAAGCCGATGAGGGCTTAGCGAGAAACTTCTACACCGCTATTTCTGGCCCTACAAGATCATCCAAAGCATTGGCGCACTCGACTATGAGGTCGTGCGAGACGGCATTTCCCAATAAAAGCGGCACCGCTTACGACCACAAATAGTTCATGTTGTGCGACTTCAGCCGTTCTACAAGTACTAACGAAGTTTGGAAGTTTGCATAGCTGAACTTTGAACTTGCTTTCTTTGGACATTGTTGCATTGAACTTGGTTTCTTTGTTTTTTTGTCCCATTTATAATAACCATGCTATGTATGTTATAATAAGTAAGTATGTTATGTTTGTTGCCACAGCACGATGCTTTTTGAGAGGGGAGCATTTACACTTTGGCTTGTTTATCATTCTTGGGTGACCGCTTTTCACGGGCTAGAAAATGCTAGAAAATGGAGAACGTTATCTGTCAGGGCAGGACGCGGCTGCATGTTGGGAAGTTTCTCGTGTGTTATCAATGTCTCTATCCGTTGTTTGTTGTCACCAAAACCTGTACAATATCATTGTATGAGCGACGGGAACTGTATAGCACTCGCTGGAAGACACGCGGGTACCAGCGATTACTCTCGAAGCTTCGATGACTCATGCATAAAAGCTGGTGCGCTTGACCCTCAATCAGATTTCGACGATCGCTGATTGTGTTCGGCACTGTCATTGTGCTTTGAGTGTCTCTTGCTTTTGTGGACGTAACTTCGTTCAATAAAACAATAAACTTCTGCCATTCAGTTTTCACGCTGAGTCCTTTATAGTCAGACTATGTTCGTGCTGGTTGACGTAAGACTGGTGATGGCACATTCGTGCAAAGTGCGACACGTCTGGGGCATCATTTAGGTACTGTCTACCACTGATGTCGCACTGGCCCATACCCATTCTGGAATAATTGCCTTGAACGGCCCCTTTCTATGTAACACATGTAGAATGGCAAAAAAAAAAACCCTTCAAAAGTTATCCATGCCCAAAATGTAAATCAGTATGTTAGGGAGTGGGTGTGTTATAAATATTTATAAACTGATATGATGTTGCAAGTTTATGAAATGTAATGGAACATGCTCATTGTACAGGATTGTCTAAAACGAATCCGCGGATGCTTATTGCGTAAGTCAAAGAGACTAAGGTATATCCCAGAATGTGGTGAATATAGTTCACCATGCAATGAACACATTGGTGTAGTTTACGAGTGTCCAATAGCCGCCAAGCAATGTCCAGGTTTATACAGGAAGCGAAGAAATAAGTATTTATAATATTATCTGCGTACCTGTTCACCGACGACAGGCTCATATACGCCCCTTCCATGGTAGCCTAATATATTCTTCTTATATATATCCGCAAACATATCTGCCCAAACCGCGGCTGTCCCAAAAACACCTAGCACGCAGCAAGCAGGTAGCCATGCGAAACACTAGAATGTATAAAAAAAATCACTTTCTAAAGAAAGGCCATGACATTCTGCCGTTTTGAAGGTGTAAAGTGTATTGTATTGTATTGTATTGGGTTTTATGGCGCATAAGCAACTGAGGCTATCATGCGCCAAACACATGGTATAATTTATTTCTAAAATTGGGTATCCTCAGCGAAAGTCCTTGTCCGGACAAGGACTCTGAGGAGCCCAACAGACCAAATGAAGACCTCAGCCTTCTTCTCAGGACTGAGAAAATGGGTGAGGTGCATCATAAGATGCGTGAAAAAACTAGGTAATAATTTTTAGAATTAGTAGTTCTGTGATATATTATATTTCGTTTAGGATCGCTGCGTCTTTCAAAAAACTAAAAAGAGATGAAGTTCCTACAAGTGGGCTATCTCCTAAAAGCAGACTGGGATGAAAGGGAATGCATTCATTGTAAAATACAGTAAAATATCTTTTCCTTAGCCGTTCGAGTTGTGTGCACGAGAATAAAATGTGATTTACAGTGAGTTCATCTCCACATTTCTCACATAAGGGTTTCTCTTGTTTTGTCAGTAGAAAGTTATGTGTTAGGTGTGTGTGTCCGATGCGCAGGCGGCATAAAATTACTTCTATAAAACGTTCCTGATGCCTGCATGATCGCCATTCTCCTAGAATAGGTTTTACTAAATGTAGTTTGTTATTTTCTTCGCTATTCCATGTACACTGCCATTTTTCTTTCAGCTTGTTTTTCACTAACTTCATGCAATCTGTATAGGGTATATTTACAGTACTGACATCCTTATGGTAGGCTTGAGCGGCGCACGCGTCAGCTCTCTCGTTGCCTCTAATTCCGTGATGGCTTGGTATCCAACAGAGCTTAATTTCGTGTCCTTGTGTTTGAGCGGTTATTATGTTATGAATTATACTTCCTATTAAAGGTTCCCTTACGTTTCTGGCTTTCAGTGCTGTTATTGCACTCAGCGAGTCCGTGTATATAATGCTGTTTTGAATGTTCATCTCGACTATTTTTGATACAGCCACCGAAATGGCATGACATTCGGCTGAGAAAATTGACGTGCACTGAGGCAACCTGACTACCTTTTCCCATTTATCTTGCACTACAGCACTTCCGACGTAAAGTGATGTTTTAGAACCGTCAGTATAAAATACTGTGTGTCCTTTGTACTTTTCGTCTAGCGCCAAAAATTCTTGTATTATATGTTCACGTGGAGTTTGCTTTTTATGAAAATGTGTCAGTGTGTAGTCACCTACACTGGGAAAGGTGTGCCAAGGTGGTAGTGGTTCGGGTCTCTGGGCAACATCAGGCAGTGTGTCTAGAATACCTAATTCCTGGCAAATTTCTTCAAATCTGAGAATAAGGGGTCTCGTCGCATTCGGTTTGTTGTTAAAAAGCTGCTTAGACGGGCACTTCGTAACTATGGAGTAGCAGAGATGTTTTGGTAGTGAACGGGTTTTTAGGACATATGTGCATGTGAGCATGGCTCTTCTATCTGCGAGGGCTGGTTCGTTACATTCGACATATAGGCTATTTATGGGTGATGTCCTGTATGCCCCACTTGCAAGGCGCAGACCTGAGTTATGAACTGGATCTAATTGCTTCAGGTAGGACTGTCGAGCTGAGTTGTATACTATGCAACCATAATCGAGGCAAGAGCGAACTATACTGCGGTAGATGCGTAAAAGGCAGGTCCTATCAGCCCCCCAGCGTTTATGTGAAAGCACTTTTAATATGTTTAATGATTGGGAGGTTTTCTTCTTCAGGTTCTTTATGTGTGGCAAGAAGGTCAGTTTTCTGTCAAAAGTTATGCCCAGAAATTTGTGTTCATTTTTTACCGGCAATTCTGCTTCGTTCAGGTGTAGTATAGGATCTGTCTGTAGGCCACGTTTTAGTGAGAAAAGGATGGCCACTGTTTTCTGTGGGGAGAACCGGAAACCATTTTGGTCAGCCCACTTTGAAAGTTTATTTATTGTTAACTGCACTTGTCTTTCGCATGTTGCTATGTTTGAGGACGTGCAAGCTATCTGAAGATCGTCGACATAGATTGAATACATAATTGACCTTGGAATTATTTTACCGATCGAATTCATTTTAACAACAAAGAGGGTCGTGCTTAAAACACTCCCTTGGGGCACTCCATTTTCTTGAATGAAAATTCTCGACAGGGTTGAACCGAGGCGTACATGGAATGAACGGTTTGACAGGAAGTCTTTTAGGCAGTTCAGCATCCTGCCCCGAATACCAAGTTCAGCCAAATCGTGAAGAATTCCGTACCTCCAGGTTGTGTCATAAGCTTTCTCTAGATCGAAAAATACAGCAAGACATTGTTGTTTGTGTATAAAGGCTTCACGAATAGTATTTTCAAGACGAACCAGGTGGTCTGTTGTGGAGCATGCCTTTTTGAAACCGCACTGATGGACATCGAGTAGCTCACGGGCTTCTAGCACAAAGGTTAATCTCATATTCACGATACTTTCAAAGGATTTTGCGAGGCAGCTGGTGAGCGCTATGGGCCTGTAACTACTGGGAGAGGTTGGTGGTTTTTCGGACTTTAAAAATGGAACGATGATGGCCTTCTTCCAGGCTTCGGGTAGTTTACCCGATACCCAAACCTTATTAAAAAAACTTAAGAGTGCCTCTACGGCAGGTTCAGAGAGGTGGGACAGCATTTGATAGTGTATTCCGTCAGGGCCGGGTGCAGTCTCTTTACCAGCGGATAAGACTGTGTTGATTTCTTGAACTGTGAATAATTTATTATATGGTTCATTTGTATATCCACTTGTAGGGAGTCTTTGTTTCTCGGCTCTGTTTTTGTACGTAAGAAATGATTCTGTGTAGTTTGATGAGCTGGTAACTGCCGAAAAATATTCACCTAAAATGTCTGCCTGTTCTTCGATATTTGTCTGTGCACCAGGGGCTGTTAGAAGGGGAAGTGTGAAAGGGGAGTATTTACCATCTAGCTTACGTACCTTCTCCCACATTTCTTTTGATGTGGTTGAGCTATTTATGGAAGTCACGTAATTTTGCCACGAAGTCTTTTCGGTTCTACGGCGGATATATCGGGCTTGTGCTCTTGCCTTCTTAAAGTCTATGAGATTTTTCTGCGTGGGGTACCTACGAAAGTTTCCCCATGCTTTGTTCTGTTTCTTTTTTGCTAACCTACATTCTTTTGTATACGAGGTTTTGTGGTTTTGTTTCACCACTCCAGAAGATTGAGGTATGGCCAGGAGCGCGGCAGAAATAATGCAGTTTGTGACAGTTTCGTTAAGTTCATCTATAGCTAAATGATGTGGATCTATTTTTTTCTAAGCTGGCACTTTCTCGAAACAGCGCCCAGTCGGCCAAATGGAGCATCCAGCGTCGTGGTTTTGTAGGAATGATTGGCGGAGATGATGTTAGGTTGATAAAAACAGGTAAATGATCGCTACCATACGGGTTGTCCAAGACATCCCATTTAAAAGCATTAAAAACAGAAGGCGATGTAAGAGACAAATCTATGCAGCTCCATTTTCCGGAGCTTGGAGAGCAGTATGTGTGTTTGCCCCTGTTGAGCAGGCATATATTATTGCAGAGAATAAAATCTTCTAAAATACGGCCTCTAGTGTCCGTTTGTTCGCTTCCCCACAAATTGGAGTGAGCATTAAAATCGCCGACTAACAGATATGGCTCTGGTAATTGTTTTAAAAGGTCTTCTAAGTCATGGAGCGTTACTACCAGGTTTGGTTGGATATATACGGAGCATATTGTAATTGTTTTAAAGTGTACTACAGATACTGCAACGGCTTCAAGTGCAGTCTGAAGCTTGACTTCACGAGTAGCCACACTACTTTGAACAACTATGGCAGTACCTCCAGAGAGCCTATTTGCTTGCTCTCGGTCGTGACGAAAGACTTTGTATTTACTTAAAATATTTTTATGTTTTGATCCCAAGTTTGTCTCCTGGAGACACAAAACAACCGGGGAATATACAGCAAGGATATCTTTTATGTCGCCGTAGTTTTTTAATATGCCTCGACAGTTCCAGTGAATTAGGAACGCCATACCTAATAAATTTGACGAAAGTATTTCAAAAACCTATGCTACCGGTTTTGTGGGGCCCGTTATTGGAGTTTTTCCTCCCTTTTTGTGATCAAGGGAGTTGCGCCGCCGCTGCTGCGGAGGCGGGCTACTGCTTATATCCATCGCCTCCAGCGAGGTGATGGGTTTCCGCGGGGAACCCGCGGGGGTACGGATTTGTGGCTTCTCCCTATGGGGGGAAGCCCTGCGGCCTACCGGCTCAGGGGCCAGCGAGCCTTTTCTCTGTGATAGTATGGCAGCCTTGGCTGCACCTGTCAGAGTTGTGGATGGCCCTGCCTGGGCAGTGGCCTGAAGTTGGAGTGGTGTGTCGCCACTCCCACTAACTTTGGTTGTGCCAGAGGCCGCCGTCAGGTGAACCTCCGGGATGTCAATGGTGCCGACACCGGAGTGCCGTTCGGGTGGGGGACGGGGCAGGCACACATCAACAATGGTGTACTGTGTGCCCACTGTCACCAGACGCCGCTCGGCCCCCCGGCGCACGGCGTCAACATATGACCTGGATGTCTCTTGACTGAACTTCTTCCTTGCCTCAGGGTAAGATATGTTTTCTCGTACTTTCAGATTGATTATTTGTTTTTCTTTTTTGAATACTTCACAGGTTCGTGAGTACGCTGCACGTGGACCGTTGCAATTTGCACACTTTGTTTCACTTGCTTGGCAGTTGTCATTATTGTGTTCGGTTTCGGCGCATTTCGCACAGGTCTCCTTGCCTCTACATGTGTTGCTGCCATGGCCATACCTTTGGCATTCGAAACATCTCCTAGGGTTAGGGATGTATGGGCGCACTGGGCACCTGATGAATGCAACCCGGACAGACTCGGGCAAGCGAGTGCTGCCGAATGTTAGCACGATGTGAGGTGTTGTTTTTTCTTCGCCATTGCGCTTTATATTTATGCGGCGCAGGGACGTTACTCCTTGGTCTCGCAAATTCTCGAGGAGCTCATTTTCGTTTTCTGTCATTAGCAGCCGCTCAGAAATTACTCCCTGAACGCTGTTCAGGCTTCTGTGAGGTGTTACAGTAATGTTAAGGTCAGCAAGCTTCTTTTGTGCGATTAACGCATCACTCTGCTTTTTGGATTTGACTTCTACAAGCAGATCTCCTGAGGACAGTTTTTTTGCTTCATATTCTTCGCCTATGTTAGCTACTAGCCACTTTTGTAGTACAAACACTGATAGAGTGGCCACTGGAACCTTTTGCTCAACAGCGTGAACTACCAGGAACTGTAGAAAATTTTCTGCACATTTCTGAGTTGGAACTTTGATTCCTTCGGTGCGGTACCGTTCCCGGTTCCGATCATTTTTTTTTAGAGGGGGAAATTGAGAATCCATGCGGCATGTATGGATTAAGGGTTCCTACTGTGTCACCTGTGTTTCACCCTTATAGACACAAGAAGGTCCCGGAGCCCCCCACCTGGTAAACAGGTGGTCAAGCCCGTCGGCCTGGGCTTGACCATGGCCCCGACCGCCACCGTTCATGGTTTCTACCCTTCACCTTACAACCTCTCGCCACGGTGCGGATTACAGCTTCGGTATGGGGGCTAAGGGTCCGTGGTGGCGCCAAGCACCATCACCTTGAGTCTCAAGGTGCCCTTGCGGGGGTGTAAAGTGTAGACTTGGAACTTTTGATGAGGGTATTGGCTGTACTAATAAAAAGTTGAAATGGCTGGGAGCCCTATTCTTGGTTGCCAATAAGTGCTGTATGAATAATCAACTGAATCCAGTGAAAGGTTGTAATTCTCGGAACAATCTCATCGCTAATATTATTGTTGCCTTGTTATGCACTCAATTTATCATTCTGCTGAAAAGCCAGGATAAGGCAAGATGAGTTGGGCAAATTGTGACATCGCGAAAATAGGTAACCACTCAATTTACTCATTTTACAGCGTCCTCCCAGTGTGCTTGGTGGCGTGAACCAACATACTGGTATGTTAGGTGCAGTACTGGTGTCCTTGCGTCTAAGACATGACGCCGTCACCTTCCTGGTGTAGTTTCACAGCGAGGCAATATTGGAGTACAAATGCATATGTTTGTTTTCACAGACCGATTTATGCGCTCTCCGCAAGGCAAAAGCGCAGGCCTAAACACAATTGTCCAATATTTGTAAAATGAGGACTCTATAATGTGTACATAGTGACATTATGGGCCGAATAGTACCGCTGTAATAATAGTTGCGCTCTAGCTGCGAAACACACGGTTTATAATTCAATACAAGGGCAAGCAAGTACGGGCACGTTGTTGACCTTTCGGTAATACAGCAGACTGATCAGCATTCAGACAATGTTCATGTTAGAAATATCAAGAATAATAGTTTTTTTGCCTCCTTAACGGCATTCGTTGCCTGAGAAGGCTTATGTGGGCAGATTATGACTATATTTCCTAAATATAAACAACTACTAATGAGGCGTTTCTACAAATCAGTTCGGTTTTGCCCTTTATCGTGTGCAATACACAAATATGTGCAGCCTTGTATTATACTCACGGATCCATAGCGTAAAAAAACACTCGAAATGTCCAGCCATGGTACAAGGGGGGTCTCAACGTGTCGTGTATATATGCGGCGTTGTCTGCGAGCTTCCAGCCATACTACAGAAAAAAGAGGCAGAGATTGTGCAGAATTAGAATCACGAGGTATTTCAAGAGCTGCAGATGGCGCAAGTGGTGCACAGGAACGGATGCAACATATATTTGCGCTAATGTAGCTGGTACGCTCACATATAGATGGAGCAGATGTGTGGGTCATTTACTATTTATTTTCATCTCTGTTCTGCGGGCTTGTTCAATTGATAGAGCGTGTACCACACTGAGTGGGTCTAAGTCGTTTACGTGCAAATGAGTTCAACACGTTGACTTCTATTGCTAGCTCCTGGAAATCGCGTATAACGACGACGCTTGTGTTAGAATGAGGAGAGCCTTAGGTAGAACATGGGTAACGAGAACGGCGTGACGACAGTTGCATGAAAGTTACAATGCTGATGTGCTGACAATGCCAAAATATAAGATGGTGATGAAGACGGTGACCTAATAACGATGGCAGAACAAGGACAGGATTATGACGAACCTTCGGAGACATTGGCGAAGCGTTCACTTGCTTTACACATTTATTAGAGCATACCATCCATGTTATGTCAGCAGTGTCAAGCAAATGGTGTTACAAAAACTAGTCTTTTCAACAGCGCTGCACTAACACTGACTCATGTTTGCCAATGTGCTGTACGTGTGCTCTTTCTGTCTCTGGCAAATGCACGCGGGAAACTCATGGTTTAAATAATATGCTTCTCACAGTAATGCTGACGGAGTCTGATTGCGCTCATACAAAAAAACGCTTTAGGAAGCTGTTTTGTGGGACGAAACATGGAACAAGCGGAAACAAATTCATTACACAACTTCCGAGGAACCAGGGTACACCAGACGCTTTGAATGTACATCAAATATTTACTGCGGAACCTAATTATTCCTGTCCCTAGTACAACGGGCAGCATGTTCCAGTGAAAACGCCGCCACCTGCGACGCACGTGCGAAGTGGCCCGATGTCGAGTAAGCGGGGCTCGAGTGCAGCTACGATGACTTTGGAAGCAACATCGCCGAATGCATCTGAGTGGAAAACGGACTCTGAGCATGATTGAAAGTATTACCAAGAATAATGGAATTCCAGATCAGCCATTTTGGCAACCACGGGCCGTTCGACTCCAACGAGCGTCACAGCACACAGCCAACTACAACTAGAAGACGTGGGCTGCTAACACTTCGCCACAGGAAAGCAAGAAAAACAGAAGAGGAAGAAAAGGAAGGAATCGGGCCACGTGAGCGGAGAGCATCGAGGCGAGCATCAGACCGCTGCATCCAGTCCCTTGTAAGAAATCAATCTACGAGAAGCCGCCACCTCTATCTAAATAAAAAAACTTTAAACTGACTCTCAGATGGCACAAAGGACTCATCATACGGCATTTTACGTGCCCCCTATTAGCCGAAACAGTTCCCGAAGTGAGTGGAGGGTAGGTCAGTGGTGAAAATTTTCTGTTAAACGGAAAACCAGTACTTATTATCTTCATTGTATCGACACTAGAACATAAAGCGGTGGTATAGGTCAGTAACTTAACCTCAATCCGTCTCAACGGCAAAGTGCACTATTTAAACGCTGATCTAGCAACCTTAGGAGTAACACTCAAATGAGCTATACATGGCCTTGAGTGGAATAATGAAAAAACCACTTAAGAACATGAAATCAAACAGTACATATCATATAAGCAATAATGCTCGGGGAATTGGAGACATATTTTAGCACCTCCTACGGTAAAATCCTTCCCATGGAAGTGTATTGTGAGGAGATGGAGGTCACATGTTTCTTAAACAAAAATATAATCCAAACGTGTATAATGTTTAGCTAAAATAGGGCATAGGACCGATGTCTGCCCGAACCCCAGCCTTCCTGCATTTCACAAATGCAGGATACAAGGTCTAAATCCCAAGCATGAATGCCCCTCAAAATACGCATCATGCGTTGGATAACATCTAACAGGACCAAAGAATGCCATGAACGACTAAACCACACCACCAATAATAAGGACACTCAAAAACCCGGTTCCCCAAAACGGCGCCGAGACTCAGAAGGTTCGTTAAAAGATGACGCTGAATAATAGGAATATATGCAGCCAAGACGACCAACAAAAGCACAAAGAACGAGCTCCCTTTCGCTGTTGCGAGCTCCCATTCGCTGTTACGAGCTCCCTTTTGCATGAGCCAGATCCCAACAATTAGACAAACAATTCGGCAATAACACCTATACAATATACACGCGCACACACCACACGACATTGGGAGACACGTTATTGTGGATCCTTTGAGGCCTGCAAACCCAAGATCCGTAACTACTTTCTGCAGTAGAAAGTACTGGTCTACTGTACTGGTTAACTGGTTAGTACTGTTTACTGGAAAATACTGGTTAACTACTGGTCTGCAGCAGCACAGCGGAGGCGGCTTCAGTAGGTGTGGCGGTAAGGACACAGACTCCCAGGCGACCTGCCGACTCTTTCTCCACGAAAGAATTTGAAGAATTGCTCTTTATGGACCTTCGACTAAGACAAGAACATCACAATAGATGGTGTATGGGACATGCTCCTGTCACCAGTAACACAGGGGCAGACGATCTTGCTCGCGAGAGTTCAATCCGAGCAAGGAACAACACCCTGAACGAAAACAACAATGAAATATAGTATGCGAGGTCTTAGAACAGCAACGCCGTGCATACCAAGAACTCGCAGCGCAAAATCCGTAATTAACAGTGGAGGGGACTCAGCTTTACTGCAAAATCTAGACAAGCACATGTCACATCTGGGAGGTGGCTTACCATCTGGCCAACTATATGTGCCAAAAAGTTGCCTTTGTGCCGGGGGGCGCTAAATTTGCCCCATGTGACATGGGCGTGCAACTAACAGCCCTAAAATTCAAATTGATACCAATAAACAAAAAAGAAATCCTATATGGAACACAGGGCAGCCACCCTCACCCATACTGACCTGGAAACTCAATTGACTGTGCTCTACCAGCCCCGGTGCGTGGCTGTGCCTACAGGAGAAGCCACCCTCCGGCAAAAGTGATACTAAAATTTTTAAACAATAACTTTATTTCTCTCTATATTTCTCTCGAGCAGCTACTTCACTTCTTTGCTCGAGCGTGATGGGCAGCGACCAAGAAGGATGGCCCTGAGGGGAGATGACATCACTGACAGGCACTTCGAGCAAAAATATTGGTCTTCAGATTGATCCTAGGAATGCTTGCAGAGAAGCCAGGAAACTTTCGATTGAGATAAAAACAGTGCAATCATTTATTAGCCGAAGCACCAGAGCAGTATCTGTACATTCCTCCAGAACGTTAGAGAGAATGATTCAACTTATTCCTGTGAACAACGTCGCCTGTTTTATGTGCGTCTCCTGAGGCACTATGGCGTAAAGATATTCCAATCCAGTTTTATTCTATTTCTGCCACTAGCTATCCACAATTGGCTCCTCTCGCCTTGCTTGGCAGTCTTGCGACGCCTTGAAAGCAGGGACAACTCCCCATCTGATATGGCGCGAGCAGGCTGGGTACGCATAATTAGGCCAAACAAAAGAAAAATCATCACTTTCGATGCTACGCCTTTTCGCCATAAACTCTACGCTAGTGGTCAAGGTTCATCAGGTTGCGCTAACTTCGCTTGCCTGACACGCGACGTCACACTATCGCAAGAACTCACCACAACAACGTAACGTGTACGCACTAACGGTGCTGTACTATCGGGAATTTTTTTTGCGATGTAGCTTGTACGTACATATATGTCTCATGATGGTTGATAATGGTTCGACGCAGATGGATAAGGTGCAAATAGCGACAAGCGTTTACAGTGATCGAACTAAATCTGATAATGTTAGCAAGCACAGATAACGGTTGTTAAGAATCCGATCAAGTTCGATAAGGTTGATAAGGAGCGATAAGGGTTGGTAAGGATCGCATCAAGTCCGTAAAGGCTGATACAAACCGATAACGTTTGACACGAGCCCGATCTTGTCCCGTAAGGTTGATAACGACTGCTAAGGGTTGACAAGCTTTATACTGGTTTATTCAAGTTTCATAACATTCTTAATTACACTGTGCGGCATGGATATGAGCAAGTGGCGCAATGTTTGCCCATACTTAGATCCAGAACAGTTTGCGCGTGTATTATTTTCGAGTAATTTGACTTCGAACGACGATGTCCAATACCCATGTGAAAATGCATCTTTTGTTCATGTTACTTTACGATTGCGATATTTTCTTTCTAGTGAAATAAAAGTGATGCGTCAAAGCTCAATGGCTTTCTCAGAGCTTCAACACTGTAGCCTTGTTTGTTGCACCACGGGTATCACAAACTTGTCTTCCTTGTATTTGCCTTTAGCAAATGTGCATTCTTATTCCGAAGAAGATATGCTTTGAAAATTTTAAGGTATTCGCAAGTTGGGTTCGCATGTTGGTAATACACGGCAAGATCGAGCTATTAGTCCTTTCGGAAGTAGAACCATCAGTCCCTTTGTGGCCTGCGTAAGACAAGGAAAACAGCAATATTTGGAAAACAAGAGACAAGAGAGACCGCAAGCTCCCGCGTGTCGATCGTATTGCATCAAGGAATCTGTAAAATCGGGAGTTTCATGTTAAGGCTGTTTGGAGCGCTAACTTCATGCCGCACAAAACCTAATGAGGGTGCTGCGCCGTGTTCCCTTCTAATCTTTTGAAATAACGTGAGTGTACGGTTGGTCCTCGTACAAGGAAATCCTCTTTTTTCTGCGGCGCTCCGTGCCTGCGACCGTGGGCTTTACTTCGTGGGCCCCGCGTTCTGGCTGCCCTATCGAGGGAACACGACAGCTTGGAAATACAACTACTGGTGACGAGGTAGACTTTTCTGCAACTACTTGCCCTTCCTCCTGTTTCTGTTTTAGTCTTCTACCCGCATTGAGACAACGCTGTCTGCGCTTGCTACTCCTCGTTTGTTCGCCTCACCAAGCCTGGCGCTCACTCCCCCTCCGCCGCCATTTAATTTTGTTGCGGGTCCACCTAGCGTATCTTGGGTGACTTGGGTCCACCTAGCGTATCTTGGGTCGTTCCACACTTTTCTATAGGCGGCCGGAGGTGAGGTTTTAGCGGAGTGGGGGAAGAACGGCGTTTTGCAGTCGAACTTGGCCTTCCAGGGGGAGGGTATGTTCTACGACTTAACGTCGGAAGTGAACCCCGCCACTATACAGTTCCAGGATATCATCTGAAGAGTAGATAAGCACTACGAACAGAGCAGCAACAACCTCTTCCACTGAAATATTTTGAGAGAAAAAATGCAGCAACCACGAGAGTACTTCCAAGAGAAGACTCGCATATGCTGACTTGTAGAATCGGCTTTTGCAAGGAGCATTTTCAAGCTTTCCCTTTGTATACTCTGAGCCTCGGACTCAAAAACAATTCGTAGTAAAAAGTATTACAAGCACGGCATTTATTTTTGGCGGTATTATACCGCAACACATGTGCAAGGATTACCGTACATGTCTCAGATGAATGCGCTTCCTTGAGAGCCTAGATGCCATTCAGGCTCTGGTAATCGCGTAGATGCACATTCAGTCAATAGTCACCCAGTTTCAGGTGCTTGGACTAATCCTGGTGTCTCTGCCGCACCACGCTACTAAGGAATTTTCGCTTCGGTTCTCAGGACACCTTGGACTTGGAAAGGGCTTGATTCATGACGATCGTCAGCGACCTTCAGTGCAGCCCATAGCAGCAACACTTCCTCATCTAGCCTTAGTGCTTCCCAGGCAAGATCGGCTGAACTGCGTCGACTGGAAACAGCTGACATCGTCAAACGTGCCTCCGTATATGAGTACATTTTTCCGCTCGTCGTGGTTCGGGAAAAGGACCATTCCACACGACTTTGCGTCAATCACCGGATACTCAAGAAGGCCATTTAGGACAACGCTTTTCCGCTACCCAGAGATTAACTGCTGCATCGATTTGCTGATGCCATGGCATTCAGTAAGTTGAACCTACATTCTTCATATCATCACCTGCTTTTATTGGAAAAAAGCCGAGAGCTTGCACCTTTTATTACTCAAGACGGTGTCTACCACTTTCAGCGCATGCGTTTCTGTTTGGTATCTGCCCCATCCGTTTTCCAACAGAGCATGTCATCTGTCTTGTAAGACTGTCTGGGTACACTATGGTATCTTAATGATGTCTTTGTTTCGGGTCACACTCAACGTGACAACGGTAGAAACTTACAAAGTGTTCTTTCTACCGTAAACAATGCACTTATGTAGTTGAACCGTAAGTGTGTGTTAAGTGAACCACAACAAACTTTCTTAAAAGAAAAAAATTTCTTTATGGGGCATTTCGCTGATGGACAACAAAATCAAGGCGATTGTTGAGGCACCGCAGCCAAGTGACCAGCAGGCGCTACATTCATTTCTGGGCCTCACGGGGCATTAGGCAAAATGTATCCCGCAATATGCCGACGTGCTACAACAAATAAGTAAACTTCTCGATGCAAGGACAAGCTTTTTCTGGGATCAAGATACTGCATACAGCTTCCAGTCTGTTAAGAAAGTCCTTGCTTCACGTCTTCTGTTGCGCATGTTTCAACCGCTCCTACTCCTTGCTGTGACAGTTGATGCTAACGTACGTTGGCTTGGGAGTCTTACTCAAGCAAAAATGCGCAAATAAGCTTTTTACATTAGCGTCTGCATCTCATAATCAAACCCCCGCACAGTGATGGTTCCCCATCGCGAACGTAAATCATGAATCTGCTTTTTGACTTGTGACAATCGGTATGTTCACTCTTAGGGTCGTCGGTTCAGGCTTCGCAGTGACGACCAAGCTCTTGTTGCATCACTGTCTTCCAAAGGTTCCTGAAAGCGCAATTTAACAAATTATCAATGGTGTGCTCGACTACTTTACTGCAATTTTGACATTGAGTATTGTAAGCGCGATCAAGGTATCGCAACTGATACACTGTTGAGCCTTCCTGTTCTTCCTGAATCTGAAGCAGTTGTAGATGAGGAGGTAGTCCCTTTGCTTTAAATATGCATTACCGCAGAAAAGTTCCAGACAGCTACGGTGGTTAATCCAGCTTTTCAGGCTTTATGGAATATAAAAGCAATCGTTTGAGAAAAGCTGCCCGTTTGCCGCCTGTATTACTAGCGACGTCATCTTTATAGTCCGCATTTTTCTACATGGATATTCTTTTTCTCAGAAGACAATGTATCGTTCCTACCAGCATTCTCGCGTCAGAAACTCGTGACCTTTACTCATGAAGATAATTTGGACATCACCAAAAGAAAACTCGGACTCAGAGGCATCTGCTTGCAGCCTCACAAAGATGCACAGGTTGACGAGCCTATGAGAAAGTGCTTTGTTTGTGGACAAGCAAATAAACCTGCTAAATAATATTTTGCTACACATGAACATGTGGAAAGGCCTCTTCCACCATGGCAAAAATAACCATAAACATAGCAGACGCTTTAGGTCCTGCTCAACCGTTTGCCCGTTTTGCGTCATTCATAACTGACTATCCTTTCATGTGGCGTGAGGTTTACTTCATGGCTTCCGTCACATCTGAAGCTATCATGAGCTATCTCATTTCTCCATTCAGTGGAGAAGGGAGTCCTGATGCCATCGTATCCGACAGTGGACCACAATTTGTTACTGCAGAGTTTGAAACCTTCCTAAAAGAATGAACGATCGAGCATTTCCTGTCTTCGCTTTACTACCCGCACGCAAGCGGACAGACCATGTCATCAAACCATGTCAGCCATGCCATGTTAGACGATGCCATCAAATAATTCTTACAGATTTCTCTGTTAGAATAAAGAGGCTTTAGCTTTGTAGGGTTACCATACCTGTCAACCTACAAGTTTTCTCCACATACGACTACATATCTTTCTGCGGCTTTGCTGCTCCATAGTCAACTCAGAACTCGTCTCGATATGGCAAACATCGTCCTAAGCAGTCCGGAACTTGCTTTTCGCTAGTTGTGCTAAGAAGTGCTTAGACATGTGCTACGAGAAGAGAAAAATGTCAAATCATACGTATATCCTCGTCGGGCAACAAAATAGCCTCAATTTCGTCACGCAGTTTCGTCCGATGATGTAACTGCCTAAATTCTGGTCCAAAATACTTAGATCCGTTCATTATTCGCAGGATAGGATCCTGTACTTCCCAGCTGGAAAATAATACTTCCAAACTGGTGAAATATGCGGCACGACAGCATCATTTTCAATGATTAGACAATGGGAATCATTGCAGGGACTACCCATCCCTTGATGATAGTTCCGAACCTTTTTCCGCAGTTTATATTGGTACAGGGTCTGCTAAACACACCCAATTTCAACCTCCTGCTTTATTCCCATGACCAGGTTCATACTCTGCTGAAGAATCTGCTGGGCTTCCGTCTATCACACTATCACAAAACAGGGTTTCTGAAAGAACTTAGAAAAGCAATACACAGAATTCCAGCTCACATCTAAGAGTAATGATTCGTCTAATCATACTCCACAACCAGAATTAGTTCTGGGTCTACACTAAATAGGCAACCCAAGGTACGGTTTAAGCATTACGTTTCATTATAGCTGTAGTGTCTTGGTTTGCTTGCAAATGTTCGTGTCACACCTTGCTATATTAAGCGTGTTTTTTAATCAACAAGATCCTATACAGTTCTGCAAGAAAAGCAGCACAGCAAATACTTTGGCGATATGAAATGTCATGCATCAGTCTTGCAGCATAAACGTGCAGTGCGCAAACCTCTAAGTAAACTAATGTAAATGAGCGCCATAGGAATGCGGCTCTTTACTCCCAAAGTGCCTGTTTCATTACACTTAAGCGAAATGTTATCCTTTAAAGGGGGGATTTTATTGAACATTCCAGCAGCATAAACGTGTAGTACGCACACTTCCGTGGCCACTACGCTCAAGGACCGTCATTTCGCGCCCGTGCTCAGAGCGAACGATCCGCTGATCTTTGTTATCCAAAGCGGATACAGGGATCTTCGCCATGCGACAACTACAAACCAACACATACCCCCATTTAAGCAGACTACACGCAATACACCCTACACTATATTCATACAAATGTCCCCTTTGTAATGATTACGCCTCCCTATATCACACCACATGGGCGTGCCCCAACGTGAAGGCGGCCCTGCAAATACCCAACCCCACACCCGAACAGTGGGAGGCCGTGCTGACTATTTCGGACCCTCGTAACCAGCAGCAACTGGTGCGGCGGGCCCGGGAAACAGCAAGAGCCGCAGGAGCCCTGGACTAAGGGCGCCTCCCGCACAAGCAGAACGACACCTGCTTGTCCTATCTTTTTAATAAATGTTTCTCCTCCTCCTCCTCCTCCTCCTCCTCCTCGCCTTTGTCTTAAAGTTCAGTGATCATACATTGTGTCATTTTTTTTATTGTTCTGTTCACAAAGAAAGTTGCTCTTTCCTCTTCGTTTCGTGAAGATGGGTAGACACATGTCTTAAGTTGGCCGCCCAACATTATGTGAACTTGTGTGCAAGTACATACCTTTGCTATATGTAAATAGTCTTATAGCTAATATCATAGTAGTCTATTCTTTTTACACAGTTTCTTTCATGCGTTCTCTTCAAATAAATGGCAAACCAAAGATGGACCTGTCTGTGATAGCGTAAATCTACGGTGCTCAGTGATTGAAACGCGATGCTCGGACAAGATGGCGGCCGGTACTTTCTTGCGGCACCGGTGGGTAGTGGTGACACTGGGATGATGCGTTTTTGTGAAATGAAAGTCAGAATCTTTTGAATGCATTGTGACTGTATTTGGCCTTCTCAGCAGTCACTGAGCGATCAGCGGTGGCGCAAAAAAGCGCCGGTCGCCATGCTGTCTGAGTATGGCCTTTCAATCGTTGGGCATTGTACATCTGCCAAAAAGAAAAAAAAAAGATGCTGTTTTAATGTTGCCCATAGTATACAACTTCGTCAAGGAGATGTGAGCGATAATGTAAGTTTTGACTTTTTTAAATCTATAAGGATGTTTCAAGTACACGAAACGCATTGAGGGTTAAGGTGTTTAATGTGCCGTATAGTCACATTTTCTTTTAAGGTTAACAAGTTACTGGTTGTAAAGGGCTTCATTTCTATTGTATTTGCTTTAAAATTATGCACTTACATTGTTCTCTTATGGTACGTGTCTTCTAACAAACGTTTAAAAGTGTGCATTTACCTTTTTCTGTAATGGTACGTCTCTTCTAACAAGCGGCATTCATTGTATAGAATATACAGGTTCTGCTTTTCACCTATAAGACATTGTGAGTCTCTAAGTACTCCAGTTTCATAAACAAGCCAACAAAGTCCAGTAGTTTGTTTCAGGGAGAGGTGACGTTAATAATTACGGGAAAGGTGATGTTACAACATTAGTTTCGGTTTGCGTTGACTGTTAGCGCCACGTCGCGGCCAACCTTGTAAGGGTACTGCTCTGTTCGCCTTCGCATTCTGAGAAATAGACGTGCATCTAGGATTCATCCCCGATCAAGGAAGTAGTATTTCTTTCTTTTGTGAGGGGGGGGGGGCGGTGTGCTTCGCGCCCCAGGCCGTTAGCCTTACTTCACGGGCTCTGCGTTCCGACCGCCCTGTCAAGGCTACACTACGACTTGAAAATACAGCAGAATTCCTGATCTCCACAACGCCCTCTCTTATTGTCTTCGTCAAAGATCACTTTAGCACTTTGTGTAGCATAAGCAGCGCCATTAAAATGATCTGCCAGAACCTCAATGCACCTGAGTAAAGCTGCATGTGATGTTCGTGTGACAATGCGTGCCAAATATGCCAACACGAAGTGTATGCTTCCAATTGCGCACTCTCATTAGCATTTATACTATGTTACTGTTTCTCTTTACTGTAAGTACAGCATGTGTTTTGTGTTCATGTCCATTTTGCAAGCCTTTTGGTATTTGCTATGCGAAATATATCGCTACAATGTTTTGTGGCAGTCGTATTAGTCAGTCAGTATTAGTGGAATGTATGTTTGGAAACATAGTCTTCGATACCCATTTTGTTGGCTGTAAAATAGGGCATGGAGTTCTTCATGCTCTTAGAGCTCTTAGCTGTGTCTCCTTTTTTCACATTGAAAGGAAAATAATGTTTACTGATTTGAGGAAGTGAGCATTACTGCGTAATGCGAAGCTGCTCAGGAGCCCGTACATTTTTTCTTACATCTTTTCTTTGTTTAACCGCGAGAGAAAGGATGACAAAGTGGGACTGAGAATGAGGCCTAACAAATCACATAGTCTGCCGGTCAAAAATGTTTTTTTTTTCTTTCACATATATCGCATATGCTTCATGAAGTGATCCGCTCGGGATGTCCGAAGTTGCAAGCATCGGAAACAACGAATAACGTAAAGGCAGGCAAAGCCCGTCGGTATTAGTTCTGGCGCTATAGCTCGCCATCACAGTGTAGGTACACAGCGAAACGAACATTAGAGTATAAAAAGAAAAATTCTTACGGGAAAAACACAATGATATCCGTATTTGCGATTAACGCCAAGGAAATAGCTGAGGAAGCCGGGTGACATAGGTTCATGTGGATCGTACGCCATCATGGGGGCCTTTAGTACTGGAACTTTGATGCTAGGTCTGCAAGAAGAAGGAACATCATGGAGCAGGCACAATTTTCGCGGAAATACGTAAAGACTGGAACCATGGCGCAAATGCAAATGAACGGACTGCAGCCTCATTATATGGTGACATACGTTTATAAAGAATCAAATGACTGACTCATCACCCTACCAACTGCAATCTTTAACGCTATTATGTCGATCGTAAGCCTCTCTTTCTATAGAATGCCACATTTGAGAAATTACCGACCCCTGTCAAAGCATTATGCACTATTCCATTTGCGCACACAACATATTTGCTGACGGCGCTATCAGCAACAAGTGGGTCAATATGCAGGAAAAGCAGGTGTGGTTCGGCAACGCGCAGAATCTACCTAAGCGTTCAGTTGGACCGGATCGGGGTGGCCGGATTGTTGTGAAGTTGGAGCAGGCAGCGAAGTCAAGGTAGATAGCGCTTTACTGTTTTAGCAATGTTCACCAACCACACTTCTTTCCGTCGCCTTCTGTCTGTGGATGCGCAATAACCACATTGCTGGAAGTTCAAAGTGAAAGTGCACTGGCCAACGCAGCCAATGCACCAAGTCCACTTCCACCGCTTATTGATAGCAGGAGGAAAGTGGCGGATCCATATCCTTGCACTTCCAGAGGCTTACGCTTTCTCTTTACACAACCCTGGAATAGCTGCCAAAACGTGCAATGACGCCGGGCGATTCAAAATGAGGAACAATGGTAGCGTTCATGTGATTCGAATTAAACCTGTCCGTCCGTCCGTCCGTCCGTCCGTCCGTCCGTCCGTCCGTCTGTCTGTCTGTCTGTCTGTCTGTCTGTCTGTCTGTCTGTCTGTCTGTCTGTCTGTCTGTCTGTCTGTCTGTCTGTCTGTCTGTCTGTCTGTCTGTCTGTCTGTCTGTCTGTCTGTCTGTCTGTCTGTCTGTCTGTCTGTCTGTCTGTCTGTCTGTCTGTCTGTCTGTCTGTCTGTCTGTCTGTCTGTCTGTCTGTCTGTCTGTCTGTCTGTCTGTCTGTCTGTCTGTCTGTCTGTCTGTCTGTCTGTCTGTCTGTCTGTCTGTCTGTCTGTCTGTCTGTCTGTCTGTCTGTCTGTCTGTCTGTCTGTCTGTCTGTCTGTCTGTCTGTCTGTCTGTCTGTCTGTCTGTCTGTCTGTCTGTCTGTCTGTCTGTCTGTCTGTCTGTCTGTCTGTCTGTCTGTCTGTCTGTCTGTCTGTCTGTCTGTCTGTCTGTCCGTCCGTCCGTCCGTCCGTCCGTCCGTCCGTCCGTCCGTCCGTCCGTCCGTCCGTCCGTCCGTCCGTCCGTCCGTCCGTCCGTCCGTCCGTCCGTCCGTCCGTCCGTCCGTCCGTCCGTCCGTCCGTCCGTCCGTCCGTCCGTCCGTCCGTCCGTCCGTCCGTCCGTCTGTCTGTCTGTCTGTCTGTCTGTCTGTCTGTCTGTCTGTCTGTCTGTCTGTCTGTCTGTCTGTCCGTCCGTCCGTCCGTCCGTCCGTCCGTCCGTCCGTCCGTCCGTCCGGTACTTGCCACTGGCAATTAGTCACTCTATAACGACGTAAACGTCCGTTATTTTCTCCGATGACTTAGGCAATCAAACCTGCGCCGTCCACGGCTCCCGTAGACGGCGCCGCGTGTGCAGTGCGAATAAGTGCGAAGACACGTGGCTTAGAAGCAAAGCAATGGGAGATACAGCCCGGCTTCATCTTTACCGGCCGATTTCGCGATTGGCAATTTGGAGACGCCAAGTATACCATTAGAACAAATTTAGAACGTGTACAATAGTGGGCGGCTTAAAAGTCACGTCACAAAGGTTTCTCAAGGGCAGCAACGTTACACATTAGTAGGCTACGCCACACATGCACTGGGTAAGTGCCTGTTTCCAGTGGACGCCTTTCGCGCAAATGCTTTAGCGAGCTGCGCCATCAATGCCCTTGGTTTGCGCCGCTTTTCGATAAACCTCTCCCCAATTTGGTTCACCGAGAATGTGTCTCTGTTTGTGGGTATGAGAGGGAACAATTAGACTTCGCACGCTTCAGCGCATCGAGAATGTATATGAGCAGTCTCTCGCCAACTTTTACTCACCGCCACTAGATGGCACAGCGTGTACATAAGAAAAAATATGTGAGAGGCGACCACAGCTGTACAATAATGCGTGTCTGAGCGCATTCGCCCTCCGCAGTGCAATTAGGAGACCTTGCACAGGCCTCGTAGAGGCGCAGCTAGCTGGTCCAGAGTGTTCACTGGGAAGACCGCGAGAGGAAACCCACTGGAGCGTTGGCCCCATAAATATGTCCTTTCGAAGTTAGCAATATGTGGTGTCAATTATTGCTTCAATTTGATGTGCATTATCGTTGACGGTCGTCCTGAGAGGGGTACCAAGATAGGTCATCAAGAGGCGGTCCATACCGAGTGGCCACAGTTTGGGCCAGGAGAGCTTCAGTGAAGAGTGGTACGTATCCATTGGGACGTACCCATTAACTCAAGTAAGTCTGACGGTTCGCATTGGGCCTATAGGTGGCCTCTATCACACAAATTTCTTTTGGGTCCTTGCTTTATTGCAAAGTGTGTAGCCTTGATTGTAAGTGCCGCTATCTAATTTATACAAGCCACTGGGCTAGACGTACTGCTCTAGAGATGCCACAACGTTAAGGCCCTGTATATGTGTGCCGCCTTTCCACATAATCACCATTATTCATAAGACTTTTCCTTCCCATTCATTTTCCACGGCTTAGAATAGCAGGCCAAGGCAAGCTATAGCTGAGGCCGACATTTCCTCTTTTATGTAAATAAATGATCACTCCCTGTCTCTTTTGAACGGGATTGCCTCAGCTCAGCAGCCCCCGATGCTCCACTCAACAGACCATGGACTACCAAGTGACCCAAGTTCGCGGAATTCGGTAAGAGACCCTCCGAGACCCAGGCAGAAAGAGATATGAACATCAGGAAGTTCTTGAAGCAAGCTCAGAATGCTAGTCGCAATAAAATTACATGCTACCCAATGAACAACAGCTCATGTGGGTTAGTGGAACAGACATTCCTCCCACTGTTTCCGGACTACAGCTTGTACTGAATGTTTTAGTTAGATTTCACGCTGTAATTATTGCTTTTGTGTCAAATCAGCATTCTGAAACTTGCGTTTACTTGGGAGATTAGCATGCGTTAAGTGGTTTGCCGCAGGGTCGCCTTACAAAGGCAAGCGCCGCCGAACCGTGTAAGGTGAACGTTATCGCTGAAGCAGAATATCTGCCTCCGTGTAGCCTGGTTCACTACATTCCACCACAATGGATTGCAGCAACTCGATTTCTGGTTACCACTGCTATTCTAATACCAAAATGTGTTTGCTAATCATTCGTAAAACTTGCGCACAATGCTTGCGTTGAACAGCAGACGGTTGTCACACACATCGATAGCTGATGGCTATATCATGAACTTTTGGACGACTGACCTGATTCAAACAGTAGGATCGGGATTATAAGGGTAGAGCTAGCGTAATGGATTATACAAACGGTCTGGAGATACCGCAGTGTGGTGGCATTATATAGATGCACATCCCTCCCATCGTCATTCTACTCGTATTTTCTACCTTCCATTTCGGCAGAGAATAGCATAAAAGGCAACGCAAGCTCAAGCTCAGGCAATCATCTCAGCATTTCTACAAATGAATTTCGCTTTTTCCCCTGACTGTCATCGTGCCAGCTACCAGTGCAGCCAACGCAGTCATGAATATGGAAGTCAGGTCAGTAACTTCCCTTCAATTTTTCCCCCATTTATAAGTCTGGCCAACGCACCAATACTATCCGTTCCCGTTCGTTCAAAATGGCTCATTACTTCTTTGATTATCAGATGTGTAAACCATTCTAAAATTGCTTATTAATATTCGCGTGTTTCATCCTCCAAACGTTATCAAGCTGTGTTGATTTTTGTTCTCCGTAGGGGGCGCTTAAGAATAACACTGATTAAAACATAAAACCGATTAACCTTAGACAGCTAAAGTGTCCTTTTTAGGCTTCATCTTCGTTAATTCCGCGTGAATTCGGAAAAATTAAAAGCAAGGAGCTTCAATTAAACATGGCTTGATGTCCACTGTGGCGCGGAAAAAGTTATCTGACTATGCAAGGTTCTTTTTTAGATAGATCATTCAGTACATCTGAGGAGACACATTCAAAAGGATTAGTTCAGCTCGAGTTGGGGAAGTTTATTGTGATGTTTGCAATAGAGTTCCTCTCACATAGGTACACTGGCCTTTAATAATTACAGTGGCCTTTCATGAAAGATTAGTAATGAATGATAGCGAGTATGTAACGGAACCAAGGCAAAGTTCCATGCGTCATAAGGAGAGATAGAAGGGTAGATAAATTGGCAGCCTTAGCGATCCTCTAAATAACGCATTTTCCCAATAAACTACACCGTAGTCGAACAGCTTACCACAGGACAAGCGTGCTACCATACCGTGGCCGCTGTTCTTTAGGACTCCTGGTGCAGGTATTGCTATCGCACTTACGAAATGTAGCAGTTTCAATCGAAGGACGCACTGTTATTAAACAGTTTTAGTATAGCGTACGCTATACCTGTGCATACGTTAAAAAATAGTTGGTCACCACTGCGCATGTGCTGAACGCTAAACGAAATAGCAGGTATAGCGGGCGTACGCAACGCAAACGAGTTAGCGTTAGCGTTTTTGCGTAGTTTGCGGAGTTTGCGTGAAACATGGCGGCGGAACCGGCTGCCCGCTTCGAATTGAGTTTGGTGCTGGTTTTGTACAATGCCCTTCTTTCGTAGCAAATGACTGTGTAAACAGCTTTTGCTTAATCTTAGGCCGCAACGAATGCATACGGCCTCTGAAGTCTGAAGATATCGCCGCCCAACTAAAATTGTAGAAAACATGCTCTGCTTAGCGTACGCTACAGGATGGCGCACGCTATAAGTTGCGTATGCTAAACTAAAGCTAAGTAATAGCGTTATGAAGGTTCAAGAGACACAAAACAAAGTGTCACGCCGAGTTGTATTCAAAGAGCAGGCTTTTGTAGCAACAAATATATTTGCAACGAGGAAAAAGTTCTTGTAAGCTAAAAGTTACACGAAAAGAGGGATTGCTTTGATGCCACCTGTTGTGGACTACGGCAGCTATCTGATGTAACGTCGGCGCCCTGGGTGATGGCGCTACCGGCAATGCGGCAGACGGAGACCAAAATGGGAGAGCATGCGGGAACTCGCGCACTGCGTGCAGCGTGAGAGGGAGCAGGGGCGCTATAACGTAAAGCTATTCCAAACTTTTCTATTCCAATTCTGCTATCAGCCCTCCACGATTGGTCAACAACTTTTTTCGACCACCCCCCACTTCACCTGTCTGTCACGCGACGTCGCGAAAACAGCAATACCTCCCCATCTGATATGATGTGTACACACTGATTATGCATGATTTGACAGAAAAAAAAAACAGTTATTTCTGATTCGACCCATGTTCGCCATTAGCCCTCGGCTATTGGTCCTCGGCCACCAACTTAGCCCTCGGCCACCAACTCGCAAGGCACACAATAAAGTTCTTTCCTCCTCCTCCTGCACCCACTTCACCTGCCTGTCACACGACGTCACAAAACCACACAGACTAACCGCGTCAAAGTGACGTGTACGCGATAAAGATGCATTAATATGCCGAACAAAACTGAATTTTTTTTCGGAATAGCCGCAGGCTGCCCCGTTCCGAAAGGAATAAAAGATGGCTACCGCCGATCGCTGAGACGCTGGCTACTCGCAGCTGCCGGAGAGCATGGGTGTATTTCCGTATAATAAAACATCTTGCGTGACAATGTAACGTTTTCAAGCACTTTCGGCACGTTTACTACCTCAATTTGCCAACTCTTCTTTGCTGAGGGTCAGTTTTAGCGTCCTTCCTAAGCTTCCGTTGCATGCCGCCGCGATTTTCGTCCAGCCACCACAAGCTCAGTAAGGGAAAGCCGACCAATCGTAGACGTCGGCACCACCCTCTTCATCCGAATATCAATTTTCAGTGCACTGGCTCTGCCCCAGTGAATCCCTCTCCACTTGAGCGTTCTCCTCCCCTCTTGTCAGCCAATTAGATACGACAAGCCGCTCAGTGTAGGCAATATTATTCGTTTTTCAAGCAAACAAAAGTGACCTCCTATGAACGAGGAGAGCGTTTGATTGGTCTGTTCAGAAAACCATGCGCGTGACCGCCCGGTGCTTGCGTCGGTGGTTACGCAAATTTGACGTCAGGAAATTGCAATAGAAACGTATTGTAATAGTTTCACGTTATAGGGCCCCAGGGTGTAGAGAGCTGTGAAACGTTTGTCTAGCGCGAGCTGGCATGGGCGCTTCGAGGAACGCCGCCAGTGCGAGCTGAGAGAGCAGTGGCTCACTCAGAAGTAGCGGCAAAGCACAATGTGGCGTGAGATATGACATCACGTCCTCTGTGGTCAGGTGAATTAT
The DNA here is from genome assembly GCF_023375885.2 of Dermacentor andersoni. Lineage (NCBI taxonomy): Eukaryota > Metazoa > Arthropoda > Arachnida > Ixodida > Ixodidae > Dermacentor > Dermacentor andersoni. The sequence continues at coordinate 90,299,418 of NC_092820.1, read as the reverse complement.
TTAAATTGTGGAGTGGCAGCGTGACTTTCGGGGACAATTTTCACCACAGCAAAGTCGCTTATTGGCACGCCGGGAACGGTGATAGAGTGGTAGACAGATAAACTATTCCTCTAAGTCAACTTCACTTCTTCATCTAGTGCCCCGTTAAATGTTGCACTTTTATTCGTGTGATGGTAGATATACGCAGTTGCAACATATTAGCGTGTCACAGCCCTCAACACAACTTGTGATAGGTGGAAGGAACAGCATCCTGTCAGTTTCCAAGCACCTTACAAAGTTGTCATTCTAACGCGCAGTGCCAAAGGCGTTTCAGGGGACGCACTTTGATGACTCACGATAATACCGGACGGGAAAGCGGCGGCGTAGTTCACGCCCAAGAAAATATTCATTCAGAAAAGGAATTAGGAGTGTGTGCAAATCATACAAGCTTATCTTTATAACTACTGATAATTTCTCTCAAAATATTGCATACACGCAGGGGTCCAATGGAAACGCTAGTGTGCTTATAGTAGCGTGTGAACAGTGCTCATTCCAGCAGTAGAACGCAGAACTCCATTTTGGTTACGTCACTGACGTTATTAAGCGCAGCATTACTGGTGCGTCCGATTCTCGTCTTTGTTCCTGCCTATATAACGACCTGCCAGTGCGCTTTGATGCAAGGCGCCCAAAGAGGCAGGCAAAACAGGCACTGTTCGTAACGTTGATACAGGAACCAAGCATTTATCCACCTGCCATACGTTGTTTATAAGGGAAAATAATGGAAAAGCTTTACTTAGAGCTCTCAAATTATATTAGAGAAATGCTGATCTAAACGTAATAAACTCAATAGAAATGTATCTTATCTTAAACGGTCACAGAAAACTTCAATAATAAGAAGCAATGATGCTAATAATATCTGTTCTCATTCTATATCCCGCTAAGAATGTATATGCAAACGCATGTTTCCCCTTGAAGTTGCGAACGTTGTTTCTAGCCTAGAGTTGCTCTTCTTCTCTATTTTTATTCTGAAATGTTTTTGACTGATTCGTAGCATTGTAAAAAAAATCGCTAATGTACAGGCTTCTGTGGATTGAGAACTGTTATCATGCAAAACGCAAATGCATTTTTAGGTACACCCTTCACCTACAAAGAACACATTGTTTAAGTGATGAAATGGGCTATCGCATACGAGAATTGCAAGGCCTGGGAAGTCTACCATGGATACTCAGAGGCAGTCAAAGTGCGCTAGGACTAGCTTGAACAAATAGCAATATTTACCATAGACAGTCCATAAGTCTGCTACGATAAGTACAGTAGAGTAAAAAAAAACACGCCAAACATGCCCGTACGACTAATTTCATTGCGTCTTTAAGAGCGACTCGAATGACTTAATTGATGACAAAAATACCAATGAACCGCTCGTGTTTGTAAATAAAATTTCAGTTGTAATTGTTCAAGCACTTAGACTCACTTTGACAACAGCCGTAGGAACCTTTACGTTTCTTGTACTATACTAGGACGATTTGGAAAGCTTCCTCTGACGGCTCTTGCTGATTGATTGTCTTAGCGTACGGTACTCTTCAAGACAACCTAACCTACTGCGTACCTGCGCGCACTGAAGGTTTAGATTTACGAGAGAGTGCATAGAAAAGTGAACGCCATATTTACGATGCCTGGCAATGACAGCACACATATCAAGTATTGTTGAAGCAGCAGCCTATAGGCGCCTCATATACAAAATTGACTGATGAATGTTCTGGGTGCCAACGCTATGCCTTCCCTAAGCAAATCATTCGGATCCAAACCAGCAGTAAAATGTATGACCTTCCAGTTAGGAAGATGAATTGATCCTCAGAACTAGCATCGATGTAGTTGCATCTAATTTAAACCAGTCTATGTTAGCATGACCAAAACAGGGTGCCCCTGCTAAATTAAAATATGGGAGTTTACGTGCAGAAACCACGATTTCATTATGAGTCATGCCGTAGCGGTAGACTCCGGAAATTTGGACCGCCTGGGGTTCTTTAACATGCCCCTAAATCTATATACACGGGTGTTTTCTCATTTCGCCGTCTTTGAAATGCGGCCGCCGTGGCCGGGATTCGATCCCGCGACCTCGTGCTTAGCAGCGCAATGTCCTCCTGCTAGCATTGCAAGAGATTCAATATATGCGAACGTGACCTAGCTGGACATAATCAAGGTGATGTTGTTTGTCGTCACTTGAAGGTACTCAAACTACATTTTTAGTTGCGCCTAATTAGATAACTTTTCCTGAATAAGCAACTTCACAAATATTATAATCAGGTGAAAGGTGTGAACGAGAAACCTCTATATCGACATGAAAAACTCCGAATACAGCTTTTCGTTGCTCAATACGTGCTACATAAAAGTGTTTTTTTTTGGAGCCAGAAAGGTGCCCGCAATGCACACAAAATCTCCGCACGACTGGCAGCTCCAGGCACTTTGTGTGTATTTGTGGGCGCCTTTCCGCTCGGTAAAACTCTTTTATGTAGCACGTTTTGAGCAACAGAAAGCTGTATGAGGAGTTTTTCATGTCGCGCTACAATTTTCTCGTTGAAACTTTTCAACTATTATAGCCGAGAAGTTGATTAATTAAGTAGGACTACTTATGTGATTAGGTAGATTGAAAAAAATAATCTCAGTATCTTCAAAATATGGCGAACAAGATTACCTTGGTTCTGTCCAACTACGTGGCATTCGTATATTCTTAAAGTCTGGCCAAAGATAGCTTGCCTTCCATATATAATGGCAAAACCAAATGGAGACGCTGAGGTCAATCTTTTTTGGTTGGACAAATCATCGTCAAAATTCAAAGCCGCACACCACTCACAAAACAGCAAAGCATCATGTTTCTTCGGGCTTTGGAAATAACGTTCTGCAGAAAGGCATCTTTATTTGCAACTTCCTTTTTTTTTCTCGATATCGCAGTTGTCGCACTTTCACAGCGTATCTAATGCTCTGTTGTGTTGCAATGCAATAAAACTTTAATAAATTTATATGTAAGGACATTTTACAATGCACATCGTGTTATCAATAAGCAATCTTGCTATCATAGACTGCACTATAACTCTATTTAAATTATTTATTGTGCGTTTTACGCATGCCAGATTTTGTCGACTGTTATCAGTCACCGAATAGCAAAACATATTGTTGCGAACGCCACAGTTGACAGTGCGGTTATTCAAATTCAGTTTAAATTTTATCTCAAATTTGTCTTCATCTCAAGAAAGAGGATAGGCTGGGGAAAAAGTGACGATTCTGACAAACGGAGAACACGATTGGAAATCAACGAGGACCTAGTGGCGAGTTGAATTATCATATTGCCAATTACGTACAACTAAGCAAAAAAAAAAAAAAAACAATGCTATTCCGATAGAAGTTGAAAAAGTAGAGCAACGCACGAAAACTGTTTTACAGAATATAAGTTAATATTATAAATGAAGACAAAAATATGCGCAAAAATCGCAATATATTCGTACAAGAGAAGACTGGGATCACAACAAGTATGTAATGACGACGGCCTCACGGCGACAGTATATTGACAGCGCAATCAAAAGATGAAATGATGATGATAGCACGGTATGACTGTGGACGGCATGAAAACTGTATGACAATGGATACATGATAGTAACTATCGAGGACGCAACAGCCAAGATGGCATCACAAACGTAAACGTAACGTAACGTAAAAAATATTGCAATATGTTTTATTCCAATCTCCTGACGTCAAATTTGCGTAACCACCGAGGCAAGCATCGGGCGGTGATCCGCAGGGTTGCTTAAAGAGACCAATCCAATGCTCTACTCGTTTATAGGAGGGCCCTTTTGCTTTCCTTAAAAGCGAATAACGTTGCCTACACTGAGCGGCTTTTCTTATCTAATTGGCTGATAAGAGGGGAGGTGTACGGTTCAAGGGGAGAGGGATTTGATGGGGCCGATCGAGTGCTCTGGAAATCGACAACCGGTTGAAGAGGGTGGTGAGGCGTCTGCGATTGGTCCGCTTTCCCTTACCTAGCTTGGGGTGGCTCATCGATATTCGCGGCGGCATGCAACGCAAGGTTGAGAATGCAGGGGCGCTATAACGTAAAACTATTCTAAAAACTTTTCTGTTCTAATTCTGCAATAAGCCCTCTGCGATTGGTCAAAAACTTTTTTGGACCACTCCCACTTCACCTGTCGGTCAGGTGACGTCACGAAAACCGCGGTAGCTCCCCATCTGATATCATGTGCACACACTGTTTATGCATGATTTGACCGACCGGAAAGAAAAATAATTTGTGATTCGACGCCTTTTCGCTATTAGCCCCCAGCTATTGCTCAGCAGGAGGGAAGATAACCGTTGGTCATTAAGTGTTACGGACTGGATTCCAAGGGAAGGGAAGCCTTGCAGGGGGCGGCAGAAAGCTAAGTGGGCGGATGAGATTAAGAAGTTTGCAGGGACGACATGGCCACAATTAGTACATAACCGGGGTTGTTTTAGAAGTATGGGAGAGGCCTTTGCTCTGCAGTGAGCGTAACCAGGCTGATAATGATGATGATGATGATCGCTCGAAAGTTCTTGGGCTGCGCCCACTTCATCTCTCTGTCACTCGACGTCACAAAACCGCAAAACCTCACCGCGTCAAAGTGACGTGTGCACGTTAAAGATGCATTAATATGCCGAACAAAAGTGAGCTTTCTTCTGAATAGCCACAGGGTGCCCCATTCCAAAAGGAATCAGATAAGGCTGCCGCCGATCACTCAGGAACTGGCTACTCGCACCTGTCGGCGAGCGTGGGTTTATTTGCGTATAATATTACATTTACCGTGGCCGTGTAACGTTTTCGAGCACTTTCGGCACGTTTAGTACCTCGTTCTGCGAACTCTTCTTTGTTGACGATCCGTTTCAGCGTCATTCTTAAGCTTCCGTTGCATGCCGCCGCGCTTTTCGACCAGCCACCACAAGCTAAGTAAGGGAAAGCGGACCAATCGCAGACGCCGGCACCACCCCCTTCATCCGGTTATCGATTTTTAGTGCTGTGGCTCGGCCCAATTGAATCCCTCTCCACTTGAGCGTGCTCCTGGCCTTTTGTGAGCCAATTAGATAAGACAACCCGCTCAGTGTATGAAATGTTATTCGTTTTTCAAGCGAGCAAAAGTGACCTCCTATGGACAAGGAGACTTGATTGGTCTGTCCAGAAAACCCTGCGGGTGACCGCCTGATGCTTGCGTCGGCGATTACGCAAATTTGACGTCAGGAGATTGGAATAAAACATATTGGAATAGTTTTACATTATAGAGCCCAGGCTAAAAAGGATCACCAGCAAAGTTGACTGAGCGAGGTCGTAAATGGACCCAAGATGCTGGAAAATGTTACACAGCCGCGCAAAAAGTATTATTGTACGCAAATAAACCCATGCTCTCCGGTCGGTGTGAGCAGTCAGTGCTTGAGCGATCGGCGGTAGCCATCTTTTATTCCTTTAAGAACGGGACAGCCTGCGGCTATTAAGAGAAACATTCAGTTTTGTTCGGCATACTAATGCATCTTTAACGCGTACACGTCACTTTCACGCGGTAAGTGTTCGCGGTTTCGTGACGTCGCGTGACAGGCAGGTGAAGTGGATGCAGTTCGAAAATTTTTGGCCAATAGCCGAGGTCTAATGGCGAAACGGCGTCGAATCAGAAAACACTATTTTTCTTTTGTTCTTTGCAGCCACTGATAATCAGTGTGTTCGCATCATATCAGATGGGGAGTTAGAGTGGTTTTCGGGAAGTCGTGTGACATACAGGCGAAGTGGGGTTGGTTAAGAAAGTTTTTGGCCATTGGCGGAGGGATGATTGCAGAATTGCAATCTAAAAGCTTTACGTTATAGCGCGCCTAATCTTGGTGAAATGATGAAAACATGATTTCTATTGAATTACCACGAATTCATAATGTCTTTGAATACGCAAACGTAGTATGACAACGATTCCATGACAGTTATAAGACGTTGATGAAGTGATCACCTGGTAAAACGACAGTGTAACGAGGGTCGCATGCCAGTAATGCTACGCGAGTACATTGTGAGAGGACGGCTTTATGGCATTGTTATGACTATAGAGAGATTCCAAACATAGAATGACTGCGACAGAATCACTACGAGGGCGTGACAATGAGGGTGTGACAACGAACGAATGACGATGATAGCGTCACAACCATATCATGACAATGAGATGAAGCTGAATCTATGACAACAATGGAATGGTGGTGACTGTATACGGGCCGTGTATGGACTCATGGAGCGTGAAGTTGTCCATGTTGTGTGCCTAAAGCCCTTCTACCAGGTTATCGTTGATTATACCGGTTGTGTCTCTTTCCACTGGACCTTGTCTAGCCTCATGGTATGCGCGACGCGAATTGTGTATTATTTTCTAAAAGCCATGGGGCACCAGCCATTAAGCTCTAAACTTGGAAGAGTCGTGTATAAAAGCCGACGCGCTTGAGTTAGAGGCTACTGTCTACACAGCAGCAACGGTGATACCACCAAGCAATAAAAAGGAACTTTGATGAAAAGCAAAGGACCAAGATATCCGGTATAATTTCTGGAGACCTGATTTTGTTGAAAAAGCGCCTTCATTCACGCACTCCATCCAGGGGCTCGTGTCTTGTTACCTATACAGCCATGGCAACAAGGCATCCTGAAAACTATTTATTACAAAGTACTGGGAGAGGATAAACAGGAAGCTTCTATTCAAAAGGTTATTCCGGAGGATCCACGGAGGGATCACGACAAAAGGCGGGACGGATATAAAATTCTATGGTCAGGAATGGAAGCAGATGAGGATGGACACGGTTAAAAGGTTTGTCAAGGAAGGGAAAAATTGGAAGATTGGGGGGGAGAGATATCGAGGATAGTGATTAAGGGATCTTAATATATGCTCTAAGGCTCCCAGCTTTCGGGAATTCTACAGCCTTATTATATATGTATTTTTTTTTTCATGTTAACGGAACCAGAATGTACGACTGCTTGGATAGCATCATCACGAAATAAGCTACCATTGATTATCTGGCAAATAAGATTAGGAGTTTGTATTTGTTACTTTCTTTTCTTCTTGTTCGCTTATCATTGTCCTCGCGGAGTGGTCTGCAATGTGTCCTCACAATATTTTATGTTTCATTAAACTGTATCTCACGTAGCAAATATCGTACGTGCATCCACGCACTCCTTACAGATACAGGCCACGACTGCTGATTGTAAAGGTTGGAGACATCTTCTGGGGTCAAGGAGCACAATTTGGCCTCGTAAAGACAAACGTATTTGTCGTTTAGTATGCACTGTAAAAAATTTTCGTCATTATACAGAGGATTTCCGTCATTACAAGGAAGGATTGCAGGTAAAAAGACGGAAAGTATGTCTTGTTTCAAAAACACGCCAAAAGCCCACGTTAATATATGGAAAGTGCTCTCCGTTTTAAGCTCTACGGACATTCCACTGTAACAATACAGCGGCTATACACCGTTTTGCACGAAACAGAGAGAATTTCGTACTTTTGTTAGGAGAACATCCATTTTATTGCGAGGAAATTTAAGCTGTCTGAATGAGCGCTCGTACTCAAAAAGTTTCAGCTAACAATACTTTATTGAACACGCAAACTGTACGCAGTACGAAGATACGCACCAAATGTGAGAGCTAGCCTTTTACCAAAAGCTGCAATAAGAGATCTTTGAATCTTTAACCAACAGTAAGCATAATGGTTAATGGTATATTTTTTTTGTAATTTTCAACAAAATTTTGCACTCTACGTTCCACTGTGGTGTTTCTCAAACTCCAATGTTGGCACAAGCTTTGATATGAGGATGTCATTATGTGTGAATGAGTGTACTTGTGTGCATAACACCTCATCGGCAACGTTCTGCTTCACAGAGCCATGAGCTTTCGTATGCATTGGTCACTATGCCTTTGTCGGCGTTGCATCGTCGATGCCGAGTTACCGTCATACCGTCTTTGTCATTCCATAGATGTCGTATAGTCCTAATGAGTCCACTGTCATCGTCCCATTGTCATCATGTCTTTATCGTGGCACCGTCTATGCCATCTAGTATTCGTTGGGAAATTTTCTTCGCGCTCTCTTCTTTGTGCCACCTTGGTCATAGAGTCGCTATCTTGCAAACTTCGTGATGCCCTTATGCGGCCGTCAGGTACTCGCTCTCAAACCGCTGTGATAATTTTAGCATCGGCATGCCATTGACAATTTATGATTGCCGTTATTGCCCACGCCACATCATCCTCATCATGAGCCCTAACCGTACCATCCCGAAACCCGAGAAACGGTATCACGTCTTCCCACCGTCGTAGTTGTACAATCATCTTTCCTCCTTCGACGTAATTCCATGGTCGGCATGCAATCGTCGTCATGCGATGTTTGTTTTTTTTGCATTCTTGCGTTACAGCACCTGCATACCATCGTAGATCTTCGAGCCTCCTTTATCTGAGCGTCGTCAAGCATTTGTCGTCATGTCTCTGTCGCCATGGCACCGTCGTCATCAGTCTATCACCGAGATGTACGTCATTATAAATTGACCACACAGCCGTCATGGTCACTCCATTGTCGTCATGTCTTCGTCGTGTGGTTCCTATTGGCAAATGGTTGCTAATCTGGAACACTATGCTTAAGAAACACAAATGAAAGTTTCGTTTACCTAACCCCCACAGTGAGTGTGATCCAACATTTTTGTTCAGCGCCTTTAAGTAACCCATCTTCAGGCGAAGCCAGCAAGCTGGTCCCAGAGCATGGACCACTACATCTCCTGCAAGCTGCTGACTCCCCTGAATATCGTGGATTAATCCCAGGGCACGCACTTGTCGTCAGCTGTAATAGTACGGTACTTTCAGAGGGACCCGATCTGTGCGTACTATCATGTGTTGTGCGTTTGTTCAGGTATTGTAAACAGCACCCCCGTTTACGTAAGCGAATCAGTTAATAAAGAAGTGTGCTATGTACGATATAAGACCAAGGGCATTCGGTGGCAAGTCCTCTTCACACACCAAAGTAATGTTTGCGTGCTGACTACAAGGACAATTTGACAAGATCGGTACACATCATATATATCCGTAAATTAAAAACCCATATTCGCATGCGAGAGCTGCTATATTGTCCTGAATTATTCTACGCTGTTATTTTCTGCGTCGTTTATTAACCCAAATCACTTCTTGCTTCATTTACTGGTAGCGCCAGCAATACGCAATTCGCGGCGTCCACTGCACAGTTCAAGGAAGAATTATTTCAATTGAGCAACATTACGTATAAAAATGCAACTGCCCACTATCTAAAGATAAGCGGACTTACAGAAGGAATTGAGAAGACCGTTACCGACTTAATTTTCATGTATATTGACATTTAGCACAAAACACGGAATCAAATCTTCACTTATCGCGTGTACCTCCAGGAAGCAGGACGTTTCGCACCATTTATTCCCCACTGCGGCCACAAAGATCAAACATTGTTGGATGCTAAGCTACCGTGTCAAGTCGCCGGCAAATTTGTGATCAAAACCGATTTAGCACAACACTCACATTTAGCACCAAAAACACGGAATCAAATCTTCACTTACCTGACCTTCACGTGTACCTACAGGAAGCAGGATGTTTCGCACCATTTATTCCCCACTGCGGCCACAAAGATCAAACATTGTCGGATGCTAAGCTACCGTGTCATGTCGCCGGCGTATTCGGGATGGAAACCGAATTATTTGCTGTCTGCGCAAAGGAAAATCGACAGATTGTGTGGGTTCGTATTGGTCAGTAGTAGCTCGCAGATGCACCAAGTTACAACATTCGTCACAGAAGAGCGTTCTGCAATACATTATGCCAACCAAGTTTTTCTGTGGACTCCTGTTCGCTGCCGTGCCTTCTGCGAAACGAAATGCCGACTGAGCAATGTGGACAATATGCTATATTTACCAGCGAAAGACGCGGACCCGCCTACTGGCTTGCTTAGGACTGATAATTGAACGCTGTGCCACCCACGTCGGCGTTGGAACGTATACCTCATGCAGTGATACACTACATATATCCAGAATTAGGAAAAGCCTACCAAGAGGTGCGCCCTGGCTAGTGCCCAGTTTCACTGTTTTCACAATTGTCGTATTTCACTAGAGTTTCGCTAGGTACTATCCTGAAAGCACGATACTTGCTACGAGATGGGATTCCGCCGCTGGCTCGATTTTTATTAGTTGTAGGGGTGTTAGAATGTGCAAAACTGTCAAATAACAAACTGAGCATTGCTCCATTCGATTCGGTCCTAGAATCAAATGCTCAGTATCCGTAGTTGCGTTAATATTTCCATTAGTTTCCGAATAGTTCACAATGCCAGCTACGCACGATGAAAATTAATACTTAACCGACACCTAAACAAATTGCCCCCATGTCGCGGCTGATGTAAACAATGGTGACCTGCGTTGTACGCGCTTTTTCGGTATTGAAACCGATTTTTTTGGCTAAACCAAAACAATACGCGTCCAAATTAAGCTCAGATACGACAATTGCCACGAGGTATTGTTGGGTAATATTTTCTGATGTTGAAAGTGTGTTCTCTGGAGAACAAATTTTAATACAGTTGACTGACCCAATACTTCATAACATTGTGGCACCATGCGCAGCAAGAGTGAAATAGTGCTTTCTTCCCGGGGTATATAATCGCTAACGTGTTTCGCGCGGACTTCACGATGGCGGTGTTAGATGGCGCATATGCTCGGAGGGAAGTGCTACAGAGGAACCGTGCTGCGTACAGGCCTTATGCATAACAAGTCTCTGTGGCAGCAATTCCTGTGTTACTCCAATGTTTCAATGGTAAACGTTTTAGTCAACATTGATCGTGAGGTGTGTTCTTCCTGAATTCATTTCTCGACACCAATTTTGCGTTCTGTCTACAACAGTAAAAATTTAAATATCTTGAATTTCCCTAGCCATAGTTGCCCATTCATTGTAGATTGACTTGTTTCCTCTTTTAAGGCGTAAGCCTTTAGTGGCTCATGAGTGTTTTAGCACGGTCCGCGGTGGACACAATAACACGGTGATCAATCACAGCCGGTGGCAGCTGTCACAGCACTTGATGGATGGCTCTAGATGAACAATGGGTGATCCACGAAAGTTGAGAGGTGGCTCTAGATTCAAAATTTGTTAGCGAGGCAGCAGCTGTATAGCGGATAAAAAAGAAACAAAAAAAATACAAGAAATAACAGAGTCAGTCGAGTCTCTCCGAAGAGCGCAAAGGGTTCGCATCCCACCGACGGTGCATGAAAAAAAAGCTGAAGTAGAAGGAATAAAATAAATAAAAAAAATAGATAAATAAAACAGAAAGATATAGCCGAGTCAGTCGGATGTCTCCGAAGAGAGCGCACCTTGCATCCCATGCTCGCGGCCATGGCGGATTCCGTTTGCAGAACCGTTCAGACAACCGAAACAGAGGCAGTCATAGATAGATTTTCGCCAATCGCAGTTTAGCTTAGCAAAGTGGCCATATATTTTTTTAAGATATCAGCATCACAATTTGCTGTTCTAGCATGCAGCCGTTAAGGGCCCAACACCTCCACCAAATGTCAAAATGCATTATTGTTTTTTGATGAAACCCTCATATAGTAGAGCACCGCAGCTAGAGGTCACACAGCTTAGGCAACACAGGCACAAGGCTTCCAACCACTCGTTGTCGTCGTCGTTGTCGAAGCAGTGCCTGGTGCTCGTTCTTCTCCAGTACATAACTAACATTTCACTCCGGCGCCAGACATTAGAATAATAATGCTAACAGCAATACAAAAAAGTTCTTGTTTTGCCCTAAAAAAATGTCAGCACACACTTTCATTATAAGTACCCCAATATTTATTACATTGCAATGCTAATGACATAGAATCAAACCTGCTGCCAATACTTGGCATATTTGCGGTCTATTGTATCTATGTAAAACCGTAGTGGTACTATTGTAGAACACACCACTCTCATTAAATATACAAGGTGACCCGAGTATTATGCAGCAAGGCTTAAAAATATGCAGGACAGAACCAAGGTAATATTTTGGCTGTCGCTTGTAAATAGTCAGAAAACTTGTTGCATTCCGCCTAATTCTATAATTCCTAATTATTATTCAGCTTCTGAAATAACATATTTAGATGAGTGTCAATGAAAAAATATGGCATAGCTACATGAAAAAGTTCCGATACAGCTTTGCTTCCCAATACGTGAAGCATAAACGTGTTTTTGCGAGCGAGAAAGACGCCCGCAAACACAAGCGATATTGCCACGCGAGTGGCGGCTCGAGCCACATTGCGTGTATTCCCGCGCTTCTTTGACGCTCCGAAAAACACTTCAATGTATCACGTATTGAGCAACAGAAAGCTATATCGGAAGGTTTCATGTTGCTCCACAATTTATAATTGGCATAAGAACGCTCTATTCCACAATGGCAAAAAGCATCCTTCAAGTGCCGGCGATGTGAGCGGAATAAAGCACGCATCACGCAGTTTCCTCAAGAACAGCACCATGACGCTTCAGCAGGCTGCACCATCAATGTACTTGGTATGTGGCGCTTTTGAATTGACATTTTTCGTGCAAAACGCTTTAGTGAGAAGCGCCATGAGAGCGCCGGTTATGAGCCGCTCTTCAATGAAGGTCTAGCAATTGAAGATTACTAGAGCTTCGTTGAAGAGCTGCTCAAATGAGGTGTTGAAAAATAATGATGCTTTCCAGCGAAACCTCAAAATAAAAAGCCATTCGTTCCGTTGTATCTCCCGTACTTTTCTGGGGTTGTAAGTGTCTTCGACAGGCCAAAGGATAGGAGGTGCCTGATTTTCTCCGCGGCAGAACTGGTTGTGCTTTTCAATCTCCTGGCAATCTTTATGGCCTGAAAATCAATGTATACGCGCGTGTAAAACAGGGTGAGCATGCATGTTTATGTAAAGCTCTGTTCGTATTTGTAAAGGCAGGTCATCAGTTTGAATGAATTTTGAAAGCACCTTCACTCTCTATTAAGATTGTAATCATGTCAGACGTACGTACCATTTCCTTTGTGGCAAGCACTATCGCCAACCGTTCCGCGTCTTGAAGCGTTGGGACTCTCAAGTAACTTTACCCAAGGGACGAGTCATGGCCCTTGACTGCTGCTTTGCTGCTTTCGGCGTTGTCACTGGCATCTGTATAGTATGTTTTTACTGCCATTATGTTTCAATGTTTAATCTTTTTGACCGAAGTTTTCTCATGCTTTCCTGGGTGGATATTTTTAGGAATGAGCTCTACTTTTATCCTTTGCAAATCATACTATGGTGGTGATTTCGGAGGAATTGGGAGCATGCCGTTTCGTATCCCAGTCTGTTCAGTATTCGTCAGCCCTGATGAGATGATTGCAGTTTGTGTTCGCGCCTGATTTAGGATGTCTGTTGTCGCTTCTTTGAGTTTAAGAGGAGGTTGCTTCAATGTTATAGTTCGGTGCGAACTTGGGAACTCTAAGGGCAAGTTTAGCAAACTTTCGAAGTATGATGTCTAAAATAAGTTTAAGCGGATTAGAAAAAAGTGTGCAGAGTTTGGAAATATTTATACTTGTTCAGGTCAATCATCAATTACGTGTCATTTTAATGCTTGCTTAACGATTATGAAACACCTCCTGCACTCTCTACATGTTCTGGTTGTTTGCGTTTTCCAAGCGATTTTGGCAGATATGATGCGTTTACATTATGTGGAACCACTTTGTGGCAGATTTCCTTACATTTCAAGGCAGGTTAATCAAGTAGACAGACCTATTTACTGAATGAAACCAATAATATGTACAATCCATTCCAGGACAATTTTCTGCTGAATAGCTAAGGCAGTAAAAGTATTCTGCCTGCGATTTCGAGTATTCAGGGAACGGAAGCACTACAATCTATTTTTATAGTCTAGTTCTGAACAAAGATTGGTGCTGCTCTCACGGAATTTGCAAATATTTATCGACAAATAGGAATAGTGCTTTCCTTTTTATATTTACACGTAGACTTGCTTACCTTTTGCGGCTCTGCGCTTTTCATATTCTAAGGCATGTTATCGCTCAGCATGGGACATGCCCACATGTATCGGAAGCTTGTCGACAGTTATCGTCGGTTCTGTCGTCCCCGAAGTTGGTGTATACTTATTGCATGTACGACGCGAATTGTGTAGCACTTTCGGGAAGACACGTGGACACTAGCGATTACTCTGGAATCTTCGATGAGTCGTGTATAAAAGCCGACGCGCTTTACTGGCAGATCAAATTTTCGACGATCGCCACCTGGGTTCACCGCCATCGCCATTCTTCGAGTGTAGTCTTCTTTTTGAGGGCAAAAACTCGCCCAGTAAAAATTTTGTGTGGCGATTTACAGTTTGGTTGCTGTGTTCGTCACAATCACTACCACGTGACAATATTTTTTCACGAGGAAAGTATGTTGGAATAAAAAAAAATGCTCACTTTATTTGGCTGTTATTGGATTTGTGGTTGGATGCAATGAGTCATTAGATGGCGTGTTCAAATGATTTAAGATTCGTCTTCACACTTTTCACAATCCTGTTGCATAACGTTATCACTCATTCAGCTAAAGAACTACTTCAGATGGTGGAGTGGGCGACGGGGCTTTATAAATAAGAACCTGAAGGAAACAAGCCTGAATAATAATTGAGCAGTATCCGTTTACTCCTGCGATGGCAGCAATTAGGTCTACTTGCCAGATTCCTGAAAGAGTACAAAAAGATGTAAAATATTAGATAAAATTAAGCGACCAATTAACGTGTAATTATTAGAAATAAACATAATGATATTAGGCATATTCAGTTGGCGGAATAAAATCATTTGCTGTGTAGCCTACGTACTTATGTACGTGGTAACCTTGTAAGGTTTGTGAATAATTATGAACTCAACAATAAACACCACAAAAGAGGGTCATGGGGTTAAAGCTATTGAATATATACACTTCCCTTAACTTCCACAGAGCACACTGTAGTGCGCTGTGGCACTGCGATGTGCCACAGAGCAAGTACGTACGTAACCCATGTACATAAGTACAGAAGTAATCTATTAATATTGTAGCTTGTTCTTGTAACGTGTGTAAGGAAGCATAAAACAAAAAAAAAACAGTAAGTACCTCAAAGAAGGGTCAAGGACAGAGAGAGAGCTGTTAAAAATATACAATCAGCCCAACTGCCACATAGCACATTGTACTTCGACTATTGTTTTCGAGTAACCAAATGTATCTAGAAGCTGCGCACCCACGTTTCATAGGCAATATAAATTATTTCGTGTAATGATAGTTAGCTAGCTTGTACTAAAGGGCAAAAAATTATTTTGAACGACGCAAAAGAAAAAAAAGACCAGATGGGACGCCCGTACCCTTGCTACTGCACCGCGTGGAAACCCGAATGTGTTTTAGACGATTTCATACGCGAATTCGATACATATAGCTGGCTTTCTGTTGGTTAACCCTTTATCAATCCGCGGGTTGATCAGTGGATTTGGCGCAGGACCGGGGAACGGGATAAAATGTTGGCCGCCCCAGCTGTAGTTCGGTTGGGGCCCAATACGAAATTGCCGAAGTCCTCTGCGTTCTGTGGAAGTTGAGGAAGCTTTAGCTCCGGTGCTCCTATTTAAATACATATAAAAGGAGAATTCGTCTTCCTCGTCAACCAGTGCACCAAATTGGACGAGGTTTGTTGCATTTAAAAGAAAAACATAAAATCTAGTGATTGCTGGTTTCGCTTTTCTGACATAAATCCTCAATTTTTTGTTAAAGGATGGCAAAAACTTAAAATTTTCAAAAAACAAAGCTATCAAGTTTGCAACTCTGTAACTCAGCAACAAAAAATGACAATACAATTATGTGAATCGCATGGAATAGTACATCTAAAGTAGAGAAAATCTATATGTCACACACCAATATAAAAAAATGTAGTAATATGGAAATACAGTTTTCGCACAACCCTTGTAATCAAAGTAGCATGTTCACGTAAGATGCAAAATGACATATATAATTTGTTCGCTTTGAATAGTCTAATGAGTGCCGTTTACAGAACCGCGATATCTTTTCTTGATGCAGAGCTATGAAATTGTAAACTTCGTGCTTCTATTTTATTGAAACGGTGGAATATTTGAAAATCTTTTTAACAAAATTCGCGTCCTAAATCGAAATTATGCTTCCAACAGTCATTAGAATGTAACATTCTCTCTCAAATACAGCAAATCTCATTAAAATCGGCCAAGGGGTTATCTCAGAAAAACGTTTTTGCGTTTTACATGTATTTGAATGGGCCACGTCGGAGTTGGGCCCGAGCTAAAGCTTCCTCTTAAGGAAAACCAGGTGGTCGAAATCGAGATTCAAAATGAACCCTCGAATATATATTGTTAGTTAGCCTGTGAACTGCTGTGATAGATAGTAACACTTGATAAAGAGTGCTAATATGCTTAAAAGCTACATTTACATTACCTCCTTTGCGATAAGCGAAACGTGAACAAGGTGAATGCAGGAGCCAACGTTTCGACAAGTGGACTTGTCTTCTTCAAGGCGACGTATGCTTTCCTCGCCACAGTATATATAGGTGGGGTTCTTCTAAAGGGGTGATGGTGTGAGGCGGGAGGATGCGGAAACGAGGGAAAATGTGTTAGCGTGTCGAATTGAGAGTAAAGGAACGTTGTGTACAAGGTCAAAGCCAGGACAGAACCCACCACCCCCCACCCCGGTCTGTCAACGCATGCGCGTTAGCCGGCGTGTCAAGGGCGTCTGACGCGCCAGCTGACAAAAAAAAAAAAAGGAAATGAAAGAAAAAACTACAACAGCCATCACCCGTGACATTGTAAGCAAGGAATTTTTGTCGTACAAGCGAAACGTATAAGAAGAATCTGCAGCGAAGACCAGGATTATATCCACCACCTAAATGACCTTAAATAACGCTAGCAGAAAGGAACTATCCCCAAGTTGCTCTCGATAGAGCTTATGATGCCGCGTCAACATTGGAGAGGCAGTCGGAATTGGCGAAGAGATAGCCCACATTAGAATCTGACAGACCGCTGGCCTTCATAACAAAATATTCTAATGCACTCCCAAACATAAACAACATCCTAAGAAAATACCACGCAATATTATCAAGTAGCGAGCGTCTGCGAAAAGCGTTCCCGGATGCACCCAGGGTTACCTATCGCCGAAACAAGAACTTTAAAGACATGTTAGTGCACGCAAAAGTCAGCCAGCAGCATTCCCCCGTAATAAAAGCATGTTGTCGCCCTAGGTGCAAAACCTGCAGGCACCTTCAAAGTGGCTTTAAAATTAAAAGCACCGCAAATAGTTATACACATGAAGTCAAATCTAGCTACTTGTACAAGTTCGGACGTGATTTATATGCTTGAATGCTCCTTATGTAAGAAACAATATATCGGTGAAACAGGACAATCAATGAACGTCAGATTAAACGGACATTGCACGGACACAGCTAAAAAGCTTCCCAAAGCCGTCGCCGACCATTTCAACCAACCAGGTCAAAATTTTGATGAAAATAAAGTCTAAATCTTACAGTCAAATTTCCATACTGAACGAGAAAGAAAATACAGAGAATCATACCTTATCCATAAGTTCAAGACATTGCAACCAGTAGGCATAAACATTTCAAAGGGAGCTTTAGAATCTATTCGCTATGCTAAACTTCAAGCTATAAGCAACAACACTTAGTTTGATTTCTTAGCGTATCCCCCCCTTTCTTGTTTTTCCCTTTGCTTTCCTTTCTATTTTTTGTTTTATTTTTTGTCAGCCGGCGTGTCAGACGCCCTTGACAGGCCGGCTAACGCGCGTGCGTTGACAGACCGGGGACCGGGGTGGGGGGGTTGTGCCCTGGCTTTGACCTTGTACACAGCGTTCCTTTACTCTCAATTCGACACGCTAACATATTTTCCCTCGTTTCCGCATCCTCCCGCCTCACAACCTCTCCCCTTTGGAAGAACCCCACCTATATATACTGTGGCGAGGAAAGCTTACGTCGCCTTGGAGAAGACAAGTTTATTGCTAATTTTGAATAAAAAAAAGTATATTGGGCTATTTGTGCTTCATACGTGCGTTAAAATTACTACATTCGATGATGATTTAAATCACCCTCGGAAAGAACAGGGTTAATAGGCATGTGCCTGCTCTTTTTATGCTAAATATTATATAAATGTTCTGCAGAACAATCTTACGCCTAGGATTCTAATCAATCAATGCTGTTCACACAAACCACCACAAGGAAGCATGCAGAAATTAGTTTTCGTGGCACACGCCGCGGTGGCTTAGCGGCCATGGTATTGCGCCGCAAAGCACCAGATCGCGAGATCTAATCCCGGGTGCGGCGGCCACATTTCTATGGAAGCGAAATCGAAAACGCCCATCTGCCGTGCATTGAGGGCACATAAAAGATCACCTGGGGGTACAAATAAATCCGGAGTCGCCCACTGCGGTTTGCCTCCTAATGAAATCGTGGTTCTAGCACGTAAGACCCCACAGTTCAATTCAGTTGAGTTTTCATGACTTAAAACGCGATCGCTAACAATCTATTACATAGTTACACAGCAAACACTGTTTGTCACTATATTTTGAACTTAATGCGAGGGATTCCTGCAGGCTTACTACTCTATAGTTGGTTGATGAGATGACAAGTTGCTTGCAGGTTGCATTATTGTATTTGCATCTTGTATTTACGCAAACAAACCTGGAGGAGTGGAGCCTGCTTTGCAGATACTGAAGTGGGTGAGATGCTTGAATATTCAATTCTGTTAGGCCACTTGTTCTTGAATGAGAGTTTTCTCTAAAGCTTTCGAACCATGAAATGTACATGTACTTCCACATCCGCTATGAGCACGCGTAGAGAAAGACGAAGCCTTCCCGTACTGCAGAATGGAAGAAGATGCCCATGCTTAATTGATTTTCAAGTGAGCTAAAAAAATGTCCTGCCCTGTTTTTCTAGGTCCCGCTCTTTCTGCATCTCTACGCTAGAGTAGGTCCTGGGTAATTCTTTGGGACGCATGCTAACAAGTCCACCATTCAGCCTAGGACGATTGCCATGCGTCAAAACACCCGTTCACCGAGCCAGCCACCGCCTAGTAGTGCTAAGCCCAGAATTCAGCAGTCTACCGGCGGTCTACGTCTACGACGCCTACGTGGCGGTCCCGTGTCGCTTTCCTTCGTGCGTTGTTTTATTTGACGCCTTCGTTGTAATCATGAATAACCAACTCGCCCACGAGCACGTGGTCAGTGGCTACCAGAAAGTCTGCCTGTGACCACAAGTGTCTAAGACTCTGCAAACTCACGCCTTGAACAGCTGGCTTTTTTGAATCTTCCATCTCCTATGAGCTTTCACGGCAACGCTCACAAGGATGCACAAGACTAGCTCGAGGAATACGAGGGCGTAGCCATATACAATCTGTTTTGCGTTGAAAAGAATCTATCCCACCCGCATTTCTGTTTTCAAGACAGAGCCAGCACGTAGTGTGTAAATCACGAGGCAAACTGGACAAGCTACGATATGTTCCTTCTCCAGCTACTCGATACATTTGGGAGTACAGAAAGGCGTGTCCGAACGCAGTTCCTCCCTAATAACGGATTCAAAAGCCGACTAGCTGTCGCCATGATTGCCGATCGCATGACTCGTCTTTTTCGTCGTGGAGACCCCTATATTACGGGGGCAATAAACTCAGCCGCTTCATGCGCAGCGTAAGCAAGCAGTTGATACTGGTCTTGCCTTTTACGGAACCCGCCGAATAGTGTCGATCAACTTATTAAGGAATCGATAGCGTTAAAGCGCGTTACCTTTACGTTGCCGCCAGGATGATAGTCTAACAAGCGGTGGGCCGACAAGCGCCGCAGCAGTGACGGTCACAGACGGGGGTTTTTTACGCCGGCTGATAGGCGCAATTCTACAAGAATATATTAAGGAGCTCATTGGCACGCCAAGAGAATGCACAGCTGCGTCGGTGACTCAAGTTCTGTGGCAGAGATTAAAGCAGGCGTTTTCGTCTCCTCAGCCAAATTCCTAGAACTGGCAGCTAGTTACTCAAATGATGTGCTCCGATCGCCACCTGCAATGCAGAGGCCTCAGTATCACCAGCAGTCAGATCTACCATCGCCACCGTACCGTGCAGAACAACTGACGCGACTGCCGATTCGCAGGACCGATATCGGGAGCTCAGCCGACTATAGGTCATTGTGTTTCCACTCTGGAGAAGCGCGCCACATCTGCCGTCATTGCGCTTATCGATTCGAAGGGTACTATGTATCTCAATTCTGGTGTTTTTTCATTCCCTGCTTCTCGTCCTGTTTTCGATGGTGGCCAAGCGACATCGACGTGATTTATATGAGCGGGCCAGCTGATTCTCCCGGTCAACTTGTCCTCCTACACAACGCAGTTCCACTGTAGTGGCCCATGGGAGTGCTCCCAACCCATGCCTGTGAGACTGAAGGCCACGGCGTCAGGTGGGGGGAGAGGAGGTTGCCACGCACAAAGATCAGAAAATTCCGCATTAGCTTCGACCGAGCAACCGATACAGCAGGATGAGTTGACGACGGACGAAATGGTAAACCACCACGGCGTGGCAGTGCTGGTAGACACTGTCGCCAATTTTTCTAAAAGGAAGAAACGGGCAGATAGACTTCGAAAAGTGAAAATGGAGTGGACGGGGCCGCACATTAGAGGCGCAAGAAGCCAGATACTGACGCCGACTGGCAAGTCAACCGCAAGGATCGACATTGGAGATTCGTCATTTGTCGCAAATGAGGTTATTCATAGTGACTGATGCAAAGAAAACTTCTTAGGTATGGCGTGAATTTCTTACACGGAAATGGCGCCGTCATCAGCATATCAGAAGGTATATTAAACTTTTCTGTATGCCGAAGCTCAGGGCTAAAACTAAAGTCCTTGCGAATCATAGACGTGAGGGTACAACCGTTATCTTGCCGTCTTGTTAGCGTCATACGCGACACCCAGTGCAAAGGAGAAGGCCTTCTCGAGCATTATTGCTTTCCCATGATGTGTCATACCAAGAATTCTCGTCAAAGTAATGGAGGGGCAACCAGAACTACTGGTCACAGTCTTCAGCAAAGAAGGGTGACATTGTAACAGGCGCAGCAGTTGCTTACCTCGACAAGACTGTGGAATTCCGCGAATGATTTGCATTACAGTAGAGAGAGCAAGACTATTCGGAATCGCTGCCTGTTCTTGACGTCAGCGCAAGATTATCACCAGTGGAAAGGCAGTAACTTGTAGTCCTCCAGAACCATCTCATGATTGCTTCTCGCCGACATCCAGAGTCAGTCCGTCGTTACTGACGAAGCACCCGATTACCAGGGAGGAGACAGCGAGGCCAATCCCACAAAACCCATACCATGTAACACCGAAAGAACGCAAATGGATTCAAGAGATTCGGTCCACTGTGCAAGTAAAACTTGATTGCTATATTCTAAAGCTCGCACAGGGTCAAGACACTTCAGTGACAGTTTTTACCGTAAACATTCTTCTGAAGTGATTTAACTCAACCTCCACCGCGCCAAGCTGTTTTCACTAATGGTAAGGATGAGCACAGAAAAATAGTTGAATGGATTTGCACAAATTTGCTCACTATATATTCATGAATCCTGAAAAATGCTCAATTTTGAAATTCCCGTTATCCGTATTGCTTATTGGGCGAATAACAAGGGTGAAAGTTTGGCATGAACAACATCGCTAACGATATATATTCTCAGCACATATATTGAAGTTCCATCTAGTTCGTTTTCATTAGGTATGCATTGTCAAAAATAATGGCTGTAAACAAACGTACGAACAGCTGGAAAAGTGTTCGCTTCTGCTTTTCGGTGAAATAATGTAGCCTTGGTTGACTACCAGCGAAGTGTAGTAATCACAATTCAGTTTTTATTTACATTGCCCAATACTGATACGCAAACGGCGTGCTATAAATTTAAGACGTAGCCTCATGATTGACGGAAGCAATGTTACCATAGAGAAACGAATACAAGAGCGGAGACTCCTATAGAGCCCAGCGGCCCAATTGACTGCAGCGCACTAAGCCGTGGGAGTCAATACCTGAACCACACTTCCGGTTTCGGTTTTGTGCGCGCCCGTTTTGAAAACTAGCTGGTACGCGTCACGTTGGCTCCGTTGGTTTCGTTTATTTTGCTTCTACAGGTAAACAGCACCTGGTTTTCGAACGAAATCGTTTTATTATTAAGTAAAATTGATTGCGAACGATCTTGACAAGCCTCCATCGAATATGTGCCACGTGCAATTTTATAAAGACGCAAGACTCCTTGTGAAATGAGGAAACGTTTATTTTATTCTTTATAAATGCTCGTTGCGGGCTTTTTGTGCATTCATCCAAAGTTATGGCACCAGGTAAGCAGCAGTAGTTTCCGCAAGAAGCTCCACCGGACGACGTCATCTAAAAAAATTTAATTATGGGCAAGTGTTATTTCGGTATTAACATGCAAGAATAATGCGTGTAGAGGAGCGTGCGAAAGTGGTGAATGGGCGGCATTACAAACAAAAGCAGTTCGTATTTACACACACGGCGTCCCAAACAATACCGTGCATACTACAAAAACATTCTAATCCCAAGCATTTCCCTCTTCCAAGGACTTGTTTGCTGCACTTTAATAGCACGAATGCGCGGGCTACGGCACGTTTATCGAGCTTGGCTACAACCGACGCGATAGTACGCTACGAATACACAGAGGTGGCCACAACACTGTAGGCACTCAGCCAGACCATGCTCGACGCTCGCAGAATTCCTTCTACTCGCTCTCAAGAGAAATGTCTGGGTGCCGCTCAGATGACAGAAATTTTGAGTTACCATAGTTCGTGGCGTTTGAGCTTCTTGGTTTATCTCCTGCGCGTTCTGTCGGCCCAAGCAACACACTCCCATGTTATCACTCTAGACAATTGCTCGTCGCGTTATCGACAAGCGTGAGTACCGAAAGAAGGCATAAGTTGTTGCGGGGACATAAAATTTGCCACAAACTTGTCGCAGTAAGATTCAGTACGCGCCAAACTAACTTTGTCACCACAGCTGAACCGCTTTTCGCTGCGTCACGACAGGCGGGGCGAGCGCGCCTCATAAGCAACAAAAAAAAGTACCGCAAACACTTTTCAACAATGTTGGGCGTCAGAGAAAGCGCCATGAACTTGTCTTGTCGGTGCATTAAAGCGCGAAACCGCGCACCACGGCCGAGCCGCTTTTCGCTAACCGTGTCACACAGCCACGCGCGCCCACTGCGCTCGAAAGGTACTCCGAAAAGTAATGAAATTTGTTACAATAATGTTGGCGGTCAGAGAAAGCGCCAAAACTTGTCGCACCAAAATCCAGTACACGCGAAACTGGGTTACAGCACCCTGTGCGACTAGCGTGCCCAAAAACTCCCGAAATGACTTAAAAAAATATTGGGGCTCATAGAAAGCGTCGCGAACATCTCCCAGTAAGATTAATTAATTCTAATTAACTGCGCCACCCCGGCAACGCTGTTTTTCGTTAACTGCGTCACAAGTCTAGCCTAGGTGCCGGGCAGTAAGCCTAATTGCTTAAAGTGCGTCGCAGAATGTCGAACACAGTTTCTCACCTTCCCGTAGTCCAGTAGTGCCGTGGTGCCATATCGAAGTTCCGAGGGAACGAAAGAATTCGCCGGGAGCCCGCCAAACTAGGCTAAATTGCAAAATAGAAAAACAGGTGGATGGGTGTCTGAACAGGCCAACGCTCAGATGCGCGGCCGGTCTCTATCGCTTCGGCGGTGTGTCTGAAGAATGACGCAAGCATCTCGCTCGTCACTCGCCGATTTGCCTGTCACTAGGCAACGGAATTAAGCCGCAAAGTTTCATTTAATTTATACGCAGATATCTTTATTTTTGCCGCGAGAGAATGAAAAAAAAAAACAATTTCTGTTAATCTCATTTCACATTTTTTTTCGATGCTCGCGGCCGCAAACGGTCGGCGTTAATACTATAGCGTGACGTATTTCCTCTTTCCAATTTTCGCCGAGTGTCCGCTCTTATATTTCTTTCTCTATGGTGCTACTTTCTGAGCCACCACGGCCATGAGAATAAGAGCGATAACAAGAATAACACCTCATTATTATTGCACATCGTTTCCGCATGAACGCGACAACAATGCAGATGAGTTTCATTCATTGAGCCGGAGTCCAACTGAGGCTGGCTGACATCCAAAAACATCAGAGCGAGGTAGAGGTCCTGTGGTTGTACAGTAAAACCTGGATAAGTTGCATTACCTATAGTCACGTTCATATGGGCACAAATCAAGCAGAGAAAACATCCCATTACGAGGGAAGCCTTCATTTGTTGTAGTGTCAGAAATAAACGGCTGTGGTATATCCCGAACTGCCAGAAATGCACATATACTATAGAAAGAAAAGTTTGTGCAAACTACACTCCCGCATGTACCCTCAGCCATATAAGAAAGCGTATATGATTTAAAGATCAAATCTTCATGTTTTATCTTTAGGCGAATGAATTCTATCACTGCCAAGGTTGATCGTCATACTTATCAAGTTCTCACAGGGCATCAAAACGAACAAAAATAATGGCATTCCTGTATACTAACGAGTGTTGCCCATACTTCTTTTTCTGAATTAATAGCGTTTGCAATGCATTTGCATTCCAAATGTACGTATAGCCCTCATATAAAGGTATTTGTCTGGCGGATATGTTTATTTCTAAGTAAATATCAGTTCGTAAGTCTCTGGGCCAAGGTGACCTTTACGCGTCTGATTGAGCGAGCACTAGTGAACACGGCTGGGTGGAATTTTGCCGCGTTTCAGGTTGCGACATCGCGTCCAAGTGTAATTCTGGTGAGTCTGAGTGCGAATGAGCCCAGCCTAGCAGTATTTTTGTGACTCTGCGTTCGACTGAGCTCTAAGCAAAAAATATAGTTTCTGGATTGTAGCAGCGGAAATTGCGGGACGCGAACACAGAAACCAAGGAACAGACGTGGGCATAGCTAAGTCCACGTCTGTTCCCGTCATTTATGACTCTGTGTCCCATAATTTCTGCCGCTACAATCCCCGAAGAGTGAAGCAGCTAGTTCATTTAAACACCCTTTATAAGCTTTCAGTGAGCCTGAGGGAGCTCGAAATATCTTGCCTACTTTTGGTCAACCCCCTAAAACGAAAGCAGTGGGACATGCTTTGGAATGAGTAGTGGCGCTAGAGAACCGGGTCTGTAAGCTGAGCTCGCCAGGTCCAGCAAATTGTTCATTTGAAATTGTAGAAAACGGGAGACGCGTATGGTAGACTTTTCTGCGTGACGGCGAGAAAAGGCTGATAATATTTTATAGGTGAGGGGGACGGGGAGGAGCGTGAGAATTTTTTTTTAAAGTTGAAGGTGAGAACAGTACCTACATCATGAAGGTAATGAAGGAAAAAAACGATGGCATTCGCCCATTTTTGTGTATAACACGGCACTGCCAAAAAGGTGCGCGAAGGATGCCTTTTAGCTTTATGCAGTGTCAGTATGTGACGACGATGATGATTCCGCATTACTGCAGTAACATGCGGACGCTGAAGCTTTCTCTCACTGTGCTGCATAGGCGAGAGGGTTTGCTTGAGTCCGAATCACTCAACAAACATCATTTTGACACGCATCGTGAGAATTCGCTTCACAGCTCCATAAATTTATACTCAGATGAGGAAGTTTGGGATCCGAGTACTGTATATCGACACGGGGTTTAGGTAGTATGCCATACTCCAATCGGCTCAGGTATCAACAACGAGATCATCCCCAATAGCCAATGCTCTTCAACGTCAGGTTAGCCTCCTAGCGTGAGAACAGATATGATTTTTGCTGGTTGACGGCCTAAATCAACAGCAGAAGCAGTTGCTCAAAATCAGTAGCAATGCGCATTCTTTACACAGACATTTTCTAACACTGGTACAGTGAGACGATGCCCACTCTAGACTAAAGGCAATGCCATATGCATCACATACATTTTAAAAAAATTATAAAATCAACATCTCACTTTGAAACTGTTTAAAAGTAAAGCGACCGGGATCCATTCTTTTTTCGATTCCTGCTCTTAGTACACCGCGATTAAATGTATATATACATGAGATACATTTATAGGTGGCACGACAAATTGTCAACATTGGGGGAGCCCACGCCACAGCTTTCTTCATTCCTACTTACCAAGTACGTCCTTATGATGCTTGCAGGGGTAAATATAGGTGAGATGAGATCGTGATACTTGTCACGCTGTACGAGATCCGCTGTTGCCTGAAAACTTGGGTGCAGAAGCCAACCAGTAGGCGTGTTGCGAATATATACTGTGAACAGATCTCCCGGGGACAACCCTGTGGATGCGTAATAGTGGCTCTTTTTGCTGTATTCATCATTGAATGCAATTGTGAGTCTGAAATGAAAATAACAATACATCGGTATCGTGCGCGGCCATTTACACTCATAACTCAATTTCTGGAGCACTCCGGAACATTTTCATGTGGATCTTAAAAAGTGTGGTCGGGATCATTTTTTATATAAATACCTAAGCTGCAGTCAATGGGAAGTGAGTGCAATGGCGAGTGCACGGTGGCTTGATTGGGAAACATTGAAGTCATGTGTGGCACAACCCATGAGATATATTCCTTTTTTCCACGAAGCTGCAGTTCATGCGGTTCACGCTTCGCGATCTTATAAACGACAACTGAAATATTAGCTTCGGTGCTTATACGGTGCTTCCTTGACCAAAGGCAATAGTTATGTATACCCCCAGCAATGCATCCACGCGCGGAAGCTGGAGGTAGGCCCTCTCTGTCGGCACTGCAAACGATGAGGAGCACAAAGTGGGGCGGCGCGTGCTCGCACCGCAAGCACGGTACACGCTAGTCCATTATAAGAGCATGCTATGCTCTTCTCTAGTTTTGGCACTCTGCTACAATACCTCAGTTCGTGACATTGGTGACGCAAGACTACGATATAACCGACGCCAGAAACCTATCGCACCCAGACAACCTCCCGCTTGACGCTACCTCTCGCCCACCGGGCGTGGCAGCTCAGCAGCTTCGATTGGCCACGTTCTGGAGCAAGGAGCCGCTAGTTTCGTTCCCCCCGGGACGAACCCCGCTTTTATCCATGCCACATCCCCTCGGACACTACTCTGTATCGCCGCTTAGTTGTCAACTGGTCTCCTAAGGTTGCTGACGAGGTGGCGGAAGTCACCACTACCACACTAGCAACTCAGAGTACTCTGGAACGCAACATGGCGTCAGAGGTGACGCCTCCAGAAGCTGCTCACCTCCGAGAAGCTTGGAGATCGCCACCTTTCCCAGCTGCTCAAAAGCATGCGACGGCTCCCGGGCGCAAGCAATCTCGATGAGAAGGGTGCGCTGTTGAAGGAGCTCTTCCTGCAGCGCTTGGCGTAGTCTTCCTGCCTTGTCATGACGACTAGAGGCGGTCGAGGGTCAAGCCCTCGACCACCTCACCGAGCTTGCTGATGGAGTCTACGCCGTGACTTCTTCTGTCGCCGCTCTCTTTTGCAACACCAGGCCCCTCTATCATGGCTCGATGAGAGTCCTTGATTCACCAACTCGGCGTCTCTATCGACGCCCTTCGGATGTCCTCTCATGACCAGCTCAGCTCCTCCTCACACAACAACCGCCATTCATCTCCGCTGTGCATTCACCACTCGCGCAGTTCTCGAAACTGGTCTATTCACTAGTACCATCGTACTTTCCAGCACCTCGCACGCCAGTGCGACTCTCCATGCCAATGGTGGGGAAATTTACTGCGAGATCACTGACGGCGGCCTATGACCTCAACTTGCTATCCGCCCGCATTTTCAGATGAACGGATTGCATTTCCAGACTGCGCTTCCTTGTAACACTGGTTCCGAGATCAGCGTAGAGCGTGCTTCAAGCGTGGCCGCACTTTCAGTCATCTTGACCTATGATTTGTGCTCCGAACTCAACCCCCATCGCAAAGTATGGTTGATGGTCGCTTACTCTCGACCTTGGCCTTTGGGGCACGTTCCAATGGGTCTTCATCGTAGCCGACGTCACTAAGCCTACTCTTGGCTGTGACTTCCAGACCAATTTCAACCTTAACGTCAGCAGTGCTGCGTCGGCTTATTAACCGCAAGACGCGACTCTCCCTCCCTGGAGTACTGTCAAATGTCGCTCCCAGCGGCGCTGATTCTGCCATGCCCGCACGCTCGCATCCTCGAAGTCTTTCCTGGGTTGGCGACGCCGTGCAATTTAGATCAGCCACCCAAGCACAGCGTAGCCTCCGACATTGTCATGCGTGGTCCCCCCGTAGCAGCTTGTCCGGGCCGCATCTTCGGGGAGCAACTGGACATTCCTAAACGGGAATTCGAGTAATTGCTCCAGCTGGGTATTATTCGCATTTCGTTCAGAAGGTGAGCCGTCTCACTTCAAGTGGTGTGCAAGAAATAAATGGGTGACTGGCGTCCTTGCGGCGACTACCGGGCGCTCAACGCTTTCAAATAATGAAGCGCCAACGGTAACGGAACACTAAGAAGGAACAAAAGACAGGACAAGGCGCACAACGCTCACATGATACACGATAGCTATCGCCTTCCACACATCCAACATTTCACAGGCCACTTGGAAGGATTCAAAATCTTGACTAACGTGGACCTTGTCCAGGCCTATCACCAAACCCCCGTTGAGCATGCCGATATCGCGAAGACGGCCAATACAACACCCTTCGGCCTGTTTGAGTATGAGCGTATGCCCTTTAGGCTAGGCAACGCAGCAGAAACGTTGCAATGGTTTATTGCTGAGGTAACGCGCGGACACCTGGCTTTATTTGCATGTACCGACAAAATTCTCGTCTCTAATCCCAATCCACAAGACCGCCAGCGTCACCTCCGGGAGCTCTTTCAACACCTTCAACATTTTGGCCTGGTTGTCAACCCTTAGAAATGTGTCTTTGGGCTTTCCGAGCTCGAGTTCCTCGGTCACCTCACCTCGACGCTGGGAATTCGTCCATTGCCCTGCATGTCAAGCCCGTGAACACTTCCAAGCACGCACTAACCTACGCCAGATGCGTGAGTTCCTGGGTCTAGCGAATTTCTCCTGATGCATAAATACGCACTGCGCTGAGCTTCTGAACCCACTGGCTATCTTCACAGGACCACAGGCATCTAATCAGCTATTTCTTGGTCTTGCGAAACTCAAGCTGCTTTCAGGGCTGTGAAACAAGCCATCGCCGATTCGGTGGTTCCAATCTACACTAGAACTAACGTGCCTACCCAAATCATGGTGGATGCTTCGACTGTGGCGATCGACACTGTCCTCCCCCAGCAAATTGATCCCGATTGGCGTCCCCTGAGCTTCTTCTCTTGGAAACTCCAGCATGCTGACGCTCACTACAGCGCTTACGGGCGTGAGCTGCTCGCTATCTACTCCACCATTCAGTACTTCTGGCACTTCTTGTAGGGCCAGCCATTTTATGTTTTAACCGATCATAAGCCTCTGGTGTACGTCTTAAGTACAAAGTTTTCCAAGTACGTCGCACGTGAACTTCGCGAACTGACGTATATCTTTGTGTTCGCTAAATATATCTTGCACGTAAAAGGAACCGAAAAATGAGACAGTTAATCCACTCTCCCGCATCACCTGCCTCGGCACTTCTACATCAACTTTGGACTGGGAACGCCTACCTCGGGCGCACATGGCAGATCCTGAGCTGCAAGCGCCATGTGACCATCCCCGTTCCCTCCGCCTGCAACTGGCTCCTCACCCGTTTGCGCCTGGCTCACTCAGGTGGGACATGTCAATGGCCCTACCTCACCCCTTCATTCCGGCAGCCTTCCATGTGCCTTGTTCGAATCCCTTCATGACATCTGCCATCCCAACATCAAAGCCACGCAGAGCTTTGTTACACAAGGCTACGTGTGGCCAAGCATTAACACCGATGTTTGCCAGAACGCCAAACTGACCCATCACACGCAGATTCCCAAGCAGTCTACTGCCACGTGTGTACCAACTAATAATACCACATAATGTGTTAATGGACCACGTAATGTGTTAATACGCCTCACTTCCGCCGCATACGAGGCCTCTACGGATATTGTCTTATCTCTGCCTCGGCAGCCTCGAAACTAAACTGTGCATGTCCTACTTCTGAGCACTAGTTCAAGTGTGACAGTGAGACCACTATTTCTTTCTTTCTTCCTATAATTTCCCAAATTTCCAGAGGTGGGGCTGTATTTTTATGCATTCTTCGGCCTTTATTTCATCTCGCTCTTTCTTCCGGGGGATGCCTGTTATCTCTTGTTGCCAGTGTCTAAGCAGGTTGGTGTTCTGGTGCGTATTTTTTGCAAGCATGAATTCGATCCTTTTAAAGAGGCAAATGAGGCTTAATTCCACCTGGTCTCTGTCTAAAAGCAGAATTTGGGAGACGACGAAAATGCGGAGTTGATTTGGTGCGTCATCGCTAGATATGAGCCAGCTGTAAAACCTAACGGTGACATTTTGCCATACGTCTAGGTGACAATATAACTTATTTTGGGGAATTAAGAGGTTGCAACAAGAGAACACAACTTCTTGGACCCCCCCCCCCCAGGAATCTATAATGTCTCCTTTCGACGCCATTAAAAATTGTGTGGTGTCTACATGGTGTCAATGTTCCGCCGGTAGGTGTCTACCTTATACAATTATCGTTGAAGTATTGTACAAACACTAGGTATTGTCACTACTAAAGCGCTTCATGTATAGCATGTGTAGTGGGATGGGCTCCTTTCGTGTGGTGACTTGTAGACCCGTTGCACCATCTAGCATCTGACGCGTGAACTGCTTCTCCTTTCGCATGAAATCTTAGTTGGTACTAGCAGTGCGTCAGTGAGTGCTGACAATGGCAAAAAATGCTTCCCGGCCCGCGTGCGTTCACGGCTTAGCACTGACGCTTCCAAGTGCTGCACTTCCAAAAACACAGACTTTAGGAGCAGGTCTGATGGCTGCGGAAGACGACAATACTAGAAACACACTCACGATGAAAGTGGAACAACAAGACAAACGTAATTTTGCTGAGCTCGGTCTCTGAAAAATATTACCTGCCAGTGAATAGGTAAGCAAGAAGTACTCATGGATGCCAGATAACATATTTGCCATATTTGGGAGACCCACTGGAAGCCCTGCGACAGCTCTCCCAACGACCACGAGCCGACACTGCAAACCACGATGTGAAACCCCTCTACCGTATTCAAGCGGCAGATTACAGTCGGGAAGTTCGGGTGAAATCGCAATCCCGGGAAACGCAAACGCAGGGAATGAGGTGGCACATGCCTTCACAGGAGCACTCACAGGTAAGCATTCACAAAAGCGGTGTCCCCATTTTTCGCGCCTTTCCCTGCTTCCTTGCCAATGCACGCTTTCGTCCCGACGGGAAAAGAGAGAAGTTCAAGCAAAAGCGACACAAACAAGTACGACCAGCGATCGTCGTCCGCAGGAAATAGCTAATAAAAGCAATGCCACGGAACGCACAAGTGCTTGTGCAGAATACGCACAGCGGCTTTGCTCTGACGGCAGTCGTTTTGCAGAAAAGCCGCATATACGTAAGGAAGCAAAGCAATGCGATGACAGGCCGCGATGCGACAGGTGTGCTACTCCCACTCTACCTACAGCACCCATTTCCTTGAAACACCATCAAATTGCGTCACTGCAACGCGGAAATGGCGCCTAACTACCGACACAAGAGTATGGTACGCATCTTGGAGGGGTGGACTATTACGCTAGCTGCCACATCTGGCGCCTTACTCAAGGCGTCATGGTGCATCGGCATTGAAACAGGCATTCGAGCGGGAGCTGCAGACTACGATCTCTATTACAGGATGCGAAAGCAGGACCAATGGCCATCCATTCCAATAAATATACACTTTAATCACTCATCAAGTCGTGCCGAAATAAAACTGCAGAGTAAAAGAAAGCACAATGACCTATACAGCCGGGTCCAGATTCTGGCGGTACAGTTATTGAAGGGGTTGTTAATGCTTTCTCAGGGTGGCCTTCCCGCGTGCCTCTCAGACGTTATAAGAGGTTATCTTCTCGGACGTCCAGCTGCCGGTTGGTCACTCATGTTATTAGTTTGATGGCATGGTCTGTGTCAGTGAGTCGCAGCACCGTCTGGTTGTGAGAGCCACTCGACTCGATCGTAATGCCAAGAATCCAGATAGCATCCAGCCTCGGCATGCAGGCTCCATCGTTTGTGCGCAGTTTGATGTCGCATTCCGCGACTGGCTTCCATCCCTTTCGTTTGGGGCGTCTGCGCGTAGGACGATATAGCAGCAGTTCCGACTCGTGCGGTGTGCACCGAAGTCCTCTGGGATCGACGTATCTCTCGGTAGTATCAATCCCCTTTTGCAGGGCTGTCCCTACATGTCCGTCGCTAAATCCCGTACACCAGATGGCGACGTCGTCTGCGTGTATGGTGTGCCGTCTCTAAATGGCCGTTGCTACTTCCTGTACACCAGATGGCGACGTCATCTGCATATACGGCGTGACTGATTCAGTTGGTATCACAGTGTCTCCTGGATAAACCAGTGATGGCGAGGTTAAAGAGGGTAGGGAATATGACTGCTCCTTGTGGCGTCCCCTTAAACCTCAGCTTGATCATGGTGAAATCAGGACCCCGACCTTAAAGGGGAGTTTACTGCCTGACAGGAATGATCGCATATGGGAATGAAAGCGTTTTCCCGGGTTAACGCTCGAGATAATGCCCAAAACGTACGAGTGGAGAATGTTTTAAAAGCATTTTTCCAGGTCCAAACCTAGTATGACTTGCGTGTCCCGCGTATTGTGGTAAATAATGTGATGCTTGGTATGCTTCATCGGGGCGTGCTGTGTCGAGAGCCTGACCCTGACGCCGATCATGTAGTGTGAGTAAACGTCGTGCTCCTCAAGCTAGCGAGAAAGTCTCCTTAGGATTGCGTGCTTCGCAACATTCCTCACACAAGATGTGAGAGAATTTGGGCGGAGGTTCTCGAGGCAGGGCGTCTTACCTGGCTTGGCAATCAGGATGATGTTTGCCGGTTTTCACATTTCTGGTACTTTACCAAAGCTCCATGCTTGGTAATGAGGCCCATCAGGTATTCGGTAGACTTATCGTTCAGGTTCCGTAGGATATTGTTTGTGATTTCGCCCCCATCAGCGTCGATTTGTCATTGACGTCGTGGAGTCCCTACCTCATTTCCTCAATCCCGAATTATGCGTAGAGCTCAGGGTTCTTGTAGCCTTCTTAGTCAGATGAAGATGGTGTAGGGCCCGATGCAACCGATAGATACTTCTTTGCGAGTCTGGATAAAATTTGCTCACCGGATGATTCGTGCTTGGCTGCGTGTAGGGCTCGCGCTACTGTGCTACGTGGCTACGTGCCACGTGCACATTTATTAGTGTTCGCCTCGTCGAGACGAACACTAATAAACTAACATGAAACGTGTAGGCAAATTATTGAATTTGCTCTATACGTTATATTAGAATGTGTCAGAACACCTTCGTTCTTGAAATTCACTTCACCATTATAGCGCGAATCTTAGTGATCTTTTTATATCACTTCAGTGACATGTCTCGGAAAATATTGGCAACACTAGGTTGTAAAGGTTCACATTGTGCGATTGAAAACCACATATGTCAATGACAAAGGCAACTTTCACTGAAGCATCTTATCAGCCTTCTTTATTGTAATGACAATGGAGTAATCTATGCTGGAGGCGTTCTTTACAGTGCGTGCCACCTGGGCCCGCTCTCAGTCTGCTCCATCCAGTAACGAACATGAATTTCTTTATAACCTCCAATAAATACTCTACGATAAGTCAACATGTAATGAGCGCATTAAACAAAGGTGTCTGTAAAGAATGTGGGCATCCACCTAAGCCCCACCCAAACGCGCTGTGCACTGGCTCGCTCCACTCCCCTGGGCAGGAGCACTATCAGGCCTCCTGGTAAAGCAAGCGAAAAACGATCGCACACTGCAGAAGCCAAAGAGGCAAATTACGTGTAGGTTTCGAACAGTCCAATTTCCGTTATTGGCGGTGCGTCAGCGCCGACAGGGTAGCGTTGGCAGAGCGATCCCAGTCGGCATGTCCTGCGAAGATCTCTCTCTCTCTCTCTCTCTCTCTCTCTCTCTCTCTCTCTCTCTCTATATATATATATATATATATATATATATATATATATATATATATATATATATATATATATACATGTATGGTACTCCGTATATAGTACTGCATAAGGAAAGCAACAAAATACCAATAAGGAAAGGCGTCAGGCAGCCAGGTACGTTCTCTCCAATGCTATTCACAGCGTCTTTACAGGAGGTATTCATCGATCTGGATTGGTAAGACTTGGCGATAATAGTTAATGGAGAATACCTTAGTAACTTGCGATTCGCTGGTGATATTGCATTGCTTAGTAACTCAGGGGGACCAATAGCAAAGCATGCTCACTGACCAAGACAGCCAAAGCAGAAGGGTTGGTCTAAAAATTAATCTGCGGAAAACTAATGTTTAACAGTATCAGAAGAGAACAGCAGTTTATAATAGGTAGCCAGGCACTGGAAGTGGTAAGTGAATACATCTGCTTACGCCAGTTAGTGAACGCGGATTCGGATCATGAGTCTGAAGTAATCAGAAGAATAAGAATGGGCTGAGGTGCATTTGGCAGGGATTCTCAAATCAAGAACAGCAGGTTGCCATTATACCTCAAAAGAAGAGTGTATAACAGCTTTGTCTTACGAGTACTCACCTACGGCGCAGAAGCCTGGAGGCTTACGAAAGGAATTCTACTTAAGTTGAGGACGACGCACTGAGCTATGGAAAAAAGAATGATGGGTGTAACCTTAAGGGATAAGAAGAGTGCAGATTAGGTGAAAGAACAAACGCGAGGTAATGACAAGAAACAGAAATAGGCATGGGCAGGAGATGCAATGAGGAGGAAAGATAACCGATGGTCATTAAGGGTTACGGAGTGGATTCCAAGAGGAGGGAAGCGTAGCAGTCGGCGGAGAAAATTATGTGGGCGGATGAGATTAAGAAGTTTGCAGGGACAACATGGCCACAATTATCACATGACCGGGGTAGTTAGAGAAGTATGGGAGAGGCCTTTGCTCTGCATTGGGCGTAACCAGGCTGATGATTATGATGATATATGGTAGCGAAGATAACGAACGCTGGCCAATCATCATCATCACCAGCGTTTTGCACGGAGTTCACCGCTCTCAGTCTGCAGCTAAAAAGTTCTTCACAATTGGTGGAAGGTGTTCGGTATATTCAAATTGACGACGCTTGTACTACGGTAACGCACGCTACAGCATACGATGCCCGACGACATATCCGAGGAGGTGCCTGTTTCCCCATCAGTTGTTATTCTCCGGTGCGCTCCATGCCGCTGTGTTCAGCGACGCAAATTACAATGACGTCGACGATTAACTCTACTCGTACGAGAGGGTAAGGGGGCACAGCAAATGGGATGATGCTGCAAAACTGAAAGACTGAAAAACGCAGGTATGGCCGGCCTCTAATACAAGAACCTGGCGGAGGATTTGTAAGCGTGGTCTAAGCTTATCTCTTTGGCGAACGTGTTTGGTCGCCCTGCTGTTCTCAAGCTGCACGCCGAGCTGTGTTGGCGGGAACGAGCTCAGCAGTCGGGTGAATCACGAGCTTTATCAAACACATTCTAAACTTGTGCCAGATGAGTCGACACGGCCATGAGGGCGCCAATAGAGGGCGCCGTTTTCAACATGCTCCTTGCAAAGAATCCACGGACGGTGACAGAAATAATTCCCCTCGGGCAAAGCTACAAGGAGCTGTGAAGGCGGCGGCCTTGACCCGCCGACTTCATTCGCACGACCAACATCTGGTTAGACTGGCTGCCGCTTCCGACCAGTCAGCGCTGCTCGTTGAGACAGAGGCGTTTGTTCGTGTGGAAGTTGGCGCCAGCTCTCCTTAGTGCATTTCGCTCAGCCGCAACGTATTCATAAGGCTGCTCAATATTTTCGGTCCGTACTCCGCCACGCGACCGAGCAAGCGATTGCCGGGGTCTTGCCCCTCCACAGCCAACAGATCCCTGCAGTGGCGCGTCTTAGTTACGTCGAAGTTGTCACCCGTCTCCGACCATCCGCTGCACCCGCAGCTCCGCACCACAATTACGCCGACGTGGGACACAGGCCCCTACCACAAATGTCCGTCTCACTGTCTCACGAGACGCCGCGCCCACCGAGTCCTGTGACCTGGAACGGATCTGCTTTGTCGCATGCCCGGCGATCGGCCACTATTATTTGTCTGTGGCTACGCCAATCATACGGCCCGCTTTTGTCGACGCGCTCAACCGACTGGGGCTACATCACCTCTGACGTCTCGCGACACGGGCTCGCCAAGGCCATTTTACAGCTCTTACGACTCATCTTTGGCCCCGTCAGCTCTTCGCTCGAAGAACGTTACCGGCCGTCAACCTTCTCCTCGTGGCAGCTAACTATCGCTGATTCGGCCTTGTTCTGTTGCTCGAGAGGATGAAAACTAATAGTAGAAGTCAGCGAGGCAAGGACTGCGGCACTGTCCAACTACAAAAATCTTCACCGTCTCCTCTCAAATGTAATGGAAGATTGTGCTGGAGATGTACGCTCATTTTCTCTCGTCCATTTCTCGTCCAGACTCACCCATTTTCCTAATGGGGGATTTCAATTACCCCAACATAAACTGGTCCTATCCTGTGCCAACTGTATCCGACTCATCCAGTGATTTCTCGATTTGTGTTTTCATTTCCATCTTACTCAGCTGATTACTCAACCAACTCGAACTACAGCAACCAGTGCTAACATCCTTGACTTAGTTTTGACCACCACTCCGGATCTTGTCAATAGTTTAAGTATTTTGCCAGGGCTTAGCGATCATTGTTTTATTCATTTCCAACTTAAGGAAAACGTCAACCGTCCCAATAGCAAACAGAAATACATTCGAGACTACAGTAAAGCCGACTACGCATCAATGAACGCACAACTTGAAGCTTTTGTAGAAGGATATATGCCAGACTTTTACACTCGGAGCGTTGAACAGAGCAGGTCGCTTATTAAAAATAACGTTAATGAATTAGTACAAAAATACGTACCCTTCCGAGTTGTCCGGTGTAACCATCGAGCAGCGTGGTTTAATGCATCCCTAAAACGTATCTTGAACAGAAAGAACCGGCTGTTTCGCCAAACTATAAAACGGAACACAACTGATAGCTGGCGTGCTTATCAGCAGGTTGCTTCACTGTTTAAAAACGGAGTCAAAGAAGCTAAACGCGTTTTCTTTTACATTACACTTCCATCTCTGCTGACTAAAAATACTAAAATATTTTGGAAGACTGTCAAGGGTTCCGAATGTAACACAATATCGTTAACTGATGTACATGATGCTGTTCTTCAACAAGAAGAATGTTGTTCTGTACTCAATGAAGTGTTTTCTAAATCATTTTTTTATAACGTGTCGCCCTGTGCTTCTCTGCCTGAAGTTGTTAAGATGAATTTTCCTCAGATGGAGCCCTTGTTAATTGATTACGATGGTGTCGCGAACTTGATTCGCAAGTTCAAGATTTCGTCATCGTCAGGAATTGACGATATTACTTCTAAATGTTTTAAAAAATACCGAAGTCTACTCATTCATAATTTTGTGCAACATCTTTTCGCAATCTATTGCGTCGTGCTCATTACCAAAGGACTTTAATGTCGGCAAGGTGGTTCCATTATTTAAGTCTGGCAACGTGCATTCACCTTTAAATTACAGGTTAATTTCTCTAACAAGTGTGCCATGCAAAATTCAAGAGCATATAATATACTCTAATCTTATCAACTTCCTAGAAACAAATTCAATTTTTTTCATCTCTTCAGCATAGGTTCCGTAAATCGTTTTCCTGTGATACTCAACTTATTCCATTTGCACATGACATCTGTGCCGCGTCGGATGATGGATTTCACATTGACACCATCTTCTTAGACTTTTCTAAAGCATTTGATCTCGTCTTTCCCTAATTACTTTGTCTATAATTAAATACACTTAACATTGACCGTAATATTATCTCATGGATTGAAAACTTCTTATCCAATAGAACACAATTTGTCTCAGCTAACAATTTTGATTCTTCGCGTTGTCCTGTCAGTTCTGGGGTGCCGCAAGGTTCTGTTCTTGGACCCTTCCTTGTTCTCATTTATATTAACGATTTGCCTAACTGTGCAGCGTCCTCCATAAGATTATTTGCCGACAATTGTGTCATTTACAGAGTAATATCATCAAATTCTGACGCTCAAAAACTACAATCTGATCTATGCAAGGTAACTAACTGGTGCGACACTTGGAAAATGCGACTTAACCGCGAAAAGTGCAAACTAATGAGCACTTCCCGCAATACTGCTTCGTCAAACCTATCTGACTATCACTTGAAGAACTCTGTACTCGAAGAAGTCAGTTCCTGTAAATACTTAGGCGTCCACATAACATATAGTTTTTCCTCGCAAACGCACATAAACGACATTACTAAAAATGCTAACCGTACGCTTGGTTACCTCCGTCGCAATTTGTCTATGGCACCCGCTAACTTAAAGCTACTGCTATACAAAACACTAATACGTCCTAAGCATGAATATGCCTCTTCTCTATGGGACCCTGGATTGGATTACTTAACAAATGAAATAAAATCTATACGAAATCGTAGCGCGCGTTTCATTCTTACTGACTCTTCTCGGACATCAACCGTAACATCTATGAAGGCTACTTTAAACCTTCCTCTCCTCTCATCCCGTAGGAAGTTAGCACGCTCGTCACTGCTGCAGAAAATTTATTATTACAATGCGGAATTAAAAAGTGAACTTTTGTCCGAACCTGCATATATATTATCTCGTACTGACCATCGGCATAAATTGAGAGTCCCACACTGTCACACGAACCTATTTGTTCATTCATTTATTCCTGAAACTACCAATGAATGGAATCATCTGCCGGCCTCAATTGTTAACATAATCGATACAGCTGCTTTTAGAACTACTATTCAAGAATACTTTTGTTAATACGCACTTTCTAATTGTTTTTATTATTATACCCTGTTATCTGCACATGCTCTGTATTTCGTCCCACTCCCTTCTGTAACGCCTTCGGGCTTTGAAGGCTACTACTACGTGCTACCTAAAAGCGTTTTCAAGCGTGAAACAAGCCGTGAAATTGATGCCAAACTGGCGCGCGACTGGCCGCTCCAGACGCTTGGCACGCATTCGAGGGCTGCTTTCACGATGAGAAAAACGCTTTAAGTAGCACTTATTGAGGAAGAGAAAGCTGCAACGGGAGTTTTTTACGCCATTTTGCAATTTTCTTATTGAGACTTCTCATTTATAGAAATTAATTAAGAAGTTAATATATTATTAAGACTAATTATCTAATTTCGTTAAATGGAAACAATAATTTATCTATCTCAACTTGACGGCAAACATAAACGTTGTTATGTCCCACTACATGGCATTTAAATATTCTTAAATTGTGGCTGAAGTTAACTTAGACACTCTGTACATAGAGGGTGTTTCTGCAAACACTTTCAAAATTTTGTTAGGATTACCTGTGAGAGATAGTACAATTCTTTTCCATGAACGTGCCTACTCGATGAGGCGGACCTTACGTGCACAAAAACATTGAATGCATAATCCAAATCGATTAACAAACAAAAATTTATTAAAGACATTTTCAACAAATATTGCAATTTACTAATTATAGCTGGTGAAAAGGCAAGGCTAATGCACTTGAAAAGAATGCTGTGGATAACATCGTGTGGCGGCGACATTGGGGTGAAAGTGCACTGGTGCTGCTCTTCTTTCCTTACAAAACGTCGTTTTATGCACTCAAAAGTAACTGGAATGCCAAGGCGTTTATCCGCAAAGTTCGTGAATAAATATTGTTGTCATCAAATAAACTACTGTCATTCTGACAATTTGTGCGATGCAGATGCGCCTTGCAAACTACGTGGCTAGAATTTGTGCATTGCATTATTTGCCATAAGGTAATCATTTTAAAGCCTAGTTAGCGAATTTTTATTAATTTGGTCATCACGCACTTCACGTATTTGTGCAAGCAAAGTCCGCCTCTTCGTGTAGACCAGCTGAAGGACTAGAATTGGGCTGTTCGCCACAAGCAGTTTCAAAGAGGTTTTGAAAATGTGTACTGAAACACCTGAAATATATATATATATATATATATATACCCCCACGCTCGCAAGATAACTGGCACGCCCCTGGCTACGGCTGTGGATGCTTTTCTTGTCTTTAATTGTGTTCGGCTTATTTACCCCTTTCTATCATTTACTGGCTACAAGCATGCCACGCATGCCACTTACTGCATCGTAGTGCAGTAAGTGCTGGCATGTGTTGTAGAGGAGTAAAACCTACAGTGCCACCGGTTCCCTTCACACTGCGGCTTGTAATGTCCTTCAAGTAGAGTGGCCCCTCATATATTACGAATAAGTCGATTACCGCGTGTGCAGCATGCTTTCGCATTCACTTGTCATAGCAGTATAACATGCTGCCGCACCTCTTGTCACATACAGCAGTTTGACATTGATTATAAACATTGGCACGATTTTATTAATGTCAAGGGCAATGCCACCCAAAGAATGTGATCAATGCATGGGATTTCTCTCAGTTCAAATATAATGCTTAGTCCCTTGTTCTTGCTGTTTGCCAATGTCTCCGAAGGTTATGTGCCATATTTATTGAATAATAAACTACTTCAGCTACTTTTGTTTATGACGTTTTATCTACACTACTTTTTATCAGCGTATGAGGGTAGATAAATTTTTCATGACTATATCTGGTTGATGTCATGATACCCTTCATACTAGAAGGCCTTATATAAATGGCAGCAGCTGCTAATTAAATCAACGTCAAATAATCTTTCGTGAGATACAAAGAGACGGCTTGCCCTCTGAATTTGTTCTGTCCACTGCACGATTTACTGTCAGTTATGTCCTACCAGCAGGACGAGGATGTCTGCCGTCGCTATTTATCTTAGGAAGCGGTTTCACAGCTCGCACATATTGATAGCCTGTAGACTGCTAACATGAAGTGTAAGTATTGTGCCAGGTTATACTTACTCTCCGCTGCCGGCCCCGTATAACACATGAAAAATGCCGTATGATCCGACAGAAAGGTTGATAGATTCTAGAAAATATTCACTACCCTAAAAAATTATGCAAAAGATAATCAGGACCAATAGTCATATGAGGATGTTTTGGAAGCAGTATTCCAAAGACAAAATTGCAGGTGACCTTGCGGATGTAAATATCATTTACTACCATCAGTCACTGAATTTTGATTTATTTAGTTGTTCCACTAATACACTTAGAGACCTGTTTGCTCATTGACTAACGTGATTTCATCTATTCTTGTGTTTGTTCTATCTAGCTCAAGACTTCTTCTTTTCTTCTGCATTTATCCAGTGTCTTAATATGCTTATCGCTTGTTCATTCTTTGGTGTTGACTCTGTTTGATTGATCTGGCTCAGGACATTTTCTTTTATTTTGCTTTGATCAAGTGTCTTGATTTGTTTATCGCGTCTTTATGCTCTGGTGCTGTCTAGAAGCTGCCTCATATATGGGCCTGCGGACTCGTGAAGCCGCCAAATGGCAGCTTTTTTTCCGTAGCACCCCCATCTGTAGCACCTGATGAAAAATAAAGATTTCATTTGATTTGATTTCATTTGCGAAGGCACCTATTCCATGAAAAAAAAAGAACCTAAAGAAAAGCTTTCCAACTCAGTCATCGCTGTTCGTGGAATCAGCATCCATACTTGTGAGCTTCATTCCCCTTGGTGCAAGAAATTTTCGTGTGGCCTTCCTTGCCTGCTGACCCACGAGCTGTGTTTTTTTTTTCTCGCTCATTTGAGTTCCTTCTGCCTGTCCCTGCCAGGAAAAGAAGAGGCAACTAAGGTCAGTGTCCACAGTGGCTAGAAAAGCCCCGGCCCGGCTCATGAAGGTGTGGCAGCTCTGAGATCCAGCTTCGATCTGCAAACCATCCCTTCAAAAAAAAATATACCTTATAACATTCCCCTAAGAAATGGTACGGCGTATGAATAATGAAATCCGTCAGTACATCCACACAATCACATTTATTTTTCAATATTTAGTTTTATATTCGTTGGAGAACGTGCGGGCATATTGTTACAAATAATGTCTGGCTCTCTATTTGCATAATATTAAATGCAGTCATGTGTTTCCTCTATAGCCACGTCGCCATATGGCGTTAATTAGAACATTAGGGAATGATTGCAGGTACATGCAGTTGATGGTTTAAAATTTATCTCCAACTGACAAAGGTTTTGAAATAGGGTGGGTAGGGGAATAGTGCGGGACAACACTGGGAATATGAAGCCAAGACTGTCATACTTACGAGGCCATCAGTTGGAAAATCTTTTCCCGGCTCATCGTATACATGGATGGATGTCGCGATGTTGTTGTTAGGAACAATTTTGAAATACCATGTTTTAATATCTAAAAAATAACGATTACTCATGAGATGTTGCAATATTTCACATGAAAAACATAATACGTCAATTGCCACAATTCTTAAACGGAAAACAACCTTGAGGCATAAAACTCAAGGGCTCTTGTTGAGACAGGAAGGACAACTTTTTTTCTCTCGTATAATTGACACTCTTCGCTGCAAGCTTGTAAATCAGCTTTATTTTGCGCATTTGAATGTGATTTTGGATAGATATTGTGCGGTAGGTGATGTATACAATACATGTCTATCTATATGGAAGTTGAGTACATGTGAAAGTGACAATCCCTAGAGCGCAAAAAAAGAAAACCAAATTCAAGCATATATATCTCCTCAATACTCATTAACAAGGTAGCGATGACGGCCAGCTTGGCCACGACTGGGATATAAAGTACCGTAAGTTGCAAAAGATGGTATGTGCTCAATTTTAAGAAGTTCCATGCAGCGCAAACAACCACATACAAAGATGAGAAAAACAGACCCGCAGACAAGTAGCGCTTGTGTGGTCTATTTTCTCTCCGCTTTGTTTGATTCTTTCTTTGATGTCCGGAACTTTAATTAATGGTTATAAAAATATAATGTAAATGCTATTGAACTTCGCCTACGTTTTTCAGTGTCGGCGGAGATCCGACTGCCAGAGCATATATGCAGACAGTGTTAGCATATATCAGCGTCTCTTCTTCCTACGAGCTCTAACATTTTCCTGCCCGAGAAGCAGACCAGCACGATGTTTTACGGACGTTAACGGGTTGCACGCAAATTGCTCATTGCTGTAATCTGTGAGTGCGCTGCCTGAACACTTGCACGTCTCTATTATTAAGCCAAATTTTCGCACACCATTTGTAC
This sequence comes from Dermacentor andersoni, assembly GCF_023375885.2. Classification (NCBI taxonomy): domain Eukaryota; kingdom Metazoa; phylum Arthropoda; class Arachnida; order Ixodida; family Ixodidae; genus Dermacentor; species Dermacentor andersoni. The sequence continues at coordinate 90,256,091 of NC_092820.1, read as the reverse complement.
CTGATGCAGGACATGCGGAACTTTCTTATTGCAAAAGCCAGTGTAATCTAGTGCCGTCCGACGTGAAAACAGCAAGTTTTTAACAAGGCATTCTACTGAGGAGAGGAGGGCTCACAGGCAATCACTACCACACCGTGTGGCAGCCAGCATAGAGGTGAATTACCCTGGATGAAACGCTGGTCTAAGCGCTATGACGCCGGGGTAAACTAGAATGAGTTGTGAAGGAACCCCGTCAAGCTGCAGTTCGCTGGCGCGTACCAGAATCTACGTGGGCGTTATAGTTGCTATGCAGGTTCCAACAGTACATAAAGAGCACGTGCTCATAAAAAATAAATGCTTGGTGACAATGTTTATTGACGTACTAGTATACTGTCCTAAATAACGCATATTTAGAGCTCGGAAATTTCGCAGCTGTGAATAAAGTTGCGTGACCTGCCCTATTTAGGCATACATATGTGACTCTAAATAAGTCTTTTTTTTTTTCTGGCATTTTTCATGTTATTGTGCACATACCCATGTCAAGTAAAGTGCGCGAACACACATAACCATTACTTTTTTTAGTAGTTTGCTTTTCTTGCCTTTCTTCTTATCCATGCATTGTGAACGAGGGCCTATTGCTCAGCAGCGGCACATGTTTATTTAAATTTCGCTCACGTTCACCACAATTTGTTATTGTCCGTGACCTGTTGTTGTGACGGTTTTATACTCGTATAGAAGCTATTAAGAGAATAATGACAGTATCTTGTTCCAATGTGCTGCAGCTGACACGAAATAAACAAACTCAGCAGCCCTTAGAGCACGTTCAAATGGCCCAAGGAAAACCGGCCGCTGCTTGACATAATTTAATTAATAACAAAACACAGGCAATTCCTGCACTTCTATTTCTCTTAATGTAATAGATTATAGCAAAACGCTTCTAAAACACAAATGCGCACAGGTTCGCCTTCACCGGGGCTCCACACAGCGATAATTCCCTTCCACGGAAAGTTAGGTCAAGCCCTATGGCTGATTGTATTAACACGTGATCCGACTGTCTATGCAGGGGAACAAGTCCGACGAGAAAAAAAAAAAAAAAACAGTAAACTCTACAGTGCAGCCGGCGGTTCAGTGTTGCTGAATGAATTTTTTTTTTCACAGCTACTGCGTCCTCATGATAAGTGATGAAGGCCGATGTCACGCGTTTTAATTTAATTTTGGGGCTTGAAACGTCAAACAACAATTGGATTTTTCTGCGAATTTTCCTCCACCCACCTTATTGCGGGTGGTCAAGGTACCTAGCAGCATAATACGCCGTATCCCTATGAATATACTGCCTACCTCACCATTTTCGTTAGCCGACCTTTGTGATCGTGCATCGTAAAGTTACATGCCACAGAGGTGACTGGGTATATGTACGGGACTGTCAACTTTCAAGGCACTTAGCAAAAGTACGCAAAAACGCATGTCGCAATCCTTGTAAGCTGCCAAAAGGAGGTGGTATGCAGCATTCTGCTCTCTTGTGGCAAATGTTACGTCGGCCCTACTGGTTGATATGTTAATGACCGTTAGCAGGGGCATTGAGCAAATTTGCAGGCCTTCGCGAGGGGGGGGGGGGGGGTGGCACTTGGCTTATCATTGCCAAATGTGCCCGTGTACTGCAGTGAACCGGGATACTTGCATATTTGCAAGCTTCAAGGTTTAAAAAGAGCGGGCATTGTTTGAAGCAGTTTGTATAAAAATGAAGGAGAAGGTTGAATTACCACCTCATCACTGAATTTACCAAGTAAAGAACAGATATATTTGCTCGATAAGTGTCGAAGACTGCGGATATAAAGAGCGCAGAATTTGTTAGGGCGTGGTTACACAGGTGTCTTTATTCTTGCGCAGATGAGGACTTTCATTGCCGAGGTTAGACAGGATGATCGGCTTTTCTACCGTCAAAGTGCGCTGCGGCAATGTTGTTTCAAATGTTTCTGCGCAGCAACCGCCGTTCGTGTAAGTTTTCCTCAATAAAGCTGAATTGAAGTTCTGCGACTGTCCTCTGTGCATTCTTCCTGTCCCCTGTCCAGAAAATGAGCCGTTATAACCATGTAGTGTCATGCTCGCTACTGCTGTAGCCAATGGACCACTCAGTGCCGCTTCCACGGCGGGTCCCTTCCACGCTGCATGCCACTATCCGCCTCACACCGAATTTTCTGCACTCCAAATCTCTGAGGAAGGTGCCCACTGCGTCCAGTCGCCTCCATTGGATTGCCGTCCGCCTCGTTCACCGACTGTCCATGGCTCTTCTTCGCCGTCGTTTAGCCGTTGCTTAATGAAGGAAACCTATACCTCCTAGCTTCTGAAGGACAACCAGCGCAGTATACACTTTCGGAAAATCATCTAATATTATTATCTTTATATTGGTACTGGGGAGACGTCTCGGTTATATGTGCTAATTTTCTTCGCCACATAAAGAAGGTTCTTACGTCTCACAAACTTAAGATTGCTGCTCACGGGGTGGTATTATTTTGCGGTCCTTGCGCAGTACCCTCACCACCCTATTATCAACAGCTTAATTTTATGGCAACTGCAGGATGAAGGCCTCTCGCAACAATTTCCAATTACTACTGTCCTGTGCCAGTTGATTTAAACTTGCAGCTATGAATTTTCCAAGCTAATTTTCTGTCATCTTCGACTGCACTTGCCATCATTTGGCAATCATTGTGTTAGTGCCATGGTTCACCGCTTATCTGCCATAGGCATTACGTGGCCTGACCCACTCCATTCCTTTCTCTTAATGCCAACTGGAACATCGACTGTCCTCATTTGTTCTATGGTACACAGCGCACTCTTCCTTTCTAATAGCCTTATACCTTACATTTCTCGTTCAAGTGCTATTTACATTGCTCTTAATTTGCTATCCAGCAACTTTATTAACCTGACAGTTCCAGCCCCATATCTTAGTACCTTAGGAATGCAATGATTGTACACATTTTCTACAAGGCAGTTCCCAGCTCAGAGTCAGGGTTTGTTAAGGTCTTCCATGTGTACTCGAAGCGAACTTTGTTCTGTACATTTGTTCTCATGTTGAAGGTCGCACGAGTAATTGACCTCTGTAGACAGAGGTCAATTTTCAGACCCTCGAAGATCACTGCCGAGCATAACGTCTTGTATCCCTCGTCCGACTATTGAACATCACGTTTGCATTCTGCATGTTGTTCTGCAACTCTTCTCTTGGACATTCTCCGTTAATGTTCTCAATCCTCTATTGCAATTCACCTCCACTGTTGATTACCAGGACAATGCCAAATGCAAACTGAAGGATAGATATTCGCCGCCAATTTTCACTCCTATGCTTTCCCTGTCTAACAGACTGAATAGTTATTTTAAGTATGCAGTCAATAGCAATAGTGAGGCTGTTTCCTTGCGTGACCGTTTGTTTGGTAGGTAATTTTCTGCTTTTCTTGTGGAGCAGCAAGGCATCTATTAAATGTTTGTGAGCATTTCCCATGACTTTCACTTATGCCTCGTTTATTCCTTGATACGTCATTGCTTCCATGACTTCGGGAATATCTATTGAATGAAATGTTTTTTTTAGTAATCTATGAAAGCCATACAGAGATATTGATTGAACTGCGCTGACTTCTCTAATTACCTGATTGATAATACGCTTGTGGTCTATTGTAGAACATCCCTCCCTAAAGGCAGCCTTTTGCTTTGTGGAAGTCGTTTATTACCCTAATTCTATAGAAATTTTCTTGGCGAATATCTTATGCAATTCTGAAAGCAAGTTATGGGGTTTATTAGCTATATATTATATTAGCTATATATTAGCTATGGGGTTTATTAGCTATATTAGGTTTATATTCAAGTGAATACTTTGACTTGATTTTCATTCTGGCAATGTTTATTTCATTAATTTCTTCGCGATATCATCCACCTTGAAATGCTCCGCACATTAAGTCAGTAACAAACATCCATCTCACTTACAATGCAGCGACTTCGTTCGCCTACCATCTAAAACAGAGACATCGGTCGAATTGTAACGTTCGTCTGCTATTCCATTTGGCGACAACTACGTGACGCATCTTACTGACGTCCTGCCTACGCACGGTGTCACTGCATCCTACATGGTACTGAGCATTACGGCTAACGGAACCTTCCCTCCACTTGTGATTGGGGACTTCACGAAGCATGTACTTCCAAAGTGTACCTGTAGTCCGAAGTGCGCCTTTGCCTTGTGGAAGGCTTCCATCCTTCCTTCCATCCACAGGATACTACACGCCCGCAGAAGGACGCTCAGTCACATATTGCTTGTGGCAGCCTCGCATTTTGCAGCAGGACCGCCAATGACATTCCGCCTCAGCACGCTGAAGTGCTTTGGCGAGTTGCCGTGTAGTATTGAGAAATTTTTGACGAATGATCCAGTAATCAGCCTTTGGGTGGGACGTCCGTTGTCGCGCGTTGCATATACTTGCAGGCCATGTTCACCGAAGCTGCTCGCCGCAGCTTCGGTGACTGCGACTGGGCAAAGCTTCAATGAGCATGAAGTAAACGCGATGTTTACAACGGATATTTTCGAGCCAGCCTCCGCTCCCTGGGTGCCTCCTGTCATTTTATTCAAATCTAACGAAGAATCCTGAGGCTCTGTTGTGGACTATCGCCAACTGAAAAAGAAAGACGCTTACCTTTACCGTAGATTGCTGATGCCTTTAATGGTCTGTAAGATGCCGGATGCTTCTGTTCTATCGTCCTTCGGTCAGATTATTAGCAGCTTGCTTCACTCCCCATATACGGAGATAAAATCGCTTTTGTAACTCCTGATGGACTTTATCAGTTCAAGGTCGTACTTTTCTGACTTTGTAATGCCTCATGCAGATTCGAGCGAATCAAAGAATCTCTGCTTCGTGGCTTTAGGTGGTATACAAGCCTCTATTATTTAGACGACCTAATTGTGTTTTAGCTTGCGTTCTATACGCAAGTCGAGTGTCTCTCAACGAATGCTGACGTGTTCTGCCGTGCCGGACATGACCTGAATCCATCGAAGCGCCGTTTTGGCCGGCGCTTTATTATGATCTTTGAACATATCGTGTTTGTACAGAGCCGGAGTACTACCTCACCCACAGAAACATCCAGCCGTGAACAACTTCCCTGTACTCAAGTCTTCCCAAGATGTTCGCAGCTTTGTTAGCGTCTGGTCCAGCTTTCACCGGTTTTTCAAAAATTTGCATTGTTTGCGACACCACTCACAGATCTCAAACAAGACGCCATTTTGCTCAAAACACCGGTTTCTCCGAGCTCATCTCATGGATACGAGTGTTTACGGAATAGACTCTGTATTGGCCGTACAGCAAGGTCAAACGAGTTGCGTCCGCGCTTATGCCAGGAGGCTGCTGCCCCCATCTTGCAAAAATTATTCGACTGAAGACGTGCATAAGTCACCCTTGTATGTGCAATATTTCACCACCACCTATTCGGGCGATTCTTCACAGATGTTTCCGACAACTGTACCCTCTGTTGGCTCGCCTCCTTGAAATATTCTTCAGCCAGACTAGCTCAGTCGGCACTGTGCCTACAAGAGTACACCTACGCGGTCTTGGACACGACGGTCGGGCATGGTCGTATACTTCCTGCACAAAAACGGATTGTTGTTGCTGCTATCCTGTGACCGACTGTGACGCTTTGCGCACTAAATCCCTCGAGTGGGTATTTTGCACGAGCCACCTAATATCGGCAAAGACAACGTCGGAAAGTCAAATGAAATGACCTAGCGCCTGCAGAACTTCACCAACTACGCCTTTGTGCGCAGGTTTACTGTGGAGGATGCAAACTTATATCACCATAACCTGTACGCTGACGGCCGAGATCGTTTTCTAGTTATTCCACCGCACATTCGCCCCACAATTCTTCTTGAGCTTCATGATGCCGCAACCACTCGTCGCATTGTTGTAACTCGCACACATTACCATGTGTGCCATACGTTCTACTGGCTTCGCCTATCCCGCTCTGTGCGGCTTTATGCCAGAACCTGCGAGCTCTGTCAACGCTGAAAAAACCGTCTATACTTCCTGCTCGGCATCTGCAACTCATCGACATCCTACATTAGCGCTTCTTCGGTGCCGGCTAAGACCATCTCAGGCCCTCCGCTACATGTTGTTCAGGCAACACTATAGTTGGTCGCTAATGATTGCTTGTTGCGTTATGCAATGACAGGAGCGGTCACAGCCTGCTGTGGTGAAGAGGCAGCAGACTTTGTCCTTCTTCACAAAATTTTGGTACCTGGTACCACACATCAATTGCTGAGAGGCCGATGCCGTTCCTTCTTCTTCACATCATACTCATCACATCATACTTTAATGGGGTCTTAATGGTCATGCTGCTACCACGTGATTGATACCGGACAATCGCAATGAATTCATCTTGCCGCGACATTGCTTCACGCTGCGTAATCTTTGTTTTACCTTTGTAGGCATGTTACCCAACATTACACTCGATACATTTCTTACTTCTACTGCGACTTCAACTACTGAATGTTCACGCGACGTTTTTGCACAGGCAGCATAAGCTTGACATATAGTCCTTAGAAGTCTTGCTGCTGCCCAAGACAATCATACGCGCCTTTACCCCCAACGACAAGGCGACTAACGTTTTGCTCCCGGCGTCCTCGTGCTTCCGTGGTCCCCTTACCGTCTGTTACGTTTCGCCTACGACGCGCGGTATAGCCGGCGCGGATGCAACGGACGCCGGGGCTTCGTTCAAAGCGGCGGACATTTTGGCCCGTTCAGCGCCGCCGATACGCCTCCCCGCCACGTGCGTCCAGGCATGTTTCAGTGCCACGTGTCTTCAAGTGTGCGTGTGTGTGTGTGTGCATGGTGGTGCCCACGCTTGTCAAAGCGCGGCAGCCGGGGAGAGGAGCTCCCCAAGTGTGCAGCGAGGAGGTCTGACCGGCGCAGGCCCGGCGGATGCGTCACTACACTCGTCTCAACATGTCTCTCAGCCTGTCCGTGCCCCGTCACGTGCGCCTCTGACGAGGCGTTCCTTCTTGCCCGCGACTGCGAGAGTATAAAAGCAGCTGCCCCCGGACGCCAAGAGAGAGGCTCCGATTGCTTCCGTTGAGTTACGTGCTCTCCTGTCTCTCCACTTCGGTCGACCTGACCGCCCGCTCTTTTGCGATGCTAGAATAAACAAGTTGTTCTGTTACCCGTCGACTCATGCTTTGCCAGGACCTTCGGATGCTTCCAGTTGTGCCCCAGGCCGCCAGGCCAACGCTACCCTTGGGGCTTGCGACCCATTTACAACAACTCGTGCCAGCGCTGAGGTTCCAACACGTCGTATTATGCTTTCTCGCCACACGAGCCAATACCGCATCCTTCGGCAAGTGACTGACATCACATAAGAGCTTGTGTCTGCCAGTTCAACTACAGGTTTTCCGTTGTCCAGCGACGTCATCCACGTTTCGAGACTCAGTCATTCCCACCCTTCCTTTGCTGCAGTTCTGAGATGGCACCAGGCCGGCACTTCCGTCGCTCAGATCATGTTACGTAGAGCTCGGACATCATGTCGACCCCTGGATTTTGTAAGCCTTACCCATAAAAAGGCACTGCATTACCTGATGAAGACGACGTGCTTCGCTTGATGTTTGCTGAGGTAAATGTTGACGAGTGCTTACTACATTTGTAAATACAATCTGTAAAGAGATTCCTTGTAATGCTTCCACGTAAGGAGTTAACTCCTCTTTTACAATCTGTGCTCCAACGGAACAGTACGGGAAATAGCGCACATAGCTATGTGGAGAAATGGGTGTCTGTTTGCTGTCTCGTTTTGCAAGCAATAAAGCATATAAACATCCGAGCATCTTTCGCGGACATTACTCTGTTGCCACGTATTATGATGAAAAGAGTAGCAGATGATCAAAGATGCGCCATTGTTGGCGCTGTGCTGAGAGTTCTTTCCCAGCAATATATCGACTCTTTAGTGAATACGCGTCTCAGGGCTGTGAGTCAAATAATTCTGTCACATCAGCATGAAAGTTGTATTCGTCAGGCACCCCATACAGCCCGCCCTAGGGCTACCGCAGAATACGAAGGAGCATCCATAATTTTAGCTCTCGTGGAGAAGCATCTTTGTTTCTCTCTCGCAAAAGTTGGAGAATAAATTTTGTACAACACTGTTTGACGTCGCTTGCGCAGTGCAGGCCTTCGCAGTTGCGCCGTAGTAGAGTAGTCGCTACTTACTGCTGCCAGTAGGGAGGCACGCTCTGGTGGTTCGCTGGGTAGAACAAATGATGGACTACCGAAGACTGGGGTCCTGTTTTCTATTCGCACAAGTGCCCTATTTCGACGCCATAAGACAGAAGATTGATTGTGTGTAGACTAGCAGGCACTCAGAAAGGTGAACTCTGCTTTGTAGAGTGCCTGTCTTTTTACTTGATATAACAACGCCGCCTAGGAACTGGCCTGTCAACGCCTCTCCGACAGCAGGTGCACAAGTGTGAACGTATGGGGAGTGATTCCACAATATGGCTTAGGACCATTACAACGCATAACTCTGCGATTAACGCCCGCTCAACATTGCAATATTTTTATCAATGTGCTGTTGCCATATAAAAGCACTTCATTCCTCGACAGCAACTATCGTTAACAGCAGGACCGGTTGACGATCCCCAGGGCCATGGCAGTAAAGGACTTCGAGGTAGTGCAGTACGTAGCGCTACTGCTTTCACCACCGAAATGGGCTGGTATTAATGCTACCGAAAACTTGTAGGGCCAGCAGAAAGCTCCCTTGGCAAGAAAGCGTCTTTATTACACAACTTTAAAATAGTTGAGGGCTGTGGTCAGTATCGAGGGGGAAAGCCTAATTGACGATCGTGAACACGTTCAAGCACTTTACGACCCGCTGCTTTCCTGAACAGTTACAGCCATTGTTGTAAGCGGTGACATAACTTGGCACTAGATATGATGATAATTTCTTTCCTTGTTGTGCTTTTGTTCAACTTGTGAGCTTGCCGTTAAGATAAATAAAAAATTGAAATATAAGCTGTCCTATACGGATTTCTTCGTTCCCGCGCTAGGGTAACCCAGGTGGGCCATAAAATGCAGGAAGTATAACCTCAGGAGACAAAAATGCGGCTAGCACATGACGAACGAGCGTCTACAGTGACGTGGCGCACTCGTTTAGAGGGTTTTACCGCAGAGCATTCAATTCATCTCTACAGTGTTTCCAGCGATGGCCGTTACGCGGCGCTGAGAGTTCCGTTGGCCTAAAGTCTCCCCGCGGCGCTTTCCTCGTTAATTCTCCTCGCCCGCCGGGTGCACGCGCTGCGCACGGCACACTTTTTCTTCTGGCATCCCGCGGGCGGGACGCAGCATTCTATGGAGGCTCGTTATTTTGGGCGGTTCCGCGCCCCAGTGGTCCTGAAAATTTTGCCAAATGCTGATAACAGCATCGGTAAAGCTGAAGGCAACATTTATACAGGGGTCGGCTTTTTTTGTTAAAGCTGTATTAACGGGGTATACTGATATAAAAGGAGGTTTGAGGTGAGTTTATACTCAAATTTTTCTGCCACATGATGAGATGCCTAAATTTGTGCGTCTGATCTAGCATTACTTGTGGCACATCCCCCTGCATGTGGCTTATTAAACCAAAGCTTTAGATCTCTGTTTCAAGGTCGCATTTTGAGGTATGCAAAATATCACGTGTCCCAAAGAAGGCCGGAAGCGAACCACAGCATGTCCAGCCGTGTATAAGAAATAATTATTGATTAGCGAGGTGAATTATTCATTGATTAGTGACTGTATTAGGATGGATTTTGTGATATTAAGATTAAGGTGGATTAAGATAAATCAAGGAAAATTAATGTTGATTAGAGTTGAATAAGGTTCATATAGGTGGTTTAAGGAGAATTAAGCTCCATGAAGGAAGATGGAGGAGGATTATGGTGAAACACGTTGCAGTGCTAAATATTATTGCTTGGAGAATATTGTCTGCAGTACTATATCATAAACACAATCATTACTGATCGCTCAAGCTTCGTAATGAAAGCGCATTGATGCAACGATCTAGGATCATGATGAATCAACAGAAAAAGGTGCCTCACAGAACAATGCTGCTGAAAGGTGGTTCTAAAACGATCGCTATTAAAGCGACGATTCACGGCTTCTGCCTAGAAGTCGATACAATGAGCTAGCGTGCACAATCACGTGAACACCCCCTGCACATTGCCTCTATTCATGATAAAACCAAATAATAATCGTCGCACACTCATAGGTGTGTGGAAGCCCGGTTTAAAGCAAATTCCAAAAATTCAAGGTGCCCTTAGGTATCGCCTAGGAGACGCGAATACGAAAGCTTTGCAAAACCTACTGTAATTAACCTTAATCGACCTCCATCACCCCTAATCCAATTTACCCAAACCCAATTTACCCTCCTTAATGCACTCTAATCGGTCTTAATACTTCTTCATCTACCTCATTTCACCTTTATCCATTCTAATCGACGTTATTACTCTTCATCCACCTTAATCCACCCTATTCTCCCTAATACTCCTTAATGCTCGGTCATGCACCTTGATTCCCTTAATCTACCCGAATCCTTCCTAATGCACCCTAATCGGTTTCAGTACTCTTTCGTCAACCCTCATTCCCCTTATTCCACCCTAACCGCCCTCAATCTTCCTGCAGCCACCATAATCCTCCTTAACAGACCTTAATCCTTGTTCATGCACCTTGATTCACCTTATTCCTCCTTAATGCACCCCAATGCACCTTAATACACCCTAATCAACCTTAATTGAATCACACATGAATCATTATTTACTTAGCTAATCATTCATCTGTTATTCATGGTTGGACGTGCTTTGAATCGCTTCTGGCCTTCTTGCCACACGTGATATTTTCTGCTCACAACGCGACCTTGAAACCAAGATCTAAATGTTTTCGCCCTAAAACTAAAAAAAACGCAATGTGGACAAGCTAACGCTCGTCCCCTGCAATACCACGGGTATACATGGCACTAATTTTTTTCAGGGCCCGCATTCATTGTATGACTGACACACACATCGACGTAAGCTGAAAATATTAGCTCGTCTACAAGCCGCTAATTCACATTTCAGTAAAACAGGCAACGAACCCAGCAATCGCGACAAGTGCGATCGAGAGGCTGTGTCTTCGCTCATAAACGTTCCCAGCTGAAAGCAGAATCTGAAGGGCTGCATTTCTGACTGAATAACAACAGTTCGCGATGTCCGAGGAGATGTAGGCTCAGCAGAATATTAAGCTCACTGCCCACAACCCCATGATTATGCAACGGACAACTTGGCGCAGCAAAAACGCTGATGAGCAGCCCGGAGGAAATGGTGAGTAGGCCGGACTGTCCACCGAAGCGTCATCACGCCATATGAAGACAGAATAAAGAATGAAAATTAATTTATAATGACAATTAGTGACTGATAACATTATAATAAAGATTAGTAGAGGTTATTAATGGTTAGTAGTGACTAATTATGACAACTAATGACTTCTAATGACTTTTAATGAGTCAGAAATGAACAATAAGCCTAATGACGCCTTGTAATGACCACAGTTGATTGAAAATGACTAAACATACCAACTGGTGAGCAGTAATGACTAATAATGACTGAAATTACTTATAATGAATAGTAATGACTATCAAAGGACCAATATATCTAACGGCTACTTGTAACGACTACAATTGATTAGAAATGACCAAAATGCTGAATAATGACCACTAATGACTAATAATGACTGAAATGACTTGTCATGACAACTAATGACTAGGATAAGACCAACATGTGTAACGATGGTTTGTAAGAACCACAACTTACTACAAATGAATAAAATTGCTTAGTAGTGAGCAATAATGACTAAAAGAAAGAAGAGAAAGAGAACCGGCAAGTAGAAAGAGGCGAATGGTAAGAGGAGAAATAGTAGGCTTTCGCCATTCACCTCTTTAAGGAGACCTTATGAGACCCTGTTTTTTTTTGTTCAACTTGTGTTTTTAGCAAATAATCGAATTTATAGTTACGACTCAAAACTTAAATTGGTCAATAGGACCACAAAACATTTTTGTCTCTTTTACGCGGCAAGTAATGTATGCGCATTAAGTGAAGTGCGGCAACCGACGTCAAAACTGAATCTTCTGTTCAAACCAAAGTTGGCGGTTCTGGTCATGAAGGATTACTGAAATACACATAAATAGTGTCCAAGTCACGAGCGTGATGAGAATGAGCACCACGTATTGACAAAGCTGCCGAAAGCTGCCCCATATTCATTCCCACTGTCTTTGAAACGCCCAGATACCCTCTTGTTCCATTTAGCGCTAAATGAATCATCTTCCGACAGCACGGTCATTGTGTGTGTGTACGTGTCAGTGGTGTTTGCTACCATAACACTGCCAATAGAGGTTTTGGTGACGAGAATGGTTTGCTTTTATAGCGATAGCTCTAATTGCCCAGGTACATACCCAGAAAGTGCCTGGTTCTATACTTATGACTTTGGAGCTCAGCGAAGTCAAACTGAGACAGCCTGCCACTACCGGTGGCTGATGCGTACGCCACGTGGGCGATACGTATTCTGAATGCGTGCGACCTGTGATGTGGACAAAATGTGCCGAATGCTGGTAGCTTCGTATCAGCTGTGCTTCCGATGCTTAGTTCGCGTTGAAGTGAGACGCAGCATGAAAGTCAATTCGCTCAGTTTTGCTGCCGTGCCGAGCAGCGTCCCTCTACGTCACAAAAGCAAGCAGAGCCATGCTATCGCTCTACGAACTTGGTTTAACCGCGTTCAACCGCAGCAATTATTTTCATATCCTGTATCCGCGCTGTATGGCTCGTGCATGTTCAACGGGCTTCAATAAAGCGTGTGATATCTATTATCTGTGTGAATGGAGAAGTGAAGTTACATAGCTAAATTACTTGGTTGAAAGGCACCCATTAATGAAATCAGAAAACTTTTTATATCTGTGTTTTTACAACAGCGTCGAAATCGCACTGTGTCACAGCGCCAACGGCATTTAAAATCCAAGCCAAGATACCTGAAGACATGTGCATGGCAATATTTCCTAGATCATTGTGATTCGGCACCTTTATTTATTTATTTATTTATTTATTTATTTGTTTATTATACCCTCAAGGTACGGTTGGACATTCCAGAGGGGATGGGCAAGGTAAATACGGAGGCAAATCACAAAATAGTTGAATATAGAAAAAAATTACAAGTACAAAGAAGCAAAAGCTTTCGAAGAAAGCGTCAAAGCTGAATACGTGGAAGTCAATAAATAATAAAACGAACAAGGAAAAATAAAGAAGGAAGGCAACTGGGCAAAAACATCGTGTACAAAATAATAAGATGGAAAATAGAAACTTGCAAGAGTGGAAAAATTACATGGCGCAACAAAAAAGGAAAGAAGGAAAGAAATAAATGCAGAAAGAACATATCACGTAAATATACAAGCGATATCTTAAAATTATGGTATAAGAGCCGTTATTATACAGAAGAAGCAAGCGCAACATTAATTTATAACATGAAACTTTGAAGTGTGATTTTAAAGTTGTTGCTGTAAGTTATGCTTGTAATTAATGAGGGTAAGTTATTCCCATCTCTGCTCGTTAGGGGAAGAAATGAATATGAAAAGCCGGCTGTGTTGCAATGCGGAAAGTTGACCTTTTGGCGGTGGTGAATGCGAGATGAAATGTATGGTCGCGGTAGAATAAAGATAGAACGCAAATATGCGTTGTGATAAAAGATTTTATGGAAACGACCTATGTGAGATAGCGTTCTACGGGTTGATAACAGCGGGAGGTGTAGGAGAGCTTTCACGTTAGTGACACTCGCAGTTCTTTGGTAGTTGGTGAGAATAAAACGGGCTGAGCGATTCTGTATTGCCTCTAGAGACTGTATAAGGGTGTCATGACCAGGGTCTCATACGAATGATGCGTACTCTAGCTGTGGACGAATGTAAGTTGTGTACAATAAGAGTTTTAGCGATGATGGTGCTAGAGAAAATTTCCGACGAAAGTATCCCAGTGTACGAGTGGCCTTAGAGGTTGTGTGAACAATATGAGTTTTCCAGGATAGATTGCTGGCAGTGAACCGCCAGCTTCGATATGACGTTACACATTCTAGTGGGATGTTGTTTAGCGTATACGTGGCGCAGATGACGTTGATACGAGAAACCCTCATAGTCTTACACTTTATAATTTTTATTTCCATGCGCCACGTGCGACACCACTCATTTATGTTATTGAGATGGTCCTGAATTGCTAGAATATCTGAGGAATTAGTTATTTTACTATACAAGACGCAGTCATTCGCAAATAAACAAATGTGAGAAGAAACGTGAGTGGACAAGTCATTAATATAAATTAGGTATAATAAGGGACCGAGCACGGACGCTTGCGGGATACCGGAGTCAGCTGGAGCTAAAGGTGAGTTAGCGTCATTAGTGGCTACAAATTGAACACGTGATGTCAGAAACGCGCAAATGCAATTAATTACGGAGGGTGTCTATGTTTAGAATGTTCGAGTTATGAAGAAGCAATGCATGGTTCACTTTTTCAAACGCTTTAGAAAAAGCCTAGAAATGTACATTCTGTTAAAAAACCATATTCTAAATTGGCATGTAGGCCATTAAGAAAAAGGATAAGCTGAGTGTCACAGGAGAAGTTTTTACTGAATCCGTGCTGCATAACTGTGAAGAAGTTGCTATTTTCAAGAAAACTAACTAGATGCGTGTATATTATATGCTCCATAACTTTACATGGTACATATGTAAGTGAAATAGGTCTATAGTTCTGTGGATCATGGGTAGGTCCAGTTTTGTGAATGGGGATTACTTTGCCAACTTTCCAATCATACGGTAAGGTGCCAGAGTTGTAAGGTTCCAAGTAAATACATTCTAGTATGATTGAAGAGTATTCCACCGTGTTTTGTAAGAATACAGTAATAAGTTCGTCTACCCCACATGGTGCTTTATGTTTTAATTTCTGTAATATGGCTTTGAAACCGGTTGAGTCGAAAACGATGGGATCCATGAAGTGGTAGTTTGTTGAATTTATCTCAGGCGTGGGATCAGGGATCTGAGGTGATGAGAATGATTGACTGAAGGTATTGTTAGGCACAGTAGAACACAATAGGTCAGGTACTGTGTGCCCATAATTTTCACCAATGATATTCCAGTATTACGGCCATTTCCTAGCATGGTTTCCCAGGAGCGCTTTGGACTAGTCTTCAATAAATTTGGAAGCGTACAATTAAAAAATAAAAATTTGGCTAACTTGAGGGCCTTAAGATATCAAATTTCTGCGTGTTTATATGCTAGCCAATGTGTCTATTTTGAGGAATGTTTCGCTGTACATCATGTTCTATAAATTTTTTCCTTATATTACAAGTTTCTTGGCGGAAATCTGCACTCATTGCTGTGTCCGTGTTTTTTAACAAACCTCGCTTTGAAGAGACGGGCTCCCTGGTTTTATAGGTTTCTAATGCTTTAATTGAATACTTTTTAGGCAGTACTGCTTAGTTGGCAACAGATTTATATCATGTAGTTTTTAATTCGGCGTTGTGCGTTCTTTTGGGTGGATTAGTTTGTAATAATTTTGCAGGCATTGTCTAATCTCACTTTTTTTTTCTCGCTCTCCATTATTGCAACAGTTCATTCTTCATAAAGTATTTAACTAGAAGTTATACATGTGTGCACTTGAATGGTGTGTGTATGTATGGCATTTGCGTGTGTACATGTGAATGTATATGTAGGTGTACATATATGTATATATAAGGGCGTATACGCGCCACTTCTACGGATGTTTGAGTGTGTACCTGCGAATATAACATGTCAGTGTACAATAGTGGTTTGTTATCCGTGTTTGTACATGCAACTACTTTTTTCTCGTTCTTCACAGCTTGGTGCGAACAATTTCTTTCTTTATTTTTTTTTTGTTTGTTTCTTGTGTTGCTTTTTTTTTTCTTCTTGCACGGGTGTACGACATACACTGCTGTTTTGCCACTGTTGCCACTGCCTGTAGGGCCCCAGGCCTCGTCAAGCAGCTCTATGAGCAGCTTTTTGTCTGGGGTTCATTTTTCCTTGAGGAAAATAAAACTGATTCTGGTTCTGAAATTTAGTTATTAGTGGCCGAGATTTCGCCGAATCAAAGCGACCAATTCTGTCCGCTCGGCATATGTCAGAACCCGTGATGTCAACCTTCAAGGAATTATTTAGCAGGTTTAGTATCTTGTTTTCTGATCCTGATGAAGTTTCGTCTGCGGTATCCAGCATTCCATAAAAGATGAGATTGTTTCTTCTAAATGCGAAAACTGACGCATTTAGAAGTTGCCTCTATGTGGCAATAAACCAGAGAGGTGAAAGGAAGGTGAAGTGGCTGCAGCACGAAAGTTTCGACCAATAGCAGAGGGCTAATGGCGAAAAAGCGTCTAATCAGAAATAACTATCTTTCTTTGTTTAGTACAATCCTCCAAATCAGTGTGTACACGTCATATCACATGGGGAGCTATCGCGCTTTTTTGGAGGTCGCGTGAGAGACAGCCAAAGTGGTGGTGGTCCCAAAAATGTTTTTGACCAATCACGATGGGCTGGCTGATTGCAGAATTGGGATAGAAAAGTTTGCAACAGCTTTACGTTATAGACCCCCAAGTTGCTGTTTGTTTGCAGGCAAAAGGCATGAAGTGTGAGCGACCTACTTCTAAATCTAAGATTCTTTATAAATTTATAAAGTGTACTCACCAGAAATCTTGGCCATAGTATATTTCTTGCCATAACTGCCGTTCAGAGATCCCTGTCACCGAACAGAAGCACATGTAAATAAAGATATATTCAGCACACTTTGGATATGGTGTACAGCAGCTTGTCTGACGAGGATTTCCCTATGAACACTCTCACTAAGAGTATATACAGGCTCAAATGCCTTTTTGGATGATTAATCTGTTCCACATGTTATGACACTTGGCTTCACATGTGATATTCACATGTCACATTTGCCATACATTGAGCTATGGCTATGCTCGTAAACAACATTTTAAAGACTTATACAGCTAAAATACAAATTCGTGCAAACCAGGCAGGATCTACTCCACTGCTTCAAAGTTTGAATGTCGCCGTGCACACGCAAATGGCATTTCTACCGGAAGATGTACATCATAACGTAAGCACTATTGCTTTACGGGATATCCAGCAGTTTGCTCTCATTGTTTGCCGAGAGGACTCTGTTGCTTTATTATGCTGTGTCGACGGTGTTTGTAACAATTTCTGCGTCAGCAAATGATGGCGTGTCGGTGGTAGTTAAGAAAAGAAGCTGCTATGTAACTTCATTCTTTTGTTGATTCACTAGAAACAGTACTTGTCACTAGATGAGGGAGCAAGAGCAATGCTTTTTTCCTACCCTAATGTGTTTACGAACGATCCTCGTTTCAGAGATCTGTTTCTAGGTGCTTTTCTTCTTTTTGGATTTTAATTGGTCCTCTCACAGCCTTCGTAGAGTTTCTACCTTGAGTCAGTCACGCGTGTAGTTTTTTGTTCTATCCCAGTCATTACTTTTCAATAGATTTCTTCGTGGTTTAAGGCGCCTTTGTAGCCCTTTCGTATATGTTTTATAACAGAGATACTAGAAGGTTTTTTACTAATATTTCGCGGTACGCAAAAATAAGTGCTGGTAGCGAAAGGCCGCATTTTCCAGTGTTGGCAGATTTTTCGCATCATAGTTTTCAACGAGACGTTGAACCTATTTCCATACACGTTAGCAATGAACAGCCAGGGAGTCGTAAACAATTATAAGCTAGACATTTGTACATTCACAGAAATCATAAAATCCGAACTAATGTTGGGACCAGGGATGCGGGGTATTCCTTACGGCAATATAATATCCGGAATATATTTGTGTAGGGGTCTACACTAGACAGAATGTGTCCCCTTCAGGAGCGGTGTGCACAACTAGGCATGTACTTATAATGTACAAGACCAAAATCACTGATTAAATATTCGTATTTAAAACGACACGCTAACATTTCAAACACTTCTGAATGCATGTGTGTGGCAAGATTGAATTGCATTTGGGAAGTGTGGGAAAGGGGCCTCAAAGCTGGATCCTTCGGCAGTTCACTCTCAGTGTCGGTACGTCATCACTAGAGGAGGGTTCAGTTTCACGGATGTTTACAATGTTTTACGCAAGGTATGTTAGGCAAATATGGGGTACATAATATAGTTGAAGATTGGATTGTGGAATTGCCTGCAGTGAGTTCCCGCATAGACTCCAGATTCTTGTAACGTGACACTACTCACTCAACTATTCTGTTCTACAACGGCACGTCTTACATGAATCTGAAGGGGATTTTGAGGGAAGCATTGGACGCCTCAGGGCTTCCACTGTCCTAAGAGGGTGGAATCCAGAGAGCTTGTGGCCATGTCAAAGTTATCTGTTGCCTTTGCTATACATTGAGCTATGTCAAACGATTCAATGGTTCTCCTACGGCCTCTCAATGGCTCTCATACTTCCAAGGGCAAACCGACTCATTCTTCCTTTTGATATGCTTCGCTGACCTAGGTCGCATGTCCTCACTTATCTCCGCGTCGCCCAGTGTACTTCAGGCTAAAAAACTGATTTGTCATCCTTGATTCTATCCTTTTCATTCCCTGGCATCGTGCCATATCCTGCCAGTAGCTTCTGATTTCCAGGCGCTATAGGTTGTACACATTCTCATCCTGAATTGATTAGAAAGTGCCTAAACAATAATAGACAATGACTCTGAAAGTTAAAAGTGGTATTAACTCTTTCTGATCTCTTTCGTAGTGAATGTTCAACTTTCCTTTTCTGAAACTGTCACCAACAGTAATACCAGCGATATGCATCACAGGCGCTTTCAATAGGTGCCATGGTTTGCTTGCCCTCGATTTACTAGTCTGCTTGGAAAACGTATCAAACTTGCATTCAAGACCATAAACTTCATCGGGCGTATTATTCGTATCAGAATGGTCTTCTTCAATATAAGGAACACGTGCAGAACGAGTCTCGACGATGCGATATGCAAAGAAGCGGTAGTGGGCGACGACGAGATGATCACGATCTGTCCCAATCCCATGCAAAACATCCTGGTGATTGTGATGACGTAAGGGCAAGTGCATGCCGTGCCTCTTCGTCATCACGGGCACCGATATCATCAGCGGATAATCAACCGCTGCCTACAAAGAGCGTGTCCAAAAGAATAAACGCTGATTCCTTGTTCTGCAACGGCCGCTGTCAATTTCTGGAGTACGGCTTCTCGGTTGCCGCACGCTACTACACTGGCGACGAAGATGGGATCAGGGCGGCTTCCCACTTGCTTCTTCGATTGCTGCTGAAGACGACTACCGTGGGGCCGGCGCTGCGATTGCGAAGGTGGGAAAAATTTATAACTTTGACGAAGGAAGCGATAGCTTCGAGTCCTAATTTGACAGATTTGAGCTTTTCGTCTAGGCAAATGAGATAGCTGAAGGCAGGAAACTGGCTGTATTCTTGACGGTAGTGGGCCCACGAGTGTATGAGGTATAGAAGAACCTGCTGATTCCACATTCCCCTTCAAGCAAAACGTATAAGGAGGTAACGGCTCTGCTGAAAAGTCACTACAGTCCCAGAAAGGCTGTGATAGCGGAAAGGTACCGATTTAACCGAAGAATGCAACTTGACCAAGAGACTGTAGCCGAATTTGTGGTTCAGCTGAAGCACCTGGCCAGAAGTTGCGAGTTTGGCAATTTTCTAGACGAAGCACTTAGAGACAGGCTTGTTACCGGACTACGATGCGCCGATACGCCACGTGAGCTGTTTACAGCTGAAGAGCTGAGATTCGAAGAGGCGTGCGAATCGCCTTAAACCGTGATCTAGCATCCACACAGACTCGGCAAATGGCAGAAGAGCACCAAGGCAGTTCACAAAGGCATTCCAGACTAGAAGTTGATGTTCTAAGGCAAGGTGGTCAAGCTAGGGACCGCTATCGAGTGAACAAAGAGTGCCTAGAGTGTTTTCATTGCGGTAAACGTCACACGGCGGAAAGTTGTCGGTACCGCAAGTATAAGTGTCATAACTGCGGTGAGCAAGGTCACTTGCGAACAATGTGCAGACAGCGCCCAGGCAGAACAAAGGCACTGAATGCAATCGATAGCCCGGGAGATGATTCGGACGAAGAGCAAGAAATCTCCAGTATGACAAATAATAATTCAGCGTACTATGTCACTGTTCGGATGGAAGGACAAACATAAAGATGCAGATAGACACAGGGGCTTCCGTCACCATCATGCCTAAGTCGGTTTTTCAGCACAAATTTCCACAACTGACTATGAAGAAAGCGACTGTTCCTTTAAGGACATATACGGGTGAGCTGATGCTAGTTGTAGGACCAGTGAATGTGCGAGTCGAGCACCGCGATCAAACTGATATCTTACCTGTGCTGATCGTAGATGACGGGGGGAATAAGGCTGCCATGTCTGCTTGGTCGCAACTGGTTGACAAAGTTAGATTAAACTGGCAGGAACTTCAAGCTGTAGAGGGAGACGATGCCGTGGATGAGCGAAAGAAGAAATTTGAGGCAGTGTTTTCACCGCAGATAGGGCTCATAGCGCGTTACAAAGCAGAAGTTCATTTGAAGCCAAACAGCACGCCAGTATTTTGCAAGGCCCGTCCTGCGCCTTTTGCATTTAAGCACGCTCTGTCTGAAGAACTCGATAACTTAGAACGGACTAGGGTATTGAAAAAAAGTCGCCAGAAGCGATTGGGCAACCCCGTTAGTGGTAGTACCCAAGGATGGGGGAGCTCCCAAGTGCGGCTCTGTGGCGACTGCAAGGTCACTGTGAACCCTGCGCTTCTGACTGAGCATTACCCTATTCCGTTGCAGAAGGCTTGTTCGCAACGTTAGCAGGTTCAAGGGTATTCTGTGTGCTTGACCGTGCTACTGCTTACCAGCAAGCAGAACTTAACGAAGCTGCGAAGGCGATTTTACCTGTGAACACACACCAAGTTCTTTACCAATACCAGCGTCTCCCTTATAGCATTGCAAGTGCTCCTGCCATATTCAAGTCGCTCATGGACAGGATTCTCAAAGGCGTCCCTCAAGTAGGATGTTACATTGATGTCATAATTGGGGGTACGAGTGCTGATGACGGTCGGCAAAAGCTGGAACAGGTGTTAACACGATTACAGCATCACAAAGTGAAACTGCGCATGGAAAAATGCAAGCTCTTTTGCAGCGAACGTCACTACCTGGGCCACAGAATTTCAGCAGAGGGAATCGATCCATTGAAATCGAAAGTAAGGGCGATAAAGGATGCACTAGAGCCCATGAATGGTACAGAATTGAAGTCTTTTCTTGGAATGGTAACATTCTACGCTATGTTCCTATCGGACTTGGCAACCGTAGCTGCGCCGTTCTACGAGCTGTTGAAGAAGAGCACGCGTTGGAATTGAACAAATAAATGCGCCCTCACGTTTCGTGAAACGAAGAACTTGCTCACGACCAGTCCGGTACTTGCTTACTATGATCCAAAGCAACCCTTGGCGCTAAGCTGTGATGCGTCGCAGTATGGGCTGGGCGCGGTTCTTTTTCATATACTTCCAAATGGCATCGAAAAACCCATTGCTTTTGCGTGCAGGACCCTATCGCAAGCTGAGCGTAGCTATGCCCAGAACGAGCGAGTAGCGTTAGCGATAATCTTTGCCCTCAAAAAATTTTTATCGCTTTCTGTATCGGCGGACATTCACGTTGTTCACGGAGCATCAACCGCTGATAGGCATCTTAGGGCCATGGAAGCAGGTTCCATCTTTGGCAGCAGCTCGCATGCAACGATAGGCTTTTATCTTGGCTTCTTATTGCTACGACTTGAAATATAGAAAGGGATCTCAAATGCAAGTTGCAGATGCACCGTCCAGACTGCCTGTTTTAAGTGGAAGCATTATAGAGGATACAGATACCCTCGCTTTTTTTGAAACTACGCCACTGACGGCTATGGATGTTAATAAAGCGACCAAGTTTGATGGCACGCTAAGCAAGGTTTATCGATATACACTCGAAGGATGATCAGCACATGTCAAAGACTCTGAAACCCGCCGTGGTTGCTCAGTGGCTATGGTGTTAGGCTGCTGAGCACGAGGTCGCGGGATCGAATCCCGGCCTCGGCGGCCGCATTTCGATGGGGGCAAGATGCGAAAACACCCGTGTACTTAGATTTAGTCCCACGTTAAAGAACCCCAGGTGGTCGAAATTTCCGGAGTCCCCCACTACGGCGTGCCTCATAATCATAAAATGGTTTTTGCACGTAAAACCCTATAATATACATATATATATATATATATATATATATATATATATAGACGCTGAACTGCTACCGTACTATAGTAGACGCGCAGAGCTATCGTTAGAATCGGGATGCGTCACAGGTGGAAGTCGTGTTATTGTGCCAACAGCGTTGCAAGACGCCATGCTGCGACTGTTGTACGCAGAACACCCCGGGGCATCACGCATGAAGATGCTCACTCGTAGCCTCCTATGGGGACCAGGGCTAGATGCAGACATAGAAGGAGCGGTAAAAAAGTGCAGCATGTGCCAAGCGATGCAACACAGTGCTCCTCATGCACCGCTCGAGCCATGGCCATTTCCCGCCCGATGCTGGCAGCCAGTGCATGTGGATGTCTTTGAATTTGAAGAAACGACATTCCTTTTGTCTGTTGACTCGTTTTCAAAATGGGTTGAGGTGTTTCCTATGAGCTCAACTACAGCCGCGAAGACTAGCGAGCATTTGCGGAGCCTAATTGCTTCTTACCGATTCCCCCAACAAATCATTTCTGATAATGGTCCACAGTTTTTATCGCAGGAGTTCCAGGACTTCCTCGATGCCTGTGGCATCCGGCGCACGTACAGCCCGCCATACCATCCGGAATCCAATGGAGTTGCCGAGAGGACGGTGCAAACCGTTAAGAACATCCTCCGCAAGCAGCTGTTGCACGGCAACAAGGGAGGAAATAGCAGACCGCTGCGGGAGAGGCTGGACGACTTCTTGCTGGCATATCGGACAACACTTAGCACAGTAACATGCAAGTGTCCAGCCGAACTGTTTCTGAAACGAATACCGCGCACGAGACTGTCCTTGCTAAGGCTCTCGTTTTGAGACGACATGCAGAGCAAGCAAGAAGCGGTAAAACGGCAGCATGACCAACGAAGATTGATTTTCCGTTGGTTCAGGACAGGGGACTGCGCATACGTGAAGACTGTCAGGCAAGAGAAGGTGTCCTGGACAGAAGGGCATGTTGTGCGGCCAGTTAGCCCTGTGACCTATCTCTTAAAAACGTAGAACACAGTCCGGCACCTGCATGGTGACCATTTACGCTCGCGCAGTTTCCAGCATGCAGGATCAAACGTTGGTGGGGAGGCCCCGAAAAGACACGGGACCGAGGACGTTGTGCGTCTTCGGGAGGCTCCAACCATGCCCCAGAAGGCGTAACATGAAGCGGACACGGCAGCACTTCTCCCCGAGGATGCAATAACGCCGGACCCGCCACAACCAGATGGGCCTGCTGGCAGGCAGTGGCACCACCACTGCCTGCTACACACAATGGCCGTCCTCAGACGCAAGCCGAAGCGCCTTCCGATCTCCCATCAGTGCTGCGCAGAAGCCAGCGCGCCAGGAAACCACCAGACCGATATGGGTCTCACGACTTCCGCCACTGAAGATAGTGACGACGACGATCTTGGGGGGGAAGGAATGTGATAACGCAGCGTCAAGTGCATGCCGTGCCACTTCCTCATCACGGGGACTGATATCTGCAGCGGATAAGCAACCGCTGCCTATAAAAAGCGTGTCCAAAAGAACAAACGCCGATTCCTTGTTCTGCACTGGCCACTGTCGTTTTCTGGAGTACGACTTCTCGGTTGCTGCACGCTACTACAGTAATAAGCACAGCAGACGAGACAACTGCGACGAAAATCGCTAAGATCAAGGTTTTGACGATCAACGGAACGAGGCACGAGACCAACCCATTTCGCCGCCTGGGCAAATGGCAAGAGATTATGCGCAACATTCCCCGGAATTATACGCAAGACCAGCTCATGCATGCTCTGGTGAACTTGAGGAACCCCTCTTTAACATAGGCCAAGCGGCTCGGGAGTATGACCACAGTGATATTGCTGTATAAGGGAGCCAGAGTCCCCACGTGGGCTTACTTCAATAGCATCATAAGAGTATCCTTGTGTAGGAAACAGATTGACTTTTGCAAAGAGTGCGGCAGGCTCGGCCACCGACCCGACGTATGCCCAAGACCGGAGTTCAAACTATGCACGGCCCGCGGATCAAAGAACCCGAGCATCGAACACGAGTGCACGCCCAAGTGCCGGATCTGCGGCGAGGCGCACCCCATGGGCGACCGAATGTGCAAGGGAAAATATAAGTTGCCGCGCATAGTGAAGGAGAAAAGGAGAGAAAAAAGAAAACGCACATTGGAAGAAGGAACGACGATCCCTCAGCGGACCCCATCACCATCAGGGGGTACAGTATGGCGCAGGGAAAAGGCCGAAGTCGCCCGCATTCCGGATCCCTGTCGCCGATAAGAAGACGCAGCCGAAGTCTCAAAATACCTAAGCGCAGGAGTCGAAGCCGGAGTCGGAATGGAAGCCGCAACCGAAACCGCCCCTTGTCTGACGGCGTGCGGGCCACACATGCCGAGATACAGACAGGGCCGCGCAAGGTCATCTGGTCCGACATACTCGCAGGAAGAAATGGATACTCTGTAGAGAGCACCCCCCTTTCTGGCAGCACGTTGGGCGCCCCCGACTCCCTCCTGGCGGCGAGGATAGAGAAAATGGAGCGAGAAAATAAGGAACTTCGATAAGAGCTGGGCAGGGCCAGAAAGCAGAACGAACAATAAGTGAGGAAAATCGACGAGCTAGAACAGATGTGCAACGAAATCTTGAAGGGCATGAGAGGATCCCTTCATAAGAGGATGTCCTCCTTCACCTCCCGTGAGGCCGCTGAGCGAGGCTATGCGATCACGACAGGAGGGGAAGTAGGGCTGATGGACATGTGTTGCGGCGAAGAAGCGCAGGTGACGGCGGGCTCCAAGCGCAAGGGCACAAGCGATGCACCACCTACGGAAGACGCTGTGGATCACGCACAAGCACTGAAGAGACCCAGATCAGGAGCCAGAAAGATAAACGCCATCGAGGAGACGGTGAAGAAGCTGACGGACAAGGCGGAGCGAATGTTTGACATACTCCTGACAAGGCTGAACGAATCCGACGCGGGACGGAACACGCAGTACGCAGCGGTTAGGACCCTACTCGCAGCCATGAATAAGCGAATCGAAGATCTGGAACGCGGGACGTTGCAGCTGAAGCAACGCCAGCATCACCCCCACCGGCCTGGAAGGGCCGGGGTACCGTCATCACAAACGGTAAACGCACCGGCCGTACTCGCCAGTGACAACCACGCCAACACCACTCGCACCGATGCAGGAGGGACGCACGGAGAGTTGTATCCCCCCAACACCTCTGCATAACAATCATGGCTGTGTCCCGCAAGTCCGACAACAGACGCATAGTCTGGCAGTGGAATTGCAGGGGCTTGAAAAACAAGAAAGCAACGATGGTGCAATACGTAAAAACGCTTTCCAATAACAAATTTTCTGTCTTGATTGCCTTGCAAGAACCTTTCGACCGGGCCCAGCTCCCGAGCGATGTGACGCGCGGTCCCCCCTACGAATGCATGGGGAGGGACGTCAGGATGTGCACCCTGCTTAAGCGCGGGACGGCCTTCATCAAACACGATCTCGTGCTCCACGAAGAGTCGGACATAGACCACCTACTGATCGAAGTCATGCCGAGTATTGGAAGTAGGAAGACCGGCCTTTTCGTGCTCAACGCATATAGCTCCCCCTCGCAAAGATACCACACTCACAATCTGGTCGCCCTCTTTCTCGATGGGATGGCCAACGCCGCCTCCAGTCCCTTGCTGATATGTGAAGATTTCAATGCACCGCACGCACAATGGGGATACGGAGCCGACTCGCCGAAAGTAAAGAGGCTAGCCGTACTGATAGACGAGCTCGGCCTGACTCTACTCAACGAACCAGCATCGCACACCAGGATCGAACAGGGAGTGTGCTGCGACACATCCCCCGACCTCTCCGCCTGGTCAGGCGCCGGCGTGGTCACTTCGAGGACCTAGTGAGTGACCACAGGACCCTGTGCGTGATCTTGGGAGAGGATGAGAGCGAGGAGGACGTCTGCCGAAATGCTAGAATCGTAGACTGGGACAGATTCCGGAAAAATATAGAACAAGAAAAATGAGGGCCCGATCTAAGACATCAGCGAATAGTGCAGAGCACTACTCGCGGACGTAGAGAAAGCCACCATTGAGATCGAATGGACGGACTGGCGACAAGAACCCCCCAAAGAAGAGGCAGACAGATCCCGCGGATTCGGGGACGACGGCGGTCCCGAACCGTCCGGAGTGGACAGCCAGCTGGCACATCTCGTTGCGGCAAAGAAATCCATGAAACGGAGACCGAGTAGGCAAAAACTCAACTGGAAGATGCGCAAGAAGATCGCCGAAATCAACCGGGAGATCGAGACTCATTGCGCCCGCCTGTGCGAGCAAGAATGGCAGGAGCTGTGCGACACGATGAACGGGAACATGAGCACTGGACGCACCTGGAAGATTATCACAGATCTGCTCGACCCGGCAAGCACCAGAATGGCGACCCGTACAGAGATGACCAAGCTGCGACATAAGTACAAGGAAGAGCCTGAGGCCTTTGCGGAAGAAATCGTGCAGACACACCTCGCACGCCCGGAAGGGCATAGTCACCCAAAGTACCGTGGGACTCCAAACGAGGAGCTGGACGTACACTTTTGCATGCAGGAAATTAGAACGGTCCTCCAGCTACTGAAGACCAACTCGGCACCCAGTCCTGACAGAGTCACCAACAAAATCCTGAGGAACCTGAACGACGACGCCATCGAGAAGCTCTGCGAGTACATCAACACGTGCTGGAAGGAGGGCCGACTTCCGCAAGAGTGGAAGACCGCGTACGTTATACTGATACCAAAGCCAGGCAAACCGCTTGAGGTCCGAAACATGACGCCGATCTCCCTCACGTCCTGCGTCGGGAAAGTGATGGAGCATGCCTGCCTTAACAGGGTGAAGACGCTGCTCGAGAAACAGGACGCCTTGGGCACCCACATCATCAGTTTCCGGAAGGGACTTTCCACGCATGACCCGATGCTACAGATCAAGTAACAGGTTGTGAACGCCCCGAGCACGCACGCGCGTGCCCTGCTCCGGCTAGATCTCAAGAGCGCCTTCGACACTGTGAACCACATGGCAATACTGGGCAAAATCAGCCGACTCGATATCGGTGCGAGGTTCCACTGATAATTTAGCAGCTTCCTAAATGGGCGCGAGGCGACGGTCAAGATCGACGGGGCCCCGCCGCAAACAGTCTGATTGGGTGGTGCGGTTACGCCGCCGGGCTCCATACTCTCCCCCATGCTTTTCAACCTTGTCGTGATCGGCCTGCCGGAGCGTCTTGACGCGATAAAGGGCATCAATCATACGATATACGCAGATGACGAGACGGTGTGGACCACAAAGAACATGAGCGTCGGCGAAATGCAAGACCGACTGCAGCGGGCCGTCCGGGAGGTGGAGCGGCACCTCGAAGACACGGGACTCGTCTGCAATATATAGCTTAAAGTTAAAACAGGCCAAAAACTTCTCTATTTCAACGCAATAAGTACGTGTTTTGCTGATATGCTTTCTTTTCAGTATTGGACGTATCCATCCATCTGTAAAAGTATTTCAAGCGATGAAATGCCAGTGGCTTCCCAGCTTTCATATCACGTGGCTTTGTACTTAGGAACTTCTCTCACTAAGTACTTCTGCTGGCTATGTAAAGATCTGCCGTAGTAATGTTTTCGCGTTGTTGCAGTTGAATGATTCTGAACTTGGCATTCCGCCGTGATCTTGCCCTGCTTTCTCCTGCCTAAGCGACAGTGCATTCTTTCCGTAACCTTTTCCCAACCCTGGTCTTATTTTTCGCAAAGGCTGTAGGTACGTGTCCATGTCGTCCGTCTTACTGTCAAAATGAATTATAAGTATTAACATATTCCACTCTCTCCCTGGCGACACTTTATTTCGGGTAATACAGAACGTACCTGATCTACCGAGTTCTGGGTAATACAATCTGATAGTCACAATTCCAACACTAATAGCTCCCTCACTATCTGTGCTCCTTGCTCGTCTGATTGTGCTCACCGCTTAGTTATTAAGGTGCTGACTCCCACGCGACCACTAACAGAAGAAGTTAGTAAATTCCTTACGCCCGACTATCTTAATCTACAGGGCTCTTGTCGAAATACGTATTCTAGACTGCTTTAATATAGTAATGACGAGTAGTAATTTTCGCACTCGCATAATGCAACATAAATTGCTGGACAAATCACAAAATCCTCAAATGTTTGCCATAGGTAATCACACATGCAGTTCATAAATGAAATTTTACATCCTAAAAATGGTATGAACTAGCTCAAGTGTCACTGTTGTCTGATTTCTTTTCTTATAAAAAAAGCTTCAGCTTCCAACCTAGTTAGTGACTCATGATTGTCTACGGTATTGAGGTGTGCGAAAATCCTTAAATGCACCCAAAATTTCAGCACTACGCATACAAGTGAGCACCTATATCAACCTTCAGCGCATTGTGGTGCTCGCGCGTGCGCATGTTGAATCGGTGCCAAGGAGCATAATGTATGCTTTGTTGCAGGACAGAGAGATAGAATAGACAAGGTTGAGCAAAAATTGACTTGGCAATCAGCATGACTAAAACGACAATTCCTTTTCGTGTGACCTTCCTTCGTGTTAGTCACACAGCAAAGTAAGCGCAGGAAATTTCGCTACAGAAAAAAAAAATCACGTCAACATTACCTTTCTTGCAGAATTTTTGACATATGCGAGAACGCGCGTATGCAGGGCACGTCCACGAATTTTTGCTGTATTTCTGTAAAATGATTGCTAGGGCGCCTTCTTTTTATATTTTGGACCATTTTTAGCAGCAAAGAACCGAACGTTACAAGGATAGCCACTTCCTGTAATCTAGCAATCTGTCTTGAACAAACATATGCAGCTGAAGAGCACCTGAGCAAGGCATGATGATATCTGTAACGCAGCAGAGTGTGCTAAGAACCACTGGACTCGGACAGGCCACCACTGCAAGCTGACCCTGGCCACTTTTAACACCTGAACTCTCTCGAGGGAAGCTTGCGTAGCAGTAATCTTTGAGGCACTACCAAGCATTGGTTGGGATATCTCTGTCCTCAGTGAAGTTAGAACTGGCATGACTAATACAGTGCTGACAAATGGCCAAGTCCTCTGCTATAGGAAACTTCCAGATAAGAAGCACTACGGAGTGGGATTTGTAATCCACAAGGACATAGCGGGCAGCATTCACGAATTTACAGCATTACTGAGATGATAGCAGTTGTAATAAAATTGAAGAGGTATACATTAAAATTGAAATAAATTAAATATTATATATTTTATGTCAGTATTGTTATATTAATTATTATTATTATTAATACATCTTTACAAATATATATTATTTAAACATTATATATAAATTAATATTTTAGATAGAAGCATTTCTCTCGGAAACCATACTTAGTTTAAGGGAATTTCCCATGTCTCAATAAATTGTCTTGTCGTATTCGAGTGTTGTTCGTGATGTTATCTGTTTTCAACTTAAATTCTTTCTCAGTCTCTAAACCTATTAAGGCAGTTTTTCACCTGCGCACCATCGCCACGCACGTTTATATCTCCTTGCGTTTCTCTCCTGCGCGTGCGCTTTAGAAGCGCGGCGCTGCAATTATGTTTGAGTAATTTTCTTTCTCCTTTTCTTTTTTTTTTCCTCCATTAAACTCATTCTCTCAACTACTACACGCAGAAACAAGTGGACAGCGCTCGTATTCGCCCCCGTAAATGAAAAACATATAGAAAACAATCGGTCATAGCACTCGTAGTACAACCCTCTGGGCCATTCTCTTTTCAAAAATAGTCAGATTAGGGTTATCATAACTAGACAAAGTTATTTCACTGTGGCGAGCAGCATTCCTTGGGATAGCTACTCGGACGAGTTTCCCATGTTAAGGCGCTAAACGTGCGGCGCTCGCCTCGCACCTGCTTAAGCTTTTCCTAGTCTCTAGAGCCACTCGATATCCCTCTCATCGAAGGTCGGCCACTTTTCCAAGACCACTGGGAATCGCGACCATCGCGGTTATCATGAACCTCTTTCCACGTAAGTACGAGGCTCTGGACAGGAGCTTTGCCTCTTCAAATTAGCCTGGGGCCTGGCGGACCAACCGACTGAGCTATCTTTCCGGCCAACCTCGAGAGGTCACGAGTTGAAATCCTCGATTTTCTTTCTCTTTTTCTTTATCTCTTCTCGAATAAAATTGAAATAAATAAAATACTATTTATATATTATATATAAGTATTGTTACAATAACTATTATAATAAATCTTATTAATAATAAATAATAATATATATTATAACATTAAAACAGGGAATTACATATCTTCAACAAGACCGTCCGCAAGGGGACCTTCTTAATATTATTTTTTTTCGAAACACTTGTAATTTTTTTCTCTATATTTATGGCAACTAACGTGCACGTCTTAACCTACCCGTTTTCTCCAGTTGAGTGCCATGTATGCGGTTTAACCGAGCTCAGATTGGTCGGCCTTGACTGATCGAAGAAGGCACCACTGTAGCGTAAACGAACCATACAACTCCCGTCTCCCTAGTGCTTCCTAGTGCTTAGGCTCGCTGAGTTCCCAGAAAAACTGCGAGGTCCGTTACCTCCCCCAGCGTCCCCATTCCCTCCTTCTCATTAGCTCTAGTATAATCACTGTCCAAAACTGCAGAAAGGATGAAGGCACAACTGAAAGCCGTCAAGGCCGCCTGCTTTGTGCCAATCTCAGCGCAGTAGTTCAACTGAAGATTATGAATAGCCACCCCGGAACGCGAGTGTTCGGACTACAAGAGACAAGCAGACGCGAAGAGCGGGTCATAGGACACTCGGGGCCTCTTAGTAAGCGCTGAAAAACTTTTCCTTTATAATTTTACGCGAAAGTGTTGCGCTGTTCAGATTTATCAAAAATGTATCGTGTACCTAGGCGTGCTCAAGTCCACGTGCATGCGTAATATGCGTGAAACAAGAGGCAAGCGAAACCGAGAATTGACACTATGTCGTTGAACTTACGCGGATCAGCAAAAACTCGCAAAGTTCGGACAAATTAGCGGATCTTTTGTGCATGTAGTGCCCTCTGGGCCGTACTTATCGACGACCAGGTAGCCTAGCCGCCTGCGGGATTATCTTACTCAGGTATGTCTGATGTACGGTTGCGATAGTCGGAAGTTCAAATCCGCCCCCCCGCCCTTTTTTTAACGATGGTGTGTCTGCGTATTACATCCTCCAGTGCACTACATCTGCTGCTTTGGAGGCACCAAATTGCAGGTACAAAATCCAGCTACAACCAAATTATGAAGGCCCACTAAGCTTGAACAAAGACACTTCCTCACCAGAACAGGAATTTGTCTCCCAGGCGCAGTATTCGGCCACAACCTCCCTAATGAAACGATCTCAATGAAATGGCCCGCAGTCCCCCGTGGCTGCGCAGCACCTGACCAAGGCGGTGGTCAGACTTGCAACGCAGCAGAGGGTGCTAAGAACACCTGGGTCCGGACAGGCCGCCAATGGAAACTGACCCTTGCAACGTTTAACACCCGAACCCTCTCGAGTGAGGCAAGCTTAGCAGGACTCTTCGAAGAACTATCTGACATTGTTTGGGATATTATCGGCCTTAGTGAGATTAGAAGACCTGGTGAGGTTTACACATTGCTGAATAACGGCCATGTCCTCTGCTATAGAGGTCTCCCGGATAAGAAGCAATACGGGGTAAGATTCTTAATCCACAAATACATAGCGGGCAACATTGACGAGTTCTACAGCATCAACCAGAGGGTAGCAGTAGTCCTAATCACACTCAATAAAAGGTACAGCTTACCGATAGTACAAACCAACGCTCCAATGTCTAGGCACGACGATAAGGAAGTAGATTAGTTTTATGAACATGATGAATTAGCAATGAGAAAAGTGCAAACGTGGTATACAGTATTAATGGGGTACTTCAATGCAAAAGTGGGGGCAAAGCAGGCGGGTTAACTGGCAATTGACAACAACAGTGTCGATTCTAAAAACAATAGAGGTGAGATGCTGGTAAAATTCGCAGAAACGAATAAGCTGGTAATAGTGAACACTTCCGGAAACGTAGCAACAGGAAATGGACCTGGAAAATCCCTAATAGTGAAACAAGAAATGAAATTGATTTCATACATTCTGCCGATCGCAGCATCGTGCAGGATGTAAAAGTAATAGGTAGGGTAAGATGTAGTGATCATATGTTAGTGAGGGCGAAGATCCACCTCAATTTAAACACAGAAAGAGTAAAATTGGTCAAGAAAAAACAGCTCAACTTAGAGGCAGTAAGGGTAAAAGCAGAAAAATTTAGGCTGGTGCTTGCAAACAAATGTGCAGCCTTAGAACAGAGAGATGATGATGATGATGACATGGAGGTAATGAATGCAACCGTAACGAGGCTGTCTTCAGAGGCAGCAATTGAAGTGGGAGGTAAGGCCCCAAGGCGACCAGCAGGCAAGCTCTCCCAAGTAACAAAGGACCTAATAAAGAAACGACAAAGAATGAAAGTGTCCAACTCAAGAGATAAGATTCGCGGAACTGTCGAAACTGATCAACAAGGCGAAAATAGGCGATATTCGAAACTATAACGTGATTAAGACTGAAGAAGCCGTAAAAAATGGACGCAGCCTGAAATCAGTGAGAAGGAAACGGCATAGGACAAACAAAGACGTATGCGCTAAGAGATAAGCAGGGTAGTATTATCAGCAATCTCGAAGATATAGTAAAAGCTGTGCAAAAGTTCTATACTGACCTTTACAGTTCCCAGACGACTTAGCAGCGCTCTATTCAAAACAATAATGAACAGTATACAGAAACTTCTCCTATAACTAGATATGAGGTCGGAAAGGTCTTGCAAGGCATGAAATGAGGAAAAGCGGCAGGAGAGGATAGAATAACAGTCGATTTAATCAAAGATGGAGCAGACATATTGCTAGGAAAACTGGCGGCTCTCTATACGAAGTGTCTATTGACTGCAAGCGTCACAGAAAACTGGAACAGTGGAAACATTGTCCTAATCCACAACAAGGGCAACGCTAAAGAAGTAAAAAAATTATAGGCCCATTAGCTTACACCAAGCATTATATAAAATAATTACAAAAATTTTCTGCACTAGAATATGGACAACACTGGAATTTAGACAGCCAAGGCTGACTTCAGGAAAGGCTACTCTACAATGGATCACGTCCATTTCTAACCAGGTTATCGAGAAATCCCAAGCACAATAAACCTCTCTAAATGGCTTTCATAAAACGCGAAAAAGCATTTGATTCAGTAGAGATGCCAGAAGTCATGGAGGCATTGCTTAATCAAGGAGTACAGACCCCTTACGTAAATACCCTAGAAGATATCTACAGAGATTCCACAGCCACCTTAATTCTACACCAGAAAAGTAGGAAGATACCTAGAAAGAAAGAGGTCAGACAAGGAGACACAATATCTCCCATGCTGTTCACTGCGTGCTTAGAAGTATTCAAGCTATTAAACTGGGAAGGCTTAGGAGTAAAGATCGATGACGGATACCTCAACAACGTTTGGTTTGCCGATGGCATTGTTCTAGTCAGCAACAATGAAGACTAGTTACAACAAGCGATTGAGGACCTTAACAGGGAGATTGTAAGTGTGGGACTCAAGAATAATATGCAGAAGACAAAGATAATGATAAATAACCTGGCAAGGGAACAAGGGTTCAAGAACGGAAGTCAGCCTCTAGAGTCTGTGGAGGAGTACGCTTACCTATATCAGCTAATCACAGGGAACTCGGACCATGAGAAGGAAATTCACAGAAGAATAAAAATGGGTTGGATCACATACGGCAGACATCGTGATCTCCTTAATGGGAGCTTACCGTTATCATTGATAATGAAAGTACACAATCAGTGCATTTCACCGGTGCTGACACACGGCGCAGAGACTTGGAGGTTGAGAAAGAAGCTTGAGAACAAGTTAAAGACCGCGCAAAGAGCGATGGAAGGAAGAATGCTAGGCATAACTTTATTACGCAGAAAGAGAGCAGTTTGGTTCAGAGAGCAAACGGGCATAGACGATATTATAATACACATTAAGAGCAAAAATGGCCATGGGCAGGTCATGTAATGCGCAGACTAGATAACCGTTAGCCCATTAGGGTAACAGAATGGGTATCCCTAGAAGGGAAGCCCAGTAGGACTGCAGAAAACTAGATGGTGAGACGAAATTAGGAAATTTGCGGGTGCTGCTTGAAATCAGTGGGCCCAGGACAGGGGTAATGGGAGATCGCAGGGAGAGGCCTTCGCCCTGCCGTGGACTATAATAGGCTGATGATGATGATGGTGATGATGACATTAAAAGTGCTACAAACCTATTCATATTTAAAACAGCGCCAAAAATCACGGACAAGCGAGGACACAGGACAAGAACTGAAACACAAAAAAGAACAATTGCTCGCCGACAATAAATGATGACTCGGATGGGTTTGCGGGCGAGCGAGTTGGTACGGATCATTTCTCTTTTAAATATGAATGGTCCATGCCAACTAGCTCGCATAAAACCTATGCTACAACCTCCAGTCATGATGATGATGAAATGAAATTATGTATTATGAAAATCCTAAATTTGCGATAAGAAAAGTATAAACTCAGTATACTGCAGTGGTGGGTGACTTCAATGCAAAAGTGAGGGAAAAAGGCTGGCGAACCAGCAATCGGCAACTACGCCGTCGATTCAAGGAGCATTCTAGGGGAGATGTTGGTAGGATTAGAGGAAAGGAGTAAGATGCGAATAATCAGGAAGTGTAGGAACAAAAAGTGTACGTCGAAAAGCACGAATGCTGAAGCAAGAAATAAAGATGTTTCACACTTTCTGCTGATCCCAGCCTAGTGTAGGATTTAGACGTGTTAGGTAAAGTGAAGTGTATTGACCATAGATTATTTAAGGGAAGGAGTTATCGCAATTTGAAGACCGAAAACGTAAAAATTGTCAAGAAGAAACAGTCCAACCAAGACGCAGTAATGATAACAGCACACCAATTGAGGATGGTGCTTGCAGACAAATAGGAAGCGCTAGAACAGAGATATGAATACATAACGCTAAAGAATGAAACCGTAAGTGTGCTGGCATCAGAAGCAGCAACTGAAGTGGGAGGTAAGGCACGGAGGCAAGCCATAGGTAAGCTCTCCCAAGTAGAAAGGACTTAATAAAGAATCGATAAAGAATGAAAGTGCCCAACTC
This sequence comes from Dermacentor andersoni, assembly GCF_023375885.2. Lineage (NCBI taxonomy): Eukaryota > Metazoa > Arthropoda > Arachnida > Ixodida > Ixodidae > Dermacentor > Dermacentor andersoni. Next base: position 90,220,629 of record NC_092820.1, on the reverse strand, counting down.
ACATAATTCGCGGAACAGTCAAAACTGATCAACAAGAAGGCACGGGATGCTCCAAATTATAAGGAGAGAAAGACTGAGAAACCAGTAAAATTGGACGCAGCATGGAATGCGTCAGAAGGAAACCTGGCATAGGACAAACCAAGATGTGTGTGCTCAAAGATAAGCAGGGTAATACATCAGCAATCTCGAAGACGTAGTAAAAGCAGTGGAGGAATACTATACGGACCTGTAGAGTACCGAGAGCAGCCACGATACGGCCAGTCGAAGTAGTAAGGAATAGGTTACAGAAGTTCTTTATACTGCTAGCGATGAAGTTAGAAGGGCCTTGCAAAACATAAAAGGGGGAAAAGGGGCTGCAGAAGATCGGATTACAGTGGATTTATTGAAAGATGTCGGCCCTTTATACGAAGTGCCTATGGACTTCAAGGCTCCCAAAGAACAGGAAGAATACGAACATTCTGCTAATCCACGAAAAAGACAGAAGGTAAATAATTGAAAAAGTGTGAGGCCGATTAGCTTACATCCAGTATTAAATAAAATATTCATCAAGATAACCTCCAACAGAATAAGGGGAACACTACACTTCAGTATAGGAAGAGAACAGGCTGGTTTCACGAAGGGACACTCTTTAATGGATCACAACCTTGACATAAAACTGCTTAAGCAAGGAATCCGCAGAGAATAATGAGCCTCAATATATGGCTTTCATATATTACAAAAAGGCATTTGATTCAGTCCAGATACCAGCCACCATAGAGTCATTACGTAATCAAGGAGTACAGGAGGCTTGCGTAAGTATCTTGGAAAATATCTACAGAGACTCCACAGTTAACTTAATACTGCACAAGAAAAGTACGAAGATACATAAGGGGGGAGAGCAGGAGACGCGACCTCTCCAATGATATTCACTGCGCGCTTGGAAGGAGTAAACAAGCTATTAAAATGGAAACGCTTAGGAGAGAGGATCAACGGTGACTATCTCAGTAACCTTCGACTTGCAGATGGCATTGCCCTGTTCAGAAATACTGAGGACGAATTACAACCAATCATTGAGGACCTTAAAAGAGAGAGTAGTGTGGAATATTATTATGTAGAAGACAAAGATGATCAATAGCCGGGCAAGGGAACAAGATTTCAGTCTGTGAAGGACTACGAATGCCTAGGTGAATTACTCACAGGATACCCTGATCATGAGAAGGAAACTTACAGAAGAAAAATCGCTTGGAGTGTGCAAGGCAGACATTGTCAGATCTTGACTGTAAGCTTGCTGTTATTAGTAGAAAGAAAGAAGTACTATCAGTGCATTGCACCACTGCTAACATATGAGACAGAGACTTGGAGACTGAGAAAGAAGCTCGAAAACAAGTTGAGGACGGCGCAAAGGGCATTGGAACGACGAAGGTTAGGCGTAACGTTAAGAGACATAAAGAGAGTAGTGTGGAGCAGAGAGTAAACGCAGATAGCCAATATTCTAATTGAGATTAGGAGATAAAAATGAAGCTGGGCTGGTCATGTAAAGCGTAGTGTAGATAACCAGTGCACAATTAGGGTAACAGAATGGGGGCCAAGAGATGGCATGCACAGTCGAAGACGGCAGAAGACTAGGTAGGGGATGAAAATAAGGAGTCGCAGCTGCTAGTTGGAATTGGTTGGCGCAGGACAGGATTAATTGGAGATCGCAAGGAGAGGGCTTCGTCCTGCACTTGACATAAAAAAGGATGATGATGATGATGATGATGCTGATGATGATGGTAATGATGTCATTCTGTTTGGTGACCACTTCGTCACTGCAGAATGGACAAGGTTGACCGCGACGCCAAAATTCACTACCATTGATTGGGAGAACGAAAGGTCTAATAACCGTGTTTTTTTTTTGTTCGCGGACCAAAGGACCAACATAATTCAAAACTCACTCCTAAATCAAGATTGTGATTGAAAACAAATGTGAGATATTTGTCATACGCCGATGTTTTGCCAGACTTAGTACCCTGTGAGAAAAAGATTTACACACAAGTCTGGCACTGGTTTTGGGTCAGGAGGCGCACCGGTTTGAGTTGCTTGGATGGGGTTCTGGAAGAAGAATGGGAAGGCCGTGCAATTAAAGTCTTCAGATACATGTGTGTTTATATTTGGATAGCTGAGTATTATTTTTTGGCAGCAGAAGACTAAGATAATTTGTATATTAATCAAAAAGCGGAGAGGCTGAGTTTCACGCAAGAAGTGCCGCAAGGTATTGTCTTATATTTCCTCAATCTTACACTGCTTTTTGATGCAAGTCATTTAGAGGATTTCCTTTTTAAGCTGCACCAAACTGTTGCATATTAAGTATGGCAGGCAGGACAATTCAAACCCTTGATCGAATTTACCCTAGGAGGGGGCGCTTTGCTCTACCAGAAATCAAATTCTCCAACTCAATGAATAACGCAACAATTCTAATAACCTTTATTTTATGACTTTACGCCACATGTGTAAATCTACGAATTATACCCACTTAGTTCGCACGGCTCACCACTTGTAACGAATTCTCTCGACAGCACCAGTTACGAAATATTCTCATAGTGTTCGGTGAAATGCATTGTTGTTCCAGTTACCTTTTTGTTTCAATTGATAAAACGGCGGTTTCCTCAACGTGTAACTGGAACGCGAATGGATTTCTTTGGAAGCACTGAAAATTAATATCTGGAAACTGGTGCTGTTCAGAGAATTTATTCGAAGTGGATTGGCCGTACGAAATTAGTGGCTATAGTTGTAGATTGAAATATGCGGCGCAAAATAAATATTTAAAATGTTGATTTCAAAATTACGTTCATTACTCAAATGAACATTGTCATTTCTCATAGAAGTAATTATCACCTCATCAAGGAATTTAGATCAAGAGTTAAAACTGTGCTCTCTGTCACAGGGAGTATTTAAATATTTTCGGACACGTTATAAACACCCGGTTTACTGGTCTTTTTCTCCAAGAAAAAGAAGCCAGTATTAGATTTGTCGTCCTCCCAATATAGGATGGTAAGATTCGGTATCGTTGTCAACCTTCTGCATTCGGCAGGCACGAAGTTGTGTCACTACGTGATGGCACAGGTGTTTCCAAGAGAGCTCGCTTGATTACAGGCAGCTGGCTACCTTGGTGACGTTCTTGTATTTGCGGCACAATACGTTCTAAATAGAATAAAAGGAAGATGCGCTACTGATGATCTTACAAAAAAAAAACGGAGAAAATGCACAGTTGTCGCACACGCGTTCTAGCGTATAAATAAGGAAATGTGCAAAATGGTTATATTGATTAGATTTTTTTTCCTCTGGCAATAAGCTGCAGCGGCTTTGGTTTCTACTTGATAAGAAAACAAAAACAAACGGACATGCTTTGAAAGTGGGTTGTTGCACACACAATCTGTTTTGTTAATTGTCGGGGCAATGGGGTCTACTATATACCTTTGTCTTACAGCAAGGCATGCATTGGGCAGCATGGAAGCTGCTTGAATGTGCACCTGCGCGAGCACTGCAACACGCAAAGGCTACACCGGCTTTCCATTTGTCTGCTGATTGCGCCAAATGCAGATGCATGTTCGCGTACTTCAGTATTGCATCGAAACTAGGACTGCTGGACTAGGAACACTGCCGAAACCGTCTTTATTAAAAAGAACAGTGACACTTGCGTTAGTTCACCTTCGATATCACTGTTGGGGAGTGAACTTCAGTTTCTAAACGGCACGTGCCTTTACTGCAAGTTTTCCCTTATCCCCTACCTCCTGCCTTCTTGTTTTTCTCACGTATTTGTTTATTGTGCGAAAAAAAATTTTCCAGTCTGTGCTGTTTGTCTCATTCTCCTTCGTCGCCTGTGTTTACGCTTCCAAACAACCATGAACAGAGTACATCTCCTTTCCAAAATGATTTACTTAAGATTGCAATCAGGGAATATCTCACTGGCACCACGCATACTCATACTTACCTTGAGGATATTACCTGCGCCCTCTACTTGAATGCCTACGGACAAATAGTCGCCTGCGTCATAATCAGCGAACATATAGCAAAAGATATGGACGCCATTGGCGGTATATCCGTCGCACGTTCCAGTTCCTTTGCCTACTGCACTTGCTGTGTAAAATACTTGTGAGTCTGGTGAATTCAAGGCAAGTATAACCTCTGAGGTCGTTCTCCTATAAAGAAAGAAGCGTACTTATTGCACTGCTCTTCTTAATTCATTTTTTGCTGAAAGACACATTGAATTATATGCACAATAATAAAGTAGGCAAACAAGCTTCCAACCTAATGTGTCAATACGTAGCTGCTGGTTTAAATAAGAGCAGAAAAACATAAGTGAACCGGATGTGTATTAATTATTGCAAATGAATGGCATAGGCAAATTCATGTCCCACCGTACGTGTGTAAAAGATAAAACTGGAACGAGATGAATGACGAGAAAGGGTTACAGGTACACCGACAATGAAGAAATAATAATAGACCCAACAAACTAGTCTAACGTATTTGACTCCAAGCGTTGTTTGGTAGTTGAAACGCACTAAATAAATGTGGTATTTTTTTAAGCAACGTGTACAGATCAGGGGTGCTATGCTGGATGCGCCGAGTTTGGTGAAGCTCAGGATCTTCACGAGTTTTGGCGACGCCCTGAGATGAAAGAACTAATGGTGACAACACAACGGTCGCCCCTCGGGACGCCTCCAGTTGCATTGCTTGATCTAGATTCACACTGGGTGGCTGGCATTTCTTGGATGTTGGCTTATAGGTGACGGACAAACTAAAGCTCACGTGGTCATACGGTCGGTGCACGGTCGGTTCCTTCTTTCGCTTATTTGTGGTTTCACCGACTGGATCACATGAACGAGCAAGTTATAATATAAATGAATTTAGTACAATATTATTAGACACCTTAATAGGGTTTATAAGTGTTTTGCCGTTGCAAGATGTAGACTGAATGTGTATTAATATCATCTGTTATTAAGAGGAAGCTTTAGCTCGGTTGCTCCGATCTAAATACATGTAAAAGGAGAATTCCTTTTTCTCGGCAACCACTGCACCAAATTTGACGAGATTTGGTGCATTTAAAAGATAAGCTTAAAATCTAGTAACTGTTTGTTTTGAATTTTTGATTTAGGTCGTTAATTTTTTAATAAAAATTGAAAAATATCGAAAATTTTCAAAAAACGAAACCATCAAGTTTAGAACTCACTAAACCAGCAACGAAATATGATAATACAATTTAGTGAACTTCATCTAATAATGTATCTAAAGCGTACAAAAATGATGTTACACAAGAATCTCAAAAAATTTTGTAATATGCAAATACAGCTATTGCAGAACCCCTGTAAACAACGTAACAAATTCGCGTAAAATGTAAAATTTCATATAGAATTTGTCCGATTTCAATGGTCTAATGGATGCCGTTTACAGCCCCGCGATATCTGATCTTGATGCAGAGCTGTGAATTTGTAAACTTCGTGCTTATATTTTTTTTCAAACTTCCGAATTTTCGAAAATCCTTGTAACAAAACGCAGGACCTAAATCTAAATTCCGCTACCAACAGTAACTTAACTTTCTCTCTCAAATGCAACAAATTTCATTAAAATCAGTCCAGGGATTATCCCAGAAAAACGTTTTTTTCGTTTTACATGTATTTTAATAGGCCGCGTCGGAGTTGGGTCCGAGCTAAAGCTCCCTCTTAAGTTTCGTGTTATAACGCGAGGAAACGCTCCCCTCCTGTTTTGTCGGATTGGATTGGTGCGGCTCGGTACGAGCTTGTGCTCACATTTCGGAACACAGATTGGTGTGCACCTGGTTTTAACACTGGGCTTTCAACAGATCGCTTTTTGCTCGCGCTAAAGAAAGGCCTCGGTGCGGAAACTCCCTTTAGCTCCCTTGGGACACTCGGGTCCACCACTGGCGGTTGCCGGATATCCAGCTGGAAATAATTCACAAACAAAACAATGCCTCCATGCCGTCACTGATGAGGTCAGAGGGTAGCGGAAGAGGGCGCTTCGCGAGGGTGGAGGCTCGTCGCGAAGCCATTCCACTTCGAATGCAAGCGGGCTCTCTTCATGATCTCCTTTAGGTCCGCTGGCCGTGCGGGGACATTGGCGAAGTCGCGGAGGGGAACCCGCTGAAGTGTGCCGTGTTTACGAAGCGCTTTCTCCTGCCACGGTTACATTAGAAGCCTGTATCCATTTTTTTTCAAGCTGTGTGACAGCGCTCGTACACCCCCGTGCCAAGTAATTAAAATGAAAAATAGAAATATTTCTATAGCAAACCGTCGTTAACTGCCAATATTCGCAGGTAATATATCACATTTCGTCATTTCGTGGAAGTAGTCGCTTTCAAGTTCCCAACGCGGTTAAATTTAGGGCTAGAGTTCAGCTAGTCCACCGATACAATGAGGATAGCATAAAGAAAACTTCCTGGCGCCATCAATCGTTTATTTCGTTCGCGTGTTGTGAAGTGGATCAGCTAAGGCTGGCTGATTTCTCAGACAGCCAAAACCGAACACAAATAAATGTTGAACGTTTTTGTTTTTGTCCACACATTCCGTATTGGAAAAAGTCTGACTTCCTCGCAGTCTGAAAGCGTCAGTCTGCAGAAAGAATCTTCATGCACACCTGAAATTTGTACGTAATGAGCGAGCACAGATTCCAGAAGGTTCAAACCAATGCGAAAATTAACCAACCCGTGCTGGTCACACGGAACTTGGCTGTCCCGTATGTTATGACGGTGACACATTTTGTGACTTACGTAAAGAAGGTAGATTGCAATACATGTATTTCATTTAGAGTATGAGAAGTAAGGACCCGCAGAATTTTAAACTGGCTGCGTGCAACTGGGTGGACAGGAAGTAGCCTGTAATTGCTCTCATTATTTAAACTACAGGCCAAATGAGGGCGCATATTTATTTTAGCGCTTACAAATGCATATAGTATGCATCTCGTCATACTTTGCGTCACATTCATCTATGCAGAAGCGCACGGTGAATGTTACGACACTGTTTTGGCACAACAGCAACGCAAGATACCGAAAATTCAAAAAGAAAACTTAATAGCCCCCTTCATCGCAAAGGGGATTCTTGTTAATGCCTAATTAGCATTAACAACTCTGTATATGTTTTACTCGTATAATTAAATATATTTTCAGCGGCAAAACAAATAAGCTGGCGTCTTGTCTATATTACAGGTGCTCAAAAACTTTCGCACACCGAAGCTGTGCCTAAACCAAGGTCAGAGAGCGTACGGTACCGTCTACGCTCCAAAGTGCAGATAAAATAAAGAGCTTCTGACAGTGACAACTTATGTACCAATTTCCTTTTACGCTGTCGATTCCATTACTATGGTGCGAAGATTCAATTAGTCAAAACCAGCCTAAATGACAGAACCAGCTCAAAACACGCCCCATGTATAGCTGGATTTGTACATGAAAATGGAGACAATTCATGTCGCCCAAGATGGAGGTGGCAGTCACACCATTTCATGCATATTCCCTAAAACATAATCAATAATAATCAATCTATTTGTAAAATATTCTTCTCAAAAATTGTTTTTTTCAAGCCTGAAAGAAGGAGCGAAATGGTGTTCAGGTGCACAAGTGGTTAGTTGAGCTGCACTTCTTGCATATATTCACAGGCTGTTTTTCGAGCTTGAAAAAGAAAAATTGTATTGCACCTTTGGAGTAGTAGAAAGCCGGATTGGGAATTTTTAAGGATGCTGTACAATTTTCGCACTGACACTTTTGTTTTGCATATACTATTCGAGCAGTTAAATGATCGTTAATAACCTAACCTGCCCTAGGCAAGTACTAGGCACGTAAGTAAGGCAAGTAAGCAGTAAGGCAAGTAAGCCACTTTTACCATTTCAATACTCGCATACAAAGCTTGTGAAGAGGAGAATCGCGAACTTGTGTTTAAGCAAAGGAGGGAAGAAATCATGCCAACAGCTAATGCACGATAGTTGCGGACGGTAAGCCTCGCGTTTAGGCTGCGCTGGTTACACGTGCTTTCTTGCCATTCATTGCCAGAGATGCAAATGCAAACATAGATTTAAAAAAAGACAGTCATAATGAGTAGAAGCAGGTGTCGCATGACGATACGCTTGATAATAGAAGCTAGACACATATCAACATTCGGCGACGCGTGGGTCAGTCAACCTTCCATTTTGTTATCCTCAAGAGAGCTCAATTACATTTGTTCGCGCTTAACGTGTACATTTCTATGAATGTGCGACTCAAAAAACTGCTTACGTGTGGTTGCCTTTGCATGCCTTTGCTTCGTCAACACTTGCCTTTGCTTCGCGTTGTCGACAAATTCGACTTCGCCCTGCTATCTGTTAGCCGCCTGGTTAGCTCAGATGGTAGAGTGGCTGCCCCGGAAAGGCGGTGGTCCCGGGTTCGAATCCCGGACCACAACTATGAGGCTTTCCTTTCGAGGAACCCATATGGGTTTCATTTGTAGCAATTGCTACGAACGGGTGGATGTCTGATCTTCTCTTTATTCATTAAATTTTTTTTGTCTGAAAGTGTCGCACGTTTTATATGCTACCGCTTGACAGACCAGAAGCGCAATATGACAACGGCTCGCACATTCTGGCTCATACTGAACAAGGTAGTACCATAGCTAAAGCTAGGCAGCATTCACAACAGCTAATCTGTCCATTAACTACATGACTGTAGTGAACGCTAAAGTATTCGCAGGGATAACACCCTTTTGGAAGGGTCTTGTCCATGCTAAACCCATATTGAAAGGGTGGTGTCTGTGTTACACCAATATATGAAGGGTGTCGTTTCTTTTACACCCATAGGCAAGGTTACGTCACATTAACACCCTTTCCTTTGTGGGGTGGTAGTTTACACCGCTTCGCTTGGGGTGTAGCAATACACCTAAAAAGGTTGTCACCTTTGGGACAAGTCATTAACCCCCTTAAGGGTGTTAAATTTTTTATAGTGTGCCGTATGCGAACCAACCCATTCTAATTCTTCTGTGATATTCCTTCTCATGATCAGGGTTCGCTGTGATTAATTGACCTAGGTAAACGTACTCCTTCGCCGACTCTAGAAGCAGACTGGCGATCCTAAACTCTTGTTCCTTTGCCTGGTTATTCATGATTGTCTTCTGCGTATTAATCGTCAACTCCACTCTTATACTCTCTCTGTTAAGGTCCTCAATCACGTGTTGTAAGTCTTCTGCAGTGTTGCTGCATGGAACAATGTAATCGGCTAACCGAAGGTTGCTGAGGTACTCGCCTTCGATCATTACTTCTAAGCCTTCCCAGTTTAATAGCTTGAATATTTCTTCCAGACACGCAGTGATTAGCATTGGACAGATCGTCTCTTTGTCTGACCCCTTTTTTACAGGTATCATCCTACTTTTCGTTTGGAGAATTAAGGTAGCCGTGGAATCTCAGTAGATATCTTCCAGGATATTTAGGTAAGCGGTCTGTGCCCCTTAATTACGTAATGCCACTGTGACTGCTGGTATCTCTGCTGAATCACAACCGTTTTCGTAATCTATGAAAGCCATATAGAGAGCCTTATTGTAGTCTACGGATTTCTCGATTACCTCACTAATGGCCTAGATATAATCCATTGTACTGTATCCCTTCCTGAAGTCAGCCTGTCTTTGGCCATTTGAAGTCCACTATTGCCCTTATTCTATGCGAGATTATTTTGGCGAATACTTTAATTATTGCTAGGAGTAAGCTAATGGTCCTATTACTTTTCAATTCTCTAACGTCCCCCTTTTCGTAGCCAGCCTCGTCATGGTTTCATTCATTACCTCTATGTCATCATCGTCATGTCTCTGTTCTAAGGCTCCATATTTGTTTGCATATTTGTTATTTGTATGCCCCATATTTGTTTTTTCTTGACCAATTTTATTCTTTCTCTGTTTTAATTGAGGTGGATCTTGCCCCTCACTAACCTATGATCACTGCATTTTACCCTACCTATTACTTGTACATCCTGCACTGTGCTGGTATCGGCAGAAAGAATTAGATCAATTTCATTTGTTGTTTCAGCATTTGGGTTTTTCCAATTCGATTTCCTGTTGCTACGTTTCCTCAAAAAAGCGTTCAATGTTCTCAGCTTAGTCCTTTCTGCGAATTCTACCAGCATCTCACCTCTACCATTTCTAGAATGGACACCGTAGTTGCCAACTGCCTGTTCGCCCAAGTGCTTTTTCCCTACTTTTGCATTGAAGTCCCCCATTACTACTGTATACCACGTTTGCCCTTTTCTCACCGCTAATTCAACATCATCATAAAACTGACCTACTTCCGCATCGTCATGACTAGACGTTGGATGTCGGTTTGTACTATCTTAAACTATACATTTTATTGAGTTTGATTACGACTACTACTACTCTCTCGTTGATGCTGTAGAATTCGTCAATGTTGCCCGCTATGTCTTTATGGATTAGAAATCCTACCCCGTATTGCTTCTTATCTGGGAGACCTCTTTAGCAGAGGACATGAGCGTTATTCAGCAACAGATAAGCCTCACCAGTATAAGCCTCACTAACGCCGATGATATCGCAAACAATGTCTCATATTCCTCAAGGAGTCGTGCTAAGCTAGCCTCGCTCGACAGAGTTGGGCTGAGAGGTTGAGAGGATCAGTTTCCATTGGTGGTCTGTCCAGACACATATTCTTAGCACCTTCTGCTGTGTTACAGGTCTGACCACTGCCTTGGTCAGGTGGTGGGTCAGGGCCATGGGTTAATTGTAGAAATCATCATGGCCGTCTAGACCATAGGCTCATTACTAAAGTCGGAAATGTCCGTAGATGACCTCCCTGTCCTTCTCTTCATCGCTCTCTTCCTTTCTCTGTAGATGTCTAGAGAATACGTCTCGGGGCATCAGTGCGCCGCGAATTTCGCGGCTTCCACAAGTTGGCCTTGTCGGAGTGCTCTTCTGAGGACATGTAGCATCAATTGCAAAAGCATTAGAGACACGTACGGCTCAGGTCGCTAGGGGGTAAGGACCTTCCTCATGCGACGTCGAAAACTGGAACTCATGACAGCGACGTATGCTGTAGTGTCAAACGATGCTTTGACATGGATGCTGTTGATGTGAACTTTCTGAATGTTCCTTTGGGCACGTAAGGGCAGCTAAAGATTTAGGGTCATGGTCGACAGGGCAACATCACCTCCAGAAGCCACGAATAGTTTTCTGGCGACAAGCCACGTCAGAGACGACTAGGCGTAGCGGGTACTTTCCTTAGGGACACAGGGTGCTCAGGATTCGGTGAGGGATGAATGGCGGTTTGCCGTACGGAAAGAATCAGAGCATGCAAAAAATAGGCAATGTGACTGAGAGGGCCACTGGCAGTCGCAAAACCGAGCAATGTGTCCAGCTTGGCTGCAGCGTCCACAGATATTTTACCGGCTGTTCCATATTGCGACAGGTTTGTGGACATGCGAATGGCATATGGTGCGCGAGAAAGCCTGACCGCGGAGACTAGGGTGGTGTCAGTTTTTATGGGGCAGACAGTAAAGCAAAGCCCAAAGTTTGCAGTTTCCTGGCGAACAACGGCCTCGATCAATGAAACAGGCTCCGTCGAGATATCGTCTACCATGAGTTTATAAGAAGCCTGATGACGGCCTCGAGTGCTTACCGGACGATGCGTGTCACGTAATTTGAGGTGAATGCTTGGAAAATAGTTGCCTCGGATGACAGCGTAGCAGCAGTCTTCAGCAGACGACCGCACTGAGGCGACATGCGCCGGCATTTACCTTCCTCTAGACGATGGCCCTCTTTAATGACCCTGTCAGTGGTGGTCATATTGATGACGACAAACAGATTGAAAACGTCGTCCCCAATACCCCTAAAAAAATTGGTCAACTTGTCAGCCTCGTACATCTTCTTATCAGCCTGTAGACATAAGGTCTGCACGTCTTGTATGTATGGTAAATAAGGCTCAGGTGACGTCCGTGTACGTACGGCCAGTACTTCCTTGGCACAAGCTGTCGGCCAAACTGGTTGCCGCCACAGTCGTGCAGCTGCTGCTTGAGCGTGTCGGAACTTCTCAGATACTCATCATGGGCCAGAAATCAGACGCGAGGGCTGCCACCGAGTCAAAATAGTTGGAACCCAGCCATTCATTTTGCTTACTTGCCGATACGTGCTGCGCCACACATCCACGTCAGTGTTGGCACCTGAAGAGGTCCAGGGATTGTGGGGTTGGGCGTGGCCGATAAACTGGGCAGTGGTCAAAGGCGTAGCTGGAGGCGACGTGACATCACCTGGGGGCATGGCGGTAGACTCAAGGAGGCATCCGCTGCGATGCTGCGTCATCAGATGTAACCCGCACCACCTCCTAATAAAGGTTACATGAATGAGAGTAGCTAAACTACATAGAGGGTGTATTTAAAGAGATAACAAGCAATGCTCAACATTCAATCTAGGGAACAGCGAGCTATGCACCTCATCGTCATTAGATCAGTATTGGCCGATACGTCCAAGTTAATCCAAGGGTCAACATCGTCGCCTTCTGATAGCACGTAGCAATATCTTGGAACAGCAATATCATGAAACCACCTAAGTGAGCTACTCATTCCTCATCTACTGTGCTAGATTTTATCTTTCCTACTACGCCAGTCACATCCGGTATTTTAACACTCTTGCTGGAGTTGAGCGACCTTAATTGCTATTACATCTTCCCATTCGAAGAAGCCACTCAGTACAACACATTTATTAGTGACTACGCGAAAACCTATGATGCACCCATTAGAGCTGAGCTAGAATGTTTCTATGAATTCAATATGCGGTAATTTTTAGATGAATACATAGATCAGAACTGGGCTCTGCTGAAAAAAAAATGTAGGCCTATCGAAACAATTGTGCCATCGCATAAAATTCGCTCCGCGTACCGTTCTCCCTAGTTAAGACGGATTGTACAGTCGTTTACAGAGCAAAAAGAAGGCAGTTTATAGGAGCCCGTAATATTGCGATAAAGCGTAACGGCGAGCCGTTTATTGTGACTGCATCTCTGACAACAAGCGCAAGCTTGAATAGACAAAGGGTGTATTTTTATTTTTCCTACTTCTTAATCAGCTTACGCAGATGCCGAATATTCCGAATAATCCAAATATTGGAATTGGTCAATGGCTCGAAGAACAAATATGTTAAACTGCTTGGTGAAATAACAATACATTTCGAGGGAAATGCGCTGCGTGGCTCTGAAAGCGTCTTTGGCTATATATTCTGAAGATAACTGCTCCACTTTGCCTGTAATGAATAATCGTTAATTTCCAACTGAGGAGCTTAGTATCATTGCCTGGCTGGGGTAAGCAGGCTCGTCCATAAATTGAAGATATTGTGACATGCTGACGAAGAAGATGTTTACAGCTTGGTCCGAAGAAGACGACGCTCTGGACTTCGCGCGCTGTCTACGATCTTGTCAGCTGCTACAATTATTGTAAATATCTTGCAAATATACGTCTTACTGTTCTTAACCCCGTAACATTTTTGGTGGAGGTCGCGGGTTCATTATCAAGACGGATTTACGCGGCGGGCGCCCCTTGGCTGTACATTCAATGCCAGCTCAAGGCGTCGATGCTTCGGGCCCATCGGCACCCTCGCCCACCGTCATTCTAGCACAACCCCGCGACCCAGGAACCTATTCTGGCACCGACGACACTCATGTTCAAGACTGGCTTCAACTATATCAGCGGGTGAGCGCCAGCAACAACTGGGATCAGACCATCATGCTCGCTAATTTGATATTTTACCTGGCGGGCACGGCACGCGTTTGGTTTCAGACCCATGAGGAGGAACTTACTAGCTGGGCCATTTGTAAACAAAAGCTCAAGGATTCGTTTGGCAAGCCTGTTGCATGTCAGCGCGCCGCCCAAAAAGACATCGCTTCGCCTTTCCAGACGTGCACTGAATCCTACCTTACGTACATCCAGGACGTGCTCGCTCTGTGCCGCAAAGTGGATCCGAAGATGTCCGAACCTGATAAAGTCGCACATGCCATTAAGAGCATAGCAGATGATGCCTTCATCCTCCTTGTGTTGAAGAATTCTTCCACTGTGCAAGCCATTATTACCGAATACCGACGGTTTGAAGAAGAGTCGCCGCATTTCCCAGCCATTTCCCCGTCTTCTCAACATGGCTGCTACGTCTTACTGTGAAGACCTCCGTAGTCCGCCCACGCCCAATCGCTGTGATCGCATCCTACATATCATCCAACGTGAAATTGAAGCCGCATCTCCTGTCACAACCCCAATCCACGGCTCCGACAATTGCCAGGCGACCGTCTCCCTCATACAGTTCGTCGTGCGCCAGGAATTGGCCAACATTGGCTTGACCAACGTCTGTTCAGTTAATCTGCCTGATTGTCATACGCATCCACAGCCTGAATGTCCCAACGCGGTATCGCAACACGGCCGAATGGCGCACTTCAGAAGACAAGCCCATATGATTCAGTTGTGGCCGTATCGGCCGTATTTCACGCACTGCAGGTGCGTTCGACCCCCTGGCTCTATCTCCCATCCCATGGCCCCTAGTGCTGCTCCTCGGTTCACCCCGCAAACGCAGCCAGTATTCTGGCGAAGCTTCTTTGCCTACCCACTCAGCCGCTCTCCTTCGCCATGTCGCCGTTTTTCGCAATCGTCCCCATCTCGTCGATCACCGTCCCCTAGCTCCATCCGGCGCACCCTTCCGGAAAACTAACGAGTGCAGCACCTGGAGGTGATGCTGCCAAACCGACCCCACGCAAAAATTTCCTTCTGACCTTGCCCACACATCGGAACCTCATTAAAGTGAATGTGGATGGTGTACCTGTTACGGCTCTGATTGACACTGGCGCCCACGCGTCTGCGATGAATGCTCAGCTTCGGTACCATCCAAAGACAGTCCTCACTCCTGCCCCGTCCCCTGTGGTCCGAGTCGGAGACGTTGGAACATCAGCCGTTATTGGCATCTGTCCGGCTCGCGTCAGTGTCGCCGGACATTATACTTCTGTTTTATTTTATGTTCTAGAGCACTGCACGGACGAGCTTGTCCTGAGCCTTGACTTTCTGTCTACACATTCCGCTTTGATATACTGTTCTGCTGTTGCTGAGCAACTCGCTCTACCTGCTGCTATTGCTCCTCCCGATAGCGCTCCGATGCGGCTATGTTCCACAGAGCATATTCGCGTCCCTTGCCGTGTTTTCACGTACATAGGTGTCTCCCCCGTTCCACCTGTCTCAGACGGTGACTACATCGTATCCCCTAATCCGGATGTCCTGCTCTCGCATAACGTCGCTTTTCGTCACACCGTCATTACCACTTCGGACAACACGTCCTGCCTTCCGCTTGTGAACTTTGGACGTTGTACACTAGTACTCCCGCGCGCATTGACGATGCCCTGCATTGCCTGCACGGAGCACAATATTTTTCGTCCATCGACCTTCACTCCGGCTACTGGCAAATTACCGCCGATGACATGCCCCGGCCACGTTTGAACGATTGGTCCATCTGCCTCTGTTACTTGGAAAACGTGGCCGTTTTTTCTCCGACTTTTGTGACACGCCTCGAATGCCTATAGACGATCCTATGTATTTTCCGTCAGACGGGGCTACAACTAAATTTGTCCAAGTGCCACTTCGGTGGTCGTGACATTTCTGCGTTCGGGCATCTCGTCGATACTTCTGGTGTACGCCCTGACCACGATAAAATAGGGGCAGTGAATGACTTTCCCGTGCCAAAATGTGCCAAGGATGTTCGCAGCTTCTTGGGGGTCAGCTCCTACTTCCGTCGGTTTGTCCGAAATTTTGCGAACGTTGCACGCCCTCTCAGTCAGCCCCTCAAGAAAGGCGCTGCATTCATTTGGGGCCCTGAGCAAGCGGAAAGACACACAGCGGAGACTATCTAAACTTTGCGTACAAACGCAGTGCAGCCAGAGATGAAGATGGTAACCAGTTCTTGCTAAGCCAAGATTTCCATCTTCCCCTTACTTTGTGCGATGTCTCATAGGCGGATGTTGTATCGCAACACAACCTCCGCCAGCAAAAACGTCGTCCCGGTTCATCCACATATCCGCAACAAATAGAGAATTGTAGAGTTTGAGCCTGACGACAGGGATGAGGTCACTGGTGATCAGACTGAAGGATGTTGCGAGGCTGACTGGAAAGATTTCTTAGGTGACATCGTTGACTGGGCGTACCATGCGATATGGGCTTTTGTAACAAGGCAGGGCCTCCTCGCAAAGGCCTGCGCGAAGGGAAGGCGTCCAAAGGAGCACCAGGGCTCCCGGAGAAATGTGCACTTCACTGCGACAGAGGTCGCAGCAACCCTTCTGGTTCTCTTGCGACACTGATAGTCAAGCGCGTGCAAGAACTTGAGCGTGGCGAATGCGTGCGATGGTATCACGCCCATACTCGCTCGTCGGGGTCGTTATCGATGGCACCAACGTGCCGATCGGAAGCGTGGCTTCACGGTCATACAAGAGTTAGAGCGGGGAATAGCCGGCAGTGCCCAGGGGAGAAGAAATATAGGCGAAGGTAATATAGTGTAGATTCAGGTCTCAATTGCGGTGGTTGGCTGAAACCAATTTCGCCAGCATGTCTGTAAGGCTCCCGTGCTATTGTTCGGTTAGGCCACTGGTTTCCGTTAAGTAGGAAGTGGTAAGCTGATGATGAATAGAAGAGCCGCCAATGATGCTCTGAATGTCCTTGGACAAAAAAAGGTATGACCTTGGTGTATGAGCATTTGTTGTTTGCTTCTATTTGTCAAAAGGACCTCTTCTAGCAGGAAACGTGGCACATACTTACCGTTGCTTGTCTGGAGAGAGCGCGTAAAAGAGTATCCAGTCGCATAGTCAAGAACGACAGCAAGCCACTAGTTTCCCGACTGAGATGCTCAAACGGGCCCAGGAGGTTCACACCAATACGACCAAACGGCTCTGCCGAGCTTTTATGTGGCTCCAGGTACCGAGCGGGAAGCAGGCACGACTTCTTGAACCCTTAACATGGCTCAGAAGACCAGGCGAGACGAAGCGGTGGCGTACCTTGCTGTAAGTTTGAGACACTCCTACATGTGGACTGGTGAGCGGGTCGTGAAGTTCCTTAAGAACGGTCGCACAGAGGCGCATTGGGATAACAAAGTGGAGATCGGTACCTTCGAGCTGAACATAACAACGGTACAAAGTACCATCACGGAGATCAAAGAAATGGAAGGAAGCGTCGTCTGGCATGGATTCAAAACTATTCATGAGCACTTTGAGCAAGGCGTCACCCCATTGCCCGTCGGCGATAAGGAGGAGCTCTGATATGGAGAAAACATGAGCGGCGTTCCCGATGCAAAGTACATCATAGCTCTCGATGAGGTAACGCGGCAAAGCATCCGAATCTCAGGGCAAGCATCCGGACTTGTAAATCACAGAGTATAAAAACCCTCGGAGCCCGAAAGCCCCACAACCAAGGTGCTCTATAGGATCCTTAAGGAAGCAAAGCCAGCAGTCAGCATGGTCGTCGATTACTGCGAAAAAGTGCCGACCGTAAAGTTAAGGGCAGAACTTGACGACCGTCGAGACAACAGCAAGGCAGTCTTGTTCTGTAAATGAATAGCTACGCTCTGGTGGTGAGTGGTGGCGGTTGCCAGAAACGATAACGCGATCTTGACCATGCTGACGCTGGGCTGGGACAGGGCCGATATCATGACCACGGGTAGCCATACGCAATTTTGTTGGGGCATTAAGGTCGAAGTGGGCGAAGATTCGTGGGGAGTTAAGATGCGTGATGAGACGAGAGAACGTAGCAGATTGTGGAGGTACACATGATAAGTGTACGCCTTTCTTACGAAAGTCAGTGAGGCGTCGAGCTATATCAGACAAATCTTCAACAAAGCAGCGGAAGCAAGAAGTCTGTGGCTGACTTCGGAACCAGAAAGTGTCGGACGGCATGAATTTTGCTGGCCCAAAACCTTTTTTTGCAGCAGCGGAAACAATATTTCGATGAGATGAGTTAAAGCCTGGCCTTACGAAAGACGTCGATTATAATAGACAGACGTTCAACATGAGTGTAAAAAGACAATGGTGTCGTCGTGATAGCACCTTCATGTGGACCATTTGAAGCCCCTGTAGCAAGGAGTTCATCATACGCTCAATGTGGCCAGAGCAATACGTGATACGAAAGGCATTATTTTGAACTGGAAAAGAGCATCGGGTGTTATAAATGTGGTGTTTTTTTCCTGTCCATATTGTTTGCGGTGATCTGCCAATATCCAGATGGAATATCAGTAGACGATAGCTACAGGCCCCACAGATGCAGTCAAGGGAGTCGTCGATTCGGGACAGTGGATGTACGCTTTTTTATTCAATTTATTCAGGCGGCGTTAATCCACACAGAGGTGCCATGTCCCGTCTTTCTTCTTAAGCAATATATCTGGTGACGCCTACGGACTCGAACAAGGCTCACTCATATTTGACTGAGCACCTTCTTCACCCCAGTTTGAATTACCTGGTGTTCCGACAGAGATATTAAACATAGTCTAAAGTGAATAGGAGCAGCATCCGAATTAATAATACGGTGCTTGACAGCAAGCGTCTGACCAAAGGGGCGATTGTCAAAGTCGAAATCATCGCTGTAGGAAGACAAAACACGGAAGATTTTTTCGGCGTTTACAGGTACCAACAGATCAGCCGAGATCATTTTCTGCATCGTGGGCGCAGAACAAGAAGCAGACTTTGGAAACCTGCTACGGTCAGACGAAGCTTCAGCCGAGAAAGCCGCCACGCATTGGTCATCTAACAGCTCAAGTTTGGCGAAGCTTGGTAGCAAGTTCGATGCAATAACCACTGTGGAGCTTCGTGACGAGGACGGAAATCAGAAGCCTCCACTAAAAATGTTAGCTTTTGTGAGACACACTTTTACGTAGCACATGACCACAGGGATTATTTATGCTGTATCTACAAGGCCAGCGCTAATAAAGACCAAGATGCTAACAAACTCGTGCCAAGCCCAGATGCCCATTTCGCATTACTTTGAGCCATGTCAGATAGGCGCTTGTTCTATCCCAACAATATCATCTCCCGGCCCTGTTGGCACACCAGCTTAAACTTTGAAAAGCAGTGCAACCTGTTATTGTTTTATCTTGTCTAAACCTTTCAAAAAGTCTATACAGTGTGATGTGCTGCCCAGCACTCGGAACGTGGGGAAGGCGGTGATTATTTATAAACTAGTTAACACAGTATCTCCCGGCAACTGTAGAGACGGTATGCTAACCAGAATTACCTGCGAGATGTTGGAACGTCTTTCCACTCCAATCTGGTATGACATCTTGAATCTACGAATTTGGTTAACAGAAACCACCATGCTTTCAGAAACATCTTTTTTGTGTGCAAAACGTACTAATGCTCAATTGTGACTTGGTTTTCTTCAGTGATATTTGGTCTTTCATAGACGGCATCTTTCTGCATTTTGAGAAAGCCTTTTACGTAGTATGGCACATGCTTTTCCTCTTGAGGTTGATCAAACGCCGCATTAACCCCAATTTATTAAACTGGACTCATTACATTCTCGGAAATGATGTGTGGTACGTTTCTGCTATCCATACAGACTCACGAGTTGGCCCTGCACTATCATACGTACGGCACCTGCTCACCCCAATTCCTGCATCACATTAATGATCTTAACATTGTTTCTTCTACCGTTCGTCTGTTCACCGATGATGGCATTAATTATGGCGACGTATTTTAGCCAGTATATTGTTTCGTACTTCAGGCAGATCTTGAAATTGTGTAGTGCTGGCGCAATCATGTGTGAATGAAACAAAGTGTACGAAAAGTAAAATGATTCAAATTTCGAGTTATAACACGGCCAGATAATTTTCTCACAAATGTAGCGATTTCATACTCTATCAAGTCACCTATTATATACAGGGGCTCATATCGTGCACCAACACTGTGAAGTATGCAATGTCCACGTACAATGACAGAGCCAAGATAATGTTTTTGCCTTCGCTAGGAGATACTTCCAGTATCTATTGCTTTCTCCGTAAATGTATATTTATCCTAATAAATCATCAACATCCAAAATATAATGATTAGATGAATATTTTCAATGAGATAACTGTAGAGCTAAATGAAAACTCCCATTACAGCTTTCTGTTGCTCAATACTTGCTACAGAAAGTGTTTTTCTAAGCGTAAAAGAAACCGGTGAATACACGCAAAACAGCCGCGTGACTGGACCTCAAGCTCATCTGTGTGTATTCTACGACTTCTTTCACGCTCGGAAGCATGCTTTTACGCAGCGCATATTCAACCAGAGAAACTGTATTGGGAGTTTTTCATGGTTGCACTGCAATTTTCTTATTGATACTTTTCGTCAAACTTTATTATCTGAGAAGTGGATTATTTAAGGATAATTATGTAATTTGGCGGAATGCAAAAAATATTGTGAGTATCTCCAAGCGACGGCAATCAGCATTACCTTGGTTCTGTCCAGCTACGTCTCATTCGCATATTTTTAAATTGTGGTGCATGATACTTTGAACACCGTGTATACTTAGGTATTCGCATAACAAAGGATCTGTCATGTTAGATAAACGTTGAGTACCTTTTCCATATTGCTAACCGCGCACTTGTTTTCTTTTTCGTCACAGTTTTACTTATCCTCTTCTTTGACTTAAGCTAGCATTATATAAACCCCTCCTCAGATCAGAAGATGCCTCTTGAATCTGGGATCTACATAGAGCTAAGACTTAACATAAATATTCTAAAGCATTTAGAATCGCTATGCGGTTCCATCATGCCGAAGTATTTCCGCAGTGCAAATGTTTCTGCCACAAAAGTTGAACTAAACATGGAGAAGTGTCTGTAAAAGAGAAACTGCCCTCCTATGTCTTTCCCAAAAGAGATATTCCAGGAACTTCTAACTAAAACATGTTCTTCGCCACTTATTGCACCTCCTCACGCGATGAACATCATTTTAAGGTGAACGTAGTGAAGTGCCGTATCACTAATTATTTGAATTCGTTGCTGCCGACGACAGCTCCAAACTGAACCGCCTTCTCGCCTCATTCATCACCCATCTGACCACGAAACTACCCGAGAGGGAATCTGTAGTACTGTATAAGGGAAATCATCAATTTCATTCTTTAACGTCAATATGCACAGAGAATGTATTGCCAAAAAGTAAACGAATAAATTATTTACTACCTGTTTAGCTAAGTTACTTGCCGGAGCAGGCCTATGTGGGGTCAATATGACTCTTTACCGAAAGATAAACAAGAATGATGAAAGAGCTTATATTGCTCAATGCAACTTCACATTCTTCGCGTTCATTATACACAAAAGAAAAGCTTAAAACTATACTCACCCTTGTTGAATGTAAAAGAACACCCGAAATGTCAAGCCATTATACAAGGGCGGTGTAACCTTGCCTTTCATGAAAGTGCCGTATTTTTCGAACTTTATGCCATACTATGGAAAGCAAAGAGGTTGTGCAGAATTAGGATGACCAAATCTGTTCTGAGTTGCAGATCGCGTAACATCGGCCATAAATGTAGTTCGAAAGTGTTAGTTGCACTGCTATAACTTGTATGCATACGAACACAGACACCTCTAACAGAAGCGTGGCTAACTTACTATTGTTATGCGTGTTCATCTTGCTGTGTTCAAATAAGAGCGAACAACACACGGCCTTTGTCTCTAATGCCTTTACGTCCAAAGCAGTTCTGTAACTGCACTTTTTTTTACTAGCTTCTTTGAATAGCGTACCATACAGAAATGAATTTCAACAAGAGCGGACACTCCCATAGAGCCCAGCGGCCGAATTGACTGTAGCACACCAAGCGGATGTTATTGACTCCTTCCGGTTTCGGTTTTGGGCGCGCGCGTTTTGAACACCAGTTCGTACACGCCGCGCCGGCTCCGCTGCTCGGCGCAGCATTCATCTTTTTTTTTTTTGCTTCTGCTGAACCTCGCGTGGCCTTGGCGTGCAATCGTTTCATTATTAAGTAGAAATGATTGCGATTGACCTTTACAAGACTGCGCCGAATCTGTCAGGTGCAATTCCATAAAGAAAACGAAAGACGTCTTCTGAAATGATGAAATGTTTATTTTGCTCTATATAAATGCTCGTTACGGGCTTCTTCTGCATTCATCCAAAGTTGTGGCACCAGGTAAGCAGCAGTCGTTGCCGTACGATGCTCCACCGGATGCCGTCAGCTGAAAGAAAGTAAATTACAAGCATGTATCATTTCGGTATATTGACCTAACAGGAGTATTGCGTGTAGAGGCGAAACGTGCGTAAATGGTGAATGAGAGGCATTACAGATAAATTCACTTTTACGTACATTTCGCAGCAAAGACTCCTCCCAAACAATCATCAAATCTGAACATCCGATTGGCAAGCACCCCTCCTTTCCCGGGCATTATTTCCTGCACTTTAAGTGCACAAATACACGGGTGACTGCGCGTTTCTAAAACAACTTGGCCTCAGTCGACACGATGGTACGCCAAGTACACAAAGGTGGCTACAACACAGGCTCAGCCAGACCATGTTACACGCTCGCAGAATGGCTTCTAATCGCACTCAAGTCAGACTCGTGGGCTCAAAGCCTGTTTTCAGTCGCTCAGAATACATAAATGTCATGTTCTTGAGCTCCTCCGTGTTATCTTTTACGCGTCCTGCCGGCGCATGCAACGCTCCCGTGTTATCACTCTCGGCAATCGCTCGTCGTGTTTTCGAGAAGCGTGAGTACCGAAATAAGGTATATGTTGTTGCAGGGCTATAAAATGCGCCACAAACTTGTCCCACTAAAATTCAGTACACGCAAAACTAACTCACTATGGCCGGCTTGCTTTTTTGCTAACAGCTTCACAACCCCAGGCGCGGCGAGCAAGCCTCAAGATATCCCAAAAAGTTACCCAATAAATTACAATACTTTTTCGGGTCAGAGAATGCGTCACGAACTTCTAAAAGTAAGATTTAGTTCACGCGAAACTAACTGCGGCACACAGCCGAGCTGCTTTTCGCTAACTGCGCCAATACGCCGAGCGCGGCCACTGTGCTTGAAAAGTGCCCCCAAAAGTATTGAAATTAGTTACAATAGTGTCTTGGGTCAGAGAAAGCGCCAAAACTTGTCCCGCTAAGGTTCAGTACACGCGAAACTGCGTGACACGGCCAAGGTGCTTTTCGTCAGAAAGCCAGGTGCGGCGAGCGTGCCCAAAAACTACCGAAGTAGGTTATAATTATGCTTGGGCTCATAGAAAGCCTCGGAAACATCTCCAAGTACGAGTAATTAACTCATATTAACTAGGCTTGGACTGCGGAGCTGTTTTTCGATAACTGCATCACTATATAGGTTCAGTTTTGTGCCGTAAGCCTAAAATGTGCTTGAAGTGCGTCGCAGACTGTCAAACAAAATTCCTCACCTTGCTGTAGTCCAGTAGTGCAGCGCTGCCGTGTCGAAATGCAGACGGAACATAAGAGAACGCCGGGAGCCCCAAAAACGGGCTACATCCAAAAGAGACGGGTCGCCGAGCACGCGAGCTTCACATGCGCAGCCGGCCCCGCTCACTCCTGCGGCTTGTCTGGCGCATGACGTATGCACGCGCGTCTGGCGTGCCGCTAGCTTGTTGCTAGGCAACGCAAAAAAAGTTGCAAAATAAAAGTTCATTTACACACAAAACTTTTTCACTTTTAGTGGGAAGGAATAAAAAAAATAAAACGTTGTGTGGAAGTTTATTTCACATTCCTTTTTTCTGATGCTCGCGTCAACTAACGAATGGTGTTGAAACTAGGCGTGACGTGTTTCCTGTTGCCAGTTTTTGAAGAGTGTCCCCTCTTGTTGAATTTCTTTCTCTATGAGCGTACGACGATGCTTGCGGTACGATAAGCGAACCCCGAGTATGAAGATGGCGCAGATAAAGGCACCACGATGACGCAATACCGACAATGCTGGCGTGCTAGCGACAATGGTGGTAACTACAGTATACATGATGGTGACTGCGATGTTAGCTTAATAACAATGCAGGGCAATGAGTACGGCATGACGATGAAACTTTGGTGCTACAACGGAAGTACTCGCTTTATTTACCTTTTTATTATAGCAGAACACCCGCGTCATATCATCAGTGTTGTTAAAAACGGCAAACCAGCAGCGTGGTCGTTGCTTTAGCCTAGAGGTCCGGAGCGTGATTGACGCGACGAGCAACATAAAGCATTTAAATTTATCACTACGAGGACGGTACGCTCTGCAAGCTTCGTGACGGAGAGCGACAGCAAGGCTTCAAGCTTCTACGGAAGGCTAAATTACTTTTGCGGACCATTTTTAAAGCCTCTTCGAAACGCCAGTGTCCAAGATGATGAGGGGGCCGACGCTATTCATGCTTGCTGCCGCCACTCGGAAGATGGATGTCAGGTGCGCGGATTTTCCAACTGGGTCGGGTGCACAGGACACAAAGGCGTTGACGTTTACACACCCACGCGCACACACACAAACACCAGCGTCTACCACGCCAAGGAAGCAAAGCAGATGCGCAGGCGCATACAAAGCTTTCTTGCTCGCCGAAGGGAGACAACAGTGGTGCGCATGCGCATAATGATACAGAATCTTGAAGGAATGCGCGCACAAAGGCTAACGACTTTACCCGTTGCGCCCGATTTAGCCCTTTCGCCGCGGTGGCTCCATTGGTTAGAGCATCGCATGCTAAATGAGAAAATGTGGAATCGTTCCTACCTGCGGAAAGCTGTTTCTTCATCCACTTTCACTGACATTTATTTATGATTTCTTTATTTCAATTGGCATGCACAAGTAATTTCCCCTATGTTTACCTTGCTCTCCTTGTTGGTTGGCTTCTTATGATATGTTTGTGCTTATGTATTGACCCAGTAACTGCCAATGAGAAAACCGCGCGAATAACATTAATGCGTAGACATAACGCTTTTTATTATGGAAAGTATGAGCATTGCAAGTGCTCCATATGTAGATTAATTGCAGTTCGTGTTTCTTACACAAAGGTGTGGCGAGTATGCAAAGTAGTACTTCGTGCATTAATTTACGTAATTTTACTGCTAAGCTTTGCATTTGTGGTGAAAGAAATGCCGTGTTGTTGGCTTCTTTTACCTGACCCTGGATTGAGGAATAGGCCTTTCTGTGAATGTTTTCTATGTGCTGTTCCAAAAGCTAACTACCTTCTGCTCCTCCTTGACACCATTGCTCAAGTTGTGGCCAAGTGCAACATTATGTGACAATGCGTATTTTTGTTTTTAGTACAATGTTATTTTTGTTCCGCCATGTCTGGTTTTTCATTTTGTTCAGTAGTAATGAACATGTCATGCATTTCATGTACTTTTGTTCAGGTATATGGAAGCTTCTGTTCTTAGGTATGGTTGTCCATAAAACATTCTTTGCTTTTTATTGTAATTCGCGTATTGTGCACGCCGTTAATTTTGTCATTGCAAGTGAAATTTCGGATTATTTAGTTGCTATGACTGTCATGCACGTCGTCCAGTTTTGTGCAAAATCTCAGTGCGTGTATCGAAGCTCTTCTACGCTTTGCTCTTTAGGGCAATATATAAAAAAAGTATTTTATATGTGTGCACATGAAACGTCCTTCGCATTTTGTTGCGTTTTATTTCATGTTTTTGTTTTGTCACACTGTGAACTTTTGCGTTGTTAAAATTCACGTACGTGTCATGCATCTTTTACTTTTGTTCATTTTCTGAGCGTGTGCCATACCAAATGTACGAAAATCTTTGTTGTAGGAATCAATGTCTATCAAACAAGCCGAAGATCTGTTGTGTTGGAAGTGGAAGTTATATAAGTTCTCGCACATGTTGGTGTAATCAACGTATGAAAAAGACTACGTGCGTGCCAACTCATAAAGAACACACGGTGCACACCACGCCAGTTCGCAAACAATGCCAATGCGCGGTGCCGTGCGCCACTCATTGGCATTGGAGAAGGGTGGCAAGGGAGCGAAGCGGGTTGGCACAATGGAAACAAAAATAAATGACAGCGCTATGGAGCGCAGGCGCCCCGCGTCGGCTATTCCTGTTGCCATGGGAACGTAAACCATCGTGTGCGGCGCCATTGTGCTAAAGTATCGCCCGCCTGCTAGGGCCGTAACTGAAGCGGATCTCGGCGCTAGCGTCGAAAGAGCGCCTGCAAAATAACAGCCAACGGCAGCCATGCGGAGATTCACCCCTGGGATGTAGTGTTCGGCACACGCAGCCTGACAGAAAGCGCTCAGAAGGCGGGAGAAATGAGATGTTCTATATATCCAACGTCAAAACTGCCAGCTCAGAGGGCATCGTACGTGCGCTAGCTGTGCTGGCCGACAGCATGATCGTCTATATATTCGCATGCACGCAGGCAATTCCACTGAGTGTGCTCCGTCGCCAAATGCAAAGCGCTAGCTCGCCGCGCACTTGTGCACATGCGTTGCAGCAATAGTCGATCGCCGCGCTGCTGCGGGCCATGTTCAACGAACCAAACTGTACAGAGTGCCCAATTTTAGGCCTCGTTGGAGTCGCCGGCGGGACGTGTCAAACTTCGCCGGTTGCTCCATGGCTTGAAATGACGGAATATATTTGAGCCTTTAGAATTTGTTGCAAGAGCTGCTTTCGTCGCCTCTTTGTCGCCATCTCGGGGCCTGACACTTTTACCGGAAAAGCGTTTTCGCACAAATTAAAGTGAAAATTAGCGGTCAGGAACGTGGGTTATCAAGCTGTGTTTCAGTAGGTCCTCCAGAAACGGATCTACGCTCGATTAGAACCCCCCGAACAATGCTAGCTGTCATCGAAAGCCCTCTAAAAAACGGGGTGCTTTCTATATAGATGGTCCTCCCGATATGTTGTAAGAATATGATTTTAACGTGATAGTCCTGCACGATTACATACAGCCTAATAAATGCTGCATTTTTTGCGCCAGAAATTGTTGTTGACCTGGAATGTTGCGCTAGCACGTTTAATCGGTTTGGATTAAATTGAACTATGTATTGGTGGCAAAATAGGCCCTACAGGGTGACGTGATGCAGCTCAGCAGCCGCTTCATTGCGCCCGAGGGACGCGTTTTTTGACGTTAAGCGAAAGGATGGCTACCTGGTATTGGGAAAGACGTTTATTACCTTATCTACTACTTTCGTCAAGCACGTGCGCTTAGCTTGACAAGTCACGCGCTTGTCTCAACAAGTCATCCGCTCCTTATCGGTGTGTTCGCAAGTAGTGGGAATTATGAACACGTAAATCTACATTAGTCACTGCAAGGGCCGTAAAGGGCGCCATCAGCTTGTTGGTAGAAAGCGTCGCGTTTTGAAGAATGTAATAAAACAAATTCTTACCGGTAAGACGCAATGATATCCGTTTTTACGAGTAATGCCAAGGTAGTACTCGAGCATTCCGGTTGACATACCCTTATGCGGATCGTACGTCATAGTCGGGATCTTTTGGGCTTGAGCCTTGACGATAAGGCTGGATAGGGAAGAAACATTACGCGGAAGGTGGAATATTTGCTAAAATACATGAAAGTTGGAGCCACGCACGAAATTGCTGTAAATTCACAATGGGTCGCATTGTGCTGACGCACATGTTGAAAAACAACTGTAATTACTAAAGCACTATGCCAGCTACTGCAAAATATAACGCTCCGGCACCGATCATCATTGTTTCTTCTGCTCACTGTGGCATTCCTGAAATTTAGGACCGCTGTGAAACCATTAAGAACTAAATTGTTTGCGCATAGTAGTTCCTCCTTCTCTGTATTAACTGTCTTAATAAAGTTTGCATACTATGTGTAAAACCTACCATTGGGAGTCTCATTTATACGATGCGGAAAGACCTGATTCTTCTTCTTTTCTTTGACGAGTACTGGTGTAAACTTAGTGTGTTGCCATTTATATAGACTGTTGTGGTGCCTTGGAACACATTCAAGCCACGTTCGGGGCTATTAGTTCCGCTCCGTTCCATATAATCTCATGCGAATAAAATCAATTGCATTTCAAAAGCGATGCTTCAGATTCAATCTCACTTTTATTGTCTACGACTAGCAGCGGTGCTCTTTTTTTTTAGGACGAGCCACTCACGTGTGAGCTGTAAGTGGCAGACGTCATTGTTACAAATGTAGATAAAAAACGCAAGAAGCACATAATTTTAGAATTAAGCTCCTTGAACGTTAACGATACAGTAGAAAACAAACACCTCAGCCAGGGCGCCACGCCACTCCTGCATACCATAAAAGACAGAATAAAGTTTTATCGCCCTCCACTGCTCACGGAATGGCTTCCGTCTATATTGTAGAGCACGAACACCGACTCGGCACCGCATTAGAGCAGTTGATAAAGTGAAGACATGTACATAATCAAACGAAAATTAACGAAACAGCCGTGGATTTCAAAGGTTATTCGGCACTGCAGCCGCCTATGATGCAGAAGAAAAATAAGTTTACGTGCTGGTTTCATCCCAGTCGCTTCGAAAACGAGATTATCGATGTTGACAAGCTGAGCTCCTCCAAACAAAAACAACGTTGAAGAGATGAGTTTGTGCGGAACACTTCAAAGGAAATTACCTTTCGCACGCGCCTGTATATACTCTGAACTATTTTTTTAAAGGATGATGGATTTACGAATGCAGTACTTCATGCGATGCCTTTGAGACTTTCTGTGCAGTATACGTGAAATGATGTGTTGTACTTTCTTCATTTACTATGATGTGCAATACTTACCTAAACGGGAGGCGATACTACCTCTGGGATTGCAAATACAGGTTCGACATCTTACGCTACAGCGAAGCATATCTGGGAATGCTGATTTCAGTAAAGGTATTAGAGATTCCAAATTCTACGTGGAAGAAAACAGCTATAAAATCTCTATTACGTGAATTTCGCTGAAGCGGTACAAATATTTCATCGCATAAGTGATCCTTATGGCTCTAAGAGAGGCCTCGAATGAAAGTCGCTATAGATCCCCGCAATCTTAAGTAGCTTTCTGCACATTAAACGCATGAAAACTAATTACTTTGTATCACAGCGACCTTTCTACTCAGCAAGCATTATTGAGAACACTGGGACCAGCCTGTGATTTGCGAAGCAATGCGTTGATGTAGTCACCAATATAAACTACCGTTCGTAATGCGATATAAGCTCCGACTTTACTTGCAGCTCCCGTGACTTAATCAGCATGGAATTTATTTTGAAACAGCTAAACACACAGCATTGAATTAATCTTAGGAAAATGCTCCACAAAACATATCTAAACTACAAAAAATTACTCAATAAGTCAATCTACAATATCTATACTACATTAAAAAAACCAGTGGTAATTTTTTGCCGTTTCCACGAATCGCACCGTGATTTGAATGCTGATTCGGCAACCTGTATACCCTCAAAAACCTGAATGAACAGCTTAATTTTTTCAATAATGTTTAAGCTCTTAAATGTTGCGGTCCTTAGACTTACTTTTGTAAAAACCGTAGATGACAGTACGTTTCTTCTATCAGGGTAATTCAGAAAACCTCTTCCGATGTGGCTTGTGGACGTCGCTACTTGGCTGTGGTTCACGACAAATAAGTGCCTTGAAGGCCAACCTTGAAAAAGTAAAGACAGTAAATTTAGTTAAAATGCGATGTAATTATTTCAGACATTTCAGGTATTACAATCGATAAATGATGCTTCGATAGGTAAAGTACATTTAACAAAAACTGTGGCAGTGTATTGCGTTCCCACAAATCGCACTGGGATTTCAAACCTGCTTGGAAAACATAAATTAGAACGAAAACCTGAATGAACGGCTCATATTTATCCTTAAAATATGAGATTATAATTGCTCAGGCACTTAGAAATACTTTGGTAACAACCGTAGATGCCTTCACGTTTCTTCAATATCAGGCTGATTTGGTAAGCCCCTTTTGATTCGGCTTGCGGATTTCTTTTACAGAAGGTACTGTCCGAGGCAACCTAGCCTGCTGAGAGTATGTGCTAACAAAACACATCGAGTTATGAAAGAGTGCAAAGAAGACTAGTGCCAGGTTTATGATGTAAGGAAATGACGGCAGTCATCTGTCAAGCATTGTTAAGGAATAATCCATAGGCGTCTCACATTTTAGTGTTGATTTATGAATGGCTAGTGCGTCGAGACTACGCTTTTTCTAAAGCACTCACTGGGAACGAAAGCGGCCATAAAAGGTATGAGCTGCAAATCACGACGCTGAACCGATCTTCCTAAATAGTACAGAAATATGAAGTTATGTTGCGTATAATAAAACCGGGTGTACGCTTGCACAGCGAGTACATATATATTTGGAATGCGAAATGTAGACATTCAGGGCAAACTTTCTTTGTAGCGACCAGTCATTGTCAGAAGTCGAAGCGTCAACACAAGTAAAGAAAGTAGACAGGCGAAGCGTTTCGACAGACTTAGAAAGCGCGTTCCATACAAACATATTTTGGTCTCCA
The DNA here is from genome assembly GCF_023375885.2 of Dermacentor andersoni. Lineage (NCBI taxonomy): Eukaryota > Metazoa > Arthropoda > Arachnida > Ixodida > Ixodidae > Dermacentor > Dermacentor andersoni. The sequence goes on along the minus strand of NC_092820.1, from coordinate 90,190,253 downwards.
CCATTTTTGATCTGCTTGACATCCCCGTTGTCGTTCTTTGACGGCGTATGCGAGGCTCTGTTGTCATGAGAAACCATAAACCCCTAATAACCTTGTCTTCGAGGTCCTTTTATATATTATTGAGTATTATAATATAACGAATGTTGCTATCCCTGACTGCTCTTTCGCTTCTTTTAAAGTGAAGTTTTGAAGTGAATGAGAGTATTTGGCACAAACTACGTATACAAGAACTCCAGGGCCTCGTGAGCGTGTGGTTAGAGTGGCTTAAGATTTACCCGTTGCTTGAAAAAATTATACTTGTGGCTAGGACTGGACCATGAAAAAAAGGTCACCAGCACAAGGGTGGAAGCCTATCGAAAAAATAACGTGTGTGAAATGAAAACACCTTTAAAAATCTATTTAGTCGCCGACGGTAAATACATCGAGTCACCCAACTCTGACACTCTCATTCGCACAACGTTACGTTCCCACACGCGCTCATCCGTATAAAGAAAAGTACGGCGTGTCTCCCAATTATGAATTGCAGCCTATGTCATCAAGTGCTGCCTCAGGGTATCTCCCTTGCAATGATTGCAGCAGCCTCCGACTGCAATATTTCCGCGTTGACTTCTAATGCACCATCGCCTGCCAGTCCCATTGCGCATCATGCAAATATGTTAGGAAGCGGGGCAAAAGTGATCGCCTCTGACCTTCCGGTTCCCAACGTGAACACGCTCCGTTGCCTTCTCAGGTGTGTACTCGGACATATTTGATCTCAGTGACAGACCACTGGGCCCGATATTCGTTGTGAAGCATCGCATCAACACTGGCGATGCAAGCGCCATACAACGACGACCCTATCGTGTATCCTCCACTGAGCGCCACGTCATACAGAAGGAAGTCGACAAGATGCTTGCCCGAGATATTGTTCAACCTTCTGCAGGTCCTTGGGCTTCACCAGTCAGGCTTGTTAGAAAGAAGGATAACAGCCGGCGCTTCTGCGTAGACTACCGGAATTTTAACAAGGTAACGAAGAAAGGCGTGTGCCCCCTGCCACGGATAGCTGACTCCCTTAACTGCCTCCACGAGGAAATTATTTTTCTTCAATAGACCTGCGCTGGGGATACTGGCATACTGCTGTTGAGGACGTGGATCATAAAGAGACCGCCTGAATTATACCGCACGACCACCTTTAGTTCAAAGTAAAGCCATTTAGGTTATGAAATGCCCCAGCTACATTCCAACGTATGATGGACGGTTTTAAGTGGGCTATGTAGATGTGCAACCTCGACGACCTAATCCTCTTTTCGCCGACATCTGAAGCATATCTGGATCATTTATCCACAATTCTTTCTGGTTTTCCGCAATGCAGGTCTCCAACGGAACTCGTTAAAGTGCAACTTCGGTTGCAGGCAACTTACTGTTCCCAGACATCTTGTTGATACATTTGGAGTTCGCCCTGATCTCAATAAAGTTCGTGTCATCAAAGATTTGCCTGTGCCGACCTGTGCCAACGACGTTCAAACCTTTGTGGGCCTCTGCTCCTACATTCGGATCTTCGTATGCAATTTCGCTTACGTTGCACGCGCTCCTACAGAACGTCTAAAAAAGACGTGCCCTTTTCTTGGGGTCATGAACAAGCTTGTGCATTCGCTGCGTTGATCAAGCGACTCATATCGCCAACAATTCTCAGCCATTTTGACATATCCGTTCACCTTGAAGTGCGCACAGACGCCAGTGGTCACGGTATCGGCGCTGTTCTGGCTCAACAACCGAACTGTTGCTACCGTGTCATTTCGTACGTGAGCTGTCTTCTCCAGCGGAAAGCAACTACTCGATCACCGATCGCGAATGCCTCGCACTCGTTAGGGCATATGGGCCCTATACGCTATATGATAAAGCCAATTACTACAGTACGACTAGCGAAATTCCGTCTTTTACTAGGAACTTGTAGTTACATATAAGCAGGGGTAGATTGAGAGTAACTGCGCGCTTTTCAAAACATAAATGCTGCGTTTAGTACGTCTTTACGACTGTCATGATAAATGACAGAGCGCGTTCCCCTTGGTTCTGCACTACTTTAAAGCGCTTGAAACGTAACAAAAAAAAAACGATTATTTCGCGTAGCGAAACCTTTCGGCATGGGAAAGTTATCACGAAACTACTAAACAATACTAGTTAGCAGCACATACAACACGTGATTTCTTTATTAGGACCGTTCCAAGCATTTTCTACTCGAAGACACGGTGTTTCTGGAAAGTGATAAAACCCGATAATATTAGCGGTTTCGGACTCAGGTGTTCGTGCATTTTGTTCAATGTTGACACAACTATTTGCCGACGAACTTCCAAATGTTCTGTTTTTCGATGTCAGTTCCATTTACAGATTTGGCCATTTTCGATGCCAGAAGGTATCATTAAGGTTACTGATTTTCTGATGTGCCTATCACCCGGCGGGATGGAGGAAATTAATGTGAAAGTGTCAAAAAGTACAAAGTGTGTGTGTACTTTGACCCGCAGTGTTATTTTTAAGCATTAATTTGACATAGGTAAAGTTCCAAGAGACTGGAAAACAGGGAAGGTCATTCCAGTCTTCAAGGAAAGCGATCGGTCTTTCAAGGTAACTACCAAGCTATTTCACTTACCGGCGTACGCTCCGAAGCTGTGAAACACGTGATCTACTCTCACCTTGCCAACTTCCCCACTCCATAGAAGTTTTTTGACCCTAATTAATGTTGCCTCCGTTGAGATCACTCACGCGAAGTGCAGTTGGCTTTATTCATGATATTTATTTGACCTTCGACCATAGCACTGCAACTGAAGCCGTATTCTAAGATTTCAGAAATGCTTTCGATAAGGGTCCGCGCTCTCATCTTTTGCTACGATTATCACGCTTAAACATTCAACCACTTGCTTTTAACTCGACCCAGTGTTTTTTAACTAAAGGGAAGCTCTTTGTACGCTAAGAACCATGCATCTGCTGTTTATTCTGTTCTGTCTGGTCTATCTCAGGGCACTGTTCTAGGGCCACTCCTATTTTTATTCTGCTATATTGACTTGTCATTCCATGTTTCCTTTGCAATATGTATTTTTCCTGATGATTGTGGCGTGTACCATCCTGTGAATAACCTCTCTTAACTCTCGTCTCTCCAATACGGTCTCTTTCAGCTTCAACACTGTTATGCAGCATGACTCCTTTTCTCGTATACTAGTAAGACTGAACATATTTCCTTCCATCCTCGACCTAAGTACATATGGTCCGCCTGCAACATTAATAAGTATACTGTATGTACCACTGACTCGAACAACTACTTAGCCATTCACCTGTCCCAAGATTTGCTTTTGTCAAATCAATTAATCCATATAACCAATTCCACTAATAGATATACCCAAATTCAAGTAGTAATTTGAATAGGAATATAATCCAGGCTAATCTATTCTCACTAACGGTGTCTAATCCCGTCAAAACTGTGCCGCTAAAGTTATGCTTTCCGAATAGTGATATTACACTAGCGTTTCTTCATTAATAATAAAGTAGAGCTATCACATCTTGCCTCTCGTCGTTGCAGCTCTCGCCTATGCCTATTTGCCATCGAGTGTTTGAACTCATCTTCGCAATGTCATCAGCACCATTGCCTTTTTTTTTCGTCCCCACGCCTATTTATTGTTCTTTTGATATCCTTGATGTATCGATAAATAAAATAGATATATTAGTTCTTCGGCCTACCTACCACGTGCAAACTTCGCGGAGAACAACGCCTACAATTCTGTTCCCAGGAAGCTGATGGTGAATGTCTCTAGATGTTTCAACACCGCCACAATACAGGCCGACATAGAACGCCACTTAATGAAAAGCGTATGAGACGACGGCTTTTATACGCCTTTTAAATAATTATGACGCAGTTGTTCAGGCCGACGAGCTTTGCCCAAACTGTAGATACAGGAGCAGGTTTGTAAAGCTCGACATTTGTCCGACGTGCCTACGCGAAAGCGAATCGTTGCTCTTATTGAGGTAAATGCACTTGTCGCCTATACCGAGGCTGCCTCCTGACCTTTAACTCAAGCTTTCTTACCATTGACCCCAGTCATACATTACGTCCAGCTCCTAGTTTCATTCAGGCGATGTTCGCACCCAATCTTGGAGAACCGCGCATTACCCGAAACCCGCTCGTCACTTTTGCTTGCGCTATGTACCACGGTTTTTGCCGTAGCCACGTTACGTCCGACCTTACGCACACGTGTCACCAAACCCGTTGTCGTCAGCGCTTCCTTATGGATCACTGCCCTCGGCCAGCAGCTATACGCCGTTCACTTTCGCCGATTGTTTCCGCACAAAAAAATGTCAGCCGTTCCCGAGGTTGTCGATAAATATAAAAAGAAAATACGTTGCCCTTCCTTTACGAATGGCATTGACGTTCATGTAGAAGGAGTCCCTGCACTCACACTCAGCAACAGTGGTGACGCAGTATCGGTCAATAGTGCCAAAGTTTGCCACTTGCTACTACATATTTCTAGCCAAGTGTCCAGCATATAGGGCCATTCTTCAAACGCAGCCCGCATCACATCTACGGCCACATGCACCTCTCACGCTGTCCTTGACCGCCTCCTATATTACAGAGTTTCCGAAGATATGTTCTTCGTCATGCGATACTCTTTTAGGCTGCTACTTTCCGTTCGTTCATAACGACATAATCAAGTTTTACTATGCTGAACTACAATTCCTGACGCTACATTTGTTGCGCGAAAGTAGCCAATGACACAGTGTTTGTTGAGGAAGACATCGCAATTCCACTTTCTTTTTCTGCCCTTGCCACAATGTGCCGCAGCACTAATGCCCAAGGGTGGGCCTTACTTACATTCTGTCTCGTGTTCATTCCATGCAAATGTTCTCCCTCTATTGCGCCATCCTAGGAGTTTGCGATGACGTCATCTGACTTTTCATAGGCAAGCAGCTTTCATGTGCCGCATTTTCCTTCGCCATAGCTGTATACGCCGCATACAGTTTGCCAATCATTCGGCCGTCATGAAGAGGGCATATTTGGTCACTGCTAAGATTCAAACATGGACTGGAACTCTTGCTCCAGAGCTTAGTTCGCAATTTTTTTGACTCCCTCTGACGATCTTGTGACGCCTACAAACACGCTCAGCAGTTTTGTCTGCTAGTAGGTTTCTCTTTTCTTTTGACTGCTACAATCTTTTGGGGTGCACATCACCTTGTTATCAGCACCTCGACAAGGGATTCATTGAACGAATCCAATAAATGTCATATGGTGCTTCAGCGTCCCAAAGCCATGTAATCAAAGACCGAGTTTCTCATATCTTCAAGCACGGCGTCGACCAACCTTACGAGAGCTCATGGGGTTCCCAACTAGTTTTTCTTAAGAAATATGAATTGACACGAATCTCTGTTGATTACCGTCTTCTCAAAAGCATATCTCTCTAAAGCGGTTACCCTTCGTCAAAAATTGATGACGCATTTGGCAGCCTCTTAGACGTAGACATTTTAACTTGTCGACTGATGTAGTCGCTATGAGCACGTCCTTATGGTGGACGACGACCAACGTAACATAGATTATCAGAGGACCAGCCAAGATGGCTAGTATTGAATTCGAGGCATTTTTTGAGCAAGTGGGTGGGTCATAGATAATCACAAATTGCGTGGAAAACTGCAACTTTGCCCTCTTCAACCAACCTTTTTCACGCTGACATCAGTCACTCTAATGTAGGAATAGGCACCTACCGCTCTTCAAATACGCTTTTTGACTCTTACTTGAAGCAAGGGTATTAAATTGAGGTTTCTCATTCGTTTTACGAGCCCGCCATTTTACTGCCTGAGTTTTTTAGGGTAGGTAATATTTTTATTACTTTCAACGGCACGCATCTCATTTGTACGTACTGACATCTTCCTTCTATTCCCACACTCTGTGGTATACAGAAAACAAACATCTACATGACTTATTTACGCATCTCTGGTTTTAAGCCTTTGTAGTTGCAATAGCACGTTCACTCTCAAACGACAATGTAGCTTTTGGCTCTGCTTCGCAAGTGTGGTGCTTTATGGTGAGTTAAACGTTTTTATTTATGACAAGACTTACTACGTCATAAGTCGCAGTGATAGTCTTCGTGTTCAAGAAACAGCGCAGAAACCATTATTTCTGGTCCGACGTGATCACGTGGTGACTTTGGCGTTGAGCTGGTATGCCCGAGCGTGCGCCTTGAAACCCCGGCCGCGGCAGCCATATTTCTATCGAGACCAAATGCAAGACTGCCCGTGTGCCGTGCTTTTGAGGCCCCTTACAGATGGGCATTCCGTCACATTATACCGACAGCGCCCACTACGGTGTTCCTCGTAATCATACCGTGATTTTTGGCACATAAAACTGAAGAATTCGTTTTATAAACTTTTTGCTGTTTCGGCGTCAAGGATTATTGAAACACACTACTGATGTGTATCAAGCTGGCATTTTAGAGATAGGAGAAGAAGGCCACAGCTGCCTATGTGCTTACGTGCATATGTCACAGTACTGTTTTAAGGGCAACATAACCGTATTTCGCATTAAATAGGCAAAGTTGCAAGCACTCCTGAGGCGATAGTTGATATACGCACGTGTGTCTGCACATTTCACTGGTGATACGTTGCTTAAATGTCTTTCATAGCTTTGCTTTCTTTGAGCTTGCAGTAGGAATTGGGAATCAAAATCCGAAAAGAAAGCACTTGAATGAAAATGCACTGCTTGGCTTTGAGAACTCCATCACTAGCATGCACAGTCCCCTTCACTTCATTTTGGGATACGGCTTTTAGTTTCGGAAAAATGTAATGGGAGTCAATTTTACTCATAAGCGCTCCCTCAGTAAACTTCATCCTTAAGGCACCCAGTTGTGGAACTGGGACAATTGCGCAATAACAGAAAATCAGGCGAACATCAAGTACAATGAAATAAAGCTGTGCAGATGCCAGTTCCGCTGATGTGAAGCGTGTCAATGTTGTTTATTCTGGTAACTGTTTACAATATTTTCCCTGACACCATATTAGGAGTAAAAACACCTCATTGGCGGACAAGACTGGCGCACATTACGATAAATTACTAAAAGAACAATTCAAATATATACATTGTCGTTCGTCCTATCATTTATTTTTCCGATACGTTCTTTTTCCGAAAGAGGATTACTTGCAGCAGGAGGGACTGTCTGCATACACGTTATCTAAGCTATTAATTTAAACAGTTTCACACTACTGCATATCATTTGGTTTGTTTCACTTGAAAATTTGTAGTTTCCAGTTTCTGAAAGATGGTGTCTTATTTTTTTCAGTGTAAAAACCAGCTGTTACTTGACAGCCATCTTATGAATGTGGTAATGTCATCCGCGTCATACCGACAAGATGTTGCAGTCTTCATGAAGGAAGATGAGATGCCATCAGGAAGCGTAGGTAAACAATGTCCTTAAAGTAATATCGCGCCTTGATTGGTTGTTTGCGAAGTACCTCATTAACCACGTCGTGAAGCCAGGCAAAGATGTCAGTACTACAAATGTGCCCTCAACAAATCGCGCAAGCAAGGCCAAATGAAAGTGCCATCCCATAGGCGTATCTGCCTTCATCTTCACTATCACATCCTCCGATATACAGTTAGGCAGAAAATTGTGACCATATTAGAGTCGATCTTGCACAGTATAGGGCCATAATTTTAGGCACAATATTGTAATAATTTGAAATCACACAACTCTGCGATCTTGTGTGGTTCCTTGTGCATACAGTGTACACTTGTAATGTCGTGATATTAAAAGTATAGCTATTTTGTTCATTTCATTTTTGCAGTGCCACAGAACCTGTTTTGCTGATTAGGAAAATTATTTTCGATTGTTTCAGGTCAACATTTTACCGAAAATAATTTTGATTTTAATTCTTACATCAAGCTTCAGCTTTCGTTCTCAAGTTAGAACGAGTGAAAAGTTCAGGGCAACTCTAACTAGGCCTCTTTTGCGTCCCGGATTTGTTTCGGATTAAGGAAAGTGAATATTGTACCAAGATCTTACTTGCGTCTGTGGTTGACGTAAATACTTTAAGCTTTCAAACCACTTCTGAAGCAATCTAAGCACAATCAAAGCAGACAAATCGAACAGAAGACCAGGTGCCTTCTGCGCTTGGTCGTGTCCAGCCTACTGTCATTTGCATTTATTCTATTCAGTGTTACACTTGCTTAATCAGATGTTGAACAACTTTCGCAAGCCCGAGTTATCATTGGCAAGGCCACCTAAAAAATTCGCGCAGCAACACTTCTGGCAGTAATCTGAGTATGCGTGCGCACTGTGCGACTTGCAATGTCCACACAACCTGCTGCCATTATCAATGTTATTAAAATTAAATTATGGGGTTTTTTGTGCCAAAACCACTTTCTGACTATGAGGCACGCCGTAGTGGAGGACTCCGGAAATTTCGACCACCTGGGGTTCTTTTACGTGCACCTAAATCTAAGTACACGGGTGTTTTCGCATTTCGCCCCATCGACATCAATGTTATGGAGCTTGATTTGACCAGTATGAAGCCTTATCAACTCTCATCGGTCCTTCGCTCATCATGTTCGCTAGCGAGTGTTGTAAGGCAGGTTTATTTAAGGTAAACTTCATTGCGACACTTGAACCTAGGAACATTGAAGTAAATGAATTGAAAGAAATTTGCTGATGTTAATTAGTATAGAGGTAATTAGGATAGTCAAACCCTCGACCTTTGATGGCGGTGGAACCCACGGATTGAGGTGTAAATTAGGGTGAGTAAAAGGTAATTTAGCGCCACTTCTGCAAAATCACCACTACAATTGGCGTGCAGGCTATGCAGTGTTTTATTGTTCGTTCGGATGGTAGTTTTGAAGCGTATGATGTTGTGTGTCGTATGGATTATTGCAATTATTGCATGCACTGATCTTTTCACCTTGCGGAGCGCTTGTAGCCTCTGCCTTAGGTGCGCATGCGCCATGCATTATCTCACGTGATCGAAAAATTCCCGACTGAGTAGGTATAGAAATTATTCTGCATTGAAAATACCATTACTTTCATGTTGATATAATATTTATGGCTGAGTGTTGATGATCGCCTATAGGTATCTTTATCGCTTCGCATGCTATTCGGTGAACCGCTGCCCTAAGGGCATTGTTACGGTTAGGCTGCTGCTCAGATCGTGCGCGTGTGTTTGGAGGCCGGTGTCGCGTCGCTTTTGGATGCTGCTTCTGAAGCACTCATATGACACGGTGACGTTAAAACTAGCTCAGTGTGGACGCAAAGTGCGTTTTACCGCTTGCGGAGAGAATCAAAAGGAGTCAGCATAGTATGCACGTTTGCCGGAATCTGTGACGCCACATCACAGAAGCGTCTTGCACAGTTTTTTTTTCTATAAGCACTATTATCGGGCGCGATCTCACGGTGCTCGAGAGCTTCGTGGCAGGAACTGTCATTGGTGTGTTGTTCAAAAGGCGCAAATGAGAGTGCGCCGGGGTTGATACTGCTGCTTCTAACGACGAAAGAAAGGAGAATCTGGCCTTTTCAAATGTCAGTAACTTTTTCGCGTAGCATTTTCGTCTATGCGAGGTGAACATGTTCCTTTGGTGTCGGCGAACTCCCGAAGTTAGGTGTTAATTAAGGTGAATGAAAGGTAATTTAGTGGAGCTGTTGCAAAATCACCACTGCACTTGCTGACGAGGGTATGCAGTGCTCTATTTTTGGTTCGAAGGCGTGTTTTCAGCTTTTTTATTATTGAAGCTATGATGTTCTGTGTTGTATGGGTGATATCAGTGAATATGTTCACTGTCCGTTTAACCTTTGTGAGTGCTTCTAGCCTCCACTTTACGTGCGCATGAGCCATTCATTGTCTCGCGTGATCGACAAGCTGGCTGAGTAGGCATAGATATGATTACGAATTGAAAAACAATATGCTTTAACGTTGATCCAAAACTATCATTCGTGTGCTGTTCAGAAAGCTCAAATGAGACTCTACGCCAGGGTTGTTATTGCTGCATCTACCGGCAAAAAAGTAGAATCTGACCTTTTCACATGTCACCGACTTTGTCGCGTACCATTTTTGCCTATGTCAGCGGAACACGTCTCTTTGGTGCCAGCGAACTTCAAAGAGCAACTTGTCTAGACAATGGTAAAATGACTTTCGAGCTCCAAAACCACCGTTTGAAGAGTGCATTGCTCTGCAGAGGCAGTTAATTTCGTTTGAAATTTTTATACTCTTGATGACTACAGTTCTGAGTTACTTGAAAGCTTTCCTGAAATATCGGCGAAATTTTAATTTCCTCTTTTTTGAACACGAATGTTTTAACTGGAATTGGAAATATCCGCAGCTACTTTATCCGACTGCAGACTTTTAATCGTAAAGCGGCATTTATAATTCCATGTTCTGCGTGGTTGTAGTGCGAGAATGGGCTATGTTACTCTACCAACTTGGCGAGGCATCTAAACAAATAAAGTGTTACAAGAAGATAAGACCCTCTCGTTCAAGGTTACCACATTACCCACCCACGTCTTCAAGGTATGCACGCTATTCGTAATAGCTCTCACTGGCACACACTCACTATTTGGACCACACCAGCTATTTTGCATAGTTCTCTATGTTACGCGTGCTAAAGTATTTATACCAATACGCGGTTTGTTATCACCACTTTTGCTCATGCTTCCCTCCTTATGCGCGTTTAGCCCTAATAACGGGCTTTCACACCAACAATGTTTTCGCATTTGTGGGTTCTTTCGTTTGTCCAGTCAGCTCCCTGCAATATGTTCTAGTTACGTGAGTAGCCACTGGAGTGAGAGCATTCAGGTTCTAAAAACTAAAAATACCTGAGCAGGTTTTTCTTTTGAATGCGACAGCGTTTATTTTCCTTTCTCTACACAATCTTGCTGGACAGTTTATTTGGCCTCCATAATATGACCCTGTAGCCGACGTAAAAATACAACAAATTTAAAAGGAGAGTGTCATACGCGGAGCAGAATTGTGGTTCTTGGCGTGATGGGCGGGCACATTACTTAGCACCCGAAAGAAGTTTTTTTTTCCCTTTAAATACAACAAATTTAAAAGGAGTCTCATACGTGGAAGAGAATCGGGGCTCTTTGCGTCATGGGCGGGCAGCTTTGCTCAGCACCAGACAAAAGATTTTCCTCTCAACCACATATCAATAAAAAAACCGCAGAACTGTTTTACAAGCGATGAGGCTAAGGTACCAATATGCTTAAAATTGAGAGATGCGAAAACCACTCTATAACAAAGACATTCGCTTAGACTGCGGATGTCTAACCATGCACACAGTACACACACAACCCAGTATTACCTAAATATGGTTTTGCTCATCGTCGGGTTTCTGAATGTCTAACGCACGTGCTGCATTTACAGAGACCAAATTTTAAGAACTTTTCGCAGTTTACGGGCGTGTCACATGGCGGTCTTCGAAGTATTTTAACGCACCCCGCCAACAGCTCCGGTCAGTCAACAGTTGGAAGGGGCACGTAATACGTGGTAGTAAGGAGCAGATGCCCAAACGAAACCTGTATTGTTTATCTTTAGAAAGAAACGGGGGAAAAGCAAACTATGTGAGGACTCTGTGGTGGACATGTGCATTCGCCTTCCTCGAACAAAAATGCATTAGCCGATTGAAAACGAAATAAAACCAGATGCCATGTGCCGCTGCCAATACACCAAACATAGTGATTCTCTACTAGAATTTCTCTCAGAGGAAGTCAGTGCCCGTAATAGTTACAGTTAGTTCAACAGGGACATTTTGAATCATGGGAACTAATGGTTTTCCGAGAACTGTCCGTTACTGTACTAATACCTACAGCAAGCACGGCGGGGACATATATGTTGTGTTTGTTAGAAGCATGCAGCTTTCGACAGAGTTGAAATGTGTATCAAGCTTTCGCATTCAACGTCCGTTGACTGTCGTCATTGGCACAAAAAACGATAAAGTGAAAATCGAATAAATGTATGCGTGTGTGGGAGTTCAAAAGTGTGTGTGTGTTTTAATTTTTTCGCAGTAACTTCTGAAATCAATGTTAGATCGGTGCAGCAACAATTTTTTGTAGGTCTTCAAGCAGGCGTAAAACATGACATCCACGAAGATAACAAGTAAACATGAACTGCGAGCTAAAATAAATGCACTGTCGCACATACGAGGAAACGAAAGTCTAAGAACCTGCTTTGCGAAAGGGAGCATTCGCATGTTACTTATTGGCGATTGTCTTTACACAACCAGATAACATCTCAACGTGGATAGGCATTAAGCGGCATCATCGAGGGCTCTCCTCTTGACGTGATGTCACAATTAACAATGTTAGATCACTCCATGGTACGACAACTTCTTCTCTTTGTTCGTTATAGAAACGCTCACGATTAGCTCCTCAGAGATTGCATGATCTCAACATGGCGATCCTAGTCGAGCCGTCAAAACACGTCCTGTTACAGATCAAGTAATAACGTGAATGTTCAACTCCGGAAGTATGGGCTAATCTGCTCACACAAAGAAATTATTATGTTAGTGTAACATTTGAATTAGATTTAGGGATGTCATGCTGAGGGGAACAAAGTCACGGATTCAATTCTATTGCCCACGGGTCGCATTCCAATGAAGAACAAGTGAAAAAAAACTTAAGGTTGATTTCTCTTTATGACTAATTGGTTGTAACACGAACGGAAAACGTCTACACTATGAAGAAAGGAAGGTTTGTTCCACATTCACAAATACCAGTGCATAAATCTCAGTATTTTATTATGCAACCATCGCTTGAAATGTCAAGTTGTGACAGTGATTCAGTCTACCAGACGTCATAGTATATCGCACGGCAAGGTGAGTGCGTAGGTGGCATAACAAAGTCCTAAGAAAGCTGGTGGTTTTGTGTGTGCTTCGCTCTGCACAAGTGCCAGACTAAGGAGAAGCGCAGAAACGAAGTCAGCCAAGGTGGCTCCATCAAGCACTGAAGTTTGTCTGGGATCTTTTCTAAAAAAGAGCCAGGAACGAGTCAGTAATGCCATCTCTCGCGCATGCCTACCGACTAAAACCACACGACACTTCCAAGAACATCAATCTTCACTATTTTAATAGATGTCCAGGCTCCCGGCTTTGCTTTCCATGGCACAACTTAGTTATAAAACTCATTAGACCTAAATATCATCATTTCCTTTATAAAAGCGGCCATATCAAAATAAAGTTCTTTGTCTGTATGTCTTCCTATTCCTACTTTTCGAAACATAAAACAGGAAGAAAATGGCAAAGTAGGGTCATCTCACAGATTTCGCTGACAGCTGCGTGACATAGTTGTGATTCCACAAATTGCCTACGTTTCATAATTTTTATCAACGTCGATGGCTCAAATCAAAGGTCCCCTTTCAAGGGACTAGATTTTATCTCCATCTTTTTATTACAGTGGTTGCAGAGGAAAACGATTTCTCCTTTCACGTGTATTTGAATAGGAGCAATCGAGCGAAAGGGTAAATAAAACAAAAACAGTACTTGTTTCGAATGTTAACTTCCTTAAAGACTTAATGGTTGTGACCATTATTCGTGGCTTGGCACTGTCAGCACTCAATCATATGCAGATAGAACTTTTTTTGTGTTCCTTCCACCGTCCGACGTTTCGGTTGCTAGTAGGCATTTGTAAACTCTCATTTTGATCCTTATCCTTTGGAACAGTATTTTATGCCTTCGTTTAAACCATGGCACTTCCAGGTTCAAAATTCGCTCCCCTTTTACTCTCTCCCTATATTTAGGTTACACAAACCTAAAGTCTGTCTTACATGTCAGAAAATGATTTGTATGTTGTACCCCTATGTGCATGCTCTAATGCAGTTGGAACGTGATCATTATATGTGCCAATCTTATAGAAGAACAGAAACGGCTGGCACACCGACCAAACATTTCCATCGAAATATACAACTACGCTCGTCTAAGCGATATGCGTGAAGAGCGGCCAGAATACGACCGTACTAACTATTCTAAGCCAAAATAAAGAAAAGAAAGTTCAGAAAAGGCGTCAGCGGTCTCCGACTTATTTGTTTTCAGTGCGAAAAGGAGGGTGTAACTTACATTAACCACAGCAGATATCAGATGCAATAAAGGTACGTACAAAAAAGAAGGGTGCATGTGTGTGTGTGTCTGTGTGTGTGTGTGTGTGCACGCTAAATTTGAGGCTCTGGATTTCTGCCAAATACAGACTGCCTTACTTGAGTTAAAATTCGCAGTCATTGAAAATCAAGTATGCCTTGTGCTTCCATTTTTGTTCACTCCTGCATTCAGTGAGTTGCTGTGCTGCGCTATGAACTTTGAATTCTATTGAAATCTTCCCAACTTACGCTGCTACAGCTGTCCCATAGCTCCAGAAATGCTAGTTGCTGCTGTGATGCACGTAATTCAACCCACTTTTCTTCGTTTTTGATAAACCAAACAATGCAAATATATCCCTTGGTAAGCTGATGCCTAAATGTTCTGCTTTCTGACAACAAGCGCGAACTTGCTACAATACTTCAGAAGTCAAATCGCAGCGATTACTTGCTGTTGCAACAGAAGCTTATATATTATATAAGCTGCAAAAGTTACACCGTCAGTTTATATGATTATAAGCTGTGCCTAAAATCATTTCAATTAGCCGGGTTTTCCTCTAACTATGATACCACGCCACGCACACGGCGAGCTTGCAACAAGACTGAAGCTATCTTCTGGCACTGTTGTGGACGCTAACTAGGTCACATTTCCATACACCAAACACAAAAACACACGATCAAACGAACACATCGTAACAGCGCAGGTGTAGCAGCTCGCACATTCAACCATCCAACCGCTACTACACCGTCATTTGTGACTTGTGAGGCTGTTGTGGCCTCCGTGATACCTGAAATATTAACAGGTACACTATTATTTTGAGCCGCGTTGCACCCAACTACGTACCGATGTTGCGAGACGGAAAAAACCATTGAACGGTCTATATTGAACGCCTATATTTTGCGTTAGAAACAAATTGTGTGACGTATTTTGATTTTGAAAAAGTTCTAGCATATGCAGCCAGCAAAAACGTGGCCTTCGAGCTCAGTTTATGCCATCCTTAAGAATCTGTCGCTGGGCCGTGATTTCAACGATTTGTTTGGTTTAGGTCAGCTGTACTGAAGTCCCTTCATGGCCATTTGTGCCCCTGTCGGTGCTACCTGCGCCGTCACTTCGTTTTAAATAAATTTCTCGCGTGTGAGCACCGGTGGTAATAACACCGGTTACATTGGTGCTATCCGCATTTGCTTATGTGTTGGTGTGTTCAATGGGCGAGTGTTGCGTTCCCGTAGTCCCTGCCTTCTGTGTTTATAATGCGATCAGCGAACATTCCTCAGAAAAACTACATGTCACTGCAGCATGCATATGTCCTATGTCGTGTGTGCCAGAAATGTGCGGTATAGTACAATGTGTTTGCCGCCTAGTGCCTCAGTGAATTCCTGCGAATAGACGCGGCCGCTTACGTGCAGATTCTTTAGTGTTTGCTCATTAGATTTGTGATTTACCGGCATCTGCGACAGAACCAACAACACACTTTTGCATGGCGTTATATGATGACTGTGGGATTTTGTGTCTTGCTCGGCTTCTTCAATCAGTGGCCTTATAAAGATGGTCTTGCTTGACATGAAAATATCCGTAGTAAGGTGGAAATATTCTGGCTCTTATTCCATGAGAATTGGCGTAAGTGGTAATTTTACAATATCAGAGCAATCCAGCTCTGGACATCTAGCTATAAAGCAGAACATCTTGGCGCAACCTAGCAATACATACACATATGTATTTACACAATGTATGATCATTTTACAAACCGGCTTTCTCATCTATCTCCCAATTTGGCAAGTGAATGTACGAGTTGTTGGAATACTAATAAGATTACGCTTCTTTTTACCATTAAGATTGAAGCTCCTACTTTATAATTCTCTTTTTATCTCATATTAACTATTGTCCCCTCGTATGGAGCAACAGGACTACCAATAACATCTACATTCCATAATTATTGCAAAAAAAAAGCCATCTGTCCGATTTCAAAGTCTTTATTCGATCCGTATACTGATCCTCTTTTTTGCCAATTAAATATATAGCTCCGACAAAATCGATCTATAATACAATTTTGCTAAAACGCTTTTTAACAGAAACAAAAGGTAGCACTAATTTTCTCGCGCTCTTGTCAAGGCTAACATTAAATGCAAGCAGTTTCAATACACGTCACAGAGAAACTTGGCATATTCCGCACTCAAGAACTCATGACGGAATCAAATGCTGCGCCATGCACTGCCATCTCTACTTAACTCTCTTCTTTATTCGGCATACTTATTATCATTTCAATTAGTTGCCCAAACTTGCCACTCATACTGTCATTGCCGTGTATGCTTAGTGCTTTTCTTTGTGTTTTGTTCTGATGAGCATGCATTCTAAGCTGTAATTGCAGAGTGACTTATTTGTTTTTGTATTTCTGTGAATGTTACCCGTAAATGAAAAGTGATTTACGTTGTCTTAATTTTTGTTGTTTGCCTTTTCCTGTTTTTTCTAGCTTGCGTGACAATTGCAAGTTATGCATTCATGTCAATTATTCGCCGCTGTGTGAAAGTAATTTCGTATACATAGTCCCATTTATCTACACATTGTTTATATTTATATTATTTTCCCAGTACATGTGTTCCTCTTGCATTTATGCACGCATTGCTACGTGTTGCCAAAGAAACCAATAAGGGACACACACCTGCTCAAGCCGATTTTATGGTTTTTGTCTGTGCCCCAGTCATCTGTACGTTGTATAGACGCGAAAAATAAAGTTTAAATGCATAGCTTCGTGGTCATTGAAAGTTTTGTGTTAATGGACGTGATATCACAATTCAGCTCACGTTTTCTGTCATAAGTGGCAAGCACAGCTCTCTTGCGATGGTTTCTATTGTGATGGTTCCCATCTTTAACATTTTCAGGCTGACACTCTCTCTTTCTGTCGCCACGTCGAATCATTGAAGATTTTCCGTGCTCTGATTACTTCTACATATTTCCCTTTACTCATCAGCTTCATCACAACTACTAGCCCTACACCCACATAACAATATCCTGACCAACTATGTGTCCTTCCAAAGACTAGTACAGAATAAGAATTAGGCAACAGTCCACCTTGGGTTTTTCTCACTGGACAGAATCTTATTTTTCAATTATATTTCTCTTTAAATCTTACTTTGCACTGTTAACTTTACCAGCAAGCTTCCTGCATGACTTAAGGAACAGCTTTAGTTTTGTAAATACTTGACAAATGGTCCTGTAGGGTTAAGTGTACAATATATGCAGAAAAAATGCTACCATGCAAATATGCATTTAAGTTCTTACAAAACAGGAACCAGTTTCTTTAAGATAACTACTTGGGCCTCGTAGTTACAAGTCATCCGCTCTGGGCTAGACATGGTCATGCAGATGCGCTTAAGGTACACATGATTTTAGTATTAAGGGACGAAGAATTGATACCAGACAGATCTGGCTTTCTACGTAACACGTATTGTTCTGTACGAACCATATATAAATGGATTCAGGGCACATATGCTTCCATACTTGCTACATATTCAACGGATACGTGGCACGTATGAAGGCATGCGTGCCTCGTAAGAATGCATACGTGGCTCATAAGAATGTATACATAGGTCGTAAGAAGGTACACATCGCAGGTATAATTTCACAGTACATCTTTAATAGGGACCTCACGGGAGCTCATGGGGGTCGCAACTAGTTTTTCTGGAGACGAAATATTAACTGATTCGACTCTCTGGTGATTACGGTCGTCTCAAAAACATACCTCACTAATAGTTATCCTTCGTCGAAAATTATTTACTTGGCTCACTTCTCGACTGATGTAGTGGCCACGATGTAGTGGCCACGTATACTCTAACCCAACAATGTAGCTATTGACTGTGTTCTGCAAATGTGGTGCTTTCACGTAAAGTTAAACGTTTCCTATTGGTGACAACAGTTGACACGTCATCTGTAGCAGTGATAGCCTCCACGTGCAAGAGACAGTGCAGAAACTATTTATTTTTGGTATGTATTTTTGGTGCCACGCTAGAACATAATGGATTTGGCGTCGCCCTGGTAAGCCTGAACGTTAGTGTAGGAATCGCGGTGGCGGCAGCCGTATTTTGACATAGGGGAAATGCAAGAATGCCCACGCACTGTGCATTGGGTGCACGTCAGACTGCCGCATTTTGTTCATTTATTCCGGTGTCATCCACTACGGTGGTCTTCGTAATGGTACCGTGGATTTTGCACGTAAAAGTGCAGGACTTGCTTTAGGAACTTATTGCGGTTCGGCAACAATGATTTTTCAAATACACTACAGTTGTCAATCAAGCTGCGATTTTTGAGGTAGGAGAAGGAGGCCGATCTTCCTCTGTGCTTACGTGCATGTGTCATTGTGCTCTTCTACGGTCCAGATATTTCCAATTCGTATAAAATAGACAAAGTCGCATGCAATCCTTACGCTGTAGTTGACGTACGCACATGTATCTGCGTATATAATTCGGAATACGTAGCTTACCGGAAATTCCTAGCTTTGCTTTCATTTATTTCGCAGTAGGAATTGGGCATTGAAATATGGAAAGCAAGCATTTGAATGGCATTGTACTGCTTGGCTTTGAGAAATCCATCAGATGCATACATAGTCACCTTCATTCCATTTGTGACACAGCAATTGGCTTCGGGAAATTGTATTATGATTCGATTTTACTAATCAACGGTCCCTCAGTAAACATTATCCTTAAGGTGCGTAATCGTATAACTGCAACATTTCTTCAATAAAACGAATCAGTCGGACATAAAGTATTGTGAAATAAAACTGTGCAGATGAGAGTTCTGGTGCTTTGTGGCATGTCAAATTTGATTGTCGACCTAACATTTTATAATATTTTTTGACCTCGTACTAGGAGTAAAAAGACCTCATTTGCACATAAGACTGGCGGATATACCGATAAATAACTGAAAGAACATTTGTAAAATATGCATTGTGTATCGTCCTGGCCTGTCCTTTTTCTAAAATGCTCTTTTTTCGGAAGAGTATTACTTGTAGCAGTATACAATATCTGTATACAGCATCGAGACAGCAAGTTGGGCCAGTTGGTTACCAATCACAGAAAGGTTCGTTAAAGCGCAACAGAAGACACGGACGAAAGAAGGTATGCAACGACGACACGGTGCTAACTCTCAAATCATATTTTATTGAAGATATATTTAACATATGTATAGAATCCAGTTCATAACCATGACATGAACAAGACACAGAGATACATCGAGGCCACTGTGACGAACTGACGCATAATAATATTGACACAGGCAACCCAGTTCCTTGTCATGAAGAACGATAGACGGCTTGCTGATACACGCTTTGTCCCTAAACTTTATATTGTAAGCCTCAGCAATTTCATTTATGCATTGGCTCACGTGTTTAAAAATGAGATTAATTTTTTTTTAAATAGTGGCGACAACCGCACGACTTCCAATGTTCCGGCAGATGAACTGGCATCTATATCGCTTGACGAAATAATAATGCTCCCTAAGTCAAACATTCACACATCGCTTTGTTTGCCCTACGTTCTCTCTACCACAAGATAATAGAATGGGATATATAACCTGCTTAGCACAAACGATGTGCTCGTTGACATGTTTGGCAGTGCACTTTCCCTTTACTTGCTTCTCCTTCCACAAATTATCAACTAACGCCCATATGCGACTTATGTTTCGCAGAAAAACGAACATCAATGATGTACCTTGAACGAACGTTCTTAAGCCAATGCGCCAACTTGTGTACTTACGGTACAACTGCGTTTCCATCTTTTCTTCGTATTTAGATTTACTACATTGGCGTTTTACGCCCTTGACGTCACGAACCGTACTTTCACTCGCAGATGAAACAATCACTTCAGGGTAACCAGCATCCAGTAACCGATTTACCTGATCAGAAAAGGCAGCCTTCGACATATGAAAACAAGACTCCTTTAATGCAGCATTTAGGGTAGCCGTCATTAAAGCGCACTTCACTACTTTAGAATGACCGGATTTAAAGTTCAAAATGGGCTTAAGCGACCTGGGATGATATTTCCGGCTTTCTTGACTTTTACCAAAGGTTAATCTCAGGTTCAGAAACTGCAGTTGATGATCTTTAGGCACTTCGAAAGTAAAATCAAGGCCCTTACCTGGCTGCCTGAATACCGTCAAAACTTCATCAACAACCTTGGGGTGACTGTCTCTGGCAGAAAATACAACGAAATCATCAACATAGCGGAAAACCTTATGAACTGGCATTTATGTATATGTTAGACATATCTTCAATAAAATATCAATTGAGAGTCAGTGCGGTATCGCCGTTTTATACGTTCTTTTCTCCGTGTTTTGTTTAGCGCAGTAACAAGCCTTACTATGATTCTTTATACACATGATCTAAACAATTGATTTATAAGAGTTCCACACTACTGCATATGATCTGCTTTGTCGAACTTGAAATTTCGTATTTCTGGTTTCTGGCAGTACGTTTCTTGATTTTCACTGTAACACCAGTTGTCAGTGACACCGACATCTTACAAGTTTAGCAAAGCGATGTACCACAGTTTAGCAAAACGTCATAGCGACAAGACGTTGCAGTCATCGTTAAGTGTGTCCCGAACAAACTGTGTACGCAAGGCCTAACGGAAATGCCATCACTTAAGTGTCTCTGCCATCAGCTTGACCATCACGTGCTTCGATATAGTTATGCTTATTATTTTGATCATATTCAAGACCACTTTGAATAGTACAGGCCATCATTTTATGCAAAGAATTCTAATGATTTCAAAATCACACGCCTCTACGATCATCTGCGGTTCCATATGCACCCTGTATACTGACTTCGAGACATTAAAATATTGCTAGTTTGTTCATTTCATTAGTGCCGTCCGCAGAAGCTATTTTCTTGGTTAGGACAATTATTATCGATTGTTACAGCTCATATCTGGCCAAGAATTTGTAGATTCATTCTTATATACAGTTTCAGTTTTCGTTCTCAGGTGTACCAACGAGTGAACAATTCAGGAAACTCTACACAGTTGAAAAACACAGCAGGTAATTTCAGTCTGTCATAGTTTGGGACGTTTTGTTTCTGACGTCTATTGTGTTATGTCTGTTGTCTGCAGCCATCTTTGTCGCTCAGCATGCTATTCGGTCATCAGCTGCCCTCAGAGGATTGTTACTGTTAGGTAGATGCTCAGATCATGCGCATGTGAGAGGATACAACTGTTGAGTTGCTTACGGATACTGCTTCTGATTTAAGCGCTCATATGACATAGTGACGCTAATACTAACTCCGTGTGCGCGCAAAGTGCGTTTTACCAGTGGCAGAGATAATAAAAAAGAGTGAGCATATTCTGCACTTTCGCTGGAATCAATAAAGTCATATCACAGAAGCTTCTGGCACCGTCTCTTTTCTGTAGGCGCTAATATCAAGCGTGATTTCATGATGTTTCACAGCAGCGCTGTAGCAACGATGATTCGTGTGCTGCTCACCACGCTAAAATGAGACTCTACGCCGAGGTTTATACTGCAGTTTATACCAACAAAAATAGTAGAATGTGGCCTTTTCCCATGTCACTGACTTTATCGTGTAGCTTTTCGCTACAAGGTCAAAACGCCTTCTTGGTGTCGGCGAACTTCAATGTGCAACTTGTCTAGGAATTATTTATCACACTTTCAAGCTCCGAAATCAGCCTTTGAAGAGTGTATTGCTGTGTAGAGACAGCAAGATTTATTGGAAAATTGCTTTCGCCTATTAACTGGTGCTCTGGCTTACCGTAAAGTGTTTTCGTAATATCGGCGAAATTTTAAGTTTGCCTTTTTAAGCTGACCATTTTAACTGGATTTTAAAATATGAGCAGCAACTTTATCAAACTATTGACTTTTTAATCTTATAGAGGAACTTATAATCCGATACTCTGCGGGGACATAGTGCGAGAATGGTTTGTTAGCCTACGAACTCAAAGGCATCTAAACAAATAAAATTTTAGATTATGTTAAGGCCTTCTTATTAACCTTTAACATTTAACTCACCCATGTCTTCAAGGTATGCACGTTATTTGCAGTAGCTGTCCACAGTACGCAGTCAGTAATTGCGCCACCTCTTTTGCATAGTTATCTGTGTTATGTGCGGTACAGTGAGCATACGAATACGCCGTTTGATATCACAAATTTTGTTGCCAGTCTACTAGATGTACTATTATATCCCGCGGGAAGGTGGCGTAACTCCGTGGAAAGAAATCGGGTGTTATGGCGTGTGTTTCCCTCTGCACATGTTCAAAGCTAAGGAGATGCGCGGAAACGACATCAGCCAAGTTGGCTCCCCTGAGCGCTGAAGATTGTCATGGATCGCCTTTAAAGAAGCGGCCTGGAGCGAATGAATAACGCCTTCTCTCGTACAAGCCTAAAGAGACATTTTCACGCCTACAAGACATGCCTACATGCCTATAAGACATATTCAAGAGCAGCAATCTTCACTATCCTAATAGATGTCCAGGCTGCCGGCTTTTTTTTCTATGGTACAACTATCTTATATAACTCATCAGACATAAATGTCATATTTTCTTAATTAAAGCACGCATTTCTAATTTTTGTATACCTACTTTTCAAACCATAAGGGAGGAGCAAAATGGCCAGTTAGAGTCATCTCACACATTTCGGTGACAACTGCGTGACTTAGGAACACGGAAAAAAAGGAAACTAGGGTACCGTGCTTTGAAAACGCATTACAGAACGCATTACAGAACACGCAGCAAAATTATTGCCGTCTTACAGTGCGGTGTTTGCCTAAGAGCAATGGTGAAGACTACATTATACAAATTTATCAGGCGCGTCTTTATTTACGTTGTTTAAATAAGTAAATGTGAAAGTAAGTGTGCAAGGCACAGGATTCGCTTGAGCAAAACTTTTCATTGGGTTAGAGTACCTACGCTTCACAGCAGACTTAGCTTAAATCGAATGAACGGAAATGCATACCCAGTCAAGGAGTTCTATATCGAATGAACGATTGTTTGAAATGTAACGCGTGCCTATTTTTATCCCTAATAAATAATTTCTTCTTCACTAAAATCTTCGTGAAAAA
The DNA here is from genome assembly GCF_023375885.2 of Dermacentor andersoni. Lineage (NCBI taxonomy): Eukaryota > Metazoa > Arthropoda > Arachnida > Ixodida > Ixodidae > Dermacentor > Dermacentor andersoni. The sequence goes on along the minus strand of NC_092820.1, from coordinate 90,167,139 downwards.
AAAAGAAACTTTGTCTCTCTTTAAGAGGATTATTTAGCTCGTCGCCCACGCCAATGAAGCCTATGAAAACATGTAGAAAGCGCAGAAATGCTTTTCTTAAATAAATCCTTGGCAAACTTCAGTGCAATTTGTTGTATTTTAGATATAAAGTTCAATTCTATTCCCTGTCGGATTCAAAAAATTGAATGAGCGCTTGAATTTTTTTAGCTATTTTTAAATAATTGCACTTTAAAGCAAACCGAAGGATGAAGTGTCCAAATTTCTTCTTCTACACAAAAAACAGAAGCAGCCATTCTGGAAAGTCAATGCGTTAAAGATCTACAGCGGACATATTTATTAAACACGTTTACAGTTCACGTGAATTTGTAACCCACCATGATTGCTCAGTGGCAATGGTGTCGGGTTGCTGAGCACGAGGTCGAGGGACCGAATCCTGGCCACGGCGGCCGCAATTCGATGGGGGCGAAATGCGAAAATACCCGTGTACTTATATTTAGGTGCAAGTTAAAAATCCTCAGGTGGTCGAATTTTCCGGAGTCCCCCACTACGGCGTGCCTCATAATCAGAAAGTAATTCTGGCACGTAAAACCCCATTATTTATTTTATTTTGAATTTCTAACAACTTTTATAAAGAGTTCAAAAAATTATGCTCACACAAGAACGCTGTATTGCAGTGTTGTAAAATGCTTTAATTGTGTCGGTCTTAGATGAACAAGTAGATGCAATTTGCACAATTTTCATATAATTTTTTATTGCGGAGTTACAAAGTTATGAACTAGATAATTGTGATTTCTCAAAATTGCCTATTTCCGACAATTTTAATAAACATCGATGGCTTAAATCAAAGGTCCGCTTTCAAGTCACGACACAAGATTTTACCTGCTCCTTTTAAATACAGCAAGCCTCACAAGATATGGCGCAGTGGTTCTAGAGAAAAAAGATATCTCCTTTCACATGTATATAAATAGTAGCCCTCGAGCGACACGTTTTATTAAAAGGAAAACATTTCTTGTTTCGAATGCTAACCTCATTAGTGACTGAGCAGTAGCGACCGTTATTCGTGGCTTGGCACTGTTAGCACTCAGTCATATGCAGATAGAACTTTATTGTGCGTTCCTACTACCATCCAACGTTTCGGTTGCTGGTGGCCAATTGTATCTCTGAATCTTACCCGTCTGAAGAGTTAATTTACGCCTTAATTTAAACCATGGCACCCCCAGGTTTTGAATTGGCTCCGCTTCGACCCTCCCCCTATATTTAGGTTTACAAAAATTTAACGTCTGTCTTAAGCACAAGAAAATTATATTAGGGATGTATGCATATGTATATGTTCTAATGCAGGTAGAACGTAGGCATTATACATCCCAATTGTAGAGAAGAATGGGAACGGCTGCCACATCAAGCCAACATTTCCAGCGAAACGTACACCTGTGGTCGTCTAGGCTATATGCATAAAGAGGGGTCAGAATACGACAGTACTAACATTCCTACGCCAAAATAACAAAATAAAAGGTAAGCAAAGACGTCAGCGGGCCCTGATTATTTGTTTTCAGTGGGTAAGAGAGGGTGTAGCATATACTAACGACCGTAGATTCAGGTGCAATAAAGGTAAATACAAAAAAGAAGGGTTCATGTGTGTGTACATGTGTGTGTGTGTGTGTGTGTGTGTGTCTGTGTGTGTGTGTGTGCACTAAGTTTAAGGCTCTGCATTTCTCTCAAATACAGACTGCCTTACTTGAGTTAAAATTTGCAGTCATGCGAACTGAAGTATGCCTGGTGCTTCCGTTGTTGTTCGCTCCTGCATTTGGTGAGTAGCCCTGCTGCTCTGCGATGTTTGATTTCTATTGCAATCTTCACAACTTACGCTGGTCCAACTGTCCTATAGCTCCAGAAATGCTAGTTGCTGCTGTGATGCCCGTAATTCAACACACTTCTTTATGCTTCTGATATACCAAAAAATGCAAAAATGTTCTTTGAAAAGCTCATGCCTAAATCTTGTGCTTTCGAACAGCACGCGCGAACTTGCTAGAATGCTGCGGAAATGAAAACCATAGCGACCACTTGCTGGTAGATCAGAATGATGGTTCAAATACCTTGTTTGTTTGCTCTTGTCCGAAATCAATTGCAACTGTGCTTATGATTCCAATCAGCCGCAATTCTCACTACGCATGATACCAGCTCTACTTGGTTTGTTTCTGTTAAAAAATGGTGCTTTAGCGGAGGGAGCACACTACATTCCTATTGGGAAAGGTAAAACATTTTTGTAGACTTTGAACCTTGAAGTGGAGTTGTGAGATAACTAAATCATCAAAAGACAATCAAGAGTTCTATACACCATTTCAAGAGCGCCTCTCGAATCCAGATCTTGGCAGACGAGTTACAACCGCTTTTTTTGGGTGCCTTTATCACGTTTCTGCTGTTGCGAAAAACATTCTTGCACTATAAGATGATTCTTCAACCTATAAGAACTTTCCACAAAGACATTCTCGCCGCGCATTGTTAAGCGCGCCGATTATTGCTTTTGGAACAGTTTTAGAAAAAATATTTTCAGGGGAACCCCGTCTGAAAGGTTTGACGACGCTTGTAAAAAACTGGCCAGACATCAGAGGGCGTCATTTGATTCGATGAGCGCCAACCATACTGGTTTGTTTGGGTAATTCTTTTGTATCTTTTATTGTTGTTATGTCTTACAAGAACAGATGAGGACAGAGTAATACTTTTTCTCGGCAATGACTGCCCTAGTTTTGATGATTTTTCTTGCATTTGACAGGACCAGGTAGAATTCCGGTGTCTGTCAGACAGTAGTGACACGGAACATTTATGATCCACCCTTCGGAATAAAATATTACAATTTCTTGACAAGCATGTTCCTCTAAGGCTCCTGTGGTAAAAGTAATAAAGAATATCAAGGTTTCGTCACGAATTGCATATACTAATCCGGAAAACTAGAAACGTGTACAAAATGTTGTAATAATAACTCTTCACTCCACCAGCAACACTTGAAGAATTCAATTCTAACGCTGAAAATGGGAATGAAGAGAGCGGAGCACTTATTTTTCACCCGATTAAACACAGACCCCCCTGAAAAAAACCTAAATCTTTTTGGAAATATAAAAAGAAAGACATCGGGAGATGACAATGTCATCTCCCGATGACATTGTCGTTCCCGTTCTGAAATCAAACGGCACCACTATAATGACAGACGCAGAAAAGGTTGAATTGTTTAATCTATATTTGATGTCGATGTTTTCGGAGGAACCGGTGACTGACGCGACCACATCACTTTTTCCCAACTATGCCTCGGACCATGGCATTCCTGAAATAAACATCGATGCGCACTGTATTGACTGTCTTATCAACCTCTAAATATATGGGTCCTGATAGAATTTCATGCAACATTCTAAACAACTGTCATCGCATACTTGTGCAATATCTCTGTAATATATTTCAAATCTCGTGCGAGGCTGTGTTGGTTCCACAGGACTGGAAAATTGCGGCTGGTAATCCCATCTATCAATCGGGAAAAAAGTAACTGGTAGAAAATCACAAGCCTATAAGCTTAACTTCAGTATCCTGCAAACCTTTTGAGCATGTATTGTATAGTAAATTATTTAAATACATTGAACCTCTTAACTATCTTACTGCCTCACACCATAGTTTTCGTAACTATGACTCATAACGGTGACTCATAACGGTGACTCATAAAACACACAATGAGATGAATTTGAACACTTTATTGGTATTCCTCTTGATAAGAATAAAAAGTAGATCCGTTATTCCTTGAGTTCTAAAAAACGTTTGACACAGTATCTGACCTCTTGCGGAATATTATGTTAGCGTCCTTGAACATGCATAATAAAACCTAAAACTGGATTTGTAAATATCTAAATGGTCGTAAACAGCACGTGGTTCTTAATTGATGTAGTTCATCACACATAACCACGACTTCAGGAGTGCCGAAAGGCAGCGTTCTGGGGCCACTATTATTCCTCATATATGTTATTTACATCGTGGATGGCAAACAAACCCCCGTTAAATTATTTGCAGAAGACTGTCGTCTTTTGAGAGAATTAAGTTCACCGTCAGATGTAATAATCTGGCGGAGGGACCTTCATAAAGTAGCGAATTCCTGTCTACGCTGGCAAATGAATCTGAATGGTAAAAAATGTACTCACGTCCCTTTTTCCAGTAAAAAATTCGAACCTTAAACAAAGTACAAAGCTGGAAACACAACAACAAAAACTGCTCCAGAGAGCAAGAACCTTGGTGTTTACTTCACGCTGAAACTTGAATGAAACGTAGACATCCAGTGGTCAGTATCTAAGGCACGGAAAATGTTTTTTATTCGTAGAAATTTCAGTCAGCGTGCCAAGAAGTTAAAGAGGCACTTTATTTTTTTTATGTCAGATCCATCCTTAATTAGGCCTCTATGATTTGCGACCCATGTTATGACTATTTATTGCAAGTAACAGAAAAACTTCAAAATCACGCTGCAGCCTTTTTCTCCAATAATTACAAAGCTCTCGAAATTATCACTTAAATAAAAGAATTGCTGAGCTGGCAAACGTTATTCACCAGAAAAAAAGCTTAAAAATGAAATTTTCGGACAGCATTTTCTACAATCACTCATACATTGATAGCCGCAACTACCTGTGAGAGCCAACTTACATCTTGATTCGACTGGACCACTCAAAATGCGAAAGTTCAGCTGTAATACGTACCGTTTTGACAAATCCATTTTTTTCCCAAAAACTGTGACAGACTAGAACTTGTTACCGGAGGAATGTATTTCAATATCTTATAATAAAGATTTTCGTTCCAGTCTGTGCTTGTGCGAATGCAGTACTGTCCTAATACTGTTTTATTTTCTGTTGCGCTTGAACGTGTTTACTTATTGTGTGCTCCCACCTTGATGATACTTTCTTTTTTACGTTCTTTACTTACTTCTGTGAAATATTTAATGCACCTTTCTCTACCTGCCGCCCCCCCCCCCCCCCACCCACGATAATGCCTTCGAGGAGACGCAAGTATTCCATAAAACAAACGCGGTATTTCACGTACTTTCAAGGCCCGAAGGCGTTACCCAAAGGAGTGGAGTCGAAAACAAAACTAATGCAGGAAAAATAAAAACAAGAAGTATCTACAAAATATTAACAAAAAGCATTCTGAAGAGTGGTCTTGAAGTAGGTAGAGTTGGTGATGAGTACGATATATGCGGGAAGGCGATTCCAGTCTGTGCTTGTCCTAGGGTTGAATGAGGTACTTTACGGGTTTATACGGCACAATGGCACCCAGACTTTAAGTCTGTGGCCACTATGGGCCGAAATATAAAACGGAGGGGTAAGAAAGGTTTTTTCTAAGAGAGGTTCTCAGTGAAAAACTTTGCGAAAAAGGGAGAGATGGGAACATTTGCGGCCCGACAAAAGATCAGGTAGGTTAAGAGTTCGTTTGATTGAAGAGATACTTGTATAGCGAGAATGACTCGCTAAGACAAAGCGTGCATCGCGGTTTTGAATACCTTCTAAAGTCAAAAAATTTATGAAGACTCAGTCGTATCCCAAATGGCTGAAACATACTACAATTTGGAGCGAACTAATGTTTTGTAAAAAGTTAGCTTCAGGGAAGAAGGGGCAGAGCTAAAATTACGGCGCAAGTAACCAAGCATTAGGTTACCGTTATTACTAACATAGTCAATATGCGACTGCCAAGAATGGTTACCTAATATGTGAAGGCCGAGATTCTTGCAAGAGGTAACTGACGTTAGAGGTGCACCATTATTAAAATACGTGTGCGGTGGTGGTGTTACGAGATATTCGCATGACGCTGCATTTATTTGAATTTAGTTGGATGCACCAATTAGAACACCTCTCAGTTACGCGGTCAAGGTCGCCCTGCATCTCTCGGGAATTGGAAGGATTAGTAATTTTACGGTAAAGAACACTGTCATCCACGAAAAGCTTTATGGAAGAAGAAAGGATGCAGTTCGGAGGATCGTTGGTATAGAATAAAGAAAAAGAAGTGGGCCCCTGACTGAGCCTTTAGGAACACCTGCTGGTACACTAGAAAACCAAGAATTACAGTTATTAGCGTTTCCAAACTGCGTCCGGTTAGAAAGAAAATTTTTTACTCACTCGAGTACATTTACGTCCAAGTTGAGTTCAGTCAGCTTAAGCAGAAGTAAATGATGGGTCACAGAGTCAAAGGCTTTGGCAAAATCAAGAAATACGCAGTCAAGGTCCGTACCTAGGTCAGTAATTGCCTAGAGATCGTTAGTATATGATAAGAGCTGTGTTTCACAGGAAAAGAACTTATGGAAACCATGTTGACAGGAGTTGAAAAAGGAGTTTGATTCTGAGAACTCAGCCAAAAGTGGATATATTATGTGCTCGAGAATTTTGCATGAAATGCTTGTTAGTGAGATAGGCCTGTAATTGCTGGGTAAGTGTGCGTTACCCGATTTGTGAACTGGAATCACCTTTCCCACGCACCAGTCGTGTGGAAGAACAGACTGCTGTAATGACTGAGTTAAAATGTGCGACAAAAGAACAGCAGAAAATATATAGTACACTTCAAAATTTTTGAATTCAGGCAGTCCAGGCCGGCAGAGGAGGATTTCTTTTATTGTTAATTAGGCAGCTAACACCAACCCAGTCAATAGACATTGAATCCATGGGGGAAACCAGAATTGGACACAAGGAGTAATCTATGTGGCATCGCGGAAACATGGGAAGAAAACACACCATTAAACACATTACAGCATTCTTCAGGAGCAACAGGTTCATCATTGGGGTATGGTAATTGGAATATTTTGCATGTTGTACCGTTAACTATGTGTCAGATTTTACGAGTACTAGTTTGCAAGATAGGTAGAAGTCTAACAGAATAAAAATTCTGTTGCGCACTAGCGGCGGCTGCGTTTCAGTCATTTTCAGTTAAAAGTGTACTTAGAATGGACGACACAAATACAAAGGAAATTATTCATATTTGTGATATTTTAACTGAAATATTGGAAATTAAATGCCACATGAACAATGCCAGATCCCGCTTTGGGACACTCGCGACAAATAAAAATATTGAAGCGCACCATGTTGTCGCTAACAATTTCGACGCTGAGCGGAACTCACATTAAACGCCCAAAAATGTCTCGGGTAGCAGGCCACCAAAATCTTGCTTGACCATTACAAACATGCAAGGATATTCCTAGTTGAGTCACGCATAGTCTCGGTTCAAATATGTTCTCGTGTAAATGAAATCTACAATGAAATTTCAAGAGATTCAACTTAGTCAAAGCATGGTGACATGCAGATGGGCGGACGGCCGGCGATATCAGCCAGGAGCTCCTTTGGAGGCGTCTCGAGGTTGGCCCATTTTAGGCGGTCTAAGGAGACAACTTCTTCAGCACCATTCCATAGAATATTGGCGCACTACTGCGTATTGTGGAGGACACGGTACGGGTCATCATAGGGGGTCTAAGAGGTGCTTTTACAGCATTTTGTCTCGTGCCACGCAGGCAATTGAGGGGAGTGCAAAAAACGAAGTTAAACCGCCGGCCGCGATTTGTTGTTACAATGCTGGGGCAGCCGAAGCGGAAACACATACTGAAACGACTTTGGGCCAACGGGTGAATCCTTGCTAGAATGTAGCGGCAGTCATGAGAGGGAGGTGTTGGTCTCAAGAAATCAAAATGAAATTCGTCATAGCGGCAGCCAGGTGGCAAGAAAGACTGCGTGGGAGTCTTCGTGCGGCGGGTCAGTTTAGCGGTCCAGCAGGTAAAGCACGAGTGAGCCCTCTGACGAACATCGGTGTTAATGCTAGGCCAGATGTACCGCTGTGTAACGAGGCGAAGCGTGGCTCGGATGTTGGGATGGTAGATGTGAAGTGAGTGGAAAACCAAACATAGAAAGGCAACCATAATGAAGGGAGGTAGAGCAGCCATGTTAATGTCTCACCAGAGTGAACAAGGAATTAACGGGTGGGAAGCGAGTTGCAGAACGAGGGAACTGCGGTCGTCACACCACTCTTGCAACTCGGGGTGTTCCATCTACACCCTAACTAGACGTTTCCAGTCTGCATTAGATGTATAAGTGCTGAGGAAAGTGTTGCGCAGTTCGTCAGCTGCCGCGTTATCGGTGCGTCTAATACGACGGATATATGTTGTGAACAACGATATACCGGGTGTTCAAAATGAAGCCTTATGGTTTTCTGAAGATTTTGCACTCAGAGCCACGTGAAGACCAGCTGTGCAAATAAGTTACTTTGCCAGAGGGACACAAATTGAGATGATCATTATCGCTGTCAGCAGCCTAGATAACTAAAATTGAATAATAAGCTTTTTATTTAGTGGAGTGATTGTGTATGCTTGTATTCAAAAGTTAGACGCAGTCCTGTCTCTGCACAGTTTGCATAGGATGAATTCTTATAGCGTGCTTTTGCTCCGACAAATCCAACACCTTTTGAATTTTCGTTCTCGTGATTACGCATGCAAAAGACTTACGATAAGCAAAAAGCTCCTCTCTGTTGGGCGACTGCTGTTGCCGGAGCGTTTAGTCTGACAACAGGGTGGAGGTATAGGCAGAGAGGTTTAATTCCCCTTCGCCTCTCGGCTATGCGAAATGAACATATGACAACGGGGTGTGCCGTGCAGTTGTTGCTCTTGATTTCAATAAAACTTTACCAACTTGGAAATCAGCAACCAATTTATTTGCGTAGCCCAGGCAAGGATCATCCTCTCTTGCGTGCGTAATCATGCGAGCGCGAATTAAAATGTCGAGACGGATACCTCGCAGCACAGACAGGCTGGAAGAATTCTTCCAACTGATACCGTGTATGAGCTCGACTACCTCTAACTTTTCAGTAAAAACATAGCCGCTTACTGTGGTCCCACAGGCTAAGTTCGAGAGTGAGGGACCACAGACCATACGTTGTGATGGGGGTGGAGTTAGCGGCAAGGAGCGTAGGTGGAGGTGACGTATAACTGCGTTCACGCTCGGAGCACGGCAGCACGCTGACCTTATCCCCCGTGTCTACAAGAAAGCGGAGGCTGGAAATGTAACCCAAGACTAAAAAATGGCAGCGCGTTTGTAAGGCGAGATTAGATGCTGCTGTCCGAGATCTCACTACTTCCATGAGGTCTTCCACTGGCGGGCGCGGTGTTAGAAAGTTTATTGATACAAGCAAATAGGCGAGCTGCAAACACTGCGTGGGCGGGGCCCGCTCGAAGAAGACAAAAGGCGGCTAGCACGTGATGAGGAGTCGCGCTGCTCATGAGAGGACGTCCGCAGGGTGCCAACGTAAACGGCGAGCTGGTCGATCCGGGACCTTAGGCGATAGGTGACTTAGGATTGGTGTTACGATAAATGATGTTGAAGAGAGGGATGCCACAGAATGGGATGTTACATCGCGGACTCGGTTAGCACGCTGGCCAAGGCCGTCTAGGGTCAAGCTCCCTCAGGCGGCTAAGACAACCTTTTCGCTGCCTTCAATATGCCGAATATACGAGGTGGCGGGTTCAAATACCTTTCGGTATATATTGTGAACCCACTATCTGTGACACCGTGATTACATGCAGCTGTAGTTGGCGTCTCTGCGCGGAGCACGTAATTAGCCGCAAGTCGAACTAGCCCTGTAGGTAGCTGATAATAGTGGAGACTGTTCGACACGGTGTCACTTTGATTTGGGCGGCGGAGTCAGATCTTGGCAGAACAACGTGCGTGATGTGCCGGATATATGTTGTTTATTTAGATGTATCAGCAAATTGACGAAGTTAACGTGCGACGCACATGCAAGACTTCATACGGAAGACATGCACCCGAGGCTCATGATCGATTACAATGTCATATGGCTGGTACTTCAAAGGGTGCCGGAAACGTTGGATAGTTAAGTAGTTGGCATGCAGCTCACGGCCAAAAATGGTGTAGCGGGTCAAGGCAGGTTGGGGCTTCCTAAAAAAGAAGCCCAATGGCTGCCAATGCGTCAATGCCACGTTAGTGCCCGGGTAGATGAGCAGTAGCGAATCTGCGACGGCTTGTTTAGCAGCTGTAAAATGAACTTGAAGTTCGCGATATCAGGAGGTCTCCATTGTAGAGCCCTTGGTTGTACGAAGAACGTCAGTCAGTCAGTCACTCTACACGTTAAGCGCAGTGCGGAATAAAGCACCAGGAGAAATTTACTATGTCATGGAACTCATGCAGCTGGCGTTGGGTAGTGGTTGCTGAGAACTCCCTCACGGCATGGACGCGAGAGGGCGACGGATGATTTCCGACGCAGAGATGTGGTGGCCCATGAACGCGAGCTTGGAAGATTGGAAGACGCATTTCTGATGGATGAGAGCCAGGCCAAATGGTTCAAGGCGTTCGAAGAGTTGCGGGAGCTAAGGCTCATGATCTCATGGAGTGAAACTCTTTGACTAGAATGTCGGCACTGTTTGCAAATACAGTAGGGAGGCCGTACATTACCTTGGCAATGAATCTTTGGAACGTTTCAACTGCGTTGCGTAGCCCAAGGGCTCAAGAGTTTAGCACTGCCCGTCTTCGCGACACCAGAAGGCTAGACAGAAACTTGGTGATAAGCCTTAAAAATATCATCGTAATAATCATCATCCTCGCTAGGCCCGCTGCAGGGCAAAGGCCTCTCCCATACTTCTCCAACTACCCCGGTCATGTGCTAATTGTGGCCATGTTGTCCCTGGAAACTTCCTAATCTCATTCGCCCACCTAACTTTCTGCCGTCCTCTGCTACACTTCCGTTCTCTTGGAATCCAGTCCGTGACCCTTAATGACTATCGACTATCTTCCCTCCTATTACATGCCCTACCCATGCCCTTTTCTTTTTCTTCATTTCAGCTAAGATGTCATCACCTCGCGTTTTTTCTCCCACCCAATCTGCTCTCTTCTTATCCCCCCCTTAACGTTACACCCATCATTCTTCGTGCCGTAACTCGTTGCGTCGTCCCCTTTTCGTAATCCTCCAGGTTTCTGCCCCGTAGGTGAGTACTGGTAACACACAGCTGTTATACACTTTTCTCTTGAGGGATAATGGCAACCTGCTATTCATGAACTGAGAATGCCTGCCAAACGCACCGCAGCCAATCTTTATTCGGATCATTTCAGTCTCATGATCCGGATTCGTGGTTACTACCTGCCCTAAGTAGATGTTTTCCTTTGTCACTTCCAGTGCCTCGCTACCTATCGTAAACTGCTGTTCTCTTCCGAGACTGTTAAACATTACTTTAGTTTTCTGCAGATTAATTTTTAGACCCACCCTGCCACTTGGCTGTCAAGGTCAGTGGGCATGCATTGCAGTTGGTACCCCGAGTTACTAAGCAGGGAAATATCAGCGAATTGCAAGTTACTAGGATAATCTCTATTATCTCTTATCCCCAATGCTTTCAACTCCAGGTTTCTGAATGCCTCATGTAAACACGCTGTGAATAGCATTGGAGAGATCGTATCTCCCTGACTGACGCCCTTCTTTATTGGGACTTTGTTGTTGTTTTATTGTGGACTACGGTGGCTGTGAAGCCGGTATACATATATTTAATAATGTTTAAATACGGCTGGTCTACATCCTGACTCCGTAATGCCTGCATGACTACTGAGGTTCCGACTGAACCAAACGTTTTCTCATAATCAATGAAAGCTATATATGGGGTTGGTTATATTCCGCACATTTCGCTATCACCTGATTGATAATGTGAATATCGTCTATTGTTGAGTACTCTTTACGAAATCCTGCCTGGTCCTTTAGTTGACAGAAGATTAAGGTGTTCGTCATTTTATTTGCGATTACCTTAGTAAATGCTTTGTAGGCAACGGACAGTTAGCTTATCGGTCCATAATTTTTTCAAGTCCTTGGCGTCCCCCTTTTTATAGACTAAGATTATGTTGGCGTTGTTGATTCTGTTGATTCCGGTGCGCTCGAGGTGATGAGACATTGTGTATGCAGGGTGGTCAATTTTTCTAGAACAATCTGCCCATCATACTTCAACAAATCTGCTGTTACCTGATCTTCCCCAGCTGCCTTCCGCCTTTGCATAGCTCCCAAGGCTTTCTTTCCTTCTTCCAGCTTTACTCGTGGGATTTCAAACTTCTCTAGACTATTTACTCTTCCATTATTGTCGTGGGTGCCACTAGTACAGTGTAAATTTATATAAAACTCCTCAGCCACTTGAATCCATATTAGTAATGATATTGCCGGCTTTGTCCCTTATCGCAAAAATGTGATTCTTGCCTATTCCTAGTTTCTATTCATTGCTTTTAGGCTTCTTCCGTTCCTGAGAGCATGCTCAAATCTATCCGTATTATGCTTCCTTACGTCAGCTATCTTACGCTTCTTCATTAACTTGGTAGGTTCTGCCAGTTCTATTCTAGCTGTAGGGTTAGAGGCTTGCATACATCGGCGTTTCATAATCAGATATGTATCTTCTGCGATAGCTTACCGGAATCCTATCTAACAAAGTTACCATCAGCTTTTATTGCACACTCCTTAATGATGTCCATAAGATTGTCGTTCGTTGCTTCAACACTAAGGTCATCTTCCTGAGTTAAAGCCGAATATGTGTTCTGTAGGTTGATGCGGAATTCCTCTGTTTTCCCACCTACCGATACCTCAGTGTTCGGCTTTTTATGTACTAGTTTCTTCAGTTCTCTCCTAAATTCTAAGCTTCTTCGAGATCTTACCATCCTGTGGTCACTGCAGTGCACCTTGCCGAGCACGTCCACATCTTGTATGATGCCAGGGTTAGCACAGAAAAATGAAGCCTATTTCATTTCTAGTCTCGCCATTCGGGCTCCTCCGCGTCCACTTTCGTTTATTCCGCTTGCGCAAGGAGGTGTTTATTATCCCCACATTATTCCGTTCTGCAAACTCAACCAATAACTCACCCCTGCTATTCCCAGTACATATGCCATATTCCCCCACTGATTTGTCCCCAGCCTTGTTCTTGCCTACCCTGGCATTGAAGACGCCCATCAGTGTAGTGTCTTTTGTTTTTACTTTACCCATCGCCGATTCCATGTCTTCATAAAATCTTTCGACTTGCTGGTCATCATGACTGGATGTAGGGGCGTTGGCCTCTACGGCCTTCAATTTGTACCTCTTATTATTTAAATTTCACAACAAGACCTGCCACCCTCTCGTTAATACTATAGAATTCCTGTATGCTACCAGCTATATCCTAATTAATCAGGAATCCGACTCCTACTTCTCGTCTCTCCGCTAAGCCCCGGGTAGCACAGGACGTGCCCGCCTTTTACTACTGTATATGCTTCATTTGTCCTCCTAGACTCACTCAGCCCTATTATATTCCATTTATTACCTCCTAATATCGCCCAGTAGCACTGCTAAACTTGCTTCACTAGATAACATTCTAGGGTCAAACGTTGCGAGGTTCAGATTCCAATGGTGGCCCGCCTGATCCAGAGATTCTTAGCACCCTCTGCTGCGTCACAGGCCTGACCGCAGTCGTGGACAGTTGCTCCGAAGACTGTGGGGACTGAGGGCCGGGGTTCGTTTGTTGTATTCATATAGGAGGTTATGGCCCTCTGCTGCGCCAAGTTGGCCAATGCTGCTCTGGTGAGAGAGTGCGTTACCGGTTCTGGTAACGGAATCAGGCCGCTCTCCAGGCCTGTTTATGCAATTTTATCAATACGCGGAATTTTTTTATTCCAGCGGGAAATTGCGCGGAACCGGGATTAGAACCAATGTCCTCTTGCACGCGAAGCGGATTCTCTACCGCCGCGCGATCGTTACATTCCAACCGTATTACAATGTAACATTTGCTAAAGATGTTGCATTCTTCCGATTGGCCTGTGGAATATTGTATATATGGATCATATGAAGTGTTCAGCACGCGATAGTCGCCGCGCGGGCGCCTGTCAACCGCTTTTTTCTTGGGCACCACATGGAGTTACGAAACCACCTTAATTACCATCCAGGAACACCCTGGTGCTCAGCGAAGCGGCGGCGCCGACGATCAGCGACAGGCGACAATGCGTTAGCAAGTGGGGGGCAACATTCTGCTTGGGTGGTTGATTTAAATCACATGGCCTCGTGAGCTCAGGAAAGCCTTCCAGCGTTCTAGCCTAACGCCATGTTGGGATGAGCCTGCGGAGGCGAGTGGGAGCTACAGCCGGCAACGCCAGGAATGAAGAGGCGCTTCTTGCTGTCAATCAGGCGATGGGGGCTCATGCTGACGTCGAGTTCGAAAGAAGTCAGGACGTCGGAGCCGAGGATAGGTTGATTGACGTCTGCTACGATGAAGTCACTACGGAATGTACGCTGTATCCTAAGTTACAAAGTGACGCACCGCACACCATTCCACCTCTATTGCATTGCAATAGAGGTGGAATTAGTGGCACGGAGCGTAGGTCCAGCTGACTTAGAAGTGCGGTCACGCTTGGCGGATGGCAGTACGCTGACATTATCACCCGTGTTTACAGTGAAGCGTAGGATAGAAATGTAATCTATGAATAAAAAGAGGCAGTGGGGATGTAAGGCCAGATGACATGGCGCTGTCAGACATCTGGCGGCGAGCTTCATGACTACTTGCATGGGGACTTGAACTGACGGATGCAATGATAGAAAGTTCAATGATACTAACAAATAGGCGACCTTGAAACATTGCGTAAGCAGGGTCTGCTCGGAGAAGACGAACGGTGGCTGTCACTTCATGGAGAGGCGTGTTATTCATGAGAGGATGTGCGTAGGGCGTCAAATGAAATGGCGAGCTAGTTGATCTGCACAGACGGCTCCAATCTCCATGCTCCTCGAATTTGACCAGGTGCTATAGGCGTAGGCTTTCTGACGCCGCGGTGCGCTTTTGAATGCTCTGCTGGTACCGCGCATCGCCTAAAGGTGCTGAGAGTACTCAGTAGACGGGCTGCAAATTAAGTGTCGAAACGGAGACATTTTTGAGTGGATGTTGTGCAGATAGAAGATTGCTTCGACCTGGGCGAAACAAACTTTCGGGTTCTTGCGAAACAACATGGGCAGGCGGACCTTCAGAGCTCTGACGTCTCTTGTACGTGCAGTAGCGTCAAACAGAAGGTTGCGCTAGGGTCTAGCATGCTTAGGTCGGCCATATCATAGGCCGGAGTCAGCACTGTCGCGAACAGAGTTGTCTCAGCGGAATGCCAGAACAAGTACGCCAGCGTAGCAGAATTCTAGAACATCAATTCCAATCTCTAGCTTGCGTATCAAGCAAGCTCCGCCCAACTTCATTCTCGCAGCCGGCGACAAGGCACCAGCCTAAAGCGCCAACGTTCGCATCCTCGCGTGAGGGCCTGGGTGGGAGGAACATTATTTCGATTTTACAGGCAGAAATAACCATGCAAAATTAAATGAAAATCTACGAACCGATGACCAGCTGGAGATGCGGAATAAATCCACAGCTACGCACAACACTGGCACTGCTTTACTTATTAGGCTACCGAAGCTCTATACCTCTGCCCTGCTGAATGAATACCTATGTTCAAAATTTAATCCTGCCGTCGGCCGCTGACCAATGCATCATCAAACCACCAATATCATTCGCCGTGAGAGAGTGAGATTCTTTGCGTATGGCATGAAGACTTATCGCATTTGCCATATGCCATTTAGGTTTTCTAGTGTTCTTCTGATATACCGGCTTTAGATATATTGGTTTCCTGATGTACTGGTCATGTACGTAAGTGTGTTTTCGTGGTTGATATCGCTGTGCACGTGGTTGTTTGGGGGTATAAGTACGGCCGATTCCCGAAGTAAATTTTCGCTGTTGATATTTAGCGCTTGCCTTCATATTTGTTTCTTCTTGTGTCCCTGTTTTGTTGCTCTATCTATATAGCTTTCAATGAAGTATAGTAGCGCTCGAGGCCAAGACATTGGTCAATTTCGGTATTATTGTTTAATAATTCACACATTGACTAACGCCTCCTCTCGGCCAGTGAGAAAGAGGACAAAGAAAGAAACGGAAGCGCAACATGTTTGGTACAAAATTATCCCACCAAAAAGAATCAGCCGTTGCCACATAAAAAGCTATCAATGAACGGGCCACCTGGACCTAGCTTGACCAGTGCGAGTCTGCCGAGATGCTTACACGAGTCGCAAATGGTTCCTCGATTTCTCCATAATTCACGCGTACTAAACACCTTGAAGATATTTACCTTGGAATAATCATGAAATAAGGAAAGGTGATCGATTATACAGTATTTCCCCTTCTTTGAAACCATGCAATTTGAATCGTCGCTTTGCTATCTCCATTACATGACATTATACACACAGTTGCTCAGCAGAAACGTTAGGGTGCCCATAGCAGTGTGCATAAACGCACTTGGAATCCACGAACGCAGAACGCTCCATTTGCACCACCACTGAAGCGATAGAGCGTAGTGTTGGCATTGCGGCGACATCGCTTCATGGGTTTTACGGCAGAAAGGACTACACGTTTCTGGAAGGCCTCATAGAAGCCCCATGATAGCCGAGCATATGTTCTCGAATCGTTCAGCGCGACAACTGTTGTGATGATGCCTACGGCGTTTTTCTACCTCGAGAATCCGTGTAAATACTGTATATATAAAAAGAACATGAGCCAACAATTGCTACTCCTCGCTATACCAGCTGCTACACCGTAAATACCCACTGCAGTTGCAAAAGATACCCACACCTGTTCATGTATGTTGCCGTGCAACTGGGCAGAATAAGGCCACAAATGCGCCGTGGTTACCAAACAACAACAACCACCCAACCTTGTCTTTATCATTATTGTCGGATTTGACGTAAAATTTTCTTGCGACAATATCCCTCTCAATAGGTTCTTGGTTTGCATACTCGGTATGTATCATAGGGTATGTCCAGCTTTTTAATGAACACATCTGACGCCATGTTGAGTCACTGGGCATGTACTGTCCTTCTGTGACCTATAACAGCCAAGCTGTTTATCGCTAGGCTTCCCTACATTTCTGTTCTCCATCAACAAAACTATCATCATCATCAATGGCTCATACCCCTAAGCAATCAAAAAGTACAAAAGCTCATCCCACCTATATATATATATATATATATATATATATATATATATATATATATATATATATATATATATATATATATATATACAGTAAGCTCTCAGTTGTACTAACGTCGGTTTATCGAATATTTCAGAATACCGAACTTTTTAAAAATCCTCGGCAGTTTTCTTAGATTCTTAGAGCCAAGCTGTTTATCGCTAGGCTTCCCTACATTTCTGTTCTCCATCAACAAAACTATCATCATCATCAATGGCTCATACCCCCAAGCAATCAAAAAGTACAAAAGCTCATCCCACCTGTATATATATATATATATATATATATATATATATATATATATATATATATATATATATATATATATATATATATATATATATATATATATATATATATATAAGTGTGTGTGCGCGTGTGTGACCTTCGCAGGTCATCCATCTTGAGTGCAACCGCCCATAGTCTTTGTGTCAAATTTATCTGGTGTAGCGCGCAATTAAACCTGCACTACATATATACGTATTCAATTTTCCCCGAATGTTTGTTCAAACATTCACCAAGCGCGGACTTCGTGGCGGCAGTGTGAAATGTAACAGCGTGTCCCCAGGTCAACACAAATGTAGCCGGGCTACATACCCGTCTTCTACATGACGTGCATATGTGATGGCAATAACGTGTGCCGCTCCATTGTATCATTGGTAATCGCATTAACCTCGACATTTGTCGGGACAGTTGTTCTGCCAGAATTTTCGCCTGTCTTATGCCACTACGCTGTTCAGAATTCAACCTAGAATTCAAATAGCTTTTGGTGCACATCAATATGTCCCTAAGCAATGGTGCTGGGAGCCTTATGGGCCCAGCGCTCCTGCATAGGCGAATACTGACAGTATCTGAAGGTGATCAACGATTTCTTAAAGCATTTATTGTCAACCACATTTGACATTGACATTTTTTCTTTACCGGCAACACTTTACTACCGCTATGTAACCGAGAGACACAGCCAACCGACAGAATCATGGTTGGAATGTGTTTTCACGCTTTCAGCGAACGCGACACAAACTTTGGCCATTTGACTGTCGAGAACAGCAAAGCGCTCGTTTTCACAATCACTGAGATTTGTTAGGCTGTCCAGGCATAGCTTATGATAAAGAACGCCTATTGAGAGGTTCAATAGGTAGAGCCGTTTCCTTTCGCGAACATGCTAGACTTGGTGTCCGTACAGGGACACTTGATATTCATAACGGCCATGGTTCGCCTCCAAATAAAGTCGCATAATACGCCATGTTTGAGACACCGGTGATGGCAAGTAGATTTCGTACTATCCTCATATTTCCTGATGTAATGATGCTAGATATATTTGCTTGTACACAGCTTAGTTTTGCTTCGTCCGGCCACCGTGTCCATTTCTTTTTATGAGCGCTAATGGTGAGCGACCTGCTTCTGCCACATCTAGCTCTTCAGCGTGTTACCAACCCAAGTAAATTTCGCACAATTTGCCAGAGCGATGCTGGCCTGCTTTTCGAAAACTTGATTTTCCTTTATCTGGTATCGTCCTTCCTTTCTAAATTGATTACTGGAGTTTGCTTATTTTTTGTTCACATGTGCTGAGAGAAATTGGGCTTCTCGTCCTCATAAGGATCTTGCCTTTCTGTAGCACCAAAACTGAAGATGTAACACTGACTAATAACATGTTAATACTTTGTATAATGCTGAATAATCTCACTGATTGTTGAAACATTGTGACCGTGCAAACACAACGCCCTAGTTTTTTATTTCCATTGTACATTGCAGTTGGGGCAGGACAATCAAAACAGAAAGGTGAGTAGATATTTTATGTTGGCGAAAATTTTGCATGAACGCAAACCGCCTAAAGAGCGACAAACCCCTTGCATAACATTAAGTTTGCTACAATCTAAAAATACAGGCCTACTTTATATTCACAATGTTGTCCAGCCCATCTAGAGTGCACGTCATATCGCACGGCAAGTAGACAATTTATTATTCAAGTAGTGTGCAACTTTTTTTTTTCATCTGACAGCGGTGAAATTGTAATGCCACAATAATATGGTCTTTAAATTTTTCGTCCTGTGTTCAGCTTCAATTACGATGCCTTATTTGTGCCTGCGCAATTCGGTTTTATGACTCTTATATTGCAACGCTTCTCAGCACCGCTTCTACGCACTTCATACTGGTTGCGAAATCTTGAAAATTACATTTCCTTTCTATTAACGCAATTTACGAAGTATGTCGACAACGATTAATCGAGTGCAGCATAGCAGTGGAACGGAAAGCTCATTATGGTTGGTCCCAATTGCAAACAAAATAACGTTAACAATTTTGTCATATTCTCCCGAGTATTTCGGACTCGATTTTTCCGCCACTGGCCTCTTCATTTTCATAGGCTAAATTGTGATTTGGCATTCAGCTGTTGCCGTCTGTAGAAAATACCCCTGATGTACTTCGTCCTCGCGCTTTAAAAGATTTGAAATTGCGTGGGGAAAATAAGGTGGTATGTTGAAAAGGTTAAACGGGACACAAAAATTGTTCTTTTTTGTCTTGTAGAAAAACTAGGAACGAATTGCTTTTTTTCGCAACTCAAATTGGGAACTTTTTCAGGTAACAAAGTCAAACGTTTAAGAACAGTAATTGTCTCTCTTTGCACAAGAGCCTTCTGTTTAACCAAAGCAAATCACTCACAGGCCTACGTAAGGCAAATAGAGTTGCGCACAAATCATATGACAAGCACATCCACAAGTTCTCGTTGCCAGGCCGTAATAACTTATTTAAAGGAAGACACATTAGCAAAAGCAACAAAGGGAGATGGGTTTGACAATCTCTTCTTTCTTTTGTTCTCACTAGTTTTAACAAAGAAAGAAGTACAAGAAGTATTGCACGTAGGCATGGTTCGCAGTAGGGCTGTTGCTCTTTACAATTTTGTAAGGCATATAATTGCTGGCGTACGTTATCAATAGTTTGAAAGCACTTCCTTGCTAAGCCTTGTCGTGTCTGGTCATTAGTCCTTGTTTCATGAATTCCTCTTTTGCAGGCTTCCAGTGTATTTTCTTCCAACAAAAATAACCGTTTCAAACTAGCAGGATCAGGTACCCTCCATTGAACGCAGCTTATTTAGTTAAACATTATCTCAGTGTCGAATTTACAGTTTGGGATGTACAGGAATGTCACCCATGCGTTTATTCAATTCTCAGTGTGTTACCACCGTTTGTTTGAAAGTAACCTGTGGAAAACTCAATACAGTGTGCCACTGTTGCATTCTGGAAAACGCTGCTACTAAAAAAGGCCGCAATTTTTCCATAACAGAAGGCCAGCGGCGGTAAAAAATTTATTATTTTATAGACGCCCCTTTTCGCTTTAATGTCAGGTCGAAAAAAAGACACAGACAATATTTGTATATTAGTGTTGTAGAATTATGATGCTGTTATGCACACATACTCGTATATATATATATATATATATATATATATATATATATATATATATATATATATATATATATATATATATATATATATATATATATATATATATGTAGTGCACAGCGTATGCCGCGCACATCAAAGCTTATAGTATGAACTTCACTAGAACCCATGTAAGTTTGAAGGTTGGGATTTTGGTTAATGAAAGAGCGTCCAGTGTACTTCTGAATACTACGAATTATGAATACTGATCATTTCCGTAAGGCCATCCCGCTGTCATCATGCCGTCGTTGTCATACTCCTTTCGTCGTTCCGTCATCACCGTTCCTTCTTCATCACACTAATTTACTCATAGTGACGTCATTCATTCGTGACAATGTCACTATCGTCATGCCGCCGTAATCGTTGTGTCCCCGCCATACTACACTTTGATGCATTCGCTATCATGCCATCGTTGCCATGTCTTTGTTGTCATGCGAACGTTGTCACTCCAGCTTGTCAACATGACTTTTGTCAAGCTATCATTGCCTTTGTTTTCTTTGTCCAAAGGCTTTATGATACAGTCGTCGTCCTGTCGTTGCTATCATACCATTGTCCTTATACCGTTCTCATACAAATCGTCTTCGTCATTTGGACATCGGGCTGCATTTGTTAACATACCGTCGTCGCGATGCGCTCGAAATCTTTCATTGTTGTCATTCCAGCTTGACAAGTGACTCCCGTAATGGTGTTGTCGTCGGTCATTTTCCGTATATGGGCGTCGTTATACCATTGTCATCACATTCTCATTGTACCTGCTTCGGCACTTTAATAACGTCTCCGCAGTTTCGTGAAGCCAGCGTTGTTATACGGCCTTCGGCGTTCTACCCACGCCATTCCTCGTGCAGCATTCTTGTGTAATCACGCTCTCGTCACTCATTCGTAATTTTTCCGCCACTTTCGTGACATCCTATTCACCATAACACTTTTATTGCTATACCACCGTCATCATTTAGGAATTGGCGGCTCATTTTCGTCTAGCCGGCATCGTTATACCACATTTGTCGTTCTCTCAACGTAATTCTTCTTCTCATTGCCTCCTCATCACTTCATTGGCAACCATGATAATTGTGTTCTTAGGAGAGGGCGTAGGAACAATACCGCGGCAGCATACGCCACATGTCGATTCGACGGTGGCTACAACTTGTGTCAATATATTGATTCCATGCTCACGCATTACCATCGACCGTGATCGTGAAATGTGTTCTAAATTTTTGTTCTACTGCACCTCTCTACGACGAAGCGTTCAAGCGTCACAAGGAAATTTTTTATTGCAATGGCATTATAGTTGGCAAGTTCGTTCAACACTATGTCACAAAGCTTTTACAAATTCCAGATATTTGATTCCTGCAACTGCCGCATAGCTTTTCTTCTGCAGTACATTTAAAGAATGCCAAAGGTGTTGCTAACAGTGCTAAGGCATGAAAAACCATTGTCTAGCTCGAAGACAGAAGGTCATCTTCCGTTTCTTCTCATATCAAGTCTATTTCGTAACTGAATCTATGGCTCACATATACGCAAGAGAACTGCTTGTTGTGCAGAAAAGCGGTGCCATCGTTCTAGATAAAATATTTGAAGAGTCGTCCGGATCCCGACTCACGCCCGGAGTACAAGTAAAAACAAGCTTTACTCCACACACTCGGAGAGCTCATCATCATCCCTCGGCGAGCTCATGAATGCACGTGTCAAGCCGACGCGTGTATGCACAGTTCTGCAGTGTGCGCAATACGAATCCGTCAGGTGGTTTTCTTTTCTGAGTTGATCGCCTGGGTAGCCCCTGGTCTTCCTGAGTACGTCCTCCTTGACCTGCACTCAACGCTATGTCGTTTTGCTCTAGGACTTCATCTGCCGACAGTTGATCAGGTTGCGAACCTACGCCGCTGAGCTCCATTTCACTCTCCTCTTATTGTGTTACGGCCGTTTCTTGCTGCACTTTCTGAAGTCACTCTTAGTCTACATGCCGCCGCTGTTCTCCGCCTTCCGTGTCGTCCGTGATTAAGCGTCTATTAACGGTGGCAGCGCCTGTCCCATGCAGCCATGTCTGTCCAGTACGGTTATACTGTCACGACCAGACGCGTGTTCCGGGAGGAAACAACGGGGTAGGTGGTGCCGAGACCCGACTCCTGACTGAAACACTTCGGGCCTCGTGATCGAGGAATTGAGCCCTTAGTATGCTCCTTCGTTGGGTGCCCAGCAACATATCTGCATGCAATTTTGATTCATGTGTCGGCGTTATCCTGTAGCAAAGCAAGCATTTAGCGAGTGGAGATTGCAGCGACCCTGCCCTGTTTTTCTTTAGTGCTTCTAGGACGGTACGGACCACGCGCTCTGCTCTGTTTCGTGACGCACTTGGCTATCTCGGAAAAATATCTTTGTCGCTTCGTTGGTAAAGTGGGGTGCGTTTGCGGGCGTGACTGTGTGAGACATGCCAAAACGGGTGAGAATGCTCCGAAGCACTTCTGTGGTATCAACCTTCGCAGTTTTGAGTGGCACCGCCTCTGTCCATTTCATCCCTACGTCCGCCAAGACAAGGATCTTTTATCGGACCAGCAAATTCAATTTGCAGTCTTGACCAGCGCTTGTTGGGCTCCGGCAAACTTGAAAGAACACTGCACATATTATGGTAAGCTTTTACCAGGCTCTCTATATCGCGGTCCAGCCCTGGTTACCGAAAATACTGTGGGAGCGAAGCTCTTCATTGCTGTGACGCCCGGATGGGTTTCGTGCAACTCTCGCACCATCAAGGAACGCGCCCTGTAGGGCAAAATAATGTGGTGCCCCCAATAAACTAATCCATCACTCGTGTAAATTCGTGTGTACGAGCGAAAACAATGTTGAAAACACTGTTGTCCCACACTCCATCTCCTGTCCAGCACTGCAGGATCTGCGTGTTTACCTGACGAAGCAGTCTGTCTTCGGCATTATTGCCTGCTAGCTTCTGGGGACACAGGTGAAACTCGTTCAATGCTCGACCGTGCTGCACACATTCCACGGACGTATTTTCTCCTTCATTTTCTAGACTAGGCAAACTTAAGCGGACCAAGGCATCGGCATTAATGTTTAGCTGTCCCTTCCGATACCCCAATTCATATTGTTACGTAGGAAGACGCAGACGAAAAGCTATGTACAAATATATTTACAAGGAAAATACGCTGCGCTTGGCCAAGAGGCAACAGCCCGCGCTAGCTTCTAATCGTCGTCGTCGTCTTCACACTGCTGGCCTTTCGTGATCGCGCATATTGTGCCGTAGCACTACCCCCGGCTGCAAAAGCGCCATCCCGGAGCGACTAAAGATCGGACTCGGAAGCAGTGTAGTAGGCCTTGAGCCTACTGACGTGTACGACATCACTAGATGCCACAGGAGAGGACGAGGTTGAGGCCACAGGAGCAATTTCGTAAGTCACAGGCGTCACCTGGCGCAGCACGCGGTAGGGCCCTGTGTATCGCGAAAGGAGCTTCTCTGAAAGTCCGACGTGACGAGAGGGCGACCACAGGAGCACGAGCGCACCAGGTGAAAACTGTACGTCACGATGGCGGGCGTTGTACTGACACTGCTGAGTGGTCTGTGAGGCCGTCAGTCGAGCACGGGCAAGCTGGCGTGCATGGTCAGCGAGGGCGATGGCGTCGCGCGCATACTCGCTTGTTGAGACCGCAGCAGGAGGAAGTGCCGTGTCTAGGGGCAAGGTAGGTTCGCGACCGTACAGTAGATAAAAGGGAGAAAATCCGGCGGTGTCGTGCCGGGAAGAATTGTACGCAAATGTTACGTAAGGAAGGGCAATGTCCCAGTCGTGGTGGTCCTTGGAAACGTACTTGGCCAGCATATCGGTAAGAGTACGGTTTAACCGCTCTGTCAGGCCATTGGTTTGAGGATGGTATGAAGTAGTCAGTTTGTGTTGAATGGAGCAGGAACGCACAATGTCAGCGATAACTTTCGAGAGGAAGTTTCGACCACGGTCAGTAAGCAGCTGTCGCGGGGCGCCATGAAGCAAGATAATGTCACGCAAGAGAAAGTCCGCGACGTCAGTGGCGCAGCTGGTAGGGAGAGCCCGAGTGATAGCGTATCGGGTGGCGTAATCAGTCGCGACGGCTACCCATTTGTTCCCAGAAGATGACGTGGGAAAGGGACCGAGCAGGTCTAATCCAACACGAAAGAACGGTTCCACAGGGACGGTGATCGGCTGGAGATGACCGGCAGGTAGCACCTGAGGCGTCTTCCGACGCTGGCAGGGATCACAGGCAGCAACATAGCGTCGAACGGAGCGAGCGAGACCAGGCCAATAGAAGCGGCGGCGGACGCGGTCGTACGTGCGGGTTACCCCAAGATGTCCTGAAGTGGGTGCGTCATGCATCTCAAAGAGCACAGTCTGTCGTAGCTGTTTTGGCACGACAAGAAGAAGGTCAGAGCCGTCAGGGAGGAAGTTCCTTCGATACAGAATGCCACCCTGGAGGACATATCGGCGAACGGATGCGTCGGTAGGTGTAGAGCGCAGACGCTCGATAAGTGCTCGCAGCGATAGGTCTCGGTACTGCTCATCGGCGATGTTACCGAAGGCAGAGACAGAGAAAATGCCGTTGGCGCTACTACTGTCGGCGTCGTCAGGCTCGTCGACCGGGTAGCGAGACAGGCAGTCAGCGTCCTTGTGCAGTCGGCCAGATTTATAGGTGACAGTATACGAATATTCTTGGAGGCGTAAGGCCCAGCGACCAAGTCTTCCTGTAGGATCTTTCAGTGAGCATAACCAGCAAAGCGCGTGATGGTCTGTGACAATGGAAAAGGATCGGCCATATAAGTATGGGCGGAATTTCGCAACCGCCCAAACTAGGGCCAGACACTCACGCTCAGTGATGGAATAGTTGCGCTCCGCGGGTGAGAGGAGCCTGCTGGCGTAAGCGATAACACGGTCGTGGCCACGCTGGCGTTGTGCCAGTACTGCTCCAATTCCGTGACCGCTGGCATCAGTACGGACTTCGGTAGGCGCAGAAGGATCGAAATGGGCCAAAACGGGAGGCGTTGTGAGAATGTCGATTAGATGAGAGAATGCAGAGGCCTCGTTATCGCCCCACTGGAAAGGAGCGTCTTTTTTCAAAAGGTCGGTTAGTGGTCGTGCTATGGCGGCGAAATTTCTCACGAAACGGCGGAAGTATGAACAAAGGCCGATGAAGCTGCGCACATCCTTGACACACTTCGGAACAGGGAAGTGCGTAACAGCATGGATCTTGCCTGGGTCCAGTTGCACTCCGTTCGCGTCAACGAGATGTCCAAGGACGGTAATCTGGCGACGACCGAATTGGCACTTCGATGCGTTGAGTTGCAGACCGGCTCGCCGAAAAACGTCCAGGACTGCTGAGAGGCGCTCGAGGTGCGTAGCGAACGTTGGGGAGAATACGATAACGTCGTCCAAGTAGCACAGGCACGTGGACCATTTGAAACCGTGAAGAAGGGAGTCCATCATGCGTTCAAAAGTGGCAGGGGCGTTACATAGACCGAACGGCATCACTTTGAATTGATAAAGACCGTCGGGTGTGACAAAAGCAGTCTTCTCGCGGTCGAGATCGTCCACGGCAATCTGCCAGTAGCCGGAGCGAAGGTCAATAGAAGAGAAATAGCGAGCCCCGTGGAGGCAGTCAAGGGCGTCATCAATCCGAGGTAGGGGATACACGTCCTTTTTGGTAACCCTGTTAAGGTGCCGATAATCCACGCAAAAGCGCCATGAGCCATCCTTCTTTTTGACCAGTACTACAGGTGACGCCCATGGACTATATGATGGTTCAATAATGTTCTTGGCAAGCATTTTGCGAACTTCTGCGTGAATAACTTGACGCTCAGCTGGTGACACTCGATACGGGCGGCGATGAATAGGAGGGGCATCGCCGGTATTAATGCGATGTTTGACAGCTGTAGTTTGGGCTAAAGGACGATCGTTAAAGTCAAAAATATCGTGGTAGGAAAACAGAACGCGGTAGAGTTCACGAGCGTGCTCGGAGGGCAAGTCGGGGGCAATCATTTTCCGTAAGTCAGCGATGGTACAATTTGCCGACTGCGATGGTAGAGGAGTATCGGATGGAGTGTCGTCTACTGCAATGGATGCTACTGAGTGATCCTCGAATGAACAAAGATGGGCCAAAGACATCCCACGTGGCAGCACTTGTGTCGTCAAGCCAAAGTTGACCACTGGCAGGCAGACGCAATTCGCCGTAATAGATAAAACTGTATGGGGTACTGTGATCCCATGTGTAAGGAGGACGTCTTGCATAGGAGCCGCGATGTAGTGACCGTCGGGGACTGGTGGGGATGACACTAGGTCAACGTAGGTCAGTGCCGAAGGTGGCAAGCGAACGAAGTCGGCGGAACTGAGGCGACTGGGGTGTGGTTCAGCAGGATCCAGAACAGGCAGGTCAAGGCGGAGAGTACTGGCGGAACAATCGATGAGAGCAGAATGTGCGGAAAGGAAGTCTAAGCCGAGGATGATGTCGTGGGGACAGTGGGCGATGACTGTGAATAGCACGATTGTTGAGCGATCGGCGAAGGAGACGCGGGCGGTACACATACCAATTACGGGGGCTGTTCCGCCATCGGCGACACGGACAACAGGCGTCGTGGCGGGCCTGATAATTTTCTTGAGCCGGTTACGAAGGTCAGCGCTCATTACGGACAAATGCGCCCCAGTGTCTATGAGACCAGACACAGAAACACCGTCGACTTGCACGTCAAGAAGGTTCAGATGAGTGGGCAAAGTCAGTAGAGGATTTGGCGGCGTAGGGAGCAATGCAGCGTCACCTCGAGGCGCTGCATCGTCTAGTTTTCCGGCTGGGAGCGGCGTCCGAAGGGCGTCGGCGAATAGGAGCGACGGGGCTGGGGAGAGCGAGATTGTCGTCGTTGGGGCGAAGGCGAACGAGAATAGGGGCGGTTCGTTGCAGGAGAATCAGTGGCGGCATTATCGGAGCGTGCGGCATAGGGACGAGAAGGGCCACCTGAGGGGCGAGAGTAGGCAGTATAAGTAGGCCGGCTCGGGGAACTCCAGCGACTACGACAGTGCCGAGAAATGTGCCCGATTCGATGGCAGTGGAAACAAATAGGCTTGTCGTCAGCAGTGCGCCATTCAGATGGGTTGCGGAAACGTGGTGGGTAAGAAGATGCGGGACGGGGCGAAATCGAAGAAGCCGGGCGGGTATTAGGGCGATGGGCCGAGCAGATGGTGTGAAGACCCATGTTTTCAAACTCCTGGCGGACAACTGCCTGGATCAGTGAGACCGTGACTGCAGATGTGTTGGTGGGACTGGAGTCGAAGGCAGCCGGATAGGCAGCCTCGATCTCACGCCGGACGATCCTGGTAACATCGGCAGTGTTGTTGGGACGAGGAGCGTCGGCACAGGAAGATGTCGCTGGGGTGTTGGGCAGACGGGCAAACTGCTGGTCAATACGTCGGCTTTTGGCGAGTTCCAGGCGGCGGCACTCTCTTATAACAGCATCCACCATCGCTACGTTGTTGCAAACGAGCAAGTTGAAGGCGTCATCGGCAATGCCTTTGAGGATGTGGGAAACCTTGTCTGACTCAGTCATGTGGGTGTCAACTTTGCGGCACAGAGCCAAGACGTCCTGAATGTACGTGACATAGGGCTCTGTTGACGTCTGCACACGGCCGGAAAGCGCCTTCTGCGCGGCAAGTTTTTGACCGTAGGGGTTGCCGAACAAGTCTCGAAGCTGTGTCTTGAGTGAATCCCAACTGGTGAGCTCATCTTCGTGCGTGCGATACCAAACTCGAGGTGTGCCACCGAGGTAAAAGACTACGTTGGCGAGCATAATAGTAGGGTCCCACCGGTTATTGCGGCTGACGTGTTCATACAGGCTGATCCAGTCATCGACGTCTTCCCCATCTTGGCCCGAGAATACGCCAGGATCACGGGGAGCGGGGAGAGTGATGTAGGTCGTCGAAGTGGCAGCAGGTGTCGGAGCCGGCGGAGTCGGGTTGTCGTCGCCGGGAGCCATGAAGGAAGGCTCGACGTACCGTCCACTGCGAAGCTCCGTGACGAGGTACAGGGAACGTCCACCTCCACCAGATATGTTACGTAGGAAGACGCAGACGAAAAGCTATGTACAAATATATTTACAAGGAAAATACGCTGCGCTTGGCCAAGAGGCAACAGCCCGCGCTAGCTTCTAATCGTCGTCGTCGTCTTCACACTGCTGGCCTTTCGTGATCGCGCATATTGTGCCGTAGCAATATTGATACGCGGACAAGAATAACGACTAGCGTTGAATCCTGCCGGCGGCCATTGGCGAACTAGGCTTATCCTGGTGGAAAAAGCCCGGTCACAAGCTTGTGGTCAGTTGCCATTGAGAAATAGTTGCCTAAAAGATAACCGAAAACTTGGTCACACGAAAAGTTAAGGCAAGTCCTTGGTTTTCCAACTCTGAGTAGTTTTTCTCTGTCAATGTTCTCGACCGGAAACCTATCGGGTGATCTTTATCGTTGATGCGGTGAGAGGGAACTGCACCCAAATCGTACATTGACGCGTCACATTTAACTCTAAGTGGCTTACGCGGCGGGTGATAATGAATGAGAAAGCGCGTCTTTTTCATAGCATTCGTCGCATCTTGAAATGTGCACTCTGGCGCCCGTTCAACTTTCCAGGCAGCTCCCAGCTTCTGCAGGACATACAGTGCTGCTAGCATAGTTAAAATTTTGGGCAAGAATTCGCACTATTACGTGATGGAACCAAGAAAAGATTTGAACTAGCTCACCTATCTTGGTGTGGTTGGCCTACTATGAAACGGAGCTTGTCTTGCAGAGGATGCAGACCTTTTCTATCGATTCGGTGTCTCAGAAATGTCCGTTGCTTTTCCCGCAACCTGCATTTGACTTTGTTCAGCTTCTAGCCGTTGTCATGAAGTCGCTAGAACACTTGTCGCACTACAGAAATATAATGCTTCTTTGCCGCGACGCTAATATCATCCAGGTAGACTTTCACCTCAGGAAGGCGCTGCAGAACAGACACCACGTGGCTTTGGAACAGAGCTAGTGCTGCAGCGATTAGAAAGGCAAGGTGATAATTGTAGTACCAGCCCTTATTCGACTTCAGCTCTGCTATCTTTTAGCTTCTCTCTCTAGAGGAAGCTGGTTGTGCGTGTTGCGTAGATCCAGCCTACTAAACACTTGACCTCCTGCTAGCGCTGCAAAGCTATCGTCGACTTTCGGCAAATGATTCTGTTCTAAGTAAATTGCAGGGTTCACCATTAACTTGAAGTCCCCGCAGAGCCTTATGTCACCGTCTTTTTTCGCCACGGGAACTACCGGTGTTGCGCATTCAGATACACTAATCTGGGAAAGCACTCATTCTTGCACCAGAAGATGAATCTCTGCTGAAACTTCTATATACATTGCACAGTGCGTGGTTAGGGCTTTGCAGAAACGAGGCACCTTCTTTGATGCACTGCTTCACAGGCGGATCTTCACAGTAACCAAGCTTGTCGTAAAACAGCTGCAATAATTACTTAGGCAGCGTACTCACCGGCCGTCCACTTGGACAAAATTTGCACTCGTACCACCTTTGGCATCCAAGAGACACACCGGCCTTACGAAATTTCTCTATGGTACGCCGACCGCGTAGAAGTGGTCCTCGACAGTCCACTACTACTAACGTGCTGCTCACTGTTGCCACCCCGGACTTCACGACCATAGTTAATTTGCCAACGACGTCAAGGACCCAAGGAAACACGATAACCGCAGGGAAGTGTTTTCCAGAGCTGGCCACCACCTGCGGTGTATCTTGCATACACTCTAGGGTACCACGCTCACCGGCGAGCCAGTGTCGATTATCATGTGCAGCTTCCGCCCTCCTCACGATAAACCGTTTTCGAGAGGCCACGACATTGTTCTGTCAATTTTTTTTGTGGGCTACCAGGGAAGCCATAAATTCTTCTTTGCTCTAGCTTTCGCCTTCATCCACGGCGTGAGTACCTGACGTCCTGAAACAGCCCCTGTCACACCTTAGCCAGGTGTCCTTCCCCGCCACACTGTCTACATTTGGTGCTTTATTGTCGGCACCCGTTCGTATCGTGCGGCACGTGAAAACGTTCATGCAGAGGTCGACTGCTTCCCACGTTGCTCATTGATGTTCGTGGCTTCCAGGGCCGCTGTGGATGTAGGGCATTAATGGCGCTGCTTCCGTTCCTCATACTATTCTCCTGCATGCCTCGGACGCCTTCTGGCATCTTCTGGGAAGCCCTGGCGAACTCTAGTATCTTCAAAAGTGAGCTTAAGGCACGTATACAAGGCAGGCCAGGCATCGAAGTCCCAGATAACGCAAACGATTCGGTATCGTAACATACGGTTATCATCATGCTATCGAAGTTGCAGCTTTCGGCTAGCCTCCTTAGTTCAGCACTGAAGCCTCGGACACCCTGCGCTACCTTTTGCTTCCGCGGAAAGAACACGTGACTGTCTGCAATTTCATTAGCCTGTGAGTTGTAGCGATCTTGCAAACTAGTGACAACACTGTCGTACCTTAAGGTACGATGAAAAAAAGGTACGACGCTGCTTAAGGTACGAGGTACGAAATAGTAGGAGGACGTCCATGCAGAACACGCATGACGCTGTCCCTCAGCGAAGATATCAGCAAGGCGGGGTGCCTCGCGGGATATGTTACTTCTTGTACTTCCATGTTGACTTCCAGGCGTATGCGGAACGTACCCCCGCTTTCCTCTGTTGCATCGAAAACTGGTAGGAGAGATGTCACGCCTGGGTGTCATCCGTCTTATTCATGACACATCTGGTTGTCGTCTAGTTCAGAAGGAGAGCTCATGGATGCACGCGTCATGCCGATACGCGTAGGCACAGTTCTGCAGTGGGCGCGATACGGCAACATCCAGTCTCATGGTATATGAGCGAACAGTTTGCGTCGTCATAACGTGGCTGGCGCGCCACTGTCACACCATCAACATCACTCAAGTGTCGTCATCCTATGCTCGACACACCATCGTCATGATGCCATCGTCATTCGTGCAATGTCGTCATCCTATGCTTGTCCCGCCAATGTTGTCCCGCAAGTTTCGTCATGCAACATCGTGAATCAAGCGTCATGATTCTATGGTCGTCACACAGTCTACGTCAAACCATCATCACCATGCCACCTTCGGCGCCCGAGTGTTTGATTTCATAATGAGCGCTAATCATCGTCCTCATACCACCGTCGTCTCTCAAGAGTCGTTTGCTGTTGGTGCTCACTCTAGCATCTGTTATTTTCTTGTGCTTTTTCTGGAATGCTGTGCCATGTATTGGCGTTGCCGAGAAACCCGCGCATGGGCTCCGAGATGATAACTGTGGGATGCCGGGGCGTGAAAACGCTGAGAGTTCCTCCCTGGACTGCGACACACACAGTGGTACATACTCAGCCACCAAAGTTGGCGAGAGGTTAATTAGGTACCGTCACATGACCAGGGAATTCATGCGGCAACTCATGAAAGCGTTGTCATTGAAGACGCTCTGTCGAGATGCATCCTGTCTTATTAAAGCCCTCATACAGTAGAGCACCACGGCGAGAAGCCACAAGGCTCAGGCAATGCAGACACAAGGCTTCGACTGACTTGTCGCCATTCCCTTCTTCGAAGAAATGCATAGTGTTCATTTTCCTCCACGGTAATTACCTACGCGGTGATTTAGAAGCGTCCTGACTGCCTACGGGCAGGATATAACAGGGGCGCGATCGGAGATATTCTGTTCGATACGCGTTCTGTTCAGTTGCTGCAACGTCACAAAGTTGCAGTATGCAAAATTTGTGGCAGCGGGGCGGAGAGAGCAGCCAATCAGGAAGCGGTGACCACCCCCGGAAGTTTACTTCCGTCGTTTGTCGTCTGCTTGCAAACGGTATACTACAAAACCAAATGTTTCTCGTCTTCCAAATGAATTAAATCTTTATCTAAAAAAATGTATTTTTTCTTCTCAAGCCCAAACACGTTTTCAAATAGTAGTACGTGTGACTACTGCAATTTATAACTATTAGGTTCTTTGCGTCGTCCCTAGGTGGTGTCGCGCACAGCGAGAAGAAAAAAGAAAAAGAAAACGACGGGAGGAGTGGCGCACTTTTCAAGGGGCAGCGACAACATTCCAGTGGCTCGCTGGCACCAATGATGTTGTCGATTTATCTGTACAATCAACGAATTATTTGTTTCGAGAAACAAAAGCGATGCCGGAATTCACTTTCTGCGATTTCTTCAAACGCGTTTCGCACCGCCACCCGCTCTCCTCCTTCTTCTAGAAACGCCAGCGCAACAACCTAAGTTCCCAACGGAAGTGCCATTTTCTCAAATTAAACTATGGATTGGATTCAAACGTGCTGTTCCGCAGCCGAAAAGGCCGCCTGTTCGATCCAATCCAATCCACCGAACGCGCCACGCGAAGACGTATGATCGCTCCAAACTTCTCAACTCCCGTCGCGTTCGGACGAAATGCTCGGTGGGCGGATGATTGACAGGAGCGTGTCGTCATTTTGACGTCATCAAAAACGGGGCGGTGCCCCGCGGCTGGCGACGTCGGCGCGGAGTAGGCCAATCGCGCGCGCCGGTAAACGAATGAACGCGCCGAACAACCATCTCCGATCGCACCCCAGATGAGTGAAATTGAGGCTTTAGACGCTGAACATTCGAGATTTCGCTCCCTCGGTGACGCTTAGGCGAAGGTGGCTCGAGAGGTTCCACCATGTAGTTTGCAGGAGACGTTTGATTGACCGTAAGATGGGCTTGGAAAGGGTCCATAAAGATCAACTCCAACACGGTAAAACGCGCGTCCTCGGCAAGGAAATGGTTGCATTCGAGCAGCTGGGGTCGAGGAGGATTCTTGGGCCATTGGCAAATGAGCCAGGAGGCGACATGCCGACGCACCTATTGGTACTTGCCGCGACAAGAATAACGGAGCCATAGGCGCACGTATCTTTTAATGCACCTGGCTCCTTTGCCTTTGATTTAGAGTGCATATACATGGCAGGAGCATGGGAGAAAGGAGAGGTGGCGCCAGAAACTCGTTTAGACCTTTCCGTAGGATAGCTTCTGCACAATTCCCAGTGGAGCTCTCTGTATGTCCCCACATTAGCGACTTGCAAACTGTGATTATCCCTGACTCCTCTCGAAAGTATTACGCCAACTGCAGCGCTTACCTTTCTACGAACTTGGCAGCCCAGAGAGGACCTCAATGTAAATGTAGAGGAGCGGCAGACGAGGCAAAAAATAAGCAGAACCGACGCAGTCGCGTAGCGAGTGAATAACCGCCTCGTCACTGTCACAGTTTCCATATATGGGACAGGATGGTAGAGGGAAAATATGACGTGAGAAGGCAAGGAAACAGCAGTTGCGGGTAATTTGAAGGTACCGTACACTTCTACTTTTTTGAATAATAAACATCATGCAAATTTGTCAAGCGGACAACTGACGCAGGGCTTGCCGACTCAAATGCCCAGTTAAACACTGTCACGCCTAGGGGACACTATGGAAGCGGTCACACGTCAAATCTACAGTTCTTGGGCCACTGCAGTAGCTTGAAAGCTATGGGACTTCTCGAGATCGCGGGTTGAATCCCTACCGCGAGAGCCGCCTGTCCGCCGGAGCGAAATATTGAATGCTCGCGTACATAGATTTAGGTGAACGGTAAAAAAAAAAACACCAGGCTGTGAAAAATAATATGCAGTCTGTCACTGTGGTGTGCTTCTTAATTTACCGTAGTTCCTGGCACGTACAGCCCCACCAATAAATCATTATTACCGCTTCTCCCCTTCTGAAATGTGCCATGTCACGCTCTGATGATTCTCAACCCTCATAGAGATATTGAACAACGGCACACAACAACGCCTCATGGAAAAACGTCTCCCTGTGAGTTCGCTGTGCTACCGAGACAAACTGAGGTGGTACGCGCAACGTAATTTTTAGCGTTAACTGACCTACCTCGTATTGGACTAAAGCATGTATAAATTATTCATTCGCCATCCACACCACCGCTAAGTATCGTCAACCAAACGAAACAGCATATAAAGATTCTCATCATTGATTCCCAAAGTGCATAGCATCCACGCACATTTAGTTCTCCTTCATGGGTACATTGCAGGTCATCGTGAAATGCTGCACATGTGTGCAAGTATAGATTCCGAGGAACCACGAGGAACCAATTGCGGTCGTCCGGAACACAATTATGGAAGTATACCCTTTCGCGAGCAGTCGAGTGGTGCCCATGGCGACGCAATGCACGGTCAGGAGAAGACGTTGATGGGTGTGATAGAAGTGACAGTATAGAAATCATCTATTGATCCTTCTGCTGCTCATAAAGCATGTCCGTGGCGGTGGGGAGGATTTGAGTATTGCCACTTTCGGAGAACTGGGCTGGCCTGACAAAGTGGAGCGACACAGGGTGTCCGCGCCCCATGTTAACGGCTACCGTGGCGCCGCTCTCGGATAGTGTACTCATGGATGTGGAGCTCCCATTGATCCAGGAGTCCTGAATGATTCTTAAAGGACGATAGCCCGCAAACAGCATGGTATTCAGTTGTGACGTCGAATAAGCGGCCGTATAGGTAAAGGTGGTTTTTACTTCTTGCGCATATGATAGCCAAACATTCTTTTTCTGCAACTGAATTCTTGGCTTCTGCTCTGATGAGCGCGTAGCTAGAGAAGCAAATACAGTACTCATCGAAGCCAAATTTTGGTTGATCAACAACAGCGCTAATGTCGACGCCTCTGGCGGTCGTGTTTGTTTCGGACGGTACGCTTGGGTCGTAATGTCGGAGCATCGGGGTAGGGGTGGGGGGAGGGGGCGGATATGGGCAGAGTGGAAGACGGAGCAGCGTCGCGAATGTGGCATTGGAGGCGCGCGACAATGGTTAAAGATGGTTGTGACCAGCCAGACGTTGCTTCAAAGGCGCTATTATGGGGGCGAAGCATTGCATGAAACGGCAAAACTACGAGCATAATCTGATCCACCTGAGGAGTCATTTTATGGTATTTCGTAATTGCAAATCGACAACAGCTTGGAAATTGGTCAGATCACGGAGCAGATCATATTTTGGAACAACGTGGCCAATGATTACTAGCTGCCAGGCGGCGAAGCGAAACTTCTTTCAGTTGAGCTGGAGTTCAGCATCGCCGAAGCATGTCAGTGCATTCAAGTCGGAGCACCTGAGAAGTAAAGTCCGAGTAACAGATGATAATGTCATCGAGATAACAAAGCATACGCGCTATGTAAGGCCATGAGGGATACTAGGAACCTTCATTTTTTTAAGTGGCAATCGAATTACACAGACAAAAGGGCATCACGTTAAATTCACATTAGCCGTCAAGGGTGGCGAATACCATTGTCGGGTGATCTGCCTCACACAGCTGCAGTTGCCAGTACCCGAGTCATAAGTTTGAGGACGAAAGCAGTCTCTTGGAGGCAGTGCAGTGCTTCCTCAATACGGGTGTGAAGAAAAACATCTTTCCGGTTGGTCTTGTCGAGTCGCCGACACTCCTCAAAAAAACAATTGTGCCATCTTGATCTTTGACCAGAACTGCTTGAACGCCCAGAGATAATGCGAAGGCTGTATTACCCCGCGTTGGAGCATATCTCCAGTGTGATCGTCAATGACACCGCTCTCCGTCGCGATCCCTCTGTATGGACGCTGTCGCAGTGGCACATGGCTGAGGGTGCTGATATGGAAGTGCATGCTAAATGTTGTTCTTGGAGCTCAAAAGAAGTAGGAAATTGCTAAAGAAGGTCTAGTCTGCGCATCCTGAGTCGTAGTCAGTGTGACATCAATAAACGAAGCCAACGTTCTGTCACACACAGGCTTAGATGCAGGGACAGAAGTCATTGTGTTAACCTGAACAGGATGCAAATTATCAGGGACGCCGTAGACAAAGCTCGTGTCAAATTGTCAGCTGAACCTAGGCGCTCATCGTGGTGCTAGATTGATGAAGAAGAAAACAGATTTGAAACTTAAAGTACTCTGCGAATCCGATGAATGGAAAGAAGGGAAAATAGAAGCAAGTAGAGATGACGGCGTGCAGAAAGCTTAGACGGCGTCAAGAGAACTGTAGAACTGTAGAATTGAGCACAAGAAAGGGGCATAAGGGCAAAAGAGAAAGGAGTGATATCAGTATAGGTAGCGGCGAACACTAGAGCAGAAGATGAGAGGCAAGGCTTCGGAAAGATTGCGAAAAAATGGAGGCTGTCCAAGTTCTGCACGGGCACAGTTGTTAACTCGATGATCGAGGTAAACCAAACTTAGAGTAGTGGCACGACAGAGGCGCGGAAGAAGTACAAATTGCATGTTGCATAAACTGCCTTGCATAGCGACGAGGACGCTGCATATTCCAACGGCTCAAATGTCCAAACACTTGCTTTACGTTGGGAAATAGGAAGAAACGGGACCGCGCTGTTTGGAGCGCATGGCTAAACTGGTCGGCAATCGCTCACACGGCGTCAGCCACCTCTACAATCACGTGAACGGCGACAGCTTTTGCATAATCTTCAATGACATTCACAGGAAATAAACGAGGCCTTAAATAGTTCAATGCGGCCGCAGTTCGTCATAAGGGCGTCATATTCGGCGGTGCCGCTGAAGACGGGAGAAACTTGTAGGCATCGAGCACCTGAACAGGTGACAGGTAATGCTCGGGGAGGATGGGGCTTTGGGGCGTCTTATAGAATAGCAGAAACGGGAGGGAGTATCCGGCTGCGGTGTACAAGGAATAAGAAGGGCCCGACACTTCCAGCAAATTACTAGGGGCGTCCTGGTTTTTAAAATCTCTCAGGCAGTAGAGTACCGCGACGAGAGGTAACAGCTTAAGCAATCAAGGCAACTCGACTAACTTGTCATTGCCCTCTCCTTAGAAGCAGATCATACTGCTCGTTCTTCTCCCTTGCAGTTCACTGATATATTGTGCCTACTCAGTGTATTTGTGGCGCACCTTACTAAAGCGTCGGCTTGCTGTGCTTGAAGAACCTTTGTGACGTGGGTTCAATTTCAATCAGCGTTGAAGAAGCTAAAAATTAGAGTTGCATATTCTCGGTGGCACACACCCATCTTCTAATGGTGGCGTCTAAGACTTTCATCCAAGTGCAGCACACTTAGCTGCACGTCCCCTTTGACCCAAGTTAGCGCCAAAGATGCTCACGAAGACTAGCACACCAAGGTACATATTGAGCGCACCAAAACTTCGTCAAAAAGTTTCTTCGAACAGCCGTACCATGCCAGTCACGCATCTACAGTGACCATTGACAGCGCGAACGAGGTGGTTGAAGAGCGATATGTATGTGCACCTTCCCACGTACTAAGTACTCCAAGTTGGCCCAGTGGTTGGTTTTCAATCCGGCTCCCTCATGGCAGGTACCCAATGCACTACCCTTTCTACCACTGGCTATCCAGTAAACTACAGACCCATGAAAACGGTTTGATACATACATATACAGATATAATAATACATCACTAGATATATACACACACACACAGACGCATGCATATTACATATATATATATATATATATATATATATATATATATATATATATATATATATATATATATATAAATCTTGTTACAAGCTACTTTGCTTATACATGTGGCGTGAACATATTGTGGTGCCGCGATATAACTGCAAGCAACCCCACTTTTACAAATGACATTTTTCAACAAGGACGAGAGACAGAGTAGTTCATCACGAGTTTATTCGAGCCATATATTGCTACTTTCTTTACATAAGCGTTTGTATTCGATGCTCACTTCCGCGGGTGTTGCACAACATGCAACAAGATCTGTGTTTTACGCTTGCATGCATGAAAAAAGTGTGTCGTATAAAGAAATAAAAGAGTGTCTAACGTGGGTATTCAATGTGCGCCCCTTAATCTTCAAAAGGCACTTATCTCACGAACACCGCCGTGACCGTTAGAAAATATTGCGATTGATTTTAATAATAGACATTTGCGTTTTGCTTCCAAGACACTGTGCTGTGGCTTTAAAAAGATCTGAATCAGATCTTCGATATGTCCTTGTAGCGTAATTTGGAGAACCAAGTGACCAACACACATTTCAGCACATTTTCTGCATATGAAGAAACTTAGTTCTATGCAGGCTCGAAAAATCTGCGTTGAAT
This sequence comes from Dermacentor andersoni, assembly GCF_023375885.2. Lineage (NCBI taxonomy): Eukaryota > Metazoa > Arthropoda > Arachnida > Ixodida > Ixodidae > Dermacentor > Dermacentor andersoni. The sequence goes on along the minus strand of NC_092820.1, from coordinate 90,128,557 downwards.
CTGCTAGAAGTTTTTCTTTATTTCTGTGATGTCGCACTGCATGCGGTTCCTTATGATTGCACCTCATGGCTACTGCTCTCAATTATTATTTTCGTGTAGTTTAGATATTACTTACCATTGCTGCCTGAAATTTCCAGGCAATATTACAAGCTCAACGCGGGCTAAGGTCAGCATGTACTTACGCGGTTCTAGATTATTATACAGGCTTTCGTGCCGTCCGATCCATTAGATATGCAAATTTGTTTTTATTTACCTTAACGGAGGGCCCAATAATGCTAAATAGCCTTGATTTTCAGATTTACCAGGATATGACGGAAATCTTGAACCCGATCCCTTAGGTATGTATTTTAATTCATATTTGCTTCTTAATCTATTCATTCTAGAAGTCCTTAACGAACTATTTCATCGTTTGTGTATCCTGGGGCCCTATAACGTAAAACTATTCCAATGTGTTTTTATGCCAATCTGCTAACGTCAAATTTGCGTAACCACCGACGCAAGCATCCAGCCGTGGTCAGCAGCGTTGCCTCAACAGCCCAGTCAACCGTCCTCTTAGTGTCTAGGAGGTCACTTTTCTTTGCTTTGAAAACTAATAAAATTGCCTAGATTGAGCAGTCTTTTTTGTTTGTTTGTAATTGGCCTCCAAGAGGCCGGGAGCACGCTCAAGTGGAGATGGTTCCGACGAGGCTGAGCCAGCGCACTGAAAGTCGATAACCGGATGAAGAGGGTGGTACCTGTGTCTGCGATTGGCCCACTTTCCCCTACTTATCTTGCGGTGGCTGGTCGAAAATCAAGGCGGCGTGCAACGGAAAGTTAAGAATGCTGCTAAAACGGAAAGAGTTGGCAGAGCGCAGAGTGATGTCGTAAACATGCTGACAGTGCTCTAAAACGTAACACGTCCACGCAGAAAGCTTTATTATACGCAAATAAACATGTGCTCTCCTGCAGTTACAAGTAGCCAGTGGCTAAGCGATCGGCGGGAGCTATTCTTTATTCTTTTTGGAATGGGACGGCCTGTCGCCCACTCAGAAAAAAAAAAGATATGGTTTGTTAGGCATATTAATGCATCGTTTCGAATGTTGTTTCGACACGGTAAGTTATTGTGGTTTCGTGACGTCCCGTGACGGGCAGGTGAAATGGCTGCAGCCTGAAAACTAGACCAGTAGCCGTGAGCTAATGGCGAACAGGCGTCGAATGCGAAATAACAAATTTTTGGTTCAATCCGATCATGCATAATCAGTGTATACCCGTCTTATCAGATGGCTAGCTATCGCGGTTCTCATGACATCGCGTGACAGGAAGGCGAAGTGGGCGTGGTCCAGAAATGTTTTTGACCGATCGCGGAGGGCTGGTCGCAGAATTTGAATGGGAAAGTTTGAAATAGGTTTACGTTATAGCGCTCTTGATCCAGGCAATCGCGGCTTTAACTAAAATCAAACTCTTTCGATCCTAAACAACACTTTCATCATCGCACAAAGGTTAAGAGATTATTGTAGTCACGCAGCATAGAGGTTTTTATTTCTAACCATATCCTAGGCATTGTTTTTATCACAGTAGGTAGAGATTGAACATACAATGACGCCCCCCAATAGACCAATAAGCTTTATAACAAAAAGCTGAAGGCAAATAACGCTAGCGCAGGAGTTTCAGTCTGTCATCGTGTGAGTTTATATCCACTTTCTGTCATGCAATAATGAAAGCTCCCAATTGCTGCATCCCAATGAATTCCAGCCAATAGCCGAGAGAAAAATTGAAACAAGCGCCAAAGAGCGAAAATATGCCAATAGGTGACGTGTGATGTGTGAGGACAATAGTGACATGAATATTCCTTACCATTGGGTAAACAAGAATCTAATATCTCTATCAAGCCTCTCCTAGGTGGAGTATGAAGTAATTTGTCTGAATAACAGTATGAAATGTTCAATGAATAGTTTCAGTAAATTAAGAATCAATGCCTCTGCGGTAGAAACGATGTCCATCTAATGCCTAGATCTTCCGTCTATTTAAGATATTTCTGTTGCCACCCTGTATATCAAACATATTCATGCGCATGGCTAGTTTAAGCCTGACTACAATAATGTGTTTCACAGCTCCGTCTCTAGGCCCTTATTTTAACACAGTGAATCCGCCTTCAGAATTTCAATACCATGTGCGCAGTTAGGTGTGTATGTCACACCCAAAAAAGATGCTGTAAAGCAATGTTACAAGAAACGTTCGATGTGACTGAAAGTGGAAATGCGTGTTTTTCGTCAATAAATCAACAAACACATTTTTTATAAATGTGCAGTGAAATTTGTAATGTCCTTTTCTATGAAGTCGCCATTTCTGAGATTTACAATGTTTTATGTAGTGTTTTTATGCCGCGTAAATGTGGTTTTTATGACGCGTAAATGTGGCCCAGAAGACTGGTTCTCAAGTTCAGCGTGGTATAATGCGCTATTCTGTAAGGCTGAGGTTCAAATTGAATTGCTGCCGATAGTAAGACTTGTGCGCTTTCGTTCGAATGTATTTTATTCCTTTCGTATCCAATAATATTACCCGTGTTGCTCTTTAAGGTTGCTATGTTTTTGTCAAGTTAGAGAGCACTCTTGCAAGCGAAAAACAAATTTTCACAAATTTCTTATGGTATTGAAGTTTCTGTTTCCTCTTTTTCCCAACGTAATGGATACCGGTTGTTTGAGCAAACAATTTCAAAAATTTTACAATTGCCTGTGCCAGATGGCACAGTTACATTCCATGAGCCGGTCACCTCAGAGAGACGGACATAACTTACACGGAAAGTACAAATGCATGATTGATCATTTACAAAAATCACTAATGCCGTTTTTAATTTCCTATGGTACATATTGCAACCTACAAACTCTAGCCGAGGACTTCGCAAGGCGGATTCACTTGGAACGAATTCTCAGGATGACACCATTTTTGAGATATTAATTCCCAAACTTTGCGAAGAAAAGCTTTTGTGCATAAATTGATACGATGAAATTTAGGAAAGCAACTGAAACAACAGTGCATTTTGAGCACATATTTAATGGCGCATATCTCGCAAATGATGTCTACCGCATAATTTTTTTTTTAAGTGGATATTCCTTTAGGTCTCACCGGCTACAATCTGTAAATCGAAATATGTACCATAAGAGAATAAATAAAAAACTTAGTAAGTTTTTGATGAGTTGATTATAGAGTTCAATTTTTTGTGCAAGTAATGTCCGCTTCTTAGAGTAGACATGGTCAAGGTCTGGGATCTGCCACAAGCAATATTTAAAAAAAGTTTTTAAGTGTTCCCTTAAACTCCCCGTGTAGATAAGGAATAATATCTAAAATCTCCAAGCCGCCCCCAATGTACGACTAACCACGTAGAGTGCACACGCGCAGTCCTTCTACGATGTAACACTTTTCAGTATTTATGTTTTGCTTCAGCCACCAGAACGTGGAAGGGCCTGCCATGCGACTTTGACAATTCTGAGTAGGTCGATTCATATTTGCCACCTATAGAATCGCAGTTTGGAGTTATTCGCTTTCCGCATGTGACGGCAGTCAAGCACCTGACGCGATCGCTTCCTCAGTGCTCCAAAAACATTGCTTACGTGTATTGTAATACGTTGAGATACTTATTTACAATGTTTATGTAAGTTCAAACTTATATATTCTCAAGTACATTTTCTAACATCTTATTGTTCATTTCTACACTAATTTGGTGAAATTGTATTAGGACATTCTCCTTGATATCCTGCCCGTCTTCCATGTCATTAACTTTATAGGCCCTAACAGACCTGCAGTATTTAAATAAAAATTTTCTAAAATTCAGATCTGCTAACCACATGAATATTCGTATTCTCATAATAAGAATGAACACGGTATTCTGATATAAGTTTTATTTTACTATCATGTTTAGCACTATTTGGAAATATTCAAGTGATACTCAGAAGTAAGAAAAGCCGATGCCAACGATTCCGGCTTGGGCTAACTAGAACAAGACAAAATCAGTTTTAATTTATCGTATAACTTTTATTAACATTTGAAGCAAGCTATGTGATAATGTTTTAAAGCTGTTTAAAATGCAGGTCCTGATAGCTTAGGATAAGGAACTTTATATTGCATACCTTCCCGCACATCTTATAAAAACATTTTGAAGACCAGTTATACATCGTCGTATACTTACATTTGGGCTTTGACGTTGCTTTTAACTGCGAAAAAAACGAGGACACAGTAAAGAAACGCATGCCACACGACGAGCGCAGGCTGCCAACTGTTTTCTAAGCAAGCAAAATACATATATTTCACTCCAGAACCACTACATGTGTTCAGATAATCACTCTCACATGTTCCGAAAACCAAAAAGAACATAAACGTTATCTGCTGGACAACAGTGTAGAAGATTCGGACAACCGATCACCGAACTAACCATGAGCCATTCTTACAGTATCATAAAAAGAGGGAGAGATAACATAAGACAGAAGAGAGCGCCGGAAGAAAAAAAGAAAAGAGACCGCGAGCATGTGAAGGAAACAGATATAGCACTTCACAAACAACCAGAGTAAAGGGGAAGGATGGGGGCATAAAATCGCTTTAAGAAAGCAAAAGGCGATAAAACAAAAAAAGAACATAACAAACGCGGATATCACACCGATCAACAAATGCAGCAATGACTTCACGAAAACATCAGTGCTCGAAATAGGGCTTACTGAGAACAACCATACATGTGGAATTGACGGCGACAGAACTTACAAACAGGTTGTAGAATGAAATATATGTATGTTGCTTACACACGAAATATAAACAGGTGGCTGTCCGTGCTCGTGGTGTGGTGCGTGTTTCTTCCGTGTGCCCTTGTTTTTGCGCAGTTAAGAGAAACGTCTAAAACTATCAACCAACTAGCGATTGAGAACGTCCTGCTTCAGCACATTTTTTTTCACTGGGCTCGTTTTTATGTGCGCAACCTAAGCAAGAAGCAGCAATGTCATGTCTGAGCCACACCGCGCTGTCCACTTGCCAGTCCCGCGCCCTGGCAATTTGCCTGAAGCGCAGGATAGTCCCTCGAAAAGTTCAAGCTATATTTCGGCTTCTGGTTCCGTCATGAGGCCACGTCCGAGGAATAGCCAAGACACCAATGTGCGAAAGCTGCAAAAACATAAGACCCTATTCTGACTGGGCGAAAGTGCTACTCCATTGTGACGAGGACGCGTTCGTCGGGGCTGGTTGCATCGACGGATACAAAATGTTAACCGCGTGCACAGCAGAGTTCCTGTGGAAACATTGAAGATGGGCTCTCCTTCATAGGAGCCAAAAAAGCGTGTCTGCCAGCAAAGTCACCATTCCTGAGAATGCCGCTCTGCCTGAAGACATACAGGGGATACTCAAAAGAGGGACGAAGTTTCCGTTCGAGCCAGGAACCAAGCGATCGGAGCTCCTTGCCCTGGTTCGTCGAGTTGGACAGCGAGTTCCGGAAAAGCAGCGGGAACGCGCTGTAGGGGACGGTGTGGACTGTTTCCAGCGCGCTGTAAGCCATTAGCTGGGTAACACAGCTTTAACGAAAGTGGTCAGCTACCTCAAAGAAAATGACCTCGCTATCTTACAGGGAGATAAAGGAGGCGACCTCTTCGTTATAGCTGCCACTTTTGACAAAAAGGCAAGCGAAGCTGTAAGAAAGAATTTCAAGCAGGCTGATTTCCTTCCGAAGACGCAGAAATGGCTTGCCGTCAAGTTGCCCAAAAAGCATGGAGCTGGGTTTGTTATGCAAGCTGGTTGAGACCAAAGTAACGAGCCTACTCGAGATCTTCACTGGAAAGACTCATAAACAGACTGCCTCTTGACAGCTATCATTTCTAAAAAGGACGCTCGGCAATGGACTGTTGGGAACTTTGTTCAATCAAACATGCAGACGATAGTCGACAAGTGTCCCTCTTAGTCCGATATTCGAGAGAAGTCGTGACACACTTGGAAGAAAGTCTTCCGACGGCTACCACGGAGCCCTTGATTGACATCGCGGAGCAGTTATACTCAATCCCTAATGACAGTTTGTTCAGCACTATTTGGCAACAAATTCAAGAGAACGAAGAAGCAACCTTCCAGAATACGGCAGACGTCAGCACAGAGCATTTCCTTGAACTGTTAAGCTTTTATGAAGGTTCCGGTGCCATTCCTTATGATGGAAAGTACTACGTGCACAAGGCTGGAATATGTATAGGTTCAGTTGCACCTATACTTTGCGATATTTATCTGTCAGCGTTTGGTAAACAAGTTCAATAACTAATTTCCGGGCATGATGTCATAGGCATTTTCTGTTATGTCGATGACTACTTAGTCAAACTGCACATGTCCCGAAAAGATAAGCTTTAAGGCCGTAGATCGCGTATTAAAGATATACCAATCAGCTTTGGGGGCTCACATTCACCCACGAATGAGCCAGGGATAACTCCCTTCAGTTTTGGGACCTGAGTCTTCATTTTGACGGTAAAAAACATCTGTTGGTATCACAACCCGAGAACAAAGAAGGCCCCACTGCCGTTTTAAACTGCCCATTACTAACTAGACAAGAGAGCTAACATATCCCTAGCGTGACAGTCCACCCTAGAAAACTCATGGGAGCATAAATAAGAAAGCAGTTTCAATCAGCAAGTTAGACGCTTTCTCTCGGCTTATTACCTGCAGAGTTTAATCACTGCCGCCTGCGAAAGTCTCTTGCAAAAACTTAAAGGTAGAAAGCAACAGAAAGAGGGTATTAAGGAAGAAAGACTGCAGGTCGTTCCCTTTAATCATTGCGTTTCGCACAACATCAAGGATGTGGCAAGCTGCTACCACGTCAAGATCATTTTTCGGCCCATTGCAACCTCAGTAGAGTATGCCCCATGGTTAAAGGCAAAGGTACGAGTAGGCCACATTGCTCAACCATGCCCGAAACGCACTACACAAATTGTCTTTGTGGTGTAGCGCATTCGAATTCCTTTACATGTGACAACGCTTATATTGGACAAACGGGCAAGTGTTTCAATGAAAGGGCATGGGAACACCAGTGGCATGTATAGAACAAGGCAAGAGGCACTTTTACCTACACTGTGACAGATGCAGAGGAAAAGAGGAGAGCGCAAGAAAAAAACTCTTGCAAACAAATTTTTCATAACGCAACGTTCCTGTTCCATACAAGCGATCAAACTGAAAGAGAGATTGTCGAAGCGTTTTACATATTAAACATGGCAACAAATGTATGAGCAAGCCATCTGTCTTGTTGTTACCAGGGGCGCTATAACCTAAAGCTATTCCAAACTTTTCTATTCCATTTCTGCTATCAGCCCTCCGTGATTGGTCAAAAACTCTTTTGGACCACCCCCACTTCACCTGTCTGTCACGCAACGTCACGAAAACCGCGATACCACCCCATCTGATATGATGTGTAAACATTAATTATGCATAATTTGACGGAAAAAAAAAACAGTTAGCTCTGATTCAACGCCTTTTCGTCATTAGCACCCGGCTATTGGTCAAATGTTTTCGGGCTACACCCAATTCACCTGCCTGTCACGCGACGTCACAAAACTGCGAAAACTCACCGCGTCAAAGTGACGTGTACGCAATAAAGATGCATTAAAATGCCGAACAAAACTGAATTTTCTTCTGAATAGCCGCAGGCTGCCCCGTTCCGAAAGGAATAAAAGATGACTGCCGCCGATAGCTCAGGCGCTGGCTACTTGCACCTGCCGGAGAGCATGGGTTTATTTGCGTATAATAGACAGATTTAGTTACACGTACGTAGAGGCTTTGCGTACGTAGAGCTTCTACGTGTCAGCAGTGCGCATGCGTACAACGTAGCGGGCGCGCGCGCGTCTCACGGACGTACGTGAGATTCAATTCTTTGCGTGCGTTTCTTGCGCACGTAGACAGTTTCGGGCGGGAGTTCCGCGAGATCACGAACAAGCGATAGCGGGCCGCGCGCGCGCAGGCGACTTGCATCGAAACACGGTGACAGGATTGAATTGGCTACCGCCGTGTTCACATTTCCCGATAGATGTAGCTACGGGGTGCCTCTTGGCTTGCGTAGCGTATGTGTAGCTAAAAGCGTGTCAGATGGCGTGCACGTAAGGCACGTAGGCTTTTCACGTTTGCGTACGTGAAGCCTCTACGTACGTGTAACTAAAACTGTCTAATAAATCTTCTTGCGTGGCCCCGTAACGTTTTCGAGCACTTTCGGCACGTTTACGATCTCATTCGGCCAACTCTTCTCTGCTGAGGATCCGTTTTAGGATCATTCTGAAGCTTGCGTTGCATGCCGCCGCGATTTTCTACCAGCCAACGCAAGCTAAAGTAAAGAAAGCGGAACAATCGCAGACGGCGGCACCACCCTCTTTATCTGGTTATCGCTTTTCAGTGCACTGGCTCTGCGCCATCGAATCCCTCTCCACTTAAGCATTCTCCTCGTCTCTTGTCAGCCAATTAGATACGACACGCCCCTCAGTGTAGGCAATGTTATTCGTTTTTCAAGCAAACAAAAGTGACCTCCTATGAACGAGGAGAGCATTTGATTGGTCTGTTCAGACAACCCTGCGGGTGACCGCCCGGTGCTTGCGTCAGTGGTTACGCAAAATCGACGTCAGGAGATTGGAATAAAAACAAATTGGAATAGTTTTATGTTATAGGTCCCCAGAAGTCAATATTCTGGAATATTCCTTATGAAAAAATTCATTTTTACGATCTAAGGCTTTATTTCTATTTGGTTCAGTTTGTTGTAGGTGTTCGTGCTGTGACTGCAGCAGAGCGTTACTTTTTTAACCAGGTTTCAGTCTTTCAATATCCACGCTTGTAAGTTCCGTTGCCATCACCCCCTCTTCAATGGTTGTTCTCAGCAAGCCATATTTTGAGTCATCATGCTTTCATGACGTCATTTCCACATTTGTTCGTCGGTGTGATATTCCCTGTTGATTATTATGTTTTTTGTTGCCTTTTTGCTTTCTTGAAACGATTTTATGCCCGCATCCTTCGCCTTTACACTGGTTATTTCTTAGGTGCGATATCTCTTTCCTTTATTTGCTTGTGGTCTCTTCCTGTTTTTTTCTTCCCGTTATCACTTGTTTGTTTTACCAGAATGAATAACTGGGCTAGTTGGTTTACTTGGTCAAAATTGGTCAAAGATTGGTCAAAAAATTTTCGAGCCGCCACCTACTGCACGTATGTCTTAGGTGATGTTACGCGAACCGCCCAAACACTCAATATGACATATAAGCACACAGACTCTGCATGATTAGACCGAGCGCAAAAAATAATAAGTTCTGATTAGACGCGTTTTTCGCCATTATCGTAAAAGGTGTAATCTACCATTTGCCTATTGGTCAAACGTTATAGGGCTGCGTCCACTTTACTTGTCTTTTACCCGACGTCACAAAATGGTAAAAACTCACCGGTCAAAGTGATGCGTGCGCGTTAAAGACACATCAGTATGCCGAACAAAACTGAAAGATTTCCGGGGAGTGACCGGTTCGAAAAGGATTAGAATAAGGTTGCCTGCCTATCTCTGTGGGACTAGCTACTCGGAGCTGCCGGGGAAGATGCATTTTCTTGCGTACAATAAAACATTTTGCGTAGCAGTATAACGTTATCGACACAGTTCGATACGTATATGCCATCGGTCTGCCAACTCTGCTACGCTGAGGGTTCGTTTTAGCGGTATTTTCCCCTTTGATTGCATGCAACCGCTGTTTTCCACCAGCCTCTGCAACCTAAGTGAGAACAAGCGGACCAATCGCAGACGCTGGAACCGCCCTCCTCATCCAGTTATCCAATTTCAATGTGTTGGCTCGGCCCATGCCAAACGCTCTTCACTTGAGAGTTCTCTTTGCCTATTTTCAGACAATTAAATAAGAAAACCTGCTCAATCTAGGCAATCCCATTCGCGTTGAAAGCGAAAGAAAACGACATCCCATTGACAAGAAGCGAGTTCGGTAGCGCATTTAAGGTAACGCTGCGGCTTACCTCCCTATGCTTGCGTCGGTGGTTACGTAAGTTTGACGTTAAATGATTGAAAGAAAAACATATTGGAATAGTTTTACTTTATAGCGCCCAAGCTTCAGGAAATATATTATGCAAAGCCGCCAGTTCCGGAATTTTTCGCAGACAGTGATTGTGACAATTTCATTGATCTTAGCAACTGAACTGTCATGTGCAATAGCCCGTGCACGTCAGAAGCACAAGTTCGTCTCAAATGCATTCTGGCATTGTACACTTAAGACAATGAATGGCTCTTACGCCCGTAACCGCGGCCTCCGCATTACGACGAGAGAAGTGGAATTGTACGCTGCAATGATACGCTGCAATGGAGCCATCTGTGGAAGACGACGACGCTCGAGCCATTGCTGATGATGTTATTTTTTGCACAGCCGAGCCAGCTGTAGAAGGCGATGACAAATGCGTGAAGAGTGGCACTAGGACGTTTGCGCGGTTGGCACGGAGAATTTTTAGGAGCGTTTTCTTAAGTTTTACAAAACATTTTTTCTCAAAAACATCTCTTGTCACCCTTGTGCTTGAGACCTTTTGGGGTCCTACGTGGGACAAACGCCGTTCAAGGGTGGGTTACTGGTACTTGACTCCATTGAGTTGGACCCTTTCTGCGCTATCACCAGGATCGGCCCACATGAGGATTGGTTTTTGTAAACATCTCGGGGGGGGGGGTACATTTTTTTCAAGATCCTAGCCATAGACAGCTTCGCTGTAAAACGACTCCTTGTCCGTGATAAAAACATGTGCGCCGGTGCAAAACATTCTACATGTCCATCGGCTTTCGCTGTTACCCGTACACCATCCGTAGAAAGGTGGCACTAAACTTAGGCCAGAAATGCATACATATATGTTAAAATGGAGATGACAATCAGTATGGAATGGCCTCGTAAACAATCGACCTTTGAGGATGGAATGCGACTGAAGGGGACCTAAAACGAGGTGATCTGACTTTCCTGTAATAATGGCGAATACACATGCAGCCGTCTCTCCTCTACTGCCTATGACGGCATTAACGCGCTAGTTATGCCGTGTTGGGCATCACGTAAAGAAATTAAACGGAACCTCCCTCAACGTGAAATTTTGAAGACATGGTTAGCGTTATATGGCGATAGGCATGGTACCGAATGTGTGTGGGGCCCAATGTAAATATGTGCGTTTATGAACACTAACTTATGACGCATCTAAAAAGAGTAATAAACAGGCACTAGACAACTACGACAAATTGCGTGAGGTACTCAAGGAATGCTGTGGCGCTAAAGCATTATTTCGACCATTTATCAATGTTCGACCCTATGCACTTATGATTAGCGAGAGGTCGAGGCACAGTTCCTTATCATTTAATATTTCTATAGGTTATCTATTTGTCTTCATCATCATCAGCAGCAGCACCTTATTTTATTTCCACTGCCGGGCAAAGGCCTCTCCCTGCAATCTCCAATTACAACTGTCCTGCGCCAACCGATTCCAACTGGCACCCGCAAATTTCCTAATTTCATCGCACCACCTAGTCTTCTGCCGTCCTCTACTGCGCTTTCCTTCTCTTGGTATCCATTCTGTCACCCTAATGCTCCAACGGTTATCTAATCTGCGCATTACGTGACCTGCCCAACGCCATTTCTTTCTCTTAATGTCCATTAGAATATCGTCTATACCCGTTTTTTCTGTGATCCAAACCGCTCTCTTTCTCCCTCTAAAAGTTACGCCAAGCATACTTCGTTCGATGGCTCTTTGCGCGGCCTTTCACTTCTAATCAAGCTTCTTTGTCAGTCTCCAAGTCTCTGCACCATTTGTCAGCACCGGTAAAATGCACTGATTGTATACGTTCCTTTTCATCGATAACAGTAAGCTTCTAGTCTGACCCCTTTCTTTACGCGCATCTTCCTGCTTGTCTTCTGCAGAATTAAGATGGCTGTGGAATCACTGTAGATATTTTCCAGGGTCTTTACGCAAGCGGTCTGTAGACCTTGATTACGCAATGCCTCTGTGACTGCTGCTATCTCTACTGAATGATACGCTTTTTCGTAATCTATGAGAGCCATACAGATTTCTCGATAGGCTGATTAATGACATGGATGTGATCCAATGTAGAGTATCCCTTCCTGAAGCCAGCCTGTTCCCTTGGTGGAATAAAGCCCACTGTTGCACTTCTTTTATTGGAGATTATTTTGGTAAATATTTTATATAATACTGGAAGTACGCTTGTGGGTCGGTAATTTTTCAGTTCTTTAACGTCTCCCTTTTTGTGGATTAGTATAATGTTTGCATTTTTCCAATTTTCTGCGACCCTTGCCGTCGATAGCCACTTCGTATAGAGCGCCGCCAGTTTTTTTAGCATTATATCTCCTCCATCTTTGACTAAATTGATTGTTATCCTATCTTCTCCTGCCGCTTTTCCCTGTTTCATGTCTTACAAGGCCCTTCTGACCTCATCACTAGTTATATAAGGTGTTTCTGTACCTTGTTCATGATTGTTTCGAATGAAGAACTCCAGAGTGCCCTGGGTACTGTACAGGTCAGTTTAGAATTGTTCCGCTTTTTTTATTATACCTTCATAATTGCTGATGATATTACACTGCCTAGTTATTTATTTATTTGAAGTACCTTTCAGGCCCGTAGGGCATTGGGGAAGAAGGGGCAAAAAATCGGAACAGTGCTTACACAACCAGAAGAAAAATGTACAATACCTGGTAAATAAAATTTGTGCACATAATAGCAGTAAAGAAGGGAGTACTAAGCAATACGGAAATAACGAAAAGAAATATGGTACAGAGTTTAAAAGCACAGGATAACATAAAAAGCGCATGGCGCATGAATAAGTGTGCAATTCATCATGCGTGTAGTAGCAAATGTAAACAACAGAATAAAGAAAAAAAGGCAGGAAACGAAATGCGTAACTTCAAAATATGAACTGAAACATGAATATGAAGCATCAATAAACATGACCTGAAACATGAATATGAAACATGCTAAACGACGGCTTCACTGAAACGTGTAAAAAGTTGGTGATGGAATGCGTCAGGATTAGACAGAGATGCAATGTTGTCTTGTAGATTATTGCATAATCTGATGGCTCATGGAAGTGCTCGTGAATTAAAAGCTAAAGTGTGACCATAAATCCGTCAATGGCTTAAGTTATTGTGCAATCTTTGGACGTGCCGGATGGGACATCGAGGTAAAATAACATGATCTATTGGAGTGTACATACTTGTGAAATGCTGTTAGTGGAGCGATGTCACGGCGTGAGCCTAAAGAATACAGAAAAAGATCAGTTTTCATCTGAGTGACGCCTGAATGGTAGTTATAGTTTCTTGAGATGAATCGTGTGGCCCTGTTTTGGATGGATTCTGAAGTGGTGACTATGTTGCTACGATAAGGAGATAAAATGGAGGAAGGAAACACAAGTTTCGGGCTAACAAAAGTAAGATAGGTAGGCTATAGTTTACGAATATTAGCAGGGCAACTCCTGAGATTACGGCGTAAGTATCGTAAAGACTTAGAGGCGACGGCGCATATGGATGTGATATAACATGGTCATAAAAGACATGATGAAAGGTTAACACCGAGATACTTGTGATGGGAGACGTGAGACAGTAAGTTATCTTGACTGTGGTATTTATAACTCGAATGGTTGTTTGGGGCTGGAGATGACTTTACATTTCGATACGTTAAGCGTCATTTTTTATCTTTCAGTGCTTAGATCTGTTTGTCCTATGCCAAGTATCCTTCTGACTGCTTTCTGGCTGCGTACATTTCTTGCGGCTTCAGTCTTTGTCACGTTATATATTTTCGAAGATCACTTATTTTCGCTTTGTTGATCAGTGTTGACAGTTCCGCGAATTCTATCTTATCTCTTAGTTGGACACTTTTATCCTTTGTCGCTTCTTCATTAGGTCCTTTGTTAGTTGAGAGAGCTTGCCTACTGGTTGCGTTGGTGCCTTACCTCCCACTTCAATTGCTGCCTCTGAAGCCAGCTTCGTTACAGTTTCATTCACTACATCTATGTTGTCATCATCAGGTCTCTGTTCTAAGGCTGCATATTTGTTTACAATACCAGCCAAATTTGTCTGATTTGACCCTTACTGCCTCAAGTTAACCTGTTTCTTCTTGACCAGTGTTATTCTTTCTCTGGTCAAAATGAGGTGAATCGCAGCCCTCACTAACCTATGATCACTGCGCTTTACCTTACCTATCACTTCTACATCCTGCACTATTCTGGGTTAGGCAGAAAGTATAAAGTCAATTTCATTTCTTGTTTCATCATTAGGCCTTTTCCAAGCTCAGAAACTGTTGCTACGTTTCCTGAAAAAGGCGTGTATTATTCGAAGCTTATTTCTTTCTGTGAATTCTACCAGCATCTCTCCTATAAGTTTCTAAAATTGCCGCCGTAGTTGACAATTGCCTGTTTACAAGCCTGCTTTTTCCGCCCTTTTGCATTGATGTCACTCATTACTACTGTACACCGAGGTTGGTCTTTTGTCATTGCCAATTCAATCTCTTCATAAAACTCATCTACTTCGTCGTCGTCGTGACTGGATATTGGAGCGTAGGCTTGTACTACCTTTATTCTATACCATTTATCAAATTTTATTACGACTAGTGCTACCCTCTCATTAATGCTGTAGAATTCGTCAGTGTTACCCGCTATGTCCTTACGGATTAAGAATCCTACCCCGTGTTGCTTCTTATCAGGGAGACCTCTATATCAGAGGACATGGCCGTTATTTAGCAATGTTGGAGCCTCACCAAGTAGTCTAATCTTACTAAGGCCAATAATATCCCACACAACGTCTGATAGTTCCCCAAGAGTCCTGCTAAAGTGGTCTCACTCGACAGAGTTCGGCTGTTAATTGTTGACAGCGTCAGTTTCTATTGGCGGCCTGTCCGGATCCAGAGATTCTTAGCACCCTCTGCTGCGTTTCAGGTCTGACCGCCGCCTTGGTCAGGTGCTCTGCAGCTGCTGGGGACTGAGGGCCACGGGTTAATTGTATATATAATCAGGGAGCTTATGCCGAATACTGCACCAGGGAGGCCGATTCCTGATCTTGTGAGGGAGTGTGTTTGTTCAGGCTTAGTGGGTCTTCCTAATTTGGTTGTAGCTGGATTAGTATAGCCAAACACGCTCTCGCCATTTTTCATCGGTGTCAGGCCTGGCTCCAAGTCTGTAGATGCCGTGCGCCGGAGAACATCAAATTCAGATACCCGATCGTCAAACATTAAAAGATGGGGGGGGGGAGGATTTGAACTTCCCACTTCCGCAACCGAGCAATCGACAAAGCTCAGTAAGATAATCCGACATGCCTAAAAGGTCCGCTATTTGCGCGTTTCGCGCTATTTAGTGTCAATTCTCCGTGGTCCTAACCTCTTGTTTCCAGAATCTCACGCATGCACGCGTTCTTGAACGCTCCTAGGTATACGATATATATTCGCTGCATTTCAACAGCACTTAACACTTTTGAGTAAAAATAAGGAAGGGAAACGTTTTCAGGGCGTCCCGAGAGGCCCTGGTCGCGTATCATCCGCTCGTCCCGCTTGCTTGTCCCTTGGCGTCCCAGAAGTAGCCTCCCCTGGTAGCAATTCAGAATGGTGATTCGTGCTGCCGTATCAATACCGCTCTGAGCCTCGCGCAAGACAGGCGACCTTGACCGCTTCCAATGGTGTCTTCAGCCTTTCTGCAGCTTTGGGCAGCAATTATAGCACAGGTAATGAGAAGGTGGAAAAGGGGGGGAGGCAGCTGACCCCGCAGATTTTTTGGTAAGGCCGCGGGCCTAAATGTTAAGGAGTTGGGAACTCTATGCCTCATTTAACCTAGAGAGGTGCCTTTTTCGATCAGCTAGACATGGTATGAACACTCTCGCACGTAAGCAATTGAGGGCTCCGCTACCGCCGCGGTCGCGATCCAGCTCTCGGGAATACAAACGAAAGTAAGCAAGAAAGAAAAACTGTAGATGTCGACGAAAGGAATGGACGCATATAAGGTCGTTCTGACGTGCTGAAAATCTGTGTGTTAACGTTACAGCTAGGTGTTGTTGCTACTTGCTTTTCCTTATACTTTTCGTGAATACTGTAAACAAATACCTTCCCTCATTTTCCTCTGTTCATATTGTGTGGGAATGCGACACCCTCAAAGAAAACCGGTTTTGGCAGCGCGCCTAGTAAGTTGCAGCAGATAAGTTCTTGAACATTTGTAGTGTTATAGAGTGTGTAGTGCCAACATCTAATTGCGTATTAGGTTCCCCGAATACGTTTTCAAGATCTGTATATGCTAGCATCTATGTATTGTGAGTTTATATAATTGGAATAGGGGCAGGTGCAGATGTTCGGAATGAGTTTGCGTTTCATTTTCTAGTGTTGTCAACAGAAAGTATTGCAAGGTATGTCGGTAGAGTATTTGCAAAGCCGTTTTCGTAAACATTTCGTGTTGCACGATATAGTGAAAATTCTCCGTAGTCCTAAACTCTTGTTTCCCCAATCTCACGCATGCAAGCGTTCTTGAGCGCTTCTAGGTACACAATATACTTTCGCTGACTTTCAACATCACTTAATACTTTTGTCTAAAAATAAAGAAGGTAAAAGCTTTCAGCGCTTCCTGAAAGGCCCTGGTCGCGTATGATCCACTCGTCGCGTTTGCTTGTCCCTTGGCTTCCCAAACCTAGCCTACCCGGGTAGCAATTCAGAATGGTGATTCGTGCCGCCGTATCAATACCGCTCTGAGCCTCGCGCAAACCAGGCGACTTTGCCAGCTCCCAGTGGTGTCTTCAGCTGTTCTACAACTTTGGACAGCAGTTATACTAGAGTTAATGAGAATCAGGAAAAGCGGGGGCGGGGGGGGGGGGGGGGGAGACCCCGCAGATTTTCTGGGAACGCTGCGGGTCTTAACGCTAGGGAGTTGGGAATTATATCCTATAGTTAACCTACAGTTGTGCCTTAATCGATCAGCCAGACATGGTAGGACAATGTGAGACATGGTCTATTAGTCAGACATAGTCTAGTATGTCTTTTCTTAAGCGTTTTAATATTTTGCCGTCTAAAAAGATGACCTAACAGACACGATCATCATCATCATCATCAGCCTAGTTACGCCCACTGCAGGGCAAAGGCCTCTCCCATACTTCTCCAACTACCCCGGTCATGTACTAATTGTGGCCATGTTGTCCCTGCAAACGTCTTAATGTCATCTGCCCACCTAACTCTCTGCCGCCCCCTGCTACGCTTCCCTTCTCTTGGAATCCAGTCCGTAGCTCTTAGTGACCATCGGTTATCTTCCCTCCTCATTACATGTCCGGCCCATGCCCATTTCTTTTTCTTGATTTCAACTAAGATGTCGTTTACCCGCGTTTGTTGCCTCACCCAATCTGCTCTTTTCTTATCCCTTAACGTTACACCCATCATTCTTCTTTCCATAGCTCGTTGCGTCGTTCTCAATTTCAGCAGAACCCTTTTCGTAAGCCTCCAGGTTTCTGCCCCATATGTGAGTACTGGTAACACACAGCTGTTGTACACTTTCCTTTTGAGGGATAGTGGCAACCTACTGTTCATGATTTGAGAATGCCTGCCAAACGCACCCCAACCCATTCTTATTCTTCTGGTTATTTCAGTCTCATGATCCGGATCCGTGGTCACTACCTGCCCTAAGTAGATGTATTCCCTTACCACTTCCAGTGTTTCGCTACCTATCGTAAACTGCTGTTCTCTTCCGAGACTGTTAAACAGTACTTTAGTTTTCTGCAGATTAATTTTCAGACCCACCCTTCTGCTTTGCCTCTCCAGGTCAGTGAGCATGCATTGCAATTGGTCTCCTGAGTTACTAAGCAAGGCAATATCATCAGCGAATCGCAAGTTGCTAAGGTATTCTCCATCGACTTTTATCCCCAATTCTTCCCACTCCAGGCCTCTGAATACCTCCTGTAAACATGCTGTGAATAGCATTGGAGATATCGTATCTCCCTGTCTGACGCCTTTCTTTATAGGGATTTTGTTGCTTTCTTTGTGGAGGACTACGGTGGCTGTGGAGCCGCTATAGATATCTTCCAGTATTTTTACATATGGCTCATCTACACCCTGATTCCGTAATGCCTCCATGACTGCTGAGGTTTCGACTGAATCAAACGCTTTCTCGTAATCAATGAAAGCTATATATAAGGGTTGGTTATATTCTGCACATTTCTCTATCACTTGATTGATAGTGTGAATATGGTCTATTGTTGAGTAGCCTTTACGGAATCCTGCCTGGTCCTTTGGCTGACAGAAGTCTAAGGTGTTCCTGATTCTATTTGCGATTACCTTAGTAAATACTTTGTAGGCAACGGACAGTAAGCTGATCGGTCTATAATTTTTCAAGTCTTTGGCGTCCCCTTTCTTATGGATTAGGATTATGTTAGCGTTCTTCCAAGATTCCGGTACGCTCGAGGTTATGAGGCATTGCGTATACAGGGTGGCCAGTTTCTCTAGAACAATCTGACCACCATCCTTCAACAAATCTGCTGTTACCTGATCCTCCCCAGCTGCCTTCCCCCTTTGCATAGCTCCTAAGGCTTTCTTTACTTCTTCTGGCGTTACCTGTGGGATTTCGAATTCCTCTAGGCTATTCTCTCTTCCACTATCGTCGTGGGTGCCACTGGTACTGTATAAATCTCTATAGAACTCCTCAGCCACTTGAACTATCTCGTCCATATTAGTAACGATATTGCCGGCTTTGTCTCTTAACGCACACATCTGATTCTTGCCTATTCCTAGTTTCTTCTTCACTGTTTTTAGGCTTCCTCCGTTCCTGAGAGCCTGTTCAATTCTATCCATATTATAGTTCCTGATGTCCGCTGTCTTACGCTTGTTGATTAACTTAGAAAGTTCTGCCAGTTCTATTCTAGCTGTAGGATTAGAGGCTTTCATACATTGGCGTTTCTTGATCAGATCTTTCGTCTCCTGCGATAGCTTACTGGTTTCCTGTCTAACGGCGTTACCACCGACTTCTATTGCGCACTCCTTAATGATGCCCATGAGATTGTCGTTCATTGCTTCAACACTAAGGTCCTCTTCCTGAGTTAAAGCCGAATACCTGTTCTGTAGTTTGATCCGGAATTCCTCTAGTTTCCCTCTTACCACTAACTCATTGATTGGCTTCTTGTGTACCAGTTTCTTTCGTTCCCTCCTCAAGTCTAGGCTAATTCGAGTTCTTACCATCCTGTGGTCACTGCAGCGTACCTTGCCGAGCACGTCCACATCTTGAATGATGCCAGGGTTCGCGCAGAGTATGAAGTCGATTTCATTTCTAGTCTCACCATTCGGGCTCCTCCACGTCCACTTTCGGCTAACCCGCTTGCGGAAAAAGGTATTCATTATACGCATATTATTCTGTTCTGCAAACTCTACTAATAATTCTCCTCTGCTATTCCTAGAGCCTATGCCATATTCCCCCACTGACTTGTCTCCAGCCTGCTTCTTGCCTACCCTGGCATTGAAGTCGCCCATCAGTATAGTGTATTTTGTTTTGACTTTACCCATCGCCGATTCTACGTCTTCATAAAAGCTTTCGACTTCCTGGTCATCATGACTAGATGTAGGAGCGTAGACCTGAACAACCTTCATTTTGTACCTCTTATTAAGTTTCACAACAAGACATGCCACCCTCTCGTTAATGCTATAGAATTCCTGTATGTTACCAGCTATTTCCTTATTAATCAGGAATCCGACTCCTAGTTCTCGTCTCTCCGCTAAGCCCCGGTAGCACAGTACATGCCCGCTTTTTAGCACTGTATATGCTTCTTTTGTCCTCCTAACCTCACTGAGCCCTATTATATCCCACTTACTACCCTCTAATTCCTCCAATAACACTGCTAGACTCGCCTCACTAGATAGCGTTCTAACGTTAAACGTTGCCAGGTTCAGATTCCAATGGCGGCCTGTCCGGAGCCAAAATAAAGACCGCGAACGGATTTGCTAAGCAGCGCTTGGACGCGTAGCTCTAGATGGGCTAGGAAACACATTTTTACTCAAACATAGTTTTGCCCAATGTCGCCACAACGGCACTAAATATTTTTAGCTTTATACTCCCCCTCAGGCCGACTGCCATGACATATCCCCATCATTATCAACATCTACCTGAGTTATGTGCATTCCATGACAAAGGCCAAGGTCTCTTTGAGTATAACACCAAGTGCAAAGAGAGCAAAAATGCAATGCTTAAAGGTACTATACGCTATCTTAGGCGAAACAACTACGTATAGCTTTTGAGCAGATAACTAACTAACATTTAGAACTGACGAGCTAATATATAATATTCTAATAAAACATTACATCGCATGGCACCATAGATAGTTTGTTTAGCTCAGCTGAGGAGTGTCCTCTTTAATTATCTTTTTCCGTAATGTTTCATATGAATGTCATGGGGTGACCTATAATGAAGTGAATCTCCTCGCTCGAGAAAAAGCACTAACAAAAATTGAAAAATACGGCGTATTTTTTTCTCCTAAAGGACTAAATAGTAAGCGCCACTAAGCATCGTATCTCCATCCTATGTAAACAAAGTAATGAGCAATGAAAGCAAGCAAAGACAGCAGACAACTCATGCTTACCCATGAATTCGTCCTTGACATATTTTATAGGTTCTTCTTCCCCCTGTGGTAATTATACGCTAACAAGGGTGTGCCAAAGCAATCACAACGGTTATCACTACAACAGGCAAATGAGGTTATGTTTCAAAAGTGACAGCAAACACTGTGGAAATTATCCAAATATATTTGGAAGTTGTGATGATTGCGTGTTGGAATGCAAAGGTGAGTACAGCATCAATTGTACTGCAGTTAACATTTTACACATGCCTTCCTTTAAGGTTCTACATATCCTCTGAATATTATTCTGGCAGGATAATATCTGAAACCTTGACTTTTCTTTGCAGTGCTGTATATCTTGTATCAACATTTTTTACTATTTTGTTAAGTAATATTCTGCTCCTGCTTGAGTCATTTTGTCCTGCAATATTGTGGAGAAAGAGAAATGCGTAATGAATAAATAAAAAAAACATCAGGCCTTCATCTTTAGCTTGGTGTCCCTGATGTTTGACAACACTGGTGGAAGAAATTGTTTTGCAATTTGCCGATCACACAAGATGGCTCATCTCAGGATACCCAGATATATTAGTGAGCCCCACTTACGGAAAACACATGGTAGCCGCGCAGAATGTGATGACGTGATTCTATGTGGTTAAAAGTGCATTGGTGCAATGTTCGCATCGACAAAGTTGTCAGTTATCAAAATATATCTAGCTAAGCCAGGGGTTCAGGCCAAACAATTACACAGTGTGTATAACTTGCGCACAAGCGAAAAAGTCGTAGTACGAGCTGAAAACGGCCGTAAAAGCTGACAACCAAAAAAAAAAACATTGTGGCAGAACTCTTCTTACAATGATGGTCGACGGTAATGCATTAGAATTTGACATAGAAAACGACACAACGTATTGCCACCGTTGAAACGAGTTTTGTTTAAGGTATGCGCTGCAATGGAACTGCTCTTTCGCACTTCAGAAAGAACAATCGGCACCTTTTAATCCAGCCCCCCTGAAGCATACGCTTGCACTTTGAAATGCATGGCGCGTAGGTCTATGCGAACGCTGTTACATGCGTCATGCTGCAACCGGGCTCACCTGTCACACTTTAACAGCGAAAGCTGAATATGACTAACCTTCCGTAGGTTTTCGGCGTCCGGCAATAGAAACATAGTGATTTCTAACAAACTCATACGGGTGCAGTGCGGCGGCGCAGATGTCAGAATGCGGAACAGATTTGAATGCTCGCCCTGAACAACAGCGCGAAGACAAGATTATCGCACTATATAAGCAGAAGAGGTATGGCGCTAAAAACAGCTGCGTTATCAAAGGGTTGGATCGGTATAGTTCGTACACCCGAAGAACAGCATGCTACGAGGAGCGCTGGACAGAACAGCAACGAGAATGTAAACGTCCCCGGTGCGAAACCACCGCCGAACGTTCCCGACATGCTCAACGAAAGCGACAATCACGAGCCCGGGCAACTCCAAACGAGGAAACGCCAGGCTCCAAACGGAAAAAATGAAAACCATTCCCCTCTGTAGAGATGGAATGGCAGCGAAAGTATTTACTTTTTGTTTTTACTTTGACTGAAGTCAGCTTTCGCTGCCATTCCTTCTTCACAGAGTGGAAAGGTTGTCGTTTTTTTTTTTTTTTGACAGCTGCGTCGTCTAGTGGCGCTGCCCAGAAGTGTCCGCGCAGATTACCGAGACGGCAAGCGTGGCACGTCGGTGCCTGCAAACACTGAGAAGTGTTGCCTTGCTTGGCACTGAGTGGCCCACACTCAGCAACTTAAGTAAGTGAAACGTTCATTCATGGGCCAGCCTGCTAATCTGATGGGATGCTGTGCTTGAGAAACCGTTGCGCAGTTGGTTCAGCTCCTTTTATCATCAGAGGTATTTAATTCAATGGTTTTCAAAACTGTACAGATGCACATTCCCGGTGACGCGAACCTAATTAATAGAGCTGGCGAGGAAGACGTTCATTGCAGAGCAGCAAAGAGCCACGAGCACATACCAAGTAAACCAGGTTCTCATCAAACAGGTTCATTGAAGAGCAACACACGTGTAGTGGCACATGGTGGGCCTCAAGGCATCATTGTTTCTTCGAACTGCGGTATCCACCCGTTCCCGCATCTTACAGTGAATCAAGTCAGCGTGAATGAGGTTCGTAGAAGAATGGCACTATGTACACGTTGGCACATACTCAGTTTCCCAAGTTGGTCTGGTAGTTGGTTTCGAACTCTTTTCCTCAGCACAGAAGCCTGATGGGCTACGCATTTGACCATTGACTACCGAATCACCCAGTAAGGCGGGAGAACGGTTACATAAAAACACAAATGCATAGATACAAACAAACTAACTTGTTTCTATAGCCTCCGGAAAGTACCTGAAGTAGTCTAAGAATGCTAAAGAACTAAAAATCTTACGAGGACAGTAGACGGTCATATATAAATAAATATAACAATAAATAAATCTATACATACCCAATGTATTGCCATGAGGGAAACAAGTTGTAGCCACCGTGATTGCTTAGTGGCTACGGTGTTGGACTGCTGAACACGAGTTGCCGGGATCGAATGACGGCCACGGCGTCCGCATTTCGATGGGAGCGTAATGCAAAAACACCGGTGTACTTAGATTTAGGTGCACGGTAAAGAACCCCAGGTAGCCAAATTTCCGGAGTCCTCGACCATGGCGTGCCTCATAATGAGAAAGTGGTTTTGGCACGTAAAATTCCATAACTCAATTAAACGAGTTATACATTTCATACGTTTTCAACGCGGTTGAACAAGCAACACCAGGAGATAAATAACCTTCAGAAAAGTCTGACTAAAATAGAAGCGGGAAATCCTAGGGAAGAAATACCTCGGCTGAAGAAAGAGCTAAATTAACTTTAGCAATTTAGTAGGCGACAGAAGCGAGATGTTCATGGCATTCAAGTAGCAACAAATGAGAATTTGTTGGCCATAGTAAACTGTGTGGGTGAGCCACTAGGGCTACAGGAATTGGCTGACTCTGGCACTGATAGTATTCACAGGTTCCCCTCACGCCCCAGTCGTGTGCCACCCATTATCATTCGTTTTGCCAGTGCCAAGATGAAGGAGCAATGGAAGGTAAAGGCTAAGCTACTGGGAGAAAGGTCAGCTTTTTTAAAAAAATGACACCGATAATTAAGAAACTTGTTTATCTTGCACGTACAAAGGCAGTGGAAAGAGGCTACCAGTCCGTTTGCGAACGTCACGGAAGTGCTCGTATGCAAGAAACCAGGAAACTCTGCAATTAAAATTTCTACTGTGAGCAATATCAAGAAGATGGTATAAGTGTTCTGGTCTGCATAACTTGCAGTATTCTTCAATAAAGTCGTAGACACCATGAACGGCTCAATGTATAGTCTATATTACTATAACCAATACGTAAGGCTGAATAAGTGGACACACAATGCGTTTTCTATGCTAGATTTCAATGCACGTAACTTTAAAAACAAGGGCAACCAAAGGGAGTGTCCATTGGAAAAAGATGTCATTGAATTTTGATGCACTATGCATCCCTGAAACATGGTTTGCGGCTGATAGGGATGTCTATTTGTTCAATGGCTACAGGGAATATAGTGTATTTCGCAGGTCCAAAAAGCGTGGTGACGTCAGTGTTTACATAAGTGACGATGTTGTTTGCTCTATGGAAAACGAATAGTCAGTGATTTCAAATGGCTACGAAGTCGTTACAATATCGTTTTGCAATACCTACCTAATTGCTATATACAGGCCTACATCGGGAAATGCCACGCGCTTCTTTGAATATCTTGATCATGTTCTTGCATATCTGTCAACTTCTGCACAAAAATATATTTACTGGCGACATAAATATTAATATTTTATCAAACTGCCCTGCAGAACAAGTGTTTTCATATCTTATGTCTAGTTGTTGCGAAAATCTCGTAAAATATGCCACGCGAATAACTGTTGCCAGTGAGGCAATGCTAAATATTATACAGATATTGTGGAAAACAATATAGCCTCTGGGGCACTACCTATCGATTTTAGTGATCATTCGCCTGTCTTTTGTATCTTAGGAAAAACAGTAAGGAAGGAAAATCATGATAAATGCCATAAATTTAGAAGAATATGTGATTCTAAAATTTAATTGTCCAAGCAGATCGTGCTTAATGCACACTGGTCCGAAGTACTTAACGACGACCGCTCTTCGGTGTATTTTTCGAGATTTTACAAAAAGAGGTACTGGAACAATGCCACTAGGCTCTACAAATATTTATATGGGAAAAAATAAAAATGTTAGGAAACCATGTATTACACCTGCAATAATAATCAAATACAAGGTAGGAACAAGCTGTTTCAAGAGTTCTTGGGACTGAAAAATGGCGATAAATTTTATGAATATATGAGGTATCGCAATAAACTAAACAACGAAATCAGAAAGGCAAAAGACACTATTTACAACAATAAATTTCACGGCGTTGATTATTCCAGTAAACTATGTAATATGCATAATAAAATATATCATTCAAAGCCCACTCATTGAAGCTCTCATGAAATTAAATTTGCTGGCAAAGCTATCACAGGTCGAGACCTTTCCAACAAATTTATTTACCATTTTCTAACTTGCGGTGTAAAATAAATATTACGATAAAAGTTGATCCAAGCACTTACATAAACATAAACTGGTCTGATACTTTATACCTAATGCCTACCAGTGAATTCAAAATATTTAGTATATTTGAACCTATTAATACTAAACTGCAGCTGGTCACGACGAGATTAGGGCAGATTTGATCCAAAGCTGTAGCATCAACGATTCCAGTTGCACTGGCACACATTTGTAACTACATTCTTAAAGGCGGATACTTTCCAGATCAATTAAATGTAGAACGCGTAACTCCTGTACGCAAAGGTGGAAAAAAAGATGACTTAGGAAACTACCGTCCTATCTCCGTTGTGAATTTACTCTCGAAAGTAATTGAATGCAAAATATTTAGAAGAATATCTCACTTTTTAGGAAAACACAAATTGATAGTACCCGAGCAGTTTGGATTTCAAAAAACTATCCCACTGAGCTAGCGTTGCTAGGCATTAAATAAAAATTAGTAGAATATATTGAAAACAAACGGTTTACGGTGGGAATATTTTCAGATATTGGGAAAGTGTTTGACTCTTTTACTCACGCTATAATACTAAATAGGCTACCATGTTAGGACTTAGGGGACCAGGCTTATCAGGTCATCAAAAAGTATCTGGAAAATCGCAAACAGTACATGACATTAAACAGCCTTTCTTCAGATCACAACATAATCACAACAGGAGTAGCACAAAGCTCGACATTAGGTCCGCTTTTATTTCTTTTATATGTGAATGGCATGTGCAACATACCCCATACTGAGGATACAGCACTTTTAGCCGACGATACTATTGCATTTTTTCATATTAGACATTTGGAACTGGCCGAATTAAAAGCTGTTACATGGCTGAGAGAACAATCACTATGGTTAGATGCAAATGTGTTACAGTTAAATACAAGTAAACCGAAGCATGTGATATTCAGAGCTCGAAACTCGCATATAAATATTAGTTTCATCCTGCGTTTTGAAGACGCAGTGCTTGAAAATACGAGCAGTATAAAGTTCCTAGGTGTATATTTTCAGGCATATTTATCCCTGAATGACCACATATCCCACCTCCATAGTAAGCTATCTCGAACACTGGCGCGCTATGGAATATAGGTTCTTTAATTCCAAGCAGATTAAAACCAATTATATACCATGCATTACCTAAGTCGCATCTACAGTACTGCTTACTGATATGGGGCTCTAGAACGACGACAAATTTAAATAAACTAGAGGTTTTACAGAAGAGCTGTTCGTGCTCTTGAACGCGTTCGCTTCAATGATACGACTTCTCTATATAAAATGAGGTATAAGTCACTTCCACCGAATCTTCTTTATGCAGAGAAGCTCTCACATTATATGTTCATGTAAATTGAAGAAAACTGGCCAAACTTTGAGTCTCATCATCATCATCAGCAGCAGCAGCATCCTATTCATGTCCACTGCAGGACGAAGGCCTCTCCCTGCGAACTCCAATTACTCCTGCCCTGTGCCAACTGATTCCAACTAGCGCCTGCAAATTTCTTAATTTCGTCACACCATCTAGTATTCTGCCGTTCTCTACTGCGCTTCCTTTCTCTTGGTACTCATTCTGTCACCCTAGTGGTCCAACGGTTATCTAGTCTGCCCATTACATGACCTGCCCAGCGCCATTTTTTCTTTTAATGTCTGTTAGAATATCGTCTATAGCCGTTTGATCTTTGATCCAAACCACTCTCTTTCTGTCTCATATAGCTATGCCTAGTATTCTTTATTCCATCGCTCTTTGCGCGGTCCTTAACTTGTTCTCAAGTTTTTTCTCAGCCTCCTATTCTCTGCACTGTATGCCTGCACCGGTAAAATGCACTGATTGTATAGTTTTCTTTTCAATGATAATGGTAAGCTCCCAGTCAGGTTCTCACGATGTCTGCTGTATGCGATCCAGCGCATTTTTATTCATCTGTGAATTTCCTCCTCATAGTCCGGGTTCCCTCTGATCAGTTGACCTAGGAAAATGTACTCCTCCACAGACTCTAGAGGCAGACTTGCGATCTTTAACTCTTGTTCCCTGGGCAGATTATTTACCCTTATCTTTGTCTTTGGTATATTAATGTTCAGCTCCACCCTGAATTGTGTTGTTCATGCTGTTTTTATGGTTGCACATCATGTGCTTGTTTTTCTTATCTTCCATTGTGTATTTTTTTCCTCAATCTTGCCTCATGAATTCCTAGTTCAAATCCCCTCCCACCCATTTGTTTCTTTTGTCCTTATTCTTACGCTGTCCAGATTGCTTCGCTGAAGCGCAAATGCTACAGGGGTCAGGGCCTCCGTCAGGCGCATGCTAGCGCCTTTAGCCCTGATCTTTCTGGTTTTCTGTAAGCAAACTGGAGATTTTGTGAAAAAAAAAAAAATATGAGGCGTGTACTGCAGTGGGACTCCTCTTTCGTCCTGCCCTAAGAAAACTCGATGCGATCTCGCGCACCACCGCGAAGCCTGCGCGTGCCCTCTCAACTCGCCGGAACGTTCGAACATTGAGAAAGGCGTTATTCGGCAACCAGGCTCTTCTCTCGCATTTCTTACTGGCACGCAGCGCCTTCTAGTGGCTCTATTGGGAAGTAAGCTTCATGTCTCCGAAACGGCGAAACGTGACACGCCGCTGCCTGCTAACGCTGAGAACTGTTTCCTGGATTGCCGCACAATCAGTGACATACAGCCAGTGACCCGAGTTCCCGATAGGCTAATTGAAGTATGGTACATACCCAATGCATCCATGCCGGAGCTCGCTATAGCGTTGGCGTGTAAAGTGCTCATTGAAAAGTTTATAACATACCCAGTACATTTGTGGCGCAGCCTGCTAGCGCGTCGGGTTGCTGTCCTTGACGCAAAGCTCCTGACGTGGGTTCAATTCCACTCAATATCGGAGAAATGTTAGGGTCATTTTTCGTACCTCATTTATTTAGCAAATTTGGCGTCAAGTAAGTTCATTGAAAAGTTGCGCACACTTACTCACACATACCCCGTTACCGAAGATGGCATAAAAGAAGTTCTTTTAAAGACGAGCACATACCGAGCGGCACATACCCAGTGCTACAAGTTGGCGCCAAATAAGTTTCTGCGAACAGCGGTACCTACCCGGTCCCTCGTCTGCAGCGACACATTTCGTTGAAATGCAGCACGTATGTACACACTGGCAGGCACGTGGTGACCCACGTATGCCTGATGGTTGATTTAGAACCCGATTGCCTCAGCAAATCAACGAGATGAGCTAACCACACGAGCACGGACTACCCAGCGGCCCTGGTTGGCGGGGAAATAGCTAGATAGAATACATACGTATACAACCATAACCACGAGAAATTGCGTGAAGTACCCGAAGAATGCTCTAGCGCTAAAGCATTACTTCGACAATTTTTCAATCTTCGACCCTATTCAGTTATGAATAGCGAAAGGTTCGGGCACAGGATCTCTACTTTCATTGCTTTTGAGGCAAGCGTTTTTTATTATACCGTCTAAAAAGATGACCTAAAGAAATGATATATTGATATGGAAACAAGGGCAAATTAAACAGTGTTCACAATATAATAATTAGGCATTCATGTAAAAATAAAAAACACAAACGGTTTTGCTGAGCAGCGCATAGACGCGCAATTCGAGATGGGTCAGGAAATTCGTTTTTTTTTTTACTGACACACATGTTTCTTGCCTAACGCCGTCGCCACGGCACTAATGGTTTTTTAGCTTCTCTTGCCATCAGGTAGCTGATATTTAAAGGTAAATGCGAAAATTCTCTGCGCGCCCTCTAATAGTAAACATTTTTGACTGATGAGTTGTGATATCGAAATCTCTGCTCGAAATCTTATTTATAAAACTTTTTAAAACGTAACGACAGTACCTGATAGTAACTTTCTAATTCCGCATTGCAACAGTTTTGTGTTTTTTATCTATCTAAACTACTTCTTGATAGTCATAAAAATTTACGATCAGTATAATAATTCGGAAATAGATGTCGGAGAAGAACTCGAAGAGCACAACTTGACGCGCGAATTTATGTCTACAACGCTGCTTTAGCAAGTGCATTCAGCAATTAACGTAGGCGCTACTGCTCCCAGTAAGCAAACAGTGAGATATGCTTTATTATTTTTCCCTGCGTCAAGTGCCTCACAATGCATGTTCGCCTTTGTGTCAAGGCTGCCAGTCCAGGAGGCAACATTTGTACGGTTTCAGAGAAAAGCTATATTGGACGCTTGAGAAGACAACATTCTTAATGCTGTTTCCGAAAACAGTAGTCTTCAAGTTTCTTTGTAATTCTATGTTATTCAAAGAGTTGTAAAAGGGTCATCAGTATGCGTAAATAAGCATTTCGTGACTTCCTGCTGAAAATTTCTCGTGCCAAAAAACACGAACGACATGTGCGGTCATGGATAGCGTGACACGCTTAATCTTTACGTTTCCTTTATCTGCGCCTAGAGCCACAATTCCAGCGCCATCACCGCTTAAACAAGTGCCATCACGCTATCTACACCACATTTTGGGAAGCCTTATTTGCTCATTGAGTACACGGGGGCGATTAAAAAAAAAGGTATGTGATGAGCATCACGAGTCCATAAGAACGTATTACATTGACATCAGTGGCCAACTTATCCTCACAAGAATTTAAAACTATTGCTAAAGAAAATAAGCAACCAAGTCGCATCATAACGTTCTGCATCCCAAATAAGCGTCAACACGAAACAGAAAGTGGACAATTTACATCATTCCACCTATTTGAGGGAGCTAGCTGAAACAAGCAGCAAAATTACAGCAGGACAGATCAACTAAGCCATGCCAACCATCCAAAAAACCGAGTACGCGTACGCAATACGAGTACGCAATACGAGTACGCAACCTTAGTATCACTGACTTTGTTTTTGAGCAACTAGAAAAATATTTTAGTATGAATGAAATGCTTGGTTTATAAAAACTATCAAACAAACTTTTACACTATTGCTCTCTTTCCAAAATCCTAAATGAACAAATTGTAGAGCCGCCGTGTAGAGAAACATTCAATAAACTTTTTAAGTGATAATGTTTTGCTTCACCTATTTTTTTTCCTGCTGCAAGAAGGCGCACTAGATTTGAACGCGCGCTACATTTCACTGCGCTGCCTACCACAGTGAAAAAACTGCGTTCTAACTTGCTACCAACAAATGATCCATTTAGCTCGCTGAAGGGACGCATGAATAAGTCTTAAGAAACAAATATTGTTCGAATGCAATGACTCTGGCTTCCACGTTTTCCGAGACAACTTGTCTGCACAAGCTATGAAGTAGATATATCGATTAGTTCTGAGATAAATGGCGTATGGCAATTCTTAAAGGTCTCCCAGTGGTGGCGTTGCAGGGAACCTCCGTACAAGCCATGTTCTGTCGAGTCATGCGCCAAGTAATATATGTCACTTGTGAAATAACTCCTGTGACACCTAAGCCATCGAATGTAACACCGCCAAGCGACATCGCACACGTTTTTTGCATCAGACTTTACAACTTCATGCGCTGTCTTAAAAATAGAAATCACCGGGACGGTGCTTTCTATGTTCCTTTGTTGAACGATGAAGACGAGAACAATGTGGGCATCACTGAACGCTCAAGCTATAACGCATTCCTATGTTTTTTGTAGAGTGTAGCTTGATAAGAATCAATTACCTACTGCCGAATAAAGACTCCTCGTAACAAATACAATTGAAATATAAATAAAGTTGAGGCGTCTCAGTATTGATGCTGGCGTAAAAGAGTAAAGCTCTCAGCATTACATTCTATGGTAGTCGAAACGCCGAATAAGATGGAGGGGGGGGGGGGGGAGCTCACACGATGACAGTCAGTTTCTTGCAATTTGATTGTTATATATATTCATCGATGACTTTTTTTTAGTTTTCTGATCTATTATAAAATATGGCCCACTTTCAATCACCAATATGGTTTACTCTTAATTTAATAGATAGGTTTTCTCGTGTGGAAGAAAATCATAAATGGTCATTGACATTCTCTGTTTTCGGCTTTTTTGCAATTCTCAATAAAATCATGTACAGATGATATTCAATTACGAACCTTCAGAAAAATCCATAGCCCTTTTTTTTATTCAATTTTACTGCAACAGGATTGCATACTTTTATTGTTATTCTCGCGTCCATATCTCTGTATTATCATTTATTTTAGGCGGAAGAAGGGAACCAGGAGGAAATTATTGATGTTGAATGTGATCATTATTTCGTATAAATGCGCGGAACTGTCTTTAAAGCACTTGTATCCAGCAGAAACTCTTATGCCAAAATGCAGGAAAAACAGCGCCATATCTGCTTCGACAAGAAAAGACCTTCTAGAGCACACATACACCAAGCTAAATTCATAAAGTATACTTTCATGCATTTTCTTGCAATGCTTTAAAGATGCCTTGTTTGCGCGAAGCCATGCTGCCCTCCCCCGGTGATTTCCGGCGTTCTTTACTCAACCTTAAGAACATAAGTAAGTTTTAGGGTGAATATACTAAGCAAAAAAAAAGCATAATATTATTAATTAGCTTAACTATCTATGTTAAGCGATTTTCTAATTTTGGCAATGAATACCTCAAAGGCTCGGTAGACAACAGCAGTTTACGATAGGTAGCGAGGCACTGGAAGTTGTAAAGGAATACATCTACTTAGGGCAGGTAGTGACCGCGGATCCGGATCACGAGACTGAAATAATCAGAAGTATAAGAATGGGCTGGGGTGTGTTTGGCAGGCATTCTCAGATTATGAACAGCAGGTTGCCATTATCCCTCAAGAGAAAAGTGCATAACAGCTGTGTCTTACCAGTACTCACGTGCGGGGCAGAAACCCGGAGGCTTACGAAAACAGTTCTACTTAAATTGAGGACGACGCAACGAGCTATGGAAAAAAGAAAGATAGGTGTAACCTTAAGGGATAAGAAAAGAGCAGATTGGGTGAAAGTACAAACGCGGGGTAATGACAACTTAGTTTAAATCAAGAAACAGAAATGGGCATGGACAGGAGATGTAATGAGGAAGGAAGATAACCGATGGTCATGAAGTGTTACGGAGTGGATTCCAAGAGGATGGAAGCGTAGCAGGCGGCGGAGAAAATTATGTGGGCGGATGAGATTAAGAAGTCTGCAGGGACAACATGGCCACAATTATCACATGACCGGGGTAGTGAGAGAAGTATGGGAGAGGCCTTTGCCCAGCTGTGGGCGTAACCAGGCTGATGATGATGATGAAATGATGATGATGATGATGTCCTCAAAGGCATAATGTACCAGAGAAAAAAATTACAACGTGGTCCTCATGGCAAGACGCTGCTTATAAACCCCTCATACGAAAAGCAGTTTCTTATGTTCTTACTTACAAGGAAAAACGTGTCTGTGCTCAGAAGGAAGATTAGAAAGCTTTCACATCCTAATCTTTGTTACCACACGTGCTGTTTCAAGTTGCTCTCAATTTTCCGCATGAAAGGAGAGAACAAAATATTATACTAAACATTTTGAAGACTCTAAGCATATTGTCAAAGGAAATCAGTCGGTGTGTTATCTGGCCTAGATTATACTTTGGTTCTGAAGGTAGGTAAAATAGAGGACATACCTATGCAGCCAGCAAATTCGCATGTAGAGCACAATCAACCTAGCCCTCAGATATGCTGCTTGTGGCTGCAGGAAATACATTGTTATTTTTTTAGTTGTTCAGCGATGTTTCTTGGGTGTTTATATATGATACCCTTATCATTTAGAAACCATGACTGGTCTGCCAACATATTCTGCAAGTATAACATTTATTCTGCTGTAGAAAAATTGTATCTTCGTTTTTAATGCTATTTTCTACTCTTACTATACTAAAGATGGAACAGTGTCTATGTTTGGTGCAGCTAAACATCAACGTCATTTAATTCATTTCTAACCAAGTGAAACCATAATTTTATTGCAGTGAGTGTGTGCAGTGAAGAAACAACACCGCCTCCATTCAAGTTGCCACATTTCAGCCCAATGGGACGGTGATGTTGTCCTCCCATGAATAAAACATGCATTTATATATGTTCACTTTGTACGCTGTCTGTTATATTCTGACATCTGTGAAATAGCAGTAAGGCTTAGACATTTCCAGCCTGGGACACGTGGCCAAGTATACAAGTAGAGATGAGGACGACGACGAATACCAAGAAACGAAATGTCCGCTTATAACGAGGATAATTATGTACAGACGAAAAATATGCATACATTAAGCACCCACACAATAGACTACATTGCCTCAAGGCTTAAATAAAATAGAGCTTCCCAGCTGACATGCAACAAGATATTGTTTCATACTAAGACCTGCTCTAGTCATAAATAAAATACTAAAAAATAACCGCACAACTCACGTCACAATGGCAGTCGATCATAGAGCGATTTCACCGCAGGGGCGTCTGGGTCAACAGCCGTTTGGTGCGTTACGACACGACATCAGGCTTGGAGCCTCCCGCGCGTAGCTGTGGGTCCCTTAGCCTTGTCTAGGGAAAGGCAATCCTGAGGGTTGAGCCGATGGCGGGTGCCCGGACCTATGAAGCCTTTCGGTGGAGGCAACACTCCTCTTTGGCCTCTGTTGCACGTACGCGTCAATTGGAGGAAATCGGGAATCTCCTTTTCCTCTCGTCCTCTCCAATTTTCGTCTTTCTGTCGCCCCTTTTCTTCTTGCACTTCTTCTCTTCACTTCTTCTCACTTGCGAAATTGCTGGCGGCAAGGGTTAACGTTGTGTGGCCAACAAGTCCTTGTTATGGTGTATTTGGCTATAGCCGCTATGTAAGGCTGGTGTAGGCCAACAAGTCCTTGTTATGGTGTATTTGGCTATAGCCGCTATGTAAGGCTGGTGTAGGCATGACTTCCCTTGCCGGAACTTCTGTCACGGCTTCCTGCTGGGCTCCATAGTGGGTGGTTGGCATGGCTGCCGAAATTGCCATCTATACTTATGTAGAATGATTTCCCTAAACTCCCTGATCGCCCTCAGAAACGGGGGCACACCTAAGATGTCTTCCAGTTTATCGAACGGCAAGTCCACAACTTCCCCCGTTTCCATGTAATTCAATCTGAAAAACTAAACAAACCACTGCGAGCCATTTCACCGTTCCTTATTTCAAAGTCTGAATCTTGCAAGAAGTCTCCCCACTGCGCAAACGGTGATGAGGAGCACGCCACGTACTCACGATCGTCCCTATCCTGCAAAAAAGAAAAAAAAGCTGTGGGGATAAAAGTAAAACAACATTTCATTCAAAGAAGAACGTAGACGGGTAGCCTACTTGCACAGAACAGCTTTGCCGAAGTGGCGCATCAGGGGGCCGGGCCAGAACGGCCCATGGTTGCTGTCCGACCCACACGCAGTGACGCGACATTGACGCCCCCCCCCCTCCCGGCGGCTACAACTAGCACGAGACCTCGAAGGTCTCGTCCAGCGTGCCGAAGCCTTCGCATCAAACCCAGCGCTTGGAAGAATGTGTGTCGAGTGCCTTGCCAGAAGCGATGGACACAGCGACCAACCCGACGGTGCCGCCAGCACCTAAGGAATGCCGAAGGAGTGCTTAAGGAGCGCCATCGCTTCAAAAAGACAAACCTCGTGGCCTGGCAACTCGAAAGGGCCCGTGAACTAATCTTTGTCTCTTAAGCACAGATCACAAAACACTTCTGTCATCATGGAGACA
This sequence comes from Dermacentor andersoni, assembly GCF_023375885.2. NCBI lineage: Eukaryota > Metazoa > Arthropoda > Arachnida > Ixodida > Ixodidae > Dermacentor > Dermacentor andersoni. Next base: position 90,093,745 of record NC_092820.1, on the reverse strand, counting down.
CAGATAATGCAATGGAATGTTAGGTGAACTGTTCGTAACCTAGACGTTGTTTCAGATCTTCTACGTAAGCATAATCCAAAGTTGTGGTGTGTTCAAAAGACACCATCTGACTCCCACGCATACACAAACTTTCTTCGCCATTACACCATCTATCGTGTCGCCACCATCTATATCGCCCTTCAGACGGCCCTTGAGCCAGTTTCAGTTCCGGCAATTCTTCGATCACTGTATGTTACATATACACTCCCCCCCCCCCCCCCCCAATTATCGTATCAGAAAAAGCGATTCTTATTACCTAATTCACCAGCTTGTGGACCCCTACATACTCATAGACGATTTTAATTCCCACAACACTATCTGGAGAGACTCGCGTCGTGACGCGAGAGGTCCTTTCACTTAAAATTGTCTTGTAAACTCCGATGCGTGCCTCTTCAATAAGAAGGAGCTAGCGTAATATATTATTCATCAAAATGAATATTCGCCAATATAGCTGTCGATTCGCTCTGACTTGCTCTGATTCCCTGACTTGCAATGAAATGTAACCAAAAGTTCTTGTGGGAGAGACCACTTCATAGTAATGTTCAATTTAATGCATCATCATAGATGCCCTCCACATGACCGCTCCTCCCCTCCCCCCATGGAAGCTAGCCTTCGTCAATTGGAGTCATCTTAGGGAATCCGCTTCTTTATGACGAAACCTTATCAGCAATTTTAGCACAGATAACACCGTAGCGTATTTTCCTTTTTTTTTATACTCGACGCAGCTGAAGAATTCATTCCACAGACAAAATGTATCTCATTTAAAATACGCGTCCCCTGTTGCAATGAGCAGTGCAGACTGGCGCGAAGGAAACAAAATAAAGCTTGGGATTCGCTGCGTCGCTCTCCGACTGCAGACAATATCACGGAATTTAGACTGGTGAAATTACAGGGAAGGCACATGCAGAGACAGGCAAGGAGGGCTAGCTGGGATATCTTTCTCTCGGGCATCACATTCTACACTCAAGAGTCTAAGGTATGGAATGGCCTACGAAAGCTAAACGGGCAGCTAATTCAGCCATTGCCCTTACTTGACGATCAAGGGATAACCTTAGAAGACCAGGACAACACCTTGGGGGAAAACTTCGAGCATGTATCAAGCTCCAAACGTTACAGAAGATCATTCCCTAAATATTAAAAAGTAGCTCGGTGGTAACTGGATCGCAAATGCCTTCTGAATGAACGATACAACCGTCCTTCCATAATTGCGGAGCTTAGAGCTGCCTTGAGCACATGTAGAAACTCTGCATCGTGATCTGATTGAATCATGTATGCCATGATTAAAAACTTATTCCGACATACAGATGACACTTCTGCTGCTTTTCAACTGTATCTGAACGGCAGGATACTTCCAAACCTTATGAAAGGCAGCTATTGTTATTCTAGTCTTCAAGCTGTGTAAGGACGCTTCCTTGCCGGCAGGTTATCGCCCGCAAGCTCTTACAAGTTCCCTGTCAAAGCTTTCTGGGAGAGAGAGAGTGAAATTTAATGAGCACGAGCAGTTCAGTCCGCTGTGCCTAGGCCTCGCACGATGGGACGTCGAGGTCTTGCCTCTTCGCCGCTTCGTAGGCCTGCTGGGTCGCCCAGAGTTGGTCGTCGAGATGGGAGCTGCGCAGGGCGGCGTGCCATCTCGACGAGAGGGTCACGGGATTAAGATCTGGGTTTTGATGTTTGCACTCCCATAGCATGCGGGGGAGAGTTGCTAATTCAGTTTTACAGACCTTGCACGTCTGGCTCGGGTAGATGTCGGGGTATATGGTGCGATAGCGTGTGTGGGAGGGGTATGTATTCATCTGTAACAGGCGAAGGGTGGTTGACTGTGCTCTGCTTAACTTGTGATGAGAGGTGAGGAAGGATCTTTTTGAGAGATAAAATGACTTCACATGGTCGTTGTATCTTGTAAGGCGGTCGCGTCCTGCGGGTGCACCTGCACCGTCTCCGGCATGGTTGACTAGTCCTCGTGCTACGGAGTATGTAACCTCGTTGAGGTTAATGAGGTGCGGGTGGACAACGCCGGCGTTTGCTGGGATCCAGACGAGGGTGATTTGATTTTTAGACGAATGCGGGGCTTGCTGTAAGATACGCAGAGATAGCTCAGAAATAAGACCCTTGATGTAGTTATTGATTGCTGCGCGAGAATCGCTCAGTATGGTGTGACAGGCTGGGTCAAGAGTGGCCAGGGCGATGGCCACTTCCTCAGCCGTCTCGGCATTTTGGGTAACGATGCTGGCAGCATGTCGGAGCAAGCCGCCTGCTGTGGTAACCGCTGCAAAGCGCCGTCCATCTTGGTACTCAGCTGCGTCGACGAAGGCGACGTCCGCGGTGTTGGCATAAGCTTTGATAAGGGACGTGGCTCGTGCCTTCCTTGGTTCATTGTTGTGGTCTGGGTGCATGTTTTTCGCAGTAGTGTCGGCGTGCATCCATTGCTGACTGTCACGTGGTATTGGGTGTTTGTCTCCATGTTGATGGTGGTAGGTGATATCAAGCTTGGTTAGAATGCTGCGGCCCGTTTCCGTGAGGGTAAGCCACTCTAGTCGAGATCGACGTTGGGCTTCGATGAACTCATCTAGCGTGTTGTGGGAACCTAATCGTAGTAGAATTTCCGGGCTCATGTGGTTGGGTAGTCTTAAGGCCTGCTTATAGGCTCCTCAGATGATGATGTCCAGTTTAGTCTTTTCAGCTTTGTACCAGTTGAGAAAGGGTGCAATGTAAGTAATGTGACACATGATAAAAGATTGGACAAGGCGGATGAGGCTTTCTTCTTTCATACCCCCTCGTCGGTTGGTCACTCTTTTCAGCAGTCTGGATGTATTAGCGGTCTGTCGAAGGATGTTGGAGATAGCCGTAGAGTTAGCTCCGTTGGCTTCTATGGTCATACCAAGAACGCAGATGCTAGGGACAACAGGTATGGGTCTGCTATCCCTCAGGTCGAGCGCTATTTCATCGCATGGGGGTTTTTTCGTGGAGCCGCGTGGGGGGCGTCGATGGAGTTTAGGGCGGTATAGGAGAAGCTCCAACTTTTAAGGGGAAAAGCGAAGTCCCGTACCTTCAAGATAATTTTCTATGACGTCAATGGCGTCTTGTAAGGCAGTTTCGATTTTGCCGTCACTGCCCTTTGCAGCCCCGATTGTAATGTCGTCTGCGTATATGGTGTGTTCAATGCCGCCGAGTTTTTGTACTTCTTGTGCTAATCCCAGCATAACCAGATTAAACAGTATTGGGGGAATGACAGAGCCAATCGGTGTGCCCATGCTGCGAGAGAGTGTTCCTCCGATCGAATGTCTCCGACCGACACGATGCCCTTCCGGTTGGATAGAAAGTATTTTACGTAGTTGTAAGTGCGTTCTCCAAGGTTGAGTAAGGAGATGCGTTCGAGGATGGTGGAGTGCCTTATGTTATCGAATGCGAGCTCGAGGTCGAGGCCCAAGATCGCCTTCGTGTGACGGGATTTGCCATCTAGGATTTGATGCTGAAGTTGGAGCATAGGGTCTTGGGTGGAAAGATGCTGTCTAAAGCCAATTATCGAGTGGGGGCAAGCAGATGTATCTTCGAGGTGAGTGTTTGCACGGGTTAGGAGTGCGTGCTCCACTCCTAACCGCTCCGCTCCACTCCATGAACTTGCCGACACATGAAGTTAGCGATATGGGCCGGAAATTGGGGAGGCTAGATGGCTTACCGCGTTTAGGGATGAGAATTACTTTGGCCGTTTTCCATGTCGGAGGAATGGATCACTGGCGCGAGCAGTTGTTGATGTATTCGGTGAGTTGTTGCACTGAGGGGTCATCTAGATTTCTTAGTGTTTTATTCATAACACCATTGGCGCCTGGCGCCGAAAGGCTGTTCAGCTTGTGCAGGGCAGCATGAATCTCTGCCACGCTGAAATCTTCATCAAGGGCAGGGTTGGAGGTCCCTGTATATGGCCCGTGACGTTGAGTGGGCCCAGATGGGGTGAACGTTTGACATAAGCTATTCTTAACGTGGTCCTGGCCATGCGTCATGCTTTCTATGAATAAAAGCTTGGTGAGGAGATTTTGTTGATATGATCGGGTGGTGGTGCTATCCATCAACTGTTTCAGGATTTTCCACGAGTGAGGGTGGTGGAGTTGCCCGTCTAGAGAGTGACAGAGCTCTGTCCTAAGCTTTCTGAAACAAAAAGTGATTAATCGTCGACTCACACATTTCCTTGAACTGAAAAATGGGCTTTATCTCTATTAGTGTGGCTTCATACAAAGGCGCTCGACATCTGATGATCTTGTGCGCATTGAAGGATATGTCATATCTTTTTATATCTCCCCCCCCGCGCCATATCTCCTTGTATATAGGCGCGTTATTTAACAGTATTAAACAGTTGGCAGCTTGCGCTACAAACGTCCACGTCCTGTCCTTCACTTAAAATTGTCCGTGTAACACTAAGCGTAGTATAATCGTGAGCGTTTACCAACTAGCCCCCTTCAGTGCTTTACTAAATTGGAGGACACATTCGTGATGCATTTGTACATAAATGGTTTTTCTTATCTATATTCCTTGATGTGGAGAAGGCGTATGACACAACGTTGCCGTAAGGGATCTTGCGAGACTTGTCGGGAATGGGTATCTGTGGAAATAAATTAAACATACTAAAAAGCCATTTGTCCAATCGCACCTTACGCGTTAAAATCGGCCACGTACTCTCGCGATCTTTTATACAATAAACTGGTGTAGCACAAGGAGGCCTGCTTCGCTGCACGCTCTTTATCGTAAAGATGAACATGCTTCGGGCTGCATTACCACCAGCAGTTTTTTATTCCGTGTACGCAGACGACATACAAATAGGTTTCAAATCCTGCAACTTTGCAGTGTGTGAAAGACAAGTACAACAGGGCTTGAACAAAGTGTCTTAATGGCCAGACCAAAATCTATTTAAAGTGAACCCCAACAAAAGCTCTTGTGTGTGTTTCACAACAAAGAAAGGGCTCATTGCAGATCCAAATATCAACATGTATGGACAACAAATACCTGTGAATAAAGTTCACAGGTTCCAAGGCACTATAATTGACTCTAAACTAACGTTTTCCCCACGTAAAATATCTCAAGGTGAAATGCTTAAATACAATAAACTTACTGAAACCTTTATCCCAAACAACGTGGGGCAGCGACAGGAATTATTTATTGAATCTTTAGCACACCGAGCTCGCTAAAGACGTTGGATCGTGCCCACCATCTAGGTATCCGGCTGGCCACTGGCGCGGGCATAACAAGCCCCATTGAAATTTTATACTTAGAATCAAATAAGTGGTCACTCCATTTGCAGAGAGCGTACATAAGCCTAACATATTTTACGAAAGTTCGTTCTAATCATCAACACCCGTGTTCTGATACTGCTTCACGATGTGACATGTGCAACACTTTTTTGTAATCGTCCGTCTGTAAGAGAGCCTTTTTCACTGTGCGTGAGGGAGCTTAACGTTGAAATGAATGTACACTCCGCGAGCGTCGTCTAATACCTCCAGCTAAGCTGCTACCGCCTCGGGAGTGGCAACTGAGGGAATGTGATACACGTTTTCTAAAAGTTACAAAGCAGCTCCAGAGATCGAAATCTGACTCCATTTCCTAGGAATCTAGTACAAGCACTCCTGCAAAGAGTTTTACTCAGATGCATCGAAGTCTCATGCCGGAGTGCCCTATGCAGCCATCGCACCATATTTCTCGGAATCCAATGTACTCCATTCGAAAACAAGTACCTTTACGGCTAAGGCCTGCGCACTATCGTCAGCTGTGTAGCACGGAAGAAAATCAATAGTCCAAAAAGCGGTTATGTTACACAGGCCCTAAACGTCGTGGATGCCTTGATGACGCTATGTAAGGACAAGAATCAATTAGTCATCTCTATTCCGTTCTGTGTAGAGAGTATATACCTAGCTAGCATATCATTGTATGCTGGGTGCCTGGCCATAGAGGTATCGAGGGTAATGCACTGGCGGACGAGATAGCCGCGTCCATTTCACCCCATGCTATTCATCCTACCACTGCTGTACCTGTCACAGATCTGAGGATCTTGTTAGGAAAGAAACTGCCAAACCACTGCCAAAGCATGTGGGACGTGAAAACAAGTAATAGGCTGCTCGTGGTAGAGTGCCAGCTAGGTATTTGGCCCTCCGCTGCAAAATCACACAACACAGATGTCCCATTCAGTCGTCTCAGAAGAGGGCACACGTTTGATACCCATAATTTTCTACTCACTGGAAATGAACCTCCAATCTGTGGTGGATGGGGGGAGAGGCCGAGTGTCCTCCACGGCCTCCTGAAGTTTCGGTAAACCGAATCTGAGAGAGAGGCACTTTCCTCTAGCATATCGCAGCGCATTGTTCTTCACCCTGTCATGTTTCTCAGTCATGAACCGTTGTTTAATACTAATACGGTCCTAGGTTTCCTGAAAGATGTTGTATTATATGTTATTAACCCCATACATTCATAGCACTTCGCCGCTTCAGAGAATGCCACTACGATAGTAGTATTGCATTGCACATGTCTCCAGGCTCTTGTGTTTCAAGGGCTATGGTGAGGCTGTAGTGCTCTAGTCAATTTTTTACAGCTGAGCTGTATACCTCTACCGTGGAACGAAATTTTCGTGTCATTGTGGTAAGCAAAAAACTCCCGATACGTGGCCAATCCCAGAGATAGTGCAATGCCGGGCCGACCCGCAGCGCAGGTAAACCAGGCGTTAAGCCCTCCCGATACGTGGGCCAATCCCGATGTTATTGCAATACCGGCCCCACCCGCGGCAGAGGGGAAGCAGGCGTTAAGCGCTACCCGTATATGCGACAATCGAAGATAGTGCAATACAGGCCCGACCCGCGACGGAGGTGAAGCAGGCGTTCAGCACTCCTCATACGTGGGCCGATCCCTCAGATAATTCAATGCCGGGTTAATGCAAATGTTGGACGAACAAAGGCGTCGTGACAAATATGTTACTAAGCCGGTAAGATCGTGATGGGGTGACGAAGATGACACAACGAGAGTCGGATGACGAAGCTAGACTGACGGCAATGACGCGACGACAGCTGTGTGACGACGACTTCATAATGACTTTATGCCGACGACGGCAGGATGAGAGTCGAATTACAAAACTCTAGTAGGGACGATGCAACGACCATGAGGGTAGCACAACCAAGAGGACAAGCCTGGTGGTCCAAGCTATTAGACAACGTGGGCCACAGGGTTGGCGTAGACGGCGTGACGACAACTGAATGTCGAGAGTCAGATCACGAAGCGTAATGATTATCATGGAATGAACATGACAGCATCGCGACCTCAATCACGTGCCTGGTGGTCCGAGCTCGTGAACGGCTTTGCACATTTGCTCTGCGTAATAGGCTAGAAAATAGATAGATAGGCTCAAAACGGCTGAAGTAGGCAAATAATTCTAATCGCTTTAAAAGGGAGGGGCCAGGACCACAAACAAAAAGATGTTAAAGCGTTTTAACATTTTGGTTTCCTTACGGGAGCGTTGTTCAGAAGGAATAAAAACCGGCACAGCGGTGCTTTTGCGCATGACATGGTTAAGCGCTTTGGTATCTACGGGCGTAAGATTGCCGTCGTTGCGATGAAGGGTGCGTGGTGCGGTTGTTATTAATGACTCCATGTAAAGGCGTCGAGATTGCTTCATGTCTTCCTCAGTCGGACATGCGTCGCCCCAATTGACAGTATAATATGTAGATGCGCTGTGCTCCGCCAAGAAATTGAACGCCACACAGGAAGGACGTCAATAAACATGTTGCGTTGGATTCCCTGACAGAGATTGCATCGATAGCGTTTCGCTGATCTTTTGCCTAGTGCTTCTTCTAGTTATGGCATCGGTATTACCCATTGTAGAAGTAAATTTGCATTAGTCCCCTCTCGCCCCCATTGCTGATTAGTTGGACATTAGTACTAAACCTTTATGTTGTAGTTCATGCTAGCATTATATTGTTTTTCACTTCCGTGGCATTGCACATCTGCAGGACTTCGTTTGATGCATTTGTATTCCCCTTTCAAAAGCATATATATATATAATAATTCCACCATGCGCTATGTATTTTGCATATTTGTAGGCGGGGTGACCACTTCGAAGTTTCACAGAATCTTCACTAGGTACTTGTATTAGGTGGCATAGTTAGTTTCCTTAAGAAGGAACATTCGGAGAGGCGGAAGTTACAACCACGAAAGAATTTAGGCACATAATGAACTAGCTCGAAGAAATTCATTAATTTCTTAATTAGATTATATCCATATTGTGATTAAAAAGTGTAGCTTTAGCTTACGAGACATATCCCCTAGGAACAAATGTATTATTTCGTGTGTTTCTAGGTGTGCACCATCCGATTCGCAGTAAAAGTGTACTGTTGTTCCTCGTACGCCATTTACAAAGCCGCTCTTTCATACAATAATAGATCAAGCCAAATGAAAAAAACATGAATTTCGTCAGATATATTGGCGAGGAATATCTGAAAATTTGCGTCTTCCCGAAAACAAATTCTATGTCGGCGCGCCTTGCAAGCTCACCGGCTACAGTTTGTAAATTGCGATATGTGCTGTAAAGTAATAACGAATCTAGCTAAAAGGTGTATTTTCATTTCTTTTATTACGTGTTTAGATTACTTGTGGAGGTAATGCTTACTGATTTGTGTATTCCTGCTGTAGTAATGAAAATATGCGATGAGTTACAGGTGATGTCAGAAATTCTTTGTTACTAAAGATACTCAACTTTTACATTTTAGAGAAATGTGTGGTTTTAATTGATATTCAACTTTCACCTTTTCATGAAATCGTCATTTGATTTCTGTATCTGTATTTCGGGAATTGTATAGGTCTGGGAAATGCGGAACTTCAGAATTAGCGTTTGGAAACCTCAAGAACATGAGTTATTGAGCATTTTTTTGTTTCAAATCTAACGCCTGTTTTCGTTCTTTTACCGTTGAGTTCTGTTTTCCTGTAATTTCTCTCCTTTTTGCTTTCATTACTTTTGTGTTGTAATTGGATCTTTTCGGCGATTTCTTTCTTTGTTATCTCGTATTTTGCTGTTAGGCTTCCTTATTCTCAGATTTTTCTTTGTTTAGTTCCTTTCTTGACGCAGGTTTTTTTTACTTCTGTGTTACCTATGTTTTTGCTTTGTTTATATAGGTTTTTTCCCCCTTTGCGCATTCTTCATGGATGCAATAGGGCCCACTTTAATAAATTTAACTACAAGAGACGATGAATAAACGAGAACAGGAAATAACACAATATATACAGGGTCTGCCAGCTAACTTGGACCAATATTTTAAACGTACTCAAGAGCTCTAGAGAAATCGTACTGGGCTGCTGCATAGTGGGCGTAGTCGTATGTACTTAAGGCCAGCATTTTTTTTCACCACGAGGTATTAATAATTGCTTTTAATTAGGGACCTTTTTAATTATTACTTCAATCGCAAATATATCAATTTCAATGTTGTAGGGCACCTTATTTACCCTCGCACTCACGCATACATTCTGTGCTGAAGTGGTCCTGGTTGTTTTTTCTTTGAAAAAACAAAAGCGCGCGAAATACGAAATAGATGAGCACTCGCACGCCAGTACTAAAGCGCCTACAAGCAACCATTGAAATATATACGGCTGCATTCTCTTATCGCCGTATTGTACGAGGCTCCGCAATGCTTATCAATGCGTCAGCGGCGTGTTCTCCTCATTCCACGACCACCACATAGCGTGAAGCCCTGTATCGAGCTCGTCGAGTATCGATACTATCGAGTATCTAGTAAAGCCGTGTATCAGCGGCTATTCGCTTGGGAGCGCTTGAGTCGCGGCGTGCGAGCGCCTCTCTATTTCGTATTTTGGATGTTTCGAGCGCTTTTGTTTTTTATCGTAAAAAACAATAAGCCAAAGCTGAGCACTAAACAAATGTTTGATTCAGGGGTTATTTGACGTGCCCAATAACTTTATAATAGAAATGTGTGCGACTCAAGCAATAATTAAAAAGTTCAATAAATAAAAGTAATGAATTGTTACTTCGCGACGAAAAAGATACTGCCCGTAAGTACATATGACTACGGCTACTATGCAGTCGGTACAATTTCTCTAGAGCGTTTAGGTATCTTTACTATCGTGGCCCAAATTAGCTGGGACACCCTCTATATATGTCCGCGTGTGCGTGTGTGTGTGTGTATGTGTGCGTGCGTGCGTGCGTGCGTGCGTGTAACATGTAGGTACAAATTTCTTGAAAACAGTTTAGTCAACCTGATCGTTTATAAAACCATTGGTTGTGTGTCTCTTTCACCCTCCTTTGTCCAAGTTCGCGCTGTTATACGTCATCAATCAACACCAACTAGCCCGGTCCCATACCTTAGCCCAGTTAAAGTCAGACGTTATTGCTAAACCTATATACCCATGCTGTTGAACTCTAGTCGAGAACCTGCCGTTAGGTGCGTAAGAAAGAAAGGTACAGGTGCTTTTTTTTCCTCGGTACGGTCATACAAAGTTTCGTTTGTATTACCGGTCGTTTGCAGTTTATCGCACCATTCGGTTGTCTTTGCTATTGTGTTATTGCAAAGAACGTGGTCCTGGTGATTACGTATGAATCCGTATATTTTGCAGTTGTCTGTAAACAGTTTAATATTACGATCAATGTAAATTGTATACCATTGAGACATGTCAAAAATAATAGCAGACCCATTACTGAGCCCTGTCGGGACCCCGATGTAACAGGCACAGCAGCAGATGTAATGTTTCGGATGAAGACAAATGGTGATTTGTGAGATAAGAAGCTTTTTATCTATGCACTAGCAGGTCATTTGCCAATTACACCTTTACTTTGCTAGTTATTTTAGTGCAGCACACACAATCAAACGCTTTTCTGAAGTATAATAAAATTAGGTCGGTTCGACTATGATTATTATTATTACCTAAATCGAGATTGTGTACTACCTTTGTTAGCTGAGTGGCTGTCGATAAACCTCTTGTAAAAGCCTGTTGGACATCTATAGTAATTTTTTTTCTTGAAAATACGTGCTTGAGCGCTTGAGAAATATATGTTCCAAAGTTTTATATGATCTGCTGGTAGAATGACCTATAGTTAAATGGTATGTTATTATCACCTTAGTTGTTAATCGCTACAATTTGAGGAATTTCCCAATCTTCAGGTAGGTCAGATGTGAAAACTGACTTGGGGCAAATAAGGCCAAGATATTAATTATTAAATTCGTCACATCTTTTGAAATACTCATTCGACATGTCATCATTCGGGACGGTTCGCCTTAAGAAAAATAATGAGGTTTTACGTCCCACAACTACTTTCTGATCGGGAGGCAAGCCGAAGGTGAGGACTCGGGAATTTGTGGTGACCACCTGGAGTTCTTCAACGTGTGCCTAAATCTAAGTACACAAGTGTTTTCGCATTTCGCCCCCAACGAAATTGGGCCGCCGTGGCCCCGGATTGAATCCCGCGACCTCGTGCTCAGTAGCCCAACACTATAGAAACTGAGCAACCACGGCGCGTGACGGCTTGCTTTCTTCACGCCTAGCTCAAGTAACTGCTTAAATATTTCGTAGTTGTTTATTGGTAATCTGTTAACACTGGGGAATGATGACGGTGACAAATATGGATGTGTGCCGTTATGTTTAGTGAAGACTGAGTGAAATGGTTGGTTAAATTAAGCAGCGAGAGACAAATTTTCCTCGTGTGGACCATTTGGTGTCGCTGTAGGGCGTGCGCGTAATGAGTTCCAAAAGCGATTAGGGTTGCCATTGACAAGGTTATGCAATATTTCATTGAAGTATATATTCTTAGCCAGCTAAATGGTCGGTAGCGGAGAGTAGCTGTGAAATTTTTTGAATACATTCACTTCTGCTTTTAATGTTACACCACAAGCGTTTTATACTGCGCTCGTCATGGAATATATCATGTGTTAGGTGAGAATAGCTTTTTTGTGATTCTTGGCTTTTTTTCAGAATGTAATGGCACCTGCAGTGCGATAATGTACACTTGAAATCAACCGAGAGATAATTTACGTGCACTGAACTATTGTTGGCCTTTTCGTAAATTTCTTAATATTCGTGCGCTAAGTAAGTTAGTATAGCCGAATCATCTGGTTTACTGAAAATAAGGGACAATAAGTTGTTTTGTTAAGGCTGTTGCAGTGGATCTCAGGGGCAGCTGGCACTTCGGTATTGTATCTGAGACACTGTTTGGGATCTCTGAGCTCAGTAAATCCAGGGGGAAGCTGTCACCAATAAATATTATGTCATATTGTTATCGCTTGTTCCTTGTGTTCACAAAGAAGAGTTGCGACCTTGTGAAGCTCGAAGTTTAGCATCGTATGGACACGTGTACTTTCTTTCTTTATCGGGTGACACGTTTCACTGCCTAGCAAATGTTATCGCACAGTCCAGGATGCGCCTACATGTATCAGAAATTTCTCGAAAGTTATCGCTGGTTCCACCGCTGTCGGTTGTCTCATGAAACTTGTGTAATCTGATTTCATCGCACAACGCGAATAGTGTAGAACTTTCTGGAAGACCCGCAGGCACCAGCGATTAGTGTGGAAATTTAGATGACTGATGTATAACAACCGACGTGATTAACTCGCTGATCAGATTTTTGACGACCCCCAACTGTGTTTGCCGCTGTCGCCGTTCTTTGAGTGTAACCGTTTGTGTAGGGCACAAGTTCGCCCAATAACTATTTAGTTTCTCTATTTACAGTTTTGCAAATGTGTTCGTCACAATGACTACCAGGTGACAATATAAATGAGCGCATTTGATGAGCGCGAACTGTGATGCAGGATACTGGAGTCAATATCAGGCGAATCGAAGTCTCCCATAAGAATAACTCGGTTGCTAGCAGTGTTCTAGATAAACTCCTGCACAGCAATGCCACTTTCATGAACAAAATGAGGACTTCTGTAAAAGCAACCAGTAAGTATTGAAAAACCACAGCACATAATCATGCAGGACACAACCTAAACATCTGGAACATCGGACATCAATACGAAGGGTTAGGGCTTCTTAATAAAGCTGGTGGATTTAAACGATAAGCGAGTAATTTGGGGGTGCTATATTGTGACTGTAAATTTTTGATGAAAGCCACGTTTCAGGGATGAGAACAATTTCAAGGTTATGTGCAGCCGCTGGCATGATGATAACGTCCTGGCTGGAGCCACCTGAGGATTTCAAAGTGGGACCCCTGCTTTACTCAGGTGCCGCACACGAAGAGTACAGGCTCCTTACTCAGTTGAACGCTTATGAGAAACCGCGACAGACCTCATACTATTCACAGTTTTTTTACAAGAACATTCAAGGCTTTTGCGAGCTTTTCATGTTAGAGCTCGGTACGAACCTCAATTAGGAGGCCAGAACTTATCTTCATAGCTTTATAGCCTGGTCAGATTGTGTCGGTCAGGGGTTTCACAAGAAAATGATATTTACTCGTAATGATTTTTTAGATTTCTCAGTGTAGATAACGTGGCACTGTAGGGAATATGCATAAGGTTGAACAAAAAAGTTCACGGAGCTTTGGAGTGCATACATACTTTAAATCGGTACTGCCGGTACCACTTTAAATTTCGGGAAGAGAGAAAATGTTCCATACGCGTTGATTGCGGTCGCTTCAGCAACTGTACCAGCCTTCTACCACGGAGCCCAAAAAAGGGGACGATACAAGTTCTAAAAGAATAATTACATGCACACCCACACTGTCTTGTTTTCCAAGCAATCAACCTATGCTCAGAATAATTTGGCCGCACAGACAAGGCTACACGCCTGGTGGTGAACTAATAGGTCGCTCAGGTTCTGTCGTGCACTGTTTTCTCGATTAGTCTCAACATGACGCGTATTTGGTTTAGATTTGTCTGATCAATCTTCTACAGGAAAGAATTCGTGAATTGTCTACTCGGTTTTCGATATTCCGTTTTTGATTTCTTCGTTCTCAGGCTCAAAGGGCCCCTCACCAGGCCCCATATCAAATTTCGGTCATACGCTAGAAGCTGTTACGTGTCCTCTAGGGAGAGTTCTGCCCGAAATAATTTTCAAGTGAGCTCATTAATAGCCGAGATAGAAATATTTGAGTGCCGCGAACCCATGATTTCAGCAGCAGGGCTCCACCACATAACGACGCACCCTCTCCACTCGCCCCTTCAAGCCTCCAGGATCGCGTGACATATACGTCCCGGGCCCCGCCCTCACTTTTTTTCTGCTCGCTTTCTTTTTTTTTTTCGTAGATGCGCACTTCCGCTGGTGGCGCTGCCCACGAGCAGTTGTCGTTTCGCGCAGCGCACTATTTTGCTAGGTGCTGCTCCTGGGTGGAATACCTCACACGCCGGAAACATCTACAATATTTACTCTATTTAGAAGCTTTCGTGCCTTGTTTTCTGCGTATTTGTTCAATAACGAAACAAATGATAACTAAATATCCTAAAGGAAACAAATTCACGCCTTCAGGAGTACAGTTTTTCCAATAACGCACACCTCTCTAGAGCTTCTACTGCGACTTTCCAAACAATCAGGCCACAATCACACTTATACACCCATAGTGCCAACGCAAACCACTTCTTGCAGTGATCGCCGCCTATTGTTGCTGATCATTGGCTCCATATTACGACCAATACCAACAACGGCGGATTGTTCATAAAGGTGGTGCTAATACTCAAATAAAAACCAAGGATGATATGCGAGGCAATAAAACAAGACGATGACAATAACAGTACAGGGGAAGTAAGATGCAGCCATAATGAAACAGAGCGCTACGGGTATACAACAGGTATTAGGTGCTCCGAGGTATGAGGAAAACTGAACTGATTACTGGACGTACTTTTCGAAATGCGGCTATTTGTTTAAAATCAGGGATACAATCAGGACTCTATTGCCACCAAAGGTCAGTGGAACGCCTTGCCTTGGGCGCTCACGGTAAGACTACAAATGAAGTTGCGCAGGGTAATATGGGCTGGACAAGATTTGAAATGAATGAAGAAGTCGATTTAACGCGTCTAGGTTGAAAACATCTCGACAGCCATCTTGCTTACACATGCTTGTCTCTATTATAAATATTGTAAATTCATCTTTATATGTGACTTCTACAAGGTAACTTTGTTGGTAAGGGTGAGGTGGTTCCACCAGAATTTTTGAATGCTCCATTCACAGAATGAACAAAAACATTTTATGATACACGTTGTGCTTTACCAAATGAGTCGTATTGCTGGCAGTCTTCTTATTTGATTTATTTGTGGATTCCATTGTGGTTTTGTAACATACCGCATGATCTACCACCATCGCACCATCGTATATAGCAATATGCGACAGCGCCAATTATAACATACAAATTTTGTCTGTTATGCTTTAGTACCATGACAACATTTCAAGAATGAAACTCCAGAATAACATCAACTGACTAATTGGCATCGCAGTTAGCGTGCCTCGTGTCCAGAAATTAGACCCGAGGCCTGCATTGCACAGCAGGCATCACAGTAAAGTACATGACAAAACCGCCAACACATAAAAATTGTGCCGGGCAGTATGGCTACACCTGTCCTCAACACGCTTTGTGTATGCAAGCTAAAAATTCGTTTCAAAAGATAGAGTACCTCGCAAATGGATCTATAATCTTTAAAAATGTGGTGAGATTTAGGTACAGTGGGTAGTTCAAATGCCACTTCCATCAATGCATTGGAGGGCTTTCGCGCGTGATGCATAGCTCTTCAATCCTCCGTCTCCGTGTCGCGTGGCTGTGCGGCTCTCAGCCGTGTCTCTCGCTTGCCCGTTTTTTGGGGTGCTTTCCTCAGTGGCCGTGCTTGCGCCTGTTTGTCCTTCTTCCGCCTGCACTCTTGCCCAATACCTCCCATTAACTGGCGCAGTGCCATTGTGGTGACTCGAAAATCAGTTATGGCGTTTCGCCCCCTTACTTCTACTTACCATTGCAACCTAGTACGTCTACATTGAGGCCTGTCTATGAGTGAATGAATGTGTGACCTTTACTCAATACCCCTGTTCCCCACCCGTTTCCTCATCTCCCCTCAGAAGAAACATTAGATATTGATTGCTAATCTCCCTTCCCCCTCTCCGCGGAGGTGACCCACTATAAGTTGGCACATCGCCGGGGCGCTCTGCGTTCGGCACTGCGTGCTCTGTATGCGGTTGCCTGTTGTTTAAATAAGGGAGCAGCTGTGCCCAAAGATTGCATTACCAAGAAGCGTAATCGTAGTCCATCTTTTTTTAGATTTCTCACGATGGATAACGTGACACCGTAGGGCATATACATTTATTTATTTATTTATTTGTGATACCCTCAAGGTACATAATTGTACATTGCAGAGGGGAGGGGCGAGAATACATTCGAAGAGTAAAAAATGCAGGATTAGTTCAAGGAATTTCCAACGAACAAAAGCAATATGAAAAAAGTAGTAATACATTCATAACAAATATCAGAGGCTTACATAACATGATAATACACAAAGAATACACTTTAGCAAGCAGACAATGTTCACGAATAAGCACATAATCATGCCATTTGCTACCATACATTATTTTATGTTGATTAGTGCATTCTTAAAACGAGTGGGGTCACTGATGCTTACTAATGATGTTGGTAGATTATTCCAGTCGACTGAAGTCCTAGGAAGGAATGATTGTGAGCACGCGACGGTGTTATGACGGGGTACGTTAACTTTATGTAAGTGGCCACGACGAGCCGAATAATAAGGCGCAGGTTGGATCCAAAGAGGGCGAAGAGATGCGTTGTGGTAGTAGATTTTATGAAAAAGGGAAATGCGTGATTCTTTTCTGCGAAGAGATAATAATGGAATTTGAAGGGTTCTCTTCATTAATGTAACACTAGCAGTGCGATGGTAGTTAGCTAAGATGAAACGAACCGAGCGATTTTGCACCGATTCAATTTCGTTAATTAATGTGATCTGATGAGGATCCCAAACGGATGAGGCATATTCTAATAGGGGGCGGACGCATGTCGTGTACAAAAGCCGTTTTAATGAAACTGGCGCAAGCGAAAAATTTCTCTTCAAATATCCTAAGGAGCGGTTAGTTTTAGATATTACATACTGTACATGCTGCTTCCAAGAAAGATCGCTAGTTATATGAATGCCAAGATAACGGTAGCATGTAACAGATTGAAGGGGGCAGTCATTAAGGGCGTAGGTAGGGCAAGTTATGCTAGAACGAGAAATCCGCATAGATTTGCATTTATTAATGTTGAGTTCCATGCACCAAGTGAGGCACCAGTTAGATATGTTATTTAAATCGGATTGAAGGGTAGCTATATCAGATGCATTAGTCACTTTTCGATATATAACGCAGTCGTCAGCGAATAAACAAATTTGTGAGGAAATGTTATCAGGTAAGCGTTAATATATATTAAAAATAAAAGAGGACCAAGAACAGACCCTTGTGGAACACCTGATTCAACTGGAGCCGCGTGAGATGTGGAGTCATTAGTTACAACAATTTGGGAACGAGAAGAAAGGAACGATTGGATCCAGCTGAGTACTCCAGGGTCAATGTTGAGTGCGCTTAGTTTGTGTAGTAGCAGTACATGTTTCACTTTGTCAAAAGCTTTAGAAAAATCCAAAAATATGCAATCAGTCAAAAAACCGCTATCAAGATATACATGTAAGTCATTAGTGAAAGTTACCAGCTGGGTCTCACAAGAAAAAAATTTGCGAAAGCCATGTTGACTGTTAGAGAAAAAATTATTTTCTTCAAGAAAGTTGACGAGGTTAGAAAATATGATATGCTCCATAATTTTGCATGGTACTGAGGTAATCGATATGGGCCTGTAGTTAAAAGGATCTTGAGTTTCGCCAGATTTGTGGATAGGAATAATCTTTGCTGTTTTCCAGTCATGAGGCAAGGATGAGGACAGGTACGATTGTGAAAAAATGCTCTCTAAGATGATAGAGGAATACTCACTATTATGTTGAACAAAAAAGTTCAGGAAGCTTTGGTGTGCGTATGTGCTTTATAGCGGTACTGGCCGTACCGCTTTATTGTTCCATACGTGTCGATGCAGGTACTTCAGCAACTATAGCAGCCCCCTACTACGGAGCCAAAAAAGGGGACGCTGCAAGTTGTAACAGAACAGCTACAAGCACGCCCGCACTGTCTTGTTTTCCAAGCAATGCTCTAAGCTCAGAGTGTATTGACAGCACAGCCAAGGCTAGACGCCTCGCGGTAATTAATTTAATTCCCTAAGGCCTCTGCGCTACGCAGAGGGTCTGCGTGGTTGTGGGTCGGGATGATTTTGAGGGATAACGCCACCGACGGCGGACGTCGACGTCGACGCCAGATTTTTTGCAACAAGGGGACCCTATCACTACCGCGTTTATGTTAATTTCAGTTGAAATCCGAGGACTAAACACTGTGCTCGCGTCAATATTTCTGCTACAAGGATTGCTGATATGTCTAGGCGGAATGAAAGTTAAAACCTTCAGCAATTCTCTGTGAAATGTTTGAGCCGTGACAGAACAGGAGAATGGTAATGCGTAGGGAAGCGAAGATCACAAATTACGAAAATCACTGACACTGTCGCAAGCGATACTGTGTGTGATATTTGAAACTTTCTGGCAATGGAGCATTGGTTGTAGTGCTGAAAAGGGTTTGTGCGAGGCGAGCAATTTTGATGTGACGTGAGGATGTGCGTGATAATGGTAACAGCTTGACCGACATTGACAGTATAACTAGCTCGGTCTTCATCCCACCTAGTTGCCGTACCAACATTTTTTAAGGCAATGGCGCTAAGTACGGCAGGAGCGAGGTGTGCACACGCATTAAACATTGAACCCTCACTGGAGAAGAATGACTCCAGGTGATTGGAGTTTGACAGTCAGAGGGTGGCATTTCATATATACGCATATGCAGGTGCTTTAACTCTGCGCACGCAATTCTATGTGTTTGTCTCAAAAGAGCAATCTCAATCGTGATTTCTCATGAGAGACATTGCAAAAAATACCATGTTGAGGTGATTGTCACGAACACGTGAGAATTTTTCTCTGGGTGCGATACAGTGTGTGTTAGAGGTTTTGGTAACATTTAGTCAAATGGTACACCCAATATAGCCACATTCTAGTTTTCTCGCATGACAACGTATCATGATTCTTTGAAGTACGCTCCTCTCCACAACGTGGAGCCGTGCTGGGCTGGCTCTTTGACATCTTTATATCCTTGGAGCTGCCTTCCTGCGTTAGAGAAAATGGAGGCCTGAAAAATGTCATGTGCATAAGTCAACATGAGGAATGCATTGTGAAACATCTAAATGACTGCAAACTAACTTCAATTTTTAGATATAAAGAAGAAAGAAATAAACGACAGTTCACCCTCTTTCATCACCTATGTTAGAATAATCTTACTAATAAACACAGTATTGGTCATCGTCACATATCACAAGTCTGTCAGTAATCTGGTGTCTCACAAATACCACTTGCCACACATCCTAAACACGTGCCTGCCCCCCACACTATCTCTGGTTGTGCTATTGCTCAATCCATTATTTGACGATCATATCTGGAAACATGATGCTCAGGAGGGAAGCAAATGTGGCCCTCCAGTTCAGTGGATATTACTGCATCTGCCTATAAGAATGGGCAACAAGGCTTGTTATGGAAAGCTCACCGACATTTCAAGACTAACAAAAAACAGCTCACTGCGGCTTGCATCTAGGCTAACTGAGAGCATGAACATATCTTCATTTATGAGGTACACAATGGAGGTCATTATTCAGAGACTAGACTATGGCTGTAGTTTGAAATCTAGCATTTTAGGTTCTTGAAGGCATGTAAGTGTTACAAATAGATCACAGTTATTAGCTTATAAGACCGAGTCTTTGTTCTGCGATTGACAAACGGCTGGTAACACATAATTAAGGAAGCGTTTTGTTTTGAAACTTCATTTCGCCACTAAACATAACGAAGCGATAAACGCATTTTGATTTGCATGCATTAGCAAAATGCACAGATTACGCTTGTAACCCCTGGAGGAAGTGTGATATAACTGTTTATATGAAATAGATCTGAAGCGCCAACTACTCTGCAAATACACAGGCATGTCCAAAACAGTAGGCGCATGTAAAACGCCACGGCATCTGTAATTCCAGACAGTAGTCGTTATGTTCAATTCCTACGCATAACTCATAGCTTGGCAATTCACTGAGTTCGTAAACATAAGCAGCCTCTCACATTCGCACTGTGCTCGAAAACCGCAACACGAGACATAAAATCCCGTAATCACGCCATTCTAATACATGAGAAAAAACAGCTCAGTCTTAGTCAGCGTAAATATGAATTCCTCTTAGCTTCCTCATAGACGAGGCCACCTTTGATGATGACAGGTCCTCCTATTGAAACGTTGGCCAGCCTCGCATGCGTTTTCAGTTGGTTGAAAATAACGCGCCCAAGTGGCCTCTTGCAGCATGCAGCGTTCTAATAAGCGTTTACGTTCTAATCAATCATAAGCCTCAGGCGTATGTTTTGAGTGCGAAGTCTTTCATGTACGTCAAACGTAAACTTTGTCAAATTTCTCAGGCATCTAAGTTCCCAAGAAATAACCGGCACATAAGCAGCGAAAATGATAAGCACTGAAAGCGAGGCAGCTCATGCGATCTCCCACCTCAGCTCCGTCGGCACTTCTACATCCACTGTGGAGTAGGAACGTGTATCTCTGCGGAGATGAAAGGCCGTGAGTTCCAAAACCTGCGTGAGTCTCCCCATTCCCTCCTTCTACAACCCCTTCATCACTCCTTTGGTTCTTGCTCACTCTTTTGCGACATGTCTTGCGCTGCCCCTCGCTCCGTCATTCCGACTGCATTTCCTGGTGCGGATTTCCAATCACTTCACAACATCAGCAATACCTGCATCCGAGCCACGCTACGCCTCGTTACACAGTGGTACATTTCTCGAAGCTTTAACACCGATGTTTGCCAGTCGAACCAATCTTGTCTCACCTGCTAGACCGCCAAAGTGACCCACCACATGAAGACTCTTACGTAGTCATTATTGCCACCTGGCTGTCGCTTTGACACGGTTCACCTTACTGTGGTTGAACTACTTCCTCCCTCTCACGACTGCCGTTACATTCTAAAAATGCTTGACTGCTTCACCCATTGGGCCAAAAAAGTGCCCGTTCCGGACATCCCTGCAGAAACGATCGCCAAATCCATTGTTTCAGCATGGTTCTCCCGCTTCGGCTGCCCAAGTATTCTTACAAATGACCGAAGTTGGCGATTTCCCTGTATTCTTTTGCCTTCCCTCAACCGCCTGCTTGGAACTGAGCACTGCCCTACCACTGCATATCGTCCCTGTCCACCACCGTTCCTACGGTGCTTCCCGGCCTAGGCACCGTCTTTCTTCGCGATCTTCACTGTTCAGGGGCCGGAATCGCCTGCGATGCACCTTCGCGACCTCCTAGAGACTTCTTTACTCTTTTGCCCCTTCGCCCCATTCGCAGAAGTACCAACTGTGTCAGAGAAGTGCAGCAACTGCATTCCGCCCCTTCTCGAAATTCTGACCACAGCAGGCGTCTGAATGCGGACGTTGCACCTGGAACACATGTTTTTTCCGAAACAAGACGTCATAAAGAGGCCTCTTACACCCTTCTACGATTGGTTGCACCGTGTGCTCCACAAGACGCCGTAGTCCGCCAACACCTTAAAATATGGTGGTGAAGAGGTTGTTCCTTTAGACCGCTTAAACGGGTCTACCTCAACACGCCTCCTCACAAGCTCCCCGCGGATGTCGCCGGCAGTCCGTTGTTTGCATCTCACCATGCTTTGTCCAGTGGAATCTCATCAAATTTCACAGTACATTTCATTTATTCGGGAACATATATGAACATGGACTCTGCGCGACTCAACTGGGAACATCCTGGCACATTCGGAACGGTTAAGCGAGATTTTGGTGGTCTGGTGCTTCAGAGCCTTTTTTTTGTGGCATCCGTGGCGAATTCTACTCGGCGCTAAATTCTTTAATATGTTTGTTATGAGCGTCCAAGAACGAGATGAGGCGATGTTCAGTAGTATGGTCAACAACTCATAATACCGAATTTTACCAACCCCTTGGCCTTGAACGGCACTTGCGAGGACGCCCGAAAACAATCTTGCAAACATCTGAACATGAAAGAGGTTGGACAGTTAGCGCCGGGGTAGTTTAACCAGCCAAGCACCACACGATTGCGCAGATATGCGGGTTCAGTTCCCACCTGCAGCAGGTCATCTTCTTCTGCATTTGTGTTTTACCTGGCGTGAACATTTCTACCTATCAACTTCTTTTGTGCCTGCTCTAACTTGATTATCTGTCAATTCATGCCACTGTGGTAAATCTTCCGCGAACAAAGGTTCAGTACAAATGCAGTGCTTATGTGAAATGCAAGCAATGTGTGCGAGGGTGGTAATAAAGCCCCAACATGAAATAATGGCAAATTTCACAGCGGTGCATAATGTATTAGTTTTGTACACTGCAGATGTGTTGTTAGGTGCAATCTATATAATGGTGATATTGTTTTTCTGACGAAGTTATAAAATTGATTTTTCCATATTTGAGTTATATTTTGCCAATACGAACACTTTTGTTTACATTTGTGTGATCAATTCTAAGTAAGTTTTCAAGAAATACCGCATTCTACCCTCGCTTGCCAAATGCAAAACAAAGCATGAAAGTGAGGGCAGTGATTGCCGAGAAAAATGATTACTGTGTTCGAATTTGTGTATGTAAGACATAACAACAAACTATTTCACCAAACAAGCAAGTTTGGCTGGCAGTGATGAAATCAAATGACACCCACTCATACCTGGCCAGTTTTATACAAGCGTTCTCAAACATTTCATATGGTCTGGTACTGACAAAATAATTCTGAAAAATGTGCCATTATCATTAGGCGGCGCATGTAGGAACGTACGACGGGAATTACTTTGTGGAAAGTACTAATACGTTCAAGAATTATATACTCCAAGAATGTTTTTACCACACCGGAAACGTGATAAAGGCGCCAAGCAAAGCAGATGAAATTCGTCTGGCAATATTGTATTTCAAGCGGTGTACTCGAAACGCTGTATCGAGCTGGTGATTGTCTTCTGATGATTTCGTTATCTCACAACTGCACTTCACTTCACTCTTGAAAATCTACAATATCTGGTACCTTTACCAATAAAAACGTGTTGTGCTTCCTCCTCCAAAGCACCGTCTTTTGGTTAACAGAAAACCACCAATTACAGGTGGTATCCCGCTTAGAGAGAAGTCCTGCAGATTGAAATCGTTGTAAACACAGTTGCTATTGACTTCTGTCAAGTGAAAACAAAGTTATTTCAACCTTCATTTGCTGCAACAGCAATTATTCGATTTTATAGGGATTTCTGCACTTTTTCTAGCAAGATCGTGCTTGCTGCAGGAAAGCGGAACATTTAGGCATTAATTTTCCAAGGATATGTTCGTATTGTTTAGTATATCAGAAAATTAGGAAAGTGTGTTTAATTACTTGCATCACAGCAGCAACTAATATTTCTGGAGCTGTGGGAAAGTTGAAGCAGCCTAAGTTGTGAAAATTACAATAGAATTCAAAGATCATGGCGCACCACAGCCAAACACCGAATGCAGGAGTTAATAACAACGGAAGCACAAGACATACTCCAGTGCGCATGATAGGGAATTTTAACCCGTCAGGCAGTCTTTATGTGACAGAAATGCAGAGCCTTCAAATTAAAGTGCGCACGCTCATAGACAAACACTCAACCTTCCTTTTATGTATTTCCAAAAAATTCAGTACGTTTATAGCACCTGAAAGCTTCTGTGGTTAATATATGCTACACCCTCCCTTAAGCACTGACTACAAACTGATCGGAGCCCGTTGACGCCTTTTCTGACATTTGATTTCCTTAGTTCGGCGTAGAAACGTTATGACGGTCGTATTCAGAGTGGCCATCATACATATCACCCACACGAGCACACTTGTATTTCTCGATGGAAATTTCCGCTTGAGGTGGCAGCCATTTCTGTTCTT
The DNA here is from genome assembly GCF_023375885.2 of Dermacentor andersoni. NCBI lineage: Eukaryota > Metazoa > Arthropoda > Arachnida > Ixodida > Ixodidae > Dermacentor > Dermacentor andersoni. The sequence continues at coordinate 90,069,730 of NC_092820.1, read as the reverse complement.
CTCTCAGATTCGGACATATAATAATCACGTTCCAGCTACATGAGAGCATGTACATACGCATACATCAATAATTTCATTTTCTGGCATGTAAGAAAAACGTTGAAGTAATTGTAACCTAAAAGATAGGGGTGTAAACGCGTAGCCAATATTGAACCTAGACGTGTCCTTGTAAAAATGCGCGATAAAAGAAACTGCTTCAAAAAATAAGGATAAAAATCAGGATCAGAAATGCCTACCAGCAACCCCGAAACGTCGGATGGTCTACGGAACAAACAAAAGAGATCTATCTGAAAAATATTGAGTTCTAACATTGCCAAGCCACGACTAAAATTTACAACTTTTAGCATTCGAAAGAAGAAATGTTTCTTTAAATAAAAAAAACGTTTTGCTCATGCGCTCCTATTCAAAATCATGCGAAAGGCGAAATACTTTTTTCTTTGTACCTACTGCGCCACATTTTGTGAGGCTTGTTGTATCTAAACGAAAAAAATGTAAAATGTAGTGACTTGGAAGCGGACTTTTGATTTAGGCTGTCAATTTTTACGAAACTAAGCAATTTTGAGAAATCAACCTTTGTAATTCTCATCTTTGTAACTCAGCAATGAAAAACGATATGATAATTTTGAAAATCACATCTATAAGTTAATCGAAGGCGGACACAGCGGGAGCATTTTACACCGTTCTGGAATACAGCGTTCCTGTGTGATCATACTCTTTGAAAGTCCTTGCAAACATTGTTAACAATTAACATGAACTGTAAACATATATACTAAATTTGTGCGCTTTAGATGCTTTACGCATTGAGTTTCCAAAATGGCGATATCTCTTTTTGGTGTACAGGCCAAAATTCGTAAACTTCGACCTTCCATTCGTTTTAATGTTACAAATAATTAAAACTGCCGATAAATAAATTCATGCCCTCAATCAAACTTTTCGTCCCGACAGTAACTAGAGCTGAACTTGAATCTCAAAAATTCAACAAATTCCACTGAACTTTGCGAAGGGGTTATTTCCGAAAAGCATTTCTGCTTTTTCCATATATTTGAATAGGTGTCTTCGGTGTTGGGCACGAGCTAATGGCTCCTCTCATGAATACAGAAGGTTTCATTTTTCGTCACGATCACCTTGGAACGAAACAATATATTAGATGAAAAAGAGAGGCCAGGTAAATTTCAAAGAAGGGTTCATTCCATATAAAACTCCTTGACAAGGCATACATTTCTTTTCATTTGGTTTAAGCTAATTCTACTATGAAGCGTAGGTTCACTAACCCAAGCATAATTTCTGTTGATGCGAATCATGCGCCTTTCCCATATCCTTCCGCATTTAGTAAATTTAAACAACATGACGACAGATGCGCATGAAGAATTATTTAAACTTTGCTGTTAACAATTGTTCTTAGGCAGACAATGTACTGTAAGACTGCAATAATTTTGTCTGCGTGTTTTCTGTAAAGCTCTGTCAAAGCAGGGCACCCTTGTTTCTTTTTTGTCCCTATGATCCCTGTGATAAATTTTTGAGATGATGCTACTTTGCCATTTCTTTCCTCCCTAATGGTTCGAAAAGGAGGCATAGAAAAAAATGTGTGCTTTAATAAAGGAAATTAAGAAATTTAGGTCTGATTAGTTTTATCACTCATTTGTAGTCTGGGAAAGAAGTACGGCAGCCTAGACATCTATTAGCATTGTAAAGGTTGATGTTGTAGGAAGTGTCTTCTGGTTTTGCTCTTTCGGCATGTACGAGAGATAGGGTTACTTACTTGTTCCAGGCGCTTTTTTTAGAGACGAACCCTCAGGAGCTTCAGGACTCGGTAGAGACGCCCTGGCTGACGGCGTTTCCTGACAGCTCTTTAGCTTGGAACATATGCAGAGGAAAGCACATGCAATACCACCAGAATTCTATCGGCGCAGTAACGCCACCTATGCTCTCACCTTATCGTGGGATATACTATGACAACTGGTGGACTCTATCGCTGTCATTGCTTGGCATTTCAAGCGAAGGTTACCTAATGAAAGACTGCAAGATTTATCCACTTGTATTTGCTAACGTGGAACAAAACTTATTCTTCTTGTTAGTCTAGCCATTTTCCTTTCCATTTACAATAGGTTACTCCGAAAGAGAAGTCAAACATATTTTTTGTCACTTGTCAATTGTTAGACTGCGACCAGTTCGACAAGGAAATCAATCCGCCACTTTCTTCGCATCAGTATGACTTCACTAAATCTAATTCAATAGGTACGCTGACTTAATAATTCTTTCTTTAAACAGATTAGTCTGCACATCTGGAGTTCAACATGGACCTTACTTCTTGAAATATAACAGGAAATATTTTGATGGCTCGATTACCATCACTATTTTCTGATCATTCCATGTATGAGGAGCTTCTTATTGTAGTTATAATAGGATTTTAGATAAAGAAGTAATAAAATAATGTGTCTTGCGTTTAGGTCGTCTAACATAATTAATTATGACATCAAGTCCTGCAGAGAGCCCTCAATGACGCCGCTTAAAGCATATCCACGTTGAGCCGTTATGCAATCAACCGACACGAGTGACAACGCCTTAGCAGCCCGTGCCAACGGTCATCCTCACTGATCCGCGGGACCCAGGGACATATTGTGGCACGGACAACGCTGACGTCGAGGACTGGCTTACGATGTACGAACGAGTGTGCTACAACAACAGGTGGGATTCAAGAATGATGCTAGCAAACGTGATATTTTACCTAAGAGGAACTGCGAGGCAATGGTATGACACACACGAAGCTGACCTAACGAGCTGGGTTGACTGCAAAGAAAAATTGCGAGACCTGTTTGGCAGACCTGTCGGTCGTCAGCTGGCGGCAAAAAAAAAAAAAAAAAGGAACTTGCGTGTCACGCTCAAACGTCCACAGAATCCTATGTCGTCTACATACAGGATGTGCCGGCCCTTTGTCGCAAGGCTGATAACAACATGACCGAGGCAGATAAGATTGGTCACATATTGAAAGGTATTGCAGACGATGCCTTCAATCTCCTAATGTGCAAGGATTGTGCCACTGTGAATAAAATTATAACGGAGTGCCCGCGCTTCGGACAAGCGACGGGCCGCCGCATCGCACAAACTTTCCACCGATTGCCCAATACCACCTCGACATCTTCTTGCGAAGACCTGCCGCGGTTTGTTCAGCCCACAGGACCGGAAGATATCACGTGCATTGTTCGCCTTGAGCTTCAGGACATGGCTCCGGCTTCTGTTCGTTCCGACTGTAGGGAAAGCGTTCCCGCTATCTCCCTTATACAATATGTTGTTCGGGAGGAAATAGCAAGTTGGGGCAATCCATCTCTCTGCTCGGTCCGCCATACAAACACCTACCAGATTTCTCCGGCCGCTCGCTCCCAGACGCAAAACTTTCCGCCCCCTCGTCGCAACGCAGCTGACTGGCGCACAGAGGATGATAACCCTACCTGTTTTATTTGTTCCAGTATTGGACACATCGCCCGTCATTGCCGCAACCATTGGTCGTCGCCTCCTCGGTGGTCGTCTCCGAGTCACTACCGCTAAGTACCAGACAATCATACTTCCTCACCCTATACGCCGACTAGGAACATCAACGCCGACAGTGCTCCACCAAGATCCCGCCACTCCCCGTCTCCGCAAGGTCGTAGGTCCCGTTCGCCTCTCGTTCACCGCTCTTCGTCCCTTTCTGCAACCGATCGCTTCGCTTCGGGAAACTATGCGGCGCAGCTCCCGGAGGTAAACCTGCAACCCCGACCCGTCCCACAAATCCTCTGTTGACCCTGCCTACATGTGGAAACCTACTGGACATTGAAGTTGATGGCGTCCCTGTTAGCTCTCTCGTTGACACATGAGCGCAGCTTTCAGTTATGAGCGCTGCTCTCCGCCGAAGGCTCAAAAAGATTCTGACACCCGCCGTACCGTGCACTGTGCGAGTCGCCGATGGGAGTACTTCACCTGTCTTTGGAATGCGCACAGCACGTGTGAACCTTTGGGGGCCATTATACCGTTGTTCTATTTATCGTCCTTGAACACTGTCCACACGAACTAATTCTCGGCCTCGACTTCCTTTCGAAACAGTCTGCCCAAATCGACTGCTCCGCAGGTGTTCTACAGTTGGATCTGCCGCTTCCTGCCGACGCAACAACTTGTGCTTCACACCACTTATGTTCTGCTGAGTTGGCAAGGCTGTCTCCACAGGCGGCTACAAATGTCCTCCTGACGCCCTGTCCTCCCGTACCTGATGGCGAGCACGTCGTGTCGCCGCTTACTGACGTGGTTTTGTCGCGCAATATTGCCCTACCGAGCACCTTAATCCGGATCCGCGAAAACTGCCCTCGCGTGCCAATCCTCAATTTTGGATTTTCGTCGCATGTGCTGCCCCACGGTATCGCCATAGCGCATATCACTCCTTTGGAAGAATTTGAGATTTCTTCTTTGACCTCTGAATCCTTCGTCAGTACGAACGGACCTTTGTCACCCACTCCTCCGTACTGGACGCCTGCGGACGATGTTTCTAAGATGATCGCCCCTGACTTCCCTTCCGAGCAAACAACAGCTCTTCGTCGCCTCCTGTCATCTTTTCGGGACATCTTTGATTTGGACGACCGTCCACTTGGCCAGACATCTGTTGTCACGCATCGCATCAACACCGGTGACGCCAGCCCCATTCATAGGCGGCCATATCGTGTCTCCGCAACAGAAAGGGCCATAATACAGAAAGAAGTGGACAGGATGATGGACAAGGACATCATTGAACCTTCCAGTAACCCGTGGGCATCACCGGTTGTCTTAGTAAAGAAAAAAGACAACTCGTGGAGCTTCTGCGTTGACTACCGTCACCTCAACAGGATAACAAAGAAGTATGTTTATCCCCTGCCGCGCATTGATGATGCTCTTGACTGCCTTCACGAATCCTAATACTTTTCATCAATTGACTTCCGCTCCGGCTATTGGCAGATTAGCGTCGATGAGATGGACCGCGAGAAAACCGCCTTCGTAACACCGGACGGTCTGTACCAATTTAAAGTCATGCCGTTTGGACTTTAAATTGCCGCATGATGGAATCCCTCTTGCGCGGCTTGAACTGGTCTACATGCCTCTGTTACCTCGACGATGGGATTGTATTTTAGCCGAACTTTGAGAGCCCCCTGCGGCGCCTCACAACCATACTCTCCGTGATTCGCAGGGCTTGCCTTCAGCTAAACTCCTGCAAGTGCCATTTCGGTCGCCGTGAAATTAACATGCTCGGTCATCTCGTAAACGCCGCCGGAATCCAACCTGATCCACAGAAAGTTCACGCCGTTCGAAATTTTCCTGCAGCTTGTTCAACAAACGATGTCCGTAGTTTTCTGGGCTTATGCTCTGATTTCCGCCGATTTGTGAAACATTTTGCCGACATCGCTCACCCTCTCACTGACCTTAAGAAAGACGTCTCTTCCTCTTGGGGACCACTCCAGGAGAAAGCCTTTTCTACCCTGACTGAGCTGCTTACAACTTCCCCAATTCTGTCACACTTTGACCCTTCTGCGCCCACTGAAGTACGAACTGACGCGAGTGGTCATGGCATCGGCGCTGTCCTCGCTCAGCGTCAACAGGGCCAAAACCGCGTCATCGCTCACGCTAGCCGCCTTCTTTCCACGCCCGAGGCAATTTACTCCATTACTGAGAGAGAATGTCTCGCGTTCGTATGGGCGGTCGCGAAATTCCGGCCGTACCTTTTCGGTCGGAGCTTCTGCGTCGTAACCGATCATCACGCCCTCTGCTGGCTCTCCTCTTTTAAGGACCCAACTGGACGACTTGCACGTTGGGCATTGCGTCTACAGGAATAAACATTTTCGATTATGCATAAGTCGGGGCGCCTGCATAAAGACGCTGACTGCCTGTCCCGCGATCCCGTGGATCAACCGGACGATACCGATGCAGACTCGGAAATCAGTGTTCTATACATCTCCGGCTTCCTCCATATTGGCGACGAGCAGAGCAAATATCCTGTTATTCGAACATTTATGGAACGCCTAAGCTCCTCGCCCAATGAACCGTCCCTCCGGATGTTCACCTTGCGCGATGGAACTTTATACCGTCGTAGTGTTCGTCCTGACGGCCCGGAGCTCCTCCTAGTCGTTCGCAAGCACCTCGACTAGCCGTGCTCCAGCAACTTTACGACGCTCCTACTGCTGGACACATGGACATCACTCGTACATACGACCGCCTGTGGCGCCGCTTCTTCTGGCCCGGCATTTATCACTCTGTGCGCCTTTATGTCGCTTCTTGCGACCTGTGTCAGCGCCGGAAGACGCCTGCTACGCCTCCCGCTGGTTTGCTTCAACCAATTGATATCCCCACAGAGCTTTTTTTCGTGTGCGCCTAGACCTCCTTGGCCCCTTTCCAATTTCTATCAAAGGCAACAAGTGGATTGCTGTAGCAACCGATTAGGCCACGAGATATGCCATCGCACGAGCGCTACCAACCAGCTGCGCTACAATGTCGCCGACTTCTTACTATACGACGTCATGCTGCACCACGGCGCCCCTCGCCAGTTGCTGACGGATCGCGGCCGCTACTTTCTATAGAAGGTCGTCGATGATCTGCTCCGCTCCTGCTCTACAGAATACCAGATTGCTACCACGTACCACCCTGAAACGAACGGCCTCACCGAGCGACTAAACCGCACGCTAACTGAAATGCTGGCCATGTACGTTTCCGACGATCACCGTGACTGGGACGTCGCTTTACCATACATACATACATGCATACATCTCGTCCCGTCATGACACTGCCGGATTTTCGCCATTTTACCTTTTCTATGGCCGCGACCCCACCTTGTCCTTTGACACGTTGCTACCTTCCGCAGTACAATCACCCAGCACTGGCTACGCTCGCGATGCTATTGACATAGCCGCCCAGGCCCGAGATGTCGCTCGTCATCGCCTCACAGTCTCGCAAGCTTCTCAAAAGCGACGCTACGACCTTCGGCACCGAGACTACCATTTTTCACCTGGTTCCCTTGTCCTTCTCTAGACGCCTTCACGTCGCGTTGACTTGTAGGAAAACTACTTTCCCGGTATTCTGGTCCGTACCAGATCTTACGCCAACTGTCCGACGTGACATACAAGATCGCCCCAGTCGGTCAGCCTTCAGTGCTTCGCAACGTCACCAGCGATGTTTTTCAGGTCGCCAGGCTTAAGCCCTATGTCCTCCCATTAAGTGAGCCTCTATAACTTGCACCGGGACGGAGCTACTCCACCGTGAGGGTGATGTTACGGTGAAGGGAACGAAGAAGTTGAATTGGACTTGACGAAGACGAAGTCTGGCAGTTGCCTGAACGCCATATACGCCAGTTCTAAATATACGTTATTTTTCACTCGTGGGCCTGCTTTCTTCCTGTAAAAATATTATAACGTCCGCTTTGTGATTAAAATGTCAAGAGTTTGATTAAATTGTTGCTATTTCAATTTGTAGTTAAAGTATTAATGTTCAAAAGACGAAATTTAAATTTGGCCGATATTTCGGCAACACTTTCTAGTAAGTCGGAATTGTAGTTTATGAGCGTATGAAAATTTTCCGATGAATCTAACCGTCTCTTCTCAGTAATAAATTCTAAAAAGTTGGTTCTGGAGCTTGAAAGTGATAACATATTCTAGACAGGCTGTACTTTGAAGGTCACCGACACCAAGGAAACGGGTTGACGTCGCATAGGGGAAAATACTACAGGAAAAAGTCAACGACAAGTGAAAAGGCAAGGAAACGTGTTGACGTCACATAGGGAAAAATGCTACAGCAAAAAATCAGTGACGTGTGAAAAGGCCAGGCTCAACTCTTTTTTTTTTTTTTTGTTGGTGGAAGCAGCGGTATCAATCTCGGCGGAGAGTCTAATTTGAGCCTTACGAACAGGACACAAACAGCAATTCCTGACACGCAGCTGTGATACACCATGAATTCGCACCAGATAATAGAGCTTATAGGAGAAAGACGGGGCAAGAAGGTTCTGTGATATAGTTTTATTGATTTCAGCACACACGCAGACTATGCTCCCGTGTCGATGGGGACACATCAAGGCGCTCGGCACGCCAAAATGTGGCGGCAAACAAAAGAATAGGGAAACACACCTACGAGATAGAAATGCTGGACGTTTTTGTGGGCGTCACAAGTTAGTGCGTGGGTGTTCAATAAATTGGGCGACCTGGGCTCTCGAGCAAGACATGTTCCTGCGTCAATCTTAGCAGTAAGCAAACATGCCACGTTCATGACGGCACAGGCATTTGCGTGCTCTGTGCGGCTTATGCAGTTACGCGAAGGAAAATGGGGCACATGGAAACTGCTTGCCGATGAAAAGTCCGGTGACATGTCCGCAAGCTCCTACTATGGCACAAAAGAGCGCGTACATTTACAAGAAATGATCACCAGAGATAATTTAAATAGGGCATGCACATCGGGCATTAGTGCACCAGCCGATGTCTGCCTCAACCAATACTATGTTTTTGCTATATTCGCGTCAGCAAATGGGGGGTCACAAATTCTAGGGTAAGACTTAATTAGAGCGTTATGAACGACGGGAAAGCAGTAGCCTAAAACAGGACCGCACGAAGAAAACATCCTCAGAAACTTCGTGATATAGTATAGGAGGTGGTCAACGACAACGTGAGAGGTGCATGTGGCCGATCAAATATGATATGGTCTGCGCCTGAAGAATGGCCATATAGGCTCAGCACCTGGTTAGAGATATTCAGTCGCAAGTGACAAACTTTGGCACTATTGACCGATACTACGTCACCACGGTTGCCGAGTGTGACTGCAGTGGCTCCGTCCTCGTGAACGTCGATACAATTCGTAAAAGAAGCACAGGGAATTTCTTTTTCAATTTTTATCGACAACCGACCTGTTGCCTCAGGAACTTCTGTGATTTCTTTGTTCCGCAGGAAAGACATCAGCGGAAATCTTCGGCGTTTGAATGCCGGCGGATGGCCCTGATCGAGAAGGAAGCGCAGACGACAACGACTTTGGTGACACGTGTGCATAAAGTACTGCAGGTCGGACGTAACACGGTGATGGCAAAGCCGTGCGATATCCCACAAGTGAAATGTAAGGGCGGCTTTTTAGGGCTGCGCAGTTGTAAAATACTGGTTGTGAACATCGCCTGAATGAAACTAGGAGCTGAATGTGATGAATGGTTGTCGTCAATGGTAAGAACCTCTGTGTTAAAGGCTGTGAGGTAGCCTCGTTATAGGCGACAAGTGCGTTTAGCTTGATAAGGGCAACAGCGATTGACCTTTGCGGAGGATTGTTGGAAAAATGTCGTGCTTTGGAAGCCTGCTCCTATGTCTACTGCCGCAAATATGCCGGCAAAGACGACGGTGGCTTCAGAAGCACAGAATAGCGGTGATAGTTGCTGAGGCAAATCTCAATGGCAGAACTGTTTTATCGGGGAGGTCACGGTGACAATCTTGAAAGCGGAGGCGATGCTTGAGATAAAATTGTCGCACGTAGATGGGCGTCGCGCGAGAAGATGCGGCTTCCGCAGCTTGTCGAAGCTTTGGTAAAGCTCGACGACCTTAGCAACTGCGCCATAATTGTTTAATATGACCTTCTTCAAATGGTCTTCATTGTGTCGCCTCTATCGTGATCGTGTTGAAACGTCTACAGGCATCGATAACCACCTTCGTGGGAACAGAACTGTAGGCGTTACTCTACGCAAAACTTGCGTCTGGTAGGTAGGTGGAGGAACTTTTTAATTAACCTATTTATTGCTATCACAAGGATATGAAAAGGACTAGTACTAAAGCATAGGCACCAAAAAGATGAGAATGGTGTTGATATTGCTAAAATTCGTCGAAACATTCGATGGCAGGTAGAAAGCGCGCTGTATCGCGGATGACTGAGTTTGACTTGGAAGGCCATTACCGTCTCGGATAGTTCGAACAAACTATGACCGCAGAAACGTAATGGTGCGGGCTTGTGGTTGGGTTACCGAGTTCGAGTGGCCGGTTCGACGAACTCGAAGAGCCAGCTGCATCAGTTGGCTCTCACATGTAAGAAATGAAAAAAGCCTGTGATAGAGACAGTGGCGGGAAATGCGACGGTGAGAGGCAAGATGCGATAGCTCAACTTTATTTTGATGGACAAACGCTAGTGTCGAATTATTACTCTAAAGAATAAATATAGCTGCACGATTTTGAGGGGATTAGAGGCCTTTAGTGAGAATAGATTGGCGTGCATCACATTCATCTTCAATTTACTACTTCAATATGCATGTATCTTTAACAGAGTCAATTATGTCGGTTACATGATTTGACCAAAACAAATCTTGGCAGTGTTTAATGACTAAGTACATGTTGGAGTCGGTGGTAGCTACAACACATTAACTAATGTTGAAGGCAGAGGAGTGCTAGTTAGGTCCGCGATGGAATGAAATATGTATAGTCTCAATAGTGTTGGGAAACATGAGTCATACTGTACACCGGTGTCGAATATGAAAGACACCTTAGTAGAGGCGAGAGGCGTGAGCGAGGTTATAGAGAGGGTGGTACATGACAAAGTCATCAGCTAAATTACGTATGGCAAAGGTGGCATGAAATGGCAATTCAATGATGTAAAATAAATATTGGAGCGGCCCAAGAATATTGGCCTGAGAAACACCAGACAGAACAGACGAAACTGCTGATGTATTTTCGTTACCATAAAAACTGCTTTTCGTTAGTTAAAAAAACACTGGACCCACTAAGAAACATGTGGATGCGGATGATGTTTAGGCATGATAATGGAAGGAAAAGACGATATCGTGGAGCCTTATCGAAAGCACTTTTTTACTCTAAAAACAGGGCTTAAAAGGAAGCTTTAGCTCGGGCTCCACTCCGATGCGGTCTATTGAAATACATGTAAAAGGCAAAAACGTTTGCTGCATTTGAGAGAAAGAGTTAAATTCTAGTGACTGTTGGAAGGGAAATTTCGATTTAGGGCTTGAAGTTTGTTAAAAATATTTCCAAATCATTGACCGTTTCAAAAAAAATAGAAACACGAAGTTTACAAATTCATCGCGGTTCCGATATCGCGGTTCTGTAAACGGCATCCATTAGATCATACAAAGCGAACGAATTCGATGTGTAATTTTACACCTTACGTGAATTTATTACGTTGCTTACAAGGGTTCTGTAAAAGCTGTATTTCCTTATTGCAAATTTTTTATATTGATGTGTAACATATACAGTTTGTCCGTTTTAGATTTACAATTAGACGCATTTCACAGAATTGTATTATCCATTTTAGTTGGTGAGTTACAGAGTTGTAAACATGATAGCTTCGTTTCCGAAAAATTTCGATTTTTGCCAATTTTTCTTAAAACATTAACGACCTAACTCAAAACTTCAGTACCAACAGTCAATAGATGCTAAGTTTTTCTTTTAAATTCCACAAACCTAGTCAAATTTGGTGCAGTGGTTGCCTTGAAAAACGAATTCTCCTTTTACATGTATTTAGATAGGAGCAACCGAGCTAAAGCTTCCTCATAAGTCGCAAGGTTACACACGAGGTTATAATGAATATGATGAATAAAGCCAACAGCGCTTTGCAAGAGTGATCTTGACGGAGGCAATGTTGATTAAGTTGAAAAAACTTCAATGAAGATGGAAAGTTAGCAAGATGAGAATAGATAACCTATTCCATGCTTTCAGAGGATACGATGTTGGTTGAAATGAATCGGTAGTTACCAGGAAAGACCAATGACCTTCCGTGAAGGCTGGAATGACCTTCTCAATTTTCTAGTCTCGTCGAACTGTTACTATGTCAAATTATTCCTGAAAGAATGATACAGAAGATCAAGGTAGACATACACTTTGTTCTCTTTTACATTTTGGCATTCATTTCCTCCATGCTACAGGATGATGGGCACATGAGGGAATCAATAATGTTAAGGATGCCTTCTGACACCGAAAACAGCAAAATGTATTTATGAAAATGGAATTGATAAATTGAAAATTTGGAAGTTCGTCCACAGATACTTTTGTGAACACTGAACAAAATGCAAGGGTGAAGGTATTAAGAACATCTGAGTCCGAAATCCGTAAGCTAATATTAATACCCACTTAATAGAGGTTTTATTATCTGGTGTTATCGCTTTCCAAAAATGCGGCGTGTTAGAGTGCGATATGTTTAGAATGGTCGGAGTAAAGTAATCACGTATGTGTGTGCTTTTAAATAGTTGTATTGCTTAGCGGTTTCATTATATTTTTTCCAGGCTGGAAAGTTTAGCTACGCGAAAAAATCATTGTTTCGTTTTGTTCAAGCACTTTAAATAGCGTAGGGACAGGGGGACGTGATCTCTTATTTATCGTAATAGTCGGAACATAAAGGGTTACTTACCGCTGCATTGATGTTTTAAAAAGCGTCCAGTTACTATCGATATATCCCTTCTGATACGTAATGCCCAAGTTCCTTGTGATAGGTGGAATTTCGCAAATTGTAGTTTAAAAATCAGCTTTATCATATAGCGTTAGTACATTCTTTGATATTGCACTTGGCTGTGGCAAGTAAAAGCGGCATGGATGATATTGTGACCGCTAAGGCCATTGACGTAAGTCATCATCATCAGCCTGGTTACGCCCACTGCAAGGCAAACGCCTCTCCCATATTTCTCCAACAACCACGGTCATGTACTAATTGTGGCCATGTTGTCCCTGCAATCTTCTTAATCTCATCCGCCCACCTAACTTTCTGCCGCCCCCTGCTACGCTTCCCTTCCCTTGGAATCCAGTCCGTAACTCCTAATGACCATCGGTTATCTTCCCTCCTCATCACATGTCCTGCCCATGCCCATTTTTTTTCTTGGTTTCAACTAAGATGTCATTAACTCGCGTTTGTTCCCTCACCCAATCTGCTCTTTTCTTATCCCTTAACGTTACACCCATCATTCTTCTTTCCATAGCTCGTTGCGTCGTCCTCAATTTAAGTAGAACCCTTTTCGTAAGCCTCCACGTTTCTGCCCTGTAGGTGAGTACGGGGCAGTAAATGTAAGTAAATGGGGTCATCTCATCGAGGCCTAACGTCAGGATGAGGTCTAGGATGTTTAACGAGGATTGATTTAGGCGCGTAGGTTTGGTGACGAGCTGTGAGAGACCTATGACTAAGCGCATGTTCGTATATTTGCTACACATGGTTTCCACTTTTGACACAGAATACGCAACATCATTCCAATCTATCTTTCGCAAGCTCCTGGAAGTTTGATCTGAATCTTGTCGATGTACGAAGATAGACATTGTGGTTTCTGAATCACATAATGTCGACAGGCGTTAATGAAAATATGACATTATTCGGCTTCATGGTATCATTCCATTTGTTCTGGTATTTCTTTTTTACACAAGATTACGCGTTTATACATTTACACGTTCACTTTTATACCTGACGTCCTTGCCATCAGAGCTAATGAGATTGACAGAATCTCTCTGATGCCGAGCACAAGCACAAACTTCGGTCGACGAGGCCGGCAGTCAAGTTGGGGTGGCGTGGTGAGGTACAATGGATGACAGAGTTCGGCTGCGTCATTACAAGGTAGGCCAACGCCGAAGCAACTACCCCCGATTATAAGGTAAGCGAGTTATTGCCACACCAACATCATGACTACCACCAGCAGCATCAGCAGAGTTTTCACTTAACCGCCTTACGCACCAACGCTAGAACATTGCGTCGTGAAAATTTGGTCGTCTCCTCGCATGAACGCCTGTTTTGTACCATTTCGAAATTTCCCCTCCCATTCCACGCACATGCGAACCATACGTGTACATTTCGTTTGCTTTACATCACTTGTGACCTCCCATTTCAGTGCTCGGCCGTATCGAAGATACATTTATCTTAAATACTATCTTATATTCCCTTTAGGTATTTGAGATCTGTATCATGATACGTCTGGCAAGACGTGTATGAGTACCTTTATATCCGATACATGAAAGAATGTATCGTGTATGTTAAGATACACGCTAGTAGGGAGGGGGGAGGGGCGCTTTTGCGATATACCCTTACTAAACTATCAACGTTGCAGAAAGACCGCTTCTCAGGGTGATACTGCAGCCACAAAGCGACCTGAGTAAATCTAAAGGCAGCGACATTCTTTTATCTTTACGCAACACCCCTCCAGCGAGGTCAGGCGATGAGGGATACGCGTCCCTTATTGGTAGCGCGAAGTCATGTAGTGGCGCTCGCGCCGTGTCAACAGAAATAAGCACACGAACGTATGCGCCTCGATGACCTTCAGTCCGGCATTTTTGTTGTTGTTGTTTTCATTTGCTTCGATGCCATGACTGTTGCTCGTAGTCACCGTACTGTGCTGCGTGTGCCAACGCGTGCGGCGTCTCTCGCGTAAATTCTGAAAGTACTTTAGTCAAGCGTGAGCTAGCGTTTTGCGCGTGCAATTTATTGCTTGCGCCCTAGTGTGCGGGAATGTGTGCGGGAATGGCGGGAAAACAGTGCGTTTAGCGGCCGCGCGCAATTTCTGGAATTTAGCGGGAGACGCTAGTGCTGACGAAGCGCATACGCTAAGAAACAGCATTGTCGAACCTGGCAACACCCATGGCTCCCGTTTCACCGTGAATTCTTGTAGTAGCTACGCTGTCACTGTAGTTTATTGCCAGAGACTATGAAAATCAAATTTCGCGTCATATAATATGAACTAAAACGCTAGTTGTGAACACATACCACGTCCAGATTCTGAGATCTTTCAGCGATTCCAGCGTCTCTAGGCCTGACGACAAGTGTCCGCATAGCAAAAAGAGAATGGTTGGTAATTGATGGTGTAGGCTTGGATACGTTTGTCACATTGCATCAGACGGCACCCTGCCGGTGAACGTCTTCTTTACGTTTGAGTTCCCGTACGTTAAACTAAATGTCTTGAAAAGACGCACTTAAGGCGATAAACAATATTCTAAACCTATCTACTGTCTAAAAGTGCTGTTTCGACTACTCCTAACTAGATGACATGCCAATCAGCTTTGTAGTTTTGACTACTCTCACCTAGAACAAATCTTGATCTTCTTAGTCTAGACGTTTCTTTTTCCATTTACAACCAGTGACTCCGAAGGAGAAATCAAGCATATTTTTTTTGTCACTTGTGCATCAATGGATTGCGACCAGTTGGATAAGGAATAACCCGCCGTGGTTGCTCAGTGGCTATGGTGTTAGGCTGCTGAGCACGAGGTCGCAGGATCGAATCCCGGCCACGGCGGCCGCATTTCGATGGGGGCGAAATGCGAAAACACCCGTGTATTTAGATTTAGGTGCACGTTAAAGAACCCCAGGTGGTCGAAATTTCCGGAGTCCTCCACTACGGCGTGCCTCATAATCAGAAAGTGGTTTTGGCACGTAAAACCCCATAATTTAATTTTTTTAATTTTGGATAAGGAATTGAATCCACGACTTTCTTCGCATCAGTATGACCTCGCTAAATGCAAATAAAAAAGTGCACTAACTTCATAATTTGTTTGTGTAAGCAGATTAGTCCGCACCTCTGGAGTTCCACATGTGGCTTACTACTTGATACGTAACCGGTAATATCTTGATGGATCGATTATCATCGCCATTTTCTGATCTTTCCATGAATGAGGAGCTTCTAAGTGTTGTAATAAGCTTTTGTATAAAATAAGTACGATAAAAATTGTCTTACCATTGAGTCATCTGACATTGTTAATTACGAAATCACGTCCGCAGGAGAGCCTTCCATGACGCCGCTTAAAACATATGCACGTTGAAACTTTATGTGGTGGTGTAAACACACTCGTGAATAAGTAGCATGTGAATGCTGCCTTTGACAAAGAACGTTCTTATATTTTTCTTTCCACATATATGCGACTGTGCTTTATATTAGTTGACAGTTGATGATGTACTTGTTATATTTTGGCTTTCATGTTCTACGTCTGCGTGAAAACCTGCTACAAAAATGTGGCAGCACCGATCTAACAATGATTCGACAAGTTAATGCGAGAGCATTCACACACAAACACACTGTTGAACTGACACACACACTATATATCGTTTGTCGTGCCCATGACGGCCGTATGTGCACATTGAATACGAGAGGTTGATAGACTTTTCAAAACCGTAGAAAGTTGAGTGCTTGTAGCAAAGAGGAGATATATAGCATCGTCTCCATGATGTAGCTAATATTACAGAGACTAAGTGTTCGAACCCCAGAGCCTTGTTCATCATCTCTGGAAACCATACGTGCTAAGGATTTCAAATATCACGGTTGAACTAACAGTAACTTTTCGGGGCACTGAATTCTCCTTAGCGTTATTCAAATAAACAATCACTATAGTTGGGGAGTTGGCTGCGGCGAATGGTGTCTGGTTTTATTTTGTTTCGTTTAGGCTAAGGCCTTCCTGATCGCAGAAGGTGGATGTACAAGCACGTTTCCAGTACTGAGCCCTCATATAGTCCGCTTTTTACCTCTTTCTTTCTAAATATAGACTATACGGGTTTCGTTTGGGTATGTCATCCTTACCTGCACATGTTACGCACCCGTTCCAACCATTGGCGCATTGCATCTGTTGGCGTGGTGCCTTAAGAGATTTCGAAGACCACCAATTGATACGCCCGTAAAAATGGGAAAAGTTTGTAAAATTTGGAGGTTTATGCAATGGTAGCATGTGCGTTAGACATGCAGAAACGCAACGATCAGCAAAATGGTTTCGAAGTAACAGTGGGTTATGTGTGTAGTGTGTGTTTTCCGTAGTGTGTGCATTCCATAGTGTTTGGAACATTTTCAGGGACAAGTTACGACGAAAGAAATAACCCACAAAAGCGAAAGCATTATTATTGTGCAAACATGTTATTGGTGCTAGAGGCGGACGAAGTGGGAGCAATAAGCTAAAGTTGTCATAGCAAACCGCGTATTGGTATGCTCACTGTACTGCACGTAACGTAGAGACCTATGCAAAAGAGCTAACCCAAATTCTGGGGGCGTGCCGTTTACAGCAACTACGAAGAACGCGCACACCTTGAAGACGTTGGTGGGTATAGTGGTAAACGTGAATGTAAAGGTGCCAACATAATATATGTTCTATTATTTTGATGCCTCTCCAAGTTCGTACGGTAATATAAACCATTCTTCCACTTCAACAGCGCATGGCATGAGACTATACCTTCAGCTTTGTGATTAAAAAGTCAAGAGTTTGATCAGATTGTTGCTAATATTTCCATTTCCAGTTAAAGTATTAGTGTTCAAAAGACGAAATTTAAATTTGGCCGATAACTCGGCAACACTTTCTAGTAAGTCAGAATTGTAGTTAATAAGTGTACGAAAATTTTGCAATGAATCTAAACGTCTCTGCTCAGTGATACATTCTAAAAAGTTGGTTTGGGAGTATGAAAGTGATAACATATACTGGAAAGGTAGTACTTTGAAGGTCGCCGACACCAAGGAAACGGGTTGACGTCACACAGCGGAAAATACTATAGCAAAAAATCAGTGACACGTGAAAAGGCAAGGAAACGTGTTGACGTCACATAGGGAAAAATGCTACAGCAAAAAATCAGTGACGTGTGAAGCCAGGATCAACTCTTTCTTTTTTTCGCTGGTGGGAGCAGCGGTATCAACCTCGGCGCAAAGTCTAATGTGAGCCTTTCGAACCGCACACGAATGACTGTTCCTGTCACGCAGCTGTCAAACACCATGAAATCGCACCCGATAATAGAGCTTAAAGGAGAAAGAGGGGTCAAGAAGGTTCTGTGATATAGTGTTATTGATTCCAGCACACGTGCAGAATATACTCCCGTGTCGATGGGGTGACATCGAGGCTCGCGGCACGCCGAAATGTTGTGGCAAACAAAAGAATAGGAAAACACGCCTACGAGATAGAAATGCTGGACCTGTTTGTGGGCGTCACAAGTTCGTGAGTGGGTGTTCAAAAACTGGGCCACATAGGCTCTCGAGCAAGACACGTCCATGCGTCAATCTTAGCAGTGAGCAAACATACCACGTTCATGGCGGCAGAAGCATTGGCGTGCTGTATGCGGCTTATGCAGTTACGCGACGGAAAATTGGGCACATGGAAACCGCTTGCCGATGAGAAGTCTGGTGACGTGTTCGCAAACTCCTAGTATGGCACGAAACAGCGCGTATATTTGCAAGGAATTAACACTAGAGAGAATTTAAATAGTGCCCGCGCATCGGGCATTAGTGTAGCAGCCGATGCCTTCCTCAACAAATACTGTGTTTTCGCCATATTCGCGTCAAGAAATGGAGCGTCACAAATTCTTGGGTAAGAGGTAATTACGGCGTTATGAACAAAGGGAAAGCAGTAGCCTAAAACAGGACCTCATGGAGAACAGATCTTCAGAAGCTTGGTGCTATAGTAAAGGGGGCGGTCGAGGAGAATGTGACAGGTGCATGTGGCTGCGCATATGTGATATGGTCTGCTCCTGAAGAATGGCCTTTGGTTAGAGACATTTCGTTAGAGAACACTTGGCTAGAGACATTTATTCGCAAGTGACAAACTTTGGCAATATTGACCGACACTGCGTCATCACTGGGGCCGAGTGTGATTGCAGTGGCTCCACCCACCTGAACGTCAAGACAATTAGTAAAAGAAGCACAAGGAATTTCTTTTTCATTTTTTATCGACCACCGAGTTTTTGCCTCGGGAACTACTGTGATTTCTTTGCCCGGTATGAAACGCACCAGCGGAAGTCAATGGCGTCTAGGTGCTGGCGGGTGGCAGTGATCAAGACGGAAGCGCCGACGACAACGGGTTTTGTGACACGCGCGCATATGGTATGGCCGGTCGTACGTAGCGCGGGGATGGCAAAGCCGTGCGGCATGGCACAAGCAAAATGGATGGGCAGCTTTTCGGGGCTGCGCAGTTGTCCAGCACTGGTTGTGAACATCGCCTGAAAGAAACAAGGAGCTGGACGTAATGTATGACTGTCGTCAATGGTAAGAAATTCTTACTTAAAGGCTTTGGGGCCGCCCCGGTACAAGCGACAAGTGCGTTTACCTCGGTAAGGGCAACAGTGGTTGACCTTCGCGGAGGCTTGTTGGAAAAATGTCATGCTTTAGAAACCTGCTCCTGTGTCTACTACAGAAATATGCCGGCAAAGACGAGAGTCGCTTCCGAAGCACAGAGTATCAGCGACAGGTGCAGAGTGAAATGTCAACGGCAGAACTTTTTTATCTTGGAGGGCAGGGTGACAATCTAGGACGGCGAGGCGATGCTTGAGATGAAATTGCCGCACGCAGATGGCCATCGCCCGAGAAGATGCGGCTTGCGCAGCTTGTCGAAGCATATACAAAGCTCGACGATCTCAACCACTGTGCCATAATTAATTAATGTGACGTTCTTCATACGTTCTTCATTATGTGGCCTCTATCGTGATCGCTTTGAAACGTCTACAGATATCAATAAAAAGGTTCATGGGAACAAAATTTTAGGCATTACTCGGCGCAAAGCTTGCGTCCGGGGGGGTATGTGGAGGAACTTTTTTATTTACTTTAGTTACTGATACTTCAAGCATACGAAAAGGACAATACTAAAAGGTGGGCACAATAAAGATGGGAATGGTGTTGATATTGCTAAAATAAGTCGAAACACTCGATGGCAGATAGAAAGCGCGCTGTATCGCGGATTACTGCCGCTTGACTTGGAAGGCCATTCCAGTCTCGGGTAGGTTGAGCAAAGTCTGACCGCCGGAACGTAATGACGCGGGCTTGGGGCTGGGTTACCGAGTTCGAGTGGCCGGTTCGACGAATTCGAAGAGCCAGCTGGATCAGCTGGCTCTCACATATAAGGAATGAAAAAAAAAGCCTGTGATAAAGGCATTTGCGAGAAATGCGACGAGTAGAGGCAAGATGCGATAGCTCTTCTTTATTTTGATGAACAAACGCTACCGTCGTATAATTAATGATAAAGAATAAATCTACCTGCAAGGTTTTGAGGGGACTAGAAACTGTTAGTGAGAATTGATTGGTGTGCATCATATTCATATTCAAGTTACTACTTGAATATGGATGTATCTTTTATCGGAGTCGATTATGTGGGTTACATGATTTGACCAAAACAAATCTTGGGATTGTTGAATGCCTAAGTACTTGTTGGAGACTGTGGTAGCTGCATTACATTGACTAATGTTATAGGCACAGGAGTGTTAGTTAGGTCCGTGATGGGATGAAATATGTACAGTGTTTCTACATATCATACTGACTGCAAATAATGACGGGGACAGAAGGAGAGAACACATAAACAGCACGGGCGGTAACATTCAACTGTTTTATTCACAGCAGCCCGCGGGCATATATAAGCAAATAGAACATGCGCAGATCGCAGCAAACAAGAATACACATCAGCTTAGCGTGGCAACCAATTATCAAAAAAATCTCTTTCCGATTGAAACAACCTAATGGAAGTATCGCTAACACAGTCTTGGCCTTTCTTTTTTATGTGATAGGCCTCCATCAGTTCACGTGCAGTCTGGTCATGGCTTCTCCCCAGAATCTTTCTAGTGTCTTACTAGTGTTGGAAAACATGAGTCACGCTGTATATCAGTACCGAATGTGAAAGGCACCCTAGTGGAAGGAAGAGACGTCAGCAGGGTATTGATAAGGTGGTACACGACAAATCATCAGCTAAAATACGTATGGCAAAGATTGCATCAAATGGGAAGTCAATAATGTAAAATAAAATTTGGAGCGGCCCACTACAGTTCCCTGAGATATACCGGACAGAACAAAAGAAACAGTTGATGTATGGTTGTAGGAGTAAACACTGCTTTCTCTTACGTAAAAAAACACTGGGCCCAGTAAAAACAAGTGGATGATGTTAGGCATGATAATAGAGGGAAAGGACTAGACCGTGGAGCCTTATCGAAAGTACTTTTGAAATATAAGAACCGGGCTTAAGTTGCAATGTTAGAGTCGAGGTTCACAAGAATATAATGAATAAAGCCAACAGCACTTTGCAAGAGTGATCTCAACGGAGGCAATGTCGATTAAGTTGAAAAAACTTCACTGAAGATGGAAAGTTAGCAAGATGAGAGTAGATCACCGTTCAATGGTTTCGGAGGATTGAATGTTCGTTGAAACAGATCGATAGTTCCCAGAAAAGACCCGTCACCTTCCTTGAAGACTGGAATGACCTTCTCTATTTTCCAGTCACTTGGAACTGTTACTATGTCAACTTATTGCTAAAAATTGATACAGAGGATCAAGGTAGACCTACACTGTGTACTTTCTTACACTTTGGCATTATTCCCTCCATGCCACAGCATGATGGGCACATCAGAGAATCAATAACTTTAAGGATGCCTTCTGACATCGAAAACGGCAAAGTATATCTATGGAAATGGCATTGAAAAATTGAAAGTTTAGAAGTTCTTCGGCAGATTCTTTTGTGAACACCAAACAAAATGCAAGGAACAAGGTATCAGGAACATGTTAGTTCGAAATCCGTAAGCTGGTATTAATACCTACTTAATAGAGCTAATATTATCGGGTGTTATTGCTGTGAAAAAACGCTGCGTGTTAGAGTGGAACTTGTATGGAATGGTCGAAGTAAAGAAATCACGTTTTGCATGTGCTTTTAAAAAGTTGTATTGTTCAGTGATTTCATTTTAGTTTTCCCGGGCTGAAAGGTTTCGCTGCGCAACATAATCATAGTTGCTTATTGTTCAAGAGCTTAAAATACTGTAGGCAGAAGGTCGCGTGATCTTTTATTTGTCGTGATATTTGGAACATAAAGAGATACTTGCCGCTGCATTTATGTTTTCAAAAGCGTCCATTACATTCAATCTATTCCTTCTGATACGTAACGCCTCATTTCCTCGTGAAAGATGGAATTTGGTGATTTGCACTTTAAAAATCGGCTTTAGGTTATAGCTTTAGTACTTTCTTTGATATTTCACTTGAGTATGTGGCAAGTAAAAGTGGCATGCATAATATTGGGATCGCAAGGCCACTGACGTAAGTAGATGGGGTCATCTGATCGGGGCCTAACGTCAGGACGAGGTCTAGGATGTTTGATGAGGATAGAATTAGGCGCGTAGGTTTGCTGATGAGCCGTGAGAGGCCTAACAGCAAGCACGTGTTTGTATATTCGCTAGACATGGTTTATTCTTGTGAAACACATGAGGCAACATAATTTCAATGTATCGTTCGAAAGCTGATGGAAGCTTTATCTGAAGCTTGTCGATGTACTAAGATAGACTTTGTGGTTTCTTAATCCCCTAATGTCCACGCCCGTTAATGAAAAGATGACGTTATTCAGCTTCATTTTATCACGCCATTTGTTCTGGAATTTCGCTTTTACACCATATTACACCTTTACACATTTGCACATTCGCTTTTACACTTGACGTCTTTGCCATCACTGCCAGTGAGATAGACAGAAACTCGCTGACTCCGAGCAGAAGCACAAACTTGGGCTGGCGAATTCGGCAGTCTTGTTTGCGGGGCGTGTTTAGGTACAATGGATGACAGAGTTCGGCTGCGCCATTACAAGGTAGGCCAACGCCGAAGCAACTACCACCGATTATAAGGTACGCGAATTACTGGCACACCAACATCACGACTGCCACCACCAGCATCAGCAGAGACCCACCGTAGTTTCTCAGTCGCTGTGGTGTTGGGCTACTGAGCACGAGGTCGCGGGATTGAATCCCGGCCACGGCGGCCGCATTTCGATGTGGAAAAAAAAAACCCGTGTACTTAGATTTAGGTGCACGTTAAAGAATCCCAGGTGGTCGAAAGTCGTTCACTACGGCGTGCCTCATAATGAGAAATTGGATTTGGCATGTAAAGCCCAATAATTTATTTTTTTATTTTGCACCAGCAGAGTTTTCACTTCACCGCTTTAGGCAACAATGAGTCGTCAACATTCCCACGTATCCTGACATGAACCCCTATTCTGTGTAATTTGCACCTTCCGCCTCCCATTGCAGTTCTAGGCCGTATAGAAGATACATGTATCTTATGTACTATTTCAGAATGCCTTTGGATATCTCAGACCTGCACCATGATACGTCTGGCAAGACGTGTATTAGTATCTTTATTTCCGATCGATGAAGTAATGTATCGTGTATGCTAAGATACACACTAGTAAGCTGCCGCAACATACCCGTACTAAACTATAAACTTTGGCTAAACTCTCCTTGTGCAGGTGATACTGCTGCTACGAAACTATCTGAATAAATCTGAAGGCAACGACATTTGTTAACTTTCCGCCAGAGCCCATCGGCGAGGGCAAGCGATGAGGTCGGCGCGTCCGTATTGGTGGAACGAAGTCAAGTAGTGGCGATCGCGTGGTGTCGACAAAAATAAGCGTGCGGACGTATGCGCGCCGCTGACCTTTTGTTTCCTGCATTATTTTTTTTTTTAGTTGCGTTGATGCCATGACTCTTGCTCGTAGTCACCGTACTGTGCTGCGTGCGCCAACGCGTGCGGCGTCTTTCGCGTGAATTCTGAATCAGAGATGTTTAGCAATCATTATGCAAAAAAGAGTGGAGTCATGCAGACAGGACACAACAGTAGAGAATTGGAAAACACCAACGCTGACTATCAACTGAAGGGAGCACTCAGGCGAAAAAAAAAAAAGAAGACACAAAACTCAACTGCGCAAGCTCTGGCATGGTATCACCACGCGTCAGTCGGGTTCTACGTGAGGGATAACTGTTAAGGTACTTATTCTTTTCCTTATGTAAAGTAATCGAAGGCTAACTCACGCACGCACTTCCACAATTATAGATATGCTATGTCTCTACCACAAGACGCGTATCTTCATTCTGATGGCTGTACAATATCGCGCATTCATCTAACTCTGGCGTGCAGTTTAAAACTTGGCAATGTAAAGAATTCAGTTGAGAGTCGGCGTTCGTGTTGTCCACTTCTCTACTCTTGTGTCCTGTCTGCACGCCACACCTCCGTTTGCATAATGAATCCTTACCAGCTAGCTCAGCTTTCTGTCGTTCTGAGCGTTTAGTATAGCGCAAGCTAGCGTTGAGCGCGCGCAATTCATTTCTTGCGCCCTAATGCGCACGTGGAGTACGCAAAAAGAGTTTGCGTTTTGTGGCCGCACGCAATTTTCGCAATTTATCGGGAGCCGCTAATAGACAGTTTTAGTTGAGCGTTTGCAATCAAACGTTAACGCATTACGTACACCCGTGAATAAAAGTATACGGAACAGGGACTGCGCGATTAACCTCATTTTCTCCTCTGTCTCTGACTGAAACTTGAAACTAAAGAGTTCAGTCTGAATTTGGCATTCTGAATTTTCAAGTGACCTTGTCAGTTCCTGTTTATGCGTGTTAGTTACGAAGAAATTCTGCATTTCCGGCAACCCTGTGGTCCATACACTTTTGGTCGTGGGTGTACATAAAGAAATAGCGTCATCCTCAGTGCGCATGTTCCGAACGTTATCGGGTTTCTGCGCTTTGCGTGCGCTATATTAGACAGTCTTAGCATAGCGTAAAGCAGCAAACGCAAAGAGTTAGCGCTAGCGTTGTGTACACCACACTGCGCATGCGCTGTACGTAAACGGTGCTGCAGCTCTTACGCACGTACGCTATTTTCGGGATTTAGCGGTGAACGCTAACGCAGGCAAGTGGAGCCTTACGTACGGCGATATGACGCTGCCAGTCAAATTCAGAGCTGGCCGCTTCGGATCTATCGTGTCGTCGGCCTGCACTGTTCGGCTCATTCGTTCCCCACTAATGCTCGTGCTTGCTTTAGATTTGTGTGATGATGCTTCGACAGTGGTGTACAGTTGACAAATAGTCGTTGTTTACGATATACGTTCTCGATTAGCGGGGCAGTAGGCTTAACGAGAAGGTTTGCTCATGTTTGCTCATGTTAGCAGTATCCCCCTCGAGATGGCACCCAAGGGTATTTCGCTTGTTCGCTCGGTGTAAAGCCGTATGTCAAGCAGATGCATGTCACGTTTTCCGCGGCAAAACAAGGTGTGTGGTCGGTGCTGTTGTCACAGTGCGTGTGCGCTTTACTAACGACGACGACATGAACCTCCTGAAGGAGGTTTTCGCCTTGAATCCATTCGGACAGACGTCAAGATGGGCATCCGTTGCAAAAAAGTAAAAAGAAGTGGGAAATCCGCTTTCTGGAAGCGAAATTGCCGGCGAACCGTCCCCTGCGGAATAGCCTCGACGTTGAGCAGGCCGCTTCTTGAGGACACGTACAACCTGCGCGGTCCCTCTCGTTCCCGAAGCATGAGGGCGTGTGTGTCATCCCAACTTAACAAGGACAGGTAATATGGGTCCCACGGAACACTCGATCGCGGCATGCTGAGAATAATCAGTGTGTTTCGCGACTCTCGACAAAACAACACTCAAACCAAACACCTACATCCGTAATCAACGGAGCGACTGTGGCTTTGGAGAAGCTTGAGTTAGGGACACACTTGCGGATTCGGGAGATGATCAGCTCGACATTTCGTGTGGATTTGGCTTTCCAGTACTTCGTGTTTTTACATCTAGATGTCGCCGTATATGTTCGCGTTAACGTTAGCGCTTTTCTCCGTTCCGCTATTCTAAAGCGCTACGTTGTGCCGCGCAGTGCCGCCTTTCTTTGCGTTAGCGTTGCGTCGCGTGCTAACGCTAACGCAAGCGTTTTGCACTATATTAAAACTGTCTAATACCGTACGTTACTTGGTGAGTTTAACGTTCGTAATGTTTACGGACGCTAAGAAATAGCGTTGTCGAACATGGCGGCAGCCATGGATCCCACTTCACCTCGAATTCTCATAATGGTTACGCTCTCACTCTCGGCCATCGCCAGTAACTATTTGAAATTAGCTTTCGCGTCCTGTAAACTGTGCGGAAATGCTAGGTATGAGCGCTTAGTGCGTCCGATTTTTCAGAACGTTCGGCGATTGCGGCGTAAATAGGCCTAAAGGAGACACGTCCCCATAAAAACAACAGCATTGTTGCTAATGGATTGCCCTGCATCGGGTACGTTTGGTACGAGGCACCAGACGGCGCCCTTTCTTCCAACACATTCCTTGCGTTTGCATTACTACACGTTCAACTAAAAGTCTTGAAGGGGCACTAACCGAAACGTCCCGCAAAGGTACTTACGTTTAACGTACATAAGGATACAAAAGCTATTCTAAATCTGTGTAATGCTGGCAAAGCACGGACTCTAAGAAATAACATTGTCGAGCATGGCGGCACTCATGGTTCCCGTTTTACCGTGAATTCTCGTAATGGCTACGCCGTCACTGTAGTCGATCACCAGCAACTATAGAAATGAACTTTCACTTCATCTAAAATGACCTGAAACGCTTGTTATGAGCGCATAGCGCGTTCGGATTTTGAGATCGTTCAGCGATTCCAGCGTCGCTAGGCCTGACGTGATTTGTGCACATTGCAACACTAGAATGTTTGCTAACTGATGGTCTTGGCTTGGATACGTTTGTCACGTGGCACAAAATGGCGCCCTGCCGTTCAAAGTATTCCTTACGTTTGTGTTCCCGTACGGTAAACTAAAAGTCTTGAAAGGACGCACGTGTGGCGATAAACTATATTCTAAAACTCAATACTGTCTTAAAGTGCTGCTTGGACTAAACTTTACTAGATGGCGCCCCTGTCATTTTCGGAGCTTTGACTACTCGCACCGAGATAAGACGGTGAAGTTTATCACTTTGCGGCGCATCGTTGAGTTACGCTATACTAAAACTCTCTGCTGTTGAAGTTTCTGTTGCGTGGTGCTTGGCACAAGTCCAAGAAATTCAACAATGGTATTGCCTTGATCCTATTTGTTTGACACAGTGTGTCTTAACGGAACAAAAAGAAAACAAGAAATATGATGTATAGGTATAGCGTATTTACAAAATATATCCAGAAGAAAGCTTCGAATGTCACTCAAGGTGGCTCCCGAACCACAAGAACATCACCGGGCGTCGTCGTCTTCTTTCTCTTCATCTTCATCGCTGATAGAGTGCCTCGTGGCCTGAACCCAGGCGGTGAAGGTACCGTCCCGTTGCTTGGTGGGTCCAATTGATAAGGCTTTAGCCTTGTGACGTGGACGATATCAGAGGCAGACCGTGACATGGTGAAGTCGAAAGGGTCGATTTCATATGTGACGTCGGTTACATTGTGCAGGACACGATACGAGCCAGAATATTGATAAATCAATTTCTCACACAGGCCAACACGTCGTGATGGTGTCCACAGGAGGACTATGTCACTAAGGTTGACATGGGAATTGCCGTGGCGGGTGTCATAGACACGTCGTTGCTTTTCCAGCGAAGCGTTGAGAGGCCAGCGGGCAATTTCTCGCGCATCTGCAGCTTTAGCCTTGACATCATGGGCGCATTCCGAGGTCGTGTGAAGAGTAGTGGCAACGGAAGTGTCGAAAAGAAGTTCCAGATAAAAAGTAAAAAGAAAATTGAGAGAAACCTGCGTTATCATGCCGGGACGTGTTCTGGCAACTGTTACAGAAGGGAGGGCGACATTTCAGTTCTTATGGTTAGCGGAAACGCACATGGCGAGCATGACTGTGACAGTTCTATTAAGACGCCTGTGAGACCGTTCGTCTGGATGCGTCCTGTCCTGTTCTCTTCTCTTGTGTGTGTCCGTTTATTTGGCGTATTTAAAATTTATAACGAACACCTACCAACTAGTGCAACAGGAAGTTCTTCTAAGTCTGGGGGTGATACACCGTTGTAAACTTGTGCTGTGTAGCGCAGGAGGGCAAGAGGTCCTCAACAACTTGTGACAGAAAGTACTGTCCTCGGTCGGTAAACGGTTGTGGAGGAGCGCCGTGCTGAATAAAATCATCTTTGAGGAGGAAGTCAGCCACGTGGGTTGCACAGCTGCTAGGGAGAGCGCGTTCAATTGCATAGCGGCTGGTGTATTCTGTAGGAACTGCAATCCATCTCTGTCCACTGGCCGAGAGAAGAAAAGAGCCAAGTAGGTCAAGACCGACCCTGAGGAATGGCTGCTATAGATTTCGAGGCATTCCTCGAGTTAGTGGACGGATGATAGATAGTCACAAATGATGTGGAAAACTTCAAATTTGCCCTTTTCAACCACCGTCTTTCACACTGACATGGGTCACTCTAATGTGGCAATGAGCTCTTTAAGACACCGCTCTTTAAATACACTTTGTGACTCCTACTTGAAGCACGGTTATTAAATTGAGGTTTCTCATTCGTTTTACGACCCCGCCATTTCACTGCCTTATTTTTGAGGTAGGTAGTGTTTGATTAGTTTTCAACAGCACGCATCGCATTTGTGCGTACGGAAATTTTAATTATATTCCTGAACACTGTGGTATACAGACAATAAACATCTATGCAACCTATTCACGCATCTCTGGTTTAAAGCTTTTCTAGCCGCAATAACATGTTCACTCTGAAACAACAATGTAACTATTGCCTCTGCTCTGCAAGTGTGATGCTTTCATGCAAAGTTAAACGTGTTTATCTGTGACGAGAGTTACGACGACATGTGTCGCAGTGATAGCCTTCATGTTCAAGAAACAGTGCAGAAACCATTTATTTCTGGTCCAACGTGATGACCTACTGACTTTGGCGTTACGTTGGTAAGCCCTAGCGTGCCCATTCAAATCTCGGCCGTGGCAGTCATATTTCTATCGAGACGAAATGCGAAAATGCCCGTGTACCGTGCATTGGGTGCAGCTTAGAGAACCGCATTCCGTCACAATATTTCGGAGCCGCCCACTACGGTGTTGCTCGTAATCATACCGTGGTTATTGCACGTAAAACAGCAGGGTTTGTTATTCTTATGTATTATTTGTAAACATATTAGAGCTGCAGATCCACCCAAAGAAACTAATGTAACCCCTGCAGCACGTAGCTCCACCGACAATCCTACACGCGAGAATCCAGAGCGCTGCAGCATAGTAGTAGACATATCCCAGAGTCTAAGCCCCGAAGAAGTTGATCTCCTGAAACGTGGTCTAACGTTCTGTCCGACGAACAACGCAGTAAATGAATACGAACTCCACAAAGATATAACACTTTTGGGAACTTTTGGGGTGGAACTTTCCGAGATCATCAACGAGCTACTAGGGTTAGAACTCTGCGTTACTGTAATGTTACCTACAGTATGGACGGCGGGGCTATATATCTCGTGTTTTCTAGAAGCATGCAGCTTACGACATTGTTCAAATGTGTATAAAGCTTTCCCATTCAACGTCCATTGACTGCCGTCATCGGCACGACAAAGGATAGGTTGAAAGTCGAATAGATATTTGTGTGTGTGAGTTCAACGATGCGTGTGTCTGTGAAAGCTTCTAAAATCACTGTTAGATCGGTGCTGCCACACTTTTTTCGTTTGTTGTCAAGCAGGTGTAAAACATGACAGCCAAGAAGATAACAAGGAAAACGTGAACTGTGAGCGAAAATAAAGCACCAGTCGCAAGCATGAGGAAACAAAACTACATTAGGCTGCTTTGCGAAAGGCAACATTCACATGTTACTTATTGACGAATGTGTCTACACTACCGGATAACGTCTCAACGTGAATATGCTTTAGGCGGCGTCATCGAGGGCACTGTTCCGGACGTGATGTCACAATTACCAATGCCAGAATACTCTATGGTACTACCCCTTCTTTCTTCTTTATAGAGAAGCTCAATAATAGATCCTCAGATATGGGATGATCTGAAAATGGCGATGCCAGTCGGGCCATCAAAGTACATCCTGTTACAGATAAAGTAGCACTGTTAAACTCCTGAGGTACGGACTAATCTGCTTACACAAAGAAAGTATTACATTAGTTTAACTTTAATGAAATTTAGGAATGTCATACTGAGGTGAACAAAGTAGCGCATTCAATTCCTTGTCTAAGTAGTCACATTCCAGTGAAGGACAACTTAAAAAAGTAAAGACATAACGTTGTTTTCTCTTTATGACTAATTGGTTGCAACAGGAATGGAAAACGTTTAGACTAAGAAGAATAGGAAGGTGTCTGCCACATTCAAAAATACCAGTGCAAAAATCTGACACTCTTTTATTAGGTAACCTTCGCTTGAAATGCCATGCTATGACAGCGATTGAGTTCACCGGACGTCATGGGATATCGCACAGGAAGGTCAGTGCGTAGGTGGCGAAAGTACATCCTAAGAAGGCTGGTGGTATTGCGTCTTCTTGCTTCTGAACATGTTCCGAGCTATGGAGATGCGCGATAATGGCGTAAGCCAGTGTGGCTCGACCGAGCGCTCAACTATATCAGAGATCGGCTCTAAAAACTCACTCCGAACGTGTCAGTAACGCCCTCTCTCGTACATGCCTACCGATTAAAACCACAAGAAACTTGAAAGAACATCAATCTTCACCATCTTAACAATATCCAGGCTGCTGGCTTTGTTTTCAATGGTATTACTAAGTTATAAAACTCACCAGATCTAAATTTTATAATTTCCTTTACGAAACCACATTTCTTATTTTTCTGTGCCTATTTTTGAACCATAAGCAAGGAACAAAATTTTCAAGTAGCGTCATCTCACAGATTTGGTTGACAAGTGCGTGAAATAGCTGTGATTTTAAAAATTGCCTGCGTTTGACAATCTTTATAAACATCGATGGTTTAAATCAAGGATCCGCTTTCAAGTTACTAGATTTTACCTTTTTCTTTTTTAACAACAAGCCTCACAAAATGTGGTGCAGTAATCTCAGAGAAAAACGGTTTCTCCTTTCACATGTATTTATATAGGATACCTCGAGCGAAACGTTTTATTAAAACGAAAGCATTTCTTGTTTCGAATGTTAAGATCCTTAGAGACTTAACAGTTGTGACCATTATTCTTGGCTTGGCACTGTTAGCAATCAGACATAGGCACATATAGCTTTTTTATGTGTTCCCTGCACCATTCGACGATTCGGTTGCTGGTGGTCATTTGTAACCTCTTATTTTTATCCGTATCCTTTGGAACAGTTTCCATGCCTTCATTTAAACCATGACACCTCCAGGTTCAACACTGCCTCCCCTTTAACCCTGCCCCTATTTTTTTTTTATTTTATAAAAACTGTAATGTCTGTCTCAAGTGTCAGAAAATGATTTTAATGTTGTACGCCTATGTACATGTTCTAATGAGGTTGGAACGTGACCATTATATGTACGGTCTTGGAGAAGAACAGAAAGGACTGCCACATCGAGACAACATTTCCAGCGAAACGTACAAATATGCTAGTCTAGGCGAGATGCGTGAAGAGCGGTCAGAATAGGACTGCACTATTATTTCTACGCCAAAATGAAGAAAAGAAAATGTCATTAAGGCGTCAGCGGGCTCCGTATAAGTTGTTTTCAGTGCGTAATGGAGGCCGTAGCATATAATAACCACAGTAGATGTCACGTGCAATAAAGGTGAATGGAAAAAAAGAAGGGTTCACATGTGTGTGCGTGTGTGTGTACACTAAATTTCTGTCATATGCAGACTGCCTTACTAGAATGAAATTCGCAGTCATGCGAATTGAAGTATGCCTTGTGCTTCCGTTGTTGGTCGCTCCTGCATTCGGTGAATAGCTGTGCTGTGCTATGATCTTTGAATTGATTTGAAATCTTCACAACTTACGCTGCTCCAACTCTCCCATATCGCAAGAAATGTTATCTGAGGCATGCAATTCTACACAATTTCTTATTTTTCTGATATACCAGGGAGCGCAAACATGTCCTTTGAAAAGCTCATGCCGAAATGTTGTGCTTTCGGTCAGCAAGCGCGAATTTGCTTGAATACTGCGAAAATCAACATCATAGCGATCACTTGCTGGTACTTGCAGAATGAAGGTTCAAATACCTTCTTTGTTCGCACTTGCCAGAAATCAATCAAAACTGTGCTTATAATGATTTCAATTAGCCGGATTTTTCGCGAAGTGTGATATCACCTGTAATTAGACGGTTTCTGTTAGGTAAAGTATGCTGCTTTAGTCGAAGAAGCCCACTACATTTTTATTGCGAAAGACAAATCATTTTTGTAGACTTTGAACAATGAAGCGAAGTGCGGTTGTGAGATTACTAAATCATCGGAAGACAATCACAAGCTCGGTGCACCGTTTCAAGAGCACATCTTCAATCATGATATCGACAGATTAGTTTTATCTGGTTTATTGGGCGCCTTTATCACGTTTATGAAGCCGTCAAAAGTCTTCATGTAGCATAAGATGGTTTTCGAGCGTATTAGTAATTTGCACAAACACATTCCCGCCGTGCATTCATATATGCACCAAATAAAATTTTGGCACATTTATTTAGAATAATTTCTCAGTGCAAGACAATTTCAAAGGTTTTATAACACTTGGATAAAACTTGCCAGATATCAGAGGCCGTCAATTGATTGGATGACGGCCCAACAAATCCGTTCGCTTGTTATGTCTTACACAAACAAATGAGAACAAAGTAATCCTTTCCTCAGCAATCACTGCCGTCATTTTGATATTTGTTGCATTTGGCAATAGAAGGTGGAATGTGCTACTTTCTGAAAGTGTATTTAGAATTGATGACAGAAACGTAAACAAAAATATTCGTGTTGGCGAAATTATAACTCAAATATTGAAAAACATATTTTGTAGCTTAGTCATAAAAACAATTTTACAAATATAAAACATTATTAAACAAAACATGTGAAGTGTACAAATATAATGCATTATACAACGATCTGACAAATACCACTAATTCATGATCAGGACTTTATTAACACACTCACACAGATTGCTAGAATTTAGCATTAGCTATGCATTCGTGCATAACATTTGTCTGTTTAGAATGTTTTGAAAGCTGCAGTTCAAGAACTGCAGTTTGTTTTTGGTGGAGAATTGGCGGATAGAATGGCATTAATTGAAGTGCAAATTTTTTCACCATAGTGGCAATTATTGACAGATAGTGAAGAGACTGAAGGCAGGAAAGGTAATGATATCTCTATTTATAGTTAGATATATCCATGCCAATTAAAATACATTTACACCAAAGATAAGCTACCGGAGGTGGGAATTGAACCCGTAAATCTGCACAGCTGTGTGGTGCTTCGCCTGTTACACTTCCCCACCGTGAACTGTCTGACCTCTTTCACTATCGGATGTATGCAAGATGTTCTGCGGCATGTTCGCAAGTGCCGCTCAAGACCAAGGCTTTGATCTATTTTGGCATTTTTGGATAGTGGCCCCACCACTGAACAATGCCACATTCCGCTCTGGGAGGCTCGCGAGTAATGAAAATATTGAAGCGCAACATCCCATTTCTAGCAATGTTGGCGCTGAGCAGAACTCACCGTAAATAGCCGAAAACCTCTGAAGTAGCAGGCCACCAAAATCTCGCTTGACCATTGCGAATCTGCCGGGATATTCCTAGTTGAGTTGCTCATAGTCCATATTACCTTCTAAATGAAATGTACTATGAGATTTAAAGAGATTCAACTACCTCAAAGCATGGTGACACGCAGATCGGCGGATGGCCGGCGACATCCGTGGGAAACTCCTTGAGAGGCGTCTCCAGGTAGGCCTGTTTTATGCGGTCTAACGAGACAACCTCTTCACAACCATTCTATGGAATACCGGCGGACTACGGCGCCTTGTGGAGGACCCGGTACGGCCCATGGTAGGAGGGTGCAAGCTGCGTCTTTACGGAGTGTCGTCTAGGAACTACGTGTGTTGCTGTCGGAATGTCTTCATTCAGAAAGGTGATGTGGACTTAAGATCGAGACGCGACGGGGTGCAATTGCTGCACTTCTGCGGCGCACTTGGTACTTCTGCGAGTGGGGTGCGGATGATATGGAATGGACAAGTCTACAGTAGGCCACGAGGCTGCTGAGTAGACGAGTTTGGCCGCTGAACAGCGATGATCGTGACGAAGGACGGCGCGTAGGCCGAGGAGCACCGCACGATCGGGGTCCACCCCGTGCTCAAGAGCAAGCGAGCAATGAGGCGAGGCTGAAGCGTGCCGCCCAATCTTGCCGTTGGCTAACGGATGATATGCAGTGGTACGCCAATGCTCAGCGCCAGGCAAGCGGTTGAAGGAAGTGAGAAGAATACAGTAAAATTGCCGGCCGAGATTAGTTGTAAGAATGCTGGGGCAGCCGAAGCGGAAAACGCAGGCTGAAAGAATGGCTTTGGTGATTGTTTCCGCATTGAGGTTGGGAGTGCGCCAGCTCTCGAGCCAACGGGGGGAGCAGTCAGTCATTGTTAGAACGTACCCGCCGTCGTGAGAGGGAGGAAGATGACCACCTAGATCATGGTGAACCTCGTGAAAGCGACTTCTAGGAGGGAAGAAACACTACGCGAGAGTCTTCAGGTGGTGGGCCAGTTTGGAGGTCTAGCAGTTGTGGTACGAGAGGGCCTACTGGCCAACGTCGGTATTGAAGCTCGGCCAGATGTATCCCCGTATAAGGATGCATAGCGTGACTTGGATGTAGGGATTGGAGATGATGTGAAGTGATTAGAAATCCGCATGACCAAAGGCAAGCAGAATGAAAGATCCAGGTGCAGTCGCTGACAAGCGGGTGAGGAATGGGTTGCAGAGGGAGGGAACAGGGGCTGTCACGCAGCTCTTGAAAAATAACGGTCTTCCATCGGCGCCGAGCAACAGGTTCCCATTCAGCAATTCATGTAGAAGTTCCGCGGAAGTTCTGGTGGGAGAGCGCATCAGCTGTCTCGTTTCCGCTGCCTTTGATGTGCCCGATATCTGTTCCGAACTTAGATACATATATCATTTGACGAAGTTGACCTGGGACATGTTCACAAGAGTTCGTACGAAAGACAAACATCAAAGGGTTATTATCGATGAGAACGAAAAATGGCTGGCCCTTCAAAAAGTGCCGGAAGTGCTGGATCGTAGAGTAAGAGGTGAGCAGCTCACGGTAAAAAATGCTAGATCGAGTCTAGGCAGGCTGGATGTTCCGAGAAAAGAAGCCTTGTGGGTGCCACTCAGAGTCGATCTTCTGTTGGACAACAGTGCCGATGGCACCAACGCGCCAATGGCACGTTTTTTTTCTCTGGTGGATGAGCAGTATCGAATCTGCGACGGCTTGTTTAGCAGTTCTCAATGTAGCTTGAAGTTCGGGGTACCAGGAAATCTCAAATGACGAGCCCTCGCTTGTAAGAAGGTCAATCAGTGGGTATAAAAGCTCAGCGCAGTGTGCAATAAAGCACACTGAGAAATTTACTAGAACCAAGGAACTCACGCAGCTTGTGTTGGGTAGTGCTTCCTGTGAAATCTGCCATGGGCTGGACGCGAGAGGGCAACGGAATATTCCTAGGCCGAGAAGTGGTGGCCTAGAACACGTTCACTCTGACACAACAATGCTGCTATTGACTCTGTTCTGCAAATGTGACGCCTTGACGTAAAGTTAGTTTCCCATTGGTGACAACAGTTTCCACGTCATCTGTAGCAGTTACAGCCTCCGTGTCCAAGAAGCAGTACAGAAACCATTAATTTTGGTACGATGCTATGACGTAGCAGCTGTGGTGTTACCCTGCCAAGCCCGAGCGTGGGTTGGAATCCCGGCCACGGCAGCCGCATTTCGACAGAGACGAAATGCAAGAATGCCCACGCACCGGGCATTGGGCGCACTTTAGAGGACCGCATTTTCTCAAACTAATCCGAAGTCATCCTCTACGGTGATCCTAGTAATCATATCAATGATTTCGCACGTAACATTGCAGGATCTGTTTTACGAACCTATTGCTGTTCGGCAGCAACGATTTTCGAAATGCTATACAGTACAGATATCACTCAAGTTGTCATTTTTGAGCTTCCTATGTGCTTACGCGCACGTGACATTGTATTGTTCTAAGGGCCACATATTTTTAATTCGCATAAAATAGACAAAGTCGCATACATTCCTTAGGCGGTAGTTCACGTACGCACTTGTATCTGAGCATTTCGTTGGGGATACGTAGCTTACATGTCATTCTTAGCTTTGCTTTCATTAAGTTCGCAGCAAGAATCGGGCATTGAAATATGGTAACAAAGCCCTTGAATGTCAATACACAGCTTGGCTTTGAGAAATTCTTCGCATGCATACACAATCATCTTCATTTGCATTTAGGACAGAGCCATTGGTTTCGCAAAATTATAATATGATTCCATTTGACTAATCAGCTGTCGCGCAGTAAACTTTATGCTTAAGGTGCGCAGTTGTGAAACTGGGGCACTTGCGCAATAAAACGAAATCAGTCGGACATAAAGTATTGCGAATGGAGACTGTGCGGATGCCACTTCTGGTGCAGCGAGGGGTGTCAAATTTGTTGGTCTAGGTAACTTGCCACAATATTTTTCTGACCCTGTACTAGGAGTAAAAACACCTCATTATCACATAAGACTGGCGGATATCACGATAAATAAGTAAAAGAACATTTGCAGAATATACATTGTATATCTTCTTGGCCTGTATTTCTTTTTCTGAATTGTTCTTTTTCCAAAGAGAAAGCGTGCCACAGGAGGCGCGATCTGTATACAGCATTAAAACAGAAAGTTCGGCCGGTTGGTTAGGATTCACAGTAAGGAGGTTATAGTGCAACACAATACATGAGTAAAAGAAGATATAAAACGACGACACGGTGCTGACTCTCAACTGATATTTCATTAAACATATGTGTAACATATATATAGATGCCAGTTCTTAACCATGACAAGCAAGAGAAACAGGGATGTACACCGAGGCAACTGTGATCAGTTGACGCATTGTCAAAATTGCTATAGGTAACGCAGTTCCTTATCATTAGGAGGGATAGACGGCTGACTGATACATGCCTTGTCCTTAATCTTTATATTGTACGCCTCAGCGATTTGCCTTGTCAATTGGCTCGCGTGTTTCTAAATGTCATTTGTTTATTTATCTTTTACACAGGGGCGAAAACCGCGCGACTTGCAATGTTCCGGGAAAGGAAGTAACGCAAGCCGTTAAAGAGAACGTTCATGCTCCCTAAGTCGAACATTCGCAAAGCGCTTCGTTTGTCCCACGTACTCTCTACCACAGGATAATGAAATGGCATATACAATCTGCTTAGCGTAAGTGATGTACCCATTCACATGTTTGAGAGTGTACTTTCCCTTTACTTGCTTATGCTTCATCAAATTATCAACTAACGGGCATATGCAACATAACTTATGTTTTCCAGGAAAACGCCCGTAAATAATGTACCTTGAACCAATGTTCTTAAGCCCATCCGTGAACTTGTGCACATGCGGTACTACTGCGTTTTCATTTTTTCTTCGAATTTTGTTTTACTACTTTGGTCATTTACGCTCTTTACGCCAGGAACCATATTTTCACTCGCAGGTTTCACTCACATCGGGGTAACCAGCGTCCAGTAACCGATTTACCTGATCAGAAAAGGCAGCCTTCGAAATATGAAAACACGACATCTTTAATGTAACATTTAGGATAGCCTTCGCTATAGCCCGATTCACTGCTTTAGAATGATCGGATTTATAGTTCAAAATGGGCTTAACTGACCTAGGATCGTATGACCAGCTTACATGACTTTTACCAAAGGCTAATCTCAGGTTTAGAAACTTCAGTTGATGATCGTTAGGTACATCGAAAGTAAAATCAAGGCCCATACCGTGCTGCCTGAATACCGTCAGAAATTCATCAACAACCTCCGGGTGAATGTCACTGGTAGAAAATTTAATGAAGTCATCGACATTGCGAGAAACCTTATGAACTGACATCTATGTATATGTTTGACGTACCTTCAATAAAATAACAGTTGACAGTCAGCCCTGTTTACCTTTTTTTCAACGTGTCTTGTTTTGAGCTATAACGAGCCTTACTATGAATCTGCATACGCATGGTCTAAACAATTGATTTATTAGAGTTCCACACTACTGAATATGATATGCTTTGTCAAACTTGAAAATTTTTATTTCCACTTTCTGGCAGATGATTTCTTGATTTTCACTGTAAAACCAGCCGTCACTTACACAGCCGTGTTATAAAGTAAGCAAAGCGATGTGCGTGATACCGACAAGACGTTGCCGTCATCCTTAAGTGTCTCCTGAACAAACTGTGTACGCAAGGCCTGACGCAAATGCCGCTATATAGGTTTTCTGCCATCATCTTGACCATCATGTACTTTCATATAGTTAGGCTAATTATATTGGTCATATTCAAGACCGTTTTGAATAGTATAGGTCATCATTTTATGGAAATAATTCTAATTATTTCAAAATCACACACCTCTACGATCATCTGCCGTTCCTTTTGCGTTTTCGGTTGCTTTTGACTTCGCGAAATCAAAATATTGCTAGTTTGTTCATTTCATTTCTGCCATCCGCAGAAGCTATTTTCTTGGTTAGAACAATTATTATCGATTGTTAAGGCTCATATTTGCCCAAGAATTTATGTATTCATTCCTAAATACAGCTTCAGCTTTCGTTATCAAGTATACGAACGAGCTAACAGTCCAGGAAACTGTACACATTTGAAAAACACAACAGGAAATTTCAGTCTGTCGTATTTTGGGACGTGCTTCAATTGCGTCCGTTTTAGATGAACACTTAGATGCACTTTGCGCAATTGGCATATCATTTTTCATTGCTGAGTTACGAAGTTGTGACCTAGGTAGTCGTGATTTCTCAAAATTGCCTTTCTTGACAATATTTATAAACATCGACGGCTTAAATCAAAGGTCCTCTTTCAAGTCACTAGATTTTACCTGTGTCATTAAAATACAAGAAGACTGACAAGATGTGGCACAGTGGTTGCAGAGAACAACGGTTTCTCCTTTCACATGTATTTAAATTGGAGCATTCGAGTGACAGATTTTATTAAAACGAATACATTTCTTGTTTCCAGTGCTAACTTCTTTAGAGACTTAACAGTAGTGATCGTTATTCGTGGCTTGTCACTGTTAGGACTCAGTCATATGCAGATAGAACTTTTTTTGTGCTCCTTCCACCATCCGACGTTTCAGTTTCTGGTGGGCATTTGTAACCTCTGATTTTTATCCTTATCATTTTGAACAGTTTACGTAGGCCATCATTTAAACTATTGACACCTCCACGTTCAAAATTTAGGTTTAGGTTTACCCTATATTTAGGTTTACAAAACTTTAACGTCTGTCTTAAGCGTCAGAAATGATCTTAATGATGTATGCCTGTGTATATGTTGTAATGCAGGTAGAACGTAGGCATTATATGTCCCAATTCTAATGAAGAACGGTAACGGCTGCCGAATCGAGCCAACATTTTCAGAGAAACGTACACCTGTGGTCGTCTAGGCTACATGCGTAAACAGGGGTCAGAATATGACGCTACTAAAATTTCTACGCCAGCATAAAATTATAAAAGGTCAGAAAAGACGTCAGGGGGCTCTGATTAACTAGCTTTCGCTGGGTAAGAGAAGGTGTAGCATATTATAAGCACAGTATGTGTCAGGTGCAATGAAGGTAAATCAAAAAAGAAGGGTTCATGCGTGCGTGCGTGCGCGCGTGCGTGCGTGCGTGCGTGCGTGCGTGCGTGTGTGTGTGTGTGTGTGTGTGTGTGTGCGTGTGCGTGTGTGTGTGTGTGTGTGTGTGTGTGTGTGTGTGTGTGTGTGTGTGGGTGGGTGGGTGGGTGGTTGGGTGGGTGGGTGGGTGCACGCGTGTGCACTAAATTTAAGGCTCTGCATTTTTCTCTCCAATACGGACTGCCTTACCGGAGTTGAAACTTGCAGTCATGCGAACTGAAGTATGCCTGGTGCTTCCGTTGCTGTTCGCTCCTGCACTCGGTGAGTAGCCGTGCTGCTCTAGGATCTTTGAATTCTATTGAAATCTTCACAGCTCACGCTGGTCAAACTGACCCATAGCTCCAGAAATACTAGTTACTGCTGTGACGCACCTAATTCCACACACTTGTTTATTTTTCTGATATACCAAAGAATGCAAAGATATCCTTTGAAAAGCTCACGCCCAAATATTGTGCTTTCGAAGACTAAGCGCGAACTTCCTAGAATACTGCGGATACCAACATCATAGCAATCACTTGCTGGTAGAGCAGAATGAAGGTTCAAATACCCTGTTTGTTTGCTTTTGTCAGAAATCAGTTGCAACTGTGTTTCTGATTCCAATCAGGCGGAATTCTCACTGTGCATGATACCAGCTGTAATTGGTTGGTTTCTGTTAAAATATAGTGCGTTAGTGGAGCAAGCACACTACATTCTTATTGGGAAAGGTAAAACATTTTTGCAAACTTTGAACAATGTAGGGCAGTTGGGAGATAAGTAAATTATCAGAAGACAATCAATCGCTCGATACACGGTTTCACGAGTGCCTCTCAGATTGCGATGTTGGCAAACGAGTTACATCCGCTTTTTTGGGTGCCTTTATCACGTTTCTGCTATGGTGGAAAACAGATGATTCTTCAACCTATTGGAACGTTCCACAAAGACATTATCGCCGCGCATTGCTTAGCGCGCAGAATAATGGTTTTGTAACATTTTTTTAGAAATAGCTTCTTTTCAGTGGCAGACCTTCTGATAGGTTTGATGACGTTTGTATAAAACTGGCCAGACATCAAAGGGCGTCCTTTGATTCGATGAGCGCCAACCACACTGGTTCATTTAGGTAATCTTTGGTGTATTTGGTTGTTGTTATGCCTTACATAAACATATGAGAACACAGCAAATCCTTTTTCGGCAATGACTGCCCAAATTTGGATTATTTGTGTTGCATTTGGCATTACCAGGTAGAATTCCAGCGTCTGTGAGAGAGTAGTGATACGGAGCATTTATGGCCTATCCTTCGGGAAAAAAATATTGCAACTACTAGACAGGCATGTTCCTGTAAAACTCCTGTGACAAAAGAAGGAAAAATAAACCGTGGTGTAATCATGAATTGCGTAGACTGATCCGAAAAGCTAGAAATGTGTACAAAAAATGTTGTAATAATAACACTTCACTAAACCGGCAGCACTTAAAGAATGCAAACTGGACGCTGAAAACGGAAGTCAAGAAAGCGAAGCAAGATTTCTCGCCCGGTTAAACACAGAGCTGAAACAAAACCCTAAAGCTTTTTGAAATATATAAAAACAAGTAGAACTGATGAAATTTTAGTTACCGCCCTGAAATCAAACGGCACTACTATAACGACAGACGCAGAAAAGGTTGAATTGTTTATTCTATTTTTAATATCGATATTTTCTGAGGAAACAGTGACTGACCCGACCATATTATTTTTCCCAACTATGTCTCGGACCATGACATGCCTGAAATAAACATTGATGCGTATTCTATCGACTGTCTTATCGACCTCTAATCT
The DNA here is from genome assembly GCF_023375885.2 of Dermacentor andersoni. NCBI lineage: Eukaryota > Metazoa > Arthropoda > Arachnida > Ixodida > Ixodidae > Dermacentor > Dermacentor andersoni. The sequence continues at coordinate 90,028,559 of NC_092820.1, read as the reverse complement.
GTGGGTCCGGATAAAATTCCATCCAACTTTCTAAACAAATGGCACGGTACTCTTGCATAATATTTATGTATTACATTTCGAATCTTGTGTGAGACTAGGTTGGTTCCACAGGACTGGAAGATTGCGGCTGGTATTTTCATCTATAAATCAGGAGAGAAGAAACTGGTAGAAAATGGCAGGCCTATAACCTTAACTTCAGTATCCAACAAAGTTTTTGAGCATGTATTGTATAGTAAATTATTTAAATAGCTTGAATCTTTTAACTGCTACACTGCCTCAAACCATGATTTTCTTAACGGTTACTCATAAAACACACAATGAGCAGAATTAGAAAACTTTATAAACAACATTCTTGATTCGAATAAACAAGTAGATCCGCTATTCCTTGAATTTACAAAAAAAGTTTGACAAGGTATCTCATCTCTTGCTGAATATCATGATAACGTCCTTGAAAATGCATAATGAAACCTGAAACTGGATTCGTAACTGTCTAAATGGTCGTAAACTGTACGTGGTTCTTAATTGGCGTAGTTCATCACACATAACCGTAACTTCAGGAGCGCCCAAACGCAGCGTTTTGTGGCCATTATTATGCCTCATATATATTATTGACATTGTGGATGACAAACAGTCTTCCTTTAAATTATTTGCAGATGACTGTATTCTTTAGAGAGAAATAAATTCACTGTCAGTTGTAACAATCTTACAGAGGGACCTTGATAAAATTGCAAATTGATTTCTATGCCGGTAAATGAATCTGAATATTAAAAAGTGTAATCACGTCCTTTTTTCCAAGAAAAAATTCGAACCACAAACACAGTACAAAGCTGAAAGCGCAACAATAAAAACTAATTCAGAGAGCGAGAACCTCGGTGCTTACTTCACACCGAAACTTAAACCGAACGTACACATCCAGCAGTCAGTATCTAAGGCAAGGAAAGTGTTGTTTTTATTCATAAAAATTTCAAATCAGCGGGCAAAGAAGTTAAAGAGACACTTTAATTTTTGCATGTCACATACATCCTCAATTATGCCTATATGATTTGCGACCCATATCATGACGATTTAATACAAGTAACAGAAAAACTTCAAAATCAGGCTGCAGGCTTTGTCTCCAATTATTACAAAGCGTTCGATAGTGTCGCTGAAATAAAACAATTGCTGAGCTGGGAAACGTTATTCACCAGAACAAGAAAAAATTTTAAATGTGATTTTCCCACCGCATTTTCTACAGTCATAATCACAACTACCTGTCAGAGCCAACTTACATCTCGATTCGACTCGACCACTAAAAGAAGGTGTGAGAATTCGGCTGTAATACATACCGTTTTGCCAAATCCTTTTTTTTTCCAAGAACTGTGGCAGACCGGAATTTGTTACTGGTGGAGTGTGTTTCGATATCTGATAATCATGTTTTTTATTCCGGTCTGTGTTTCTGACAATGCATTAGTGTCCTAATTTTGTTTGATGTTTCTGTTGCACTTGAAAATGTTCACTTGTGTGCTCCCACCTTGATGACTTTCTTTTATACATTCTTTACTTACTTCTGTGAATACATCTTCTCCTAATACATCTTTCTCTAACTTTCCCTCCCCCACCCTCCCCGCAAAAATGCCTTCGAGGCGACGAAGGTGTCCTGTAACAAAAAATCTGAAATTTGTTAAAAGAGTATTTAGGATGGATGACACAATTGCATACAAAAATCATAATATTTGCAACATCTTAGGTCAAATATTGAAAAGTTTATGCCCTAGCAAGGTCATATAACGATGTCACAATTATATTAAGTGCACCTATTAACAGCACTAAAGTGTCCGAAACCAATGCATTATAAATCACTCTGAAATGTGCTACTAATTTTCGATCATGGCTTTATTAACGTGCTCACGCACATTGCGTGGATTTCACATAAGCCATGCATTCGTACACAACGTTTGTCTGCTTAAGATTTTTTTTACTGGGTACAGTTCAAATATTGGGGCTTATGTTTTTGTCGGAGACTTGGGGAGTAGAATAGTATGACTCGGGGTGCTAAACTTTTTTCCCACTTTGGAAAGAATTGACAGATGATGAGGCTAGATGAGGCTTAAAAGAAGATAAAGAATATCTTTATTTGACAAGCTCAAATATTTACGCAAAATAAAGCGAAGGCAAACCAAAAGATGAGCTGCTGGAGGTGCAAATTAAACCCGCGAATCTGCGCAACATTTGAGGTGTTTGGCAGTTAAACTTCATCGAGGCGAATTCCCTGACCTGTCACGATCAGATGTGTCGAAGATTATTCTGGGGCGTGTTAGCAAGCGCCGCTCAAGGTCAACGCGTTGATCAATTTCGAAATTATGCGTTATTGACCCCAATACTGAACAATGCCACATACCGCTCTGGGACGCTCGCGACAAATAAAAATATTGAAACGCAGCATGCTCTTTCTAACAATTTCGTTGCTGAGCAAAACTCACCATGAACGCCCAAAAAGCTCTCAACTAGCAGGCAACTAAAATCTCGCTTGACCATTACAAACCTGCCGGGATATTCGTAGTTGATTCCCGCATAGTCTCTTTTCATATATTTTCTCGTCTAAATGAAATCTATTACGAAATTCAAAGAGATTCAACTTAGTCAAATTGCGGTGACATGCAGATAGGCGGATGGCCGGCGACATCAGCGGGGAGCTCCTTTGGAGGCGTCTCGAGGCAGGCCCATTTTAGGTGGTCTACCGAGACTACCTCTTCACCACCATTCTATAGAATATAGGCGCACTACGGGGTCTTGTGGAGCACACGGCACGGCTCATCATAGGGGAGTGTAAGAGTGCCACGCAGGGTGTTGAGGAGAGTGCAAAGAACGCAGTTAAACTGCCGGCCGCGATCTGTTGTAGCAATGCTGGGGCAGCCGAAGCGGGAAAACCATGCTGAACCAATGACTTTGGGCCAACGGATCAATCCTTGTTAGAATGTAGCGGCAGTCATGAGAGGGAGAGACAGGTCTCGCAAAATCAAGATGAAATTTGTCAAAACGGCAGCGAGGTGGCAAGAAATACTGCGTGGGAGTCTTCGTGCGGCGGGTCAATTTAGCGGTCTAGAAGATGAGCCACGAGTGAGCCCTCTGACGAACATCGGTGTTAAAGATCGGCCAGATGTACCGCTGTGTAACGAGGCGAAGCGTGGCTCGGATGCTGGGATGGCAGATGTTGTGAAGTGATTGGCAAACGACACGACAAAAGGCAACCGGATTGAAGGGAGGTAGAGCAGCCACGGTTATGTCACACCAGGGTGAACAAGAAAAAAACGGGCGGGAAACGAGTTGCAGTAGGAGGGAACTGGGGTCGTCACGCAGCTCGTGCAACTCGGGGTGTTCCATCTACACCCCGACTAGAACTTTCAAGTCTGCATAAGATGTATAAGTGCTGAGGAAAGTGATGCGCGAAAGTGCGTCATCTGCCGCGTTATCGGTGGCTCTAATATGGCGGATATCTGTTGTGAACAACGATATACCGCGTGTTCAAAATTAAGTTTTATGGTTTTCTTAAGATTTTGCACTTGGAGCTACGTGAAACCACCAGTGCAAATAAGTTACGTTGCCAGGGGGACACAAAGTGAGATGATGGTTATCGAATTATTAACTTTTTATTCAGTGGAGTTATTTTGTATGCTTATATTCAAAAGTTAGATGCAGTCGTGTTTCTGCACAGTTTGTCTTGGAAGAATTCTTATAGCGTGTCTGTGCACAAAGAATTTCAACACCAAATTTTAATTGTCGTTCTCGTGATTACGCATGCAAAAGATATACAATAGACAAAAAGCTCCTCTCTGTTGTGCGACGGCTGTTGCAGGCGGCGTTTAGTCTGACAACAGGGTGGAGGTATGGGTAACGATGATTACTTCCCCTTCCCTACTCGCTGGCGAAATCAACATATGACAGCGCGATGTGCCCTGCAGTAGTTGCTCTTGATTTCAATAAAACTGAGAGTTCTTGGAAATCAGCAGATAGTTTATATGCATAGCCCAGGCGAGGACCATACTCTATTCCATGCGTAATCCTGCGAACACGAATTAAAATGTTGAGTCGGATATCACGGAGGACAGACTGGCTAGAAGAATTCTTCCAACTGATACCGTGTAGAAGCTCGACTACCTCTAAATTTTCATTACAAACATAGCCACTTACTGTAGTCCCACAGGCTACGTTCAAGAGTGAGGGACCGCAGACCATACGCTGTGATGGGGGCACGGAGTAAGACATTTAGGAGGTGAAACTCCCGTCAGCGCGAGCGAGCGCTGGCGACCAGAGAAGGTCACCTTTGTTGTATGTGCCGACGGGGCCGTATGCAGTGGCGGCGCCTTGCGGCGCGTCGCCGAAGCCGCAGCGAAAACAAAATGCAGCGCCGGGGCAGGCGGCTCCGGCGCGCTCTCCGGCCACTTCCTCCGTGCCCTCGATAGAAGTCAGGCGCGCGCGGCCGAACAAGAGCAACACGCTCGACCGGTTGCCCTGGCAACCGAAATGGCAGTAATTTCTTTCCAGGCTGCCAGGCGCCGCCAACATGATAATGGCTCCGCGGGCTTGTGACCTTTTCTGGTCGCCGCAAACAGCGGAGTTTCCCCTCCTAAATGTTTCTTGCTCCGTGGATGGGGGTAGAGTTAGCGGCAAGGAGTGTAGGTGCAGCTGACTTAGAAGTGCGTTCACGCTTGGAGGATGGCAGTACGCTGACGTTATCACCCGTGTATACAAGGAAGCGTAGGCCGGTAATGTAATCCATGACTAAAATGGAAGCGGGGTTGGAAGGCGATATCAAATGGTGCTGTCGGAGATCTCACTACTGCCATGGGGACTTCCACTAGCGGGCGACGTGTCAGAAAGTTTAATGACACAAGGAAATAGGCGAGCTGCAAACACTTGCGGGCGGGGTCCGCTCGAAGAAGACGATCGGCGGCTATCACGTGACGAGTTGTCGCGCTGCTCATGAGAGGTCGCCCGCGGGGCGCCAATGTAAACGGCGAGCTGGTCGATCCGGGACCTAAGGTGATATGTGACCTAGGAGTGGTGTTATGATAAATTATGTTGAAGGCAGGGCTGCCGCTGAATGAGATGTTGCATCGTGGACTCGGTTAGCAGGGTGGACAAGGCCATCGAGGGTAAAGTTCCCTCAGGCGGCTAAGACAACGCGGGTGTGCTGCGGAAAGCGCGGCAGGAAGAGTTGCCTCAGCAGCGCACCGTTATAGTCAACGTTGTTTTTGCCCAAAAGTTGCCCGATACTGTTGAGCACCTGTGAGAGCGGCGATCTACAAGTTCCTCGGACCTGACCAGGCGCTGCAGGCACGCGCTCTCATACGCCGTGGTGCGATTTTTAATACTCTGCTTAAGACGCTGGTAAGGGGCATCGCGTAAAAGTTGCAGCGATAATGTCCGTCGCCTCTTCAGCCGTACCAGGAGACAGGTTGCAAAGTAAGTTACGCTACCGAGAAGTTTTCAAGGTGATGTGGTGCAGATCGAGGATGGCTCCGACCTAGGTGAAATAAACTTGCGGGTATTTGCGCGACAAAGGCAGATGGAGATACAGAGACCACGGGCGTGAGTTAGTGACTAGAGGAAGGTTGCCTGAGGGCGCTAGCATCCTCAAGTCGGTCATCTCTTAGGCCGGAGTCAGTAATTTAGGGAGCAGAGGCGTCGCAGTGGAGTTCCAGAAAGAAAGGACCAGCCTAGCAGGCCTCAAGCACACACGGCCCAACTTCATTTTCGTCGTATTTCGCGGCCAGCACGAAGCCGCCATCTGTAGCGTCCCTGTGTGGCGGCATCATTGGGAGATACACTATGTTGATTTATAGGCAGAATAACCATGCACAATAAATGAACGTATCAAATACATAAATGCATAGTATTAAGTGTTGCCCCTGACAGTTTCATAACTGTGGGACCGCCGAATGCAAAACGCCACTAATTCAGTTATCATGTACGCAAAATAATTCTAATATACTTTAACTTGAACAACTCACGCGTACTAAACGCCTTGAAAAGATCTACTTTAGATGAATTGTCTAATAAGCACAGATGATAGATTAGATAGCCTAACTGGTTCTTCTGAAATCATACAATTTGAATCTTCTGTTTGCTATACCCACAAAGTGACAGCATGCACACAGTAGCTTAGCGTGAAATTTAGCCTGCTGAAAGTAATGTGAGTAAGCCTTCTTGCAAGGCACGAACGCTCAACGCTCCATTTTCTCCACCACCAATGCCATTAAGCATAGTGTCGATGGTGCGTCGACAACGCTTCATGGCTTTGACGACAGAGGGCAATCCTGTGTAAGGAGGCCCTCAAAGTAACCTCATGCTAGCTGTGGCGTTGGTGCCGACAACGTTTCGCCACCTGCGCATCCGTGTAAATACTGTGGAAATAAAACAAATATGAGCCAAAAATATTTGAAGCAAAGCTTGAATTGCTACTCCTCCTTGTACAAGCAGCTAGACAGTAACTGCCTGCTCTAGTTGCAAGAGATACCGCCCCCATCGCCGTATACTACCATCCAATTGGGAAGAACACGGTCTTTGGCGCTATTGTCGGCTTTGACGCCAAAGTCTTCCTCGACAATATCCCGCTCAGTATGTTCTCTGTACGGGCACTCGATATTTGTAATAAGGTAAGTGCATCAGTGAGCATATTTGATGTCAACTTGGGTCACTGCGCATGTGCTGCTCTTCAATTACACATAAGACACTAAGCTGTTTATGACTAGGCTTCTGTGCATATTCGTTCTGCATCAACGAAAACTATTATTATCAGAAATGTGTCATGCACCCCTAAGCAAGCAAAGAATGCTATGGCTCCACCCTCTCCTAATGCAGAGGTAATATATATATATATATATATATATATATATATATATATACAGTCGTCCATTCAACTATAAATTAATAAATGTGTTCGTTAGCCATTTCACTCTCTGAAGGTGGATGACCAGCAAATCGGTTTAGCAGATTTTACAGAGGTGATTCAGAATTTTGAACAAAGGTACGAACACATTTAATAATTTATAGTTATATATATATATATATATATATATATATATACATATATATATATATATACAGCCGTCCACTCAACTACAAATTAATAAATGTGTTCGTACCTTTGTTCAAAATTCTGAATCACCTCTGTAAAATCTGCTAAACCGATTTTCTGGTCATCCACCTTCAGAGAGTGAAATAGCTAACGACTTAACAGCGAAGCCGGACTTTCCCCACTATTGTGTCGCCGTGTATATAATATGCCCGAACGTAGCGCGATGATGGGCCGAGCCGCGGCGGAGGTTATTCTGGCATTAAGTACTCCCCATACGTGGGCTGATCGTGAATACAGTACGACACCGGGCCGACCCAGGGCGGAGCAGCAGTTGACCATTAAGGGCCCCACATACATAGCTTCGCTGGTCATCCTTCTTCAAAGAGTAGAAGGGACCTGAGTTCTTGTTTAAAACTTACCTGGTACAGTTTGGAATTTAATCCGGGCTACTATAGAAATATACAATGTTCCCTGGATATTTTCAAGCATTCACCACGCGTGCACTTTGTGTCGGCACCTTTAAATGTTGCACCGTGAGCACAAGCAAACACAAGAGGAGTCGGGATACGTACGTGTTTTATACATGGCGTGTCTATGTGAAGGCAATACGGTGTGCCAATCCAGTGCCTCAATGATAATCGAAATAACGTCGCCATTCATCGGGAGGTTTGTTCTGCCAGAATTTTCGCCTGCCATAACGTCACCACGCTGATAAGAATTCGACCTGAAATGCAAGAAGCTTCCGTTTCCAAGCAAAGGTGCTGGGAGCCTCGTGTGCCAAGCACTGATGCAGGGCAGAATAGTGACAGTAACTCAAGACGATCAACAATTTCTTAAAGCGCCTATTGTTAACCGCATTTCACATTTTATCTTTGCCGGCACCACTTTGCTACCCCTACGTAATCGACCCAGCCAAACGACAAAATCAGGGTTCTAACGTATTTTAGCGCTTTCAGCGCACACTACACCAACGTTGGTGCTTTTACTCGGGAGAACAGCACAGTGCTTGCTTTCAAAATCACTGAGGTTTATTAGGCTGCCTAGATATGGTTGATGAGCGAAGAGCAGTTTCCCATTGCGAACATACAAGACTTCGTGTTCGTACATGGAAAATAGAAATTCACAATGGAGGCGCTTCGCTTCCACATAAAGTTTAAGATATAAATTTTCTTAGTCACTCGTGAAGGTAAGCAATATTTGGTACTAGGCCCCTATTTCCTGATGTAGTGAGGCCAGATTTAGTTGACCTTAGACATTAACTTTGCTTAATAGGGCCAACGCGTCCATTTCTTTGAATAAGAGCAAATATTGAGTGACGTGCCTAGGTCAAAACTAAGTCTTTGGCGTGTACCCAACCCTAGTAGAATTAACACTCTTTCGGAGAGCGATGCTGCCATGCTTTTCAGAAACCTGGTTTGCTTGAGCTAGCATCGTTCTTTATTTCTGAACTGACCGCTGGAGTCTGCGTATTTTTTTTTTGCTCATCTTTGCTGGCCCATGTGGTCATTTACATAGTCGTAATGACTTTGCCTTGCTGGAGCACCAAGAATAGAAGAGTTAATACTGACTAATAGCATGTAATAATGTTATTAGTGGCGAATTTTCTGAAGTATTGCTGAAACAATAATATATTGCTACGCAGCGCGGTAACTTTTATTTCCGTCACACTTTGCAGGTGGGGCAACAAACTCAAGGTCGAAAGGTGAGTAGATATTTCATCAGCGCGCACTAACTAAAGAGTCACAATCACGTCGCATAGCCGTAAGTTGGTCATCCAATTAAAGTAGGCTTACTTTACTTTTTACGAAGTTGTCCAGCCTATCTAGATTCAACACATGTTGCACGGCAAGTACAAATGTTATTCTGCCAGGAGTGCGCAACGTCCTTGGTTCTGACACCAGTGAAGGTGTCATGACGCAAACTTATTGTCTATAAATTATGGGTCCTGTGCTAGTTTATCTCCCGATAGGATGCCTTATTTGTGACCTATGCAATTTGGCGTTTTTATCCCAGAGCTTCGTGTGCTTCACAATGTGGTATTTCAGCCGCTGATATGGGTTGCGAAGTCGTTTAATTACACTTTCCCTCCATTTATACAATTTAGAAAGTATGTTCTTGATAACATCAGATCATGATCAACGTTACAGTGGCATGGAAAGCTTGTACTAGATGGTCCTTCGTGTAAACAAAATAATTTTCCACAATTTCATCACCTTCTTCCCTGTATTTTCGGGCTCGAAGACTTCCATATATTATTCTGATTGTTATTTTTCTGATATTGATCTATTAATTTTCATAAACATAATGACACTTCGACATCCTTCTGTTGCCGTTTGTAGGTAATATCCTTAATGTGATTCGTTCGTACGTTTTCAATATTTGAAATTGAGGGGGTAAAAATTAGGCGGCAATTTTAAACAGTAAAACCGCACAGAAGAAGTGCTCTTTTCTTGTCTTATACAGAACCGGTAAGATATTGTTTTTTTTTTGGCTACCCTATTGGCGCAATTTTCTCTTGACTAAATGAAACCTTTAAGAACAATAATAATCTTCCTTTGCACACAAACGTTTTATTTAAGGAAACGAAATCACTCACAGGGACATGTAACGCAAATATAGCTGCTCGCAAGTCATGTCATAATTATATCTACATATTCTCGTTACATGTAGTAATAACATATTTAAAAGTAACCACCTTAGCCAGAACAACAAATGAGAGAGGGTTCTTGCGATTCCTTGCTTGTTTTGTTCTCGGGTGTATAAAGAATGTAGCAGACCTGGGCATCCTACGTAGGAGGGTTTATTCGTTTCGTTATATTACAAGGCATTATAATGGTTTTTAATCTATCTATCTATCTATCTATCTATCTATCTATCTATCTATCTATCTATCTATCTATCTATCTATCTATCTATCTATCTATCTATCTATCTATCTATCTATCTATCTATCTATCTATCTATCTATCTATCGCGACCCAATGACCCACGTTGCTAAAAATCTTGGACAACTGTGTGTGTTACTGTGCTCAGGATGCCGTTTTGATCGTTACATTGTGGTGATTCCAGCTTTGTCGTCCTACTACCGCCAAGCATTGTCGTCAGGCCATTGTCATCATGCAGTCATCATGCATGCGCTGTCACATCACCATCGTGAAGCTGTTCTTATCGCTTCAATGTCATCATTCCAGCACCGTTATTTAACTCTCATCACGCCACCGCCGTGACACCATCATTGTCACAGGCTCGTTATCATACCATTGTCATCCTGTAGCCGTCGTCGTGCTGTAGTTTACCATATCATAACTCGAATAAATTTATCCCTTTGTCGTCATGACGTTGTCCTCACTCTATTAAATCCCTGCCGTCGCTCAATCATAATTGAGCCACCATTGCCATGCCGTAATCTTTATTGCATCGTCATCAGAGAGTTGCTATTATCTATTTGTTGTCAGATGGCCATAGTCATGCCCTCTTGTTCATGCCAGCGTCATCAACGCAGCTTCGTCATCCAGCTCTCGTCATGCCGTCACCGTTAACAGGCACGCCCAGTGTTTCCAGGTGAAGTGCCCATGTAGGTTTCATATGTTGGAATGGTTTAGTCCATATTCACAACTTATGAATGCAGATGAGTCATTAGTTTGCTTGAAGTGCAGCATCCTGTTGTATTTCAACCTTAGGACTACCCTTCGGCTATCTCAGGCTCGTCCCGTTGTACTGCACTGTTGCTTGTTTTCTTCAGGCACTGTTTGCTTAGCTCCTATTGTTGGTGCTCTAGAAACTGACGAAAACACCGCCATTAGGACTAGACAATTGTGAGAGTGGCTTCAGGGCTTCTTTGTATCTGTTTGGTACTCTGCCTGACAAGGCTATTTTTTTTCAGTGCGGGCATTAGCTTGACATGTCATACTCGTCCCAATATTTTATGGGGTGGCAGAGGTAGAAGTGTGCTTTCTGCTCATGACAACCATGAAAATTTTAATTGATGCGTTTTCAGTACTTTTATCAATATATACTCAAACTTTATTGAACTCAGTTTAAGACTTTCTTGCTGCTACAGGCTATGGCTTGCTCTCTTGCCAATTATCGCTGGCCGAATAGGTTGGTCCTAATGAAAGTAATGTCGACAACACGCCGTGATATTAGTGGAATTCTCATCCCTGCTGGCTGCTGTCGTGCGTGTTTAGCCGATACCGAATAGAGTACACACAAACACCGAATATAGTGCATGTTATAGCGCCCCTATTTGCCAGTCCTGGTTTTATTGCACACACCTGTGATACTACAAGTTAACGTCACCGGCGGTGCCGCACTCGGCGCTAACACCGGATGGAGCCACAAGCCCTGCCAATGGAGTGAATTAAGGCAAGCTGTAGTGGCAAATGATTCACGTGAGCATAGACGCGCGTTCCCACTGTAACATGTCAGTCTCACACTGTCGTCGTCATTCTTCGCATCATTCGCCTTGTTGGTTGCTGCCCGTGGTGCTCACAGTTTTGTACACTGTTTAGCTATATCGCTTTGGACCCTGAAACAATATTGTTGGGTGCCAGAAAATTTCATTGTGAATATAAATTGAAATACATTGCAATTAAAATTAAACAAATCATTTTACTGCCTTTGAGAAATTGTGATCTTTCACTTGCTGTGATTTCATCGTCATCTTTGCGATGTTTTCATACTGTCACTGCGTTGTCATATCATAGCCACCAGGATGTCATCTTTGAGCCGTGGTCATAACGCCTTCATCATAATTTTTACGTCATGATGCCATTGCCGTTATTATGTAGTTATTGCAGTGATGTTATAATGACATTGTCTTGTACCATTGATATTTTGTCGTAGTGATTGTCATGTCGTCATCCCATTGTCGTCATGCCTTTGTCGCAATTCTAGCTCCATGATTCCCATTATCAGGCCATCGTCTTCATACCTTCCGCATCATTCCAGCAATAACGTTACGTTATTGTTACTCCGTTGTTATTGCACCAAGTCATCATACTATCTTCATTAATCCAGCGTCATCATCAAGCGTAGTTACTCTATGAAACGGCATCATCACACAAATGGTACGCCATCGTCATCATCTCACGCTCTCCATACAGCCGCTGTTGATCCACTGTTTTCATACCACCATCACTGCGCCAGCGTCGTCATCATGTGGTATTCTCATCACACTATCGTCTTCACTCCAGAGTCGTCATCGCACGCTCATCATACCATCGTCATTCCTAACGCGATGCCACCCTATGGTCGTCCCGCCATTGTCATCATACTATCTTCGTTATACATCATCGTTTATCTAGCGTTGCCACTCCATGGTTGACATGTGCATTAACCCACCGTGGTCACACCATCATCACCAAATTGTGCGCGACGCATTGTCCTCATACCGTCGTCGCGTCTTGAGTTGTTCTCTATTGGCTTTCACGCCGTCGATGTCGTCACATTATCGTCGCTATACTTTTTAACCTTTCCAAGTTACTGGGTAATGGAAGCGAAGATCATAGCTGCTTACATCGTAGTATGCTCAAAGCCAAACAACATGTATGCAATGTATTCGTGCGATACAAAAGTAAGGGCATAAAAAGTATAAATGCAACAAGGATTGTTATTGTATGAAAGGACGCCAAAAGCAATGCGCCTCCTGTTGATAATCAACTACTTAAATTCATGCTTTCTTTGTTCGTCCTTGGGTTTTCCCGCTACTCGACTCCCGCTTTCAACATCGATTTTGACCCGTTAATCAGAGTGTATCCCTGGTTCGGTTACATCAATCGACGCTTAACATCGAGAGGATCACGGCGACACCAGGATTTCTACGGTGGGTCAACTATTCGCATCTTAAGAGACTTTTTGAGCCGGCACCATCGCCGCCGCGCTAGGCCAGGTGCTGCCTGAGTGTGGCAATTGGAGGCGAGTCAGACATGCAAGTCATGATGGAAGGGGAGGAACTACCTCCCGACGAGTGCACCGAAGAGTACGGATGGCAGGCAGCAGTTTCTAGGCGAATTTCGACCAGATCCGCTGTTAGCGGCAATTCAACTGGAGCTAGGCCTCATATGGCTACGTCGCCTAGAACATACGAGAACGGCAGTCGAGTCAAGAACAGGGTTGCCAGGGTGTCCCGAATGCCATACTTGCCGAAAGATCACTTTAAAATCATACTCCGACCACGCGGCGGCCTCAATATAAGCAAGATTGGCTCCACCAAGATAGGTAAAACCATCGTTGAAGCAGCTGGTCTAAGCTCGGACCACATTGCATCAGACATCATATGCCCGAACGTCAACCAAAACATAATTGTGGCCAGTACGCCTCAACGAGAGAATGCTGAGAAATATGTGAGAATAAGGTCAATTAACCTGGATGGATGCAGCTTCGAGATCAATGCATATGAGGCTGCACCTCACAACACGTGCAAGGGAGTGATAAGGAACGTTGACTTAGCAGATGGCCCGACGGAGCTGGAGAAGAACATAGTAAACTCAAGAAACCCTTTGGCTCTCGCCGTTAAAAGAATCAAGAATACCGGTACGGTGATCATCGCCTTTGATGGACACAAGGTTCCGAATTTCGTCAGATACGGCCCGGTCCTTGTAAGGTGCTCACTATACAGGAAACAAGTCGACGTATGCTACGCTTGCGGTCGGCTCGGTCACAGAGCTGACGTGTGCCCGTCTCTGCAAGAGAGAATATGCCGAGGCTGTGGTGCAGTGAATCCGTCTGACAAACATCAGTGCCAACCCAGGTGTGAACTGTGCGGTGGCCCACACCCAACGGCGGACAAAATGTGTAAGCAGCGCTATACAACTCCATACGTGGTCAGAAAACGGAGAAACGAAAGAGCACTAGCAACCAACATCAACATGGACAATAACGACCCGCAGCCAAGATCAAGGTCCCGTGGCAGGTCCAGGTCCCGCAGTCGCTCGCGCTCCAGGGGAAGAAGCGTGTCCAGATCCCGACCCAGATCCAGATCCCATTCCAGGGCGCCATCCGGATCAAGAGATCGGAGTCAACAGGCTGCATCGAAACCCGGGGAAGGAAGCAACGGATCCACGTGGGCCGACAAAGTCATGGGAACAGCCATAGCGGACAAGACGCCTCCTCACCGGGACACCAATAAGACAAGACTTATCTGGGCCGACGACGCGCGTACCGATCCGGTAAGTGCCATGCTTTGTGACCCACCCCCAGAGCAAAGTAAGGATCGTGAAATAGAAAGACTCAAGAAAGAGAATGCAGAACTAAAGGAAATGAATCAGAACATGATTAGAGAGATGACGGCAATAAGGAAACTCTTAAGCGAGGCTAAACAAGCAGAAAACAAAGATAGCACTAATACACGCAAGGAAGCCCCAGCCCCCGCGCCTGCTGGTGAGGGACCCATGTCAGCCAAGCGTAGGGCTGTTGAAAGTAAGCTCAAGAACACTGAAACACAGATGGAGGAAGTCAAACAAGCGCTGGCGTCTTTCAAAGACAACATGCAGATGCTTATGGACAGTGTCTCACAGTTAACAATGAATGTAGGCCAAATACAGACGGCACTGAATGACCCTAAGGAGGGACTGAAAGCTTTTGGCGAAAGAATCAAAACCCTGGAAATGATGACTATGTCAATGGACGTAAGGGAACAATGCGGGTCGTCATTCCTCAGAGCTACACTAACTCCCCAGGTGGGGGAGATGAATATACAATATGGCTCATAATAAGAAGGAATTTCGAATATGTCGACAGTGGAATTGCGGGGGGTACAATAACAAACGTAACATCATCCAGCAATACCTTAGGTCACTTCAGTCTAAACCGGATATTATCGCACTTCAAGAGACAGGATATGGATATGTCACACTCACTGGATACAGAGCCATAGAGTGTCAAACGTTCGGTAGGGGCCTGTACGTGCTTGTAAATAAGCAGCTTACACACATCCTACATGAATTAGGCATCGTAGACAAAAACCTAGAGTACCTCATGGCTGAGGTTGTAGTACCAACTTCACACAAAAATCAAAGGAACAATAGCTTATTCGTACTCAACATCTACAGCAATCCGAAACACCAGAAACAACACTTCAAGAGATTATTCGAAAAGGCTACCAATCTAGCTGGAAGTAGACCTCTGATTATATTAGGAGACTTCAATGCAGCCCACGAGCTATGGGGCTACGTTACGACGAATGCCAAGGGCAGGAATCTGTGGAACCACGCGGATGAGCTAGACCTGCTCTTAATCACGGGTAAGGCACATCCTATAAGGGTTGGCAATTCTGCCTGCAGAGACACCACACCTGACCTTACGTTCATTATGAACACAGAGCATGTTTCATGGACTAACACAAACATGAATTTTGGCAGCGATCATTACGTAATAGAAGTCAAACTGGAAGTAGAGAAAGGCCGAACTCGAGAATTCGAGGTCGTAGATTGGGACCTTTTTCGTAAGTTAAGAGCCCAAAGCGGAAAAGAAACCACCAAACTCAATCTCAGAGACTGGTGTGAGGGTATCAGAAGGGACATTAAAACAGCGTCCAAAAGAATTGTTACAGACACTAATGTAGAGGCAATGGACTCGAAACTTGCCCACTTAATAGAAGCCAAGGAAGCCATAACCCGAAGGTGGCGGGCCCAAAGACTAAATCGTAGACTGAGAAAAAGAATCGCAGAACTTAATAAACAAATCGAACAATACTGTAACACCCTCTGCCAGCAACAGTGGGACGAGTTTTGTGAGTCAATCGATGGGCAAATAAGGAACGGCAAGGCGTGGAACTTGATCAAGCATCTGCTGGATGAAAAAGGCACTAAATCCAACCAGAGACACAGCCTTGCCCGAGCTATACACATAGCCCTTAAGGATCAGCCCATCGAAACAGTAACCAAACAACTAATTGACAAATACCTACCAGTTAGAAATGAGCAGGACCAGCCACTTCAATCAGAATACAGGGGAGCCGCTCAACCTGAGCTCGACCAACCCTTCAGTACAGCCGAAATCCGGAGGGTGTTAAGTGAACTAAATCGAAAGTCAGCCCCCGGTCCTGATGGAGTAACAAACAGATCACTTAGCAATCTCGATGAGCCGTCAATTGAATCGCTGACAGACTTCATCAACGAAGCATGGATCTCAGGCGAAGTGCCAGAAGAATGGAAAACTTAACAAGTTATACTAATACCGAAACCGGGTAAACCTCCAAGCTTGGACAACTTAAGGCCAATATCACTTACATCATGCGTGGGGAAGGTCGTTGAACACGCAATCCTTAACAGGCTAAAGGACCACTTAGAGGATAATAATATATACACCCACAACATGCTGGGTTTTAGGTCCACACTTTCCACGCAGGATGCCATGAAGCAAATTAAACACCACATACTCGACCGATATTCTAGAAATACTAAGGCCATACTGGGATTAGACTTGGAAAAAGCGTTCGACAGCATCAAGCATGAGTACATCCTCAAAACAATAGAAGACATTGGACTCGGGTTGAGGATGTTTAAATACATCAAATCTTTTCCTGAAGCACGCACGGCGATGATAAAGGTCGGAGACACAAACTCGTAAGTGGTTCAGCTCGGAGATCGAGGAACCCCCCAAGGATCGGTGATCTCTCCCGTCCTTTTCAACCTGTGCATGATTGGTCTGTCCAGAAAGCTGGGCAACATTAAGGGCATTGACCATACCATTTATGCTGATGATCTCACTGTATGGTGTGCTGGTGGCAGTGAAGGGCAGATACAGGACGCACTGACTGAAGCGATCAAGACGGTGGAAGAATACCTGAGACCCACTGGACTCAGGTGCTCCCCACATAAATCGGAGTTGCTACTTTATAGACGTGAAAAAGGGGGCAGGCCTAAGGGCTGGAAACCTCTATCGGAAAGCAATATACACCTACATACAGAAAATGGTGCCAATATACCCAGAGTCAACGTGATCAGGGTACTAGGCTTTTTCATTGACGCAAACGGTGGAAACCATACGGAGGTCAAGAAAATCACCCTTAAAACGGATAACGCGTGCAGGATGATCAGACGCCTGGCAGGAAGACACAAGGGCATGAAAGAAGATAACCTCATCAGGTTAATCAACTCTTTCGTGCTCTGTCATATTTGATACGCCGCTGCCATGTACAACTGGACGCAGGTTCAACTCAAGAAGCTTGACTCAGCGATCAAGAAAGTTGTTAAAAGCGCATTGGGGCTCCCATTTCGAACCAGCACTGCACAATTGCTCAAGTTAGGAATACACAACACGACCATGGAGATCGCGGAGGCTCAAGAAACATCACAAATAGCGAGACTATCTACAACCAGCACGAGAAGATCAATCCTGGACAAGATTATGATCAACCCGATTACGGATCCAGCAGAGTACACTAAAGTTAATCAAGAATTCGCAGACAACATAATTGTCGCACCGCTACCGAGGAATATGCACCCAAAACATAACATCAACAGGAGAGTTGCGCGAGCCAGGGCGTTAATCAAGAAAATGGATAAAGGGGGCAGAGGAGCCTGCTTTGTTGATTCGGCTGCTTACAACGATCGAACTAAGTTCGCGGCGGCAGTAGTGGATCATCAGGGCAATTGCACCAACTGCGCCACGGTCTACACTAGCAAACCTGAAGTCGCTGAACAAGTTGCCATTGCATTGGCACTAACAGACGATAGATTTACAGAAATTTATAGCGACTCGAAAACAGGTATTAGAGCTTTCAATAGGGAAAAAATTGCCCCACAGGCTGCGAAAATAATTAACAAAAGGCAAACAAATGTTACGCATTTCATTTATTGGTTCCCGGCGCACCTTGGTTCACTTGATGGTATTCCTGTCAATCCAAATGAATCGGCCAACAGCGTCGCCCGCGACCTTACAGACCGGGCCGCTTCTACATATGGTTTTGATTCTGCTGGATTGGAGAACTTACAGAGAGATACCCTCATTACATACAATGAAATTACAAAACATTACTACATGGGAAGGAGGGAGTTTCCACCCCCTCACTATAGACTAAACAGAGCACAAGCAGTTACACTTAGGCAATTACAAACAGAGTCTTATTATTCACCTGCACAAATAAAGGAATGGTATGACATTGCAGACATGAATATTATATGCAAAGCATGCAAAAAGGAGATATGCACGCTTGAACATATGCTCTGGGAGTGTGGGTCGCTCGGCCCTGGCATTTCCCGGAATCGGTTTTTAGGAATGATAAGATCTCCAGATCATATCCCTCAAGTCCTGGCTGTCCAGTACGCCCATGATAGGGCTAGGAGGCTTGACCTCCCGGTCCCAACATGGGACTAGCCAGGCGGGTGGCAACACCTTGTACAGGACAAGAATAAAGTTTTTTCCTCCTCCTCCTCCTCCTCCTCCTCCTCCTGCTGTATTGTCGAATAGCTGTTGGCGAATGCGTTAGTCCTACTGAAATAATTAGTCCGTGCCACCCGTCATTGCCATACCATTCTTATTCTTGCTGGCTTTTAGTGCTGGACGCTTTGCTGGCAGCAGATATAGTGCAAGCTAACGCCAGCTATTGTACTCATCGATGTTGGTTGGGATGGCAGGCGAGGCACGTAGACGCAGACGCAAGCTTCAACATTCGCAAGCCGCTGTCAAACCGTAGTCATCATTCGTCTGTAGACATTTATTCACTTCCAATATATGGTCACCAATCCTATGTTCACTTTTCGTAGTTATTTCTCCGCCGTATTCCATTTGCCGCTGCCACTCAGTGTGATATCGTCATCATCATGCCATCATATTCGAGTTCTCGTCGTCACATCTTCAACGTCATTATATCGGCACCAGTCTGTCATCGTCACTGCATCAGCTTCATGCCATTGTTGCCATGTTTTCATCATCGGAGACTTGTTGTCATGCTGTCCTGGTCGGTCCAGTGTTCTCATATTGATTCTGCCTTATTCGAGTTATTTTGATCATGCCTTTACGTCTTCTTTTTTCGTCGTCGTTACTCCAGCATTGTCAAAGAACCATTATGATACCACCTTAACATTTTAGCACCCTTATCTTATTGTTAGGTTTCGGTCCTCCTCATTTTAGATTCATCATTTGCTTGGTCACACAGCCAGCGTTATGCTGTCGTTTGCATACCATCAGCATAAATCTAGCATCTATGCCACGTTGTCAGGTTGTCATTCTGCTCTCGTTAAGCCAGCATCATCACATGGACGTCTTCATGCTGTTGTCATCAATGCTTAATATTCATGTCATAATAGTTCCGCCTGCGCTTCATTTTAATGATCTGCATTATCAACATGCTATCGACGTCATAGCAGTCATCCCTTTAGATTGTGATTGTGGTGTTGTCACAGCGTTTTCTTGGTTGTTACCTTCGTCTCTCTTTCGATGTCATAACATCTCGATAATTTCGGAATCAGCTTATCGTTGGTGTGACGCTGTCGTAGTGACGTCGTCATCACTGTACTATGGCCGTCACTCCAGCATTTTCTTCGCATGGTCGTCATGTTGTCGTCACCACATCGCCATCGTCAATCCGTCATCTTCTTCCCATTGCCCCCACCACTGCATTGTGGTCATGCTGGCGTGTTTGTTCCATGGCCTTTATTTTGCGAGGTGGTTTCAATCTGGTCACGTTATCGTCTGCATTCCATCGACATCATATGTGGTATGTGCATGATCAAGCTAATGCTTACATTGAGCGCAGTGATTCCCAGTTAGAAAGCGTGCAACGGGGTTTTGCCGCCTCTACCTCTCACTGATCGTGAAGGAGAAAGAGCGTTCTTCAATCACTAGTGAATATTTTGCTTACATCGATTCCCGTATAATGTTTAGCATAAAGCGTAATGTATTGTATCGAGGCAGTAATTACGTAAACACTACTGGCACTTATTGTTACCGCCATGATCTGCACCATTTAGTAGGTATATAAGAATAAAGCGATTAACATTCTATTTGTGCAGTTTCTAGCATATTGAATGAATTGAGTTTATTTTGCTGCAACAACGTTGCGAAACTGACCAGGCAAAAGGCTACAAGTACCAGCTTGAGGGGAACGTGGCCACCTCATACACAGGGCTGCAAGCAAAAACATATATATTTATATATCAATCTACGTGTATCTCTACGTAGCCTAGTACGCAGACACCTGCCCCAAGTTTTTTACCATGTTGGTAACATCTGCCTTGGTTCTTCAGCGTGATGTGACTCTCATCAAGTCGTCGTCGTCACGCCTTGTACAGCGACCCAGGGGCCTAAGTTGTCGAACATGGGCCACTAGGCTCGTGGTTGTGATAGCGTCGTGCTCGTTGCATTACCGTCATTCCATCTGTGTCACCCCATTGTCATCATGCCATCGTCGCCATGTCATCGCCATTACACAGTCGTCAAGCATTCGTCGTGACATCGTCATTCGTGATACCGTCAGTGTACTTTGATCAGCCTCACTCCAGCTTTATTATCCCACTGGTCAGATGACAAAGCGTCGCGAAGCATTCGAGAGCACGCCATTGTCGTCAAATACTCATCGTAATCCTATTGTCCTCACAATGCTGTCAAGCCATCATCGTCGTCGTTTCATCTTTTACATGGATTCGCTCTCATACCATTTTATGGACGCTATCGCGTTCACCCGATTGTCTTCCTTCGAACTTTGTCGTTCGAGTCTTGTCATAGTACTGTCGTCACACAGTTATCTTCACGCCAGAGTAGTCCTGCTATCCTGTCACCATCGTCACCACTTCGATAACATCATCCCGTGCCCTCATGCCATTGTCGTCATACCGCCTTCA
The DNA here is from genome assembly GCF_023375885.2 of Dermacentor andersoni. Lineage (NCBI taxonomy): Eukaryota > Metazoa > Arthropoda > Arachnida > Ixodida > Ixodidae > Dermacentor > Dermacentor andersoni. The sequence continues at coordinate 90,007,718 of NC_092820.1, read as the reverse complement.
CCGATCCATCAATAGCATTTTATCGTAACCATATTGTCGGCGCTCAATCATGTATATGACGCCATTTTTATATTATTCTCGTTATTAGATCCTAGGCCGACAGTCGCTATCATGCACCTACTGTCACACAATCGACATCATACTGTCGAGATCATGACATCATAGACTTCAGATTCATCATACCGTCTTCGTCACGCCATCACCGTCATACACTCCTAATTATATTTATTCATTTTGGTGTGGTTAAAACGCGCCGTTTTGAAGATGTGATCACTTTATGTCTCAGTTTATTATCAATTCAACAACAATGATTCGGTACAGATATTATGAAGACGAGTGTCCCAATGTCAACGACTGTAACGGGACCATCGCTTCAATAGAAATCCATGCACGAAATGCGGGTGTAATGTAACAAATTAAAAACTACAAGTTGTGCAAATGAGCGAGGGTGTAACTTAACAAATTAAAAAATACAAGTCACGCATGTGAACGCGCGAAATACAATACATTAGTAAGGGGCAAAAACAAACAACAATATATGTCAACTATACAACAGAACACAATATAGGGAATGAAATTATTTCCTGTAAAACTATGTAGTCACTCAAATATTGTTATCTCATTGTAGTGGTGCCGTCATCGTCTTATTGCCTTCGTGGTTTCATTGGTGTCATAGCTCTGTCCTTCCATCGTCGTCACTGCGTCGGTGTCTTACAGTCACCGTCACGCCACTACGCTCATGATGACATGACGTCGGCAAAATACCATCGTCACCTCATCGTCAGTATAACTTGGTGGCTGTGCCGTCATCGTCATTCGATCGTGCAAAATCTACTGTGGCCAATTTTTTTGTACTTTGACCGTCATGCTTCCATCATCACTATCGTATCATGGCATTATTTTGGTAATTCGGCCGCCGTCGTCATTCGTCATCATCGGGCCATTTTTATGGTTCTCTGGTTGTCGCTCTATCTTTATCTGACAAACGTCAGCATTCCGCCGCCGTCTTTAAGTCGTCGTCATGCGTTCTCGATGAAGCTTGCAACATCGCTGCTTCGCCGTAATGCAGTCATCGTCAATCCATTCTCGTCAAGGTGTCGCCATCATGTGTTCACTTCCCTATGGGGTTTAGGTTAGGTCGTTTTCAGTTTGGCGTCACTGTTCCGCAGTAAATCGAGTATTACGCTGGCTTCGTCAATAGGTCATCATAACTATTACGTCTTTGATTCCATGTCAATTTATTGCTGCCGTGTGATTTTTATGACGCCATGGTATTGTGCAGTAATCGTGTTTCCATCGTCATCCTATCCTCATCGTCAAGCTGCGGTAACTAAACAGTAGTGTTCACGTTGTTCCCATTGCTGTACGCTGCCCTGCTAATTCTGCAATCCCTGGTTCATTCTTGTAATCTTGTAATTTTCAAGGCGTGGTTGCAATTACAGCCTCATTTTTTCGACTTTACCTGAACGTCGTCATTACTTCGTCATCACATGTGGGATCCCCACGTTAGAGTACTGCAAGTTCACGCCAATTGAGCCGTTTCCCGTGAATATGCGTCTAAATTTATTGCGTGTTTGTACTAACAAACATCAACGAAAGTATTACATGAATCAATCTGTACAGTATAGTACAAACAGTAGCTTTGTTTTGCTTCCTAAATCTGTATTGCTACGGTATAAATACTTGGGCCACTGGGCTTTTGCCATTGAGTGTGTGGCCGAATAGACAATATAGGTCACTAGTATGCGCAGCTATACATGTGCCTGTGGATATATGCCCGAAAAGATAACTTACAACATGGTATTTGCACAACTTTTCAAGTGACACCTTGCATGATAAGCGGCAAGAAGTGAACTCACGCGCACAACATTGAAGCATAGGCTACATTGAAGCTCAAATGTCCGAAAAAGAAGCAGCTTAGTCTGGTTAAAAATGCTACGAAACAAAATGGAACCCTAGTGTGCATTGAGCAAGATGCACTAAATTACATAGAAGTGACGATGTTTTCGAAATACGCAAATGTGAGTAAACATCAGTGAAAGATTTGCACATCACCGATTAACATAGACGCGAGTATATATGGACACAGCGGGTGAATTTCCACCGCATTCGTCGGCGTCACCACAAAGTTGCCAGCAAATTCCAAGTGGATCAAGATCGTGGTCGAACCTTATGCTATAGGTGCGTGGGTGAGCCGATAAGGCTGCTCGCTTGATCTTGGATGGATGGATGGATGGATGCTAAGAGCGCCCCATTGAAACGGGGCAGTAAGTTATGCCACGAAGGGCTCGTTCTTGTTTTGCTTGATGTCCTACCTGTCTCTGAATAAATATTTCCATTGAACTGCTATAGGCACTTTTATTTTTGTACGCCGTCTTTATGTTTCGTCTCGTTATGTTTCTGCCACTAAACCTCCAATTGCCTCTTACTAATCTATATTGAGTACATGTTTACTTCCCCCTGCTATCCTAAACCCAAGGGCTACAAGGATGCCAGAAAAGCCTAAATCAACGGTTGCTTGCATATCTTCACATTCTAATCAAACATGTTCCATTGTTTCCTTCGCTTTACAGGAGCAAGCACATGCATCTTCTTCCTTGGCATACTTCACTTTATAATTAGGCGTTCTCAGGCACACTGATATCGCTTCGAACTCTAAGGAGCTAACCTTTGCGTTATCATAAATTGCCTCTTTCATGATTTCATTTTTTCTCGTTAGTTATTTGTAACCGGTTTTTTTTTCATTGCCGCCACCCACGAGATTGTCTCAGCCTCTCTGACTTTCTGTTTAACACTATTTCTTTTCATGTTTCTTGCTATGCCGGTCGCATACTTGCGACTAAGTTGCCTAAATTTCTCCTCTGCTTTTTTTTCTGGACATGCTGCACCACCTAGTGGCGCGACCAAAAAGCCCGCGCGTGGCATCCGAGATGAGAAGCGTGGGATGCTGGTACATGCGAATACTCAGAATGTTTCACTCGCTTGCCGCACACTCAGTGGCACATACTCAGACATACAAATTGGTAGAGGTCCGTTGCAGAGAGGCACTTACCAAGTGTATCCCTGGGGCAGCTCGATATAACATTGGCGTTAAGGACATTCAGAGAGACGTTCAGATTAAGTCAGCACTCAGATGGTAGAGCACTGGGGCGAGAGGTCGCGCAGCTCAGACAATTCAGGTACAATGTTCCGACTAACTCATCGCTGTCCTCTTTTTCAAAGCAGAGCACACTGCTTGTTCTTTTCCTGTACAATTATCTCCTCGGAGAAAAGGAGCCGTACCATCGGTCAAGGGCAGGCTAGTACACTTGGGTCAAGGAATACATTAGCCGCTTAACATTCACAATTTCTTGCCTTCGGTGCCACTTCTCCAACGGCTGATAAAAGGGTTTTACATTGCAGTTCACGGGAGATGTTTGGTGTAATTCACGACAGGAACGTTAGCAATTGGAAGCAAGTCTGGATGAATGTCCTGGACTGGAGTCGGGAACACAAAGATAGGATAGTGACTCAGGCGTAAGGGTGCATGAGTGGCAGGAGTATTGAAATGATGCTCCTGGCAGTGCTGGTCTTCTGAAATAAATGCGCGGGCGAACTTTAGGTACTCTTCCGCGTGTGCAGTAGCATGCTACTGAGTAGTGGGCTCAGTTGTATCAGGCCTGTACGGATGGATAGTGTATGTTGTGCAGGAAGGCTCGCGTCGGTAAACATCAAACGTGGAAAATTCTGTAGAGATCGGCGTGGTGCTGTTATAAATATACATGACGAAGGTTAGAATGTCGTGCCGATTGGCATTGCCAGATGCGAAGTATATGTCCAACATATTTGCAAGGCTGGTTAAAGTGCCAAGACGTCCCATAATTGTGCGGTTGGTATGCAACAGTAGTACGGTGAATTAGGTGACATTCCTTGGTTAGGGCTTCTATAACCTATAGCAGAAAGACACGACCTCTGTCACTCAGCAATACTGTATGGGCACCATGGTGAACTGTGATGTGGCGTAGGAGGAACCAGACAACATTACTTACTGTGGCGTTGGGCAGAGGCGAAATTTTTGAGTAGTGCATCGGGTGGTCTATCGCCAAATTCACGCAATGGTTGCTGTATGAATTACATGAAAAAGGCACATAAAAATAAACTCCGACATGGTCAAATGCGCATGCCGGTATGGATATGGTTGTAGTCAAGCCGCTACGGCCGAGGATGAGTCTTGGAGCGCTGGCAAGCAAGGCAGGGGTTGTAACATCAGCGGAAGGATTGCTACAAGCTTCGCCAATAATAACGGAATCATAAGGGCGAGTATTAAATTATGGGGATTAACGTGCCAAAACCACTTTCTGATTATGAGGCACGCCGTAGTGGAGGACTCCGGAAATATCGACCACCTGGGGTTCTTTACCGTGCACCTAAATCTAAGTACACGGGTGTTTTCGCATTTCGACCCCATCGAAATGCGGCCGCCGCGGCCGGGATTCGATCCCGCGACATAAGGGCGAGTATAAATTGGTGCTCCTGAATGCACGCATTTCGGGTCATTGTGAAGGCTGCACATATGTTCAAGCTCAGATACCGAAGGACCACGAGTAAACATTTCGGGCGGTCCGAGAGATAGTTACGGCAGTATAGGAGCCCGTCACGAATAGCGAAGTAGTGTTCTTGGTGTCGCGACGAATGGCCAAGAGAAGACGTTGATGGGTGTGACTGAAAAGCCTGCATACAAACAATCCTTGGATCATTCTGCTGCTCCAAACCGGTATCCATGGATCCTTGGCTGTAAGGGGGGACTCAAATATTGTTACTATTTAATAACTAGGCTGGCCTGAGAAAGGGGAGCAAGACAAGACATCCGCGTCTGAAAGTTAATGTGAGAGCGCTCGAGTACTCAACATATGGAGGCGAAGCGCCTGTCGCGGAAGGCAGCCTGATGGATTTTTGAAGGACAATAGGCAGCATACGGTATGGTGGTTACTTGTGACATCGAATTCGCTGCCATAGTAGTAAGGACGGAATTTAGTTATGGTGCAAATGATAGCCAACAGTAGTTTTATCGAATGGAAAAGTTGCCTTCTGCTTTGATGAGTACAAAACTGCGCAGGGGAACAACGCATGCATCGAAGGAAGCATTTCGTTAAGCAAGAACAAGGCCAACGACAACGCCACTGGCATCCGCGTGTAGTTCTGTCGGTGGGCTTGGATAAAAATACCGTAAGATCAGGGGTGAGATCAGTAGACGCCGCTGCGTCGTGTAGGGTGCCATCGCATGCTGGGGACAATATTGAAAGGTCGTGGTTACCAGTGAGAAGTTGCGTCAAAAGTGCTATTATGGTGGCGAAGTTGTGCATGAATTGCCAAAAGCACGAGCACAATCCGACAAAAGTGCGCAGTTCTTTTATGATCTTTGGTCATGGGAACTCGGAGGCAGCTTGAGAACTGGTCGGACCCTGAAACACACCATCTTTCAAAAAAAGTTGGTCAAAATTAGCTGTCGGACGGCAAAGCGACATTTCTTGAAGATGACATAGAGTCCAACATCGACAAGGCAAGTGACGATGCATACGAGTCAGAAGAGGTGAGAGGGAAAGTCTGAGGAAAAGATCGGAAGCTCACTGAGATAACAAAGGCGTGTTTGTCATTTGAGGCGTCACAAGATGTTATCCGCCATCCTTTCAAATGGAGCAGGCCTCTTACACAAACCAATGGCCACCACGATAAATTCATAGAAACCATTAGGAGTGGTGAATAGAGGTATCTGGAGATCTCCACCATCCATAGGCAATTCTAAATAACCACAACGTAACTCTAAGAATAAAAAAAATTCAGTGCCTTTGAACTAGTGCAGTGCGTCGTTGATACCAGGAGAAGATAAACATCTTGTCGTGTTAACTTATTGAAACATTGATACTCCATACAAAAACCAAACGGACTATCTTTCTTGTCGACCAGCACTAGTGGAGATGCCCGGGGCCTGAACGAAAGCTGTATAACACAGCGTTGGTGCATGGTGCCTGCGCGATTGTTGATGACACGGCGCACCGTCACGAACACACGGAATGGAGGCTTGCGCAGTGGTGCCTGGCTGGCGATGTAGATATGGTAAATTACTGTGGAAGTCCATCCTGAACATTTTTCTTGGAGGTGAAAAGAAGTAGGAAATTGGTTAAGAAGGTCTACGATTGGCGCTCGCTGACTCAGTGTGACATTGGGATCATTGAATACACCGAGCCAGCCTTCTATCATAAGCCGACTCAGAAGCAAGGATTGGAGGAGCCATTGCATCAACAAGAGCAGGAGACAACTCATCTGGCACATTGTAGACGCATTTTATGTGAAATTCTTCAGCAATACTGATAAAACCAACATAGTGGAAGCTTGATGGACACAAAAACTCATTCGAGACGCAAAGTGCGCTGGAATCCTGACAAATTGAAAGAAGGGGGAAAGTAAATAAGAAATGATGATGGCGTGCAGCAAGTTTAGAAGGCGTGAATACAAGTGTAGAATTTTAGTTAGCATGGAGCACAGGAAACAGACGGAAGGATTCAAGAGAAATGAGCGATATCAGTATAGTTGGTAGCGCACTCTCACACAGAAGATGGAGGCACATCTTCAGAAAGATGACAACAATATTACGACGACTCAAGTTCTGCACAAGCATAATCGATAACACGATGAGAGGGGTTGAATTCTTAGCCTAGAAGGATGGCATGAGAGAAGCGGAGAAGAAAAACAAACTCAGTGCGGTATAAACAGTCATTTATAGCGATAACAGTGGTGCATACTACTAAAGGCTCAATTGGCTGAGCGGTTTCTGTACGTAGGTAAATAGTAGAAAAGGCACAACGACTTTTTGAAGCGTATGGCAAAACTGGTCGGCAATCAATGAACCAGTGGCACTCGTGTTGGCAACTGCGTGAACACCGACACCTTCGGCATAAACTTCAGTTACGTAGGCGGCAAAAAACTAGTCTTTGAGATTGCGGAACTCGCCTCCGGAATTGCGCCTTTTAGTTTTCTTCATGCTGGGCAAAAGGGTGACAGACAATAGGGGACAGCGAATGTCGGTGTGGCGACTTAGACTGATGAGCGTTCAAGCTTCGTTGAATAGGAGACGACAAATCGAAGACCGTAACTGCTGGGGCATAGTGGGATCGGGAGCCAGGAGCCTTATGGTCTCGCAGAGTCGGGAGGCTACAACGACATCGGCGGCAAAATCATGCCACTTGGTTTGCAAACTCACACGCGATGTTTATGCGCCTCTTGTCTCGGGTACTACATGTGATCTCTGAGGCGTTCTGGTTTAATGAAGCCCTCAGAGAGTTGAGCACCGCGGCGAGACGTAACACAGCTCAAATAATGCAGGCATAAGGGCTCAACCGGCTCGTCGTCGTCCTCTTCAAAAGAGTGCACACTGATCGCGCTCCACCAGTTCAGTTCTTCTAAACGCGGCACCTACCAAGTGCATTTATGGTACACCCTGCTAAACCGTCAGACTGCTGTCCCTGAGGAACCATTGCGACGTGGGTTAAATTTGTCTCGACAAAGAAGAAACTTAAGGAAAGATTCTCATCAATGTAGATCGGCACATTCCAAGAGGCACATTCTGAGTTACCAAAGTTGGCTTTTAAGATTTTTAAGACACATACCCTGTGACCCAAGTTGACATCAAGGGGGTTCATTGAAGACTAGCGCAGATGGAGTGGCGCATACCCAGTGCTCCAAGGTGGCGTCAAAATTCAGGGGGCACTTAGTTATCCCCCCGTAGAAGGATGCGAAAAAATTGCGACCACCGAGCGATCTCTATGCTTTTTTAGTCATCACGTAGACGACCGCAACGTTCGAACTCCTATGTGGCAACATTTTTTACGTACTTGGCTTAGAAGCCATGGCAACACATGCACGGACATTCATGAATAACGATTGATGGAACCATTTTGGGGTAACGCCAACCTTGGCCTTAATTAACTTCTCCTTAGCTAACACCAAAGGTCGTGAATTCGTATGGTCTTTTAGGATCATGGCATGGTCACGCCAAAGCCAGATTTGTAACTTGGTTTCAATTAAACCCAAAAAGCCTGGGCTCGATTCCCACCGATGGCAGTGGGCTCGTAGCCTTTTCAGGCCATGGCGTGGTCACGCGAACGGCGCATTTTCTCCTTCATGGGGTATATCATGCTTTCGCATTATAGAGTGTCTTCGAACCGTGGTGACTTCCCAGTCACAATTCTACAGGGACCATTGAAGGAGCGAAAGACGTTCACTGAAAAGTAAGACATATGCACACATTGTCACATACACACTAACTGAAGATGTTCCGCTGGTTGGGTTTGAACCCAGTTGTCTCAGCATAGCCAAGCACAGCCACCCGACACTCTAAACTTTGATTCAGGGGGAATGATAACGGTATGGCACATAGATAGATACGTAGTTAACTAGATAGATAGATAGATAGATAGATAGATAGATAGATAGATAGATAGATAGATAGATAGATAGATAGATAGATAGATAGATAGATAGATAGATAGATAGATAGATAGATAGATAGATAGATAGATAGATAGATAGATAGATAGATAGATAGATAGATAGATACTTGGTTACCGAAATGTGAGAGTACCGAAATCTAAAGCTAACGAAACGCACAATCGGCTTTTTTTTTAGTTTCACTTACGCGGTAATGTTAAGAGGAAGCTTTAGCTCGGGTGTTACCTAAAAGGATAATTCGTTTTTCTCGGCAACCACTTTACCAAATTTGGCGAGGTTTGATGCATTTAAGAGAAAAACTTAAAATCTAGTGACTGTTGGTTTTTTTATTTTTGACTGAGGTGGTCAATTTTTATTAAAATTGGGAGAAATCGAAAATGTTCAGAGAACGACACAATGAAGTTTACAACTACGTAACTAAGCAAAAAAATATCACAATTCTGTGAATAGCATCCGATAAAAAATCTAAAGGGGACAAAATTGATATGTTGCACATGCGTAAAAAATCTGTAATATGGAAATACAGCTTTCGCAGGACCCTTGTAAACAACGTAACAAATTTACGTACGGTATTAATTCACATAAGGAATTTTTCCGCTTTGTAAGTTCCAGTAGATGTAGTTTACAGAACGGCGATATCTGTTTTCGATGCAGAGCTATTATTTTTATCATACATGGGCCTATATTTTTTTCGAATTTTCCAATTCTTTTAATATACTTTAACGAAATTCAGGGCATAAATCACAATTCCGCTTCCAACAGTCTCTATAATTTAGCTCCTAACTGCATTCAACAAACTTCATTAAAATCAGTTCAAGGGTTAACTCAGAAAAGGGTTTTTGTCTTTTACATGTATTTGGATAGGTCACATCCGAGATGGGCGCGTGCTAAAGCTTTATCTTAATGCGAGTCTCCTAAAAAACATATTTTTTAACCATAAAGCATAATGGAACAATGCCTGATGCAGGTGTCATTGCGATTGGCGTCGTAACAGATTTTGTTAATCAACTTTGCTTATCCCTGCTGCGTGACAGTATTGTGGTGACAGAATATCCGTAAGCAAGCGCAATTTAACAATGGCACCTCTCAACAAGTAAAACAGGCAGTGTGACATAAAATGTGTTTGGGCGAGGCATATATGGCTCCTTTCTTTAGTTTACCGTACATACATGAACGAAATTAGTGTATCGCATAAAAAACATCGAATATCGTGCAGAAAGGGACATTAAAGTGTAGATAGAAGACCACTGAAAGAAATTGTAAATAAATGTTACATTAAACGTTTGGGTTTTGGTTAGAGGACATTATCTTGAGCTTGAGAAACACCTGAATGAAGCCTTCGGTATGTCACCTTGCACTGACATTGAAAAAACACAGTAACTAACACCTGCTTGGATACTTTTTCGGCATTGAAAGAAAGCTTTCTTGCATATAGCATCAAACAAGGAGCATTGGATCTGCTGCAATTTTGTTGCGGTTCAAAAATATAGCTATCCACTATTATTTTATTGAACTTTCGATATAACTTGGATTTGCCGAGTCAAACTTCCAGACATTAGTAATTGTTCATGAAGGCTAAGGTCGGCATTTATTTGCACGATGCAAATATAATAAAATACATGTTTTCATGTCGTCAGATACCCGCCGCGATGGCATAGCGCCTAAGGTGTTGCGCTGCTAAGCACGAGGTCGAGGGATGAATTCCCGGCTGCAGGGGCTGCATTTCCATGAGGGCGAAACCAAAAATGCCCGTGTCCAATGCATCCAGGGCATGTTAAAAATCCCCTGGTGGTCAAAATTATTCCCCAGTCCCTCAAATCGTGGTCAAATTGTGCTTTTCGCACGCGAACACCCCACAATTGAGTTCAATTCAGTGTCATGAGATCAATTAAATGTGCGATTGCTTTTATTTAACTGAACTGAGCGGCCAATAATGCTAAACAATATGCGTTTGCAGATTTACGAGGATATGATGGAAAGCTTCCACCCGATCCAATAGGTAAAGTAAAAATTCATATTTGCATTTAAAGCTATTCACGTGGGAAAACCTTAAAGAACTATTTGCCCGTTTGCGTATCGTAATACACGCGGACGCGACTTCATTGGAAATTGTGTTCTGGCAAACTGTTTCGTTCCTAAATAATACTTTCATTATCGAACAAATGATTCTGTTCGCGCATCATAGAGGTCTCGACATGGAGAACATCTTATATCTCCTTAGCATTTTTTTATCACGAAAGCATACTTTGTAAAATGCTTCGAATTAATACTTAAAAGAGTGCTCAAGGCTTATATACCAATCAACTTTATAAGAAAAATGTTCAGGCAAATAATACAAATGCAACAGTTGAAATCTGACTTCGGATCAGTTTACAACCACATTCAGTCATGCAAGAGTTGATGCTCCTAATTGCTGCAACTTAACAAATACCAGCCAATAGCTGCCAGAAAATCAAAACAAGCGACGGAACGCGGAAATATTATACCCATAGCTTACGACCACGACTGACGCGAATACGCCTCACGATTGGGCAAATACAATCGAGTATCTTTATGAAACCGGGTCTATTATCGAGTACAAGGTAATTTGTTTAATTCGCAGTATGACTTATTGAATTGGTGGTTCGGGTTATTTCAGAGTGTATGCCTCTGGCAATACAAACAATGTTCCGCAAGTACCTAGATTTTCCCTATATTTTGGGTGCCTTTTCTGAAGCATCCTGCATAGTTAACCTTCTCTTGGAAACGGAAACGCTAAGCTGGGCCACACTAATCTGTTTCGCAACCACATCTTTAGCTTCATATGTTCACACAGCAAATGTGTCGCCAGCATTTCAATACTGTGAGCGAACTACGGTTTGTAGATAAAACCAGAAAAACATGCTGTGAACGCGAACCAACAAAAAATGCTTAAATTGCACCTGATAGTGGAACTGTTTTATTTTGTTCAATAAATCATGAATCCACTTTTAGGAAAGTTCTCTAAAATTTGTACGCTTAGTTTCTACGATGCTGCTATTAGTCAGGTTTACAAGGTTGCATATAATGTGTTATTCGCACGTAAACATGGACCAAAACACAATTTTTTTTTTAAATTGCAGCATGATATTGGGGGTCTAGTGCGTAGTACTTCAGGCACAAATAAAATGAATGCCGGTAGTAAGATTTGTGCACAATTGCTCGAAATTATTTCGTAGCTTTCGTATCCTATAGTATTCCCCTCTCTTCCTACTTAAGGTTTGTCGTACTTGTGTCGTAATAAAGAGCAAATTAGGAAGCAATATAAGTGTAAAATATTTGGTAAAATGCTTTCTCATGTTGTAGTTTCTTGATCTTCCTTGTCACAACCTAATCTACGCTGAGTGTTTTAGCGAGCAGTTTCAATGTTTTAAAAATTGCATGTGGCAGATAGCACATTTATATAAAATACATGAGTTCGCCTTCTTGAAGAGATGGAAATTGCTCGCAGAAAAAATTGAAATATACAATCGACTAATCCAATCGACCACAATGGGAAGTGGCTTGAGTGAGAAAGGAACTGCCATCTTCAGAGAGCTCGGTTAATTGCGTAGCGCGTAGTATATATCAGTAGCCACTGCTATGCATTTGTTTCCCCAAATAGATGTGGCAAAACCACCAAGCAGATCTAATTTAATGCGAAGGAATGGTCCCTTGGGTGGATGGGTAAATTGGCTGAAGGCGACCAGCAGGTAGTAGCGGGGGTGCTTTGCAACGTTATTATGATTTAGAAGTGGCCACGTAGCGGTGGGCGGAGCGTGTGACTTTACAAAAAAGTCAGCGCTGGGCACTTTGCAGGTGTGACATGCGACAAGTTGTCCGGCAGTGGGCGCATCATGAAGATGTGCCAGAAAACTTAGTCGTATGTGTGTAGGCGCGACAGAAAGGAGGTCACAGCCATCTAGTTGGAAATTGTGACGGTATAAAGCAGCTTCCCGAACGGAAAACTTGCGGACGGATGCGTCATTACCCTATGACTAAAGGCGATTGATGATTTCTTGAAATGAAGGGCCATAGACTTGTTATACACCATTGTGAATCAGGTGCGACACGAAAGAAGTTGAGTTTTTGGTGTCCTCACCAGGCTTTCTGGGGTTGTCGAACATATACCTACACAAGAAATTTGCATCCAGGTAGCCTAATTTGTAGACAACCGAATATGAAAATTAGTGTAGGCGCATGGCCCACCGAACAAGCCGTCCGCAAGGATCTCTGAGAAAGGATAGCCAGCAGTGCGCGTGGTGTTCGGTAAGTGCAGAGAATCTGAATATATCGACCACCCAAGTGAAGGTCACACACTCACGCACTGTAATATAATGATTGTTCTGAGTGGTGGATTAGCAGGCGGCCATGAACAACAGCAAGTGGCCATCAACGTGGCAATGACATGGTCATGTCTACGTTAGCGTTGGGCTAGTATAGCACCTATTTCATGGCCGCTTGCATCGGTACAGAACTCGGTATGCACAGCCGGTCAAAGCTGGGCAAATGTCGGATCATTCGTGAGTAGGCTAATAAGGCGCGAGACCACAGAAGCCTATTCTAGGTCTCATGAAAAAGGCACTTGCTGGCTTAAAAGCTTACTAAGCGGCCTCGCTATGTCCACAAAATTCTTCACCAAGCGGCGGAAGTACGAGCACAGCCCTGAAAAGCTTTCGTCGTATTTTGCAGTAGTCAGGAACACGGAAGCTCTTGACTATGGAGATTTTTCCAAGGTCTGGTTGTGCACGAATCGCGTCTACGACATGGCCAAGCACTGTGATTTGGCGGCAGACAAAGTGACATTTCAACGAGTTCCGCTGCAGTACAGCTCAGTGAAAATTCCACTTTGCCAATGTGGATTACCAGCGAAGGTGCTTACCCAATAGGCGCGTTGCTCCTCGGGAGTACGCATTATATGCAGCCTCACCATTACGACGAAAGGAGAGAAGTGAAATCCAAAATAGAGAACGGCAACTTGACTTTTTGTTTTTTTCTTTATCTACATTGGCGTGGCTGACGAGACCGCCGCCCCGAGGAGCCGGAGGAAACAGTACATGAGATTTGTGCCGACAGCGCTGCCACTAGAGAAGAGCGGAGGAAACTAGATGCGGAAGCGCTTGGAACGCTGACGGAGAGAGGGTGGTGTGAGTGCAGACGTGTTCAATGCAGGTCGGCTTGCGGCAAATCATTGAGCAACCTCTGCTATCTACCTGGGAGTCTACTGATTTTGAAATTGGTGCCTATTGATAACTAATGTAATCAAATGCATATCCGAAGGACGCCAACGACCAAGCTCTGGAAGAGGAGGACGGCAAAAGCGTGAACAGTAGCTCGAGAACATTCGCGCTGGACGTGACTATTTCTTGCCTCAGAAGGAAAACCCACGGAATCTTGGCACCTATCCGGTCCAGGCCCCCTTCTTTCCGCAACGTTTCTGCACTCCCTTTTGCGAAAATCAAGGGCCCTATTATGTTAAAGTATTCCAATATGTTTTTATTCCAATCTTATGACGTGAAATTTGCGCCACCGCCGACGCAAGCATCGGGCGGTGACCCGCAGAGTTGTCTGGGCAGACCAACCAAACGCTCTCCTCAATCACAGAAGGTCACTTTGGTTGGCTTTAAAAACGAATAACATTGTCTACACTGAGCGGCTTGTCTTATCAAATTGGCTGACAAGAAGCAACAAGCACAGTCTAGTAGAGAAGTATTCGATGGGGCTTAGCCGATGCACTGAAAATCGATAACCGGATGAAGAGGGTGGTGCCGGCGTCTGCGATGGACCTTAGCTAGATTATTTCGCTTGCGGTGGCTGCTCTCAAATCACGGCGACATACAACGGAATGTTGAGAATGACACTAAAACGGATCCTCAGCAAAGAAACGTTGGCAGGACGAGGTCGTAAACGTGCCAAAAGTACTCGAAAATGTTACACGGCTTCGCAGAAATCCTTATTATGCGCAAATAAACACATGCTCTCCAGCGGGTGTGAGTAGCCAGTGCCTGTGTGATCGGCGGTAGCCATCTTTTATTTTCTTCGTAACGGGGCAGCCTGCCGATATTAAAAAACTTTCAGTTTCTTTCGGCATAATAATACGTCTTTAATGCGTAAACGTCGCTTTGACGCGGTCTGTTTTTGCTGTAGTGTGACGCCGCGTGACAGACAGGCGAAGTGGGCGCGCCCCGAAAACGTTTCACAAATGGGTGATTATTATGGAGAAAAAGGCGTCGAATCAGGAATAATTATTTATTTTCGTTTGCCCTAATCATGCATAATCAATGCGCTCCCACCATATCAGATATTCGCGGTTTTCGTGACGTCGCCAGAAAGACAGGCCAAAAGGGGATAGCCCGAAAAATTTTTCACCGTTGCAAAAAAAGTTTGAAATACGTTTACCGTATAGCACCCCAAGTTTTCGTTCCTTCTGCTGTTACGTGGTGACAGCCCCTCGAAGTATCACGCTTCTCTAGTTCCCCCGGCTGCTCGATGCGGTGGTCAAAATTTCTGTAGCGCTTGATCTTCGATTGTGAGCAGGCTAGTTGTCGAAATTCTTCTGCATACCGGGCGGATTCGTAATCCGGCGTGCCTTCTGACAAGTCGGGGCGGTAAGGAAGAACAGTGTCAATGGAAATGACGGTTCTTGACCATATAGTATAAAGAGGGGAGAAAAGCCCGTTGTTCCCTGGGGTGCCGCATTGTAGGCGTACGTGACATAGGGAAGGACGAGGTCCCAGTTGGTGTGGTTGAAGGCGACACACATCGAAAGCATGTCGCCTAGAGTTCGGTTAAACCACTGTTGTGGCTGATATGCCGTGGTACAACGATGAATAGCTCCGCCTTCAGTGAGAAGTTCTTGAATGACATTGGCGAGAAAGATACGGCCTCGGTCGCCCAGAAGTTGGCGGGGAGGGCTGTGACGTAGAACGAAGCGTTGAAGCAGGAATGAGGCTTCGTCACGAGCAGTCACGGCTGGCAGAACGGCCGCTCCTACATACCGCGTGATGTGGTTTATAGCCACAATGACCCAACGATTGCCAGCATCTGTGTATGGCAGGCACTCGTATAGGTCTGCCCCAACACGGTCAAAGGGTCGCGAAGGACACGGCAAACGTTGCATTGGTCCAGAAGAGCAGCAAGGATCAGGCTTGCGGCATTGATATTCTGTGCAAGATCGAATGTACTAATGCAAAGAAGTGTGGATACCATGCCAAGGAAACCTATGACGTAGTGTGGTGTAGGTGTTGAAGATACCAGCATGGGCGCACAGAAAATCGGCGTGCAAGGCAATGCATACATAAGCGCGGAGATGCCGGAGTAATACTAGCAGCCATGTGCGACTAGCGGAACGCTACTTACGGCGATATACAATTCTGTGGCGGATAGCGAAACGCGAAGCTTGTCCGCGTAGTGCTCGCGATGCTGTGCGTGCAGGCGTATCAGACAGGTTATCTAACACAGTTGAAAACCAGAAGTGCTTGCACTGCTCCAAAGCCATCTCGACAGAAGTTAATGGAGGAAGTGGGTCATCTAGGACGGAGACACGGGCAATGTCAACCTGCTTAGGCTGGCGCGCAAGAGCATCAGCATCGGCGTGCTTTTTGCCTGCGCCATAAACAACTAGGATGTGGTACTCTTAGAGCCTCAGTCATCACCTTGCCAGGCGGCCGCAGCGATCTTTGAGAGACGACAACCAGCAAAGTGAGTGGCGTAGGTAACATCGAAGGAGCAGCCATTTTGGTATAGACGAAATGTTGTGATGGCCCAGATGATTGCTAGACATTCTTTTTTTCGTGACTCAATAATTGGCTTCAGCTTTCGTTAGTGTCCAGCACGCGTTAGCAACAGCACATTCTTGGTAGCCGGGCTTTGTCTGGGCGAGAAAAGCGCCAACGTCCACTCCCTTAGCATCCGTATGGATATCGAACTACCCGCCGTGGTTGCTCAGAGGCTATGGTGTTAGGCTGCTGAGCACGAGGTCGCGGGATCGAATCCCGGCCACGGCGGCCGCATTTCGATGGGGGCGAAATGCGAAAACACCCGTGTACTTAGATTTAGGTGCACGTTAAAGAACCCCAGGTGGTCAAAATTTCCGGAGTCCCCCACTACGGCGTGCCTCATAATCAGAAAGTGGTTTTGGCACGTAAAACCCCATAATTTAATATCGAAGGGAGCAGTTTGATCTAAATAGTGCTGTATCGGTGCTGTTGTAAGCAGGCAGCGTAGCGTCGCAAAGGCATCATCACCAGCCGTGAAATACGCGGGAAGTTTGCAATCCCTTGAAGAAGTCCTGTCAGTGGTACCATAACCGAAGCGGAATTTCGAATGAAGCGGCGGAAGTAACAGAGCTCACTGAAACTGCTCGACTCTTTAAGAGATGCGGGCCTCGCGAATTCTTGACAGCACGTAGCTTAGCGGCATCAGGGAGAACGCAGTCCAAAGTGATTTCTCTTTAAGTTTAATTGGAGGCCAGCGTCACTGAGACAGCGTAAAACCTGCTGCAAGGGATTAAGGTGAGTAGGAAAATCAGGTGCAAACACTACTCCATCATACATAAACCACAAGCACGTGTTCCATTTGAGGCCTCGGAGAAGTATGCACCATGTGCTCAAATGTCGCGGGCACGTTAGAAAGGCTGAAGGGTTTCACTCGAAATTCAAATAAGCCAGATGGTGCGATGAAAGCAAATTTTGGCTTATCGTCTGCAGCCATAGTAATTTGCCAATTACGAGAGCGTAGATCAAGGGAGGAAAAGAAGTCTGCACCTTGTAAGCAGTCTAGGGCGTCGTCAATCTGCGGGAATGAATAAACATAATTTCGGGTTACGTTATTTAGGCGACGGTAATGCCCGCAAATGCGGATCTAGCCATCCTTCATTTGAACTAAAATAACTTGTCATGCCTATGGAATGTTGGACGGTTCAATGACGCCACAATTTTGCATTTCACCTATTTGTTCAGCAATGCCGCGGCATTCTGTCGACGATACACGGTATGCTCGCTGCTGTGGGGGTGAGTGAGCACCGCTGTCAACCCGGTGACATACAGTCATCGTTCGGCGCGACGGTACAGTGGAGCGAAAATTGTCGAGTAGACGGAAATGGTCATGGCGTTGCTTGGGGCTTAAAGCGTCGTCGTTGATGCGGCTGAAAGCATCTTCATGCGATTCAACAGTTACGCGACTACAGTAGAGGTGCTGACCTCTGACGATACCACACGAAGTTCCAACGTGGTAAGGGTGTGGTAAGGCTTCACAGTGCTGAGAGATTCACCGCGAAGCAGCGTAAGTGGAAATTTGAAGTGGTTGTATGCAGGAAGGTGAGTCGCACCAGCTTAAAGGGCAAGCAGCGCGGATGCGATTGGTGAGAGGTGGCTATGAACGAAAGCAGTGCAGGCGTGAAGAATAGGGTAGAGTCGGAGGCAACGAAGAAGATACAGGTGCCAGAACGGATGTATCTAGATGTCGTCAGTGAGAGAATACTTGGTGCAAGAAAGCGAAGCGTCGTCGGATATGGCATTGGCAAGCGAAAAGAAGGAGACTTTTGCGGGGGAGCAATCAATGACAGCTCGGTAACGGGAGAGAAAATCCCCAACCTGTAATGTGGGGGCAGTGGGGAAGAAGGAGGAACTCGACAATGTAGAGCACCCCTTGAATTTCAAGTCTGGTGGTACACGCAGCCACCGGATGGACGTGCTGTGCCGTGGCCGTGCGGAGTAATGGACCGAAGAAAGCCGTAGTGCTTTTGGTGCTGAGTGGCACAGCTTTTCGGCAATTACAGATATGGCGGCAGCTGTGTCAATGAGGGCAAGCACAGAGACATCTTCAAAAGTGACATCAGTAATGCTTGACGGCGAAAGAAGACAGCTTGAGCCTGGCAACCATGACGCCGTTCTTGCCTCAGGAACTGCGCTGCTTTGTTTTCCAAGTCAGTGGTAGAGACACGTCGGGGCATCGAGGAGAGTAAGCGACGGCGGGGATAAGGAGAAATGCAGTCAGAAACTGGTCGCAGGCTTGGGCGAGGATGTTGTATTTCGTGGTCTGGAGCGTAACACAACGGATGGTCATACGCAGCTATGCGTGGGTTCTCACGTGGCTGAAGTGGACGGCGGCGTCACCGGCGTGCAACGTGCGTGGGAACACGACAGAAATAACAGATTGGCCGACTGTCCGCTGTGCGCTAGTGAATAATTACTTGATAGGCTGGATGTCGTTGCGGCGAGGACCTGAAAAGAGGGCTAGACATCGGAGGCAGAGCCCGGGACGTTAGTGGTCGTGGTCGTTCCACGGCATCGGCGTAAGTCGATGGCGTGGTGACGTGAGGCGCCCGCTCCTGTGGAAGGACCTCGGAAACTTGCTCTTGTATAATGTGTCGTAGGGTCAGACTGAAGGACAAACCTGACTCCAGCGGGTTGGAGAGGAGGAAGAGCTGGCGAGCAACTTCTATCCGCACTACAGCCTTGATCTGCAAGAGGAGGGTGGGCTCTAGAAAAGGCAGGGTGAAACCGAACAACGAATCCTGATCTGGAACAGGGAGGCGGATGGCGAGGCGTTGTAGGCAAAGCTCGTCATAGCTTTGGCAAAGCTGAGTAACTAGGGCAACTGTAAGGGGGCTCTTCGAATTCAGCATCTGGAATGCGTCCTTGTCGATACTCTTCAATATATGCTTGATTTATTGCTTTCTGTCATTGACGCATTGAGCGGGTTACACAGGTCGATGACATCTGTATAGCTGTTAAAGTCTCACCAAGTTGCTGAGAGCGGGATTGCAGACGCTGTTCAGCACGAAGCTTTCGAACAGCAGCAGCGCAGCCATATGATTTGATGACCTTTGTCTCTAACACAGTCCAGCTTGGGATTTCGCTTTCGTGGTTCTGAAACCAGAAGTATGCAAAGCCGGTGATGTAAAAAGGGGTACTGGTTAATTTCAAGATGTCATATTAGTTGTTGTTCACAATACCGCGTTCATAAAATGAGAGCTAGTTATCAACGTCATGATCTTCAGTGTCGCTGAAGATGGGAGGGTCCCGCTGAAGAAGTGTGCATGGGCATACTTTGGACTGGGGAAAAATTGGTGGTGAGCTCGTTATGGTTTCGGGGGTTACGCTGGCAGGGACAGTCCGGCTGCGCAATTTCGGTATTACAGGAGACCAAGCAAACCTCCACCAATTAAGACAAACCAGTGTGACACGGCCGCGGACGGCACAAATGACGCCGACTGGAAGACGCAACATCGTAGGCTTAGCCAATCACACGAGGAAAAACATCTAGCCCAAGCCCCCCTCGCTTAGCGCTGGTTATGCGCCTGCGGAGCTCTGCACGGAGCACTTCTTCATTGCAGCCGCATCGTTTGCCAGTCAACGGAGGGCAGTGGCGGCTGTGGAATACAAGTGTGAATTGGAAAATCATACTATCTCATTAATTGGAGTGGGAACTAATACATAGGAACGCTCGTCATCCATATTCAATGCCTAAACCTCTAAGCTCCAAGCGTAAAAATATTTCGGTCAGCCACTGCTCTTGTTCTCACTAATTCCAAATGTTCTATGGTACGACAACATCAACTTCCTGTCATGGAAGTTTCCTGGCATGGCTCAGCGGAGCGATAATTGCGGTGAGTAAACCACACGATGCTTAAGCTTCGTACATCGGTACTTTCACCGTGCCCGCTAAAGCTGTAATTTCCGACGAGGATAACATAAACAATTGGCGGCTTATTTCTAAGGATATAATTAGTGCAAAACAATAACCATGTCTTTAAGGACCCAAAATAATAGAAAAAAAGAGAATCGGTATTCATTGCCTCCGGTACATTACCCCGTCGTTATCTTATTTAGGTTGTCGGGATCACCCATATCACTAAAACTACTGAGGGAGGCAATCGCAGTAGAAGCGCCACAGAATGACGAACCGACGAGCATGCGGAACATAGCTGCTGCAAAGGCGGCGCAAGACTCAGACTAGAAGGCTGTCACAGTACAGCAAGTACGTGCCAATGCAACTGTGACGGTGAAGGCTTCATATTCATGCCACGGAAATGCTCATCGGGGAGACTCCTATAGCCGGCCGTGGGACGTAAGCGTGCTGTGGCGTTCGCAGTCTCCCCCTCACTCCCGGGGGCAAGAGAGAGCTGTTTCGCGCGACTCATCGTATGCGCGTTTGTTTACTAAGTTCAGCAATTTTTTTATCCTCTTAATCGAAAATAAGGAAGACTTGACCTAGAACGATTTGTTGCTTTATTTCTTCATCATATTTCTCAAATGCATACCAAATGGAATAAACATATATCTTAAGTGAGCGCTATACCGTAGGTCAAACGTCACGTTGGCCACTTTTTTAAGGCTAAATACACTGTCCATAACTGTTGCTTGGTAGTTAATTTGGCAGCGTAAAAACGAATTCTTCAGATGGATCTCTATGACGACAAAAAATTATGAGCCATTACACTCTGTGAAGGTGGAGGATCAGCGAAGCTGTTTATCACGTAGGCGCGCTGCTCCACGTGAGTCCGGACTATACGCAGACCTCCCCATTACGACGACAGAACAGAGGTGAAATTCAATATGGAGAACAGCAACTTGTCTTATACCCTAGCTTGTCTTATACCCTAGCCATAAACAGCGAGACTGTTTATGGCTAGGGAGAAGGAAATAACTTTATTGTGTCCTGAGGAACCCCTCCCCACCCACTCTTGGTTTAGTGGCCGGCAGGGGTCGCGGGCCGCACCCACGTTGGGACGGGAAGCCCGTGAGCCTCCGCCCTTTCGTGAGCCCTCTGGACGGCCCGGAGCTGGGTCTGGAGGTCGTCGCTTTGCAGGGCGTCCACCCAGTCTTCTTCTTTAGTGAACACGGTGCCGCTTAACGCGGAGCATTGCCAGAGCATGTGCGCTAGCGAGCAGTTCGATTCGCCACAATCCGGACATTGCGGCTCTACTTCTGGTGAATAACGGCTCAGTCTGCCTCTCGAGGGGAACGACCCTGTCTGAAGCATTCGGTATATTGATGACTGTGGTCTAGTGAGTTTAGCGCGGGGAAGTGCGAAGGTCCTCCTCGACAGCTGATAGTGTGTTGTTATTTCGTTGAAGGTGAGCAGCGGGTCTCGGTGCTCCCCTCCCTTCCCGCCACTTTGCTCGCCACGATCGCCGCGGTGCGTGAGTCCTCACGCGCGTCCGTGCGCCAGCTCGTTGGCGTTGGGAAATTCGGGGTGCACGTCGGCCCCCATGTGGGCTGGAAACCATTTGACGATGTGCTGACCCGCGGCTCCCTCGCTGCCGAGGACGGCCGCCGCTTCCCGGGATATCGAGCCCGAGGCGAATGCTCTTGCCGCCGATCGCGAATCTGTGTATACGTAAGGACTTTCGGGGTCTCTCATTGTCATGGCTATTGGCACCTGTTCGGCCCCTTCGGACGTTACCCCCTTGACCGATGCTGCGTTCATTATCATGCCATCCCAGCGTACCGAGACGGCCGCGTACCGGTCGCTGCGCCCGTACTGGGCCGCGTCTACAAATGCCGCCAGGCCCGGGCAGTTGGCGGTCGATTTCAGCAGTGCTCGGGCCCTCGCCTTTCGGCGCCCCTCGTTTAATTGCGGGTGGACGTTTCTCGGAAGCGGTTCTACCTTGAAAGTGCCCCTGACTGCCACGCTGAGCGCAATCTTGCGTGCGTTGCACTCTGCCTCGGCATTTATCCCTGCTTCTAGGATGCGCCTGCCGGCCCTGGTGGTCGACAGCCGCATGACCTGCGCCTTGGTCTGCGCTTCGATGATTTCTAATAGTGAATTGTGGACCCCTAACCGATCGAGCCGCTCCGCGCTTGTAGTGATCGGAAGACCTAGCACCCTTTTTGATGCTCTTGCGCATCAGTGTCTTTATCTTGGCCGCGTCTCTCTTGGTCCATTTTAGCGCCGAGGCTACGTAATTTGCATGACTCATGAGGAAGGCATGGTAAAGTCTGATGAGATTGCGCTCGCTGAGCCCTCCCCTGCGGTTCGTCACCCTGAGGATCAGCCGGAGCATGTTCTCCGTTTTGGACGTGAGTTTCATGACAGTTTGTGTGTTACCGCCTTTCGCCTCAATTTGCAGCCCCAGGATTCTCATAGTGTCCACTCTGGGAATCGGCTGGCCGGCACTCGTGTGTAATTTGATCGGTATTTGATCGATCGGCGTCAAATTCCTCATGCGTTGTTTTGACGGCCTGTACAGCAACAGTTCCGATTTGCTGGGTGACAGACGGAAATCCGGTTTCCTTCAGGTACTCTTCCGTTGTGTCCAGCGCCTCTTGAAGAGCCTGCTCGACTTCTGCGTCGGACCCTCCCGGGCACCACACTGTAATGTCGTCTGCGTACAGGGCGTGATTGACGTTGGTCACTCTCGTCAGCCGGTCCGAGAGCCCTTTCATTGCCAGATTGAATAATAGGGGGGAGAGCACCGCCCCTTGTGGGGTGCCCCTCACGCCCAGCGTGTACCAATCGGACGTAGCCTGCCCTATTTTGATCGTGGCTTTTCTGTCTCTGAGGAAGGAGCCTATGTAAGAGTGGAATTTCCGGCCGAGCCCCATCACCGAGATCGTTTCCATTAGAAATCTGTGTTTGACCGTGTCGAACGCTTTCGTTAGGTCCAGGGCCAGTATGCCCCTGGTGTCTCTGGTCATGCCGTCAGTTATATGCTTCTTGAGTAGTAACATTACGTCCTGTGTGGAAAGGCCTTGTCTGAAGCCCACCATGTTATGTGGGAAGAGGCCCTCTCTCTCTATGTACCGCGATACTCGGTTATGTATGACAGGTTCGGCCGTCTTGCCTACGCACGAGGTGAGCGATATTGGCCGCATGTTGTCTGCCGCAAGGGGTTTACCGGGTTTCGGTATTAGTATGACCGAGGCCTCTTTCCAGACCTCTGGTAGTTGTCCCGTTTCCCACACTCTGTTGATTTCTTCGGTGAGCTTCTCGACCGACTTTCCGTCTAGGTTCCTCAACAGTTTGTTCGAGACCCCGTCCGGGCCCGTAGCGGAGCGT
This sequence comes from Dermacentor andersoni, assembly GCF_023375885.2. Classification (NCBI taxonomy): domain Eukaryota; kingdom Metazoa; phylum Arthropoda; class Arachnida; order Ixodida; family Ixodidae; genus Dermacentor; species Dermacentor andersoni. The sequence continues at coordinate 89,984,231 of NC_092820.1, read as the reverse complement.
CCGTTGAGGCCTTGTAAGGCATCCCAAATTTCCGATTCCGTGAAGGGCGCGTCAAGTTCTTCGACCTCTGCCCCGGCGTATTGTGGATAGTCGCCGTCGCCTGACGGGCCCAGTGGGAGATACGTCTCCGCCAGCTCCTTTAGGAACTCGCTTTCCGTTTTGCCCTGCTCCTTTTGCTTTTGTAAAATCCTATCGATTGCCAATCTCTGATTGCCTTTGGATTGCCTGTCGTCTAACAGTTGCTTTAGGAGTTTCCATTTGCGCCCGGTTTTCATTTGTCCGTCTACCGACGCGCACACCTCGTTCCACTGCTGCTTGGAAAGCTCGATCGAGTGCGCTTCGATTTCCCGGTTTAGTGCCGCTACTTTCTTTCGCAGTCTGCGATTCAGTCATTGCGTTTTCCACCTGGCCGTGATGTAATTCTTTCCCTCTAATAGGTGTGCCAATCTCGCGTCCATCCTTTTCACGTTCAGTTCAGTTTGGACAACCCTCGTCGCGGTGCTAACGTCCTCTTTGAGCCTTCTAAAATGACTGTCTAGATCCGCGTATTCGTTTGTGTCTTCCTTCCTTATTTTGCGGAAGGCGTCCCAGTCAGTGACCTTAAATTCTCTCGGTGGTGCCGCCCTGATGGGGATCGGGACCGCAAGTATGTAGTGGTCGCTGCCGAGGTTCTCGTGCAGGTTGCGCCACTCGGCCCCTCGAACGTTCTTGACGAAGGTCAGGTCGGGCGTCGTGTCCCGTGCCACCGACGTGCCTAGTCGAGTCGGATAGCGGGGGTCCGTCACCAGCTCTAGCGAGCACGTAGTGACTGCCTCCAATAGCCGCTCTCCCTTAGGCACTGGCCTTGCGTAACCCCAAGCTTCGTGGGGCGCGTTAAAATCTCCTGCTACTATTAGTGGGGCCCCCCTGGCCATTGAGGCCGCCTTCGTTATTATCGATGTGAACGACTGTCTGTGGTCAGAGGGCGGGCTGTACACGTTCACTACGAATACGCTGTTTTTCAGCCAACTGTTCGGTATGATTTCGATCACGGTTACCTCCGCTTTCGCGTTGCCTAATTTCAAATCTCGTTCCTGGAAAGAGCATTTGTTCGCGACGACGGTCGCCACTCCGCGCTTACCCTGTTCGAATTTCGACGAGGCGACCCGGTAGCCGGGCAGGGTCGCCTCGCTACCCAAAGTTTCTTGTAAGATTATGACGTGCGGTTTGTCCGCCTGTGAGGCAACGAACTGTAGCAGCGGAGCCTTGCGCTTTTTGAAGCTAGCGCAATTCCACTGCCACACTACCAGCTCTCTAGTTGAGTTGTTCGCCATGATTGATGCCTTGGATTTGTTTAGCACCTGCAGGCGCCATGTGTGCTTCGATACGCGTCACTCTTGCCGCGAGCGCTACCATGCTTTCCGCTAGTTGCTGGACCATTAGCTGCAAAGAGCTAATCGACTGCTTAATTCCCAATAGGATGCTACTGGACTCGGGTTCCGCCGGGTTCCCCTCATCCGTCAGGGGAGGAGCCCTGCGTTTGACCGAGTGAACCGACTGCTCCCCTTGCGGGGTCGGTGTACTTTGCGGCACCTGCTGCTGCTGCTGTTCGACTAGCTGAGGAGTGGAACCTTGGCTAGGGTATTCTGCATTTTTCTTCTGCGTCAACAAATACTCAGGTCCCGCGTGAACGTGCACAACCTTACACGACTTGTTTCGCAGTGGGCGTGTCGGCTTCCCTGGATATGCATTTGAGCACATTAGTTATCAATAGGCACCATTTTCTATATGAGTAGACTCCCAGGTAGATTATAAACTTTTCTCAAAAATTTGTCGCAGGCCGACCCGCATCGGCCATTTCTACGTTCGCACTGCCTTCTTTTTGTGGGCGTTCCAAACGCTTCCGTATCAAGTTTCCTTTCATTCCACTCTCCCGTCGTTATGGGGTGCCGTAGAAACGTAACGGGTGTCTTTGTTTTCCCCAGATCTTCGTGGCAGTGGTCCTGTCGAAAACACGACTGCTTACGTTGCGCAGGATAGATACAATCAGACTCCTACTATTTCCAATGCAATCAATGAGCGTCCGCCTTCGGGCAGTTTCCTGGTCGTGGTCTTCTAGCAGTCATGTCATACATACATGCAACAGGTAGCAGAAATTTATCTTCTGACAACCTAAATAGGTTAACGCCACTGGTGGTCATTGTCATCGTTGCGAGGCTGTGAGCAAGGATCACACGAATTTGATGTCACTTGCCTCCAGGGGGCTGCATGTTTTATTTGCGATTGCAGAGCACCCTGCCCTCCGAGCAACATGTTACCTACATTGGAACAATGTTTTGTAGCTTCTCATTATTGGAAAAGCCCAACCTATTACTACAGGGAGATTGTTGCAATAAGGGAACACTTGCAAAGAAAATGTTAGACATACACAATTTGTTTCCGCGGCTTTAAATAAACAAAATCATACGCATAATCACCGAGCTTGGTGCTCCATCCGCGACAACGTGAGGGCAAATGTCGGAAATGGGGACCTAACTCACTTCACTCACCCCACTGAACGGATTGAATGTAGAAGATGCCTGAGTAACGTTTTGGTGATGGCTAATTGGTTAATCGTCAGAATTATACTGAAAGAGCACGACGAGAACTACCGCAGGCCCAAACAGCACAGAACAACTGCTTTATAGGGTTTGTTCATTGCTATTTGTGCATCCCTGGGTCCTTTTATCAGTCGCACTGGTTGCGAATAGTTCTCAAGAGGATGCCACACCATGCTTTGCAGACTGCGCGATCCCGCAAACGGCCTCCAGCAATTACGGCCGAGCATACATGGTGTATGCGTTACCATGTGCCAAGTCATATTAAATCTACGCGTGCGCTAGCAGAAAAGAATGCGCCAGTCGTTCATTCTGCTCTCCGGGCAACTTAAAAAAATTGTGTGAGCTTAGGTCATTCTTTGCGAATAAAAAATACACGTCCTTATTTATTTGGTACATACTGCTGTCCTTAGTGCCAGGCCTTGCGTAGGAGTGGGGATAGAAGAATACAAGAATAAGTTCAAGAGTACAAGGATACAAACATTTCCGAGTAACAGCATCTTAACGTTTTGCGTGACAGCCATCAGCACTGCGCATAGAAGAGTGAACAATTATTAACGCACCTAAATTATCGAAAACGAGAATGGGAAAGAAAGACAATAAAGACATATGAACGAGAGCGCACGACGAATACTCATAACAAATATAATCGAAACAATGAAACCTATAATCGCAATCGGTTAAGTGCCTACACGAAAGACGATGTAGATGGGCTTTCGACCATCTCAGTGGGCACATCGCTCCAGGGACGAATTTTACGCGGAACGAACGAGTTTTTAAAAGCATTCGTTTTAGACAGATATATACTGACTTTCATCGAGTGGAAGGACAGAGTTTGCTGTCGCTGTAGTGGACGAATGTATAAATTATTATCTATTTTTATGTTATCATGATACACTGAATAGAAAATTTTTAATCTATCTTGATGCCGCTTTGTTTCCGAGTTCTCCAAATTGGCTGTGTGAAAAAGCGTTGTAGAGGATTTTTTCCACCCAGAAGGGTGATAAATTATTGTGACAGATTTCCTCTGGGCTTTCTGGAGCTTTTGGATGTTAGTATTTGTATAGGGGTCCAAAACTATTGCGGCGTATGCCAGGACCAATGTTACATATGTTTTATAGGTGAAGAGTTTCATTTCTATTTTTGATTTACATTGAGATCTGCTTAAATATTTTGAACGATATATTGCTCGATTAATTGTGTAGGTCACGTGATCATTCTAACGAAATTCATGAATAAGGACTAGCCTTAGGTACTAGCAAATTGATACTTCAGATAGGCTGGTACCATTAAGGACGTAAGTGAACTTAAAAAGATTCACCCTTACGTGTTACTTGCATTGCCACTTACATTGCCGCTGTTTGCATAACGTTAATACTCATTTGCCACGTCAAACACAATGTCTGTATGCGATTTAATGCGTTGTGTATAATTCCTTATGTGGCGGTATGCGGATTTCTTTATAAATCATACAGTCATCGGCGAAAACTCGTTCTTCAATGGGAAGATCCTAAACGAATTATTTATAAAAATTCATAAAAATAAAGGCTGTATTACAAATCACTGAGGGATCCCCGATATTGCAGGGGCAGGTTTAGAAGTTGTATGGCCAGCGACCACTGCCTGGTACATGGAGGACAAATGGGTGGCCAGCAATGCGAGCAATGAATCGCTCTTAATAGTCGGCCTGGATTTTGGGAGCTGTTTAAAATAAGACACGCGGTCAAACGCTTTCTAAAAGTCTAGAACTATGATATCAATTTGACTAGACTTGTCCAAGGCCATGTAACTGAGTAATGGTCGACAAACCCCGACGACAGCCGTGCTGACGATTGTCAGTTATGTCATTCTGTTCAAGCAACGTCAACAAGTGTTCAGGTATTATATGCCCACGTGTTTTCCACAAGTACCGAGTAAGGAAATAGGCCTATACGACGACACAAGTGACTTATCATCTGCATTTCGAATGTAAGTGTTGATGGCGTGTTTCGCATTGTGTGGTAGTTCAGCGCTGGGAAGCAATTTTTTTTATCTATTAGGCATACGCACTTCCAATACCATTCAGAATATAGAAATAGAAATATACTAGGAACACCATAAAAACTATGCAACTTTTCGGAATCTAAGTTAACGAAGAGCGAAAAGGCGCCCTCTTCGCTTATATGAACATCGTCGAAGGGCAGTAGGTCGTCAAAATAAGGGGAGAATGGAATTTTTCTATCGTCATTGGTAAAAACACACCAAAAGTAATCATTGAACGCATCATCGATTTGCACCTGATGAGTCCCAGCTTTCCCTTTCAAAATAAATCTCATGGATGTTTTTTTTTTGCTGGTAGATAGATAAGGCCAGAGCTGGAGCAACTAGGAGGCAAGAAACCCTTTTAATCGAGCGGTTTTGTAGTGGTCTTGTGTCTTTGTAATGACGCCTTTCGATGTTACGCGTAAGTCAGGCAACATATCGATTGTAGGTGGTGAAGCACGTAGCTGATGGAGTTTACGTGTCTTCTTAACCCTGCAACTGGATGAGCAACCTCCGGCATCATCCAGAGATTACAAAGACATTTCACTTGGCCTTTTGTCTGTTTAAATACATGAACTGCTTAAGCAGATTTTGGTAGAGGATCCACAAGGGGTCCAAGAAGCGTTCTTTTTATACTCAGAAACTAAAAGGGATAAATATTTTAATTATGGGGTTTTACATGCCAAAACCATGATATGATTATGAGGGAGGTCGTAGTGGGGAAATCCACATATTTGGAGCTCCTCGTGCTCTTACTCGTGCACATAAATCTATGTATAAGGGTATTTTCGCAATTCACCAATACAACTTATTGTGCTCACTGTATCAATGCAATCGTCGTAAATTTTTGTTGGAGAGACACTTACAAATAATCCATTAGTTTCCGGCAATTCCTAAATAATTTTTATTAGGCAGGAGTTGGTACTTGAAATCAACGAAATTAAGTCAGGTAATTGTAATTGTAACCGGTAACTTTTTTCTGTAAAGTGTACAAATCAGCTACAATCATGTATAGCACGGCATTTCACTTCACAAAAAAAAGACGAGTGAACTGCGTAAAACGCACTAAAAGTCCGTTCCTACGTAGTGTTGAAAACGCCATATTTGGCATGACCTACGCCTTTATGAGATAAGCAATTTTGCTTACTGCGCTTGTATAGATCATATTTTCATGAAGTATATTGAAGGCACTACTTCGCTTACATTTCTTCTCACATGGTGTGAATATTGATTCAGCTGCGTATTACTAGAGTTGCTGCGGTGCCTGGCAGGCCAGGAACAAGTCAGAAGGCTAAGCACATCATTTTGGCGTCTCTTATGGGCGCTACCTGTTAGTTGTCTAGCAATGAAAAATGAAAAAAAGAATAGAATTTACATCGTAACCTGTGGTTTCTGCGTTTTTTCTTTCGTTTATGTGGACGGCATCCTAGAATCGAACGATTCTTACAAATCCTATTTTAGGTACCTTGCGGGGTCTTTTGAACCGGCTTCAAGCCCTTGATCTTCTGAATAACCCAGAAAAGAGTGAATTTGGTTTACTGTTCTTGGAGCTGCTTCATTACGTACACAGACACTACTTCATATGTTCGCCATATAAAGTGGTACCAAAATCCAAAATTCTCACCCTGCTTCACTAGTCAACAGTGGTAATTCGTTGAATAGGTTAAATGTCACTAGGCATGCGTGAAATGATAAGGATAAGCCTTGAACATAGCACTCATCTACAATAAAGAAGGCACCGGGAGTAAGGTGGCTGCTAGAAAACAGTGTCATTGCGAACGACGGTGGATAACACTGTGTTTATGGACTACCCAGTAGTTCAAGTTGGCTGGAACGACATTAGAGAGGTCAATGCGTGCATAGAGACCTACAATAAAACTGGTAAAATTCTGAAATAATGCTTAGTAAGCATTAGCATTAGTAAGCATATAAGTATGTTTACATTCACATTACCAAGTTGTCCGTAAGAAAGCCCTTCAAGCCTCTTACCAGGGCTCTGGTGTGGCTTAGCAGGGCTCTGGTGTCGTTCTTGGTCGACGCCCTCAATGCGAGAACTAGCTTTTCTGGGGCACTTAGAGTTTCTACGCATAAAAATCTTTATATCATAGATCTCTTACGTAAGAGAGGTACGAATATCGTGCATCGTGCTAAACAGATTCCGATTTTATCCAGTAATTGAAGTGTAGGGAGCTATAGGTGTCACCTACCTTAAATATGAACTCTATGTAGGCTAACAAATCCGGACGGAACAGCAACGAGAATGTAAACGCCACCGGCGCGAAACGACCACCGACGAAGAACGTTCCCACGATGCTGAACGAAAACGACAATCATGAGCCCGGACAACTCCGAACGTGCGCCGATGCCAAACTCCCAAGGCAAGAAAAATGACAACCATTTCACTGTGTAAAGGTGGAATGGCAGCGAAAGTATTTTCTTTTCGTTTGAGAGCTTTGACTGTCGTCAGCTTTCACTGTCATTGCTTCTTCACGCACTGGAATGTTTGTCATTTATTTTATAGACAGCTGCGTCGTCTAGTGGCGCTGCCGAGAAGTGTGCGCGCAGATTCCGAGACAAGCGTGACACGTTGTGCCTGCAAAGAATGAGAATTATTGCCTTGCTTGGCACTGAGTGGCACACACTCAGTGACTTAATGAAAGGTTCATTCACGGGGCAGCCCGCTAATCTGACGGAATGATGTGCTTGAGGAACCGTTGCGAGTTGGGTTGAGTTCCTTTTATCATCACCGGTATTTCAGCCAGTTGGTTTCAAATCTGTAGAGCTGCACATTCCCGGCGACGCAAACTTACTTAAAGGAGCTGGCGAGAAAAACGTTTATTCAAGGGCGGCACACACCTACTGGCACGTACCATGCAAACCAGGTTGTCATCATACAGGTTTATTGAAGAGCAACACGCGTAGAGTGGCACATGGTTGGCATCAAGGTATCACTGTTTCTTCGAACAGCGGTGCCTACCCGGTCACAGTGGCCCCTGGGAGCGTGAATGAGGCTCGTAAAAGAATGGCATTATGTACACATTGGCACATAATCATTGACCTAAGTAGGTCCGATGGTTGGTTTGGAACTATTTTCCTTCCCCAGTAGCACATAGGGCTACGCATTCGACCACTGACTACCCAGTCACCCATGTAGGCGGGGAGAACGCTTACATAGAAACACAAATACAAAGATACAAACAAACTTGTGTATATGGCGTCCAGAATGTACCTGAAGTAGCCTAAGAACGCTAAAGCACAAAAAACATCATGAGGACAACAGACGGTCATATATCAATCAATATAACGGTAAATAAATCTATAGACACCCGACGCATTGCCACGATGGATTCGAGTTACATACACGAGTTAAACGAGTTATACCCGCCGTGGTTGCTCATTGGCTATGGTGTTCGGCTGCTGAGCACGAGTTCATGGGGTCGAATCCCGGTCAAGGCGGCCACATTTCAATGCGGGCGAAATGCGAAAGCACTCGTGTACTTTGATTAATGTGCACTTTAAAGAACCCCAGGCGGTCGAAATTTCGGGAGTCCTCCACCACGGCGTGCCTCATGATCAGAAATTGGTTCGGTAACGTAAAATCCCATAATTTATATAATGGAGTTATATATTTGATGAGTTTACAACGCTATTGAACAAGCAAGGCCAAGAGATCAATAATCTTCAGAAAAGCGTTACTTAAATAGAAGCGGGAAATCCAAGGGAAGAAATACCTCGTCTGAAGAAAGAGCTAAATGAACTTCCGCAATATAGTAGGCGACTAAACCTAGAGGCTCACGGCATTCAAGTAACAACAAATGAGAATTTATTGGCCATAGTAGACTGTGTGGGTGAGTCGCTGGTGATACAGGAATTGACTGACTCTGACATTGATAGAAATCATAGGTTGCCCTCACGCCCCAATTGTGTGCCACCCATCATCATTAGTTTTGCGACTCGCAAGATGAAAGAGCACTGAAAGGCGAAGGCTAAGCTGCTGAGAGAAAGCCAGACGGATAAATAAGAAGCTTCTTTAGCTTGCACGTTCAAAGGCAGTGGAAAGATGCTGCAAGTTCTTTTGGGAACATCACGGAAGTGCTCGCGCGCGAAAAACCAGGAAACTCCGCAAATAAAATTTCCACTTTGAGCAATCTCAAGAAGATGGTATACGTGTTCGGACCTGAATAACTCGCTGGATTATTCGATAAACTCTCAAGTACCATGGATGGCGCAATGTATTGACCAGATTACTTTAGCCAGTACGTAAGACAGAATGTTAGGACACACAATGCGTCTTATATGCTACATTTTAATGCACGTAGTTTCAAGAACAAGGGGTAACAAATTGAGTGCCAATTGAAAATGATGTCACTGACGTTATCTGTACTATGCGTCACTGAAAAGTGGTTTGCGAGTGATAGTGATATCTGTTGTTCAATGTTTGTTCACTGTTTACGTAAGTGACGATGTTGATTGCTCTATGAAAATGAATACTCAGTGATTTCAAATGACTAAGAAATCGTTACGATATCATTTTTCAACACTTACCTAATTGCTATATACATGCCTCCATCGGGAAGTGCCGCGCACTTCTTTGAATATCTTGATCATGCTATTGCATATCTGTCAACCTTTGCGACAAGAATTATGCTTACCGGTGACATAAATATTAATGTTCTGTCAAAATCAAGTCCCCTGATTAAGCGCTACTAGGCATTAAAGAAACGTTAGTTGGGAATATTTAAAAGAAACAGTTTACGGTGTGAATATTTTTGGATATTAAGAAAGCGTTTGACTCAGTTACTCACTCTATATTATTGAAAACTAATAGGCTACTCTGTTAGGGCTTAAGAGACAAGCTTATCAGGTAATCAAAACGTATCTAGAAAATCGCAAACAGTACGTGACATCAAACAGCTGTTCATCAGATCACAACATATTCACAACGGGAGTACCACAAGGCTCGATATTAGAACCCCTCTTATTTCATTTATATGTGAATGACATCTGCAACATACCCCAAACTGAGCACATAGTACTTTTCGCCGACAATGGAATTGTATTTTTTCATAGTAACAATTTCGCACAGCCGAATGAAAAGCTAATATATGGCTGAGAGATCTATCAATATGGTTAGATTCAAATGCGTTACAGTTAGATACAAGCGAAACGAGATATGTCATTTTCAGAGCTCAAAACTAGCATATAAACAACAGTTTAAACGTTCGTTTTGAAGACGCAGTGCTTGAAAAGACAAGCAGTATAAAGTGCCAAGGTGCGTTTTTTCAGGAATATTGATCCTGGAATGACCACATATCCTACATTCACAGTAAGCAATCTCGAGCAATTGGCGCCCTATGAAAAATAGGTTCTTTAATTGCGAACAGGTTAAAACCGGTTATATATCTTGCATTAATTCAGTTCCATCTGCAATACTGCTTACTGATATGGGGCTCTACAACGACGACAAATTTAAATAAACTAGAGGTTTTACAAAAGAAGCTGTTCATGCTCTCCAAAGCATCCTTTTCAGTGATACCACATCTCTATATAAAATGAAGTATAAATAAGTTCCCCCAATTCTTCTTTATACAGAGAACCTCTCACTTATTATGTTCCCGCCAATTAAAGAAAACTGGCCAAATTTTGAGCCTATCTATCGTCAAACGACCACAGACCACAACTTTCGTGTGAATAACTATAAACTACGTAAGATCAGAACTAATCATAGGATGCAAAGCTTGAGGTATAAAATTCGAAAGCCCCTAAATGAAAACAAGGAAATGTTAAACTTAGTAAAGCAATCGCCTTGAATAAAATTTATAAAATATATGTAATTGAACATAGCTCGTTGGTTTGCATTGCGGATTTCATGCAAATTTTGTGTGTCTTTGCTAAGTGAGTTCTAAATGCTTATTCTTGCCGCTTTCAGCCCGATGAATGCTGTAGCGTTCTTATATGTAAGGTATAGTAAAGAACTACGTCTGTTTTCGTTTCCTCATTCCTATGTTTGTTCCCGAACGCGTACTGTTGCAAATGTTCACGTTAAAAACTGAAATGACAACAAGTACTACAAATACGGTTAATTACGTTTTTATTATTCGCCTGAACTGTGTTGCTCATGCTGTTTTTATGGTTGCACGTCATGTGCTTGTTTTTCTTATCTTCCATTGTGTAATTCTTTCCTGAAACTTGCCTCACGAATTCCTAGTTCAAATCCCCCTCCCACCCATTTGTTTCTTTTGCCCTTATTCTTACGCTCTCCTGATTGCTTCGCTGGAGCGCAAATACTACAGGGGTCAGGGCCTCCGTCAGGCGCATGCTAGCGCCTTTAGCCCTGATCTTCCTGCTTTTCTGTAAGCAAACTAGAGAATTTGTGAAAAAAAATATGAGGCGTGTACTGTAGTGGGACTCTTCTTTCGTCCTGCCCTAAGAAAACTCGATGCGATCTCGCGCACCACCGCGAAGCCTGCGCGTGCCCTCTGAAATGCATGGCGCGCCGATACGTTCGAACATTGAGAAACGCGTTATTGGGTCAGCAGGCTCTTCTCTCGCATTTCTTACTGGCACGCAGTGCCATCTATTGGCTCTGCCGTGAAGTACGCGTGATGCCTCCGAAACGAGAAGCGAGGCGTGCCGTTGCCTGCTGACGCTGAGAATTGTTTCCTCGCATGCCGCACAATCAGTGGCATTCAGTCAATGAGCAATGTTTGCGACAAGTTTATTGAAGTATGGCACATACCCAATTCTTCCATGCCGGAGCTCACTGTCCATGGTGTGGGGTCATTCCAACACTATATCACATCACATGGGAGTGCAGAAATAACTTATCTTTCCACAAAGCAAAAAAAAAACCCAGTGCGGAACAGTGGGAGGGCCTGCTCACCAGCGGCGTGCTCACAGTCCAAAAAGGATTGGTGCAACGCGCTCTTAAAGTGGCCAGGCTCAGCGGTGCTCTGGAATAGGGTCGCCGACTACTCAAGGCGACGGAGACTTCAGTAAAACATGAAGACCTCTGTTAGCCGCTGAAAGCTGTAAATCGAGAAATACAGTTTTTCCTTCCTTCCTTCGCTTTTACGGTGGCGTGCAAGGCGCTCACTGAAAAGCTAATAACATACCCAGTACATTTGTGGCGCAGCCTGCTAGCGCGTCGGGTTGCTGTCCTTGACGCAAAGCTCCTGACGTGGGTTCAGTTCCACTCAACATCGGAGAAATATTAGGGGCATTTTTTGTGCCTCATTTATTAGAAAATTTGGCGTCAAGTAAGTTAATCGAAAAGTTGCACACACTTACTCACACAGACCCAGTTACCGAAGATGGCATAGAAGAGGTTCTCTTAAAGACGAGCCCATACCGAGAGGCAAATACCCAGTGCTACAAGTTGGCGTCAAATAAGCTTCTGCAAACAGCGGCACCTACCCCAGTCCCTCGTCTGCAGCGACACATGTCGTTGAAATGCAGCGCGTATGTACACACTGGCAGGCACGTGGTGACCCACGTATGCCTGATGGTTGATTTAGAACCCGATTGCCTCAGCAAATCAACGCGATGAGCTAACCACACGACCACGGACTACCCAGCGGCCCTGGTTGGCGGGGAAATAGCTAGATAGCATACATACGTATACAACCATAACCACGAGAAATTGTGTGAAGTACCCGAAGAATGCTCTAGCGCTAAAGCATTACTTGGGCAATTTTGCAATCTTCGACCCTATTCAGTTATGAATAGCGAAAGGTTCGGGCACAGCATCTCTACTTTCACTGCTTTTGAGGCAATCGTTTTTTATTATACCGTATAAAAAGATGACCTAAAGAAATGATATCTGGATATGGAAACAAGGGCAAATTAAACAGTGTTCACAATATAATAATTAGGCAGTCATGTTAACATAAAAACCACAAACGCTTTTGCTAAGCAGCACATAGACGCGCAATTCGAGATGGGTCAGGAAATGCGTTTTTTTTTACTCACACATGTTTCTTGCCTAACGCCGTCGCAACGGCACTAATGGTTTTTTAGCTTCTCTAGCCATGAGGTAGATAATGTTTAAAGGTAAATGCGAAAGTTCTCTGCACGCCCTCTAATAGTAAACATTTTTGACTGATGAGTTGTGATATCGCAATCTCTGCTCGAAATCTTATATATATAAAACTTTTTAAAACGTAACAACAGTAACTGGTAGGAAATTTCTCATTCCGCATTGTAACTGTTTCGTGTTTTTTATCTATCTAAATGACTTTTCCTTAATAGTAAAAAAAATTACGATCTCTATAATATTGTTACAGTTATTATTGTTATATGTTACGTCCAAGCGCGTAAAAGGGACGCGGGGATCAAGTAGAGAAGGGAAGAGGAGAACGAACACTGTGCAGCGGCCATTCCTTTTGTTCATAGCCTGCCGTTCCTGCTCTTGCACGCCTAAATAAACCCCTTTTCCCCATGCTTGTAACAAATTGGTGGACGGCGCGGGGTACACCTCGTAACCACGGAGCCTACGCTGCACAGTCTTCGTTCTGCTCTTCCCTTCTCTTCTTGATCCCCGCGTCCCTTTTACGCGCTTGGACGTAACAATATTTCGTACATAGTTGACGGAGAAAAAACTCGAAGAACACGACTTGACGCGCGAATTTATGTCTAGAACGCTGCTTTAGCAAGTGCATTCAGCAGTTAACATAGGCGCTACGGCTCTCAGTAAGAGAGCAGTGAGAGATGCTTTATTATTTTTCCCTGCGTCAAGTGCCTCACAATGCATGTTCGCCTTTGTGTCGATGCTGCAAGTCCAAGGGGCAACATTAGTACGGTTTCAGAGAAAAGGTGTTTCGGACGCTTGAGAATACAAGATTCTTAATGCTGTTTCCGAAAACAGTAGTCTTCAAGTTTCTTTGTCATTCCATGTTATTGAAAGAGTTGTAAAAGAGTCATCAGTATGTGTAAATAAGCATTTCGTGACTTCCTGCTGAAAATTTGCCCCTGCCAATAAACACAAACGACATGTGCGTGCATGGATAGCGTGGCACGCTTAATCTTTACGTTTGCTTTGTCTGCGCCTGGAGCCAAAATTCCAGCGCCATCACCGCTTAAACAAGTGCCATCACGCTAGCTAACCCACGTTTTGGGAAGCCACGATGCAATCAGGGCGTACGCCTTGTTTTACGGTTTTACGTAACCCATTTGCTCATTGAGTACACGGGGGCGATCAAGAAAAAAAGGTACGTGATGAGCATCACTAGTCCATAAGAACATACTACATTGACATCAGTGGCCAACTTATCCTCAGAAGAATTTAAAACTATCGCTAAAGAAAATAAGCCACCAAGTCGCAACATAACGTTCTGCATCCCAAAGAAGCGTCAACACGCAACAAAAAGTGGACAATTGACATCATTCTGCTTATTTGAGGGAGCTAGCTGAAACAAGCAGCAAAATTACAGGACACATCAACTAAGCCGTGCCAACCACCCCTAAAAACCCATGTGTGCGTTACGAGTACGCTACCTTAGTATCAGTGACATTGTTTTTGAGCAACTAGAAAAATATTTTAGTATGAATGAAATGTGTGATCTATAAAAACTATCAAACAAAGTTTTACACTATTGCTCTCTTTCCAAATCCTAAATAAACGAATTGTAGAGCCGCCACGTAGACAAATATCCAGTAAGCTTTTTAAGTGATAATATCTTGCCACACTTAATTGTTTTCCTGCTGCAAGAAGGCGCACTAGATTTGAACGTGCGCTACATTTCACTGCACTGCCTACCACAGTGAAAAAACTGCGTTCTAACTTGCTGCCAACAAATGATCCATTTAGCACGCTGTAGGCACGCATGAATAAGTCTTAAGAAACAAATATTGTTCGAATGCAATGAATTTGGCTTCCACTTTTGCCCAGACAACTTGTCTGTATAAGCTATGAAGTTGATATAGCGATTAGTTATGAGATAAATGGCATATGGCAATTCTTAAAGGTCTGGCAGTGTTGGTGTAGTAGGGAACCTCCTTTCCAGGCATGGTCTGTCGAGTCATGCGCCAAGTAATATATGTCACTTGTGAAATTATTCCTGTGGCACCTAAGCCATCGATTGTCACACCGCCAAGCGACATCGCACACTTTTTTTGCGTCAAACTTTACAACTTTCATACCCTGTCTTAAAAATAGATATCACCGGGACGGTGCTTTCTATGTTCCTCTATTGAACGATGAAGAGGATAACAATGTGGGCATAACTGAACGCCCGAGCTACAACGCATGCCTTTATTTTTGTACAGTGTAGCTTGATAAGAACCAACTACCTACTGCCGAATAAAGACTCCTCGTAACAAATATAATTGAAATATAGATAACGTTGAGGCGTCTCAGTATTGATGCTGGCGTACAAGAGTAAAGCACCCAACATTACATTCTATAGTAGTCGAAACGCCGACCAGTACGGAGGGGGGCGGGGGGAGCTCACACGATGACAGTCAGTTTCTTGCAATTTTATTGTTATATATGTTCATCGATGACATTTCTTTAGGTTTCTGATCTATTATAAGATATGGCTCACTTTCAATCACAAATATGGTTTACTATTTATTTAATAGATAGGTTTTCTCGTTTGGAAGAAAATAATAAAACGTCAGTGACATTCTCTGTTTTCTGCTTTTTAGCAATTCTCAATAAAATCATGTACAGATGATATTCAATTACAAACCATCAGAAAAATCCAGAGCCCTTTTATTTATTCAATTTTACTTCAACAGGTTGCGTACTTTTATTGTTATTCTCGCGTCCAAATCTCTGTATTATCATTTATATTAGGCGGAAGAAGAGAACCAGGAGGAAAATATTGATGTTGAATGTGATCATTATTTCGTATAAATGCGCGCAACTATTTTTAAAGCACTTGTATCCAGCAGACACCCTTATGCCAAAATGCAGGAAAAACAGCGCCATATCTGCTTCGAGAAGAAAAAACCTTCTAGAGCACACATACACCAAGCTAAATTCATAAAGTATACTTTCATGCATTTTCTTGCAATGCTCCAAAGATGCCTTGTTTGCGCGAAGCCATGCAGCCCTCCCCCTGTGATTCACGGCCTTCTTTACTCAACCTTAAGAACATAAGTAAGTTTTAGGGTGAATATACTAAGCAAAAAAAAAAAAAAAGAATAATATTAATAATTAGCTTAACTATCTATGTTAAGCGATTTTCTAATTTTGGCAATGAATACCTCAAAGGCTCGGTAGAGAACAGCAGTTTACGATAGGTAGCGAGGCACTGGAAGTGGTAAAGGAATACATCTACTTAGGGCAGGTAGTGACCGCGGATACGGATCACGAGACTGAAATAATCAGAAGGATAATAATGGGCTGGGGTGCGTTTGGCAGGCATTCTCAGATCATGAACAGCAAGTGGCCATTATCCCTCAAGAGAAAAGTGTATAACAGCTGTGTCTTACCAGTACTCACGTACGGGGCAGAAATCCGGAGGCTTACGAAAAGGGTTCTACTTAAATTGAGGACGACGCAACGAGCTATGGAAAGAAGAATGGTGGGTGTACCATTAAGGGAAAGAAAAGAGCACATTGGGTGAGGGAACCAACGCGAGTTAATGACATCTTAGTTGAATTCAAGAATAAGAAATGGGCATGGGCTGGACATGTAATCAGGAGGGAAGATAACCGACGGTCTTTAAGTGTTACGGACTGGATTCCAAGGGAAGGGAAGCGTAGCACGGGGCGGCAGAAAGTTAGGTGGGCGGATGAGATTAGGAAGTTTGCAGGGACGACATGGCCACAATTAGTACATGACCGGGGTAGTTGGAGAAGTTGGACAAGGCTGCTGCTGCTGCTGCTGTTGCTGCTGCTGCTGATGATGATGATGGTCTCAAAGGCATAATGTACCAGAGAAAAAAATAACCTGGTCGCCTTGGCAAGACGCTGCCTAAAAACGCCTAATATGAAAAGCAGTTTCTTATGTCCTTACTTACAAAGGAAAACGTGTCTGTGCTCAGAAGAAAATTACGCTGGGCGGTAATAGTTTTCAATCTGATGACATGATATATTCAAAAAAAGCTTTCACTTCCTAATCTTTGTTACCACACGTGCTGTTTCAAGTTTCTCTGCATTTTCCGCATGAAAGGAGAGAACGAATTATTATACTAAACATTTCGAAGACTCTAAGCATATTGTCAAAGGAAATCAATCGGTGTGTTAGCTGGCCTAGATTAAACTTTGGTTTTCAAAGTAAGTAAAATAGAGAACATACCTATGCAGCCAATATATTCGCATATAGAGTACAATCAACCGAGCCATTAGATATGCTACTTGTGGCTGCAGGAAATACATCGTTATTTTTTCAGTTATTCAGCGATGTTTCTTGGGTGTTTATATATGATGCCATTATCAGTTAGACCCCATTACAGGTCTGCCAACATATTCTGCAAGTATACCGTTTATTTTGCTGTAGAAAAAGTTGTTTCTTCGTTTTTTAATTCTATTTTCTACTCTTACTATACTAAAGATGGAACAGTGAATGTTTGGTGCAGCTAAACATCAACGTCGTTTAATACATTTCTAACCAAATGAAACCCTAATTTTATTGCAGTCAGTGTGTGCAGCAAAGAAATGACACCGCCTCCATTCACACCACCAAGTGTCAACCCTTTTGGACGATGATGTTGACCTCCTCCCATGAATAAATCATGCATTTGTATATGTTCACTTTGTACGCTGTCTGTTATATTCTGACATCTGTGAAATAGCAGTAAGGCTTAGGCATTTCGAGCCTGTGACACGTGGCGAAGGATACAAGTAGAGATGAGGACGACAAAGCATACCGAGAAACAAAATGTCCGCTTATAACGAGGATAATTATGTACAGACGAAAAATATGTATACATGAAGCATCCCCACGATAAACTACATTGTGTAAAGGCTTACTTAAATAGAGCTTCCCAGCTGACATGCAACAATATTTTGTTTTATACGAAGACCTGCTCTAGTCATAAATATAATACTAAAAAATAACTGCAAAACTCACGTCACAATGACAGTCGATCATAGAATCATTTCACCGCCGGGGCGCCTGGGTCAGCAGACGTCTGGTGCGTTGCGACCCGACGTGCCCGAGCACATGAGGCTTGAACCCTACCGCGCGTAGCCGTGGGTCCTTTAGCCGTGTCTAGGGAAAGGCAATCCTGAGGGTTGAGCCGATGCCGGTTGCCCGGACCTTTAAAGCCTTTCGGTGGAGGCAGCACTACTCTTTGGCCTCTGTTGCACATACGCGACATCTGGAGGAAACCGGCAATCACTTTTTCCTCTCGTCCTCTCCAATCTTCGTCTTTCTCTCTCCCCTGTTCTTCTTTCACGTCTTCTCTTCACTTCTTCTCACTTGCGAAATTGCCGGCGGCAAGGGTTAACGTTGTGTGGCCGCTATGTAAGGCTGGTGTTGGCATGGCTTCCCTTGCCGAAACTTCTGTCACGTCTTCCTGTTGGGCTCCATAGTGGGTGGTTGGCATCGCTGCCGGAATTGCCATCTATACTTATGTAGAATGATTTCCCTAAACTCCCTGATCGCCCTCAGAAACGGGGGCACACCTAAGATGTCTTCAAGTTTATCGAACGGAAAGTCCACAACGTCCCCCGTTTCCATGTAATTCAGTCTAAAAAATGAACAAACCAGTGCGTGCCATTTCACCATTCCTTTTTTCAACGTCTGAATCTTGCGAGAACTCTCTCCACTGCGTAAACTGTGATGAAGAGCACGGCACGTACTCACGATCGTGCCTATCCTGGAAAATAGAAAAAAGTAATTGTGATGATAAAAGTAAAAGAGAATATTTCATTCAAAAAAGAACGTAGGCGGGTAGCCTACTTGCCACAGAACCGCTTTGCCGACGTGGCGCGTCAGGGGGCTGGGCCACAACGGCTCATGGTGCTGTCCGACCCACACGCAGTGACGCGACAGTGACGCCCCCCCCCCCCCCCCCCCGGCGCCTACAACTAGCGAGACACCTCGAAGGTCTCGTCCAGCGTGCCGAAGCCTTCACATGAAACCCAGCACTAGGAAGAATGTGTCCAGTGCCTTGCCAGGAGCGATGGACACAGCGACCAACCCGACGGTGCTGCCAGCACCTAAGGAATGCCGAAGGAGCGCGTAAGGAGCGCCATCGCTTCTAAAAGACAAATCTCGTGGCCTGGCACCTCGAAAGGGCCCATGAACTAATCTTTGTCTCTTAAGCACACTTCACAAAACGCATCTGCCTTCATGGAGACACAGATAATGCAATTGAATGTTAGAAGCATTGTTGAGCACCTAGACGATATTGCAGAACTTCTACGCAAGCATAATCCAACGTTGCGGTGTGTTCTAAACACACCATCTGACTCCCACGCATACACAAACTTTCCTCGGCATTACACCATCTATCGTGTCGCCACCATCTATGCCGTCCTTCAGACGCCCCTTGAGCCAGTTTCAGTTCGGGAAATTCTTTGATCACTGTGTGTTCCATATATACTCCCCCTCAATTATCGTCTCGGAAAAAGCGATTCTTATTACCTAATTGACCAGCTTCCGGACCCCTACATACTCGTAGACAATTTTAATGCCCACAACACTATCTGGAGAGACTCGCGTCATGACGAGAGAGGTCCTTTCATTATAATTGTCCTGTAAACTCCGATGCGTGCCTCTTCAATAAGAAGGAGCTAGCGTAATATATTACTCATGAAAATTCATATTTGCCAATAGAACTGTCGATTCGCTCTGTTTTATTTTCTCTGACTTGCAATGACATGTAACCAAAAGTTCTTGTGGAAGAGACCACTTCATAGTAATGTTAAATTTATTACATCATCATAGATGCCCTCCCCCATGAACCCCTCCCCCCGTGTAAGCTAGCCTTCGCCGACTGGAATCATCTTCAGGAATCCGCTTCTTTATGAAGAAGCCTTATCACCGATCTTAGCACAGATAACACAGTAGCGTATTTCCTTTTTTATACACGACGCAGCTGAAGAATTCATTCCAAAAACAAAATGCATCTCATTTAAAATACGGGTCCCCTGTTGCAATGAGCAGTGAAGACTGGCGCGAAGGAAGCAAAATAAAGCTTGGGGTTTGCTGCGTCGCTCCCCGACTGCGGTCAATATCATGGAATTTAGACTGGTGAAATTGCAGGGAAGGCACACGCAGAGACAGGCAAGGAGGGCAAGCTGGGATAAGTTTCTCTCGGGTATCACATCCTACACTCAAGTGTCTAAAGTGTGGAATGGCGTACGAAAGCTAAAGGGGCAGCTAATTCAGCCATTGCCCTAACTTGACGATCAAGGGAATAGCTTAGAAGACAAGGACAAAACCTTGGGTGACCACTTCGAGCATGCATCAAGCTCCACACGTTACAGAAGATCATTCCCTAAATATTAAAAAGTAGTTCGGCGGTAACTGGATCGTAAATGCCGTCCGAATGAACCATACAACCATCCTTCCATTATTGCCGAGCTTAGAGCTGCCTTGAGCACATGTAGAAACTCTGCATCGTGAGCAGATAGAATCATGTATGACATGATTAAAAACTTTTTCCGGCAGACAGATGACACTTCTGCTGCTTTTCAACTCTATCTGGGCGGCTGGATACCTCCAATCCTTATGGAAGGAAGCTATTGTTATTCTAGTCTTCAAGCTGGGTAAGGACGCTTCCTTGCCTGCAAGTGATCGCCCGTTAGCTCTTACAAGTTCCCTGTCTAAGCTTTCTGGGAGGTTGAGAGAGTGAACTTTAATGAGCACAAGCAGTTCAGTCGGCTGGGCCTAGGCCTCCCACGATGGGACGTCGAGGTCTTGCCTATTCGCCGCTTCATAGGCTTGCTGGGTCGCCCAGAGTTGGTCGTCGAGATGGGAGCTGCGCAGGGCGGCGTGCCATCTCGACGAGAGGGTCACGGGATTGAGGTCTGGGTATTGATGTTTGCACTCCTATAGCATGTGGGGAAATGTTGCTGATTCAGTTTTACACACCTTGCACGTCTAGCTCGGGTAGATGTCGGGGTATGTGGTGTGATAGCGTGTGGGGGAGGGGTATATTTGTCTGTAACGGGCGAAGGGCGGTTGCCTGTGCTCTGTTTAACTTGCGGTGAGGGTGGGGGAAGGTTCTTCTTGCGAGGTAAAATGTCTTCACAAGGTCGTTTTATCTTGTAAGGCGGTCGCGTCCTACGGGTGAACCTGCCCCGTCTCCGGCACGGTTGACTAGTCCTCGCGCTACAGAGTGTGTAACCTCGTTGAGGTTGGTGAGGTGTGGGTGGACAACGCCGGCGCGTGCTGGGATCCAGACGAGGGTGATTTGATTTTCAGACGAATGCGGGGCTTGTTGTAAGATACGGAGTGATTGCTGAGAAATACGAGCCTTGATGTAGTTGTTGATTGCTGCGCGAGAATCGCTCAGTATGGTGTGACAGGCTGGGTCAAGAGTGGCCAGGGCGATGGCCACTTCCTCAGCTGTCTCCGCATTTAGGGTAAGGATGCTGGCACCATGTCGGAGCAAGCCGCCTGCTGTGGTAACCGCCGCAAAGCACCGTCCATCTTGGTACTCAGCTGCGTCAACGAAGGTGACAACCGCGGTGTTGGCATAAGCTTTGATGAGGGAGGTAGCTCATGCCTTCCTGCGTTCTTTGTTTTGGTCTGGGTGCATGTTTTTCGGAATAGGGTCGACGTGTATCCATTGCTGAATGTCGCGTGGTATTGGGTGTTTGTCTCCATGTTGACGGTGGAAGGTGGTATCAAGCTTGGTTAGAATGCTGCGGCCCGTTTCCTTGAGGGTAAGCCGTTCTAGTTGAGATCGACGTTGGGCTTCGATTAACTCGTCTAGCGTGTTGTGGATACCTAATTGTAGTAGAAGTTCCGAGCTCGTGTGGTTGGGTAGCCCTAAGGCCTGCTTATAGGCTCCTCTGATGATGATGTCCAGGTAGTCTTTTCAGCTTTGTACCAGTTGAGAAAGGGTGCAACGTGAGTAATGTGACAGATGATAAAAGATTGGAAAAGGCGGATGAGGCTTTCTTCCTTCATACCCCCTCGTCGGTTGGTCACTCGTTTCAGCAGTCTGGATGTACTAGCGGTCTGTCGAAGGATCTTGGAGATAGCCGTAGAGTTAGCTCCGTTGGCTTCTATGGTCATAACAAGAACGCGGATGCTAGGGACCACAGGTATCGGTCTGCAATCCCTCAGGTCGAGCTTTAATTCCTTGTATTGGCGTTTATTCGTGGAGCCCCGTGGAGGGCGTCCGCGGAGTGTGGGGCGGTATAGGAGAATGTCCGACTTTTCACGGGAACAGCGAAGTTTCGTGCCTTCAAGATAATTTTCTACAACGTCAATGGCGTCTTGTAGGGCAGTTTCAATTTGGACGTCACTGCTCTTTGAAGCCCAGATTGTAATGTCATCGGCGTATATGGTGTGTTCAATGTCGTCGAGTTTTTGTAGTTCTTGTGCTAATCCGAACATGACCAGATTAAACAGGATTGGGGAAATGAAAGAGCCTTGCGGTGTGCCCGTGCTGCCGAGGGAGAGTTCCTCCGATCGAATGTCTCCGACCGGCAGGAAGGCCTTTCGATTGGATAGAATGTCTCTTACGTAGTTGTAAGTGGGTTCTCCAAGGTTGAGCAAGGAGATGCGTTCAAAGATGGTGGAGTGCCTTATGTGATCGAAGGCGCACTCGAGGTCGAGACTCAAGATCGCCTTCGTGTGAGGGAATTTTCCATCTAGCATTTCATGCTGAAGTTTAAGCATAGCGTCTTGGGTGGAAAGATGCTGTCTAAAGTCAATTATCGAGTGGGGGCAAGCAGATGTGTCTTCAAGATGAGTGTTTACACGGGTTAGGAGTGCGTGCTCCATGACCTTGCCTACACATGAAGCATGAAGTTAGCGATATGGGCCGGAGATTGGCGAGGCTAGATGGCTTACCGGGTTTGGGGATCAGAAATATTTTGGCCGTTTTCCATGTCCGAGGAATAGATCGCTGGCGCGAGCAGTTGTTGAGGTATTCAGTGAGTTGTTGCACCTATGGGTCATCTAGATTTCTTAGTGTTTTATTCGTAACACCATCTGGGCCTGGCGCCGGACGGCTGTTCAGCTTGCGCAGGGCAGCTTGAATCTCTGTCACGCTGAAATTTTCATCAAGGGCAGGGTTTGAGGTCCCTGTGTATTGCCCGTGACGTTGACTGGGCCCAGATGGGATGTACTATTGACATAAGCTATTCTTAACGTGGTCCTGGCCATGCGTCATGCTATCTATGAATAAAAGCTTGGTGAGGAGATTTTGTTGATATGAGCGGGTGGTGGTGCTATCCATCAAATGTTTCAGGATTTTACACGAGTGAGGGTGGTGGAGTTGCCCGTCTAGAGAGTGACAGAGCTCTGTCCTAAGCTTTCTGAAACAAAAAGTGATTAATCGTCGACTCACACATTTCCTTGAACTGAAAAATGTGCTTTATCTCTATCAGTGTGGCTTAATACAAGGGCGGTCGACATCTGATGATTTTGTGCGCATTGAAGGATATGTCATATCTTTTTATATCTCCTCCCCCCCCGCGCCATGTCTCCTTGTATATAGACGCGTTAATTAACAGCATTAAACAGTTGGCAGCTTGCGCTACAAATGACCACGTCCTTGCCTTCACTTAAAATTGTCAGTGTAACACTAAGCGCAATATAATCATGAGCGTTCACCAACTAGCCCCCTTCATTGCTTTATTAAATTGGAGGATATATTCGTGATGTATTTGTAGATAAATAGTTTTTCTTATCTATATTCCTTGATATGGAGAAGGCGTATGACACAACGTGGCGTTAAGGGAACTTGCGAGATTTGTCGGGAATGGGTATCCGTGGAAATACGTTAAACATACTAAAAAGCTATTTGTCCAATCACACCTCACGCGTTAAAATCGGCCACGTACTGTCGCGATCTTTTATACAAGAAACTGTTGTAGTGCAAGGAGGCGTGCTTGGCTGCACGCTCTTTATCGCAAAGATGAACATGCTTCGGGCTGTATTACCACCAGCAGTTTTTTATTCCATCTATGCAGACGACATACAAAGAGGTTTCAAATCCTGCAACTTTCCAGCGTGTGAAAGACAAGCACAACAGGGCTTGAACAAAGTGTCTTAATGGCCAGACCAAAACCTATTTAAAGTGAACCCCAACAAATGTTCTTGTGTGCTTTTCACAACAAAGAAAGGGCTCATTGCAGATCCCAATATCAATATGTATGGACAACAAATACCAGTGAATAACGATCACATGTTGCAAGGCACAATAACTGACTCTAAACTAACTTTAATTTCCCACGTAAAATGTGTCAAGGTGAAATGCATAAATACAATGAATTTACTGAAAGCTTTATCCCACACAACGTGGGGCAGCGACAGCAATTGTTTATCGAATCTTTACAAGAGCCTCATTTGATGGTGATTGGACTAAGGTGCCGTGATCTATCATTCTGCCGCCCCGAGCGCGCTAAAAATGCTGGATCGCGTCCACCATCTAGATATCCGGCTGGCCACTGGCGCTGTCATAACAAGTCCCATTGAATGTTTATCATCATCATCATCATCATCATCATCATCATGATCAGCCTGGTTACGCCCACTGCAGGGCAAAGGCCTCTCCCATACTTCTCCAACTGCCCCGGTCATGTACTAATTGTGACCATGTTGACCCTCCAAACTTCCTAATCTCATCTGCCCACCTAACTTTCTGTCGCCCCCTGCGGCGCTTCCCTTCCCTCGGAATCCCCATCTGTAACCCTTAATGACCATCGGTTATCTTCCCTCCTCATTACATGTCCTGCCCATGCCCATTTCTTTTTCTTGATTTCAACTAAGATGTCATTAACGCGCGTTTGTTCCCTCACCCAATCTGTTCTTTTCTTATCCCTTAATGTTACACCTATCATTCTTCTTTCCATAGCTCGTTGCGTCGTCCTCAATTGAAGTAGAACCCTTTTCGTAAGCCTCCATGTTTCTGCCCCGTACGTGAGTACTGGTAAGACACAGCTGTTATAAACTTTTCTCTTGAGGGATAATGGCAACCTGCTGTTCAGGATCTCAGAATGCCTGCCAAACGCACCCCAGCCCATTCTTATTCTTCTGATTATTTCACTCTCATGATCCGGATCAGCAGTCACTACCTGTCCTAAGTAGATGTATTCCCTTACCACTTCCAGTGCCTCGCTACCTATCGTAAACTGCTGTTCCCTTCCGTGACTGTTAAACATTACTTTAGTTTTTCGCAGATTAATTTTTAGGCCCACCCTTCTGCTCTGCCTCTCCAGGTCAGTGAGCATGCATTGCAGTTGGTCCCCTGAGTTACTAAGCAAGGCAATATCATCAGCGAAGCGCAAGTTACTAAGGTATTCTCCATTTACTCTTATCCCCAATTCTTCCCAATCCAGGTCTCTGAATACCTCCTGTAAACATGCTGTGAATAGCATTGGAGAGATCGTATCTCCCTTCCTGACGCCTTTCTTTATCGGGATTTTGTTGCTTTCTTTATGGAGGACTACAGTGGCTGTGGAGCCGCTATAGATATCTTTCAGTATTTTTATGTACGGCTCGTCTACACCCTGATTCCGCAGTGCCTCCATGACTGCTGAGGTTTCGACTGAATCAAACTATATATCTATATCAAGCTATATATAATGGTTGGTTATATTCCGCACATTTCTCTATCACCTGATTGATAGTGAGAATATGATCTATTGTTGAGTAGCCTTTACGGAATCCTGCTTGGTCCTTTGGTTGACGGAAGTCTAAGGTGTTCCTGATTCTATTTGCAATTACCTTAGTAAATACTTTGTAGGCAACGGACAGTAAGCTGATCGGTCTATAATTTTTCAAGTCTTTGGCGTCCCCTTTCTTATGGATTAGAATTATGTTAGCGTTCTTCCAAGATTCCGGTACGCTCGAAGTCATGAGGCATTGCGTATACAGGGTGGCCAGTTTGTCTAGAACAATCTGCCCACCATCCTTCAACAAATCTGGTGTTACCTGATCCTCCCCAGCTGCCTTGCCCCTTTGCATAGCTCCCAAGGCTTACCTGACTTCTTCCGGCGTTACTTGTGGGATTTCGAATTCCTCTAGACTATTCTCTCTTCTATTATCATCGTGGGTTCCGCTCGTACTGTATAAATCTCTATAGAACTCTTCAGCCACTTGAACTATCTCATCCATATTAGTAATGATATTGCCGGCTTTGTCTCTTAACGCATACATCTGATTCTTGCCAATTCCTAGTTCCTTCTTCTCTGCTTTTAGGCTTCCTCCGTTCCTGAGAGCTTGTTCAATTCTATCCATATTATACTTCCTTATGTCAGCTGTCTTACGCTTGTTGATTAACTTCGAAAGTTCTGCCAGTTCTATTCTAGGTGTAGGGTTAGAGGCTTTCATACATTGGCGTTTCTTGATCAGATCTTTCGTCTCCTGCGATAGCTTACTGGTATCCTGTCTAACAGAGTTACCGCCGACTTCTATTGCACACTCCTTAATGACGCCCACAAGATTGTCGTTCATTGCTTCAACACTAAGGTCCTCTTCATGAGTGAAAGCCGAATACCTGTTCTGTAGCTTGATCTGCAATTCCTCTATTTTCCCTCTTACCGCTAACTCATTGATCGGCTTCTTATGTACCAGTTTCTTCCGTTCCCTCCTCAAGTCTAGGCTAATTCGAGTTCTTACCATCCTGTGGTCACTGCAGCGCACCTTACCGAGCACGTCCACATCTTGTATAATGCCAGAGTTAGCGCAGAGTATGAAGTCTATTTCATTTCTAGTCTCGCCGTTCGGGCTCCTCCACGTCCACTTTCGGCTATCCCGCTTGCGGAAGAAGGTATTCATTATCCGCATATTATTCTGTTCCGCAAACTCTACTAATAACTCTCCCCTGCTATTCCTTGTGCCTATTCCTAGTGCCTAATGTTTATACGTAGAATCAAATAAGTGGTGACTCCATCTACAGAGAGCATACATAAGCCTAACATATTTTATGAAAGTTGGTTCCAATCGTCAACATCCGTGTTCTGATACTATTAACGATGTGACATGTGCTACACTTTTTTTGTAATCGCCCCTCTGTAAGAGAGCCTTTTCACTGTGCGTGAGGGAGCTTAACGTTGAAATGAATGTACACTCCGCGAACGTTGTCTAATACCTCCAGCTAAGCTGCTACCGCCTCGGGAGTGGCAACTGAGGGAATGTGATATACATTTTCTAAAAGTTACAAAGCAGTGCCATATATAGAAATCTGGTTGCATTTCCTAGAAATCTAGTACAAGCACTCCTGCAAAGAGTTTTACTCAGATGCACCGAAGTCCTATGCCGGAGGGCAATATGCAGCCGTCGCTCCATATTTCTCGGAATCCGATGTACTCCATCCGGAAACAAGTATCTTTACGGCTAAGGCCTACGCACTCTCGTCGGCTGTGTTTCGCAGAAGAAAATCAATAGTCCAAAAAGCAGTTATGTATACACAGGCCCTAAGCGTCGTGGAGGCCTTGATGTCACTCTGTAAGCACAAAAATCAATTACTTAGTGATCTCTATTCCGTTCTGTGTAGAGAGTATGTATCTAACCAGCATGTCATTATATTATTACGATATCATCGAGCGATGCTCAAGGGACGAGCCGCAGCGAGAACGACGAAGAAGTTTGTCGGTGCCCTTCGCACGAGCGAGTGTCTGTGTGGCTGCCTGGCTCCAGTGTAAATAGCGTGTAAATAGCATCTTTCGTCTATGTATTTCCACACGTAACATCTCTGGTGGAGGTCAGCGATCCCCGTTCTCACCAGGGAACTCCGGAGTGGTCGGCACACCGAGCTTGTCACCATGCATCCCGGTGATGAGCCCGCCTCTGCAACGGCTTCGGCTTGTCCGACTGCTCCAATCATCATGGTTGCCCCACATCGTGACCCAGGTGTGTTCTCTTGCCTGGAGGGACAGGATGTCGATGACTGGGTCAAGCTCTATGAACACGCCAGTGCTAATAACAGGTGGGACCCAACGATTATGCTCGCCAATGTCATCTTTTATCTCGGCGGCACCCCACGCGTATGGCACCAAACGCATGATGACAAAATAACCAGTTAGGACAGTTTTAAAGAAAAGCTACGGGAGCTGTTCGGTTACCCCATTGGGCGCAAGGCTGCCGCGAGAAAAGCTCTTGCGTCTCGTGTTCAGTCATCTACAGAGCCATGCGTTACCTACGTCCTCGACGTCTTGGCTCTATGCCGCAAAGCTGTTGACAATAGGTCCGAAGCAGATAAAGTGGCACATGGGCTAAAAGGCATCGCCGACTACGCTTTCAATTTGCTTGTTTTCGGCAACGTCTCGACTATCGACGCCATTATTAAAGAATGCCGTCGCCTTGAACAGGATAAGAGCCGCCGTATCTCACACCACATTGCGCGGCTACCCAACACTGCTGATACGTCGACATGTGAGGGTCGGCCGCGTCAGACTACCACCTGTGATGATGTCACCCGTATTGTTCGCCACGAACTCGAGGCCGCCTGTTCGCCAGCCTTCTCCATGATGCCTCCCGATCCGCCAGCAACCACCATTGCGATGATTCAGGCCGTCGTCAGACAAGAATTTCAAAACATGGGGCTGAACACCGTGTGTTCCCCGTCTCAACCTAGCGTTCCCCAGTTATGTTACGGCCTTCCTCGTCCCCGGCAGTCCTTTCTGCCACATCTCGCCGCAACCCGTCAGAATGGCGTACCTCTGATGACAGACCGATCTGCTTCCACTGCTGTCGCATCGGCCACGTCGCCCGTCACTGCCGCCACCGATGGCCACCACCTCCTCGGACTTACACCGCCACTTATTCCTGCACTTTTGGACCTTCTGTACCCTATGCCACCCGCCATGAACCCACTACCGCTGATGACCCTGCTCCGAACCTTCGCTACAGCCGCTCGCCCTCACCTCGACGCCACCAGTCTCGTTCGCCCCAACCCGGCCGCTTCTCATCGCCGCCTATCGCCTCCCGGATCCAGCCGGAAAACTAGGCACTGCAGGTTCTGGAGGTGAAGCTGGGTTGTCGACCCTGTCCTCAAATCCTCTGCTCATGTTACCTAATAACCGAAACCTTCTTGACGTTGACGTTGACGACTATCCTGTCACGGCACTCATCGATACAGGAGCACATCTTTCTATTATGAGTGCTGCCTTTCGACGACGACTGAACAAGCTCCTCACCCCAGCGTCAGCGCGCATCGGGCGCGGTGCGGATGGCGGTACTGTGCCTATCATCGGCATGTGTGTGGCACGTGTCAGCATCGCCGGCCTCCACACTCCTGTCCTCTTCACCGTAATTGCTCATTGCCCACACGACCTCATTCTCGGCCTCGATTTTCTGTCCGCCCATTCCGCTCTTATTGACTGCTCTTCCAGTACTCTTTGCCTTGAGTTGCCGATGCTCGTAGAACCTTCTGACGCACCCCACTGCCGCTTACGCTCCACCGGCTTTCTTCGCCTGCCGCCTTTGGGCGGTTGCAAAGTTCCGTCCTTACCTTTACGGTCGCCCTTCTTCCGTAGACACCCACCACCATGCTCTCTGGTGGCTGTCATCGCTAAAAGATCCTACAGGCCGGCTTGGTCGATGGGCTTTGAGGCTACAGGAATTTCCACATACCGTGATATACAAGTCTGGCCGCCTGCACCAAGACGCTGACAGTTTGTCGCGTTACCCTGTTGACGACTCTGACTCCTCCGGTAGAGTCAGTGCTTCTTGCGTATTCTCTGTATCCCAGCTGCTTGATTTCGCCGACGAGCGACACCATGACGCCTACATCAGAGCACTCATCGACCGTTTTGAACACTCTCCGGCCGATGCTGCTCTACGCCTCTTCATCCTCCGCGACGGTACTCTGTACCGTCGTAACCTTCATCCGGACGGCTCTGAGTTCCTGCTTGTAATACCTAAACACCTCCGCTCCACCGTTCGAGAAGAGCTTCATTGCGCACCAACGGCAGGACACCTCAGCGTATCTCGAACCTATGACCGTGTACGTTCCGTACAACGTTACGTCGCCGCTTCTGAACTTTGCCAACGACGCAAGAAGCCTTCCTAGCTCCCCGCTGGTTACCTGCAGCCGCTCGACATCCCTGCCGAGCCCTTCCATCGTGTCGGCTTGGATCTTCTCGGCCCATTTCCGGAATCCACATCAGGAAACAAGTGGTTTGCAGTCGCGGCGGGCTACGCGACCCGCTACGCCGTAACCCGTGCTTTTTCCACCAGTTGCGCAACTAATGTTGCGGACTTCCTCCTACATGATATCATTTTGATGCATGGTGCTCCGCGTCAATTGCTTACAGACCGCGGCCACACCTTTTTGGCCAAAGTCATTGACGACATCATGCGTGCCTGCTCAATACAGCACAAATTTACCACCTCCTACCACCCCCAAACGAACGGCCTCACTGAGCGCTTGAACCGCACCCTTACAGACATGCTATCCAAATACGTTTCAGACGACCACCGTGACTGGGACCTGGCTCTACCTTACATTACCTTTGCATACAACTCTTCCTGTCTCGAAACTGCTGGCTTTTCCCATTTTACCTCTTGTATACCCGCAAACCAACGCTACCACTGGACACTGTGCGTTCGTCTGCCACAACTTCAACTAGCGATTATGCCCGTCATGCAATCGCCCATGCTGACCATGCTCGCCAACTTGCGCGCGCTCGTCTACAAGTGTCTCAAGACAAGCAGAAACAACGCTACGACCTCCGTCACCGTGATGTCTATTTTGTGCCCGGCGCTCTCGTGTTGCTTTGGTCACCATCGCGTAAAGTTGGCCTTTGTGAAAAACTGCTTTCCTGTTACACAGGCCCATATCGCGTGATACGCAAAGTGACCGATGTCACCAATGAAATCGTTTTAGACACGCCCACTACGTCCTCCGCTGTGACAACCAGTGACATTGTCCACGTTGCCCGACTCAAGCCCTGCAACTCTCCATGCACCTTGGATATTTAACAGCACCGTGACGGTGCTTTTGCCGCCGGGGGGTAATATTACGATATCATCGAGCGATGCTCAAGAGAGGAGCCGCCGCGACAACGACGAAGAAGTTGGTCGGTGCCCTTCGCGCGAGCGAGTGTCAGCCTGGCAGCCTGGCTCCAGTCTAAAAAGCGTGTAAATTGCATCTTTCGTCTGTGTCTTTCCACACGTAACAATATGCTGGGTGCCTGGCCATAGAGGTATCGAGGGTAACGTTCAGGCGGACGAGATAGCCACGTCCATTTCATCGCATGCTGTACATCCTACCGCTGCTGTACCTGTCACAGATCTGAGGCTTTTTAGGAAAGAAACTGCCAAACCGCTGGCAAAGCATGTGGGACGTGAAAACAAATAATAGGTTGCGCGTAGTAGAGTCCCAGCTAGGCGTATGGCCCTCCGCTACAAAATCACGCAATACAGATGTCCTATTCTGTCGTCTCAGAAGAGGGCACACGCTTGTTACCCATAATTTTCTACTCACCGGAAATGAACCTCCAACCTGTGGTGAATGCGGGGAGAAGCCGACCGTCCTCCACGGCCTCCTGGAGTTTCGGGGAAGCGAATCTGAGAGAGAGGCACTTTCCCTTAGCATATCGCAGCACATTCTTCTTCACCCTGTGATGTTTCTCGGACAAGAACCGTTGTGTGATACTAATACAGTCTTTGGTTTCCTGAAAGATTTCCTGTTGTATTACATGTTATTAGCCCCATACATTCATAGCGCTTCCTCGCTTCAGAGAATGCCACTACGATAGTAGTATTGTATTTCACATGGCTCCAGGCTCTTGTGTTTCAAGGGCTCTGGTGAGGCTGTAGTGCTGTAGTCAATTTTTTACAGCTAAGCGGTATACCCCTACCGTCCAACGAAATTTTCGTGTCATTCTGGTAAGCAAAAAACTCCTGATACGTGGCCGATCCCAGAGACATTGCAATGCCGGGCCGACCCACAGCGGAAATGAAGCAGGCGTAAAGCACTCCCGATACGGGGGCCAATCCCGATTATATTGTTACGGTGAAGGGAACGAAGAAGTTGAATTGGACTCGACGAAGACGAAGTCTGGCAGTTGCCTGAACGCCATATACGCCAGCTGTAAATACACATTATTTTACACTCGTGGGCCTGCTTTTTTCCTGCAACATTTTGGTGGAAGGTGCGGGGTACAATCACGGAACTTCGCAGCGGACGTCATCTGCCTGCCGCCACAGTGGTAAATTAACCGATTCAAGCCACAACGCCTCAGCAGCCCGCGCCAACGGTCATCCTCACTCATCCGCGGGATCCGGGGACATGTTGTGGCACGGACAAAGCCGACGTTGAGGACTGGCTTACGATGTACGAACGAGTGTGCGACAACAACAGGTGGGATCCAACAATGACGCTAGCAAACGGGATGTTTCATCTAAGAGGAACTGTGAGGCAATGGTACGACACACACGAAGCTGACCTAACGAGCTGGGATATCTGCAAAGAAAAAATGCGAGACCTGTTTGTCAGACCTGTCGGTCGTCAGCTGGCACCAAAAAAGAACTTGCGTGTCGCGCTCAGACGTCCACAGAATCCTATGTCATCTACATACAGGATGTGCTGGCCCTCTGTCGCAA
Source organism: Dermacentor andersoni (assembly GCF_023375885.2). Lineage (NCBI taxonomy): Eukaryota > Metazoa > Arthropoda > Arachnida > Ixodida > Ixodidae > Dermacentor > Dermacentor andersoni. The sequence continues at coordinate 89,951,999 of NC_092820.1, read as the reverse complement.
GGCTGATAACAACATGACCGAGGCAGACAAAATTGGCCACATACTGAAAGGTATTGCAGACGATGCCTTCAATCTCCCGATGTGTAAGGATTGTGCCACTGTGATACAATTATAAAGGAGTGCTGGCGCTTCCAACAAGCGAAGGGCCGCCGCGTCGCTCAAATTTTCGAACGATTGCCCAATACCAACGCGACATCTTCTTGCGAAGACCCGCCGCGGTTTGTTCAGCCAACAGGACCGGAAGATATCACGCGCATTGTTCGCCTTGAGCTTAAGGACATGGCTCCCGCTCCTGTTTGTTCCGACTGTCGGGAAAGCGTTCGCGCTATCTCCCTTATACAAGCGGTCGTTCGGAGGAAATAACAAGTTTGGGCCTTCCATCTCTCTGCTCGGTCTGCCATACAAACACCTACCAGATTTCTCCGGTCACTCGCTCCCAGACGCAAAGCTTTCCTCCACTCGGTCGCAACCCAGCTGACAGGCGCACAGCGGATGATAAACCTATCTGTTTTAATTGTTCCGGTATTCGACACATCGCCCGTCATTGCAGCAACTGGCCTTCGTCTCCTTGGTGGTCGTCTCCGATTCACTACCGCCAAGTACCAGACAATCGTGCTTTCTCGCCCTATACGCCGACTAGGAACACCAACGCCGACAGTGCTCCAGTAAGATCCAGCCGCTCCCCGTCTCCGCCAGGTCGTAGGTCCCATCCGACTCTCTTTCACCGCTCTTCGTCCCCTTCTGCAACCGGTCGCTTCGCTTCCGGAAACTAGGCGGTGCAGCTCCCGGAGGTGAAGCTGCAACTCCGACCCGGCCTACAAATCCTCTGTTGACCCTGTCTACATGTTGAAACCAACTGGACATTGAAATTGATGGCGTTCCTGTTAGATCGCTCGTTGATACAGAAGCGCAGCTTTCAGTTATTAGCGCTGCTCTCCGCCGAAGGTTCAAAAAGGTTCTGACACCCGCCGTATCGTGCACTGTGCGAGTCGCCGATGGGAGTACTTCACCTGTCCTTGGAATGTGCACAGCACGTGTGACCATTGTGGGCCATTATACCGTTGTTCTGTTTATCGTCCTTGAACACTGTCCACACGACCTAATTCTCGGCCTCGACTTCCTTTCTAAACAGTCTGCCCAAATTGACTGCTCCGCAGGTGTTGTACAGTTGGATCTGCCGCTTCCTGCCGACGCAACAACTTGTGCTTCACACCGCTTATGTTCTGCTGAGTTTGCAAGGCTGTCTCCACAGGCGGCTACAAATGTCTTCCTGACGCCCTGTCCTCCCGTACCTGATGGCGAGTACGTGGTATCGCCGCTTACTGACGTGGTTTTCTCGCGCAGTATTGCCCTACCGAGCACCTTAATTCGGATCCGCGAAACCTGCGCTCGTGTGCCCATCCTTAATTTTGGATTTTCGTCCCGTGTGCTGCCACACGGTATCGCCATAGCGGATATCACTCCTTCGGAAGAATTTGAGATTTCTTCCTTGACCTCTGAATGCTCTGAATCGACACCTGCGGACAATGTTTCTAAGATGATCGCCCATGGCCTTCCTTCCGAGCAAACAGCTCTTCGTCACCTCCTGTCATCGTTTCAGGACATCTTTGCTTTGGACGAGCGTCCACTTGGCCGACATCTGTAGTCACGCATCGCATCAACACCAATGACGCCAGCTCCATTCATAGGCGGCCATATCGTCTCTCCGCAACAGAAACGGCCATCATACAGAAAGAGATAGACATGATGATGGACAAGGACATCATTGAACCTTCCAGTAGCCCGTGGGCATCACCGGTAGTCTTAGTAAAGAAAAAAGACAACTCGTGGCGCTTCTGCGTTGACTACCGTCACCTCATCAGGATAACAAAGAAGGATGTTTATTCCCTGCCGCACATTGACGACGCTCTTGACTGCCTGCACGGATCCAATACTTTTCATCAATTGACCTCCCATTAGATGGACCGCGAGAAAACCGCCTTCGTCACACCGGACGGTCTGTACCAATTTAAAGTCATGCCCTTTGGATTATGCAATGCGCCACCTACATTCGAGTGCATGATGGGCTCTCTCTTGCACGGCTTCAAGTGGTCTACATGCCTCTGTTACCTCGACGATGTGATTGCATTTTAGCCAAACTTTGAGAGCCACCTGCGGCGCCTCACAACCATACTCTCCTTGTTTCTCAGGGCTGGCTTTCAGCTAAACTCCTCCAAGTGCCATTTCGGTCGCCGTGAAATTAACATGCTCGGCCCTCTCGTAAAGGCCGCCGGAATCCAACCTCATCCACAGGAAGTTCACGCCGTGCGCAATTTTCCTTTGCCTTGTTCAACAAACGATGTCCGTAGTTTTCTGCGCTGATGCTCTTATTTCTGGCGATTCGTGAGAACTTTTGCCGGCATCGCTCATCCTCTCACTGACCTTCTTAAGAAAGACGTCTCTTTCTCTTGGGGACCACTGCAGGCGAAAGCCTTTTCTACCCGGATTGAACGGCTTACAACTTCCCCAATTCTGTCACACTTTGACCCTTCTGCGCCCACTGAAGTATGAACTGACGCAAGTGGTCATGGCATTGGTGCTGTCTTCGCTCAGCGTCAACAGGGCCAAGACCGTGTCATCGCTTACGCTAGCCGCCTTCTTTCCACGCCCGAGCGAAATTAATACATTACTGAGAGAGAATGTCTCGCGCTCGTATGGGCGGTCGCGAAATTGCGGCCGTACCTTTTCGGTCGCAGCTTCGGCGTCGTAACTGATCATCACAGCCTCTGCTGGCGCTCTTCTTTGAAGGACCCAACTGGACGACTTGCACTTTGGGCATAGCGTCTAGAAGAATATACCTTTTCTATTATGTATAAGTCAGGACACCTGCATAAAGACGCTGACTGCCTGTCTGTCCCGCAATCCCGTGGATCACCCGGACGATACTGATGCAGACTCGGACGTCAGTGTTCCATCCATCTCCGGCTTCCTCCATATTGGCGACCAGCAGCGCAACGATCCTGTTCTTCGAACACTTGTGGAACGCCTAAGCTCCTCGCCCAATGACCCATCCTTCAGGGTATTCACCTTGCGCGATGGAACTTTATACTGTCGTAGCGTTTGTCCTGAAGGCCCCGAGCTACTCCTTGTCGTTCCAAGCACCTTCGACAGGCCAGCAACTTCACGACGCTCCTACAGCTGGACATCTGGGCATCACTCGTAGATACGACCGCCTGCGGCACCGCTTCTTCTGGCCCAGCATTTATCGCTCTGTGCGCCGGTATGTCGCTTCTTGCGACCTGTGTCAGCGCCGGAAGACGCCTGCTATGCCTCCCGCTGATTTTCTTCAACCAATTGATATCCCTACAGAGCCTTGCTTCCGTGTGGGCCTAGACCTCCTTGGCCACTTTCCAATTTCCATCGAAAGAAACAAATGGATAGCTGTAGCAACCGATTATTCCATGACATGTGCCATCGCACGAGCGCTACCAACCAGCTGCGCTGCAGATGTCGCTGACTTCTTACTATACGACGTCATCCTGCACCACGGCACCCCTCGCCAGTTGCTGACGGATCGCGGCCGCTACTTTTTATCGAAGGTCGTCGATGATCTGCTCCGCTCCTGCTCTACAGAATACCAGATTGCTACCCCGTACCACCCTGAAACGAACGGCCTCACCGAGTGACTAAACCGCACGCTAACTGAAATGCTGGCCATGTACGTTTCCGACGATCACCGTGACTGGGACGTCGCTTTACCATAGATCACTTTCGCATACCACTTGTCCCGACACGGCACTGCCGGATTTTCACCATTTTACTTTTTGTTAGGCCGCCACCCCACCTTGCTCTTTGACACGTTGCTACCCTCCGCAGTACAATCACCCAGCACTGGTTACGCTCGCGATGCTATTGACGTAGCCGCCCAGGCCCGAGATGTCGCCCGTCATCGCCTCACAGTCTCGCAAGCTTCTCAAAAGCGACGCTACGACCTTCGGCACCGAGGCTACCATTTTCCACCTGGTTCCTTCATCCTCCTCTGGACGCCTTCACGTCGCATCGACTTGTCGGAAAAACTACTTTCCCGTTATTCTGATCCGTACCAGATCTTACGCCAACTGTCCGACGTGACATACGAAATCACCCCAGTCGGTCAGCCTTTAGTGCATCCCGAAGTCAGCAGCGATGTTGTTCACGTCGCAAGGCTCAAGCTCTATGTCCCCCCCATTAAGTGAGGCTCTATAACTTGCACCGGGACGGAGCTACTCCGCCAGGAGGGTGATGTTACGGTGAAGGGAACGAAAAAGTATTATTCCACTAGACGAAGACGAAGTCTGGCAGTTGCCTGAACGCCATATACGCCAGTTGTAAATATACATTATTTTACACTCGTGGGCCTGCTTTCTTCCTGCAACAATATTGCAATACCGGCCCCACCCGCGGCAGATGGGAAGCAGGTGTTAAGTGCTACACATACGTGAGACATTCCCGAAGATAGTGAAATACAGGCCCGACCCGCGGCGGAGTTGAAGCAGGCGTTATGCACTCCCCATACGTGGGCCGATCCCGCAGATAATTCAATGCCGGGTTAATGCAAATTTTGGACGAACAAAGGCGTCATGACAACTATGTTACTAAGCCTGTAAGATCATGATGACGTGACGAAGATGACACAACGAGAGTCGGATGACGAAGCTAGACTGACGGCAATGACGCCACGACAGCTGTGTGACGACGACTTCACAATGACTTTATGCCGACGACGGCAGGATGAGAGTCGAATTACAAAACTCATTGACGACCATGAGGGTAGCACAACCAAGAAAAGAAGCCTGGTGGTCCAAGCTGTTATACAACGTGGGGCACTGGGTTGGCGTAGAAGGCGTGACGACAACTGAATGGTGAGAGTCAGATCACGAAGCGGCAATGATTATCATGGAATGAACATGACAGCATCGCGACCTCAATCACCTACCTGGTGGTCCAAGCTGGTGAACGGCTTTGCACATTAGATCTGCGTAATAGGCTAGAAAATAGATACATAGGCTCAAAATGACTGAAGTAGGCAAATAATTCTAATGACTTAAAAAGGGAGGGGCCAGGACCACAAAAAAAGACTTTAAAGCATTTTAACATTTTGGTTTCCTTACGGGAGCATTGCTCAGAAGGAGTAAAAACCGGCACAGCGGCGCTTTTGCGCATGTTATGGTTAAGCGTTTTGGTATCTATGGGCGTAAGATTGCCGTCGTTGCGATGAAGGGTGCGTGGTGCGGTTGTCATTAATGACTCCATGTAAAGGCGTCGAGATTGCTTCATGTCGTCCTCAGTCGGACATGCGTCGCCCCAATTGACAGTATAATATTTAGATGCGCTGTGCTCTGCCACGACATTGGACGCCACAAAGGAACGACGTCAATAAACATGTTGCTTTGGATTCCCTGACAGAGGTTGCATTGATAGCGTTTCGATGATCTTTGTCTAGTGCTGCTTCTAGTTATGGCATCGGTGTCACTCATTGTACAAGTAAACTTGTATTAGTCCCGTCCCGCCCCCTTTGCTGGATAGTTCGACTTGAGTACTAAACCTTTATGTTGTAGTTCATGTTAGCATTATATTGTTTTTCAATTCCGTGGCATGACGCCACGACAGCTGTGTGACGACGACTTCACAATGATTTTATGCCGACGACGGCAGAATGAGAGTCGAAAGTATAAGAGTATATATATATATATATATATATATATATATATATATATATTGCCACCATGCGCTACGTATTTTGCATATTTGTAGGCGGGGTGACCATTTCGAAGTTTTACAGAATCTTCACTAGGTGATTGTATCAGATAGCATAGTTAGATTCCTTAAGCAGGAACATTCGTTGAGGCGGAAGTTACAAGCACGAAAAAATTGAGGCATATAATGAACTAGTTCGAAGAAATTATTTAATTATTACATTACATCCATATTGCCATTAAAATTGTAGCTTTAGTTTGCGTGGCATGTCCACTAGGAACGATTTTAATATTTCGTGTGTTTCTAGATGTGCACCATGAGATTCGAGGTAAAAGTGTGCAGTTGTTCCTCTTACGCCATTTACGAAACCGCTCTTTCATATATTAATAGATCAAACCAAGTGAAAAAAAACCATGTATTTCGTCAGATATTTTGGCCAGGAATATCTGAAAACTTGCGTCTTCCTGAAAAAACAATTCCATGTCGGCGCGCCTTGCAAGCTCACCGGCTACTGTTTGTAAATTGCGATATGTGCTGTAATAAAGAATCTAGCTAAAAGGTGTATTTTCATTTCTTTTATTACGTATTTAGATTTCTTGTGGAGTTATTGCTTACTTGTGTGTGTGTTCCTGCTGTAGTAATGAAAATATGCGATGAGTCACAGGTGATCTGAAAAATTCTTTGTTACTAAAAATACTCCACTTTTATATTTTAGAGAAATGTGTGGTTTTAATTCATATACAACTTTCACCTTTTCATGAAATCGTCATTTGTCTTCTGTCTCTGTGTTTCGGGAATTTTATAAGTCTGGGATATTGGGAACTTCAAAATTAGCGTTTGGAAACGTCAAGAACATGAGTTATTGAACTTTTCTATTTTTCAATTCCGATGCCTGTTGTCGTTCTTTTACTGTTGAGTTCTGTTTTCCTGTTTTTCTTTCCTTTTTACTTTCTTTACTTATGTGTTACAAATAGATCTTTTCGGGGATTTTTTTCTTTCTTATCAAGTATTTTTCTTTTAGGGCTTCCTTATTCTCAGATTTTTCTTTGCTTAGTTCCTTTTTCGACGCAGGATATTTCTACTGTTGTGTTGTCTATGTTGTTGCTTTGTTTATATAGTTTTTTTCCGCTTTGCGTATTCTTCATGGATGCAATATAGCCCATTTTAATCACTATCAGTACAAGAGACCGATGAATAAATGAGAACAGGAAATAACACAATATCTACAGCATCTCCCAGCTAACATGGACCAAGATTTTAAAAGGACTCAAGAGCTCTAGAGAAATCGTACTGGGCTGCTTCATAGTAGCCGAAGTCGTATGTACTTAAGGCCAGCATTTTTTTCATCACGAAGTATGAATAATTTCTTTTAATTAGTAACATTTTTTATTATTGCTTCAATCGCAAATATCTCAATTACAAAGTTGTAAGGCACCCTAAATAGCCTCCCACTCACGCATTCATTCTGTGCTGAAGTGGTACTGGTTGTTTTTTCAAAGAAAAAAACTAAAGCTTGCGAAATACGAAATAGATGAGCACTCGCACGCCACTACTCAAGCGCCTGCAAGCAACCATTGAAATATATACGGCTGCATACTCTTATCGCCGTATTGTACGAGGCTCCGCAATGCCTATCAATACGTCAGCGGCGTGTTCTCCTCATTCCGCGACCATCACATAGCGTGAAGCCCTGTATCGAGCTCGTCGAGTATCGATACTATCGCGTATCGAGTAAAGTCGTGTATCTGTGGCTATTCTCTTGGGAGCGCTTGAGTCGCGGCGCGCGAGCACCTCTCTATTTCGTATTTTGGATGTTCCGCGCGCTTTTGTTTTTTTATCGTAAAAAACAATGAGGCAAAGCTGAGCACTAAACAAATGTTTCATTCGGAGGTTATTTGAGGTGCCGAACAACTTTGTAATTGATATGTTTGCGATTCAAGCAATAATTAATACCCCTGTCAAGCGGGCAAGTTAAGCGCACTTACGGGGAGTGCACTTCGGTACCTTGAGTCACACTTTAAGCAACGCGCTTCTTAACGGGAAAACAGAGTGCACTCGGAGTAAAAACAAAATGGTGACAGACTAAGAGCGCGTTTTTAAAGATGTAAATTAAGAAGAGAAAGCTGCTAAAAAGCGATTGTTTTAAGAAGAATTATATATAAAAACAAACTTCATCTATTTGTCTCAACAAAAAACGAAGAAGTTTTTATTATAAGTGTGTTGCAAGTCAATGCTGGCCAAGACGAATGCCTAGCCAATCCAAAACAACATGGCGGTGTGCGGCAGTTTATCCTGCTCATAATCGTGCTAGAACAGCATATGAGCGAGTATATATGAGCAAAGACGGCAAGTTCGATATTTAGCTACACTGCAAAATGCCACGCACACGGTTCAAAGCACGACCGGCGTGGTCAGCACGCTTTCACACCAAAATAAACACGAACTGAATGAGCATGGCGGCACCGCAATGCCGCATCATTCTGGCGCCGTTAGTTGCGTACATGATAAATTCGTTTCTTTATTGTGCTGTTTCGCTTCTCGCTAAACACAAATTATATTGTTAAAAGCTGCTCAATAACTGAAATGAACATTTGTGTCCTTTTTCTATGCATTACATTTTGCGTCGTTGAAACCGTTGGCGGCGAGGCTACGCACTCGGCCAGCAAAGTGCGTTCCGTGAACGTACTCCGACTTGAGTGCACTCATATGAGAGTACACTCCGCTGCGACGTTAAGATTTGGGAAAGTGCACTTAAAAACCGAGTGCACTCGCCGTAAGTGCACTTAACCTGCCCGCTTGACAGGGGTATAAGAAGTTCAATAAATAAAAGTAATGAAATAATATTTCGTGATGAAAAAGATACTACCCGTAAGTACATATGACTACGGCTACTATGCAGTCGGTGCAATTTCTCTAGAGCTTTTAGGTATCTTTAATATCTTGGTCCAAGTTAGCTGGGACACCCTCTATATATGTGCGCGCGCGTGTGTGTGTGTGCGTGCGTGCGTGCGTGCGTGTAACATGTAGGTACACATTTCTTGAAAACAGTTCAGTCAACCTGATCGTTTATAAGACCATTGGTTGTGTGTCTCTTTCACCCTCCTTTGTCCAAGTTCACGCTGTTAAACGTCATGAATCAACACCAACTAGCCCGGTCGCATACCTTAGCCCAGTTAAGGTCAGACTTTATTGCTAAACCTAAATAATCGTGCTGTTGAACTCTAGTCAAGAAGCTGCTGTTGGGTGCGTAAGAAAAAAAGCTACAGGTGGTTTTTTTTTCCTCAGTATGGTCATACAAACAGTTTTGTTTGTATTACCGGTCGTTTGCAATTTATCGGACCATTCGGATGTCTTTGCTATTGTGTTATTGCAAAGAACGTGGTCCTGGTGATTACGTATGTATCCGTATGTTATGCAGTTATCTGCAAACAGTTTAATATTACGATCAATATTATTTGTATACCATTGATAAATGTCAAACATAATAGCAGACCCATCACTGAGCCCTGTCGGGACCCCGTTGTAGCAGGCACAGCAGCAGATGGAATGTTTTGGATGAAGAAAAATGGTAATTGGTGAGATAAGAAGCTTTATATCTATGCACTATTAGGTCATTTGCCAATTACACATTCATTTTGCTAGTTAGTTTAGTGTGGCACACACAATCCAACGCTCTACTGAAGTATAATAAAAGTATGTTGGTTTGGCTATGATTACTATTATTACCTAAATCGAGATTCTGTAATACGTTTGTTAGCTGAGTGACTGTCGATAAACCTCTTGTAAAAGCATGTTGGACTTCTATTGCAATTTTTTTTCTTCAAAATACGTGCTTGAGGGCTTGAGAAATATGTGTACCAAAGTTATATATAATCTGCTGGTAGAATAATCTCTAGTTAAATGATATGTTATTAACACCTTAGTTGTTAATCGCTACAATTTGAGGAATTTTCCAATCTTCAGGTAGGTCAGACGTGAAAAGTGACTCGGGGCAGATAAGGCCAAGATATTTATTATTAAATTCATCATATCTTTTAAAATACTCATTCGACATGTCATCATTCGGGACGGTTTGCTTTAAGAAAAAAAATGAGGTTCTACGTCCCACAACCACTTTATGATTAGGAGGCAAGCCGAAGCTTTATGTACACCCGCGAGCAAAAGTGCATGGACCACAGGGTTGCCGCAAATGCAGAATTTCTTCGTAACTAACACACATAAACGGAAAATGACGAGGTCACTTGAAAATTCAGAATGCCAAGTTTAGACTGCACTCTTTGGTTTCTAGTTGGAGTCAGAGACAGAGGAGAAAATGAGGTTGATCGCGCAGTCCCTGGTCCGTATACTTTTACTCACGGGTGTACGTAGTGCGTTAACGTTCGATTGCAAACGCTCAACTAAAACTGTCTGTTAGCGGCTTCCGATAAATTCCGAAAATTGCGCGCGGCCACAAAAGGCAAACTCTTTTTGCGTACTCCACGTGCGCATTAGGGCGCAAGGATTGAATTGCGCGCGCTCAACGCTAGTTTGCGCTATACTAAACGTTCAGAACGACAGAAAGCTGAACTAGCTGGTTAGGATTCATTATGCAAACAAGAGGAGCGGCGTGCAGACAGGACACAGGAGTAGAGAAGTGGACAACACGAACGCCGACTCTCAACTGAGTTCTTTACATTGCCAAGATTGTAACTGCACGCCAGAGTTACATGAATGCGCGATATTGTACAGCCATAAGAATGAAGATACGCGTCTTATGGTAGAGACATAGCATATCTATAATGGTGGAAGTGCGTGCGCGAGTTAGCCTTCGATTACTTTGCATAAGGAAAAGAATAAGTGCCTTAACGGTTATCTCTCACGTAGATTGGCACATGTACCCGACTGACACGTGGTGATACCATTCCAGAGCTGGCGCGGATGAGTTTTGTCTTCTTTCTTTTTTTGCCTCAGTGTTCCCTTCAGTTGATAGTCGGCGTTGGTGTTGTCCACTACTCTACTCTTGTGCCCTGTCTGTCCGCCTCACCTCTTTTTTTGCATATTGAACACTAAACGTCTCTGATTCAAAATTCACGTGAAAGACGCCGCACGCGTTGGCACATGCAGCCCAGTACGGTGACTACGAGCACGAGTCATGGCATCGACGCAATTAAAACAAAAAAAATGCAGGAAACATAAGGTCAGCGGCGCGCATACGTCCGCGTGCTTATTTTTGTCGAGACAGTGCAAGCGCCACTACTTGACTCCGTTCCACCAATAGGGGCGCGCCGCCCTCATCGCTTTTCCTCGCTGAAGGCCTCTGGCGGAAAGATAAAAAAATGTTGCTGCCTTCAGATTTATTCAGGTAGTTTCGTGGCAGCCGTATCACCTGCAAAAGTGAAGTTTAGCCAAAGTTTATAGTTTAGTACGGGCATGTTGCGGCAGCCTACTATTGTGTATCTTAACATACACGATTAAATACCTCATGGATCGGAAATGAAGATACTAATACATGTCTTGCCAGACGTATCATGATGCAGATCTGAGATACCCAAAGGCAATCTGAAATAATACATAAGATACATGTATATTCGGTACGCCCCAGAACTGCAATGGGAGGGGAAAGGTCCGAATTATACACAACAGGCGTTCATATCAGGAGACGACTGAATTTTGACGACTCATTGTTGCGTAAAGCGGTTCAGTTAAAGCTCTGCTGATGCTGGTGGTGGTAGTCATGATGTTCGCGTGCCAGTAATTCGCTTACCTTATAATCGGTGGTAGTTGCTTCGGCGTTGGCCTACCTTGTAATGGCGCAGCCGAACTCTGTCATCCTTTCTACCTAACCACGCCCCCCAATCTTGAGTGCCGGATTCGCCAGCCCCGGTTTGTGCTTGTGCTCGGCGTCAGCGAGATTCTGTCTATCTGATTGGCACTGATGGCAACGACGTCAAGTGTAAAATCGAACGTGCAAATGTGTTTTTAACTAGCATAAAGCAGTTTTTATTCCTACAACCATACATGAACTGTTTCTTTTGTATATCTCACGGCACTGTAGTGGGCCGCTCCAATAATTATTTTACATTATTGACTTGCCATTTCATGCAATCTTTGCCATACGTATTTTAGCTGATGGTTTGTCGTGTACCACCTTCTCAAAAACCTCGCTGATGTCTCTTCCTTCCACTAGGGTGTTTTTCACATTCGGTACTGATATACAGTATGACTCATGATTTCCAACACTAGTAAGGCTGTACATATTTCATTCCATCGCGTACCTAACAAGACCCAACATGCCTATAACATTAGTTAATGTAATGTAGCTACCACCGACTCCAACAAGTACTTAGGCATTCAACACTCCCAATATTTGATTTGGTCAAATCATGTAACCCACATAATCGACTCCGATAAAAGATACATGCATGCAAAAGTAGTAACTTGAGTATGAATGTGAGGCACATCAATCAATTCTCACTAACGGTTTCTAGTCCCCTCAAAACCATGCAGCTAGATTTATTCTTTAAGATTAATTAGACGACGCTAGCGTTTGTTCATCAAAATAAAGTAGAGCTATCGCATCTTGCCTCTACTCGTCGTATTTCTCGCGAATGTGTCCATCACAGGCTTTTTTCATTCCTTACATCTGAGAGCCAACTGATCCAGCTGGCTATTCGAGTTCGTCGAACCGGCCACTCGAACTCGGTAACCCAACCAAAAGCCCGCACCATTACGCTCCTGCGGTCATACTTTGTTCGACCTACCCGAGACTGGAATGGCCTTCCAAATCAAGCGGCAATCATCCGCGATACAGCGCGCTTTCTATCTGCCATAGAGTGCTTCGACTCATTTTAGCAATATAAACGCCATTCCCATCTTAATTGCACCCACCTTTTAGTATTGTCCTTTTCATAAAATAAATAAAAAAGTTCCTCCTCATACCTCCCGGACGCAAGCTTTGCGCAGAGTAATGCCTAAAATTCTGTTCCCATGAAGCTCGTTATCAATGTCTGTAGACGCTTTAAAACGATCGCGATAGAGGCCACGTAATGAAGAACGTATCAAGAACGTCATAATAATTATTTATGGCACAGTGGTTGAAATCGTCGAGCTTTGTACATGCTTCAACAAGCTGCGCTAGCCGCATCTTCTCGCGCGACGGCCATCTGCGTGCGGCAATTTCATCTCAAGCATCGCCTCCTCGTCCAAGATTGTCACCCGGCCCTCCAAGATAAAATAGTTCTGCCGTCGACATATCGCTCGGCATCTGTCGCTGATAATCTGTGCTTCGGAAGCGACTCTCGTCTTTGCCGGCACATTTCTGTAGTAGACACAGGAGCAGGTTTCTAAAGCGTGACATTTTTCCAACAACCCTCCACGAAGGTCAACCACTGTTGCCCTTATCGAGGTAAACGCACTTGTCGCTTGTACCGGGGCTGCCTCACAGCCTTTAACTAAGACTTTCTTACCATTGACGACAGTCATACGTTACGTCCAGCTCCTAGTTTCTTTCAGGCGATGTTCGCAACCAGTGCTGGACAACCACGCAGCCCCGAAAAGCTGCCCATCCATTTTGCTTGTGCCATGCCGCACGGCTTTGCCATCCCCGCGCTACGTACGACCGGCCATACCATATGTGCACGTTTCACAAAACTCGTTGGCGTCGGCGCTTCCGTCTCAATCACTGCCCCTCGCCAGCACCCAGATGCCATTGACTTCCGCTGATGCCTTTCCTACCGGACAAAGGAATCACAGTAGTTCCTGAGGCAACAACTCGGTTGTCGATAACAAATGAAAAAGAACTTCCTTCTGCTTCTTTTCTTAATTGTATTGACGTTCAGGTGGGCGGAGTCACTGCAATCACACTCGGCACCAGTGATGACGCAGTATCGGTCAATATTGCCAAAGTTTGTCTCTTGCGACTAAACGTCTCTAGCCAAGTGTTCACTAACCAAATGTCTCTAACCAAAGGCCGTTCTTCAGGAGCAGACCGTATCACTTATGCGCGGCCACATGCACCTCTCACGTTGTCCTGGACGGGCCGCTTTACTATCGCACCAAGTTTCTGAAGACCTGTTCTCCGTGCAGTCCTGTTTCAGGCTACTGCTTTCCCTTCGTTCATAACGCTCTAATTAAGTCTTAACCTAGAATTTGTGACGCTCCATTTGTTGACGCAAAAACAGCAAAAACCCAGTATCTGTTCTGGAAGACTTCGGCTGCTACACTAATGCCCGATTTGCGGGCCCTATTTAAATTGTCTCTAGTGTTCATTCCTCGCAAATGTAGGCGCTGTTTCGGGCCATAGTAGGAGTTTGCGGACACGTCACCAGACTTTTCATGGGCAAGCAGTTTCCATGTGCCCCATTTTCCTTCGCGGTAACTGCGTAAGCCGCACAGAGCACGCAAATGCTTATGCCCTCATGAACGTGGCAGGTTTGCTCACTGCTAAGATTGACGCAGGGACATGTCTTGCTGGAGAGCCCATGTCGCCCAATTTTTTGAACACCCACTCACGAACTTGTGACGCCCACAAACACGTCCAGCATTTCTATCTCGTAGATGTGTTTTCCTATTCTTTCGTTTGCCGCAACATTTTTTCGTGCCGAGCGCCTTGATGTGACCCCATCGACACGGGAGCATAGTCTGCATGTGTGCTGAAATCAATAAAACTATACCACAGAAACTTCTTGACCCCTCTTTCTCCTTTAGGCTCTATTATCGGGTGCGATTTCATGGTGTTTGACAGCTGCATGACAGGAACTCTCATTCGTGTGCTGTTCTAAAGGCTCACATTAGACTCTGCACCGAGTTGGTACCGCTGTTCCCATCGACAAAAAAAAAAAAAAGAGTTGAGCCTGGCCATTTCACACGTCACTGATTTGCTGATCTTTGCTGTAGCATTTTTCCCTATATGACGTCAACACGTTTCCTTGCCTTTTCACGTGTCATTGATTTTTTCCTGTAGTATTCTCCTCTATGCGACGTCAATGCGCTTCCTTGGTGTCGGCGACCTTCAAAGTACAACCTGTATAGAATATTTTCTCACTTTCAAGCTCCAGAACCAAATTTTTAGAATGTATTACTGAGCAGAGACGGTTAGATTCATCGGAAAATTTTCACACGTTCATTAATCACAATTATGACTTAGTAGAAAGTGTTCCCGAAATGTCGGCAAAATTTTAATTTCGTCTTTTGAACACTAATACGTTAACTGGAAATTGAAATATTAGCAACAATTTTATCAAACTCTTGACTTTTTAATCACAAAGCGGACGTTATAATATCATGCCATGCGCTGTTGTAATGCGGGAATGCTTCATGTTACCGTACGAACTTGGAAAGGCATCTAAACAAATAGAATACATATTACATTGACACCTCTACATTCACCTTTACCACTATAACCACCAACGTCTTCAAGGTGTGCGCGTTATTGTAACAGCTGTAAATAACACACACCCAAGCTTTTGGTTAGCTCTTTTGCATAGTTCTCTACGTTACGTGAAGTACAGTGAGTATACCAATACGCGGTTTGCTATCACAACTCCAGCTTATGGCTTCCACCTCGTGCGCCTTTAGCACCAATAACATGTTTGCACAACAATAATGCTTTCGTTTTGTGGGTTATTTCTTTCGTCGTGACTTGTCGCTGAAAATCTTCCATACACTATGGAATGCACACACTACGGAAAACGCACACTACGCACACAACCACTGTCACTTCAATACTATTTTGCTGATCCTTGTGTGTCTGCATGTCTAACGCACATGCTACCATTGCATAAACCTCCACATTTTTACAAACTTTTCCCATATTTACGGGTGTATGAAATGGTGGTCTTCGCAATCTCTTGAGGCACTACGCCAACAGATGCAACGCAGCAACAGTTGGAACGGGTGCGTTGTATGTGCAGGTAAGGATGACATACCCAAACGAAACCCGTATAATCTATATTTAGAAAGAAAGGGTTAAAAAGCGTACTATATGAGGGCTCAGTACTGGACACGTGCTTGTACATTCGCCTGCTGCGAACAGGAAGGCCTTAGCCTAAACGAAACAAAATAAAACCAGACACCATTCGCCGCTGCCAACTCCCCAACTATAGTGATTGTTTACTTGAGTACCGCTACAGAGAATTCAGTGCCATTAATAGTTACGGTTAGTCCAACCGTGATATTTGCAATTCTGGGAACGTATGGTTTCCAGAGGTCATCAACAGCGCTCTGGGGTTCTAACACGTAGTCTCCGTGTTATTAGCTACATCAAGGAGGCGATGCTATATATCTCCTCTTTGCTACAAGCATTCAACTTTCTACGGTGTTGAAAAGTCTATCAAACTTTGGTATTCAATGTTCACATACTGCCGTCATGGGCACCAAAAACGATAGATAGTGTGTGTGACTGTGTGAGTTCAACGGTGTTTGTGTGTGAATGCTCTCGCATTAACTTGTCGAATCATTGTTAGATCAGTGCTGCCACAGTTTTGTCGCAGGTTTTCAAGAAGGTGTAGAAAATGACGGCCATAATAAAACAAGGACATCATCAACTGTGAACCATAAAGCACAGTCGCATATATGAGGAAAGACAAATATAGAAATGTTCTTTGCCAAAGGCAGCATTGACATGCTACTTATTTACGAATGTGTATACACCACCACATAAAGGTTCAACGTGTATAAGCTTTAAGCGGCGTCATCGAAGGCTATCTTCCAGACGTGATTTCGTAATTAGCAATGTCAGATGGCTCAATGGTAAGACAACTTTTTATGGTACTGTTTCTATACTAAAGCTTATTACAACACTTAGAAGCTCCTCATACATGGAAAGATCAGAAAATGGCGATGATAATCGATCCATCAAGATATTACCTGTTACATATCAAGAAGTAAGGCGCCTACTGAACTCCAGAGGTGCGGACTAATCTGCTTACACAAAGCAATTATGAAGTTAGTGCACCTTTTGAGTTACATTTAGCGAGGTCATACTGATGCGAAGAAAGTTGCGGATTCAATTCCTTATCCAACTGGTCGCAATCCATTGATGCACAAGTGACGAAAGAAATATGCTTTATTTCTCCTTCGGAGTAACTGGTTGTCAATGAAAAAAGAAACGCCTAGACTAAGAAGAACAAGTTTTGTTCTAGGTGCGAGTATTCAAAACTCCAAAGTTGATTGGCGTGCCATCTAGTTAAGAGTAGTCGAAGCAGCACTTTTAGACAGTAGATAGTTTTAGAATATTGTTAATCGCCTTAAGTGCATCCTTTCAAGACTTTCAGTTTAACGTACGGGAACGAAAGCGTAAGGAAGACGTTCAACGGCAGGATGCCGTCAGGTGCGATGTGACAAATGTATCCAAGTCTAGACCATCATTTACCCCACCATTCTATTTTTGCTAAGCGGACACATGTCGTCAGGTCTAGAGACGCTGGATTTGCTGAACGATCTCAAAATCTGGACGAGCTATGTGCTCATAACTAACGTTTTAGTTCATTTTAGATGACGCGAAATTTGATTTTCATAGTTGCTGGCAATCAACTACAGTGACAGCGTAGCTACAACGAGAATTCACGGTGAAACGGGAGCCATGGCTGTCGCCATATTCGAAAATGCTGTTTCTTAGCGTCTGCGCTTCGTTAGCATTAGCGTCTCCCGATGAATTCTAGATCGCCATTCACATGCACACTAGGGCGCAAGCAATAAATTGCACGCGCACAACGCTAGCTCACGCTAGACTAAAGCACTTTCAGAATTTACGCGAGAGACGCCGCACGCGTTGGCGCACGCAGCATGGTACAGTGACTACGAGCAAGAGTCATGGCATCGATGCAACAGCAAACAACAACAACAAAAATCTAGGAAACTAAAGGTCATCGAGGCGCATACGTTCGTGCGCTTATTTCTGTCGACACGGCGCGAGTGCCATGACATGACTTCGCGCTACCAATAAGGGACGCGTTGACCTCATCACCTGACCTCACTGGAGGGGCGTTGCGGAAAGATAAAAGAATGTCGCTGCCTTTAGACTTACTCAGGTCGCTTTGTGGCAGCAGTATCACCCTGAGAAACGGACTTTCTCCAAGGTTTATAGTTTAGTATGGGTATATCGCGGAAGCCCCCCCTCCCCGCTAGCGTGTATCTTAACATACACGATACATTCTTTCATGTATCGGATATAAAGGCGCCCATACACGTCTTGCGAGACGTATCATGATACAGATCTGAAATACCTAAAGGGAATATAAGATAGTATTTGAGATACATGTATCTTCGATACGGCCGAGCACTGGAATGGGAGGTCACAAGTGATGTAAAGTAAATGAAATGTACACCTATGGTTCGCATGTGCGTGGAATGGGAGGGGAAATTTCGAAATGGTACAGAACAGGCGTTCATGCGAGATGACCAAATGTTCACGACGCAACGTTCTAACGTTGGTGCCAAAAGCGGTTAAGTGAAAACTCTGCTGATGCTGGTGGTGGTAGTCATGATGTTGGTGTGCCAATAATTCGCTTAACTTGTAATCGGGGGAAGCTGCTTCGGCGTTGGCCTACCTTGTGATGACGCAGCCGAACTCTGTCATCCAGTGTACCTCACCACGCCACACAAACCTGACTGCCGGCTTCGCCAACCCAAGTTTGGGCTTGTGTTTGGCGTGAGAGAGATTCTGTCAATCTCATTTGGCCTGATGGCAAGGACGTCAGGTGTAAAAGTGAACGTGTAAATGTATAAACGTGTAATCTTGTGTGAAAGAGAAATACAAGAAGAAATGGCGTGATACCATGAAGCTGAATAATGTCATCTTTTAACTAACGCCTGTCGACATTATGTGATTCAGAAACCACAAACTCTATCATCGTACATCGACAAGCTTCAGATCAAACTTCCAGGAGCTTTCGAAAGATAGATTGGAATAATGTTGCGTAATGTGTGTCACAAGTGAAAACCATGTCTAGCGAATATATGAACACGTGCTTACTCTTAGGTCTCTCACAGCTCGTCGCCAAACCTATGCGCCTAATTCAATCCTCGTTAAACATCCTAGACCTCATCCTGACGTTACGCCCCGATGAGATGACCCCATTTACTTACCTAACGGCTTTAGAGATCACAATATTATACATGTCACTTTTACTTGACACATACTCAAGTGAAATATCAAAGAAAGTACTAACGCTATATCATAAAGCCGATTTTTAAAATAGAAATCACGAAATTCCATCTTTCACGAGGAAACAAGGCGTTGCTTATCAGAAGCATAAATGCTTCTCAGAAATGCTTCTCAGAAAATGGAGCGGCAAGTACCTCCTTATGTTCCGAATATCACGACAAATAAAAGATCACGTTACCGTGTGTCTACAGTATTTAAAGATCTTGAACAATAAGAAACAATGATTATTTTGCGCAGCGAAACCTTCCAGCCCGGGAAAATTATAATGAAATCACTAAATAATACAACAATTTAAAAGCACACACAAAACGTGATTTCTTTGCTTCGACCATTCCAAACATGTTCCACTCTAACACGCAGCGTTTTCGGGCAGTGATAACACCCGATAATAAAAGCTCTATTAAGTAGGTATTAATACTAGCTTACAGATTCCGGACTCACGTGTTCTTGATACCTTTTTTCTTGCATTTTGTTTGGCGTTCACAAAAGAATCTGCCGAAGAACTTTTAATTTTTAATTTTCCAATAACATTTCCATAAATACAGTTTGCCGTTTTCGATGTGAGAAGGCATCCTTAAAGTTATTGATTTCCTCATGTGCCCATCATCCTGTGGCATGGAGGAAATGAATGCCAAAATGTAAAAGAGTACAAAGTGTATATCTATCTTGATCCTCTGTATCATTTTGTAGGAATAATTTGACATAGTAACAGTTCGAAGTGGCTAGAAAATCGAGAAGGTCATTCCAGTCTTCACGGAAGGTGATTGGTCTGTCCTGGTAACTACCAATTCATTTCAACCAACAGCGCATCCTACGAAACCATGGAATATGTGACCTACTCTCATCTTGCTAACTTTTCATCTTCACTGAAGTTTTTTCAGCCTAATAAACGTCGCTTCCATAGAGATGACTCATACAACGCACAGTTGGCTTTATTCATCATGTTCATTAGAACCTCGTCTGTAACATTGCGACTTAAGTAGAAGCTTTAGCTCGCGTGCTCCTATCTAAATACATGTAAAAAGATAATTCGTTTTTCTAGGCAACCACTGCACGAAATTTGACAAGGTTTGTTGAATTTAAAAGAAAATAACTTATTATCTAGTGACTGTTTGTTTCGAAGTTTTGAGTTAGGTCGTCAATCTTTTACTAAAAATTGGCAAAAATTTAAATTCTTCGAAAACGAAGCTATCATGGCTACAACTCTGTAACTCAGCATCTAAAATAGATAATACAATTCTGTAAAATGAGTCTAATAGTACATCTAAAACGGACAAACTCTATATATTACACATCAATATAAAAAATAGTAATAAGGAAATACAGCTTTTGCAGAACCCTTGTAACCAGCGTAATAAATTCACGTAAGGTGCAAAATTACACATCGAATTCGTTCGCTTTGAATGATCTATTGGGCGCCGTTTACAGAACCGCAATATCTGTTCTTGATGCAGAGCTATGAATTTGTAAACTTCGTGCTTCAATTTTTTATCGAACGGTCGAAGATTTGAAAATATTTTTAACAAACTTCAAGCCCTAAATCGAAATTCCCCTTCCAACAGTGACTAGAACTTAACTCTCTCTCTCACATGCAACAAATTTCATTAACATCGGTCGAGGGGTTATCTCAGAAAAAAGTTTTTGCGTTTTACATGTATTTGAATAGGCCGCATCGGAGTTGGGCCCGAGCTAAAGCTTCCTCTTAAGCCCAATTTTACATTAAAAAGGTGCTTTCGATAAGGCTCAACGATATGTTCTTTTCCTTCCATTACCATGCCTAAACATCATCCACATCCACATGTTTCTTACTGGGTCCAGTATTTGTTTAACTAACGAAAAGTAGTTTTTATGCTAACAAAAACACATCAGTAGTTTCATATGTTCTGTCTGGTGTATCCAAGGGCAGTGCTCTTGGGCCGCCCCAATTTATATTTTACATCATTGACTTGCCATTTCATGCCACCTTTGCCATACGTAATTTAGCTGACGACTGAGTCGTGTACCACCATCTCTATAATCTCGCTCACGTATCTTGCTTCCACTAGGGTGTCTTTCATTTTCGACACCGGTGCACAGCATGACTCATGTTTCCCAACACTAGTGAAACTGTACATATTTCATTCCATCGCGGACCAAGCTAGTATTCCTCTGCCTAAAACATTAGTAAATGTAATGTAGCTACCACCGACTCCAACAAGTACTTAGGCATTCAACACTCCCAAGATTTGTTTTGGTCAAATCATGTAACCTACATAATTGACTCTTTTAAAGATACATGCATATTGAAGTAGTAAATTGAAGATGAATATGATGCACTCCAATCTATTGTCACTAACGGCCTCTAATCCCCTCAAAATCGTGCAGCTATATTTATTCTTTAGAGTAATAATTCGACGCTAGCGTTTGTCCATCAATATAGAGTTGAGCTCTCCCATCTTGCCTCTAACCATCGCATTTCTCGCGAATGTCTCTATCACAGGCTTTTTTCATCTCTTAGATGTGAGAGCCAACTGATCCAGCTCGCTTTCAAGTTCGTCGAACCGGCCACTCGAACTCGGTAACCCAACCACAAGCCCGCACCATTACGTTCCTGCGGTCATACTTTGTTCAAACTACCCGAGAAGATAATGGCCTTCCAAGTCAAAAGTCAGTCATCCGCGATAAAGCGCGCTTTCTACCTTCCATCGAGTTTTTCGACTAATTTTAGCAATATCAACAACATTCCCATCTTCTTCGTGCCTATGCTTTAGTACTGTCCTTGTCATATCCTTGAGATATCAATAAATGAAGTAAATAAGAATGTTCCTCGACCTACCTATCAGACGCAAGTTTTGCGCAAAGTAACGCCTACAATTCTGTACCCACGAAGCTGGTTATCGATGTCCGTAGATGTTTCAACACGATTACGATAGAGGTGACACACTGAAGAACGTTTGAAGAACGTCATATTTAATAATTATGGCACAGTTGCTGAGGTCTTCGAGCTTTACCAAAGCTTCGACAAGCTGCGGAAGCCGCATCTTCTCACGCGAGGCCCATCTACGCGCGCGAATTTTATCTCAAGGATCGCCTCCGCTTTCAAGATTGCCACCATGACCTCCCCAATAAAACAGTTTTGCAATTCAGATTTCGCTCAGCAACTATCGCTGCTATTCTGTGCTTCGGAAGCCACCGTCGTCTTTGTCGGCATATTTCCGGCAATAGACGCAGGATCAGGCTTCTGAAGCAAGACATTTTTCCAACAATCCTCCACAAGGGTCAATCGCTCTTGCCCTTATCGAGGTAAACGCACTTGTCGCCTATACCGAGGCTACGTCATGGCCTTTAACACAGACTTTCTTAGCATTGACGACAGTCATACATCACGTTCAGCTCCTAGTTTCATTCAGGCTATGTTCACGACCAGTATTTTACAACTGCGCAGCCCTGAATAGCCGCCCTTACATTTTACTTGTGCCATGTCGCACGGCTTCGCCATCACCGCGTTACGTCCGACCGGCAGTACTTTATGCGCCCGTGTCACCAAACCCGTTGTTGTCTGCGCTTCTTTCTCGATCACTGCCACCCGCCGGCATTCAGACGCCGTTGACTTCCGCTGATGTGTTTCCGGCAGGACAAAGAAATCACAGAACTTCCTGAGGCAACAGCTCGGTTATCGATAAAAATTTAAAAAGAAATTCCCTGTGCTTCTCTCACGAATTGTATCGGCGCTCATGTGGGCGGAGTCACTGCACTCACACTCGGCAACCGTGGCGATGAAGTATCGGTCAATAGTGCCAAAGTGTGTCACTTGCGACTGAATATCTCTAACCAAGTGCTGAGCCTATATGGCCATTCTTCATGCGCAGACCGTATCCCATTTAAGCGGCCACATGCACCTCTCACGTTGTTGTTGACCACCTCCGATACTGTATAACGAAGTTTTGAAGATGTGTTCTTCGTGCGGTCCTGTTTTAGGCTACTGCTTCCCTTCGTTCATACCGCTCTAATTAAGTCTTACCCTAGAATTTGTGACGCTCCGTTTGTTGACGCGAATATAGCAAAAAACACAGTATTGGTTCAGGCAGACATCGGCTGGTGCACTAATGCCCGATGTGCGTGCCCTGTTTGAATTATCTCTGGTGTTCATTCCTTGTAGATGTACGCGCTGTTTCGTGCCATAGTAGGAGTTTGCGGACACGTCACCAGACTTTTCATCGGCAAGCAGTTTCCATGTGCCCCATTTTCCTTCGCGGTAACTGCATAAGCCGCACAGAGCACGCAAATTCTTATGCCGTCATGAACGTGGCATGTTTGCTCACTGCTAAGATTGACGCAGGGACATGTCTTGCTGGAGAGCCCATGCCGCCCAATTTTTTGAACACCCACTCACGAACTTGTGACGCCTACAAATACGTCAAGCATTTCTATCTCGTTGGTGTGTTTCCCTCTTCTTTGTTTGCCGCCACATTGTGGCGTGCCGAGCGCCTTCATGTCACCCCATCGACACGGGAGCATAGTCTGCATGTGTGCTGAAATCAATACCACTATATCACAGAACCTTCTTGCCCCGTCTTTTTCCTATAAGCTCTATTAACTGGTGCAAATTCATGGTGTATGACAGCTGCGTGGCAGGAACTGTTATTCGTGTGCTGTTCGAAAGGCTCAAATTAGACTCTGCGCCGAGGTTGATACCATTGCCTCCACCGAGAAAAAAAGGAGGAGTTGAACCTGGCCTGATCACACGTCACTGATTTTTTGCTGTAGCATTTTCTTCTATGTGACGTCAACCCGTTTCCTTGCCTTCTCACAAGTCACTGTTTTTTCCTGTAGCATTTTCCCTATGCGACGTCAACCAGTTTCCTTGGTGTCAGCGACCTTCACAGTGCAGCCTCTCTAGAATATGCTAACACTTTCAAGCTCCAGAACCAACTTTTTAGAATGCATTACTCAGCAGAGACGGATAGATCTATTGGAAAATTTTCATACGCTCATTAACTACAATTATGACTTACTAAAAAGTGTTCCCGAAATAACGGCAAAATTTTAATTTCGTCTTTTGAACACTAATACTTTAACTGGAAATTGAATTATTAGCAACAATTTTATCAAACTCTAGACGTTTTAATCACAAAGCGGACGTTATAATATCATGCCATGCGCTGTCGTAGTGCGAGCATGCTTCATGTTACCGTAGGATTTTGCAAAGGCATCAAAACAAATAGAATATATATTAGATTGACACCTCTACATTCACCTTTACCGCTATAAGCACCAACGTCTTCAAGGTGTGCGCGTTATTGTAATACCTGTAAAAAACACACACCCAAACTTTTGGTTAGCTCTTTTGCATAGTTCTCTACGTTACGTGCAGTACAATGAGTATACCAATACGCGGTTTGCTATCCCAACTTTAGCTTATTGCTTCCACCTCGTGCGCCTTTAGCACCAATAACATGTTTACACAACAATCATGCTTTCACTTTTGTGGGTTATTTCTTTGTCGCGACTTGTCCCTGAATATGCCCCAAACACTATGGAATGCACACACTACGGAAAACACACACTACGCACATAACCCACTGTTACTACAAAACCATTTTGCTGGTGGTTGTGTTTCTGCATGTCTAGCGCACATGCTACCGTTGCATAAACCTCCAAAGTTTTACAAACTTTTTCCATTTTTACGGGCGTGTCAAATGGTGGTCTTCGCAATCTCTTAAGGCACGCCGCCAACAGATGCAATGCGCCAACAATTGGAGCGGGCGCGTAATATGTGCAGGTAATGATGACATACCCAAACGAAACCCGTATAGTCTATAATTAGAAAGAAAGGTTTAAAAAGCGCAATATATGAGGGCTCAGTACTGGACACGTGCTTGTACATTCGCCTTCTGCGAACAGGAAGGCCTTAGCTTGTACAAAGCAAATTAAAACCAGACACTATTCGCCGCTGCCAACGCCCCAACTACAGTGATTGTTTACTTGAATACCGCTAAGGAGAATTCAGTGCCCATAATCGTTACTGTTAGTTAAACCGTGATATTTGCAATCCTGGGAACATATGATAGCATTACCTTGTCGAATCATTGCTAGATCGTTGTTGCAATGATGTGTCGTAGATTTTCAAGCAGGCGTAGAACATGACACTCAAAAGATAGCAAGTACATCATCAACTGTGAACTAATATAAAGCACCGTCACGTATATGAGGAAACAAAAATGTAAGAACTTTCTATGGCAAAGGCAGCATTCACATGCTGCTTATTCACGAATGTGCTTATACAACCGCATAACGGCTCAAGGTGGATATACTTTAAGCGGCGTCACTGAGGGCTCTCTGCAGGACTTGATGTCATAATTATTTATGTCAGACGACTTAATCGTAAGACAGATAATTATATTACTTCTTTATACAAAATCCTATTATAAGAACAATGAGAAGCTCTTCATACATGGAATGATCAGATTATAGTGATGATAATCAAGCCATCAAGATATTTCGTGTTATATTTCAAGAAGTAAGGTCCATGTTTACCTCCAGATGCGCAGACTAATCTTATTACAGAAACGAATTATTAAGTCAGCGTGCCTATTGTATTAGATCTAGTGAAGTCATACTGATGCGAAGAAAGTCGCGCTTCAAGGCAGAAAGCTGGGCTAGTTAGCGCTCGTATGTCGTCTTCTCTGTCTTTGTCCCTGCTATTTTGCGCTAGTCTTTTGAATAATGAAATTCGCGGATTCATTTCCTTGTCGAACTGGTCGCCGTCTAACGATGGACAAGTGACCAAAAATACGCGTGACTTCTCTTTCAGAGTAACCTATTGTAAATGGAAAGGAAAATGGCTAGACTAACAACAAGAATAAGTTTTTTTCCACGTCAGCAAATACAAGTGGATAAATCCTACTGTCTTTGATTAAGTAACCTTCGCTTGAAATTCCAAGCAATGACAGCGATAGAGCCCACCAGATGTCATATTATATCCCACGATAAGATGAGAGCATAGGTGGCGTTACTGCGCCGATAGAATTCAGGTGGTATTGCCTGTGTTTTCCTCTGCATGTGTTCCAAGCTAAGGAGCTGTCAGGAAACGCCGTCAGCCAGGGTGTCTCCACCGAGTCCTGAAACTCCTGAGGGTTCGTCTCTAAAAAAGCGCCTGTAACAAGTCAGTAACGCTATCTCTCGTACATGCCGAAAGAGTAAAACCAGAAGGCACTTCCTACAACATCAATCTTTACAATGGCGATAGATGCCCAGGCTGCCGTACTTCTTTCCTACACTACAAATGAGTTATAAAACTAATCATACCTAAATTTTCTCATTTCTTTTATTAAAGCACACATTTTTTTTCTATGCCTCCTTTTCGAACCATTAGGCAGGAACGAAATGGCAAAGTTTCATTATCTCATTGTCTGATCACAGGGATCAGCTCGACAAAAAGAAACAAGGGTGCCCTGCTTTGACAAAGCTTTACAGAAAACACGCAGACAAAATTATTCCAGTCTTACAGTACATTGTCTGCCTAAGAACAAATGTTAACAGCAAAGCTGAAATAATTCTTCATGCGCATCTTTCGACATGATGTTTAAATTTACTAAATGCGGAAGGATGTGGGAAAGCACACGATTCGCTTCAACAGAAATTATGCTTGGATTAGTGAACCTACGCTTCATAGTAGAATGAGCTTAAATCAAATGAAAGGAAATGTATACCCTGTCAAGGAGTTTTGCATGGAATGAACGCTTGTTTGAAATTTACCTGGCCTCTCTTTTTGCATGTAATATATTGTTTTGTTGCAAGGTCATCGTGACGAAAAGTGAAACCTTCTCTATTCTTGAGAGGTGCGATTAGCTCGTGCCCAACACCGAAGACACCTATTCAAATATATGGAAAAAGCAGAAATGCTTTTGGGAAATAACCCCTTCGCAAAGTTCAGTGGAATTTGTTGCATTTTTGAGATTCAAGTTCAGGGACCGTATTCTGTAGCGGTTCGCTTTGGAACCGGTTCGGTCTAGCTGTTACGTCTGGATTACGTCACACGGAGAAAGAGTGGAACGGGGCGGCGTGAGGGGAACCAATGAACGAGCGGCGGTCTGCCGGAAGATCACGTCATCTTTTTTGTTTGTACTTGGGGGACGGGGTAGCAAATGAAGGATGTTGCTGGTTTGATAAAAAAAAACATTGGTTTTTATAGAACACTTGCAAATATAATTTTCAGTAATTATTGTGAGCTGGCGGCGCAGACGGCTACTGGGAGTTGTAATTTTATTTGTGTTGTTTCCTTATGTAGTCGCAAGGTGGTGCGCCATACGTTATGCAAACAACTTGCCTCGCTTTGTTTACCTTTTGGACTTGTTCGCGCGCCGAAACCAAAACGATGTCGTCGCACAAGGACAGGCGGCTGGGTCCTCATGTTTCAGCGAGGCAGCACGAAATACTCGTTTCATTTGTCGAGGAGCACCCCTACCTACCAAAGGCGTCGTATGTGTTGGGCCAGCAGCTGACGACGGCTTTCTGTTGCGCCGTGGATGGGAATCTAACCTATCTGTTTTCTTTACCCACAACCGTAATGGCCTTGGCGACGGCTGTAATGATCCGGCTGATCGAAGGCTGCGACAGTGCAATCGCTTCTTCATTCCCGACGCACTGTTGAAAGCTCCCGTTGGCAAAAAACCACAGGGCGCACAGCACTTTCATCGTAGTGTAGACACCACGAAATCTTTGAGGTCCGAGATGTTCTTCCAGCTCATCGCAAAGATGTCCTACTATGTCTTTGGAGAGCCTAAAATGCCTTCGAAACTCTTCTTCGGCCATGCTGAACGCGTCACGTCGTTCCCTCCCGTCGCGTCTTTGTCTTTCGGCGCTCGCCAGCAGCACAACCAAAGGACCCGCCATTGCCGTCTCTGTCTTGTCTCGTCTAGGTGCCGGCTCGTCAGCTGGCGCGAGACTAGGCGGCAGCTACGGTTGCCCTAGCAACCCTCGACATCATGCTCGCCACCGCGCGCGACCCTCGAGCGAACCACTTCTCCACGGTTCCTCTCGTCACAGGGAACCGGTTCCTTTCCAGATGATTGACAACCTGTGTGCCGTCAACAAAATTTGTCGTCCCGCCCACCAGGGATGACGACCACAAAGCGCTGACCCATGGCAACAGCCAGACCGAACCGGTTCCAAAGCGAACCGCTACAGAATACGGCCACAGCTCTAGTGACTGTCGGGATGAAAATTTTAATTGAGTGCATCAATTTATTTATCGCTAGTTTTAATTATTTGTAACAATAAAACGAATAGAAAGTCGAAGTTTACGAATTTTCGCCTGTACACCAAAAAGAGTTATCGCCATCGTGGAAACTCAATGGGTAAAGCATGTAAAGCGCACAAATTTAGTATGTATGTGTATTGTTCATGTTAATTGTTAACAATGTTTGCAAGGACTTTCAAATATTATGGTCACACAGGAATGCTGTATTGCAGAACGGTGTAGAATGCTCCCACTGTGTCCGCTTTAGAATAACTTTTAGTTGCCATTTTCAAAATTGTCATATCGTTTTTCATTACTGAGTTCCAAAAATGAGAATTACAAAGCGTTGATTTCTCAAGATTGCCTGTTTTTGATAGTTTTGTAAACATCAACGGCCTAAATCAAAAGTCCACTTTCAAGTCAATACATTCTACATTTTTTTTAAACAACAAGCCTCACGGAATGTGGCGCAGTAGGTACAAAGAAAAAAGAATTTCGCCTTTCGCATCATTTTGTATGAGAGCGCTTGAGTAAAGCGTTTTCTTTTTGAAGGAACAATTCTTCTTTCGAATGTTAACTTCCTCAGAAACTTAAAAGTTGTAAATTTTAGTAGTGGCTTGGCAATGTTAGAACTCAATATTTTTCAGATAGAACTTTTTTGTGTGTTCCGTAAACCATCCACGTTTCGTCGGTGCTGGTGGGCATTTCTGATCCTGATTTTTATCCATATTTTTTGAAGCAGTTTCTATTATCCCGCCTTTATACAAGGACACCTCTAGGTTCAACATTGGCTACGCTTTTACACCCATATCTTTTAGGTTACAATTACTTCAACATTTTTCTTACATGCCAGAAAATGAATTTAATGATGTATGCGTATGTACATGCTCTCGTGTAGCTGGAACGTCATATTATATGTCCAAATCTGAGAGAAGAACAGAAATGGCTGCCACCTCAAGCGGAAATTTCCGTCGAGAAATAGAAGTGTGCTCGTGTGGGTGATATGTATGATGGCCGGTCTGAATACGACCGTCATAACGTTTCTACGCCGAACTAAGGAAATCAAATGTCAGAAAAGGCGTCAACGGGCTCCGATCAGTTTGTCGTCAGTGCTGAAGGGAGGGTGTAGCATATGATAACCACAGAAGCTTTCAGGTGCTATAAACGTACTGAAGTTTTCGGAAATACATAAAAGGAAGGTTCAGTGTGTGTCTGTGAGCGTGCGCATTTTAATTTGAAGGTTCTACATTTCTGTCACATACAGACTGCCTGACGGGTCAAAATTCCCTATCATGCGCACTGGAGTATGTCTTGTGCTTCCGTTGTTATTAACTCCTGCATTCGGTGAGTGGCTGTGGTGCGCCATGATCTTTGAATTCTATTGTAATTTTCACAACTTACGCTGCTCCAACTTTGCCACAGCTCCAGAACTATTAGTTGCTGTTGTGATGCAAGTAACTAAACACACTTTCCTAATTTTCTGATATACTAAACAATACAAAGATATCCTTTGAAAAATTCATGCCTAAATGTTCCGCTTTCCTACAGCAAGCGCAATCTTGCTAGAAAAGTGCAGAAATCAATATAAAACCGATTAATTGCTGTTGCAGCAAAGGAAGTTTGAAATAACTTTGTTTGCACTTGCCAGAAGTCAATAGCAACTGTGTTTACAATTTCAATCTGCAGGGCTTCTCACTAAGCGGGATACCGCCTGTAATTGGTGTTTTTCTGTTAATCAAAAGACGGAAGCACAACACGCTTTTATTGGTAAAGGTACAAGATATTGTAGATCTTCAAGAGTGAATTGAAGTGCAGTTGTGAGATAACCAATTCATCAGAAGATAATCACCAGCTCGATACAGCGTTTCTAATACACCGCTTGAAACACAATATTGCCAGACGAATATCATCTGCTTTGTTGGGCGCCTTTATCACGTTTCTGGTGGGGTGAAAAACATTCTTGGAGTATCTGATTCTAGAACGCGTTAGTACTTTCTACAAAGTAATACCCGTCGTGCATTCCTACATGCGCCGCACAATGATAGTCGCACATTTTTAAGAATTATTTTGTCAGTACCAGACCATATGAAATGTTTGATAACGCTTGTATAAAACTGCCCAGGTATGAGTGGGTGTCATTTGATTTGATCACTGCCAGCCAAACTTGCTCGTTTGGTGAAATAGTTTGTTGTTATGTCTTACATACATAAATTCGAACATAGTAATCATTCTTCTCGGCAATCACTGCCCTCACTTTGATGCTATGTTTTGCATTTGGCAAGCGAGGGTAGAATGCGGTATTTCTTGAAAACTTACTTAGGATTGATGACACAAATGTAAACAAAAATGTTCGTATCGGCAGAATTATAACTCAGATATCGAAAAATAAGTTTTCTAACTTCGTCATAGAAACAATATCACAATTATATAGAATGCATCTAACAACACATCTAAAGTGTACAAAACTAATACACTATGCACCGCTGTGAAATTTGCAACTAATTGATGTTTAGGGCTTTATTACCATTCTCGCACACATTGCTTGAATTTCACATAAGCACTGCATTTGTACTTAACCTTTTTCCGCTGAAGATTTACCACAGTGGCGTGAATTGACAGATAATCAAATTAGAGTAGGCACAAAAGATGTTGATAGGTATAAATGTTCACGCCAAGTAAAACACAGATGCACAAGAAGATGACCTGCTGCAGGTGCGAACTGAACCCGGATATCTGCGCAAACGTGTGTTGCCTGACTTGTTAAACTACCGCGGCGCAAACTGTCCAACCTCTTTCATGTTCACATGTGTGCAAGATTGTTCTCGGGCGCTATTGCCGTTCTAGGCCAAGGCGTTGGTCAACTTCAGTATTATGAGTTGTTGATCACACTACTGAACAACGCCTCATCTCGCTCTTGGACGCTCCAGACAAATACATTAAACAATTCGGCGCCGAGTAGAATTCGCAACGGACGCCACAAAAAAAAAAAAGGCTCTGAAGCACCAGACCACCAAAATCTCGCTTAATTGTTCCGAATGTGCCGGGATGTTCCCAGTTGAGCCGGCAGAATCCATGTTCATATATGTTCCCGAATAAATGAAATGTACTGTGAAATTTGATGAGATTCCACTAAGTCAAAGCATGGCGAGATGTAAACGACGGATTGCCGGCGACATCCGCGGGGGGCTTGTGGGGAGGCTTGTTGAGGTAGACCCGTTTAAGCGGTCTAACGGGACAACCTCTTCACCACCATTCTTTAAGGTGTTGGCGGAGTACGGCGTCTTGTGGAGGACACGGTGCGACCAATCGTAGAAGGGTTTAAGAGGCCCCTTAACGGCGTCTCGTTTCGGAAAAATATGTGTTCCAGATGCAATGTCTGGATTCACAAACATGCGGTGGTCGGAATATCGAGACGGGACGGAATGCAGCTGCTGCACTTCTGGGACACAGTTGGTACTTCTGCGAATGGGCTGAAGGGGAAAATGAGTAAAGAAGTCTCCAGAAGGCCGCAAGGATGCATCGCAGGCGATTTCGGCCCCTGAACAGTGAAGATCGCGACGAAGGACGGTGCCTAGGCCGGGAGCACCGTAGGAAGGGTGGTGGACCCAGTGCTCTATACTCTGGCGCGCAGTGAGCCCAGCCTTGAGCTGGTGGTGGAGCCGCTTATCCATGCCGTTGGCACAGGGACAATATGCAGTGGTATGGCAGTGCTCAGGTACAAGCAGGCGGTTGAGGAAAGTGAAAAGAATACAGCGAA
This sequence comes from Dermacentor andersoni, assembly GCF_023375885.2. NCBI lineage: Eukaryota > Metazoa > Arthropoda > Arachnida > Ixodida > Ixodidae > Dermacentor > Dermacentor andersoni. The sequence continues at coordinate 89,920,163 of NC_092820.1, read as the reverse complement.
ATCGCCAACTGCGAACATTTGTAAGACTACATGGGCAGCCGAAGCGGGAAAACCATGCTGAAACAATGGCTTTTTGATCGTTTCTGCAGGGATGTCCGGAATGGGCACCGTTTCGGCCCAGCGGGTGAAGGCGTCAAGGATTGTTAGAATGTAACGGCAGTCGTGAGAGGGAGGAAGTGGCCTAGCCAAATTAAGATGAAGCTTCTCAAAACGACCGCCAGGTGGCAATAATGACTACGTGAGAATCTTCATGTGGTGGGTCACTTTGGCAGTCTAGCAGGTGAGACAAGATTGGGTCCACTGGGAAACATCGGTCTTAAAGCTTCGCCAAATGTACCACTGTGTAAGGAGGCGTAGCGTGGCTCGGATGCAGGTATTGCAGATGTTGAGAAGAGATTGGAAATCCGTACGAGGAAAAGCAGTCGGAATGAAGAAGCGAGGGACAGCGCAAGACATGTCACACCAGAGTGAGCAAGGAACAAAGGAGTGAGGAACAGGTTGCAGGAGGGAATAGGGGGGGGGGGGGGGGGGCTCACGCAGGTCTTGGAACTGGCTGTCTTCCATCTGCGCAGAGCTAGACGTTGCTACTCCACAGTGGATGTAGAAGTGCCGGCGGAGGTGAGGTAGGAGATCGCAGCAGCTGCCTCGCTTTCGCTGCTTATCCTTTTTCACTGCTTATGTGCCGGTTATCTCTTGGGAACTTAGATGCCTCAGCAATTTGACAAAGTTTACAATTGATGTACATGAAAGACTTCGTACTGAAGCCATACGCCCGAGGCTTATGATCGATTAGAACGTAAAGTGGCTGGCCCTTCAAAAGGTACCGGAAGCGCTGGATAGTATGGTAGATGGCCTGCCACTTACGGCCAAAATTATTGTAGCGAGTCAAGGCAGGATGGGGTTACCCAAAAAAGAAACCCAATGTGTGCCATTCGGAGGTGATATTCTGCTGGGCTACCGCGTCGACGCCACGTTAGTCCTCGGGTGATTGAGCAGTACCGAATCTGCAACGGCTTGCTTCGCAGCTCTAAAATTAGCTTGAAGTTTGTGACATCATGACATCTCCATTCAGGAGCTCTTGGACCTACAAAGAAGGTCAGTCAGTGAGTGTACAAGCTCAGCGCAGTGCGGAATAAAGCATCCGGGTTTATTTACTAGGCTATGGAAGTCACTCTCTCACGACAAGGACGCGAAAGGGTAACGGATGAATTCCCACACAGAGATGTGGTGGCCCAGGAACTAAAGCTCAGAAGACATGAAGATACATTTCTTAGAGTTGACAGCCAGGCCAAATAGTTCAAGGCGTGCGAAGAGTTTCGGGAGGCAACGCTCATGATCTAGTGGAGTGCAACTCGCGACGAGGATTTTGACAACATATGCAAGTACAGCAGGGATGCCGTATATTACCTTGGCAGGGAATCTTTGGAATGTTTTAACTGCGTTGCGTAGCCCAAAGGCCGAAGGGTTTTGTACTGCCACTCTTGGGGACACCGGTAGGTTAGACAAGAACTTGACAAGGTAACCTTTGTTTAAGATCTTGCATTCTTCCAAGTGGCCTGTCATATATTCGGCATATTGACTTATTTTTTATTTATACAAAACTGCGGACGCATGTGCCAAGAAGGGTGGTCGATGCAGTAACAAAAGAAATGCAATAGAAACAGCAACAAAAGTTAAGCAACTATAGCACAGGCTTAGAAAGGTTATTTCACAGTTTGCTCACTTTGATAAGGCACTTCCATTCACTAATGGTTCTCGGGAAATAAGAAAACTTTCATAGGTCTGTGCGAGCAAAATATGGTGTTAGGTAGTTTTCGTTGTGGTGTCGGTGCCTGCTATTTAAGGGTGACAAATATGTTGATGCATCTGCTAGTTTCCTTTCCAAGAGTTGGAACAGAAATTCGAATCTAATTTTTGCATTCATGCTTATAATGGACCGTGTGAGCGTTCAGCACCCGATAGTAGCCGTAGAGGCGCCCGTCCCCCGCTTCTTTTTTGGGCACAAGATGGAGTGGGGAAGCCCAAGTGCTGGACGGAGGGCAAATACGCAGCTGGTGCATGTAATCTAATTCCCGTTTAGGAATCGCCTGACGCCCAGCGAAGTGGCAGCGCGGACGAACAGCGACGCGTGGACAACGCGTGAGAAAGTGTTGGGTTGGATTCTTCTTGGGCTGCTCATTTAAATCACAAGGCCTCATGACCTCAGCAAAGCCTTCGAGCATTCTAGCGTAAGGACATGATGGGATGAGCATGCGAATGTCAGTTGGAGCTACAGCCGACAGAATACCTGTAATGAAGGGGTGCGTCTTGCTGTAAATCAGGCGATGGTGGTGCCTGCTGACATTGAGTTCGAAATGACGTTGGAGCCGAAGATAGGCTGATTGAAGCCAGCTGAGATGAAGTCGTAGTGGAATGTGTGCCGCAGGCTGTTAGAGAGTAACGGATCACTGGCCATACGTCGCGATAGAGGGGGAGTTAGTGGCACGCAGCGTTGGTCCAGGTCCCCTAGAAGTGCGGTCACGCTTGGAGGATGGCTATACTCTGATCTTATCAGCCATGTATCCAACGAAGTGTGGGCAAGAAATGTAATCCATGAATAAAAGGCAGTGCGGTTGAAGGCGAGATCCCGTGCCGCTTTCAGAGATCTGACTCCGCGTTTGACGACTACTTGCACGAGGACTAGCACTGGCGGGTGCAGTGCTAGAAAGTTCGATGATACTATCAAATCGGGGATCTTCGAAGACTGCGCCTGTGCGGTCTGCTCGGAGAAGACGAACTGTGGCTAGCACTTCAGGGGGAGGAGTCGTGCTGCTTATGAGAGGACGTCCGTAGGGCGTCAAAAGAAACGGCAAGTTGGGCTATCCGGGCAGATGGCTGAAGACTGGTGTTTTGTTCTATAAAGTTCAAGAGAGGGCAACCACCCAAGAAGTAATCGCGTCGTGGATACGATCAGTGAGCTGGGAAAGGCGGTCGAGGGCCAAGTCCCCTCAGGCGGCCACGACAAGACGGGTGTGCTGCGGCAAGTGCTGTAAGAAGAGCTCCCTCAATAGCTTACCGTTCTATTCAACGGTGCTTTAACTCAGGAGCTGCCCCTTAGTGCTCAGAAGCTGTGAAGAGCGGCAACGTCCAAGTTCGTCGACTTTGACCCGGTGTTACAGGCATGCGCTCTCTAACACCGTGGTGCGATTCAGAATAATATGCTGGTACGGGGCCTCACCCAAAAGTGCAGCGATGACTCAGGAGACATGTTGAAAATTAATGTCGAAACGGAGAAGTTTGCTAGGTGATATGGTGCACTTGGAAGATTGCTTTGACCTGGGCGAACTAAACTCTCTGGTTCTTGCGCGACAACATGGGCAGGTGGGGCTGGAGAGCTCAGACATCTTGTATGTGCAAGGTGGTATCAAGCAGAAGGTTGTGCTGGGGTCTGGCATGCTTATGTCCGTCATATCTTAGGCCGTAGTCAGTACTGTCGCAGAACAGACTTGTCCCTGCGGAGTACTAAAACGAGTACACCAGTGTGGCAGACTTCTAGAACGTCAATGCCCATCTCTTACTTGCTTATCAAGCACGCTCCGCCCTATTGAATTTTTGTCATCCTTCGCAAACCGCGACACTACACCAGCCGAAAGCGCCCAACTTCGCATCCTAGCATGACGGCCTCGGCGGGAGCACATTAATTTGATTTATAGGCACAACTAACCAAGCAAAATTAAATGAAAATCTAGGAACGGATCACCAGCTGGAGATGCGGAATGAAACTACATCTAAGCACAGTGCTTGTACTGTTTAAATTAATAGGCTACCGCCGCGCTATACATCTGGCATCTTCAATAGATACCTACCTGCAAAATTTAATCCTCGGCGTCCGCCGCTTACCAATGCATCAGCAAAGCATCACTATCATTGCCCGCGAGAGAATTAAATTATTTGCGCATGGCATGAAGGCATACCGTGTTTACCACATGCCATTTAGGTTTTCTCGTGTTTTCCTGTTGTACCGCCTTTAGATGTATTGGTTTCCTGATTTACCGGTCATCTACGTAAGCATGTCTTCATTGTTGATATCGGTGAGCACGTGATAGTTCGGGGGCTGAAGTACGACCAATTCCGCTAGTAAATTTTCATTGTTGCTAGTTAGCACTTCTCTTCGCTTTCGTTTCTTGCTGTGTCCTTGTTTTGTTGCTCTATCCAGATACCTTTCAATGAAGTATAGTAGCACTAGAGCTCAAGGCATTGGTCAATTTCGGCATTATTGTTTAATGATTGCCACATTCATCGACGCCTGCTCTAGGTCAGTGAGAATCATGATAAATAAAGAAACAGAAACGCAATGTGTTTGGTAGAAAACTATCCTACCGAAGAGAAGTCGCCATTGCCGTCCAAAAAGCTGTGAACCAACTACTAACTTGGACTTAGCTTGACCAGTGCGAGTCGGCCGTAATTTTTACACATGATTCGCAAATAGTCCTTAAATCTCTCTGTAAATAATGCGTACTAAACGCCTTGAAGATATTTACCTTGAACTGATCATCAAATAAGGTCAGGTGATCGTTTATACAGGCTATCTCGTACTTCTGAAAACATACAATTGGAATCTTCGGTTTGCTGTCCCCATAACATGGCACTGTACACACAGTACCTCAGCAGAAATGTTAGGGTGCGCATACCAGTCTGCGTAAACGCTCTTCGCAGCCACGACCGCAGAACGCTTCATTTACACCACTACCGATGCGATAGAGCGTAGTGTAGGCGGTGCGCAAACATCGCTTCATCGGCAGCAATCATTAGACGTGCCTGGAAGGCCTCAAAGAAACCACATGATAGCCGGTCAGCACGACAACTTTGGTGGGGATGCCTACTGCTTTTTGCACCTCGGGCATCCGTATAAACACTGTGGAAATGAAATGATCATGAGCAAAGAATTGCTACTCCTCTCTATACCAGCTGTTAGGCAGTAACTACCTGCTCTTGTTGCAAGAGATACCCGCCTCCGTCATTGTATGTTGCCATTCAACTGGGAAGAATACAGCCACAAAAGGCGCCGTGGCTACCATAGAAGAAAACAACAACGGTCCCAGCTTGCATTTGTCATTATTGTAGGCTTCGACGTAAAACTCTCTTGCGTCAATATCCCGCTCAGTATGTTCTCTGTATGCGTACGCGGTAATTATCATAGGGCATGTGCACCTCTTCTATGACAAATATTACAGGCAATCTGTTTATAGCTAGGCTTTCCTGCATTTATGTGCGGCGTCTGAACACTATCATCATGAGCAATAGCTCATACCCCCCCCCCCCCCCCAAGCAATAAAAAAGTTCCGAGGCTCATCCCTCTCGCAATGCAGAGGCTATATATATATATATATATATATATATATATATATATATATATATATATATATATATATATATATATATATATGTGCTTGTGTGTTTATTGTCGTCCACGCAAATGTATATATCTAAATGTGTTCATACCACTGTTCGCAGTTCTGAGGCACCTGTGCGAGTCACCTGAACAGTCACCGGAGTCACCTGTAACAGCTTCACAGAGTGCAATGGCTCATGGTTTTAGCTCAACATTTCTCTGGTGTAGCTCGGAATTAAACCCGCCCTACATATAGATGTATACAATTTTCCCAGAATTATTGTTCAAACATTCACCGGGCGCGGACTCTGTGACGACAGCGTTAAATGTAACAGCGCGTCCACAGGCCAACACAACAGTAGCCGGGCTACATTCGCGTCTTATACATGACGTGTCTATGTGATGGCAATATGATATGTAGCTCCATTATATCAATGGTAATCGCATTACCTTCGACATTCGTTGGGATATTTGTTCTGCCAGAATTTTCCGCTGCCCTAAAGTCACAACTATGTTCGGAATTCGAGGTGGAATGCAAATAGCTTTCGTCGCACATCACTATGTCTCCAAGCAAAGGTTTATCTCAAGACGATAAATAATTTCTTAAAGTGTTGATTGTTAACCAAATTTGACATTTTACTTTTACGGGCACCACTTCACTACTGTTATTTAACACAGCCAGCCGGCAGCATCATGGTGGAAACGTCCTTGCACGCTTTCAACGCACGCGACGCCAGCTTTGGTCATCTGACTGGCAAGAACAGCAAAGTGCTGGTTTTCGCAATCACTGAGGTTTGTTAGGTTTTCTAGGCATAGTTCATGATAAAGGAACGCCTATTGAGAGGTCCAAAAGATAGAGCCGTTTCCCTTCGCGAACATGCAGAACTTCGTGTTCGTACAGGGCCACTTGATATTCATACCGGCCATGGTTCGCCTCCAAATAAACTCGCTTAAGACGCCAAGTATTGAGACACCGGTGATGACAAGTAGATTTGGTACTAGCCTCATATCTCCTGACTGCATTATTGCTAGATTTAGTTGGTTGTACACACCTTAGTTTTGCTTCGTCTGGCCACCGTATCCATTTCTTTTTATGAGGGCGAATGGCGAGCGACCTGCTTCAGCCGCATCTATCTCTTCAGCGTGTTACCAACCCAAGTAAAATTCGCACAATTTGCCAGAGCGATGGTGGCCTGCTTTTCAAAAACTTGATTTGCCTGCACCTGGGATCGTCCTTCGTTTCTAAATTGACTGCTCGAGTTTTTATTTTTTTTCACATGTGCTGGTTTCATATGGTGCTTCTCGTCCTAATAAGGACCTTGCCGTTCTGGAGCACCAAAACAGAAGATGTAACACTAACTAATAACATGTCAATACTGTGTGTAATGCTGAATAATCTCACTGATTGTTGAAACATTGTGACCGTGCAACAAAACGCCCTAGTTTTTATTTCCATTGTACATTGCAGTGGGGGCAGGACAATCAAAACAGAAAGGTGAGTAGATATCTTATCTTGGCGCAAATTTTGCATGAACGCAAACCACCTAAAGAGTGACAAACCCCTTGCATAACGGTAAGTTTGCTACAATCTAAAAATGTAGGCCTACTTTATATTCACAAAGTTGTCTAACCCACCTAGAGTGCACGTCATATAGCACGGCAAGTAGACAATTTATTATTCGAGTAGTGTGCAACGTTTTTCTTCCTTCTGACAGCGGTGAAAGTGTAATGCCGCAATGGCATGGTGTTCAAGTTATACGTCCTGTATTTACCTACCGTTTATAGCCGTTTATATTGCGACGTTTCTGGTGTATCATAAAATGGTATTTCAGTAGCTGATACGGGTTGCGAAATCTTGAAAATTACAATTCTGTTCCGTTGACGTAATTTACGAAGTATGTTCGCAACGATGGATCGAGTGCAACGTTGCAGTGGCACTAAAAGCTCATAATGGGTAGTCCCAATTGGAAACAAAATATTTTTGATAATTTCATCACCTTTTTCTGAGTATTTCTGACTCGATGATTTAGAGTTCTTATTCTGACTGCTATTTAATATATATAATAGATACAATAGATTTAACGGCGCTGTTAAGTCAACTTTGCACTTCTTCGGTGTTCTTCCTGACTGGCCGCCTTCCTCAATTTAAGCATTATCTTGACATCTCATATGCGAGAACATACTTAATTGGGTGTTAGAAATACAAGTGAGGTTTCTGCTCATGACAAACATAAAATTATTATTGATGTATTTCGAGCACTTATATTATACTAAAGCAGAACGCTATTTCCCTCTTCCTCCGACTTTCACGCTGCTGTTGGCTGCAGATTGCTGCCTTGCTTATTAGTGCTTACCAATTACATCGGTCCTAATGAAATATTCTCACCATTAAACCGTAATCGTGGTGTAATTATCCCTGCTTGCTGCAGTCGTGCTCGTTTGACCAATACCGAATTGAGTGCACACTAACACCGAATATAGTGCAAAATAGAGCGCCCTGATTTTCCTAATACCGTACATAAATGCAAACATCTGGCATAACCTAGGTTAAGAAAGACCATGGTATCGTACTTTGTGCTAACACCGGATGGATTGTTCAACAAGGTAGCCGTATTAGCCGGTACGAGACATAGTGTCATCAGACAAATGTTGGCAGAAATACATGTGTCGCTCGGAACAGAACGTAGTGTAAAGAACGAATGTAGTGCAAATAAGATAACCCGATTCACTGGTATCCTTTAATGTGCAAACAAGCACCACCTATGTAGTCAATTTAGGAGGCCTGCGGTGCCTAATGATACACATGAGCACAGACGCGAGTTCCAACTACATGACATTCTGATGCAGTCGTGGTGATTGTGTCGTCGTCAATCTTCACACCATTTTCCTTCTTGGTTGCTGTTAAACGAGCTCACATTCTTGCACACTGTTTCGTTATATAGCTTTGGGCACAAAAACAATACAGTTGGGTCCAGAAAATGTTATGATGAATGAATGTAAATTGAAATGAAATATAATTTAAAAACAAATATACGCAGGTACCACACAGTTTGGGAATCGATGTAAGTGAAGCTTTCTGGGCTGGTTGCTTTTGTTGAAGATATTTAGCGGTGATGTTGACAGTGGAAGTATACTTTGTTCAACATTTAGCCTCATACGAGTGTAGTGAGTAGATATTAAACACTGGTTTGCGTGCCCCACCGCTGTTTGGCTGTAGTACACAGCACAGACAGGGAGAGGTGGATGCTTGACGCGTTGTTGTGCAACATATTTTATAATTCCTGATAGGTTTTACCATTGTCATTGCCTCACACGGAACATCGCATTGTGGCAGAAGTAATAAAGTTGAATTCGATTTTGGGCCTCTAAGTGTGAAGAACGTAACGCATTATTTGGCACGCCATAGCGGCGGACTCGGGAATTATTTTGAGATCGTGATGCTCTTTATCGTGTCACAAAATATAAGTGCAGGTGCGTTTTCTATTTCGCACTCGTCGTAAGGCGGGCGCGGCGGTCGTGATCAAATTCGCGACCTCGAGTAATGACATTGCCGCAAAGGTACCACTGTGGGCACAGCAGTTTTAATTTGACGTGCGACCTCTTACGTTGTGTCACCAGACCCTGTGGTGCGCTTTCATTAGTGCGGCTCTGCTTCTCCATGCCCTGCGTAAGTTGTCCGCTTGGCATATTGGCATGTTGTTTATTTTTCAGAAATAGCGCAAAAGTGGTGTACCATACCTTGAACTTCAGTTTATCCAGTTTCCACGCAACAGCTGTTGTAAGCGTTTACTTGCCTTCTCACGTCACCTGTTCCCTTCTGCCCTTCTGCCCCCCGCCTCCTCGTATGGTAACTGCCTCTTCTGCCCTCTCCTCACTATAATTTTATCTACGTCTCCTCTACACGTTAGTAGAAAGGTGAGAGCTGCCGTTTTGCAATGCTTTTGAAGTAGATGACAGATAATTACAGCTGTGAAGAGGCTAACGTGACGACGCCGAGAGGGCAGTATGCACATTCGCACGGTTGGGTCGAAACGCGTTTCTCGTGTCGCCTTGCTTGTGTTTTGTACGTGGTGTGCCAGGCAACAGCAGCAACTTCGGCGGCAGAAACTGATGCTGCTGCTGCAGCAGCAGCAACAGCAGCAGCGGGAAAATCGAATGAAGAGGCAAAGAAAGCTTCGCATTAAATTAAACAATTCATGTTATTGGCTTTAGGAAATTCTGATAATTCATTGGCTGCTGTTTCATCGTCATATTTCTTTTGGTTTCGTAGTGTCAGAGCATTTTCACATCCTAGTCAACAGCATGTCATCGTCGCTCCGTAGTCATAGTGCCGTTTTCATAATTTCATCGTTCTGATCCCATTGTCGTTCTAGCGTTGTCATCACTATGTTGTCGTTGAGCTCAAGTTGTCTAGCGTCGTTGATATTTTGTCGTAGTGATTACAATGTCACCAACCAATTGTTACATTGTCTTTCTCGCAATTCCAGCTCCATCATTCCCTTTCTCACACCATCGTCTTCATAGCATCGGCATCATTCCAGCAATGGCATACCGTTATTTCACGCCTTCGTCGTCATAATACCGTCATCAGTGCAGCGCCATCAGTCAAGCATAGTTACTCCATGTAGCATCATCATCGCACGCTCAACATGCCATCATCGTCATGCCACTGTCACCCTGCAGTCCCTGTCACAGCACCGTCTTCTTACCACCATCGCCGCGCCTGCGTCGTCATCACTTAGTTGGCGCGTAGCTGTGAAACCATCATCGTCGCTCGAGTGTAGTCATCCTATGCTCGTCACACCATCGTCATGATACGATCGTCATTCCTGCAACATCGTCATCCTATGCTCGTCCAGCCAATCTTGTCACACTAGCTTCGACATGCAACCTCGTGAATCAAGCGACGTCATCCATAGTCGTCATACAGTCTACGTCAACCTATCATCGTCATACCACCTTCGCCGCGCAAGCGTTTGGTTTTATTAGAAGCGCAAATCATCGTCCTAATACCACCATCGTCTCTCGAGAGTCGTTCGCTCTTGCTCCTCACACTAGCTTCTTTGTTATTTTGCAGTGCTTTCTCTAGACATGCTGTGCCATGTATTGGGGTTGCCGAGAAACCTGCGTGTGGCCTCCGAGAAGTGTGGGATGCCGGCGCGTGGGAACGCCGAAAATTCCTCCCTCACTTGCCGCACACACAGTGGCACATACTCAGTCACCCAAGTTGGCGAGAGGATCATTCAGGAGCGTGACATACCGAGTGCCTTCATGAGGCCTAACTAAAGCGTCGGCAGTAACGACGCTCTGTCGAGATGCATTCTGACCTAATAAAGCCCTCAGATAGTAGAAAACCGAGGCGAGAAGCCTCACAGCTCAGACAATGGAGACACAAGGCTTTGACTAACTTGTCGCCGTCCCCTTCTTCGAAGTCGTGCAAACTCCTTGTTTACCTCTACGGTAATTATCTATCCGGCGAATTAGAATTGTCCTGACTGCCTACGGGCAGGATAATACAGATGAGTCAAATTAAGGCTTTAGCCACTGAAAATTCAAGATTTCGCTCCTTCGGTGAGTCTTATACCGGCAGGTGGCTCGACTGATTGACCGTTAGATGGACTTGTAAAGGGTCCATAAAGATCAACTCCAACGTGGTCAAAGGCGCGTCCTCGGCAGGGAAATGGTTGCAGTCGCGCAGCTGGGGTCGAGGACGATTCTTGGACCTTTGGCAAGTGAGCCGGGAGGTGACATACCGACGCACCGATTCGTACATGCCGCACTAAGAATAACGGAGCCAAAGGCGCACGTAATCTTTAAAGGTACAGCTTTATTTGCCTCTTGCAATAAATCTTGCGGTTGCTGTTGTGTTGTATGTGGCGTCGAGGGGTGGTTTAGAGTGCAGAAACAAGGCAGGAGTGTGAGAGAAAGGAAAGTCGGCGCCAAAAACGTGTTTGGACCTTTCAGTAGAATATCACCTGCAGAATTCCCTCTGGCGCTTTCTGCGTGTCGCCACATTAGCGACTTGCAAACTGTAATTATTCCCGACTCTTCTCGAAAATATTACGCCAAATGCAGCGCTTACCTTTCCACTAACTTGCAAGTGCTGAGGAGACCTTGGTGGAACTGTAGAGAAGAGCGGCAGTGGAGGCAGATAATGAGTAGTACCAACGCAGTGGCGGAGCGGGAGAAAAAAAGCGTCGCCACTATCACAGTTCCCATAAATGGGGAGACGACGGGAGAGGGAAACCATGACGTGAGAATGCAATGAAACAACAGTTGCGGGTAAACTGAAGGTACGGTACGGTACGCTTCTGTTTTTTAAACACAGTGCAAACTTGTCAAGTGGACAACTGACTCAGGGCTTGCCGACGCAAAGCCACATGTAAACACTGTCACGTCTAGGGCACACTACAGAAGCGGTCACACGTCAAATCTACATTTCTTGGACCGCTGCATTAGTTTGACAGCTATGGGGCTTCTCGAGATCGCGGGTTCAATCCCTACCATACTATGAGGGCCGCCTCTCGACCAGAGCGAAATATTGAAACGCAAGCGCACTTAGATTTATGCGAACGGTATGCGAACGGTTACGGACTGGATTCCGAGGGAAGGGAAGCGTAGCAGGGGGTGACAGAAAGTTAGGTGGGCAGATGAGATTAGGAAGTTTGGAGGGTCAACATGGCCACAATTAGTACATGACCGGGGCAGTTGGAGAAGTATGGGAGAGGCCTTTGCCCTGCAATGGGCGTAACCAGGCTGATGATGATGATGATGATGATGATGATGATGATGATGATGATGAACGGTAAAAAACACCAAGGCGTGAAAATTAATATGGAGGCCGTCACTATGCGGTGCGTCTGAATTCTGCCATAGTTCTCGCGCGTACATGCCCATCATTAAAATATTGTTACCACTTTGGCCCATCTGCAATGTGCCATGTGAGGCTATAATAATTCTCTACCCTCTTAGAGATAATGAACAACGGCGCACAAAAAGCCTTATGGAAACACGTCTCCCTGTGTGTTCGGTCTGCTACGGAGACAGAGGTGGTACACGCTAGGCAATTTTTAACGCTAACTCACCACTCTCGTATTGGACTAAACTTTGGAGAAACTACACATTCGCCGTCAACACCACCGCTAAGTATCGTCAACTAAACATAACAGCATATAAAGCTTGGCTCCATGGATTCTAACAGTGCATAGCATCCAGACAAGTTGAGTACTCCTTCATGTGTACATTGCAGGTCATCGTGAAACAGCACACGTGCGTGCGACCGTAGATTCTGAGGGACCACGAGTAACCATTTGCGGCCGTCAGGAAGGCAGTTATCGACCGTATATCAGTATATCAGTATCGGCCGTGGCGAACACTAAAGCACAAGATGAGAGGCGAGGCTTCAGAAAGACTGCAAAAAAATTGAGGCGGCGGAAGTTCTGTACGGGCCAAGTTGTTAACTCGATCAGAGAGGAAGCCAAAACCTAGAATAATGGCACAGCAGAGGCGGGGAAGCAATACAAATTACATGTTGCATAAACTGCCTTCCATAGCGACAAGGACGCTGTATATTCTCGACGGCTCCATTGTCCAAACGCTTGCTTTACGTAGCGAAATAGGAGCAAAAGGCGCCGCGACATTTTAGAGGGGATGGCTAGACTGGTCGGCAATCGCTGACACAGCGTCAGCTGCCTCTAGAAGCGCGTGAATCACGACGTCTTTTGCATAATCTTCAATGGCATTTACAGGAATTAAATGAGCATTTAAGTAGTTCAATGCGGAACTGCGTAGTTCCGGAACTGCGCCTTTTATTTTTCCTCCCGCACGGTTATGGAAGGCAGATAACGGGATGCAGTGAAAGTCGACGTGGTGGTGGAAACGGACGAGCGCTCAAGCTTTGCGAAACAGGAGACGAGGAATTGCAGTGGAGCATAGCAGGGATAGGCATTCAGGGGCGTTGTTGTCTCGCAAATTCGGGAGGCTACCAATCCCAACGCCGGTAGAAGTACTCCACGTGGCCAGAAAGTCACACACGAAGTACATAGATCGTTTGCCTTAGGCAGGAAAAGTATTGAAAATACAGGGCGCAGGTAAGCTTATGAAATGTATAAGCCAAGTGGAATACATCTGTGGAATAAGTGCGATGGCGCGCAGAAGCCGCTTATGGGCGTCTAGTTCGCAGCTGCCAGAGGGGACGGTTTGAAGCCGCTTCAAGGCGTGCCGTGCCCAAATGTAAGCAACGCTCTTGGCTTGGCAACGCTGGCAATGCACATGAGCGGAGCTGGCGCTGCATGTGGCCGACGATATTAATGATAAGAGGTGATTTTTATTGGAGCAAGGCCAAAGAGCGCTGTGACATAGAGTGATGGTTTCTAAATGTAGTATGAACCGAGTGATATGTGATTTGCAAATGATAGATATGCCAGGGCTATATAAGGGCCTGAAATGAGTTTCTCTGAATTGCGTGAAATAAGTGAGTATAAAAAATGACAATGACTAAGGATTTCAAGGGCTCAGAGGCATGTGCTGTAAAAACTTTTTGACATTGCTGCTGCAGCCTGCAAGATGAGGCTGCGCTACAGATACGATGTAGCTGATGAGTGAGTGGCAGCATGCCGGTAACTATGTCGTGTATGAAGCGTCGCAGTTGAGGAGACTAAGATGAATCTATCGCCTGCGTAACAGGTAGAACTGACATTTCCCGCCTGACTTCCTCTAGAACGAATTGTTTGATTTGGTAGAGGAACAAGGGATTTGTGGGAGCAGCGCTGTAAATACTGGTTAAGGCAGAACGCGTCCCATACGGTGCGGTATCTTGGGGTGTAGTAATGCAATCGTGATAATGCAGGGTAATGTAAGCGTATCAACTCTAGCTCTGGCACAGGATAATAATTTCGTGCAGTCTGTGCCAATTTTTAGCCAAGAGCCCTTGAAAGGCGTCAACCTCTATGTTTTTAATAGCATTTTATTTCGATTCAAATTCAGTAATAGCAGAATTAATGCACCGGCAAAGGTCACGTATATATTTATTGTAGCTGATGAAGTTTTCAAACACCTGCTGAGCGCGGCAACACAACCGTCGTTCCGCACGAAGCTTGCACACAGCTGTGCGACTGACAACTTCTTTGAAGCAAGTCCTAAACGCTGCCCAGATGGGAAAGATGGCATTCATTATTCCAGAATCACAGACTGCGAATATCAAAAACATAGAAGGTTGGCTTTCTCATCCTATTTGTTATGCGCACTGACGCACTCGTATGATGAACGCCAGTCCTCCATGTGAAATACATCGTGCGGCTGAAGACAGCAGAATATTCTTGCCGCCGAGCATCTGAGCAAACGACAGGCGATGCTTGGGGAGGATCGGGATGTGCGGCGTCTTCAAGAGTAGCAGAAAGGGGATGGAGTATGCGGCTACGCTGTACCAGGAATGTAAAGGGCCCGTCACTTCAACCAAATAACTAGAGGTGTTCAGGTTTATAAATCCCTCAGGCATTAGAGTACCGCGAACAGATGTCACAACTTAGACAATGAAGGCAACTCGACTAATTTGTCATCGCCCTCTCCTTAGCGCCTACCCAGTGTATTCGTGACGCACCCTAATAAAGCGCCAGCTTGTAGTACTTGAGAAACCCTTGTGACGCGGGTTCAGTTTCAGTCAGCGTTGAAGAAGCTAGAAAGTAGAGTGGCACATTCCCAGTGGTACACACTGTGTTTCCTATGGTGGCGTCTAAGGCATTCATCCAAGTGCATCACACTAACCTGCACGCAGTCTTTCACCTGAGTTGTCACCAAAGAGGTTCATGAAGACCAGCACACCGACGCACATCCTGAGTGCGCCAAGACTTCATCAAAAAGTTTTTTCGAACCGGGGTACTTTGCCAGTCACGCATTTACAGTGACCAATTAAAGCGGAAACGAGGTTCTTTGTACCGGTGGTTGGTTTCGAATCCGGTTCCCTCAACACAGGCACCGATGTGTCACCCATTCAACCACTGAATACCCAGTAACTTTCATACGCATGCGAACGGTTTGACACACACACACACAAACTATATATAGATATATCTGTGTGTGTGTGTGTGTGTGTCTGTCACACTCGACTTATATGGCTGAGGAGTTCTATGGAGATTCATGCAGTACCTGTGGCACCCACGACGATAATGGAAAAGAGAATAGTCTCGAGGAATTTGAACTCCTACAAGTAACGTCGGAAGAAATAAAGAGAGCCTTGGGAGCTATGCAAAAGGGGAAGGCAGCTGGGAAGGATGAGGTAACAGCAGATTTGTTGAAGGATGGTGGGAAGATTGTACTAGAAAAACTGGCCACCCTGTTTACGCAATGCCTCATGACCTCGATCCTACCGGAATCTTGGCAAAACGCTAACATAATCCTAATTCATAAAAAAGGGGACGCTAAGGACTTGAAAAATTATAGGCCGACCAGTTTACTGTCCGTTGCCTAAAAAGTATTTACTAAGGCAATTACAAACAGAATCAGGAACACCTTATTCCGTCAACCAAAGGACCACGCAGGATTCCGTAAAGGCTACTCAAGAATAGACAATATTCATACTATCAATCAGGTGATAGAGAAATGTGCGGAATATAACCAACCCTTATATATAGCTTTCATTGATTACAAGAAAGCGTTTGATTCTGTCCAAACCTCAGCAGTCATGGATGCATTACGGAATCAGGGTGTAGGCGAGCCATATGTAAAAATACTGAACGATATCTACAGCGACTCCACAGCCACCGTAGTCCTCCATAAAGAAAGCAACAAAATCCTAATAAAAAAAGGTGTCAGAAAGGGAGATACGATCTCTCCAATGCTATTCACAGCGTGTTTCCAGAGGTATTCAGAGACCTCGATTGGGAGGAATTGGGGAAAGGGTTAATGAAGAATACCTTAGTAACTTGCGATGCGCTGATGATATTGCCTTGCTCAGTAACTCAGGGGAACAACTGCAATGCATGCTCACTGACCTGGAGAGGAAACGCAGAAGAGTGGGTATAAAAATTAATCTGCAGAAAACTAAAGTAATGTTTAACAGTCTCGGAAGAGAACAGCAGTTTACGATAGGTAGCGAGGCACTGGAAGTGGTGGGGGAATACATCTGCTTAGCGCAGGTAGTGACCACGGATCTGAAATAATCACTGAAATAATCAGAAGAATAAGAATGAGCTGGGGTGCATTTGGCAGGCATATTCAGATCATGAACAGCATGTTGCCATTATCCAAGAGAAAAGTGTATAACAGCTGTGTCTTACCAGTACTCACGTACGGGGCAGAAACCTGGAGGCTTACAAAAAGTGTTCTACATAAATTGAGGACGATGCAACGAGCTATTGAAAGAAGAATGATAGGTGTAACGTTAATTAAGGGATAAGAAAAGAGCAGATTCAGCGGGGGAACTAACGCGAGTTAATGACATCTTAGTTGAAATCAAGAAAAAGAAATGGGTATGGGAAGGACATGTAATGAGGAGGGAAGTTAACCGATGGTCCTTGAGGGTTACGGACTTGATTCCAAGAGAAGGGAAGCGTAGCAGGGGGCGGCGGAAAGGTAGTGGGGTGGATGAGATTAATACGTTGGCAGGGACAACATGGCCACAATTAGTCCATGACCGGGGTAGTTGGAGAAGCATGGGAGAGGCCTTTGCCCTGCAGTGGGCGGCGTAACCACGCTGGTGATATATATATATATATATATATATATATATATATATATATATATATATATATATATATATATATATATATATATATATATATATATATATATATATATGGCCCCCGGGAACTGCGTGAAGTACACCAAGAGCCCGAACGCAATGAAACTAACACGTAAAGCACACTCATCTTAATTAGATTAAGTTAGGCGGTAGTGTTTATCCAAATTTTACAAGAAAGATACTTTTGTATCATCATACAGCATAATTCAATAATTGCCGATACAGGTGTATCACACTTGGCCACCACGGAAGCAGACGAGCTGATAGCAGCGCATCCTTCTTTCCCCTAGCCACTTCTGCGCATGCGGCACCCTCGCACACGAAGATATAAAAGCAACCACAATAAAGAGACAGCCAGTTTTTCGATGCTCAACCACTGTGTGTGTCGACTTGCTCAGAGGCGCACGATACATGGTGTCAGAAGTGCCCGCAGCCGCGCGGCAGGAAGCAAGCCATGGACGCCTTAAAACTGCCCTGCCCACTACAGTTGACCGGCAATGACAGAAGGAACTGGGAACTCTTCAAGCAAAGACTGGACCTATTCCTGACGGCTACCTGACGGCCACCTCGACAGACCATCCCAAGACAGAAGCGGTCAAGGCGGCCATCCTCCTGAGCGCCGCGGGTGACGCAGCGCTTGAGGTCTATAACAACTTCACATTCGCCGAAGGTGAGCTCAAGGATGACTACGAGACACTAGTGCGGAAGTTTGACGCATGCTTTATTGAGCAAGGAAACGAGGTTTACGAACGCCATTTGTTCCGTATGCGAGTCCAAGATGAAGGAGAGCGATTCGAGCGGTTTGTACGTGACCTGAGGACGCAAGCCAAACTTTGTAATTTCGGGACCCTTGAAGAGTCTCTGATTAGGGACCAGATTGTATTCGGGACTAATAACAAGACTGTCCGAGAGAAAATGTTGCGGGACAAAACCTTGACTCTACAAAAAGTCGAGAACATATGCAAAGCAGCTGAAGCGGCGGCACAACAAAATGCTGCATGGGCCAACGAGCGCGTGCAAGTAGACTCCACTCGCCGATATGAACGCGGCAAAGAACAAAAAGGCCGGTGCAAGCACTGTGGTTGAGCGCACGCGCCACGGCAATGTCCAGCCTACGGAAAAACTTGCTACACATGTAAAAAGCAGAATCACTTTTCATCGTGCTGCAAGAACACACAAGTTCACGGCATTCGGGAAGATCGTGAAGACAGCTTTGATGTCCTTGACGTCAGCATCTGTGGCATAAGCACAAAACCAGGGAAAGACTGGACAGTGCGCGGCAAGGTCTCTGGTCACGAGATAGAACTGAAAGTCGATACTGGTTCCCAAGCCAACTTGATTCCGCTTAGCATTTTTCAGCGCATCTCGAAAGTGAACACGTTGCGCAAGAGCGCAGCAGTGCTGACTGCCTACAACGGCTCCGAGATCAAGCATCTCGGTGTCGCCACTAAAGCACTAGAGACGAACTGTACCACGAGAGATACTGCCTTCTTTATCGTCAAGAAAGGACGCCAAGCGATCATTGGCTTGAGCACATGCATCGAATTCGGCATTGTCCCAGCAAACATCGACTCAGTCAGGCGAAGTGGAAAAGCAGGGCCAGAAACAGAATTTGCACATCTTTTTCATGGAACGGGCTGCGTACAAAGAACGTACAAAATGGTTCTGCGACCAGACGCGGTTCCAGTCATACAACTTGCTCGGAAAGTACCTTTGGCACTGAAGCAACCATTGCGTGACGAGCTGGCACGCATGGAGAAGGCGTCCATCATCGTCAAAGTAGAAGAACCCACCGAATGGGTAAGTCCTCTGGTTGTGGTAGAAAAAAAATAACGGCGCTCTCCGAGTATGCATGGACCCTAGAGAAGTAAACAAAAATGTATTACGTGAGCACTACCCGATGTTTACCCGCGAAGATATAGAAAGTGAGCTTTCAGGTGCTCGATTTTTTTCGCGACTGGATGCCAACTCTGGTTTTCATCAGATACCCCTTGATGAAGCAACATCGCGCATCTGTACGTTCGCCACTCCCTTCGGGCGCTATCGGTTCCTAAGGCTACCGCTCGGCATTTCATCTGCCAGTGAGGTCTTTCAAAAGACACTGACTGAGACCTTTGAAAGTATCCCAGGAGTACGCGTTTACGTCGACGACGTCCTAATTTGGGGTGCTGACAAAACCCAGCATGACCAACGTTTGCGCGCCGCGCTAGAAAAGGCAGAAAAAGCAGGGCTCACGTTTAATCCTGAAAAATGTGCGTTTGGTATGAAGGAGATAACATTTCTAGGTGATATAATCAATAAAGGCGGCGTGCGCCCAAGCCCCGAGTTGATTGAAGGCATCGGAGTCATGCCCGCGCCGGAAGACAAAAATGCCGTGCGAAGAATGATGGGTGTCGTCAACTATTTCAGAAAGTATGTACCCAGCTTAAGCGATAAAACGGCGTTGCTGCGAAGCCTCGTCAAGGACGATACGGTTTTTGAGTGGACTACCGCCCATCGGCGCGAGTGGCAAGACGTCTGCGAGGCATTAACATCGCCGCCGCTCCTGGCGTTTTTTGATGAAACTAAAGAAACAAAGATCTCGGCCGACTCGTCAGCCATCGGCATTGGCGCGTCGCTATTGCAAAAACACCAGAATGAATGGCGCCCAGTGATGTACGCCTCGCGAACGCTAACTGATAGCGAAACGCGATATTCGCAAATCAAGAAAGAAACGCTTGGCATAGTGTTCGCCTGCGAAAAATTTCACCAGTTTACTTATGGCCGCAAGATCCTCATAGAGACGGACCACCGACCGTTGTTGGCAATCGCAAAAAAATACATCGGAGAAATGCCACCCCGGCTACAGCGTTTCTTTGTTCGCCTTCTAAAATACAATTATGACTTGCAGTTCGTTCCTGGAAAGGACCTGCTCCTGGCTGACATGCTCTCCCGTGCGCCCTCCCTTTCACCAAACCCGGAAGCAATGGAGGACATCGAGGTCCATGCAGTTCGTCTAGTCTCGTGCATGGTAACCCCATCGACAAAACGTCGCCTTCAGGACGAGACACTGTCGGATCCCTATCTGAGTGCTGTAATGCATCAACTGTCGCGTGGAACAACGGTTCAAGGGGAAGTACGTCCGTTTACGGCTGAGCTATCTGTCATTGACGGTATACTACTGAAAGGATGCAAAATTGTCATACCCAAGTCCATGAGGAGCGAAATGCTAACAAAGGTACACGCAGGTCATCTGGGTATGAATAAGTGCAAGGCAAGAGCGCGCACTCTTATTTTTTCGCCTGGACTAGACAGCAGCATTGAATCAATGATTCGTTCGTGCAACGCATGCCAAAAATATGCGTACAAGCTGCAGTCCGAGCCCCTTATTTTGCGCCCGACACCTAGTATGCCGTGGTACAGAGTAGGCATCGACATATTCCATTTCGCCGGGGAGGAGCATCTAGTAGTGTTCGATGCGCACTCAAATTTTCCTGAAGTGGAAAAGTTATCTACAATGACGGCCCATGAGGTGGTACAAAAAACATCCGCGATATTCGCGCGCTACGGGATCCCTGTGGAAGTACTTACAGATAATGGGCCTCAATTTGCATCCAAAGAGTTTGCAGACTTCGCAAGCCGATATGATTTTGAGCACATTACACCAAGCCCGCGATATCCGAGATCAAACGGACTTGCTGAAAAGGGAGTACAGATAGTTAAGCGCATTATGAAAAATACCACTGAATCTTGCGACGATTTTTGGTTAGGACTCTTGTCTTATCGTGTGTCTGTACTAGAGGATGGTCATTCACTTGCCCAACTGTTACAGGGACGGCGCCTGCGCACCAACGTTCCGGAATACAGCACTGAGCTGGGATGCCCAATAGTCAAGCATCAACAGCGGGCCACGGGCAAAACGCTGCACGCTTTGCAGCAAGGAGACACGGTACGCATACTGGATGACAACTGGTCACGTAAGGCAAGAGTGCTTCAAGAAGCGGCTCCCCGGTCCCGCATCGTGGAGACGGAGGATGGAAGGCTTCTAAGGAGGAACAGACAACACCTGCTGCAAACGCGGGAAAAATACCGCAGGGTAGACGAAGATGACGACAGCAACGCTGAAAATAGTAGCTTACAAAACGAAAGACCGGAGCCTCCAGAACAAGGCCAAAGTGCACCCGGGTTAACTGGTGATCCGCAAGCCAACATACAGGTCTTCCCCAAAGTGGAGACATCGGAAGCAGAGCCCCGCAGGTCGACCCGTCAGCGCAACAAGCCTCAACGGCTGCAATACGAAGCGAATTTCCGTCAAGTCTCCTAGATTTTTTTTTCGTGCCTTGTGGTCATAAAGTCCTTCTTTTTTTTTTTCTCGTTAAGGGAAAGATGTATCATACTTGGCCACCACGGAAGCAGACGAGCTGATAGCAGCGCATCCTTCTTTCCCCTAACCACTTCTGCGCATGCGGCACCCTCGCACACGAAGATATAAAAGCAACCACAATAAAGAGACAGCCAGTTTTTCGATGCTCAACCACTGTGTGTGTCGACTTGCTCAGAGGCGCACGATACAAAAGGTGTCTTTGCGATTGCCGGCGTAAAAGCGCATCACAATGTACTTTGGTTATACATGCGGCGTGAAAGTATTGTCGTGTCATTGTATAACCGTAAGCAGCCGCACTTAACCACTGATATTTTTCAACAAGAAGAGGCAGGGTCATTCATCACGAGTTTATGCAAACCATATATTGATACCAACATTACTTTAAGTATGCGTTTGTATTCTATGCTCATTCTCCTGGTGTTGCACTACATGCAACAATATATGGGTTGCACACTTGCATGTTTGAAATAGTGTGTCGTATCAAAAAATCGAAGAATCCATAAAGTGGGCCTTCAACGTGCGCACCTTAAGCTTGGTAAGACACTTATTCTACGGGAAAACATCGCGATGAACGTTAGAAAATATTGTGATTGAATGTTGTACTAGACATTTGCGTATTGCTTTCAAGCCGTTATGATGTGCGCTCGTCAGGTCTGAATAAGACTTTCGATATGTCCTTGTAGCACGATTGGTAACACAAAGTAACCAACACACGCTTCAGCGCTTTTTCTGCTTTAAAAGAACGCTGTTTTTTTGCAGGATTGAACAATCTGCCTTGGATCTGCTGGAAGTTCTTTTTTTCCGTATTTCTGTGATGTCGCACTGCATGGGGCTGCTTATGATTGTGTCTCATTTCTACTCCTCTGAACTGTTATTTTCGAGTAATTTAGATATTACTTGCCCATTGCTGTCTAAAATTTCCAGGCATTATTAAAAGTTCAACTAGGAGTAAGGTCAGCATTTCCTTACAGGGTGCAAGATTATTATAAAGGTTTTCATGTCGTCTGATCAAATAAATATGCAAATTTGTTTGGAGTGCTCAATAATGCTAAACAGCCTTGATTTTGCAGATATACCAGGATATGACGGAGATCTTCCACCCGATCCCTTAGGTATGTATTTTCATTCATATTTCCTTCTGAAACAATTCATACGAGAAGTCCTTAATAAACCATTTCATCGTTTGCGTATCCTGTGGCCCTATAGCGTAAAACTATTCCAATGTGTTTTTATTCCAATCTGCTGACGTCAAGTTTGCGCAACCGCCGACGCAAGCATCGAGCGGATGCCCGCAGCGTTGCCTCAACCACCCAGTCAAATGCCCTCTTAGTTTATAGGAGGTCACTTCCCTTTGTATTCAAAACTAAGAATATTGCCTAGATTGAGAGGTTTTTCGGTTGTAGTTGACCGCCAGGAGGCGAGGAGCACGCTCAAGTAGAGAGGGTTGCGACGAGGCTGAGCCAGCCTACTGAAAAACGATAACCGGATGTAGATAGTGGTGCTTGCGTCTACGATTGGTCCGCTTTCCCTTATTTAGCTTGCAGTGGCTGGACAAAAATCAAGGTGGCATGCAACGGAAAGTTAAGAATGCTGCTAAAACGCAGTTCGCAGAGCGAGGTCGTAATCGTGCTGAAAGTGCTCTAAAGCGTTACACGTCCACGCATAAAGTTACACACAAATAAGCCCATGCACTCCGGCAGGTGCGAGTAGCCAGTGCCTTAGCCATCGACGGCAGCCATTTTTTTTTCCTTTCGGAACGGGCAGTCTTCCTCCCATTCAGAAAAAAAGCTCAGTTTTGTTCGTTGCAGCCTGAAAACGTTTGACCAATAGCCGTAGGCTAATGGCGAAAAGGCGTTCAATGAGAAATAACTATTTTTCTTTTGTTCTGTCCAATCATGTAAAATCAGTGTCTTCACGTCATATCAGATGTGGAGCTAACGCGGTTCTCTTTACGTCGCGTGACAGGAAGGTGAAGGGGGGGTGGTCCAAAATGGTTTTGACCAATCGCGCAGGGTTGGTTGCAGAATTTGAATATAAAAATTTGCAATAAATTTACGTTATAGCGTCCTTGATGCAGGCACATGTGACTTTAATGAAACTTCTGTTTTGCCAAACTTTTTCGAACCTAAACAACACTTTCATCCTTGCACAAACGCTAAGAGATGATTGGAATCACGCAGCATAGGGGTGTTCATTTCTAACAATATCCTAGGCGTTGCTTTTATCACAGTAGCCTAGGCTGTAATATGGTTCGACGTAGCGATTTAACAAACAATGACGCCAATTAGACCAATAAACTTTATAACGGAAACGTAAAAGCAACTAATCTTAGTGTCATTGGTTAAAGTCTGTCATAGTGTAAGTTTACTACCACTTTCAAAGCTCCCCATTGATGCATTGCATGCATGCATGAATTCCGGCCAATAGACGATAGAAAAATTGAAACAAGTGACAAAGAGCGCAAATATGACAACGTGTGACGTGTGAGGAAAATAGTGACGTGAATACTCCTCACGATCAGGTAAACAGGAGTATAATACATAATCTAATCATAACAAAGCCTCTCCTAGGTCGATTATAAAGTAATTTGTCTGAATAGCAGTATGAAATCCTCAATAAATAGTTTTAGTAAATTATTAAGAAATGTCTCTGTGGTAGAAACGATGCCAAGCGAATGCCAAGGCCTTCGATCTAGTTAGGATATTTCAAGTCCCTTTTCTAAAACACCCTGTATATCAAACATTTTCATGGAAACGGGAGCTCTAAGCCGGACCACACTAACGTGTTTCACAGCCCCGTCTCTTGGCCCATACTTTCACACAGTGAATTGGCCTCCAGCATTTCAATACGTGTGCGCAGGCGGGTTTGTATGTCACACCTGAAAAAAAGATTGTGTAAAGGCAATGTTACAAGAAACGTTCAGTGTGACTGAAACTGGAAATACATTTTTTTCATCAATGAATCAAGGACCCAATTTTCTTAAATGTGCTGTAAAATATGCATTGCCCTTTTCTGTGAAGTCGCCATTTCTCAGATTTACAATGTTTCATATGTGTTTTGATGACGCGTACAGATGGACCGGAACACTGCTTCTTAGGTTCAGCGTTGTATTACGGCGCTATTGTGTAATGCTCAGACTCAAATTGAATTGCTGCCGATAGTAAGCTTTTTAGGCAATTGTTCGAACGCATTTAATGGCCTTCGCATTCAGGTATATTACCCGTACTCCTCCTTAAGGTTGCTAGGTTTTTGTCACGTTAGAGAGCAAATTTGCATAAGAAAAACGAAATTGTCAGTAAATTGTTTTATGATATTGGCGTTTCTGTATCTTGTTTTTCCCAACCTAATCGATTCCTGGTGTTTGAGTAAACACTTTTAAAATAGAACTATTGATTTTTCCAGATAGCACAGTTAGAGAGTCCATTACCGCGTCAACTCAGAGGAGGACATAACTTACACAAAAAAGTGGAAACGCATGATTGATTAATTAACAAAAATTACTAATACCGTTTTTAATTTCGCTGTGGTACATATTGGAACCTTCAAATTCTAGCCGAAGAGTTCGCAACGCGGATCCTCTTGGAACAAATTCTCAGGACAACAGCAGTTTTGAGGTATTAATTCCTAATCTTTGCGGAGAAAAGCCTTGGCGTTCCAGTTCATTTTGTGCATCAATGCATAAAACGAAGTTTAAGAAAGTAAGTGAAACAACAGTGCAGTTTTACCACATGTTTAATTACGTATATTTCTCAAATGATGTTTTCCACACAATTTATTTAAAGTGGATATGCTTTTCAGTCTCACCTGCTACAATTTGTATATTGAAATATGTACCGTAAGACAACCAGTCAAAAACTTGCCTAGTAAATGTTTCACTAGTTGAATGTGCAGTTCAAACTTTTTTGTGGAAGTAATGTCCGCCTCTTAGAGTAGACCTGCTCATAGATTAGAATTGTGCTATCTGTCACAAGCAATATTAAAACAAGTTTTGAATCTGTTGGGCTAAACTGTCTGCGTAATTAAGGACTAATATCTAAAATCTCCAAGCCACGTTACCCCAAGTACGAGTAACCACGGTAAGTTCACACGCGCAGTCCTCCTGCGTTGTAGCAGTTTTCATTATTTATGTTTTGCTTCAGCCATCAGAAAGTGGAAGGAACTGACGTGTTACGATGGCAATGCTGAGTAGAACGATCCATATTTGTAACCTATAGAATCGCACTTTGTATCGTCGCTGGAGTAGGTTACCAATGCAGTAGTGTTCCGTGGGCTAAAATAAGGGACATGTACTCGGCCATTCTGCTTCATTGCTTGTTTTATCTATAATGTTTCCGGTATGTATACGTACATAGGAGTTATTCGCTGTCCGCGTATGACAGCAGTCTTGTACTTGATGTGATCGCTTCCTCAGCGCTGCAAAAACTTGCTTACATATATTCTAATATGTTGAGATACTTATATGCAATGTTTACGTATGACAAAATTTAAATGTCCTGAAGTCTGTTTCCTAACATAAAATCGTTCATTTCTCCATTAATTTGGTCAAATCGTTTCAGGACATTATCCTTGAAATCGTGCGTGCCTTCCATGTCATTTACTTTATAGGCCTGAATAGTGCTGCAGTGTTTAAATAAAAAAATGATAAACCCAGATCTGCTAACTTTAGGAATATTCGTAATTTCATAAGAATGAACGCGATATTCGGCAATACGTTTTATTATACAACCATGTTTAGCACCGTTTGGAAATGTTCAAGTGACGCTCAAAATAATAAAAGCCGACGCCAGCACTTCGGGCTTTGACTCAATAGAACTAGACAAAATTACTTTTAATTTATCGTATACTTTTTATTAACACTCGAGACAACCTGTGTGATAATGTTTTAAAGCTGTTTCAAATGCAGATACTCATAGCTTAGGATGAGGGACTATGCATTGTGTTTCTTCCCGCACATATTTAAAAAAAAGACATTTTGAGTAACGGTTATACATCGTCTCAGACGTACAATTATGCTTTGGACGTTTCTTTTAACTGCGAGAAAAACTAGGTAACACTAAAGAAACACACACCACAACCCGAGTGCAGGCTACCAACTGTTTATTTTTGGTAAGAAAGCAATACACATATTTTTAACCCAAGAAACGTTAGACGTGCTCGAATTACCACTACCTGGTGTGGTTGCTCAGTGGCTATGATGGTGGGCTGCTGAGTACAAGGTCGTGGGATCGAATCCCGGCCACGGCGGCTGCATTTGGATGGGGGCGAAATGCGAAAACACACGTGTACTTAGATTTAGGAGCAGGTTAAAGAACCTCAGGTGGTCGAAATTTCCGGAGTCCTCCACTACGACGTGCCTCATAATCAGAAAGTGGTTTTGGCACGTAAAACCCAATAACTTAATTTTTAGTTAATTTAGTTGTCAATCTCACATGCGCCGAAAAACGTAAAAAAACATAAACGTCTACACTGCTGGGTAACCGTGTAGACAAAGATTGCGACAAGCGATCACCAAGATAACCATGAGCGATTCTTACAGTATCATGAAAAGAGGGAGACCTAATATATCAAAGATGAGAGCGCAAGAAGAAAACTACAGTAAGACACTGCGAGCATGAGAATGAAACTGATATGGTAACCAGTGTAATGACGTAGGATGAGGGCATAAAGTCGTTTGAAGAAAGTAAAAAGGCAGAAAAAAGGAACATAACAGGAAACGGGGAATATCACACCGGTCAACAAACGCGGCAATAATTTCAGGACAACATCAATGCTCAAAATTTGGCTTACTGAGAAAAATCATAGAAGTGGGGTTGATGGTGACGGAATTTACAAACGTGGTTTGTATTTACAAACATGTTCATGAATTACATGTATGTATGTTGCTTTCTTACGAAAAATAAACAGTTGACACCCTGCGCTCGTGGTTTGGGGCGTGTTTCTTCTGTGTGCCCTCATTTTTTGCGCACTTGAAAGAAACGTCTAAAGCTATGAACCAACTAGGCACAGAGAATGTCCCGCTCAAGTGAATTTCTTCTCCCCTGGGCTCGTTGTTCTGTGTGCAACCTGAGCAAGAAACAGCAATTTCATGTGTGAGCCACCTCCCACTGTCCCGTCCACTTACCAGTCCCGCCTCCTGGTATTTTGCTTGAAGCCCAGGATCGTCCATCCACAAGTTCAAGCGCTATTTGGGCTTCTGGTTCCGTGCTGGGGCCGCGTCCGAAGAATAGCCAAAATACCGATGTGCAAATGCTGCAAAAACGTAAGACACTATTCTGACTGGCTGAAAGTGCTACTCTATTCTGCGGAGCACGCGTACGTTGTGGCTGGTCGCATAGACGGATACAAAAGGTTAGCCGCGCGCACAGCAGAGTTTCTGTGGCAGCATGCAAGATGGGCTCTCCCTCAGAAAAGCCACAAAAGCGTGTCTGTCAGAACAGTCGCTATTCTTGAGACCGCCATTCTCCCTGAAGACATACATGGGATAGTCAAAAAAGGGCAGATGTTTTTGTTCGAGGCAGCAACCAAGCAATCTGCGCTCCTTGCCCTGGTGCGTCTCGTTGGGCAGCGAGTTCCGGTAAAGCAGCGGGAACGAGCTGTAGGGGAATGTGTGGACTGTTTCCAGCGCACGTTAAGCGATCAGTTGGGGAAAAACCGTTAACGAAAGTGGTGAGCTACCTCAAGAAAAATGGCCTTGCTATCTTACAGGCAGATAAAGATGGCTGCCTTCGTTATGGCGGCCACCTTTGACAGAAAGGCAATCGAAGCTTTAAAACAAATTTCAAGCAGGCTAATTTCCTTCCGAAGGGACCACAATGGCTTGCCGTCAAGTTGCCAAAAAGCATGCACCTGGATTCGTTAAGCAAGCTAGTGGGGAGCAAAGTATCGAGTCACCTCGCAGTCTTCACTAGAAAGACTCATAAACAGTCTGCCCCCTGACAGCCATCGTTTCTTCAAATTTCTTCAATCAAACATGCAGACGATAGTCGACAGGGGCCCCTCTTCAGTCCGATCTTCGAGAAAAGTCCTCAGACACTTGGAAGAAGATCTTCCGACTGCTACAGCGGTGTTCTCGATTGACATCGATGATCTGTTCTACTCAATCGAGCGTGACAGTTAGTTCACCGCTATTTGGCAACAAATTCAAGACACCGGAAAAGTAGCCTTCCAGAATACGGGAAGGGTGAGCACAAAGATTTTCTTTGAACAGTTAAGCTTTTATTATTGTTCCGCAACCATTCTGTACGATCAAATGTACTATGTGCAGAAGATAGGAATATGTATAGGTTCTTCAGTTGCAACTATTATTTATTTGCGATATCTGTCGGCGATTGATAACCGAATTCAACAACAATTTTTCGGGCATCATGTCATGCGCATTTTCTGTAATGTCGATGACTGCTTAGTCATGCTCGACGCATCAGCACAAGATAAGCTTAATAATGTCGTTGATAGCGTATAAAAGATGAGCCTCGCGGGGCTCACATTCACCCACGAGTTAGTGAGGGATAACTCCCCTTAATTTTTCGATCTCAGTCTTCATTTTCACGCTAAACACATCTGTTGGTATTACGACCCGAGGACAAAGAAGGCTCCACTGCCGTTTTAAAGTGCACATTCCAAAATAGTTAAGAGAGCCAACATAAGCCCAGCTTAAAAGTCCGCCCTGGAAAACTTATGCGAGTATAAATTAGAAACCAGCTTCAATCAGCAAGTTAGGAGCTTTCTCTCAGTTTATTACCTGCAGAGTTTATTCACTGCCGCCTGCGAAAGTGTATTGCAAAAGCTTTAAGGTAGAAAGCAGCAGAAAGAGGGTATTAAGAAAGAAAGACTACTGGCTGTGCCCTATATTCATCGAGTTCACCACAACATCAAGAAAGTGGAAAGCCGCTACCGGGTCAAGGTCATTTATCGGCCCCTTGCAAGCTCAGTAAAGTATGCCCCATGGTTAAAGTTAAGAGAAAGAGCAGGCCACAGTGCTCAACCATGCCCGAATCACAATACAAAGATTGTCGTTTCGAGGTAATATATTCGATTCCATTTATATGTGACAACGTTTATATTGGACAAACGGGCAGACGTTTGAATGAAAGGGCGTGGGAACACCAGCGGCATGTTTAAAACAAGGCAGGAGGCACTTTGACCTACACTGTGACCGATGCAGAGGAAACAACCCTTGCAAACGAATTTTTCATAACGCAACGTTCCTGTTCCACTCGAGGGATGAGACTGAAATAATGTCGAAGCCTTCGACATATTAACAATGGCAACAAATGTGTCAGCTCAACTTCTGTCTTGTTGTTACCAGAAGTCAATTTTCTAGAATATGCCTAGCAAAAAAATTCTTTTTGATGGTCTAAGACTTTTTTTTCACTTTTGGTTCTGTTTATTGCGGGTTTTCGACCTGTGACAGCAGCAGAGCGTTAGCTTTTGAACCAGGTTTCACGCTTTCTATATCAACGTTTGTAAATTCCATGGCCGTCAGCCCCACTTCAGTGGTTGTTCTCAGCAATCCATATTTCGAACTTCATGCTTACATGACATCATTGCCACATTTGTTGATTGGCGCGATATTCCCGCTTGATTGGTATGTGTTTTTTTTTTGCCTTTTTGCTTTCTTCAAACGATTTTATGCCCTTATCCTTCGCCTTTGCACTGGTTCTTTGTTAAGTGCCATATCTCTTTTCTTTATGTCGTCGCGGTGTATTCCTGTATTTCTTTCTTCATGTGCTCCTTTATTTCTTATAACAGAATGAATAACTGGGCTAGTTGGTTTACTTGCATCTTTCTTATGTTATCTCTCCCTCTTTTGATGATACTGTATGAATGGCTCATGGTTATTTTGGTGATTGCTTGTCGCCAGCTTGGTCAACACTGTTACCCAGCAGATAACTTTTACGCTTTTTATGTTTATTGGCACATGTGAGCGTGACAATGCAGACACGTGTACAGGTACTTGAATGAAATATATGTACGTTGCTTGCTTACCAAAAATAAACAGTTGGTAGTCTACGCTCGTGGTGTGGTCTGTGTTTCGTTTGTGTGCCGTCGCTTTGAGCGCAGGTAAAAGAAACGTCTAAAGATATGAACCAACCAGCCCGCCAGAACGTCCTATTGAAATATGATTAGGTGGCGCCTTAGGTGGCATATAAGGCTTGGAAAGCAGTGCTGCTTAACGGAAGTCCGATTAGCCAGCGGCCGCTGGCCCGTCAGGCGGGGCACATGGCAGCAGCTACTTCTACTAGAGCTTCAAGTAAAGGTTTTCTAAATCTCACCCACCATGCGATGCGCTGTGTGAGGGAATGACATTGCTAACGTGGTCGCAGGCCACGGACAATAGGGCACAACAACGTCTAGAACAAAGACGGCTCGCTGTGCGCTTTGTGTGCTACCTAGACAAACGCAAATTGGGCTAGCAACTTAACATTTTACACCACAACCACTCTACCGTAAGCGGTGGAAATCACCATCAAATGCGGTCAATAAAAACAATCGGCAAAGAAAGGTTCGGTTGTATAGAATCCCGCATTACGTTGAGACTGCATATTTTTTATTATATGTGCGTTTTTTGTTCCACCTTGAACTGCCTGGGAGGGGCTTCCAGCGAAATTTTTTCGAACTAACGTGCCCCATTTTGCGCCCAATGTACAGGACATCTTAGTACGCACTTCATGAGCGGAAGCCGCTTCCGACCTGGGCCAGTGCTTACAAGATTCGGGAGCGTGTGTAACGCAACATTGGGGGTGGGACCCGACAAACTTGTGCGTCCATTGGAGCGTTTGATGAATCCGCAGGACAAATGCATGAATGCCGAAAAAATAGGCGCGAGATAAAGGAAGAAGTGTCCATTGTTCAGACGCACTCCATGAAGGTAGCAAGCATCCTGAACACGAGACCATTCCAGACGTTGCGAACGTATAGCAGTGTACATTGAGCAGGCATTACCATCTAGTGCTCAACAATCACACTGGTGTCCAAATGAAGGTTCACCGAGCCACGTTATTTTTAAAAGAATTGGTAAGATGCAGGCTGGCAGCATCAAGAAAGTTCATGAGAAATTAGCAAAACAGACAGCAAAAGGCAAGAACGTTGTGGAAAAGAAACTCATGCAAGTAGCCCCGTTTGTTGTTTTCGAGTTCGTCACCTCAAGATGCCCTTATAAGCCCGTAGCTAGCGCGGGCAAGACAGCTAACACGTTGAACAAGGGTCGCTGTAACGTAAAGCTATTCCAATGCTGCAATCAGCCCTCCAAGATTGGTCAAAAAATTTTCGAGCCAGCACCTACAGCTCCTGTCTTTCAGGTGACGCCACGAAAACCGCCCAAATACCCTATATGATATATGCGCCCACAGAATATGCATGAATAGACCGAGGGAAACAAAATAATGAGTTTAGATTCTACGCCTTTTGTGCCATTACCGTAAAAGGCGCAATCTACCAGTTGCTATTGGTCAAACGCTATAGTGCTGCGCCCATTTTTTTCTGTCTGTTGTTCGAGGTCACAAAAGTTCAAGAACTCACCGGTTAAAGTGATGTGCGCGTGTTGAAGACGCTTCACCAAGCCGAAGAAAACTGAACGTTTTTTTTTCCGAACGGCCGGAGAGTGCCCCGTTCCGAAAGGATTAGAATGTGGCTGCTTGCCGATCTCTGTGGGGACTAGCTACTCAGAGCTGCCATGGAGGATAAATTTCTTTGCGTATATTAAAACATTTTGCACGACAGTATAACGTGATTGAGACCGTTCGATACGGATATGACATTGGTCTGCCAACTCTACTACGCTGAGGCTCCGTTTTAGCGGTATTTCCCCCTTCCGTGGCATGCAACCGAGATATTTGACCAGCAGCCGCAAGCTAAGTAAGGGGAAGATGACCAATCGCTGATGTTGGAACCACCCTCCTCATCCCGTTATCTAATTTCACTGCAGTGGCTCGGCCCAGTCGAAACGCTCCTCACTTGGCGTTCTCTTCGCCTATTCTAAGCCAATGAAATAGGAAAAACTGCTCAATTTAGGCAATCCCATTCGCATTGAAAGCAAAAGAAAGTTACATGCCATAAACAACAAGCGAGTTTGGTTGGCCTTTTGAAATAACGGTGTGGCTTACCTCCCTATGCTTGCGGCGGTGGTTATGTAAATTTGACGTCATGCGCTTGAAATAAGAACACATTGGTATAGTTTTACGCTATAGGGCCCAAGCTTTTCGAAATGTATTATGCAAGGCCAGAAGTTCCGGAATTCTCCGCAGACAATGAATTCGGCAGCTTGATTGGTCTTAGGAACAGAAATGTCATGAGCAAAAGCCCGTACACATCAGAAGCACAAGTTCCTCTCGAATGCATTCTGGAATTCTACAATAAAAAATTAAATAAGCAATTGTCCGACCGAAGCGGAAGGTACAGCGTACACAAGTGTACATTTTTCCGTGAGGAAGGCACGGGAAGCGCTTACGAAAAATCAGCGTTGCTCCAAAGAGTCAAGTAGGATAGATCCAGCGAGAAACCCGGTAAAGCTCTTCA
The DNA here is from genome assembly GCF_023375885.2 of Dermacentor andersoni. Lineage (NCBI taxonomy): Eukaryota > Metazoa > Arthropoda > Arachnida > Ixodida > Ixodidae > Dermacentor > Dermacentor andersoni. The sequence continues at coordinate 89,887,178 of NC_092820.1, read as the reverse complement.
TAACGCCACACGAAACCTTCTTTCTTCAGGTGAGAGGAAAATGCCGAGAGCGCGGATGTCTCGACAACTGCTGGCTGAGAAAATACCAATAGATAAACCCCTGAATGAGGAAACCGCAAGCTAGCAGAAGATAGCCGCTCCAAAGGTTGTGGAGGACAGCTTACGTGACAGCGTGGAAGTGCGAAAGAATCCGTTGCAGTCAATGCTTCATAAGAAAGCAACTCAACTGCTTATCTTAGTGACTGCGTCGCACTGTTGTGGGACATGCTTATCGCGTGTGTCTCGCCGGTGGGCAGGGATATTCATTTGAGCGTGTCGTCAAATGTCCACGTTCTATCAAGTTATGCTGCCTGCTTTAAGTTTAATAAATCATTGTTTTGTACACCGCTGTGTGCTGCTTGTGAGGGGCCTTCCACAGACCTCTCAACAAATCAATCCATTTCAAAGTACACGCGTGTACCATCTCATGAACTATAATTGGATTCGAGTTTGGACCTAGAATTTTTTTTTGTGTTCATTTCCTTGCGGCGTTACAGGTGAATCACGTTTGTTTAGAGCGGTCAACTTGCCGAAATATTTGACATCGACTGCAAAAAAAAAAAAAAAAGGAGTGACCGCTACTTGGGACCACCGACATATTCACTGAATTCTCGGTCCATATGTCACAGATGAAACATATCTTAAACTCCGCAACTACTACTATCTGGCAACTTCAGACAGTCGGGCAGTGCTCCAGCATCGGGTCGACCACACCAGAAAAGTGCAGTTCACAGTGTGCTGGTATGCCATTATTACTAACCAAAACTACTTCATTCGCTAGCTCAAATGGTGTCGGATAAACGGGGTGTTCGGATAGTGTGTGTACATATAAAAATTTCATCGCTTGTCAAAACAAAGACAACTTATTTTATAGGCCGCGTGCGTTCGTATGGCGGAGGCAGCACTTCCGAAAGCTGCAGCGCCAGTTAGGCACGGTACAGCTTATTTAGTAGGTTGTGCGAAGTTGTGTGCTGTTGCTATAGCCGTGATACAAATGCGCCTAGAAACAAGCCCTGCTTAGTGTTTTGCCCCTTCAGCAGGCTAAGCAACATAAAGAGTGATTCAAGAGAATGAGCTTGGTTTGTAGACCTTACTTGCATGACAATTACGTGAGGCAAATAATCACCCCTGGCATCAGTCGGTCGGAAGTTCTAACGCGTAGGGTTATCTTGTGATGGGTCGAAATATTTGCTGTGAAGCCCAAAAATCCCTTTTTCAATAAAGGGCAAGAATGCGTAGCTTAAGCCCATTGCGAGTGCGGTTCGTAGGTGCTATTCTGAGTACAGTGAAGAATTCATGAGCTATCCCACTATGTGAAGGCGAATGACCAGCCAAGCTGTTGAGGGCACGACACAGAGGTGACCCAGAATACTGAACAAAGGTACAAACATATCTATTGTCCCATTCTGTTGCGATATAGGGCATATATTATCCTATACAGTGGCGTTATAGGTACGCACACATATTCGCGTATCATTGCCTTTATTAAACGTGTGCGTCACGTAACCCGATGATTGGCTTGGACCCCTGTACACGTGGCCTCCCCATTACCACGAGAGAAGTGAAATTCTACGCAGCAATGATGAGCTGCAATGGAAAAAATTAAATTAAGTTATGAGATTTTACGTGCCGAAACCACGATATGATTATGAGGCACGCCGGAATGGGGTACTCCGGAAATGTCGACAAGGTGGGGTTCTTTAAGTGCACCTCAATCTAAGTACAAGGGGGTTTTCCCATTTCGCCACCATCGAAATGCGGCCGCCATGGCCAGGATTTGATCCCGCGACCTCGTGTTCAGCAGCCTAACACCATAGCGACTAAGCAACCATGGCGGGTGAGCTGCACGGAGCCAGCTGTGGAAGACGACGACGTTCGAGGCATTGCTGCTGATGATAGTTTTTTGCACAGCGGAGCCAGCTGTGGAACAAGGCGATGACGACGAATGTGTGAACAGTGGCACTAGCGCGTTTGCGCGGTTTGCACAGATAATTCTTAAGAGCACGTTTTGAAAAAGTTTTACAAATCATTTGTTTTTTCAAAAACATCTGTTCTCACTCTTGTGTTGAGACCTTTTGGGGACCTACGTGGGACAAAGGCCGTTCAAGGCTGCCTTACAGGTCCTCAAAGCCATCGAGCTTGGACCGTTTTTGCGCTATCACCTGGATTGGCCCACATGATGATTTGTTTTTGTTAACATCTAGGGTACATTTCTTTCAAGATCTTAGCCCCAGACAGCTTCGCTGTAAAACGACCCCTTGTCCGCGATAAAAATATACGCGCCGGCGCAGAACATTTTACATGGCCATCCGCTTTCGCCGTGACCCGTACACCATCCGTAGAAATGTGCGATTAAACTTGGGCCAAAAATGCATAAATCTATGTTGAAATGGAGATGACAAGCAGTATGGAACGTCCTAGTAAACGGCCGACCATTGAGGGTGGAATGCGACTGAAGGGCACAAAAAACGAGGTGATGTGACTTTCCTGTAACAAGTACGAATGCACATGCAGCTGTCCCTCCTCTGTTGCCTACGACAGCATTAACGCGCTCGTCATGCCGTGCTGGGCATCACGTAAACAAATCAAACGGAACCTTCCTCAACGTGAAGTGTCGAAGACATGGCTAGCGTGGTGTGGCGGTAGGCGTGGTGGCGAATGTATGTGGCGGGCAATGTTAATATGTGCATTTATGTACACTAACTTATCACGCCACTAAAAAAAGTAATAAATGTGCACTAGATAGCTAGGAGAAATTGCGTCAGGTACCCAAGGATTGCGCAAGCGCTAAACCGTTATCTGGGCCATTTTTCAGTGTTCGGCCCTATTCACTTATGACTAGCGAGAGGTGGAGGCACAGTTTTTTATCATCTAATATTTCTGTATGTTATCTATTTCTATCCATCATCATCATCAGCCACAGCCTATTTTATGTCCACTGCAAAAAGAAGACCTCTCCTTGCGATCTCAAATTACCCCTGTCGTGCGCCAACCGATTCCAACTAGCACCCGCTAATTTCCTAATTTTGTCGCACCACGTAGACTTCTGCCGTGTTCTACTGCGCTTCTCTTCTCTTGGTGCCCATTCTGTCACTCTTTGTCACCCTAATGGTCCAACAGTTTTCTAATCTGCGCACTGCATCACCTGCCCAGTGTCATTTTTTATAGCCAATTAGAATATCGTCTATACTCGTTTACTCTCTAATCCAAACCGCTATCTTTCGCCTTCTTAGAGTTACGCCTAGCAGTCTTCGTTCCCTCGCTCTATGCGCGGCCCTTAACTTGTTCTCAAGCTTCTTTGTCATTCTCCAAGTCCCTGCCCTATATGTCAGCTCCTGTAAAATGCACTGATTGTATACCTTCCTTTTCAATGACAAGGGTAAGCTTCCACTCAGAAGCTCACGATGTATGCCGTATGAGATCCAACCCAATTTTATTCATCTGTGAGTTTTCCTTGTCGTGGTCAGGGTTCCCTGTGCTTAGTTGACCTAGGTAAACGTACTCCTTCACAGACTTGGAGGCTGCCTTCCAATCCTGAACTCGTGTTTTCTTGCCCGGTTATTCACCATTCTAATTGTCTTCTGCATTTTCGTCTTCAACCTCACTCTTACACTCTCTATGTTAAGGTCCTCAATTATTTGTTGTAACTCGACTGCAGTGTTGCTGAATAGAACAATGTTATCGGCAAACCGAAGGCTGCTGAGGTATCCTTACTCGTAAACCTTCCCTGTTTAACAGAATGAATACTTCTTCCAAGAACGCATTGAATAGCATTGGAGAGATTGTGTCTCCCTGTCTGACCCCTTTCTTTATAGGTATCTTCCTACTTTTCTTGTACAGAATTAAGGTGGCTGTCGAATCCCTGTAGATATTTTCGACGGTATTTACGTACATGGTATGTACACCTTGATTATGCTATGCCTATATGACTGCTGGTATCTGTATTGGTAACCAAACGCTTCTTCGTAATCTTATCACTGACCTCATCTTTAGCTATAGGAGGTGTTTCTGTATCTTGTTCATAATTGTTTTGAATGCACTACTCCTCAGTCTTCTTGGTACAGTTTAGAATTGTTCCGCTCTTTTATTACACCTCCCAAGCTGCTGATGACATTTCTCTGCTCATCTTTCAGTGCATAGAGCTTGGTGTGTCCTATGCCAAGTATCCTTCTCACTGCTTTAGGGCTCGGTCCATTTTTTACGGCTTCTTGAGTCTTTGTGACGTTATAGTTTCGAAGATCACTTATTTTCGCATTGGTGATCGATTCGGACAGTTCCGCAAATACAATCTTATCTCTTGAGTTTGACACTTCCATTCTTTGTCGCTTCTTCATTAGGTCCTTTGTTACTTGAGAGAGCTTGCCTACTGGTTGCCTTGGTGCCTTGCCTCTTACTTCAGTTGCTGCCTCTGAAGCCAGCCTCGTTACGGCTTCGTTCACTAACTCTATGTTATCATCATCAGTCTCTGTTCTAAGGCTGCGTACTTGTTTGCAATACCAGCCAAATTTGTATGTTTTTACCCTTTACTCCCTCTAAGTTGACCTGTTTCTTCTCGACCAATTTTACTCTTTCTCTCTACAATATGAGGTGAATCGTAGCCCTCACTAACCTATGATCAATGAACTTTAACTTAGCTATCACTCCTATATCCTTCACTATGTGGGATCGGGAGAAAGTATGAAATCAATTTCATTTCTTGTTTCACCATTAGTGCTTTTCCAGGTACATTTCCTGTTGCAATGTTTCCTCAAAAAGGTGTTCATTAGTAGAAGCTTATTCCTTTCTGCGAATTCTACCAGCATCTCTCATCTAGCATTTCTAGAATTGACGCCGTAGTTGCCAATAGCCTGTTTACCCGCGTGTTTTGCCCCACTTTTGCATTGAAGTCCCCCATTACTACTGTACACCGCGCTTGCACTTTTCTCATCGCTAATTCAACATATTGATAAAACTGATCTACTTCGTCATCGTCGTGACTGAACGTTGGAGTGAAGTCTTGTACTACCTTTATTCTCTACCTGTTATTAGGTTTCATTACCGCTACTGCTGCCCTCTCATTAATGATGTAGAATTCGCCAATCTTGCCCGCTATGCCCTTGGGGATTTGGAATCCTACTCAGTGTTGCTCCTTACCTGTGAGACCTCTATAGCAGAGGACATCGCCATTATTTAGCAATGCGTAAGCCGCTCCAGTTCGTCTAATCTCGCTAAGGCCGATAATATACCAAACAACGCCCGATTTTTCCTCAATGGGTCCTGCTAAGCTGCCTTCACTCGACAGAGTTCGGCTGTTAAAGGTTGATAGGGTCAGTTTCCATTGGCGGGCTGTCTGTACTAAGAGAATCTTAGCACGCACTGCTTTGTTACAGGTCTGACCACGACCTTGGTCAGGTGCTCCGCATCTGCTGGGGAGTGAGGGCTGCGAGTTAATTGTAGATATCATCAGGGAGGTTGTGGCCGAATACTGCACCCGGAAGGCCAATTTCTGTTCTGGTAAGGGAGTGTGTTTGTTCAAGCTTAGAGGGCCTTACTAATTTGGTTGTACCTGGATTATTATAGGCGCACTCGCTATCGGCATCTGTCGTCAGTGTCAGGCGTCGCTCAAAGTCTACAGATGTAGTGCACTGGAAAACGTGAAATTCAGATACACCATTGTGAAAAAAGGGGTGGGGTAGGATTTGAACTTGCAACTAGCGTAACCGAGCATTCGTCAAAGCTCAGTAAGATAATGCTGCATGTGGCTAGGCTACCTCGTCGCGGAAACGTACTGCCCAGAGGGCCCTACATGCCTAAAAGATCCGCTGGTTTGTCCGCCCTTTGCGGGTTTTGCACGATATAGTGTCAATTCTCCGTGGTCCTAACCTCTTGTTTCCCCAACTCTCACGCATGCACGCGGTGGAACAGCAACTAACACTTTTGTGTAAAAGAAGGCGAAAAGTTTTCAGCGCTTCCCGAGAGGCGCTGGTCAAGTATCATCCGCTCATCGCGTCTGCTTGTCCCTTGGCGTCCGAAAACTAGCACTCCCAAGTATCTATTCCGAATGGTGATTCGTGCCGCCTTAATTATACTGCTCTGAGCCTCGAGCAAAGCAGGCGACCTTGATAGCTCCCAATGGTGTCTTCAGGATTTCTACAGCTTTGGACAGCAATAATACCAGAGCTAATGAGAAGGAGCAAAAAAGGGGGGGGGGGTAACTGACCCCGTAGTTTTTCTGGGAACGCTGCGAGTCTATACGCTAGGTAGTTGGGAATGGTATCCCTAATTTAGCCTACAGTGGTGCCTTTTTTGATAAGTCAGACATGGTTTGAATATCTCTCGCTTGTACTCAATTGACAGCTCTGCTACCAACGCGGTCACACCACAGTTCTCGGGAATACAAACGAAAATAAGCAACAAAGAATAACTGCATATGTAGACTAAAGGAATGGACGCATATACAATCATTCTTATGTGCTGAAAATCTGTGTGTTAACTTTACAGCTAGGTGTTGTTTCTACTGGCTTTTCCTTATTCTTTGCATGAATACTGTAAGCAAAAACATTCCCGTCATCCTTCTCTGTTCCTTTTGTTCGGAACTTTCGCATCCTCAAAGAAAGCCCGTTTTGGGAGCGCGCCTTGTAAGTTCCTGCGGATAAGTTCTTGAACATTTGTAATGTTATCGAACAAGTAGTGCCAACATCTATTCGCGTATTAGGCTCCCCGAATACGCTTTCAAGATCTGTACAACCTAGCTTCTATGCACTGTGGGCTTATAAAGCGAGAATTGTGGCAGGTGCAGGTGTTCGGCATCTGTCTGCGTTATATTTTCTAGCGTTGTTGATAAATAGTATAGGCGAGGCATGTCGGCAGTGTAGTTGCAAAGCCCTTTTCGTAAATATTTCATGTTACACGACCTAGTGTCAATTCCCCGTGGTCCTAACCTCTTGTTTCCCGAATCTCACGCATGCACGTGGTCTTGAACGCTCCTAGGTACACGACATGTTTTCCCTGAATTTGAACAGCACTTAACAATGGTGTGTAAAAATGAAAAAGTGAGAAGTTTTCATGGCTTACGGAGAGGCTCCGAGCTGCGTATCATCCGTTCGTCGCATCTGCTTGTCCCTTGGCGACGGAAAACTAGCTCATCCGGGTAGCTTTCAACATGGTGATTCGTGCCGTAGTATCAATACCGCTCTGAGCCTCGCGCAACGCAGCCGACCTTAACAGCTCTCAATGGTGTCTTCAACCTTTCTACAGGATTGTACAGCAGTTGTACAAGAGCTAATGATAAGGAGAAAAAGGTGGAGGGGGTAACTGACTCCGTAATTTTTCTGGGAACACTGCGAGCCTAAATGCTAGGGAGTTGGGAATGGCATGACTCATTTAACCTACCGTGCTGCATTCTTCGATCAGTCAGACATGTTTCGACATGGTCAGACATGGTCTATTATTTCTCTGTTTAAACGTTTTATTATTTTACCGTCTAAAAATGTCCTAGTATAAATGATATATACATATTTGTAAAATACCTTACAAGGCCCCTATATGGGGATTGAGTAAGGGGGGCATACAAGCTGTAACATACTATCTATTAACAACAAGATCAAATGAAATCAGCAGCCAAGTGCACAGCCTAAAAGTCAGAGAAGCATATTAGCTGCATAAAGCTGCATATGATTACAATAAAAAGGAACAATATAAGTTTGTAACAAACGTATTACAGTGCAAGAAAAAGGTAGACAAAAATAACGCAGAACAGTGAGTGTGATATTAATGGTTAACATGGATTAAGTGAGTTCAGTGAGTGCTTGAATTTTTCACTGTCAGTTTCCGCAACTATGTTGTCGGGGAGGTTGTTCCAGAGCCGAATGGCACGTGGAATGGCAGACGAGTTAAATGCTTCTGTTTTACCATAGATGTGCGTGAAGCTATGATGGTTGTATAATCTGTGCGACGTGTGCGATGGTGTTTTTAGGTGTAAGGAACGTTTGTTAGTGTGGTTTGCGTAATTATGAAATAATGACACAAGGGCTATGTCGCGACGATTACTTAGCAGCTTAAGTGAAAGGTGAATCTTTATTTGAGTTACACTAGAACGGTAGTCATAATTTCGGGAAATGAAACGTGCGGCTCTATTTTGGATTGATTCCAGCATGGTAATTAGGTAATTTCGGTGGGGAGACCAGACTGGAGTGGCGAACTTAAGTCGATGGCGAACAAATGTTTGAAATGCCAAAGATAAGAATAAAATAAACAGTGTTCACAATATAATACTTAGTCAACCGCGTCAAAATAAAGACCGCGAACGCATTTGCTAAGCAGTGCCTAGACGTGGAGTTCGACATGGGCTAGGAAGTACATTTTACTCACACATACATTTGTTTCCTAGTGTCGTCCCAATGAAACCAAATGTTTTAAGCTTTAGATTCCGCCTCACGCCGACTGCCATGTCATCAGCATCATTATCAACCTCTGCCTGTGTTATGTACACTCCGAAACAAAGGCCAAGGTCTCTTCGACTATAGGAAAAAGTGCAAAGAGAGCAGAAATGCAACGCTTAAGGGGACTATACGCCATCTTAGGTGAAACAACTACAAATAGCTTTTGAGCCGATAAATAACTAACATTTAGAGCTGTTGAGCTAATATTTGGCATTATAATGTTAGATGAGATTGCATGACACCATGGATAGTCTGTTTAGCTCAGCTAAGGAGTGTATATTTTAAATATCTTTTTGTCGTAATATTTTATTTGAATGTCATGGCATCAGCCATAATGAAGTGAACCTCCTCGCTCGGGAAAAAGCGCTAACAAAAAACAAATACAGCGTATTTGTTTGTGTCAAGGGCTAAATAGTAACCGCCACTAAGCGTCGTATCTCCGTTCCGTGTAAACAAAGTAACAAGCAATGAAAGAAAGCAAAGACAGCAGACAACTCAAACTTACCCATGAATTTGTCGTTGACGTACTGTGCAGGTCCTTCTTCCCCCTGTGGTAATTATACGCTTACAAGGGCGTGCGAAGGCAAAACCAATGGCTATCACTACCACAGGCTATTAAGGTTATGTCTCAAAAGTGACGGAAGACACTGTGGAAATAGTCCAAATATATTTATAAGTTGTGAATATTGCTTGTCGAAATGCAAAGGTGAGTGTAACATCAATTGTTCTGTAAAGAAATAACTTTCTACACATGCTTACCTTTAAGATTACACCTATCCTCTGAATCTAATTCTTGCAGGATAACATCTGAAACCCTGATTTTTCTTTACAGTCCTGTATGCTTTGTGCCAACATTTTTTTCTATTTGAGTGTGCAATATTCCATTCCTGCTTGGGCCATTTTGTCCTGCAATATTGTGAAGAGTAAAGATAGGTAACGATTAAATAAATAAAAAGAGTACGCCTTCATCTTTAGATTGATATCAAGACTGTGATGTTTGACAACACTGGTGGAGCATATTGTTTTGTAATTTACACATCATACGAGTTGGTTCATCTCACGATACCCAGAGTTATGACTTAGCCTCACTTATTTTACCGAAAACAAATGGTACCCACGCAGACTGTGCTGACGCGATTCTTTGCGGTTGACAGTGCATTGGTACAATGTTTGCATCGACAATGTTGGCGGTGAAGAAAATATTTCTAGCTGCGCCAGGTATTCGGCTTAAACAATTACACAATGTGTATAACTTGCGCACAAGCGGAAAAGGCGAAGTACGAGTTTAAAACGATTGTAGAAGCTAAAAAATATAAAAAGAATTTGCTGCAGATATTATCTCACGATAATGGTTGACGGTAATGCATTATCATTGGATCTATAAAACGACTCAACGTATTGAAAACGTTCAAACGAGTTTTATATGAGGCATGTACTGCAACGGGGCTACTCTTTCGCACTTCCGCAATAACACTGGGTGCAATCTAACGCCGCTCCCCTGAAGCTCACGCTTGTGCTTGGAAATGCAGAGTGCATCGGTCTATGTAAAAGCTCCTAGATGCTTCATGCTGCAACCGGGCTTCTGTATCACACTTTACCAACGAAAGCTGAATATGACTAAGGGCCCAAACTTGGTCAATCCGCCCGTCCGTTCTGCCCTCGTCCGCCCGCGTGCGGACGCCCAAGAGGCTGATGGTGTCGCGAAATTCGGTGCATGCTCAATCCGCACGAGCGGATCGTACGCGCACTCCGGTTGGGCGACGTACCCTCAGCTGGCAACCGTTCGGCGGAGCAAAGGTGTTGAAGGTTGGCAACTACCTTTGACAGCAGGCATCGCCTCCTTTATGTGGAGGAGGCACTGCAGCCGACGACACTTACATATTTTTGCAGATGTGGTGTCAACATTCCGCGTCACGGTGAAAATGCGACTCTACGCTGCCACATTCTGTTCTCATGTGTTGCATTTTGCGCCGTCATCCTCCTTCGAAACACTGCACAGACATCTTTTCTGCACCACCTTATCAAAATGTATTGCAGTCGTGTCATGTCACAACATGCGAGGTATTCTCGGACGATTACTTTCAGTGCGTGCGGCCTTGGCTGGTTGAGCAAAACCTTTTGAATTATCCAACGCGCTGTGGTCTACGTCACGCGAAAGTGATAGTGCCACCGGAAGCTATTCGTCCGAAATCCCCGTGTTCGGTGCGATGGCGCAGTTTCTGGAGTTCTAGTGACAGCTTGCAAGAATACGGACCACACGCACATCTATCGCGAAATACAGCTGCATAGGTCGCCAAGACACGCCTCTTTAATACATAGCACGCGTGTTAGGCTCCAAGTAAAGCTTGCTGATATGCTTGCGTTTGCTGACTCATGCTTTTTTTCACTCTGCCAATTTTAGGAGAGTGCATAAGGCCTTTGGATGCATGAAATGCCTTTTCTTTTTTTACATATATAAAACCACCAATGATCAGGCATCAAACATGCGTATCAGAAATGTATTACTTGCTTCTTTTAAACTCAACGTGCGCGAAAAGGTTGTGCCTATGTGGTTAACTTCATGCAGCAAGAAATTGAAGCTTAAGCAGTAAGTGTACAATTTATAATGGCTCGCATAAAATAAATATGTATGTATAACGGTGACCTTATGCAGAGATACACTCATGAGGTGTTTCCAAGGGAAGTATTTATTTCAAAGCAAATAATAATATTGCTGATATGAGAACCTATTTTAGGTGAAATCAAACGATTGCATTCTTTGTTGAGATCCTGGGTGGCCAAACTGTTGCCACTTTACTACTTAGACATGCCTAATTTAGCATTTCAACAACGCACAAAACATTACCAAAGTACACAAAATTAAGCAGCAGCATGACAGGCATGCTCCCTCTGTCACCCATGGCAGCAAATAAGGATGATTGACTTGAGACTGTTTGATAGTGTCAGAATCATACATAAGCGTTCTCTTTTGATTGCTCTACATATAAGAATAAGCCCACACAGGATGCATATGATACATGAACTATCGCAAGCCCTGCTCAGCTTATTTGACTTAGTTGGACAGGGGCTGCATGTTCATGCATTTATGCAGTAACAACCTAGCTAGCTAAGGTACAGTCATATTTTGGAAAAATCAAAAATGGATACTATAACATAAACAGCTGGCCACTACCTGTATTTATTTGAAAGCAAAACGAGACCATCAAGTTACTTAGCTTAGCAGTGAGTTCAGTGACCTCTTCTGGAGTGAAAAGTTTGGTGCATTTAGTCGTTCTGTGTTCGTCTTTATTAATTAGTAGCTGCTTTACCATCCACATGACAGTAAAATTAAGGCTCATATGGTAGAGGACAGGGCCGCACAAGAGTGAGGAAACATTGATTGCCACTTTTTGTTATTGCAGATATTCCCTAGGGTTCAGTTTTGTGAATAATGCACAAGGTGTTCTGAGTCAAACTGAAAGATTGTTGTGCACCTTTATCGATTCACTATTCGGGTTGCCAAATGAATGATACCCCCCGTAGCACTGTGAATGTACAGAAATTTGCAGAGGTCGCAGTGGTTCAGCCTCCGTGCCAAATGTAAGATTGCTCCAGAAGAAAACACGCATACTGGTGAATTGGGTAGGCATTCACATCACTGTTCAAATCCACACATCACAGTAATATGCCATTATTTTTCGCATTGCTCACCATTGTACAGGCTTTGCTTCAGCGCTGTTTCTTTGCAGTAATATAAATTGGCATATGAAAGTGCTGGTTATTCAGTACATTGAAAGCAACTTTGTGTGTTGGCTAGTTAATATAATACTCCTACATATGGGTCTGCTTAGTATTATCAGCCGCTTTCTTTACTAGTTGTTCACTGTTATGCCTGGACTATACGGCGCCACTGGACAATGCTGTATTCCTGCATGCACTCTAGAACAGCTTCGCTATGTACAGGCATCCCTTTACATTGTGCTTAAATTAAGGTGGTGTAGATTTTCTGTCAGAATGTGCTTATAAGCATACCTGCCGAGCAATCAAAAAGCGTTTGAAATGTAAGGGTGGATGCTCAGCATGGCAGGTGTGGAATTTTACATATATAGTGCAAGGCCACATCGATGGACAGGAATGCTACCACGCAGATGCTCATGTTGTGGCCGGGCAGTTACAAAAAAAGTAGTTTTCTGCAGTTTTTAGCTGTAAACACGTGAAGCAATCTATAAATTCAAAACTGTGCTAAGTAAACAAAAGCGCCTTGAAAAGGAACAGATCACTAAGTTGCACACATTATTTTTGGTACATAAGCTCTTTGTGGTGCAGGTCACACACACACACACACACACATATATATATATATATATATATATATATATATATATATATATATATATATATATATATATATATATGGGCTATTTGTAGCTCAAACAGCGTGTATTTCATGTTTAGAGCCCCGAATGTTGAACGGAAAACATTTTTGATGTGTCGCGCATACAGGTTTTAGGCATCACTTGTGTCAATCTTTCACACATGGCACTTATTGCATGTTCTGAATGTGCAATCATTTCCGGTGGTATATCTTCGAATGTGAAAATAGTTTGTTCGACGTAGTTTTACCTGTATATTTTCGAACTTAACCATAAGTTCTCCGCTCTACTTGTGTTTACCACCTTCAGTAATTGTATCTGTGCTGTGCCTTCATTAGCGCAGTAAATGTTGTGAAAGCTGTTAATTCATGAAATAGGAAGCTTATCCAATATAAAGAAGAAATCTGCAGGCAAGATAATCATGACAAACCAGCTGAGATGGTGGCACTCTTCTACTTGTTTTCACTTGTGATAGCACAAGTGTCCCACTTGTGATGCTGGATGGTTGTGATCGATATGCTCACGAAGGTTTAGGTCATTCCCATTTCAAGGGATGAGTAACTGTTGCAGACGTGTAACATCTTTTTCTGCCTATATCAATGACTTACCTAATGTAGCAGGTTCCGCTGTGATTATTGGTGTAGCTTAAGTGATACATCACGCATAGTTTCCGCCCACTACCTGATTGGCAAAAAGCATACAGGCACCGATCTTTGAGCTATTGGTACAGTGGTGGCTTTCCACTAAACTGACTGTTGGAGAGGCAGATTTCACTTCATTGACAGGCCAATGTGAAAATAAGCCTGGAACGCATGACGCCAAAAACAGTCACCATGTGTGACTGAAGAACAACACGTGACAGAACGATGAGCAGTGGAATTAATCTCACTAGTCTGCAAAGAATCGCAGGAGCATTCACTATTTTACTGCTGGTGTACTAAATACAAGCTTTTATATGAGTTGTTTCGATGGCATAATCAGCAAGGCCCCTCTACTAAATGATGGCAAAAGCTAAATAAAAAGCTGCTGCCTCAGGTACTGCATTGGCCAAAAATATTCATTCTCACATGCAGTGCATGCAGCCCATAAATGGATTTGCATACAGGTATGAATTGTTGTACTGCACCATGTGATGAAATTTAAATAGGGTCAGCTGAATACCTTATAAAACATCTTTAATGGGGCATAGTTGGTGCAACAAGCTTTGATATTGGAGGTTGTGCTGTTTTATTCACACACACATGCACGTAAATGCAAGGTAAGCATATATTTGTTTTTAGGCGCTACTGTGTGCATCAAATGAACAGCATAACTTATACCACAAGACATAGACAAATTATTTTTTCCGACCAGTCGAATTCTCTTAGCAATGTAGTGATTTTTTTCTCGCATGCAGCAACTCAACTCCGTGCATATGTTAAAGTCATGTTAGAAATCTAAGCTACACATGGGAGTCATTTCCATAATATGCTAAAATAAAGAATTGACCATGTATAATGGGCTAAGGTTGATGGCCTGATAATACCTTATCTAGCTGGGAAGTAAATTTGTGTCACAGAAGAAAAATGCAGCACACTGACAAAAGAGTGTGCCAAACATATTATAAGGAGCACACACTCTGCCGGCAGAGTCGCTCAGTGGCCTGCTTCGATCACATAAATAATGCTGACATAATTGTGAAATTATGTTGAGGATAAATTCATGACAGCCAATAGGCAAGTTTTATATTGTGATACCAGCTGACTTCTCAGGGACATCGGACTGTGGCCATCAACATGGTAAATTATGATGACAAGAGCCGAGGTACCTCTTTCCATCGACTGGCAGCGCAGCCGAAAATTGTTCAGTTATTGAGTGGAAACGTGGTCAGTGCAAAATAAATATCAGTGAGATAGCCACATATTTTTCTTTTTTTCATTTATTTACCCTAAAGGGCCAGCTTGGGCATTACGTAGGCGGGATGGGGGGAAAACAATTTATATACAAAGGTATAAGGCAACGTGCATATAAGTCAAATATCCTTATATGAAGTTGTAAATGCTATGCAACCTTTACATCACTTCTCATTCGACAACATCATACGACATTAATTCTTACATTTTACAAACAATAATATTACATCCTCTGACATCTGAAGAAACGCAGGAAGAAATGCTAATGTTTCCAATTTCCGAATGTTTCATTACGTGCCTGTGTGAGTCTAATATGCTCAGTTATTCCCGCTGTATCGCTTGAGAGATGATTCCATTCCAAAGCGACTACGTGCAGGCATGAAAATTGCAATAATTTAGTACGTGCATTTGGTTGGTCAACCTTAAATTGGTGATCAATTCGTGCGAATTTTCTTTTAGCTGGTAAGATGTCTGCACGAGAGAAGATATTTGGGCGATAAAGAAGCTGACAGAATAAAGTTAGCCGAGATATCTTTCTTCTAGTCTGCAATGGGATTAGTCTGAGGTCATGCTTTCTTTTGGTGATGGTTGAATGTCGTGAATAGTTACCAGTAATAAATCGCGCTGCCTTGTTCTGAAAAGATTCGAGTTTGTTAATAAGATGCGTTTGGTGCGGGTTCCATATAAATGAGGCATACTCAAGCTTTTAACGAAGTACGGTGGTATATGCAATACTCTTGGTTTCAATATTAGCCTGACGAAGCGTTCGATGAATGAATCCAAGATATTTGCATGCAGCGGAAACAATACAACCTTCATGATTATGCCAAGAAAACGTCGGAGAAAGACGAACACCTAGATATCTAACTGATTCTGCAGTTTCTAGAGCCTCACAATTAAGAAAGTATGTGTGTTTCGTAATTTCACTGCAATTAGTAAATCTCGTAAGTTTAGATTGTGAGGTATTTGCACTAATTCACCAGTCTGAGCACCATGTTTCAGTCCTGTTCAGGTAATTGTGTAATTTATCACAGTCAGCCTTACATTTTAATGGCCGATACAGAAGGCAAAGCGTCGGCATATAACCAGATTTCTGACTGTAAACCCTGATGAATATAATTTATATAAATTAAAAATAGAGTGGGTCCGAAAACAGAACGTTGAGGCACACCGGACTGAACCGGCTGAAATAACGAACGGGCCATATTAATTATGACAGCTTGTTGTCTGCCACCTAAATATTCTTTAAACCAGTTGATTAATTTTCGTCAACTTTAATCAGCTTCATTTTATACATGAGGCGGTTATGAGCCAAACGGTCAAAGGTTTCAGCAAAATCTATAAATATGGCATTAGTTTGTGTAAGTTCGTGAAGGTTAAGGTGAATGTCTCTAGTTAATTCAAGAAGCTGGGATTCCCATGACCGGCCCCGTTGAAAACCATGCTGGTTTGCAAATAGAATGTGGTTGCTAGCCATGTACTGCATGATTTGAGATTAGAAGACGTGTTCAAGTAGTTTGCATACAACAGACGTAAGGGATATAGGCCTATAGTTTGTTAACTTTTTTTGTCAACGGTTTTATATAATGGTATCACTTGTGCCAATTACCAGTCGTCTAGAATTGCGGCGGTGTCGAGAGACTGTTGAAACAATAATGTACGTATAAGAGCAGATTTGTGCATTGTCATTTTTTAGTAGCTTAGTAGAAATACCGTCAGGACGAGACTAGAAAACGATGGCAAACGATCAATAGCTTTTAAAATATCGTCACTTGTCACAGTAATACATTCTATAAATGGAGAACTATCAGAAAACTGTGTTCATATATTTAGGAGATCTTTGTCAATAAATACACGGCAAAAGAATAAACTAAACCAATCAGCAACATCCATGACATCAATTGCAGCACCTGACTCAGTGTGAAAAACAGCTAACTCATTTGTGGATGCGGGACAAATGACCTTTCAAAATGTTTTGGGTCTGTTTTTACAAATCGCGAATCCTGGTTGAAAAACTTATATTTGGCAACCTCAACATGTAATGCACATTCTTTAGAAAACGATAAATATTCTGACTTAGCTTCAACAAATATTGCCTTTCTTGCTTTTCGAAACAAATGTTTCTTTTTATTCAGATATCGCTTAATCTCGAGTAAAACATGGCTTGTCTGCCGTTTCATAGATACATTTTTTTTTGGAATGTATCTCGGCCGCAGTCTTAACAACTCGTCACGAAAATGAATCCAGTTATCTTGCAACGAACAGTTTTTATATGTTTGCATGAATGACAGGTAAAATGCAAAAAGCCTAGAGTTGAAGCCTTCGGGATCAGCTTTAGAATAGTCATAAATCTTCTTTTTTTGTCGCGGTTTATTCATGGTTTCTGTTTTAAAGGTGCACTGTATGACACAATTGTCACTGATATACTCTAGCACATCCACGGTAGCACATTCGGGGTGTGTTGTTAGAAGCAGATGAAGAATAGCATTGTGCCGCGTAGGAATTTCGATAAGTTGAGAGAACAAAATATATTCTAAAAGGTCAACAAAATCTACACAATCGCGTGTCTGGCGCGTGCTGGGAGATCTTAAAGCAGATCACTCTATGCCTGGAAAGTTAAAATCGCCGGCCAAAATTATGGGAGAGATATTATATTCGGATTGCACGACCCTAATTCAGGCTGCAGTTCCTCAAAAAAACCAAAGTTGCAGCTGCTAAACAGCATGCAGCGCAAATAGTTTCAAGAATGTTGTCAGTAGGAAGGGGTTTTACCTTTATATGCTTTCCTACGGCTATTAAGACACCGCCTTTTTTTCTATCCACACGGTCTTTACGAAAAACAGTGAGTAAATTAGAAATTTGTAAATCAGAATTGCTAATGTCACGACTTGACCCCGTTTCCGTTCCGATTATAACATCTGCATTACAAGCGTGAATGAGGGAAGTAAGCTGATCATGTTCGCTAAGGAGGCTACGAATGTGGGCGGAAATTATAGAAAAGGTAGGTTTCCCACTGTCTTTTGCGCGGGGCGACTACATAATGGTTTGCATTTCGCTG
The DNA here is from genome assembly GCF_023375885.2 of Dermacentor andersoni. Classification (NCBI taxonomy): domain Eukaryota; kingdom Metazoa; phylum Arthropoda; class Arachnida; order Ixodida; family Ixodidae; genus Dermacentor; species Dermacentor andersoni. Next base: position 89,869,417 of record NC_092820.1, on the reverse strand, counting down.
GACATATTCCACGACCCTGCCCTCGGAATGCTGGTATCGATATAGTTTCCTGCCTATCCTAACCTTATCAGAAGATAGGTTAAACCTTTCATCGGGTTGACAATTCGCTCGAGCAAAGTCGCGAAGCTCTTTGCGCACGAATTGTATTCGAGGTGAAAAGTCCTCATCTATAAAGACCTTTAATTTCAAATTTTTCAACGTGTAGGAATTAGCCACAATACTGCATTTTATCTTGTAGTGTCGAAACTTCACTATTACTGACCGGTGATACCCTTGCCTGCGAGATCCAATGCGATGTGCACGTTCAATATATGTTACTTCGAGGCCAAGGTAACAGACGCTTTGCAGACGCTTTGAATGACACTTGAGAAGCCTCGTAGTCTTCTTTCTCTGCCTCGGTCAAACCTTTGAATATAAATTTTTTTCCGCGCATGTGATTGTTGATGCCATCAGCGAGTTCAACTATGTTATGTTTGGAGTCCCGCCTATCAGAAAAAGACGAAAAATTGCTTCTGATGTCATCGACACCATTTTTGACTTCGGATAATTCTTTATCATTTCCCAAAGAATCGTCTGGCAAAGCTTCCACTTTCTATAGGTGTTTCTTAGGCTCAGTAGTACCTCATAAAATGTGCTTTATCTTAATGCTAAATTCCTCTTGAAAATTTTCACGCGCAGACTCGGCATCCTTTGGGGCATCAATAACCTAGTCTACCTTGTCCGGGCCAGGATTGACTTAAATGTCACCGCAGCAGATTAGCAGATCAGCCGCAGAAAACATAGGAACAATCAGTCACCCTCTCGGGCACCATCTAGCAAGAAACCAGCAGCTGCATGAAAACGAAGCCTTTCACTAAAGCTACACTGTAATCATTGGCTATAGCTATTTATCCTATGCCTACTTATAGCGTCCATCATCGTACAGCCACGTGTGATAGGTAGCAGTAAGCTTGCAGGTAGGTGAAAGTGCACCAGAAAAACATTTGATGGACATACTTTGCAGGGCCAACTCAATTTAATGCAGAATATTTGCTAATGACTGTTGGTAGAATGAACACGAGGATGGAAATTTGGAAAATAAAGCACTTATCATAAACGTAGCGCTTGTAGTTGTGCTATTTATTATTCGCTTTAAAGTGGTGATAGGTGACACGATCCAGTGAGTCAGATAGGGTGGATATACAATATAAAGGCAAAATTTCACTTAACCAATTCTGCCTGCACCGGTAACGTAACCATAGCTAGCCAGCAAGGGAGAACTCCAGTAAAAATTTCATTCACGCAGTTCTGCTGGCTGCTAGCAGAATATCATATATCGCCCTACCTGTGACATTTACTTACTTGTTATTTTTATTACTTGTATTACATGCTCCTTCTTCCAATCATAATGCTTTTTGTCAGGAAACGTAAAATTTCTACTTAAGCAGAAGGAAGTATCCAGTTCTTTCCAGCAGTGGCATTCATCTACAATGCCAGTGCTGTCTTCACAAACAGAATCTCTGCTTAGTCCCCGGCCAAAAAAAAGCAGTTAGAATTTTTGGGTATGTAAGCCGTTGGCATCACAAAATATAAAGCAATTTACTTCGGGAAATTTAGAAATTTTTGCTACTCACACTAATTTCCACATGATAAAAAGCAAGGCTGCCCGTAATTTTCATTCATGCCATTAGTGCTGTCATGTGTTTCCACATTTCAGGACAGCGCTGTATGTCTTGACGCACGTAACTGCTATGATGTTCCCTAAACTCCCCCACAATAGAACCGCCATCCAAACTACAGTAACAACTTCTGAAACAAACTACACATGCACGAAATAGAAAAGGCCGGTGTGATACGCCTTATCCATAAGGGTAATACATATGAAAACACGATCGGCAACACTTCTGCACAGTTCTATTCTGAGCACACGCACCCTAGAACGAGCACTTCTACATCCAGCAAGGCTGAGACACATCTCACAAATATTTGGCGATTTGTAGCTTGCGAACACATTTATTTATTTATTTATTTATTTATTTATTTATTTATTTATTTATTTATTTATTTTATTTATGCAATACTGTCAATCCCTGTCATGGATCGTAACAGAAAGGGCATTGAAAAAAGTACACTGATGTACAAACATGACAATAATAAGCGGTTCAGAAATGCACATTATTACATTGAATAACCTTATACATCAGCAGGAGTAAAAACATATACAATGAGGTTCATGCTGCAAGTTTTGGGTTGGACAGATAAATGTGCCACAATATGCAAAAACAAAGGTAGTACAAAAGTCATAATCACAATAAAAAAATAATAACTGAGATTTAAGTAGATCGTTCTCAACAAGCGTGATAAAGGCAGCCAGTGATGAACTAATAATACAGCTCCCGTTCAAAGCGTTCCAATTACGTATAGTCTGCGGAAAAAATGAATACCTGAAAGTGTCAGTAGGGAATGGGAACTGGTTTAGTGTGTGTGCGTTTGTGGGGGGGGGGGGGGGTTATGACGTGTTTTCCTCGTTTGAGGTTTTGTTTTGTATCGGGAGGTATCCAGATTTAATTGATTGTTTATGAGTTGGTGACTGGTTTTAAGGCGCGCTAATTTTGATCTGTTTTGAATGGCTAGCCTCCCGGTTTGTTTCAGTAGTTCTGTCGCTGAGTCTGTTACACTCTACAAACAGTTTGCACCCTTTGGGGTGTATATTTGTCCCACAACAATAATCGTCATCTACCTTGCTTGCGTTTCCTTTCTTGAAAACTCGGCGCTCGCTACTTTCCTGTCGAGAATGCTGCGTCACACTGATAACGTGCATGCCGTTCGTGACTGGGAAGTACCGGGCTCGCAGCGTTAAAGAAAGGAAACGCGGGCAAGACAGATGACGATTATCGTTGTGGGACAAATATACACCCCAAATGGTGCAACTGTTTTTAGAGTGTAGCCTACATTTGTTAAAAATATATCTCAGCGGCTTTCTCTGAAAACATTCTAGTTTTTAATCAGCTTGTTAGTGAAAGGAAACCAAGCGACATTTGCAAACTGTAGTAGGGGTCTGACAAATGTTTTATATGCTAGTAGTTTTATATCAGATGATGCTAGTCTGAGGCGTCTATTAATAAAAAATAACTGTTTAAATTCGGTTAACGTGACTTTGTTAGCGTGAGCGTCCCATCTGAGGTAAGAGGTTACTAATATTCCTAAATATTTGTATTCATTTACTGAAAACGAGAGGAATGCTGTTTAGTGTGTACTGAAAGAGGAAGCTATGTTTCTTCGTGGTTACAGATAATAGAAGAGATTTGTTAACGTTAATAGTCATCTGCCAATCTTCGCACCACTTGGTTACTGCTGCTATGGCGTTATTTAAAGCTATATGGTCGATGCCAGAGTTAATTTCCTGATATAGTACGCAGTCTTCGGCAATAATTGTAATGATAAATACGCAAACAGGAAGGTCGTTTATAAAAATTAAGAAAAACACTGGGGCTAAGACGCTTCCTTGTGATACAGCTGATGTGACATGAGCTGTTACGGATTTCTTGTTGTTAGTAATGAAGTACGGTTAGGGAGGTAATCAATAATCCGGTCTGAAATTGGGCCAGTTTCTACAGTTAGTTCAAGCTTCCTAATAAGTTTTGGGTGTGACACACGGTCGAAGGCTTTCGAAAAGTCTAAGAAAATGAGGGCAACATCCTTCTGGTGATCAGTAGAGGTGGTTACGTCATGCACGAGTTCCATTAGTTGAGTAACGGTAGAAACTCCCTTACAAAAGCCAGATCGAGCCGAGGTCCTCAAGCCCCGCCCGAGGATCACAAGAACAACAACGCCTCTTCTTACTACTAAATTCTCAAACGCACTCCCAAACGTGAATAACATCCTAAGTAAATACTACCCGATTCTCACCAGCAACCAGAAACTTAAGAAGACTTTTCCCGACCCTCCCAGAGTGGCCTACAGACGCAACACTAATTTTAAAGATGTTCTTGTGCACGCCAAACTACAGAAAAAGAAGAAGTTGGGAACCAATCCCTGTGGCCGCCCCAGGTGCTCTACATGCAAACACATTCAATCTACTACTACAGTAAAAAGTACAGCGTCGAATTACACACACAAGGTAACTTCGGCTTTCACCTGCACATCAAGCAACGTAGTCTACTGTCTAGAATGCGCCGCTTGTAGCAAACAATACATAGGTGAGACTGGACAACAAATTAATACAAGACTCAATGGTCACCGCGCGGACACAAAACACAATTTACCCAAAGCAGTAGCCAGCCACTTTAATGAACATGGACATATGTTTGACAAAGCAAGGCTCTATATACTACAAACAAATTTCCGTTCCCCTCGCGAAAGGAAGTATACGGAATCATACCTCATACACAAGTTTAATTGCCTACACCCGACATGAATTAATTTGGCACGCGGCAACTTAGAATCTTTAAAAGCTGTAACTTAAATCTGAAACTCTCATATCATCAACCAATACACAAAACACATTAGGCCACCAGCCAACATTAAATCTTAACCTCACCTACTCTTCCATTTCGAAAAAAAATTTTTTCCTTCCTACTACTTAATTTAATGTACTCTTTCAGGTTTTTACGTCTATACCAACTGTACGATCCCCTTCTTCCATGTACACTTGCCCCCTTCTGCGCGCGTCACCCTCCTGTTTGTTATACCGGTTTCGGCCCCCCTCCCACTCTCCCTTCCCTCCCCCCCTTTTATTTAATCCTTTTTTTTTCTTGAAATCCCCTCGACAACACATTCCGAAGTCAATATGCCTTTTTCGGCGCCTCAACCCAGAGTATCGCCATCTCTGGATGCCGCCGTAACGACACCTACGTTAAGCGCGTGGGGCAGTGCCCCTTGAAAGACCATGCCGCTGCCTTTCAGTCACCCCATACATTGCACCACAGACTCCTCGTCGCCACCTTAACTACTTCAAAATTACTCGACGTATTACTACTATGCTACTCAAGTCACTTTCAACTCATGTTTTTTTCCTTTTTTTGTCTGGGTTTTCTCCTTTCTCCTTTTTTTTTTGTCTTTTGTGTTACTCGCGTGCTGACCGTTTGACCGGCCGTTTTAATGCCTCAAAAACATGCCGCCAACGACTCCCCCTGAATACCTCCTAACCTTTCGCATCCCCAACACGCTCCCAAGCCCCCGTATTTCTTAAAGATTTCCCTTTTCTCTTTCTTTTTCTTTCACTCCCCCCTTTTTTGTCTGTCTTGGTGCCGCCCTGGTTCCCCCCCCCCTTTTTTTTCATTTTTTTCTGCTTCTATTCCTTTTCTTTTCTCCCGCGTGCCCACTCTCACGCTCTTGTCCCCTCGTCTTGAGAATGACGCTCACAGACGTCGGACGACAGTGCTTGTTTCCTCTTGTAATCTCTCTCTTTAAAACCAGCCGCCAGCGACAACACCCGCACGTGACGTCACTACACTAACCCTTTAAAACTAACACGCCGAGGATGACGAGGCCGCCTTTGACGAAGATAGGTCCTCCTATCGAAACGTTGGCCAGCCTGTCTGAGGCACTTCATCCCTGTTTACAAACTTTATACCATGGTTTCGGAAAGGTATTAGAATTCGGTTATCTTCTAGATAGGTTGTCATGTGCTTTAAGATGATGTGCTCAAGTAGCTTGCATATTGGGCTGGTTAGTGAGATTGGTCTGAAGTTTTAGGGATCTGATTTGCTGCCTGATTTATCTATTGGTGCCATTTTAGCTATTTTCCATTCTTTAGGTAGGGTGCAGGATTACAGGGATTTGTTAAAAAGTATTACTAAAACTTCACAATTCACTCCGCATATTTGCCGAGGAGTGTGTTAGAAATCTTATCAGGCCCCAGTCCTTCTTTAGTGTCTAAATTTAGTAGAAGGTTTAAAACTGCATCTTCGGTCACAGTAAGGGACCCTAGTAACTTGCCGGTGCGGCGGATATCGCAAGGTGCATTTCCATCGTCTGTAGTGAAAATGTAACAAACGTAGTTATTCAGTGTGGTTGCAGTATTTCGGTTTTCCTTCGAGGACAGATGACTTTCACTATGTACTTTGGAATTTAGGTAACCCCAGAACTTTTGGGAATAATCTCATAGAAATTTGTTAGCGTACTTGAAAAACTGAAAGTTTTAGCTATTTAGATTTTGGATTTTAAATCATTAATTGCTAATGTTAATTTCTCGGCGGTTCCTTTCGATAGGTGGCGTCGTTGCGTTTTTTTTTTTTCAGTCGTCGGACCTTCCGCTTGGCATGAATTATGGTTCGTGTGATCCATGGATGATTCTTTCGCGTTACTTTAGTCTTGGTAGGAACGAAATTAGTAATGCAATACGGTAGAATATATTTAAACCCACAGAATAAGGATTCCAGATGGGCATTACTGTCATCTGAGAGTTGAAGGAACAATGGTAGCTCTTCTGGTAATGTGTCAACTATGCTAGTGTTATCAGCTCGGCTATATTGAGGATATGTTATTTTTGATCGGGAAAAGGGTATAGAGTAATGAAACTGGACAGAACACATTATTAGTTTGTGGTCAGACAGGCCTTCTGGTATTTCTACGTTCGCATCATGATAACGAAAATGATTGCCCAGGAACACGAAATCTAAAGTGCTAGACCTAGTTCCTTGTACACTGGTAGGTTCTGTTATGGTCTGCGTGAGGTTGAAAGAAAGCATTATATCGAAAACAACTTCCGCGCAAGGTCAATGATGTTGCAGTGTATTCCAGTCGATGCCAGGAATATTGAAGTCCCTTAGCAGTATTAGCCTGGTGCCCGTAACATGTCGTTGCATGTAAGTACGCAATGATTGAAATATGTCTCAATCATAACAAGGACTGAGATAAACACCTCCAAAAATATTAGTGCTACTAGAAAAACAGAGTTTGCAAAAGATCGCTTCCACCCCTCTCAACTTCAGGCATTGTAACGAAAGGGACTTCATATTTTATTATAAAAGCCACGCCTCCACCACCAGTCGGGCAGTCCTTACAAACTATAGCATAGTTCGGGGGAATTATTTCAAAATTGTTAATGTCTGTTGTTAGCCAGGCTTTCGTAATGACTAGGAAGTCCGGCTTGAAACCCACTAGTAATGACTCAAGGTGACCGAACTTCTTGACAATGCAACGCGCATTTATGTTCATCAGTTAATTGGGACGATGCGGGCGGCGCGGGCGTAGAAGTTGTGCTTCTATGTGCTGGATTTCGTTTGGTTGGAAGCACGTGTAACAGAGCTGTAACGCTGGTTGAAAAATCTTCACTGATAGTAAACGCAGTCCCCATTAGTTTATGACAATTTCGCAATATTTTCGCTTTGTCCCTCAAATCTAGAAGCTTCCGTATTACTGGCCTTGTTTTGTTCTCTTCCGGTCTACCTAATCTGTGGATGCGTTCGATCGCGACTTCGTCCAAATTCAAGGAATCTTTGACAACCCTTATATTCACACAGCGCTCCAACGACTCGTTATTTTCATCGTCTTCTTCTAATATACAGTACACTATGAGATTCGACCTTCTGGAGCGATTCTCGTGGTCGTCTAGCCTTGGTTCCAAGGATGGCACCATCTGCTGTATATTAGTGACCTGTTCCGTACATGGGGAAAGCTTATCTTCAAGGAAAGTTAAGCCCTCTAATTTGTTGTCGATTGATGTTAACCGTTCTTCTTTTATTCCTTTTATGTCCTCTACAATCTGTTTTAGCTGTCGTGAAAATTTCGCCATATCCGGTCCGGGGTTAGTTTCAACATCGCCGGCAAGCAATAGCAATTTTGTTATGTACACTACGTGAGACACTGTATTGAGAAGTACCGCAGGGCACGGCAGCATGAGAAGACAACTCTCGCTAGAGGAAAGAATTTTTTAAAACACTTTCTTACCTGCACGAGGAAGACAAGAGGATTATTCATCTGTGCGCATGCCCAGCTCTCGTGCCTTTTGGGTAGTGATGCCTCGTCAACAGCTTTTACAGTCCAGGAGGCCTGCAGCGCCACTACGCATGATGTACTGTTGCGGTCGCTATTAGTTTACGATGGTACGTCACGGAATCCACCCAAGGATTGCAGTATAGGAGGCGCCGAGGAGGTGTATTTCTGGCGCAGTAGCCCATAGGTGGCTCGGAAGTGCTGACAGGGTTGTTGATTTCCCGCCGGTATGACCAGCAGACTGGCGACTGCACGAGCAAGACAAGCAGATTATTCATCGGTGCGCAAGCCCAGCTGCCGTGCCCTTTCACATAACATTTCATAACAGTAAGAGCACAGCTCGAACGTTGTCGTCACCTCGGCACATCGCAGCCGGCAAAACAGCTCACACGCTGTATAGCACACGTGGAATGGCAGCGATAACGAGGCAATAAAGCTTATTGCTGCTGATCGTATCATTATTTCTGAAAGTAGCGAAGGACTGAAGTTCACCACTTTGCGGCAACGAACAGCATACACAGAACATATAACAATCGCGTACGCTGGGTGGGCCGATTGGACACCATTTCACCACACCCTGAACATGTGTCCTGCTCAGAATGTGCGTGTATGTGATGGACTTCTCGTTTGTGGCGCACACGCAAAGCATGCCACAAAAAAAAATTGTGAAGTTGACAGCTTCAAATATTTCTTCCGACCCCTCTCGCGAACACAACACACACATCCTGCGCTCCGTCTGTTTCTATCGGCGATCGCCCGCACTGATGTGGCCTGGAAGGGTACACCGGCCTGCTGCCATCGATAACTATGTCGGTTGGTGCCAGATCACTCTAGCAAAAAACAGAAGAAAGATAAAAATTGACTGTTTCTGACGCAGCTATAGCTTAGGCCTAGCCTCTCCGCTTCATTTCGCTTCAGGCAAGACCCATGTTTGCCGTGACGACGCCTGACCCCGTCCGCCTCGGACCAGCCAATGAGAGACGAGCAGCCGTGCGGAAGAGAAAGTTGAGACCGCTCGTCAATCTCGACTGGGTAGCCATAGGCAGCAGGTGGACGAGGCCGGAACGGACCGGCGGATTGACCATGTTTGGACCCTAACCTTCCCGTAGTTTTTAAACGTCCGGCAACAGAAACATAATTAGTGATTTCTAACAAACTCATGCGGATGCAGTGCGGCGCGGCAGTTGTCGAAATGCGGAACAGATTTGAACGCTCGCCGTGTACAATACCGTGACGTCAAGGTTTTTCGCACTATATAAGCACAAGAGGTATCGGCGCTAAAAACAGCTGCTTTATCAATGGGTTGGACACGTATAGTTCGTACACCCGAAGGACCACATGCCTACGAGAAGCGCCGGATGCAACAGCAACGAGAATGTAAACGTCGCCGGCGCAAAATGACTACCGACGAAGAAGGTTCCCGTGATGCTGAATGAAAACGACACTCACGAGCCCAGGTAACTGCGAACGAGCAACAACGCCTTACTCCCAGCGGAAAAAATGACAACCATTCCACTCTGTAAAGATGGAATGGCAGCGAAAGTATTTACTTTTCGTTTGAGAGCTTTGACTGTCGTCTGCTTTCGCTGCTATTCCTTTTTCACAGAGTTGATTCTTTGTCAATTTTTGACAGTTGCGTTGTCTGGTGGCGCTGCCATGAAGTGTGCACGCGGATTACGAGTCGACCAGCGTGGCCCGTCGGTGCCTGCGTAAAAAGATAATCATTGCCTTGCTTGGCACTGAGGGGCAAAAACTCAGTGACTTAAATAACTAAAAGGTTCATTCATGCGCCAGCCTGCTAATCTGATGGCTTCATGTGCTTGAGGAACCATTAGGATGTGGGTTCACTTCCTTTCATCATCAGAAGTATTTGTGTCGATGGTTTTTCACAACTGTAGAGGAGCTAATTCCCAGTGGCGCAGACCTAATTACTAGAGCTGGCGAGAAAGACGTTCATTGAAGAGCGGCACACACACTGGCGCATACGAAGTAAACCAGGTTGTTATCAAACAGGTTTATTGAAGAGCAATAAACGTGGAGTGACACATGGTTGGCATCAAGGCATCACTGTTTCTTCGAAAAGCGGTACCTACCGGTCCCACATCTTACAGTGACCCATGTCAGCGTGAATGAGGCTAGTAGAAGAATGGCACTATATTACCATTGGCACATACTCAGTGACCCAAGTAGGGTAGATGGTTGGTTTTGAACTCTATTCTTCAGCACAGTAGCACCATGGGCTACGAATTCAGCCACTGACTACCCACTCACCCAGGTAGGCGGGATAACGGTTACATAGAAACACAAATGCACAGATACAGGCAAACTAACTTGTGTCTATAGCCTCCGGAAAGTACCTGAAGTAGTCTCAGAAATACTAAAACACTAAAATATCACTGGGACAGTGGACACCCTTATATCAATAGATATAACAAACAATAAATTATTAGACATCCAACGTATTGCCACGATAGAAACGAGTTCTATGTGAGGCGTGTACTGCACTGGGACTCCTCTTTCGTCCTGTCCTAAGAGAACTCGGTGCGATATGGCGCACAACTGCGAAGCCTGCGCGTGGTCTCCGATATGCATGGCACGCCCGTACGTTAGAACAGTTAGAAACGCGTTAGTGGGCAACCACTTTTTGCTCTCGCATATCGATGGATGGATGGATGAATGGATGTTAGGAGCGGCCCCTTTGGAACGGGGCGGTGGGTTGCTCCACCAAGCTCTTGCTATTCTACTGCCTAACGTCCTACCTAGGTTAAACAAGAAAAAAAGAATAAGAAAAAAAAACATTGAGAACTCCCACAACATATCATGATCCCCTAATGTGAAGTGTGCTTTTGTACGTCTCCGTTTTTTGCCGTTTCTCTACTTTTCTTCCATCAATCCGCCAATCGCCTTTTACTAATTCCTATTGCGGACATGTTTACCTTTCCACTCCTCTCGCTGAACCCAAGGGCTTCAAGGAGGCCAGTGGTGCCTGAATTGAAAGGTGGGCAGATGGCTTCACATTCTAATAAAATATTCTCCATAGTTTCCCTAGCTTTACCGCAGCAACCACATGCTTCTTCTTTCTTCTTATAGTCGCTTTATAGGTGTGTGTTCTAAGGCAGCCCGATCTCGCTCCGAAAACTAATGAGCTTCCCTTTGAGTTACCATAAATTATTTCTTTCTTGATTTTGTTTTTTTTTCCTCCTTAGTAGTTACTCATGCGGGTTTCTTTTCCATTGGCGCCACCCATGAGATTATTTCAGCTTCTCTGACTTACCGCTTGACGTTCTTTGTTGCTGTGTTGCCCACACTACAGGCCGCCTACTTGCTGGTAAGTTCCTAGTTGTTTTCCTCCACTGTGAATAAATGATTTTCCTGTACAGATACCTCAACACTCTCCCAGCCCATTTACTTTCTCCCATATTCCTCAGTCGTTCTTCATACTCCATTTCACTGCCAGCTTCCCTCACTTCAAAACTATTTCAGCCCATATCGCCCTGCACAGCTTCATTGGTAGTCTTCCCGTGAGCGCCCAATGCGAGGCGTCCCACAGACCTTTCGTTCTCATTCAGTCCTGATGGCACCCCTGATTTAAAGCAAACAGCCGCATTTCCAAAAGTAAGTATTGGAACCATAACACCTTTCCACATACTTCGGATCACCTCGTACCTATTGTATCCCCATAGCGTTCTGTGCTTCAATATCACACAATTTATCTTCCCCTTCACTGTTATTGTTTTGTCCCGTGTTTCAATATATATATTGCCTTCGTTTATCCATATACCATAGCATTTATATTCTGTTATCGGAGGTATTTCATGGCCCTGTATTGCCACTGTCCACTGTTTTCATTGAATAACATAACAACTGATTTTCTAACACTAAATTTCAAACCTAAATTGTTGCCTTCCTGTCCACACATATTAGCGAGACGTTGCAAACCACTTTGCTTGTTAGCTGGCAACATAATATCCTCCACATAAAATAAACCTGGAAGCTGCTGTTCTACTACTGCACCTGCCTGTTTGTATGAGAGTATAAACCCGATATTACTTCCTTGTAGCGCCCTCTCCAGCCTCGCCATGCACATCATAAACAGCAGTAGGGATAAACGGCACCCCTGCCTCAGTCCCTTGTTGATATGAACTTTCTCCTCACTCCTCATTCCTTCCCATTCAACGCAAACCGTATTTCTTACTGGCGTATTTCTTATCTAGTGGCTCAGCCGTCAAGTGCGCGTGGTGTCTCCGAAACGAGAAGCGTGGCGCCCCGCTGCCTGCTAGCGTTGAGATTGTTTCCTGGCTTGCGGCACAATCAGTGGCATATAATCCGTGACCCAAGTTTGCGTCAGGTTCATTGAAGTATGGTGCATGCCCAATTCTTCCATGCCGGAGATCGCTATAGCGTTGGCGTGCAAGGCGTTCATTGAAACGTTTATAACATATCCAGTAGATTCGTGGCGCAGCCTGCGAGCGCGTCGGTTTGCTCTCTTTGATGCGAAGCTCATGACGTTGGTTGGATTCCACTCAACATCGGAGAAATATTACGGATGCGTTTTGTCACTCATTGTATAGCGCCACCTTCCTAGTGACACATAACTAGTTAACAAATTTCGCGCCAAGTAAGTTCATTGAAAAGCGGTACACGGCCACTGACACACACCCAGTTATACGAATTCGCATCAAAGAGGTTCTTTGAAGACGAGCACAGATAGAGAGGCCCATACACAGTGCTAGAAGTCGGGGGTCAAGGAGTTTCTGCGAACAGCGGCACCTACCCAGTCCCTCGTCTGCAGTGACCCATTTCGTTGAAATGCAGCATGTATGTACACATTGGCAGGCACTCGGTGACCCACGTGTGCCTGATGGTTGATTTAAAACCTGATTGCCTCAGCATATCAACGAGATGAGCTATCCCAACGACCAGAGGCAATCCAGCGCGCCTGGTTGACGGAAGAACAGCTAGATAGAATAGATAGAATAGAACATAACCACGAGAAATTGCGTAAAGATACCGAAGAATGCTCTAGCGCTAAAGCGTTATTTCAACCCTTTTTTAAATCTTCGACTTTATTAAGTTATGAATACCGAAAGGTCAAGGCACAGGTTTTGTTCTTTCACTGCTTTTGAGGCAATCGTTTTTTTTATAATACCGTCTAAAACGATTACCTAATAGAAATTATATAACAGTTGCAAACTCGAGCAAATTAACTGTGTTCACAATATAATAATTAGGCAATCATGTAAAAATAAAGACCGCGAACGCATTTGCTAAGCATCGCCTAGATGCGGAGTTCGAGATGGGTCAGGAAATACACAGTTTATTTTTTTATTCACACAAATACATCTTTCCTAATGCCGTCGCAACGGTGCTAATTGCTCTTTAGTTTTTGCTGCCACCAGGTAGCTAATACTTAAAGGTAAATGCGAATGTATTCTGCGTGACCCCTAAAAATTAGTATTTTTGACTGAAGAGTCTTAATATCGAAATGCCCGCTCGAAATTTTATATTTATAGAACTGTTAAAAACGTAACAACGGTATTCCGTAGTAACTTTATATTTTCGTATTGTAACATGTTTATCTATCTAAATGGCTTCTCCTTATTATCTATAACATTTAAGATCAGTATATTATTTCGTACATAGATGTGGGCGAAAAAACACGAAGAACACGACTTTACGTGCATATTTACGTCTAGAACGCTGCTTTACGAAGTGCGTTCAGCAATTGGCATAGGCACTACTGCTCTCCGTAAGCAAACAGTAAGATAGGCTTTATTATATTCATCGGCTAGAAGTGCCTCACAATGCATGTTCGCCTTTGTAATGAGGCTGCCAGTTATTCTCAATAAAATCAGGTATAGAAGATATTTAACTACAAACCTTCAATAAAATTCATAGCGCTTTTATTTATCCAATTTCACTGAAACAGGGTCCCATACTTTGATTGTTATTCTCGCGTCCATATCTCTCTATTGTAATTTATTATAGACGGAAAAAATGGGAACCAGGAGCAAAATGTTGATGTTGAGTATGATTATTATTTCCCTATTTATGCGCGCAACTTCCTCTAAACACTTGTATCCAACAGAAACTGTTATGCCAAAATGCAGGCAAATCAGCACCATGTCTGCTTCGAGAATTAAAAAAAAACCACACCTACACCAAGCCAAATTCATAATGTATACTGACATGCATTTTCTTGCAATTCTCTAAAGATGCCTTGTTTACGCGATGCCAAGCGGCACCGTAAGCTTTAGTATGGATTTACTTAGCAAAAAAAAAAAAGAATAATATTGTGAATTAGCATTACTAGCTATGTTAATCGATTTTCTAATTTTGGCGATGAATGCGTCACAGACATAATGCACCACAGAAAAAACTATAACGTGGTCGTCTTGGCGAGACCCTCCTTTGAAAATAGCCTAATATGAAAAGCAGTGTCTTACATGCTTACATACAAAACAAAACGCGTCTGTGCTTAGAAAAGTACGCTGGGCATTATTTGTTTTCAATATGACGAGATGATATGTTAAAAAGAAAATTCACTTCTATATATTTCTTAATGCACGTGCTACTTCAAGTTGCCCAGCATTTTCCGCATGAAAGGGGAATCCGAAATATTACACTAAACAGTTTGAAGACTCAGCACATTGTCAAAGGAAATGAATCGGTGTGTTATCTGACCCACATTAAATTTTGGTTTTCAAGGTAAGTAACATAGAGAACATCCCTATGTAGCCAATAAATTCGCATATGAAGCCCCATCAACTGTGTTTTTAGGTATGCTACTCGTGGCTGCAGAAAAGACATCGTTATATTTTTTTTAATTGTTCAGAGATGTGTCTTGGATCTTTATATATGATACCATTATCTTTTAGAAAAGATTACTTGTCTGCCAACTTTTTTTGAAAGGATAACGTTTATTCTGCTGTAGGAAAATTGTTTCTTCATTTTTTAACGCTATAAACAAGTGAAGACACCTATTCCACTCTTCATATACTAAAAATTGAACATTATTCATGTTTTGTGCTGCTCAACATCAACTTCATTTAATTAATTTCTGATAAAGTGAAACCTTAATTTTATTGCAGTCGATGTGTGCAGTGAAGAAATAACCCCACCTCCATTCAAATTGCCAAATATCAGCCCATTAGGACGATGATGTTGTCCTCCCATGAATAAAGCACTCATTTATATATCTGCACTTTGTACGCTCTCAATTATATTCCAACATCTGTGAAATAGCAGTACGGTTTATACATTTCAAGCCTGTGAAATATGGCCAAGGATGGAAGTAGAGATGAGCATGATGACGCGTACAAAGAAACGGTGACGAAATGTCCACATATAACGATGATAATAATGTACGGAAGACAAATATGTATACATCAAGCACCCACACAAAAAACTACATTGCTTGAAGGCTTACACGAATAAGATAGTTTCCCAGCTGACTTGCAACAAGGTTTTCTTTTTTACTAAGACCTGCTGTATGTCATAAATAGCATACTAAAAAAATTATCACAGAACTCGCTCTCTTATCGCTCTATGACAGGCGGTCATAGATCGAATTCCCGCGGGGGCGGCGGGGTCAGCAGCCCTTTCGTGCGTTGCGACACGACGTACCCGAGCACATGAGGGTTAGACCCTCCCGTGCGCAACCATGCATCGCTTAGCCGTACCTGGGGAAAGAGGGATCCAGAGGGTTCATCGGATGCCGATGCCGGTTGTTCGGACCTTTAAAGGCCCTTGGTGGAGGCAACACGCCTCTTTGTCTTGTGTTGCACATAGAGGACAACTCCGTGCTAACCCACCTGGAGGAAATCGGCAATCGCCTTTTCCTCTCCTCCTCTCCAATCTTCGTCTTTATCTCTCGCATTTTCATTGTTCATGTCTTCGCTTCACTTCTCACTTCCGAATTTCCCTTCGGCGAGGGTTAACCTTCTGTGGCTAGCCAGTCATGGTTATGCTGTATTTGGCTATAACAGCGATGTACGGCTGGCGTTGGCAAGGCTCCCCTTGCAGGAACTTCTGGCACGTCCTCCTGTGGGGCTCCATGGTGCGCGGTTGGCATCGCTGCCGAAAACGCCATCTATACTTATGTAGAATGATTTCCCTAAGCTCCCTGCTTGCCTTCAGAAAAGAAGGCGCATCGAAGACGTGCTCCAGTTTATCGGACGCCAAGTCCACAACTTCCATAGTTTACATACAGTTCAGTCTGAAAAACTAAACAAACCAGTGCGCACCATTTCACAGTTCCTTGTTTCAAGGTCTGAATCTTCAGAGAAATCTCCCCACTGTGGAAACTGTGATGGAGAGCACGCCACGTACACAGGATCATGCCTATCCTGAACAAAAGAAGAAATAAATTCTGATGATAAACGTAAAAGAGAATATTTTATTAAAGAAGAACGCAGGTGGTTATCCTACCTGCCTAGAGCAGCTTTGCTGAAGTGGCGCGTCAGGGGCCCAGCGGCTCTCCAGCCCACACCCAGGGAGGAGACAGTGCCGCCATTACACCCCCCTCCCCCGGCTGCTATAACTATCACGAGACCTCAAACACAGTGCTCGGAAGAGCGTGTGTCCAGTGCCTCGCAAGAATCAATGGGCACAACAACCAACCAGACGGTGCCGCCAGCGCCAAAGGAGCGGCTAGGGAGACCGATCCCTCCAAAAAGACAAACCTCGCGTCGCGGCACCTCAAAAGGGCCCATGAGCTAATCTTTGCCTCTTAAACACACAGCACATTGCCACAACCTTTTTAGGTCTGCATCACTGCGTTGTCAGCACGTCCACTCGGGAATAAATGCACCAATGCAATAAATGGCACATCGTGCTGCAGCGTCTCAAAGCCAAGTAATCAAAGGTGAAGTATCTGTTATTTAAGCGCAGATTCAACCTACCTTACGAGAGCTGGCGGTGGTCCCAACTAGTTTGTCTTAAGAAGAAATGCGAAGTGATACGCATCTCTGTTGTTTACCATCGTCTCAAAAGCATATCTCGCTAAAACGGTTACCCTTCGTCAAAAATTGATTACGCACTTGGCTCCCTCCAAGCACATCCGAATGGCGGCAGACGACCAATCTAACATACTTTATAACTAGTCCAGACGGCTGCTGTAGATTTCAAAGCATTTCTCGAGTTAGTGGACGGATGACGGATAATCAAAATTATGTGAAAAACTCCAAATTTGTTCTTTTCAGCCACACTCTTTCAGGCTGACATGCGTCACTCTAATATGGCAATGGGCATCTACCGCTCTTTAAATACATTTTTTTACTCTTAGTTGAATCACGGTTATTAAATTGAGGTTTCTCATTCGTTTTGCCAGCCCGCCCTTTTACTGCCTGATTTTTGAGGGTAGGTAGTATTTGATCAGTTTTCAACAGCACGCATCTCATTTGTGCGTACTGATATTTTATTTATATTCCTAGACTGTGTGGTATACAGACAATAAACATCTACACGACTTATTTATGCATCTCTGGTTTTAACGTTTTTTAGCCGCAACAACATGTTCACTCTGAAACAACAATGTAGCCATTCGCTCTGCTCTGCAAGTGTGATGCTTTCATGCAAAGTTAAATGTTTTTATTTGTGATTAGAGTTACCACGTCATATGTCGCAGTGATAGTCTTCATGTTCAAGAAACAGTGCAGAAACAATTTATTTCTGGTCCGACGTGATGACCTACTGACTTTGGCGTTACACTGGTAAGCCCGAGCGTGCCCGTTCAAATCTCGGCCGCGGCAGCCGTATTTCTATTGAGACGAAATGCAAGAATGCCCGTGTACCGTGCATTGGGTGCACCTTAGAGAACCGTATTCCGTCACATTATTTCGGAGCCGCCCACTACGGT
Source organism: Dermacentor andersoni (assembly GCF_023375885.2). Lineage (NCBI taxonomy): Eukaryota > Metazoa > Arthropoda > Arachnida > Ixodida > Ixodidae > Dermacentor > Dermacentor andersoni. The sequence goes on along the minus strand of NC_092820.1, from coordinate 89,851,641 downwards.
GCTCATTGTAATCATGCCGTGGTTTTCGCACGTAAAACTGCAGGATTTGTTTTACAAACTTCTTGCTGTACGGCATCAAGGATTATTGATATACACTACATATTTGAATCAAGCTGGTCTTTTGGAGATAGGACTAGGAGGCCAGAGCTGCCTATGGGCTTACGTGCATAGGTCAATATTCTGTTCAAAGAACCACATATGCCTAATTCGCATAAAATAGACGAAGTCGCACACATTCCTGAGGCGTTAGTTGACGCACGCACGTGTATGTGTACATTTCATTGGGAATACGTAGCTTAAATGTCAATCTTATCTTTGTTTCATTTAGCTCGCAGTAGGAATTGGGAAATGAAATGCGGAAGGAAAGCACTTGAATGAAAATGCACAGCTTGGCTTTCAGATCTCCATCACATGCATACACATTTTATTTCATTTCCATAAGGGACATGACTATTGGTTTCGGAACAATGCAATATAGGCCGATTTTTCTCATAGGCGCTTCCTCACTTGCCGCAAGAAGCACTGTCTGCATACAGGCTATCTAAGCAATTGATGTATAAGAGTTTCACACTGCTGCATATAATTTGGTTTGTTGCACTTGAAGATTTGTATTGATTTCTGCCCGCTTTGTCGCAGAAGGTTTCTTTTTTTTTTCACTGTACAAACCATCTGTTACTTACACAGCCGTCTTATAAATTTAGCAATGCCAACCGCGTCATACCAGCGGGATGTTGCAGTCGTCGTGAACCACGATGAGATTCCATCTGAAACTTTGGTGATTGGACTAGAGAGAACAGCACGGTGCTCGCTTTCACAATCACTGATGGTTGTAAGGCTGCCGAGATATGGTTGACGAGCGAAGAGCTGTTTCCGATCGCGAACAAACAAGACTTCGAGTTCGTACATGAACAATTGGTATTCACAACAGAGGTGGTTCGCCTACAAGTAAAGGTTAAGACACCAATTTTTTAGCCACTGGTAAAGTAAGCAACATTTGTTGCTAGCCACGTATTTCTTGGAGTATTATTGTCAGATCTAGTTGAGCTTAGACATATTGCTTTTTTAAGTCAGGCCACCACGTCCATTTTCTTGAAGGAGTGCAAATTTTGAGTGAACCGCTTGCGTCACACCTAACTATTTCGCGCCTACCCAACCCAAGTAGAATTAACACGCTTTGGCAGAGGGATTCTGGCATGCTTTTCTGAAACCTGGTTTGCTTGTTGCTAGCATCGTTCTTCCTTTCGGAACTCACAGGGGGTGTCCGCGTATTTTTCGCTAATCTGGGCGGGCTCATATGGCACTTTACATTGCCATAATGATTTTGCCTTTCCGGAGCACAAAAAAATAGAAGCTGTATAATTGCCTAATGAAATTTAAGATTGTGATTAGTTCAGAATTATGTAAAATATTGCTGAAACATTGTTGATTTGCTATGAAGCGCCCTAATTTTTGTTTGAGTTTCACTCTGCAGGCAGCGGAGGACACTGAAAACGGAAAGGTGAGTAGATATTTTAGCATGAGGCAGATATTTAATCAGCGGGTACCAACTGAACAGTCGCAATCACGTCGCATAGCCGTAAGTTGGTTATTTACCAAAAATAGGCTTAATTTATTTTGTACGAAATTGTCCAGCCTATCTAGAATTCAACACATAGTGCACAGCAAATAAAAAAAAGTTATTCTGCCGTGAGTGTGCAAACGTCCTTGGTTCTGTCAGCAGTGCAGGTGTCTTGAGGCAAAAGTATTGCCTATGAGTTATACGTCCTGTGTTAGTTTGTCTCCCGATAGGATGTCTTATTTGTGATATACACAGTTTGGCCGTTTTTATTCCAACGCTTCATGTGCTTCACAAAATGGTATTTGAGCAGCTGATACCCGCTGCGAACTGCTTTAATCAAATTTTTCCTTCATTTATATAATTTTCAAAGTATGTTGTTGATAACATTGAATGAAGTGCAATAATAACGTGGCATCGAATGCTTGTATTACATGATCCTTCGTGTAAACAAAATAATTTTCACCAAGTTTAAAACGCTTAAGAACAATAGTAGTCTTCCTTTACACACAAATGTTTCATTTAAGCAAACCAAATCACTCAAAGGGACATGTAATGCAAGTAGAGCTGCTCGCAAGTCACGTTATATTCATATCCACAAATTCACGTTGCAGGCAGTGAAACATATTTAAATGTAGCCACATTAGCAAGAACAACAAATAGAAAGAGTTCTTGCGATCTTTTGTTTCTTTTGTTCTCAGGTGAATAAAAAAGTAGAAATAGTAGACCTGGGCATTCTGCACAGGAGGGATCAAGCGATCTATTGTGTCACAAGGCTTTTTAATGCTTTATCTATCTATCTATCTATCTATCTATCTATCTATCTATCTATCTATCTATCTATCTATCTATCTATCTATCTATCTATCTATCTATCTATCTATCTATCTATCTATCTATCTATCTATCTATCTATCTATCTATCTATCTATCTATCTATCTATCTATCTATCTATCTATCTATCTATCTATCTATCTATCTATCTATCTATCTATCTATCTATCTATCTATCTATCTATCTATCTATCTATCTATCTATCTATCTATCTATCTATCTATCTATCTATCTATCTATCTATCTATCTATCTATCTATCTATCTATCTATCTATCTATCTATCTATCTATCTATCTATCTATCTATCTATCTATCTATCTATCTATCTATTCCGTCAAAGGCAGATGAAAATCAACTGGTTGCCGTCAAACCGCTAGGGTCGAGAAGGATTCTTGGAGCTTTGGAAAGCGAGGAAGGAGCGGTAATATCAGCGCAACGATCGGTATAAGCTTCGCCAGTAATAACGGAGTCATAAGAGCGCGTATATTTGACTGCTCCTACTTGCACGCATTTTGGGTCATTGTGAAGGCTGCCCATATGTTCGAGCTCAGATGCCGAGGGACCACGAGTAATGATTTCGAGCCGTCCGAGAGTTAGTTACTGCGGTATAGGAGCCCGTCGCGAATAGCGAAGCAGTGTGCTTGGTGACACACTGAATGGCCAAGAGAAGGCGCTGATGGGTGTGGCAGAAAATCCAGCATACAAACAATTCATCAATCCTTCTGCTGCTCCAAAGCAGTATCCATGGCTCAATGGCGGTTAGGGGGAATTCGAATAATGTTACTTTTTGAGAACTAGAGTGGCCTGAGAAAGGGGAGCAAGACAAGACATCCGCGTCCGAAAGTTAATGACAGAGCGCTCGAATATTGCCCGCTTGGAGGTGAAGCGCCTGTCACGGAAGGCAATCTGAAGGATTTCTGAAGGACGATAGCCAGCAGGCGGTATGGTGCTTAGTTGTGTCGTCGAATCGGCAGCCGTAGAGGTACAGGCGGAATTTAGTTATTTATTTATTTATTTATTTATTTACATGTACCTTACAGGCCTTCGTGAAGGCATAGTGTAAGGGGGGGAAATACGGTAACATATTAGTATGGAGTCGGGAAAGAAGTAAACATCAGCAACAGAACATGGAAAATTAATACGTTAGCAAATACAATATGTAGAGCAATAACAATAAATGGTAAACAATAACATAATAGCATAATAACATCGTAAACGTTTTTGCATGTTATACAGTAGTAAGTATTGTAAAAAAAAATGGGAGCACTGTAATTCTTTAACATTGCAGAAAAAATGTAAGAAAATTACAAAAGACATGACGTGTTTAGACGGTTGAAACGGCATATTGATTGGTTAGTAGATTGCGAAATGCAGTGTGTTTAGTTTGGCATGCAATGGTATCTGGCAGTGCGTTCCATAAGCGGACCGCACGGGGCAAAGCTGAAAAATTAAAAGCGTGCGTGTTGCCATAAATTCGGGTGTAGCTGAACTGATTGTTCAGTCGTTGTGACGTCGAGGATGCTTTCTTCAGGTTTGATAATGTTAGGCCAACTGTGTGAACAAATCTATGAAATAATAATAGAAGGGAAATATCACGGCGAGTAGTTAGTGGTTGCAACGAAAGATCGATTTTTATTTGGGTTACACTTGACTGGTTACTAAAATTTTTAGAAATGAAACCGCTCGCTCTATTCTGGATGCTCTCCAGGAGTTCGATGAGGTAATTTTGATGAGGAGACCATATAGAAGAGGCGTACTCAATTTGTGGCCGTACATTAGTTACGTAAGCTAGTTTTCGTAGCGGTGAAGGCGCATTTCTTAAGTTGCGGCGCAGATATCCCAATGATCTGGAGGCGTTAGCTGAAATGGAGGTGATGTGTTTAGTCCATGAAAGATTGTGTGTAAGGAGCACTCCTAAGTACTTATATTCTGTGGTGTGGTCAACTATGTTAGAATCCAGATGATAAGAAAAGTGAGAGTTAACAGTTTTTCGAGAAAAGGAAACTACTTTGCACTTCGACACGTTTTGGGACATGAGCCACGTAACACACCGATCACTGATATGTGCAAGATCATCTTGGAGTGCCGCGTGGTCAGAGGGACAGTTAATCGAACGGTATACAATGCAGTCGTCAGCAAATAATCGCACAGAAGATGATATATTGTTAGGTAAGTCGTTAATGTAAATTAAAAAGAGAAGAGGACCAAGTACACTGCCTCGTATCGCCGCAAATCATAGCGGAGCAGAATTTTTCTTGAACGGAATAGTTGCCTTTTGCTTTGATGAGTGCAAAGCTGCGTGAGGGAACAACGTATGCATCGAAAGAAGCCTTTCGTTGAGCAAGAACAGGGCCGACGACAACGCCGCTGGCATCCGCGTGAAATTCTGCCGGTGTGCTTGGATGAACATAGCCTAGGATCGGGGGTGAGACCAGTAAGTGCCGCAGCGTTGTGAATTTGGCATCGGATGCTGGTGACCATAGAGAAAGGTTGCAGTTACCAGTGAGAAGCTACGTTAAAAGCTCTATTATGATGCCGAAGTTGTGAATGAATTGCCAAAAGCACGATCACAATCCGATAAAAGTGCGGAGTTCTTTTATGATCTTTAGTCTTGGGAACTCGGAGGCGGCTTGAGGACTGGTCGTTTCCGGGAGCACACCATATTTCAAAAAAAGTTGGTCAATGATGAGGAACTGCCGGAACGCAAAGCGATATATCTTGAAGACAAGGTGGAGTCCAACATCGACGAAGCAGGGGAGGATGCATGCGAGTCAGAACAGGTGAAAGGGAAAGTCCGAGGAAAATATCAGAAGGTCGTCGATATAACAAAGGCTTATCAATGATTTCATGCGCCGCAGGATGTTCTCCACCATCCTTTCAAATAGAGCAGGCCCATCGCACAAACCAAAGGGCATCACGGTAAATTCATATAAACCGCTAGGTGTGGTGAATACAGGTATCGGAAGTTGTGCACCATTCATAGGCGATTTCAAATAACCGTATCGTAAATCTAAGAATGAAAAATATTTCAGTGCCTTTGAGGCAGTGCAGTGCGTCGTTATTACGAGGAGAAGATAACATCTTGTCCGGTTAACTTCTTGAATCATCGATAGTCCATACAAAAACAAAATGGGCCTTTTTTTTCTTTTTGAACAGCGCTAATGGAGATGATCGGGGCTTGATCGAAAGTTGTATAAAGCAGCGTTGGTGCATGTGGCCTGCGTGATTGTTCATTACGCTGCGCTCCGTCACGAACACACGGAATGGAGGCTTGCACAGTGATGCTTGGCTGGCGGTAGAGATGTGGTAACTCACTGTGGAATTACGTCCTGAATATTGTTGTTGGAGATGAAAAGAAGAAAGAAATTGGCTAAGAAGGTCTACGATTCGCGCACGCTGACTCAGAGTGAGGTTGGGATCAATATACCGGGGCAACCTTCCATCATATGCTGACTCAGAAGCAGGGACAGGAGGAGCCATTGAATAAAACAGATGAGGAGGCAAGTCATCTCTAACACATCGTAGACGAAGCTTGTGTGAAGTTCTTTAGCGTAACCGATACAGTCAGCGTAATGGAGGCTGGATGGAAACAAATACAAGTTTGACACGTAAAGTGCGCTGGAACCCTCACGAATGGGAAGAAGGGTCAAGTAAGAAGGAATGACGGCGCGCAGAAAGTTTAGACGGCGGGACTAGAACTGTGGAATCCTTGGATGGAGCACAGGAAACGGACAAAATGATGGAAGAGAAAGAAGAGATATCCGTATCGTTGGTGCACACACTTGAGCAGAAGATGGAGGCAAATATTCAGAAAGAGGACAACAAAATTAGGAAAGTGCAAGTTCTGCACGAGCACAATCGATAACAAGATGAGAGGGGCTGAATTCTCAGCTTAGAAGGATGAGGGGAATGAGGAGAATATGAAAATTAAGCTGCAGTGACGATACTACAACAAAGGCTGTGCCATTATAAAAATGACACAATGAGAAGGATTGCTGACAACGGAAAAGTGATCATGCCCGAATGACGACCCTATCGTATCACATAATTACGACGACTGCATGACTGTGATGTGACAACACACATGGTGGTGACTCATGACGACGACACCACGGCGGCGGCGGAATGAGGAAGAAAGAATGGCGACAATGGAGCTAGAACGACTGTACGAAGACAATGGGGTGAGGTTAACTCAATGGCGACAACCACATGCCGAACCTGAGACGCAGACGAAACAATCACGACACTATTACCATGATGTCTAGGAAACGAATGCATGACAACAATGGCAAGCCCCTCAACTCCATGAATACGGCCGAGCGAAGCAATAATGGAGATGCCAAAACAATGATGGACAACAATATGGTATGTTTGTGTTTGGGCTCACGTCGAAGCTTACGTATATTGCCTGCCTCAATGGACTGCGTTCGTTCTCCCAATACAGTATCGCATTGCAGTTGGTGGTCAATTCTGCAATATTGTTGGATGTAGAGATGTACAGTATTGACTCTACATCGGTATACTTACAAGCACATATGCATACAGCCCTGCGAAGAACCGACAGTACGTGTCAGGTTATAACGTCATCGTGCTCCTCGTTTCTTCAATCATGACCGGCGTGCAGCTCAATTGGTAAATGACATAACTGTTTCACTGCAGAAACCCGGTGGGAGAAGCACTATCCTGGAGCTTAAAAGGAAGTCGTCGGAACTACAGTCGTATACCATGAGCCTTGATGCGTAAACAACGTCATATGACGGAAGGCAAGAGGACAAGTCGGAAGTCACCGGGGCAATCGTATAGGTAATAGGTGTCACCTGGCGCACCGCATGGTGAAGTCCCGCGTACTGGAAAAGAAGCCTTTCGCAAAGGCACACACGACGGGAAGTAGACCTGAGAAGCACAAGTGCACCAGGAGAGAAAGATGATTCGCGATGCGAAGCATGATAACGACGTCTCTGGTGGGTTTGCAATGCCGTAAGTCGAGCGCGGGCAAGCTGACGTGTGTGGTCAGCGCGCGCGATGACACACGTGCGTCCTCTATGGTGAAGGTGGCAGATGGAGGGAACATGATGTCTCGAGGTAAAACAGGCTCTCCTGCGTACAATAGGTAGAAACGCGAATGTCCAGCTGTATCATGGCAAGATGAAGTATACGCAAAAATTCCGTAGGGTAGACCAAGGTCCCAATCATGGTGGTTCGGGGAAACATACATAGGGAAAAGGTCTGTGATAGTGCGGTTTCAGCGGTCCGTGAGGCCGTTGGTCTTAGGGAGGTAAGAAGTGGTCAGTTTGTGTTGAGTCGAACAGGAACTTAGTTTGTCGGAAATGACTTGAGAGAAAAAGTGACGGCCACGGTCAGTGAGAAATTGTCTCGGGGCGCAGTGAAGCAATAAAACGCCAGATAACAAGAAGTTGACATCGGTTGTATAGCTACTCGGTAGACCATGAGTAATAGCGTAGCACGTAGCATAATCAGCCGCCTTTACTATGCACTTATTTCCCAAGATGAATGTGGCAAAAGCGGTAAGCAGATCTAGTCTAATGCGAAGGAATGGCCCCTTGGGTGTGCCAATTGGCTGAAGGTGACTAGCAGGTAGTAGCGGGTATGCGTTGTGACGTTGTCATCATTCCGAAGTGACCACGTAACAGTCGGCGGAGCGTGTATGTCCTGGCCAAAAAGAAGCAGCGCTGGAAACGCTCGCAGGTGCGAGCTACGTCAATGCGTCCGGCAGTGGGCGCATCCTGCAGTTGTGCGAGGAGACTTAGTGGTAAGTGTGCAGGCACGACAATGAGGAGATCCCATCCATCTATTTGAATATTGTGACGGTATAAGCCACCTCCCTGAACGGGAAATTCGTGAACGGATGCGTCATTAGGCCATGATTGAAGGCTAATTGATGATTTGTGGCAAAGAAGAATCATGGAATTGTTATTCACCGTTGTGTGTCAGATCCGACACGGAAATAGGTGATTTTTTGGTGTCCGTTACTAAAGTTTTTAGGGCTGTGGACCATGTATCTGCACAAGCAATCTTCATTCAAGCGGCCTAATTTGTAGAGAACCAAATGTGAAAATTCGTGAAGGCGCATCGCCTACCGACCAAGCCGTCCGGAAGCATCTTTGAAAGAGGACAGCCAGCACTGCGCGTGGTGCTCGGTAAGTACAGAGAATCTGAATTTACTGACCGCCCAAGCGAGGGCCAAACACTTGCGTTCTATAATGGAAGTGGTTGAGAGCAGGCGACCATGTGGATGATAGCAGGCTCAGTGGTTGATAGCAGGCGGCCATGAACAACAGCAGGTGGCCATCAACCTTACCATGACAAGCCCATGGCCACGTTAACGTTGGGCTAGTATAGCAGCGAGTTCATGGCCGCTTCCATTCATACAGAGCTCGGTAGGCACAGCCGGGCAAAAGTGGGCAAGCATTGGAGTCCGCAGAAGCCTCTTCGAGGCCACATGAAAAAGGCACGTGCTGCCTCAAAATCACTAAGCGGCCTTAATGTGTGCGCAAATTCTTCACCATGCGGTGGAAGTATGAGCAGCGCCCTTAAAGCAGTCGTCGTATTTTGCAAATCAGGGAAGACGGAAGTTCTTGACTGTGGAGATTTTTCCAATGTCTGGTTGCGCACGATTCGCCTCTGCGATATGGCCAAGGACTGTGATTTGGCGGCAGCCAAAGTGACGTTTGAATGAGTTCCGCTGCAGTGCGACCCAGCGAAAATGCCACTTTGTGAAAGTGGATGACCCACGAAGCTGCTTACCGCACAGGCGCATTGTTCATCGGTAGAACGCAATATACGCAGCCTCTTCATTAAGGCGAAAGAAGAGAAGTGAAATTGAAAATGAAGAACGGCACCTTGTCTTTCTGTTATTTTTATCTACATTCGCGTAGACGATGTGACCGCCGCCCCGAAGAGCCGGACGAAACAAAACATGACAGACGTTCCGACAGCACTGCCACTAGAGGAGAGCGAAGAAAACTCGATGCGCAATCGCTAGGAACGCCAACAAAGTGAGGGTGGTGCGAATGCAGGAAAGGTCAACGGAAGCGGTTTTTTCCCTACTAGGGCCTGCAGATTGATCACCGGCTCTCATGGGTGCCAGCTGCCAATGCGCTCATCGCTCAAGTGTAGAAGGTCCAAAAGGCGGTTGGCTGTCTGCTACTGCGTGGCAGGGGATGCACGCTACAATGGGACATCCGTCTATACGCCAACGCGGCTCCGTCAAGGCTTGTTTATGCACTCCCTCTCGTGGCTCCCCCACGGTTTCGTGTAGACCGCCTGCAGCTCCCGCACCACAAAGAGATCCGGATCATTCTTCGCTTGCCAAGGACCTCGCATGTTGCTCCCACCCTAGCCGAGGCGTAGACTTTGCCGCTGTTTCTGCTGTTCCTACAGTTTTGCCTCCATCACGTTGACAGGCTACATCGCACCCCGGGTAGCGCACCTCTGCTTTCTAGGTTGCGGAGCAGACGTCAATCGCGCATGCGCAGCTTGTGTCAGCTATACGAGGATGTTGTAGGTCGTCCTCCCACGCCAATCATCCCACCAACTCCTCCTCACCATGAGCCATTGGATGTCTCTACTACGCTGGACGGCCTCATGAAAACGGAATCCTCATCCCACGCATTGTACCAGGCGTCTGCGTTCCTGCTGTAGGACTGGCTCGATGGACATCCCCACATCTACACGGACGGCTCGATCCATGCAGACTCTGGATCTGGCACTGCCTCTGCGTGATGCCTCCCTTTCGGCGCTCGGAAGTGTGCCGGCTGCCTTTCGCGGCAAGGTCCACCGCTGCTAAGGAGGCTGGCCTCCATCTGGCTGCGCACATGCTGGCGGAGGTCCCCCGGAATCTCCGGTTGTGATCCTCTGTGACTCGCGAGCGGGTGCTCTTTGGTCTTCATCGACCGGAGATGGCCGGCCTTGGTGTTTCCCTTGTTGCGAAAAATCTTCGTGCCTTTGTTTCGGGTGTCTTGAAGCTTTCGCTGCAGTGGCTCCCCCCTCATATTGGCGTTCAGGACAACAAGAAGACTGACACCCTGGCAAAGGCAGTGCACCAAGCCGATGTACCAGTCAGCACCGCTGTAATGGCCTTCGACTATGAAAGGCAAACGTTGCAGCGACACATGGCGGTGCTCCACCCGGCCACTCGCCATGCAGTTCCTGAACGGGACCTCACAAGGCGGCAGCGGTCTCTCCTGCTCCTGCTCCCGATCGGCTGCTCTTGGACGGCATATCGGAGATAGAGCAAAGGCCTGGCTTCATCTCCGACCTGCTCAGCCTGCGGCGAGAACTAAACAATCGGCCCTCTCCTTTGTTACTATCCCGCCTTCTCTAAAGAGAGGGCTTCTCTCAACATCTCATTAAGACGCGTCGGACTCCCAGCCGTCTCGGCATCCAAGCTGCTGTTCCACAGCCGGCACCGCGGCTCCGACGTCAGGCACCTTCTTACATTCCTGAAGGACACGGGGTTGTAGTGTAAACTGTGAATGCGCTGCGTGGCTACCGCTGACAGTGGTACCTAACGGTATCAAGTTTTTCAGTCACCTCAGCCTTCTGTCCTTTCTCTTATTTCTTTCGTCTTTATGTCCCCCTCTCCTTCCTCAAGGCGCTGAGTCGTGCTCCCTAAAGGCTGCCGGAAATAGCGCCCCTTCCTCTTCACAATCACACTCTCTCGCAGGTCACATAGCAGTAAATCATTGAGCAACCTTTACTATTTACCTAGGAGTCTACTGGTTTTGAAAATAGTGCCTATTGATAACTAATGTACTCATAATTCATATCCGAAGGAGGCCAACGAACTAGCTATGGAAGAAGACAACGACGAACACGTGAACAGTGGCACGAGCGCGTTTGCCCGCGACATGAGTATTTGTTGACGCAGAAGAAGAACGCACGGAACCCTGGTGCCTTTCCTGTCCATGTCTGCTTTTTTTAGCAACGCATCTGCGTTCCCCTTTGCAAACATCAAGGGCACTATTACGTAAAACTATTGCATTATGTTTTTATTCCTATCGTAGGATGTCAAACTTGTGCAACGGCGGACGCAAGCATCGGGCGGTAACCTGCAGGGTTGTCTGCACAGACCAATCAAGCGCTCTCCTCGATCATAAGAGGTCGCTTTTATTTCCTTCAAAAACGAATAACATTGCCTACACTGAGTGGCTTAGTTTATATAATTGACTGAAAAGAGGCAGGAGCACACTCAAGTAGAGAGTGATTCGATGGGGCCGAGTCAGTTCACTGAAAATCGACAACCAGATGAAGGGGGTGGCGCCGGCGTCTGCGACTGGTCTTAGAAAGATTCCATAGCTTGCGGTGGCTGATCTATAATCGCAGCGGCATGCAAGAGAAGCTTAAGAATGACACTAAAACGGATCCTCAGCAAAGAAGCGTTGGTAGAACGAGGTCGTAAACGTCCCGAAAGTGCTCTAAAACGTTACACGGCCACGCATAAAGCCATATTACTGGGAAATAAACCCATGCTTTCCGACAGGGGCGAGTAGCCAGTGCATGAGTGATCGTAGGTAGCCATCTCATCTTTTATTCCTTTCGGAACGGGGCAGCCTGCGGCTATTCAGCAAAAAATTCAGCTTTTTTTTGCTTATTAATGCGCCTTTAATGCGTAAACGTGACTTCTACTGGGTGAGTTTTCGCGGCATTGTGAAGTCGCGCGATGGACAGGAGAAGTGGTCAAAGTGCGAAAAGGTTTAATCAATAATAGCAGAGTATTATGGCAAAATAGGCATCGAATGAAGAATAATAATTTTCCTTTCGTTCACTGTAATCATGCATAATCAATGTGCACAAATAATATCAGATGGGGCGCTTCGCGATTTTCTTGACTTCGTGTGAAATACATGCGAAGGGGGGTTGGCCAGGCAAGTTTTTGACCATTCATGGATCACTGACTGCAGAATTGGAATAAAAAATTTGGAATAGCTTTACGTTATAGCGCCCCAAATTTTCTTTCCTTCGGCTGTTACGTGGTGACAGTGCCGTCGAAACATTATGCGTGTCTAGTTTCCCCCGCATCCTCGATGCCTTGGTTCCATCGTCCACGCGAAGGTATCTAAATAAGCAGAATGCAGAATGACAGGTTGCCATTCTCCGTTTCGAATTTTACTTCTCTTTTGCCGTTGCAATCAGAAATTCGCTTATAGTCAGGGCTCCCGAGGAGCGACGGGCCTACGTGCTAAGCAGCTTCGCTGGTCATCCACCTGCACATAATGAAATGCCTCATGATTTTTAATTAAGACGATTGTATTGAGACGATTAATTTTATTGAGTTATTTTGAGAGCAGTTTAGAATGAGACAGGCGGTCAAAAGTTTTCTTGTAATTTAGAACTATGATATCAATTTGAGTGGACTTGTCATTGGCCAAGTAGCCGGACTTGTCATTGGCCAAGTAACCCGGCAAAAGTCGTGCTGACGGTTGTCACTTATATCATTATGTTCAAGGAACGTCGAGAAATGTTCGGATATAATATGCTCACGTACTTTTGCACAAGTACAGAGGAAGAAAATAGGCCTATACGGCAACATAACTCACTTATCATCTGCTCTTTCGAATGGAAGTCTTGATGGCGTGTTTCGCACTGTGTGGTAGTCAAGCGCTGACGAGCGTTTTTTTTTAAATAATAGGCATGCGCACTTTCAACAACATTCAGCCCCATCGAGAGAAATATACTAAAAATATCATCAACACTAGGAGTCTTTTTGTGTCGAAGATAACGAAGAACGAAAAGATACCCGCTGCGCTTATATGAACATCGTCGAAGGGTAGTAGGTCGGCAAAATAAGGGAAGAATGGAACGTGCCTCTAGTTATTGGTAATAATAGAGCAAAAGTAACCATTGAACGCATCAGTGATTTGCACCGGATGATTCACAGCGTTCCGTTTCAAAAGAAGACTGACGGATGTATTTTTCTTTTTTTTTTTGCTGGTGCATAGAGAAAGCCAGAGCTTGAGCCGCGAGAAAGCAAGGAACCCTTTTAACCGAGCGATTTCGTAGTGGCCATTTGCCTTTCTAATGACGCCTTTCAAATTTACGCGCAACTCAGGTAGCATACAGATTGTAGGCGGTGAAGGACGTAGCTGATGGGTTTTGCCTGTCTTCTTAACCCTGCACCTGGACGAGCAGCCGCCCGCATCATGTGGAGATGAGAAAGATATTTCATTTGGCCTTTTATAGGCTTGGAGTCGTTAATGCGCTGGATAAGCATATTGCTACGGAAGAGTATTTGCGATGACAAAGAGGCGAGCAGGGTGAAGACGACGACGACGATTAGAGGCTAGTGCGGTCTGTTGCCTCTTGGCCAAGTGCAGCGTATTGCCTTGTAAATATACTTGGATATAGCTTTTCGTCGTCGTCTTTTCAATATTTTCCAAGTGGATCCACAAGGTGTCCAAAGAGGCGGTATTTTCCTACTCGGAAACTAAAAGGAAGAAATATTTAACTCGTGGTGTTTTACTTGTGAAAACTATGGTCTGCTTATCAGTGAGGCCGTAGTGGACGACTCCAGGTATTTGAACCTCTTCGGGTTCTTTAACGTGCACCTAAATCTAACTGCGCCGGTGTTTTCGCAATTCACCAAGACAACTCGCTGTGCATACTGTATCTATGCGATCGTAGTAAATGTCTGTAGGAAAGTCACGTACAATTTATCAATTAGTTTTAAACAATTTGGAAAATATTTTTGTTAGACAGCAGTTTTTAACTGAAATCAACTAAATTAAATTAGGTAATTCTAAGTGTAATCGGTAACTTTTTTCTATAAAATGTACAAGTCTCCTGCACTCATTCACTTTTCAAAACGATAAATGGAAGACAAGTGAACAACGTAAAACGCACTAAAAATCCGTTTTTACGTAGTGTTGAAAAGGCCATATTTGGCGCGACCTATACCTATCGGCAACATAACTCACCTGTCATCTGCTTTCGAATGGAAGTCTTGATGGCATGAGATAAGCACATTTGCTTATTGTGCTTGTATAGATCGTATTTTCATGAAGTATTACGAAGGCGCTACTTCACTTACATTTCTTATCACATGGTGTGGATATTCATCTGCGTGTTACTAGTGTTGCTGCGGTGCCTGGTAGACCAGGACCCAGTCAGGAGGCTAGCCACCTGCTTTTGTCGTCTCTTATGGGCGATAACTGTGTGTTGCCTCGTAATGAAAGATGAAGAAAAAAGAATATACGCCGTAACCTGTGATTTTGCGTTTTTTTTCTCATTTATGTGTACGGTAGCCTAGAATACAATGATTGTTACAAATCCTATTTTAGGTACCTTGCGGCGTCTTATGAACCGGCTTCAAGCCCATGATCTTGTGAATAAGGCAGAAAAGAGTGAATTTGGTGTACTGTTCCTGGAGCTGCTTCATTACTACGCACACAGACATTGTGTCATATGTACACCATCTAAAGTTGTACCAAAATCCAAAATTTTCACCCGGCTTCATTGGTCAACAGCCGTAACTGGATAAATCGGGGAAATTTCACTAGGCATACGTGAAATGATGAGGATAGGCCTTCATCATAGCATTGATTAACAATAAAGGAGGCACCGCGATAAAGGTGGCTTCTAGAAAGCAGCGTCATTGCAAGCAGTGATGACAAAGCCATGTCAGCTGGCGCCACAGGCTTCATTCAAACGCCGCTCATAGCACGTGTTACCACGTGATCCTAGTTGTTTCGACCCTGGGTTTAAACCCAGTTGCCTAGGAGCAGCAGTGCGGTTCTCTACCCATTTGTTTATGGACTACCGAGTAACTCAAGTTGGCTGGAACGACATTGGGCAGGTAGGTATATAATGCAATTCGCATCACCAATGTGTCCGTAACAAAGCCCTTCAAGATGCTTTCCAGGGCTCTGGTGTGGTTTTTCCTGGCATTTCGGGAGCCCTTCGAATACCTACGCATTAAAATTTTTATATCATGGATCTCTTACGTAAGCAAGGAATCAATATGGTGCCTCCTGCAAAACATATGCCGATTTTATCAAGTAATTGCAGTGTAGGGAGGTATAGTTGTCACCTACCACAAATGCACACCCTCTGTAGGCTAACAGAAATTAAGGAAAAGTTAAGGCACATTTATCTCCACAAACATTGCGCAAAAATCCACCGTAAGGGTTCCTATGGGCCATGTTAGAGGAACCAAGAGATGAGGATGACATCCACTTATCGCTTTTAAGTGGATAACACCTGTTCTGTATTAAATAGTATCCTGTTTAATATTTCGCAGTCTCACCTTGGGTGACATCGCTTAGCACCATGGGTAGTTTGTATAACTAAACTGAGGACTGTTCTTTTTCTTTCTTTCTGTAGTGTTTCTTTATATGTCATAGGATCACACATCATGTAGCGCACCTCCTTGCAGTGGAAAAACATTTGCGAAAACATGTACATTATGTTTTTCATCCGCAAGCCTGAATAGTAACCGCAACTAAGTGTCGTTTCTCCATCGAAGGTTACCTAAGTAAGAAGCAATGAACGAAAGCACAGATTACTGATGCAACAGTTAAACTTACCCCTGAATTCGTCATTGACATTGTTTTTTTTTTTTCAGCTGCTCCGTGAGCTAGTTATTTGGTAACAGGGTTGTGCGAAGGCCAGAGCACTGGTTATCACTACTACAGGCCATATAGGTTTTGTTTAAAAAGTGACAAGACACACTGTGGGGATCATCGAAATGTTATTGCAAGTTGCGAGGAATGCTATAGACGACCGCACGCCAAGTTTCATCCTAGACGCCAGCGCTCGTTTCTCCCCTGGCGGAACGATTTCACCTCCAGCGGGGGTAGGTTTCCGCCGCCGCTTCCCTTCACGATTGCGCCCGCGTTCAGTTCGCACTGCGGGCGAAACGTCTCTTGTTTGCGACGGCGCCTCTTCGGATTACCGGAAATTATTATTGTGTTGTTAACTGTCACGACAGCAATGTAAACATGAAAGGGTTGATGCCACCAGTGAAATTCTGTCGATTCACAAGAAAATGGTACGAAAAAAGCAGACGACAGACATGGATTAGTGCGGTGCGCCGAGCGAAGTAAACAACTGGCAAACGAAGCGAGCTCATTCATTGATCACTTAAGTCTATGACGGTTTTTATATGTAACCCACATGAATTTAAGAATTACTCGGTACATAATCCTTTTATTCATATAAAAAATTACCGACGATTACGTTACTTCCTAATGCGAAATTTGAGCGCAGCAAATAAGCTGTTTCACCTTTTCGATAGATTGAGGCAAAGAAATCGAGCAACACATGTATGCGCTATCACAGAATTTTTTTTTTTATTTTTCACACGTATTCCTTTAACAAAGACTCCACTAACAGTTCTTGACAGTCATGAAGGAAGTGTAGCAAGTAGGTGACGCCCCCTCGGACATAATCTTGGTTCACCCGCCAAGCTCGGCGGCCTGCTATAGCTCGGCAGGCAACAGTGGTCACCCGCACCACAATAAACACCGACGAGCACGGCAGCTCGCCGGTCAGTAATCTTTGAGCACCACCACGCTGAGAAGCCCTCCCTTGTTCAGGCCACGGGGTGGATTGTGACTCTGGCGACGAAGATGGGATCCTCGTGACTCTGGCGAAGAAGCTGGCGACAAGTACCTACTTGCTACAACCCCTCAATGCTTTACGTGCGGGAAAACTGGGCACCTGGCACGTGTATGCCGAAGTGGGAGGACGAACAGCAAGCAGCAGCCGCATTCAAGCCCAGGTACAACACAAGCCCGCGGCCAGGGTAGCCGTCGCAAGGGTACGCGGCGGAGGCATGCGGCAGCAAGCTCAAGCTCTTCCGCGGCCAGGCTCCACGTCGTGGCCGAGGACCCGCCGATTTTCGCCATGTGGCACACAGGCTTTGTACCGTCGTCTGTGCCGCCATACATGCTGACCGTCGAAATATGCGGGCACCCCATTTCCATGGAGCTGGACACGGGGGCCAGCGTGTCTGTAATGGCCGGGAAGCTCTTCAAGCGGACTTTCCCCGGCGTGTCCGTCGAGGCTTCGGGCGCGATGCTGCGCAGCTACTCCGGGCAACTCTCCCAGGTCCAGGGTCAGGCACAGGTCAGCGTTCGCTTTGGCGACAGGGAGGCAACCCTTCCCCTTTACTTAACGAAGGGGTCGTAGCCGACGCTGCTGGGCCGAAACTGGATTCATGCATTGGGCGTTCGTCTGCCACAGTACCAGAAAGCCAGCCTGCATGTGGTGCAAGACGTCCCCAGCCTCCTGACCCAGTTCAAGTCCCTGTTTCAGCGAGGGGTGGGCACATTTGCCGGCACGACAGCTGGCATCTATGTACCTGAGGGAGCCCGGCCACGTTTTTTCAAGCCTCGCCCACTGCCGTTCGCCCTGAAGGACGGGGTTACCCAGGAGCTGCAACGGTTGCAGCGAGAGGGCATCCTGGTGCCCGTAAAGACATCTGAATGGGCCGCTCCCATCGTGCCAGCCCTCAAGCGAGATGGCAGTGTCAGAATCTGCGGGGATTTCAAAGTTACCATCAACCCCGTCGCTACCGTCGAGAAGTACCCGCTGCCCCGGATTGAAGATCTCTGGTCAGCATTGTCCGGTGGACAGAAGTTTACCAAGCTCGACCTCAGAGATGCTTACCAGCAGCTGGTGCTCCATGATGCCTCCCGGAAGTATGTCACTATATCGACAACTTTGGGACTCTTTCAGTACACGCGCTTACCGTTTGGCGTGGCCTCAGCCCCAGCCATATTCCAGAGGGAGATGGACAACCTCTTCAGGGGCATGAGGCACGTGGCGGTGTACTTGGACGACATCCTGGTTACTGGCAGCGACGACGGGGACCACCTGCAGAACCTGCACAACGTCCTGGCACGACTACAGGACGCCGGCCTCAAGCTCAAGCTGGAAAAGTGTGTTTTCCTAGCCCCCAGCGTTGAGTACTTGGGACATATCATTTCCCAGGCAGGCCTAGCCCCGGCTCCCCGCAAAGTTGATGCGGTGCTCAAGGCACCTAAGCCCCAGAACAAGAAGGAGCTTCAGAGCTACCTGGGCCTCATCAACTTCTACAGGAGTTTTCTGCCGAACCTGTCGCAGCATCTACAGCCGCTCCATCTTCTGCTTCGAGATGGTCAGCAATGGGTCTGGAAGAAGGAGCAGGACCAGGCTTTCGAGCGCAGCAAGGAGCTAATCACCAAGGCTCCAGTGCTGGTGCATTTTGATCCTGCTAAGCCTGTAGTCCTTACCGTAGATGCGTCGCCGTACAGTGTGAGAGCCGTCCTGGCACACCGGGACAAAGATGGCCAGGAACACCCTGTGTCGTTTGCTTCCCGACGGCTTCATGCTGCAGAACAACGTTACAGCCAGCTGGACAAGGAAGGTTTGGCCCTCATGTTCGGTGTCGAACGCTTCCACCAGTACCTTTGGGGCAGGAAGTTCGAGGCGGTCACAGACCACAAGCCGCTGTTGGGGCTGCTGGGGCCTGACAAGGCAGTTCCTGTGCAGGCATCGCCTCGAGTAGTACGCTGGGCCTTGAGGCTGGCAGCTTACAGCTACCAGCTGGTTTACCGTCCGGGAATGGACCTGGGACCTGCTGATGCCCTGAGCCGCCTGCCCCTGCCAGAGGTGCCTGATGCTGTTCCAGAACCTGCTGAAGTGTTCATGCTGGAACACGCGTACCCGGAGGTGCTCTCCAGATCTGCGGTATCTCAAGCGACCAGCCGGGACCCAGTCCTGTCTCAGGTGGTCAAGGCGGTGTCCCGTGGAGAGGAATTGGTGCAGCAGGCCTATAGCCACAAGGCCACTGAGCTCCAGAGTCACAATCCACCCCGTGTCCTGAACAAGGGAGGGCTTCTCAGCGTGGTGGTGCTCAAAGATTACTGACCGGCGAGCTGCCGTGCTCGTCGGTGTTTATTGTGGTGCGGGTGACCACTGTTGCCTGCCGAGCTATAGCAGGCCGCCGAGCTTGGTGGGTGAACCAAGATTATATCCGAGGGGGCGTCACCTACTTGCTACAACCCCTCACCCCCAGTTTGTTTGTTAAAATAAAAAACACAAACCTCCAAGTTCAAACAAATGTCCAAGTTCAACAACGTCCAAGTTCAAGTTAAACTCGTGAAACAAACGTCCAAGTTCACACTATGAGGCTCCGCCTCCACCCTAGCTGGGTCGACAGTGCCTGCTACCCAGGCGAGTAACGGTCTGGTGGCCTCCGCCGTCGAGTACTCCGCCTGGGCACCGGTGTTGACGGGTCGGGTGTGGCAACGCCGGGTGCTGCCTGAGCCAGCCTTGCTCCATCCGGGGGGTCCGTAGTGGTCGGCCTTGCGAGTGGTGCCGAGCTAGACACCGGTCCAACGGGTGCCGCACCACTGGCTACGGTTGCCGCCTCCGAGGTAGGTGGTACTCCGCTAGAAGCGACTGGTGCTGCCGCTAGTCCTCCTGCGGGCTGGAACTCAGTGGCAGTCGAGGGTGCTGGCCAGGTCCCGAGGCGAGGTCTGACATGGTCGGCGTGTCTATGCCACATGGCCCCGTCTGGCATGCGGACGAGCAGCGATGAGGCGCTGGCAGGAGACACCACCTGTCCGGCAGACCAGGGTGAGCCAGGACGGAAGTTCCTGGCGAAAACTGGAGCTCCCGACTCTGGCAAAGGCCCGGGACGGCATCCTTGGTCAGCAGCCAGCTTCTGCTTCAGCTGCTTCAAAAGCACTGTGGATCGGAGGTCCGGATGCAAGACGTGCAAGGGTGTCTTGACCATCCGACCCAGCAGGAGCTCACAGGGGGCACGGCCAGTGACATCGTGAGGTGTGGTTCGGTACTGGAATAGTATCCGAGCAATCTGCGTCCGGAAATCCCCAGTCTGGCTCTTCTTGAGCTTGTCTTTGATGGTTTGCACCACCCGCTCGGCTGCACCATTTGAAGCAGGGTGGTACGGTGGAACCATCATCCGGCGGATTCCGTTTTTCGTCAGCCAGGCCAGGTACTCTGCGCTGGCGAAAGCAGGACCATTGTCGGACACGATGACATCTGGCAGGAAGCTTTGTGGTCGGAGAAATAGACTGATATATGTTCGACTTGGTACACCAATGCTTGATTCTCAAAGACGAGATCTATACAAGTGCCTCGCGAGGTTGTCACAGTCGTGGGACGCGTTACGAGCGAGAGGAACGGGATGTTCTCCCGCATAAGTGTTAGGAAATTGCTGTTTGTCTTTATGTCAGCATTAAAGTCCCATCGGTCGTCTCGCTCATGGCTCAGAAAGAACTGGCAGATAATTTCGCAGTGGCGAACGGCAGCGGCAATTTCGGCTCGGGCGGTGCACATATACAGATCCGCCGCCACCGATCTGGCTCTCTGATTGCCACCGCACAGGGGTTGCATTGGAGGAGGAGCGAAGAAAGGAATTAAGTTCGAGCCGGCGCTTTGACAACCGGAGACTCGCAGGAAGAGGGGGGAGGGGGCGGCGTGTACACCCAGCGGCAAACGATGGGGGCAGAAGCGCGCGCAGCAAGCGGACAACACGATAAAGGGAGGAGGGAAGAGATAGCAGCGACTGACTGATGCCGCTGACGCCGATAGTGAGTCAACCCCAGCTGCGGAGTTGGTTTCAGGGACAACGCCGCCGATGCCGACACAAACAATAAGATACCCTCGCTTCCGCAGCGCTAAGAACCAGGTCTAGCCATGGGAAGGTGGTCACGTATTCGTCGACGTGCCGGGGCCTACGTGAAATAAGCGGCGCGTCGGCAACTGAAGAGCACACTATCCGCCACACAAGAACAGGGGGGGCGGACCCTTTCCTCCTCTTTCTGCATGGCGGCGACGGTGTTCTATGCAGTCACGTTATCTTGACTCTCTAGCGGCGTCAGCGGCATCCAGCGGTATCAGTCGGTCGCTGCTAGCGCTGGGGGGATGAAAGGGGGGCGGAGCTGGTTACGAGGCCGACGACAACGCCGACGACGACGCGAAACCCAGGAACGGACGCCAAAGAGCTGCGCTCTAAAACTTTCAGTTGTTCGACGAGTGCTTGTCCTATCTTCTTTCTCGTGTTTCGTTTGTGTGTGCGCTGCCCAAGAATGGAAACCACTTTTGTTGTATGCGCTAGCAGTGGCCGAAGTTCACGCGTGCCTAGGAATTGAATATGTGCACGATGCACTGAACATGACCGGAGTTCATTCCCGCCTCACCACTGCACCGATCGATCGAGTTACTGGACGATACACGCCCGCGTCTTGGTCGCGCCGGCATTGCTGAAGCGGGAATGATTACTAATACTTTCAACTTCCGCCTCTTGAGCGCTGTTAAAAAATGGCCAAGCTGTCTACATTGCTGCCTCTATTCCATATTGTAGGGGACGTACTAGTTGAAGTTGTGTGCGCTGTCGTACTTGTGCTATGCAGCGATATATTTTGTTTATTTCCGCACAATGTCGATGGAAATCCGTTGTCGCCATCAGAGACAACACGGATTTGTAGCAAACATATTGTGAGAAACTGCAAAAATGACTTTAGCTCGTATGTACCGTATGCATGTGCCGCATCGTATGTGCTGACGATTTTTCCGGCGGCACATACGATGTCGTTTCCAATTACCTGCTCAGCGTCACTTAAATGGTTAAGCAGACGCTGCCCTTTCGCCGCATTGCAGCCATAAAAATAATCGTCAAGCGTACCGATCTTGTTAAAGGCAAATAGAAGCGTGTACAGTCTGTTTCACACTTAGGGGATGATGATGATGAAAAACTTTATTTATCCCTCTTTAAAGGGAAGGGGGCAATGGAATAGGGGGGGGGGGAGGAACTACTTGAAGTAGGCCTCCTTTATCCTCTCAGCCAACTCCAGGATGGCCTCCTGAAGTTCGGGCCTGGAGCTGCATAAGGCAGCCTCCCACTGCTCCTCACTAGATATTAATTGCTTGAGGAAAGGGGGAAGGGGGTGCTTAGGGCACCCCCACATGATGTGGTTTAAGTCTGCTCTGGGAGAGACACAGAATTTACAAGAGGGAGAAAGGTAAATGGCGGGATGAATGCCGTGGAGGAGGTAAGGGGACGGAAAGGTGCGAGTCTGCAGCTGTCGCCACAGAACTTCACACCTACGCGGGGATTTGCCCATGAGTGGCGGAAAGGTTAAGCGGTCTAATCGGTAGTGTGTGCAGATTTCGTGGTAAGTAATAAGTCGATCCCGCGCTGTAAACGGCGCCTCCTCCGTGGCGAGGTCCGACGCATCTGATGCCTGAGCCCGGACTGTAAATCCTCGGGCACTGGCATGAGCCGCCTCGTTTCCGGCAAGGCCCGCATGCGCGGGAGTCCAGATTAATGCCACAGTTTGATTGAAAGGATGAGCCAAGAGAAGAGAGAAAGCTGGCTTAGAGACCCTACCCGCTCCGAAGTTATGTATGGCTGCTTTGGAGTCACTAACGATAACTGATGAATTTGGAATTGTGAGGGCCAGGGCTATGGCCGCTTCCTCCGCCTCCTCCGAGGAAGAGCCAGGAATGGAGGCGGCCGCAGCGACCTGCCCGTGAGAGTTAATGACTGATATTGCGTAATGATTTCTGTTCGCATATTCGGCGGCATCAACATAGAGCACGTCTTTAGAGGTGGAGAATTGTTTTTGGAGAGCCTTTGCTCGCTGCCCCCTGCGCTGTTTGTGATGCACAGGGTGCATGTTTTTAGGAAGTGGGGGGATGCAGAGGTTCTCGTGTATGTGATGTGGAATGGTGTACTTAGTCTTGATGATGGGTGCCGGAGTGATAGAAAGAGTTTGTAGAATGTGTCGACCTGTTGCGGTGTTAGACAGTCTGCTATATTGGGATGTGAGGTGGGCTTCTGTGAGTTCAGAAAGTGTGTTGAAAGTTCCAGTAAGCATTAGCCTTTCAGTGGAGGTACGTATGGGGACCCCGAGAGCGAATTTATATATTTTGCGTAAAAGAGTGTCGATCTTATCTGATTCTGATTTAAGGAACTGTAGATATGGTGTTGCGAATGTAATTTTACTCATAACGAAGGCCTGAATCAAGCGGAGAAGTTCGGCCTCCTTTAGTCCGCCATGTTTATTGGAGACTCGCCCTAGAAGACGCAGGGTGTGATCGACTGTGGTCTGGAGTGTATGTAGGGTATATGTGTTGAGCCGGTTGCTTTGAATGTGTAAACCGAGCACCCGGAGCCTGTCCACTCTAGTAACGGGGATGTGGTTTAGGATTACCTCTATGCTAGACATGTGTTTTCCGGCCCCCCGGTGGGATGGCAGAAGTAGCAGCTCGGATTTTTGAGGGGAGCATGTGAGATTCATAGCCCCGGCATGAGCCACGACGGCGTCTGCTGCGGCCTGTAGAGTGTCTTGAATCTCTCCGTCGGAGCCGGCAGTCGTCCAAAGAGTGATGTCATCGGTGTAGAGTGAAAACTTGAGATCGGGAATAGACCGCAATGCTTGCGCCATCGGCATCATAGAAAGATTAAAAAGAAAAGGGGACAGCACTGAGCCTTGGGGCGTGCCGTAGCTACCTAAAGCGTATGAAAGGGATTGCTCTGTGCCTATTAGGGGAAAACTCGGTACGTATTGCATTGCGATGCGGCAAGCAATGGAGTCGTGCGGCGGCAGCAGCTCGAGCAGGCGCAGACGCTCGAGGGGCGGAGCCGTGATCTCCGTCGTCTGCTACGGCGGCGCGCGCTGGCCGCATTGTCGGGAAGCGTGCTACTGTCAGGGGCAGAGTACCGATTTCATCGGCACTGCGGGAGCTGAGCTGATATTGTTTACTAAACGTTGCGCGGCGCCAAACTCTGAGCCTTCATTAGCGATAATGGAGTTCCACAAACTTCTTTTAACAGCATGCTTCGTTTGTTCTTTCGAAAGGGTGGGGTACTGAGCGCGTGCACGTATATTTTTTCACTGTGTGTGCTACCGTAATAAGCAGCGACAAAACGCACCAAGATGTGCGCGCAACGTGCTCAGTCTTTGTTTGACTCGAAAGGAAAACAAAGCACTCAACAATGATTACTATGGGGGTCGAACACGATGAAACAAACGGGTACGATTAAAGGAATGTTTTAGGTTAAGACAATGAGCTGTAAGTGATTTGTCTTGACAATCAATCACTACACCAGAGAGACCCTGCCCGCCGGCGGGGAATCGGACACGTCACGCTCGGAACTTCGGTTAGTATCTCGTCATGTCCCCAGCGGCAGCGATGACAGCGCTCATCCTGAAGGCAGTGAAGTGTAGAATGACTTGATCAGGGATGTGTTCATTCGCAGCACGTCTCAGTCGCTGACGATGGTGGATCGAAGCCTATCTTCGGGCGACTGATAGAGGGGATGGTGCGGCAGCGATACTTTCAACGAGCCCCAGACATTTTAAATGATGTTGGCACCCGCGGATTGAGGCGACCACCCGAAGAGAGTGACTGCGCGCTCTTCCAGCAGTTCTTGAACAACGCGAGCAGTGTCGATCGGTGACCTATCGCGTTAGAATATATAGTCGCCTTCCAGAAACGGGCCGTCAGGAATGTATGGAATCAGTACGTCGTCTATGACTGCCCTGCAGCGATGAACTTACCTTCGAGGCGTATCAGTGGGCGTCGCACAACGCTTAGTAAAGAATACCGGCTCATTTCACGCAGTAACGATGAGATGGGCGCCCTGCAACTGACAGTAGACGGTGCGGCCAGCGCAAGCCGCCGTAGCAGACGACGCCGTTCAAGATCCCGCCCCTCGAGCACCTGCACAAGCTGCTGCCGCCGCCTGACTCAAGCGCTCGCCGCATCGCAATGCAATGCGCTCCGAGTTTCCCCCTAAATGTGAAACAGACTGTACATCGCCCTTCGAATGAAATGTCCACGCGCACACCCGTAGGCACACACCGCGCGCGGCACCACGAAACGTGCCCAAACACGCGCAGTGCAGGAGGCAATCAAGGCGGTGCGAACGAGAGATGGGAGAGGGGTACCACCCGCTAAAAGAATTTTGCTTTGCATGCGGCGCTCTCAACGCTGGCGCAGCAGCGCCGCTCTCGGTGCCGTTCTTGTCTATGGACGACCGCACGCCAAGTTTCATCCTAGACGCGAGCGCTCGTTTCTCCCCTGGCGGAACGATTTCATCTCCAACGGGTGTAGGTTTCCGCCGCCGCTTCCCTTAGCGGTCGCGCCCGCGTTCAGTTCGCGCTGCGCGCGATACGTCTCTTGTTTGCGACGGCGCCTCTTCGGATGACCGGAAATTATTATTGTGTTGTTAACTGTCACGACAGCAATGTAAACACGAAAGGGTTGATGCCACCAGTGAAATTCTGCCGATTCACAAGAAAATGGTACGAAATAAGCAGACGACACACATGGATTACTGCGGTGCGCCGAGCGAAGTAAACAACTGGCAAACGAAGCGAGCTCGTTCATTGATCACTCCTGAGTGTATGACGGTTTTTATATGTAACCCACATGAATTTAATAATTACTCGGTACATAATCCTTTTATTCATATAAAAACTTTAAGTTGTTCGACGAGCGCTTGTCCTGTCTTCTTTCTCGTGTTTCGTTTATGTGTGCCCTGCCCAAGAGTGGAAACCACTTCTGTTGTATGCGCTAGCAGTGGCCGAAGTTGAATATGTGCACGATGCATTGAGCATGACCAGAGTTCATTCCGGCTTCACCACTGCACCGATCGATCGAGTTGCTGGACGATACACGCCCGCGTCTTGGTCGCGCCGGCATTGCTGAAGCAGGAATGATTACTAATACTTTCAACTTCCGTCTCTTGAGCACTGTTAAAAAATGGCCAAGCTGTCTACACTGCTGCTTCTATTCCATATTGTAGGGGACGCACTAGTTAAAGTTGTGTTCGCATGTCGTACTTGTGCTATGCAGCGATATATTTTTGAGAGCAGCATTCCGGGCAAGTTGGTAATCCATTACTTAAATGATATTGCGCGACAAAAAACGACACGGACGTGAGAGACGACACACCAAGCGCTTGGTGTGTCGACGACATGCGCTTGGTGTGTCGTCTCTCACGTCCGTGTCGTTTTTTGTCGCGCAGTATCATTTAAGTCATCGATATATTTTGTTTATTTCCGCACAGTGTCGATGGAAGACCGTTGTCGTCATCAGAGACAACACGGATTTGTAGCAAACATATTGTGAGAAACTGCAAAAATGACTTTAACTCGTATGTGCCGTATGTATGTGCCGCATCGATCGTATGTGCTGACGATTTTTCCGGCGGTACATACGATGTCATTTCCAATCACCTGCTCAGCGTCACTTACATGGTTAAGCAGACGCTGCCCTTTCGCCGCATTGCAGCCATAAAAATAATCGTCAAGCGTACCGATCTTCTTAAGGGCAAATAGAAGCGTGTACAGTCTGTTTCACACTTAGGGGAAAACTCGGAACGTATTACATCGCGATGCGGCAAGCAATGGAGTCGCGCGGTGGCAGCAGCTCGAGCAGTCGCAGACGCTCGAGGGGCGGAGTCGTGATCTGCGTCGTCTGCTACGGTGGCACGCGCTGGCCGCATTGTCAGGAAGCGTGCTACTGTCAGGGGCAGTGCACGTATATTTCTTCACTGTGTGTGCTACCGTAATAAGCAGCGACAAGACGCACTAAGATGTGCGCGCAACGTGTTCAGTCTTTGTTTGACTCGAAAGGAAAACAAAGCACTCAACAATGATAATTATGGGAGTCGAACACGATGAAACAAACGGATACGACTAAATGAATGTTTTAGGTTCAGACAATGAGCTGGAAATGATTTTTCTCGACAATCATTCGCTACACCAGACAGACTCTGCCCGCCGGCGGGGAATTGGACACGTCACGCACGGAACTTCAGTTAGTATCTCGTCATGTCCCCAGCAGCAGCGATGACAGCGCTCATCCTGGAAGGCAGTGAAGTGAAGAATGACTTGATCAGAGATGTGTTCATTCGCAGCACGTCTCAGTCGCTGACGATGGTGGATCGAAGCCTATCCTCGGGCGACTGATAGAGGGGATGGTGCGCCAGCGATACTTTCAACGAGCCCCAGACATCTTAAATGATGTTGGCGCCCGGGGATTGAAGCGGCCACTCCAAGGGAGTGACTGTGCGCTCTTCTAGCAGTTGTTGCACCACACGATAGTGCGGATCGGCGACCTATCGCGTTAGAATATATAGTCGCCTTCCAGAAACGGGCCGTCAAGAATGTATGGAATCAGTACGTCGTCTATGACTGCCCTGTAGCGATGAACTTACCTTCGAGGCATATCAGTTGGCGTCGCACAACGCATATTAAAGAATACCGGCTCATTTCATGCCGTAACGATGAGATCGGCGCCTTGCAACTGATAGTAGAACATTTAATGCGGCCAGCGCGCGCCGCCGTTGCAGACGACGCCGTTCAAGATCCCGCCCCTTGAGCACCTGCGCGAGCTGCTGCCGCCTCCTGACTCAAGCGCTCGCCGCATCGCGATGCAATGCGCTCCGAGTTTTCCCCTAAATGTGAAACAGACTGTACACCGCCCTTCACGCGCACACACGTAGGCACACACCGCGCGCGGCGCGAAACGTGCCCAAACACGCGCAGTGCAGGAGGCAATCAAGGCAGCGCGAACGAGAGATGGGAGAGGGTACCACCCGCTAATAGAATTTTGCTTCGCATGCGGCGCTCTCAACGCCGGCGCAGCAGCGCCGCTCTCGGTGCCGTTCTTGTCTATAAGAGGTGCAATGGTGAGTAACGAGTCGGTTATTTTTCAATAATATCTCCCTACAGACAATTTTTCTATGACAACGTGCATATCTACTGAATATAATTCCGCAAGTATTGCAGCTGAAGCCTTAATTCTTTTATAATACTGTGTGTTTTATACCAACATTTCTTTTCTAATATATTTCTCATTCTCATGCTTTGGCCAATCTGACTTCAGTACACACAAAGAAGAAACAATGAAACAAATAAAAAAATATAGTAGCGCCTTTCTCTTTAGCTTGATATCCCTGCTGTTTCGCAACACTGATGTGACATGTTGTGTTGTAATTTCGTGATCATAAGCGCTTGTTCATTTGAAGTTACACCGAGATTTTGCTGAACTTCGCTTAATCTTCGGCTAACAAATGGTAGCTACGTATAAGGGGCTGACGCAATTATATCTGTTTACCAGCGTAGTGGTGCAACGTCTACAATAAGAACGTTTTCGGTTAACGGACTATTTCTAGCTACACCAGGGCTCTCGTTCACTCATTCAATAAACACTTAATTGAACCTGTGGACGAACTAGGAAAACTAACTATCAGTTGGAACCAGCTGTAGAAGCAAAAAAGAACATGATTAAAATTCCGGCAGAAATCATCTCGCGAAAACTTTAGATGGCAATGCGTCAGCATTTAATCGTCATAACGACACAGCGTTACTGCCACCGTCCAAATGAGTTATCAGCCTCGTAATGCAGTGGAACTACTCTTTCGCGCTGCCTTAATTGCAATCGGTGCCATCTAACGCAGCCACCGTGAAGCATGTGCTACGCGTTCGAAATACGTGGCGGGTCGGTGCATGTGAACGTTGTTAAACGCGCCATGCGGCAACCGGGCTTCTGTGTCACGCTTTATAGTGGACATCCTGTGCCATCTGGTGGCACTGTCGAGAAGTGCACGCACGGCATTCGAGACGACAAGCGTGGTGGGCCTGTGCATGTGAACACTGATAATTTTTCCCTTGGATGCCGCAAAATCAGTGGCACGTACTCGGTGAATAAAGCTGCGAGAGGTTCATTGAAGCACGGCTCATACACAGTGAATTCATGGCGCAGCTCAATAAAGCGCTGCATGAAAGGCGTTCTTTGGCACACGGCACACAACCAGTGCAGTTGTTTCGCAGACTTGTAATGCGTGGGCGTGTTGTCTTTGATGAACCGTTGTGAAGTGGGTTCGATTCCGTTCAGCTTCAGATGTAATTAAGTTGTTCCTACCGTTATTGACGAGCTGAATGTTGACAGTTTTACTTACCTAATTCGAATAGTTGGCGTCAAATATGTTCATTGAAGAGTGGCACACACATACTGGCGCATACACAGTGACACAGGTTCACGTCAAAGAAGTTGATTCAAGAACGACACAGATCGAGTGGCACATACGCAGTTCATTACGTCAGCAAAGACTTTATTCAAACAGCGGTACCTAAATGGTCCGAAATATTACATTGACTCACGTCGGCGTGAATTAGACTAATTGAACAATGGGCACTATGTATGTACATATTGGCACATACTCAGTTACCCAAGTTCATCCGATGATTGGCTTCGAAACCTTTCCCTCGACACAGAAGCTCACTACGCTTTTGTCTGAGCCCAAATGAAGCGCTGTTATCTCGTTCCTGCTTCGGGAATGAACACTAAAAAGGGATTTCGTTGTCTATATGCTTTGAAAAGTACGCTGGACGTTACTTAGTGACATGTTTATAAAAAGGCTTCGAACTTCCTAAAATTTTACCCCAGACGTCATGTTTGAAGTCACTCGGTATTTCGCACACGAAAAGGGAGCACGCAGTATAATAACAATACATTTTGCAAGAAACCTAACATATTGTCTGAGGAAATAACTTAGTGTCTTATCTAGCCTAGATGAAACTTTTGTTTTCAAGGTTAGTAGCATAGAGACCATCCCTTTGCGCCAATGAATTCGCCTATAGAGCTAGATCAGCAAAGGCGTTGGGTTTACTACTTGTCGCTGCAGAAAAGAAATTGTTAACGTATCTATAAGCTGTTCACCGATGCGTCTTAAATTTTTAGAAATATTACCAATATAATTGAAAAAAGTATTACGTGTCTGCTAACATCTTCTGCAACGATAACATTTAAACTGCTGTAGAAAAATATAATTCTTTATAATACAGGGCTTTCCTCTACTCTTAACAAGCAAACACATAACAGTATCTCTCTTTGGCGCAACTAAACTTCAGCTTCATTTTATTCATTTCTGATAAAGTGCAACTCTACTTGTATTGCAGTAAGCGTGTGCACTGAAGAAATAAAACCTGATCCATGGGAATTGCCAAAGATCAGCCCATTTGGACGATGACGTCCTCCAATAATAAAACACTGGTTTCTATAGCTACACTTCGTACGCGGTAAACAATATTCCAACATTCGTAAAATAAGAGTAAGATGTACACATTTGCAGCCTGTGAGACATGGCGAAGTCTCTAAGCGCAGATTACGATGATGACGAGCACACAGAAGCGATGTAGAAATGCCCGGGTATAATGATGGTAATATTGTAGTGAGGAGGTATGAGTAAATAATGAGCAACTGCACAATCAACTGTATAGCGCAGAAGCTTACGCATTAAGGACAGAATTTCTAGATAACTTGCATGAAAATCTTGTTTTATGGTAATACGTTCTGTATGTGATAAATGAAGCGCAGTAAAAAAAAATTACCGCAGAACTCATCTCGCACTGAGAGTCGACGACAGCGCGTTCAGAATTCGACCAATATTCTGGGATAGCGTATTTCTGAAGTCACGTTCTGTATACCGCAGTATACTTTAGTATACAGTAGCATACCGTAGTATGTAACGTTAGTATGCCGTAGGTTTCCAGATAAGCGTCATCAACCTCGCAGTAAAACTGCACATTTGTTCCCATAGGAACTTGTACAGTTGTTCCCTTTACGCTTTATGCAAAATCGGTATTTCATACAATAATAGCCAAAACTAAATGGAACATCCTTGTATTTCGCGGGACATTTGGCAAGGGATATCTGAAAACTCATGTCTTCGTAAAATTTATTCTATGTCAATAAGCCATGCAAGCTCCTCGGATACAGTTTGTAAATTGCAATATGTGCTGTAAAGTTATGAAGTAAGAAATTATTAGGATAATTTCCATACTTAGGTTAATACGTGTTTCGTGTTCTCATGCAAGTAATGTTCGTTTATTTGAGCATACCTGCAGGAGGAATGGAAATATGCGATCGGTCACAGGTTATCTTAAAATTGCGTAAAGCGTAAACGTACTCACCTGGTACTGTTTAGAGAAAATGAGGGGTTTTATTTAAGGTACGATTTTCACCTTTTCAAGAAATTGTGATATTTGTTCTATATCTGACGGTTTGGTAATCCTTGAATACCTCACAAGCGTGGGTTGGTGAAACATTTGCCATTTCATTTCGAATGCCCGTTTTCGTTCTTTTAGCTTTGAGATATTTTTTTTTATTTCCTTTCTTTCATTTATTAGTCAGTTGTTGGAATTGTATTCTTCTCAGTATTTTTGTAATTCCTCGTATTTCCTTTGTGATGCTGTTTTATTCTTAGTTATCTTTATTTGGTTCCTGTTTCAATGCAATTATTTTATTTTTTGTTCTTATTTTTTTGTTTCTGTGTGTTTGTTTATCTTGTTCCTTTTTTTCCTCTTCTTCATGAATACAACATGGAACACTCACTCTAATAACGGCAAAAGACGAGCGTATAAATGAGTACACCAAATACCGCTACATATATATATATATATCTGTCTGTGTGTGTATGCATATATATATATATATATATATATATATATATATATATATATATATATATATATATATATATATATATATATATATACACACATGGTGTGTCAGCTAACTTGAACCAAGATCTAAAAAAAACTATGCGTTCTTCAGAAAAGAAATCATGTGGATGTTGTTAGTATTTATCAAAATTTAGAGTACCATTTTCTTGCTCGTTTTTCTTGCGTAATTAGCCGAGATAAATTATTTACCTTTTTGATTATACCTTGAAACGTTCAGGAATCAACAGGAAAGTTGCGGAGCTTGACTAATATTGCGCAACCCAAGTACTTGCAACAAGATAGACTTACCATGGCCGTTTTTTATTCGGTAAGAAGAAAAGCCCACGGAGTTTAAAAAAATATGCCAAGTGACAGATTACCGAACGACTGTCTGCAGTGGATCAGCGACTCTTGGTCGTGGATCAGAAGTTAGACGCGCAAAATGTCAAAATTCAATGCTTAGAAAACAGAATGCCAGAGATAGAGTCCAAGGTGCAGGAAATGGACATCAGGACGTCAACCCACGTACGTCCCGTTTACTTCACGGATGGCGCGTTGGTACCTACGCCGCCACCACTGCACATTCCCGGACCGATTAATAGAACCACCTCCCTCGAGACCCTAGTAGCAACGCCGGAAGGCGCTCTATACAGCAAGGATGGCGCCACACACCCAATTTAGGATTTGGCAGTGGAACTGCAGGGGACTCCGCCATAAAAAATGCACCCTGCAGCAGTTTGTTCGCAATCACAAAGAAAAGCCACATGTTATATTATTGCAAGAAACGATGACTGATCAGGTTTCACTCCCGGGATACAAAGCTCTTGCTCTCCGTGGGGATGGCAGAGGAATCTGCACATTAGTCAGCAGCAAGTTCACTTTTGTCGCACACGATCTAGGGGTCCGACCTAGCAAGACGGAGACCTCCCTAGTAGAAGTCATCCCAAGCCAATCCAATATCTCTAGCATTTTTATACTTAACGTATATAGCAGCCCGAGCGATCACAGACCACGTTTCAAAACCATCATCACTAGGGCAACGAAACTCGCCGGAAACTCTCCCCTGGTTGTGGCCGGCGATTTCAACGCCCCCTTTCACGCGTGGAACTACACGTACGACACGGTCAAGGGTAGAAGTTTGTGGCAGGAGGCGGGAGATGCGGGACTCTCTCTATTGATGGACCCAGCCTTTCCCACCAGACGGGGCACCTCCTCGACCAGGGACTCTGTCCCGGATCTCGCCTTTGTTAAAAACGCTGTCTCAGCCATGTGGTCGAATCTGCTCATAGACCTCGGTAGTGATCACTACATCACGGTCACCAGCTTACAAGTGGAGCAGAAAAGAAAGAAGGCATTCTCGGTGCCTGACTGGGACAAATTCCGTGAGGTTCGCAAGGCCCGCGCCGCCCGTGGAGAAAAGCCGGAGAGTCTCGTCCAGTGGTGCGCACTAATTCGGCAAGATGTCTGCTCCACCACCAAAACCATAGAGACGGATCTACAGACAGACAAAATGGATAGTAGGCTAGCACACCTTCTCGAGGCTAAGCAATCACTTCTCGAGAGGTGGAAAAGCCAACGCTTGAATCGCAAGCTCAGAAAAAAGATAGCCGAGATCAACAAGCAGATCGACGAGCACTGCCAAGCCCTGTCTAGGCAGCAATGGGACGAAATTTGCAATTCAATCGACGGGCAGATGCGCACGGGAGGGAAGTGGAATCTTCTGAAACACTTGCTCGACGACTCCGGCACCAAGTCAAACCAGAGAACTGTCCTGGCTAAAGCACTCCACGAAGCCAAGAAGTCGTCTTCGGAAAAGGACATGCTGGAGATCTTGGCTAAGAAGTACCTGCCGCTCAAAACTGTGGCCGATGAGGCGGCATACCCAGTATACAAAGGGAAGCCGAACTCCGCGCTGGACGAGCCTTTCAAAATCAGTGAAATCCGCCGCGCCCTACACGACCTCAATGGTAGGTCAGCACCCGGCCCGGATCACATTAACAACAAGGCTCTCAGAAACCTAGAGGACGCATCGATCGAGTTTCTTACAGATGAGATAAATCGGATTTGGGAGCAGGAAATTGTACCTGAAGAATGGAAGTTGGCGAAGGTCATACTAATCCCAAAGCCCGGTAAACCGCCGAGCCTGGACAACCTCCGCCCAATCTCGCTGACGTCATGTGTAGGAAAGGTGGCCGAGCACGCCATCCATAACAGAATTGCCGAGTATATCGAGTCCAACGACCTTTTCCCTCACAACATGATAGGCTTCAGGCCAGGCCTCTCCACCCAGGACGCCATGAAGCTTATCAAGATCCAAATCCTGGAACGCTGCACTCGGGACACGAGAGCCATCCTTGGTTTGGACCTGGAGAAGGCCTTTGATAACATCCGTCACGAGTTCGTCCTCGACGCCATCTCCAAGCTCGACCTGGGCTCGTCCTTCCATGCCTTCGTCAGATCTTTCTTGAGCGACCGATGCGCCATCCTCAAGGCTGGAGATTTGGAATCGGAGAAAATGGAGCTGAGCAGAAGAGGCACCCCCCAGGGGTCAGTCATCTCACCACTCCTCTTCAACATCGCAATGGTCGACCTCTCAAGGTATCTAGGCCAGGTCCAGGGCATCGGTCACACGATCTACGCGGACGACATCACTGTCTGGTGCGCGGGTGGCAGTGACGGACAAGTCGAAGCCGCTCTCCAGGAAGCTGTCGACACTACAGAGCGCTTTCTAACCGGCACGGGACTCCGGTGCTCCCCAAAGAAATCGGAGCTCCTTCTCTACAGCCCAAGTAGAAAGGGCCGCAGGCCACAGAACTGGAAACCCCCCACTGAAATTGACATTAATCTCTACACCAATTGCGGAGATCCCATTCCCAAAGTCGCGTCCATTCGAATCTTGGGAATGACACTCGAAGGGGCGGGCACGAATAGCATCACCATTCACAAACTAGCTAAAAAGACGGATAGCGTCATCGGTCTAATCAGGCGGGTAGCTAACAGAAGGAGAGGCCTGAGCGAAGAGAATCTGTTAAGGCTAGTACACGCTTTCTTGCTGTGCCATTTTACGTACGTAGCGGCCATGCACGCCTGGAAGAGGGCCGAGCGAGACAAGCTAAATGCCATGATAAGGAGGGGGATCAAGAGCGCGCTCGGGCTACCAAACTACACACGCACCGACCGACTCCTGCAGTTGGGTATTCATAATACCCTGGAAGAGATTGCAGAAGCACAAGAAAGGGCACAGATTCTCAGGCTCTCCGGCACCAGGGCGGGCAGACGACTCCTAACTGAGATGGGCGTCCCCCCGGCCACTGTCGAAAACGCCTACCAGGGCCTTCCAAAAGAGCAGAAAGATAACATCATCATATCGCCCGCCCCGCGCAATATGCATCCCCAGCGCAACGTACAAAGAAGGAAGGCCAGAGCGGTGGCGCTCCTACGCCGCGCAACAGAACTCCCTGGCGGCTGCTGCTTCGTTGACCCGGCCCAGTATGGCAACCGCAACAATTTCGCGGTAGTGTCAATCAACCACAGGGGTTCGACCGTTAACGTCGCTTCGGTACGAAGCACGTCGTCGCATGCGGCCGAGCAAGTGGCCATTGCCTTGGCCCTCCTGGACGACGGACATGCCAATATCTTTAGCGACTCCAGGGCAGCCATCCGCGCCTTCAGCGTTGGCGCCGTGTGTAAGGAAGCCTTTCGCATCCTCGACGGCAAAAGCATCGCCACCCACACTCTCACGTGGTTCCCCGCTCACATGGGATCCATCATGGGAGGCCCCACAAACCTCAACGAGCTGGCCCACTCCAAGGCGCGAGGTCTCGCTTTCCGCGACCATGGAGAACTCCAACGCCGGCCCGCAGTGGTGGAGAACAGAGATCAACCGACCACATACAATGAAATTGCGCAGCACTTTTATCTCGGCAGGAGAGACTTTCCCCTTCCACACAAGAAGTTAAACAGAGCGCAGGCATTGACCCTCAGATTATTGCAAACAGGCTCATATCCCAACCCGGCTTTATTTCACAAAATTTATCCCGACACCTATGCCACTAGTTCTTGCAGGCACTGCAATGACATCGCTAGCCTAGACCATATGCTCTGGCGTTGCCCCTCGTTACGAGGCACAGAACGAATCAATGAAGACAAGTGGCTCTCCGCTATCAAGAGCCCCGATGCCGGGGCGCAACTATGGGCTGTCCAGAGGGCCCACGATGCGGCGGTCGGGCAAGGCCTGACTGTCCCAACGTGGGAGCGGCCCGCAGCGCGCTGAGTCGCGTACCTCAGGACCTTATTAAAGTTCTGCATCCATCCATCCAAGTGACAGCGCACTCTGGGCGCCCGAATGCGCCACGATTACAGCGTTCTCGTCAGCGGTTTGTAGAATCATCGCCAGCGCCGCGCTTTTCCTTTACTAACGAGAAAGGGCTTCAACCTTTGCTCGGCTCTGACATTACCGGCAGCAGCTGGCGACTGCTCTTCGAAAAAGCGCTTCGTCAGCAGCCGCTAGCGCCTGTTGCCGAAGTACGCACCGTCATCAGCCGTTTATTCCGATATGACGAGAGGAGCATTTTCTTTCCGGTGTTCAAGTCGATGTGGAATAGAACAAATACGCACAAAACATGCATCATACATCTGGAACCTGTGCGAGAGAGAGAGCATCATTTGTTACAACGCCGCTTTTCTTCCAAGGTGTGCCAGCGGCCAGATGCATGTGAGCTCGACTGTCAATTACTGTGGTGCCGCGCAACCGCTATGAAGGATTTCTTTGCAGTGCCTAACGCATGCCGTACACAAGCGAGAAGAAGGCGAGCATGGTCTTAGCCTTGGGAGCGGCACGGGGCGACAAGAGGAAAGCTGCCAAGGTATGGCTGATATTGGCAATATAAAGGAAGACCTAGCGCGAACACAATTATGTGGACACACTTGACGTTGAAAGAAATAGGTAGCTCCAAGAAGACGTGGCACAGAAAGGGCCGTGAAGATGCCTAAGAGGCCTAAGGAGACATTTTGGCTTCCATGACTGTAAACACTCATTCCAGAGAGCGTGATAGGAGTGGTGAGGTCGGCATTTCTAAGTCGTCAGTGTCAAGAGTTCTTTGGAAGACTGAAATGCAGCCGTTTTACCTCGAACTGCATCAAAAGCTGCAAGAAAGACACTTTCAATGGCCGCTTGATTTCTCAAACTGGATCCTTGCGGACAGCAACGAAATACCTGATTTTGTTGACAAAGTGCTCTGGACAGATGAGGCAACCTTCTCTAGAAATTATCAAATCAACATGCATAATGCGCATTACTGTACCGATACCAACCCGCATTGGGTGCGCAGACCAGACACCAGTACCAATGGTCATTCAGTATGTGGTGCGGTATCTTTGACAGCAGAAGAATTGTCCCGATATTTTTTGACCAAACGCTTACTGCTCAGAGATACGTGAACGACATCTTGGAAGGCCCTGTCGAAGATTTTCGATGTGATCTTCCTCTTGCGTTTTTAAAGCGAACTTGCTATGAGCATGAACCAGCTTACAGCAGAAGCCTTGCCCGAGCCTGGCTTGACGAAGCCTTCAAACACCACTGGGTCAGGTGGCATGGACCAGTGGCATGGCCTGCAATGTCACCGGACTCGATACCTCTTGACTTATTCTTGTGGGGACATGTGAAAGACCGTGTGTGCCGCAAACCTACGTACACCAGAAGCGCTAACGACAGAGCTTGCTGACGCCTGCAGCGAGGTTACGTGCTTCGTCATCAAAAAAGCTACATCACACGTGCTGAAAATGTGCCAATACTGCATTATGGCAGAGGGCGACTTGTTTGAACACATTCTTTAGAGAGAGATCCCAGTGAATAGCTCGATACAAACGCTATCTATGAAAAGAGTCATCTTTGTGAGACTTTTGTACGACGTCCAAATGCACGTAAGTAATATGAAATTGCACGCTCTCTGCCAACAAGTAATGGACAGGAAGCTAAACCCCACCTTCCTTGTCAGTTTACGATTCTTCCTTTTGTGACAACCAGCGCAATTCACACGACGTTATCACGCTTGTTAGAATGCGTGTTTGCTTGTTGGGGTCTTGCCCCCAAATTCGAATTCATGAGCTCGTCATTTTTCCTCCGCAGGCATTCTGTTAGCGTAAGAGAGCAATTATCGCAGCATAAACGGGGCCCACTAGCGTTTATTTCGGAACCAAGCGCAACGCGAAGCTCTGACATGGCCAGCACGAAAGGCTCGCCATGCACGGTTGATACCACGGTTGATAGCGCTAATGCATACTACAAGTTCCGTCGTGCACTGTTTGCTCGATTAGTTTCAATATGATGCTTATTTGCTTTACATTTCTTTTGTCAATCTACAACAGCAAAGTACCCGTGAGCATTCTTCTCGGTCTTCGAGATTCGTTATTTGACTGCTCGGTTCTCAGGCCTAATGAGAGGTTTCATGAGATGTTGCGGCGGGTGCCTGCGGTAATACATAGGCGCTGCCTAATCATAGGGCCTATAGCTTGTGAATATTGGTGTGTATTCTATATCAACGCCCCAAAGGTAAAGGAGTCAAGGACAGCAGACGGAGATACAATGTGTCTACTCAGTCATCATAACACATGTTCGAAAGATCACTGCTTTAAAAGTCCTTCAAATGTTGGTGCATTCAGCAACGGTGTTCAACATCTGTGGCACGTCATACGTGACAATGCGAGGAGGTGGACCCGTCATGAATGCTGGATGGAGCGAACTTTGCGTGTTCAATGACGTGGTGACCCGTTCGGATTTGGTCGCTATGATTCTAGCAAAGCTGACTTCTGCTGTTGCGGCTGGCCGACACAGTTTTTCCACAAATGGTCAACGTCCAGCTGATATTCCGCTTGCTGAAGCAGGGCATCGACATTCCTGCTACGAGCCTTAGGGGCCGGGGCAAGTATCCGCCGGCCCAGCAATTTGTAACTGGGCTGCTTACTAGGGTCATCAGCCGAAGGTACCGCACACACCTTCACAGTGGCAGTAGGTTTCAGTATCAGTAGTCGGGTAATGGTACGCCAATCTACCACTGTACTCCAATATGAAAGATGACGTGCACCGTGTAACAGTTGCGCCCCATCTGAGTGGTCATATTAAAGCGAAAGCCCTAAGTGGCTCGCTTCAATGGCTTATATCTATAACATGCGGCGTCTATTCCTGTGAGACAAAAAAATACAATGATCAGTAATGACTCATACCACCGTAACCAAGCAATAATGCAATAGCTGAGAAATGAATGAACAAAATAAAGAAATATTGAACGAAAGAAACAGTGAAGGAGGGCGAGAAAGAGCCAAAAATCACTAATAAATAAAGAACGAAATGAAGAAGGAAAGAAAGAAAGAACCTTTGGGCAGTGCATTAAGTACTCACATGTGTCGCTAAGCCAATCGACCAAGAGCCCCATACGCTTACTTCACACTTCGGCTAGTTATGTCTTGCGAGAAGTCTGACAACTCCTTAAACAACCTAAACCTTAATGCAACACCACGTCCGCAGGAGGCCTCCATCTTCAGGCATTACCGGAGTGTAACATGTTGCCGTACGATTTCTCTTTCTTCATTCGGGAGGTCATTATTAGGAATTTCGGAGCAACTTTTCCCGAGATAGGTATGCAATGATTAGAACATGCAGATGATAGTTGAAGCAGCAAAAGACCACTCGTTACAAAGGTTGTAGCGACGTGCAGTTCATCTTCTGCCGAACGGACTATTCTATTTACCTAAGAATTATCATGTTGGCAAATCTTCCGATGTCGTTTTATAGGGGCTGTTCTTCTTCCCGTTCATTATATAACGAGGGTGTCGAATCCGGCTACGTTGATGCTTTCAGCTACTACGTGTGGGTTTATTGACCAGTTGCTTTTATTCAAGAAGATCACGTTATCGTGACGCCTGAGGCAGAAAGGATATTCCACATCCGCCGCCGAGGCTTTGGAGTGGTGGCACTGGCTAACACTCCCAGGGACAGTTTTAGTACAGTTTTAGTATAGACAATTTAGTTTTTAACTATAAAACAAAATTATCTAAACTTATTACAGTACGTCAATCTCGCGAATATGTATAGAAATCTGAGCATGTTCCCCAGGTGAAAACCTTGCACCATGTTAAAGGCAAATATTATTGTCTACTTATTTGAAGTAGTGTATATAATTTCTTCGTATCATTTGTTCCGAGTACTAAATGTTCATCTGTGCACTGTTGCCTTTTCAAGTTAGGAAGATATTTTGAGATATCATGCAACATTACGTGTTGCATTGCTCCGACATAAATTTGAGAGTCATATAGGTTGTGCCGTCTATAGTTACTCCATTCAAGTATATACAACGGTACGCAACATCCTATTCCTGCATGGCTTGTAGCTTCTATGTCAAGAAGCAAAAACCCCTTTCGGCTTGCTCTGGAAGTATATGATTCTACACTGTCTTGACAGTTTGATAATGGCTGCACCGCCAAATTATTGTCTATGGGGGATGTTCAAATGCATTTGTCTGGACAATGGTACAGAACATGATATCAGCAACAATCTGGTCACTATAAAATAGGCTCCTGCATCACACTACTGCTGAAATGACGGGTTTACTGAGCGTACGTGTGTGTACTTTCCTCAGTTACACGATTGTCAAGCCATCTGTAAGCATAGTTTTATTGTGCTTAGTGAATACGCTTTCTTCCGGTCACATTGAGTACTTCTTATCTGGTTGTCACATAATGCTTAGTATATTGTAACGTAAGTAAAACTAATCATTATGAAACACAAATCTTAGGCACGAATACCGGATTGCAGCACGTCATTGAAAATTTCTTTATAAAAGCTAGAAGCAGAAACGTTCATTATCATAACCGCTTTCTTTCATAATTTTCTGCGAAGTGTACGAATGGTACACATTCATTAGTCATTACGTTACTATATCATAAGATTAATTCTTTTCTAGAGCTTCATAATAGGCATCCACGCGGAAGCGGGAGACTAGGATCAAACAAGCGTAAAACGAGTCACACCAACACAATCAGTACATCGCCAGTGCAAAATATGGTGGCGCTGCCCTCTATGGCAACCACATGGCTTCGACCGGTGAGGCAAGGCGCTACATTTCTACACTAAACTGCGCGATAACTGCACAAGCTGAACTTTTGGCCATCTGGACTTACTTAGAATACAGCACCGTGCTCCATCTACGTCGACTCATTCGAAGCATTAAGACACATTGAGGACCTCAGTGTGGAAGATGTCACTGCTCTACACATCCGCCAGATTCTACAGCACAGGCAGCAGAATAGTATTGACGTTGGGGCCGCCTGGACACGGGCACACGTGGGGGCCCGGGGGGGGGGGGGGGATAGGATGCAACGAGGTGTCGCATGGTCTTGCCGCCTCACAGCCTGCAATATAGAGTTCTACCTTATCGTCTCCAATATCTCTTACTCGGGTCTCCCTATCTTGGTGATGATCCCTAAGCGAATTTATGTTTGAACTTTCACTTAGAAATTACACAAATAGGCCGCTTCCTCAAATACAGTAACATACATACAGACTCAAGCAGCTCAGACCTCCTCACATGTTTAAGGGTCTTGGACTCAGCCGACCACCACAAGATATTCATAAATAAAGTGCTTGCCAACACAGCCACTACTCATGATATAATTCAGAAATGGCAGACGTAGGTTGGCCGAAAGAAGGGCATTGACGCCTTTGCCCCCAAACATGCATCTTCTGCCACTCTGTATGCAAAGCCAACTTGCAGCAACTCATTTTTAGACTATCCCACATTCATTATTTACCGAGGCGATATCAATATTATTCTACATTGATATATTTACAGTTTTGGAGAACGACATTCTCGACAACCCGATCACCTAGTATAGTTAGCCCATTTTGACGTTGCTTGTGGCTTTGGTCCTCCCTTTTCTTAATGAAATGAATTCACTCATTCATTCTCTGTAATCACATTTGAATTTCATTTGTTATTTTCAGGTTAGCATCTCACATGTATGACACCCTCTTTCTTTTTCTCTAAATGGTGGATTGTTCCAGGAATGTGCTTCACGACTGGCCTCCTATGCAGTACTATTGCGCTCAGGACCTGAAGTGGTTTCACGCCTATTTTGCCTTTTTCTCACAATATGTTCCTTACTTATCGCTTTTGTTTTTGTATTTGGCTATGGAAAAAGCTGTTTTGTTTGTTTCTTATTCTATCCTGGTTTCTGATTCGGGCATTCTTGTACATGCTTAAACCGCGAGCCACATATCAATACAGATAATCATATACCTTTTCTGCATAAAAAAATTGCGCTGAAGATGTCGCTGCGGTTCCACACCTTCAATCACCCTGCCCTTAACTGACCAGTTACCCTATGCCCCAAGTGAATTTACCCTCGTCTACTCTATCAGAATCAGCCAGAGCTAAACGTGGCACTGAGCAATGATTCGGACGCTGCGCCCGGACATCGGGTGCCACATTCTTACCATATCTATACCACACGCGGTCACTCACAACTGATGTTTAACGCACGTATGGAAAAATAAATATAAAGAGACTAGTGGGTTTATTGACCAGTCGCCTTCACCCAGAAACATCAAGTTCACGTGATGCCTGCGGCAGGAAGGATGTTCCACATCCGCCGCCAAGGTCTGTGAGTTATGGCGCGGGCTAACACCCCCAGGGTTATAGGCAAACATAAAGACCCAAGAAAGTGAATGGGGAAACGACGTTGCGGTAGTTCAATTGGTAGAGCATCGCACGCGAAATCCGAAGGTTGTTCGATCGTTCCCCACCTGCGGCAAGTTGTTTTTCATCAACTTTCATTTACATTAATTTATCGCTTCTTTTTTTTTTCTTTATTAAGCACAA
Organism: Dermacentor andersoni; assembly: GCF_023375885.2. NCBI lineage: Eukaryota > Metazoa > Arthropoda > Arachnida > Ixodida > Ixodidae > Dermacentor > Dermacentor andersoni. Next base: position 89,808,879 of record NC_092820.1, on the reverse strand, counting down.
GTAATTTCCCCTATGCTGTTCTTTGTGCTAGTGTTTGTTGGCTTCCTATGATGTGACTAATAAAAATCGGACACCTTGTTAATCCCGTTTCTTCTCGTTTATTACATAAGGAGGGTCTCAAATCCTGCCACTTTGATGCCTTCAGGTAGCATGTGTGTGTGTTTATTGAACGGTTGCCTTCACGCAGAAAGATCCTGTTCTCGTGACACCTGCGGCAGAAAGGATGTTCCACATCCGTCGCCAAGGTCTGTGAGTGGTGGCGCTGCATAACAGCCCCAGGGTCCTACTAGGAAAACCTAAATATCCATGGAAGCGGATGGGGAAATGACGCCGCAATAGCTCAATTTGCAAAGCATCGCACGCGAAATGCGAAAGTTGTGGCATCGTTTCCCACCTCCTGCAAGTTCTTTTTTTCAATCACTTTCATTTGCGTTAATTTGTCGTATCATTATTTTCATTTATTATGCACAAGGAATTTCCCCTATTTTGTCCTTGGTGTCACTGTTGGCTTCTTAAGATATATATAGAAAGTGGTCGCTTCGCGCATTTCAAGACGAGGTATAAAAACAGCAAGCATCTAAGGCACGTGTGAATATAGAATAATAAAATTGTATGCTTTAATATAGCAATAAGGATGATTGGGTAACACAGCGCGGCGTTTTTGGTGATATGAAAGGCTTCCAACATCTCTCGAGTGGTTTGGGTAGGGTGACAAAACAAAATGACTGTGTTTTCGAAGATGGGTTTACAAAGGCATGATTTACAGTGTTAGGCGAGATGAGACGATGGCACACCGTTTAATGAATTTATGTGTCCTCTTAGGTGTATGTTGACACATATGCCAGTGAAAATATGGCCGCGGCATAGGGGAATTCTGTATACTATTCCTGAGACACAATCGGCAAAACGATTAACATGTTTCTGGCTGCACCCTCTATCACCCACTGACGTGCCTGCGCCCTTCTCTGCACAATGGAGCAAATACGACTAAGGCTGTGTGGTATATATGCACAGCTAATTTCATCCATAGCAATAATGGATTGCAGTGACTTGTGCATGAATATTCGTTCGGATTATGTTTGCTGATACTACAATCCGAGATCTTGAAAACCTGTTTCAGGTTTCGCGTCGGGCAACTCAAAAATTGTGACCCCTGGTATTCTTCTGTCGTGCTTACGCGTGGCCTTGCAAATAACTTGTTTGCACAAGTTGAGCACGCCTATTCGAATGCAAGTGGAATGCCTTAAGGCCGCGGGTTACCCCATGTACCTCATCACATCAGTTGGTGGAAAGCCGGTGCGAATTGCAAAGCAAGAAAAATCTGGGCGTCGTCCTTCTGTTCAGAATGAAGGAAACAAGAAATTGGCAGTTAACCCCTGTGTACATAAAATTTCACACGGCCTCAACAATCTGGCAAAGCGTTCTGGTGTTCGGGTGGCATTTTCTGCACGACACATGCTTAGTCGTACTTGCTCCATTAAGTACAGAAGGGCGCAGGCCACGTCAGTGGGTGATAGAGGTTGCAGCCAGAAACATATTTATCGTTTTGTCGATTGGGTCTCAGGAGTAGAATACAGAATTCCCCTAAGCTGTGGTCATATGTACATTGGCCAAACAGGCACATGTGTCAACATACGCCTAAAAGAACACTGAAATTTATTCAACGGCGCGCCATCTTCTCATCTCGCCCTAGAGCATAAATCTTGTCTGTGTAAGCCCAACTTTCACCCTTACCAAACCACACGAGAAATCTCGGAAGCCTGTCATATCACCAAAAATGCCGTGCTGTGTGTAAGCCAATCATCCATATTACAACGCGGTAAAGAAATAAGTTTTATTTATTGATATTCACACGCGCCTTAGATGCTTGCTTTTTTTTATACCTCATCTTGAAATGCGCGAAGCGTCCACTTGCTATATATTTATTTTTCCACACGTGCGTTAAACTTCACTTGTGAGTGAGTGCGTGTGGTGTGTGTTTCTTTCTTCGCGCCTTTCGGGTTTTTAGCGTTAAAGTTTTTTTATTAATATGTGTTGATAGACCTGTACGGTCGCAATAACGTCGGTCAGTAGCGCGCTTTAGAGCTAGTCGTAATAATGTTGCTGTATATTATGAAGTATGAGGAGCTTCTCTCAGAATTCTCGAACGTTCCTAAAGACTGAGTAAAAAAAAATCTTATGATACACGTTGTGCTCTACCAACTGAGGCGTATTGTTGGGTGTCTTTTTTTTTTTCTTGCTATGATATTCTTTGCGTTTCGGTTGTTTTTTAAGGCTCAAAACATCATTGATCATGAAATATTTCTAGGCGAACACATCGCATGATTCCTAGCCGTCGCGTTTTCCGGTAGCCGGTTGCGCATTTATCTGGCCTAACGTCAACGGTGAAATCCGATGGCGTCAATCATGACATTTCAATTTTTACTGTTGTGTTCTGGTACTATGCCAACATTTCAGCAAGTGACCATCTGGCATCGCTGCTGGCGTGCCTCGTGGCAGGAAAGAACAGCAAAGGTATGTATTGAAAGGCAAGAATCTGAGTAAAAACACGCGAAGAAACCGTAAACACACAAAAAATACGTGCCAAGAAGAAGGGATACACGTGGCATCTGCGCAATGCATCTACGCAGTTTAAGAAAGCTTAGACTTGATGAACTTCAGGAATTGATGAACCGCACAAAAGGATCTATGAACTTTAAGCATGTGCTGACATTTATGCTCAAGGCGCAGTTGGAATGTCTCACGCACCAATAAATTGGCGAATTCGTATGGCTAGGCAAAGCAAAAAGATAGGGGAGCACTTTTACAGAGCTCGTAATATATGAAGTAACAGTCGGCTGACATTGCAGCGACGACATTCAAGCGAGCACTAAAGCAAACTCTACAGCTTCGGGTTTGAAACTTTACCACAGGGTGTACTTTCCGGCACGTTTAAACAGTGCCTACGGTCGGGCTATATTTTAGCAGTAAGTCCAATGGCATAGACCCAGTGAACTAACCTAGCGTGATTACGTTCTCATATATGTCTTCGCCTCGCTACGAGGATGCGTATTATCCATGTCTAATCCAACATTTTTCTACTGCAAGCTTCAATCATTATTGAGAAAGTTGTTCAATCGTGTTCACTCTTTCGATTAGTTGGCAATCCTTGGTAAAACATTTGCTTTGCGCAAGCAAGTATAGAATGTTCTCATTTGGTGTGGAATTTGTCTACCACTTTTTTTAGTGCGGTCATCGTGCGCTCTGCAGGACGCGGTGAATCAGTCCGGCCATGCAAGTACAATGTGCACACGGAAATACGGTGCATGTATACAATGGTGACTTCTGAAAACTATCGGCCTCCGCTCGCTTCGCTGCACTTGTTATTTCCATAATGCACGTCAAGAAATAAATGCACTACTAATGCAGAAATTGTCGCCAGGTTGGATTTCTTAATTTCTAAATGTAACAACGACACATTTATTGCGATAGATCATTCAAGCTCTACACAAATACTGCAAAACTTGCAATATTGCTATGATTTTTAAAGCGAAGCTTTCGCTTGGTCCTCTCCCAGACTTTCCTCACCATAGGCGCTTGCTCGGTGCTGCTGCTGTCTGGAATATCCCACGTGACTGAAACATTCACCATATTTAGTCTATTTAAAAGTTTTCATGCCTTGTTTCAGGCTAGAATCACACATATACTCCCAATGTGCCAACACAAGCTACTTCTTGCCAATGATGGCTGCATTTTGTTGATGATGAAGGGCCTTCATACTACGACAAATACCCACTACGGCGGATTGGTCAGGAGTGTGGCGCCACTTTGAAAAAAAAAAAAAGAAAGCATGATATGCGAGGTAATAAAATATTTCTCATTTGGCGCAGCACGCGTGCCAAAGTGCACATGCGGCCTCCACAAGAATTGTGGTTTCTGCCGAGCGTTGAGTGCTTATGTTGTAACTAAAGCCCCAAGACAGTGCCACAAGATCGGGTGCTATTTACATATGGTAGCCCTTGGTATTTTCTAAGTGTGTCCGACCAAGCAAGCGATTATTTCTTCTGTTTACAAGAATATGTTGGGCTTGGGGCTGGTGTCATTCCAGTGGGGTGTCTGGGTCTATGTGCCGTTGTATAGGTTCGGCGGTTATCTGGACGAGCGTCAGCAATGGGAGAGAGGGCTGCTTAGAATATGGGAGGTGGTGGGATATCGGAGCCCTACTCTCTAAGGAGTGTGTGTGCTCTTAAGAAGTGCTTCAAGTGGGTAAGATGGGCTTAGCCTTGAAGTTGAGCGAGGTCATTTAGCTCAGAAAAACTTAGAGTACAGTGAACCGTAGCGGACTTCGCGTATTGAGGGGTTTGTGCGAGGTAGTGCGAGTGGTTTGATGGCGCAATGTTTCAACCATGTATTGTTGGGTCTTGGTAATTTTAGCATGCAAATATCAATACATTACGCGGGATACGGCTAGTGGCTAGCGCCCGAATTGGTGTACTTTGGTGCTTCTCAGCTATAATTGGTGAGCGAGTAATATTTAACTCGTAGGCGGAAGCCATTATTTGCATTGGCCGCCTTCTTGCAACCCGAACACTAGCACATTGATATAGGGCTGTCTGGAAATCAGGTCGTTCTGTATGGAGAGTGCATGTAATCGCCTATCTTCCGGGTATCTTGAACTCTGACGTTCGTGAAGACGAAATAGTTTCATTGGCACTCGATCAAATCATACCTCACTGTAATAGCAAAAAACAAAGTAAGGTGGACTTGGACCACCACCTCAAGCAGGTGGTCATCCTACACGCACTAAGTATTTAATTTCAGACTTCCATTGAATCTTCACCGTAAGAAGTTGTCTACAGGCAGATTCCAGAACTGGTCGCCATGCAGAACGTGGCCAGACCTGTAAAAGTCGGACGTGACACTTCATGACAAACACTCTGACACAACATTCAGCCTAATGATTTGATTCCGCGATGTCGCGCTTAGCAGCCCACTAAGATATCCGCTAAGCCACCGCCGTGCGTCATAGCAGGGAGTCCTACCCGCCAACTTTATCTCAGCAGCATACAGGTTTTGCTGCTGAGCCAGCCTAGCTGGTAAGAAAAAAATAAAGGCAAGAACTTGGTCGAAAATACGTCAGTGATTTTTTCGCCAGCGAAATTGATCATCCTTGTTCATGCTGTTTGACAAAGCTAGCCGTGTCACCAAGCGGGGAACTTTAGCTGCAGTATATACATGCCGCCCGGTCTGAATAACTTTTTGTTGGTTCTGTGATCTTAGCTGCTGCATCATCAGTCCTCCTGTCTAGTCATTTCGAAGAACTTTTGCAAATACTGAAATGGCAATTGGCACAGGAGCGCAAGGGCTGGTGTTCATCCAATACATTGTTGTGACCCCATATACAATGGTGATAATTTCTGTGTAAAAAATAGCCGTAAACATTAACGTGCTGTTCTTACAGCACTGTTAACTACCCATATATCATTTATCATCAAAAAAACAAGGAGGCATTTGCAGGCGCGAATATTTCCTCAGTGCTGCTGCGCACATGTCTAAGAGTTTTGTGGAATCCGTGCCACGTTTTCCGCCTGGCAAGAAAATTTGTTTTCCTTGTATGCTAAGCATTGGAAGCGAATTAAAGATGTGGCATTGCACTGAAAGCGTCTCCGAATGCTGGCGTTATGTGGATCACGGTCAGCTGTGTTGCAGTATTTATACATTGGTGATGCAAGAGATTACACTAATAGGAACTCTTTGTCACTACTAATCAAAGACATGAATGGATTCGGCCTAAAGCTCCACGCTATAGCAAGACGTCCAACCAAGTCAAGTTAGGGAGATGTTTAACCTGACGATTATGCACATGCGCGACCAATCTTGGTTCCCGAAATATCACTTACACAATCCGGAAGTCTCATTGCCGAACACATAATGTGGGAATTCCCGGTAAACGAAGCTGAACGCAGAAAACATCCCAGCAGAAAGAAATACAAAGCTATAAGGGATGCTTCTGATGGATGGGCGGCCTATACGATCGGCAGGCAGCCCGTGAGTCTATCCTTCGCTTTGTTAGCGTCCGGGCTTTTACATCAGCTGTAGATACTCCTTCTCACAACAGGCTTTTCACTCTTGAAACATGTTCTTCTGCTACCAATTTTTGTATTAGGAAGAAGTGCCATCCCATCAACGAAGGCATTAGTTCACTCATTTAATCTACACCCTTGCTGTCCTTTGGTTAGATCAACGCGTGCAGTATGGTGTGGTATGTGTACCTCTGCACAGCACGGCCAGTAATGTGGGAGCACCCAACATTCAAAACAGGTGCGAAAGTCAGAACGCTGCTTTGATTCTAACAATGCGGATTAAGCGCGCCATGACGGTGTGCTTAGTGGTGCATCGCTTCTGAAGGCAAACGCTGTGTGAGTCTTTAAGAGCATCAAGTGCTGGCCGTGCAAGCGCAGTCTCTAATGCAGAGCACGGCAACACTTAAATCAACAACAGTCCGAATAGCTTCTGCCGCGAGAGCAAGCGGCAGTGTGCTTCTAAGGTTCTGTTATTATGTTTGTATTTACAGGGGCGACCCATGAGCGTGTCGCTGCCGTGCTCTCACTTTATTGAGAGAACGTTAAGTTAAAAAAAAGAGCGTTACTTCCGGCAACCAGTTAGCATCACACCTCAGTACCATGGGGAAGCTGATGAGCACATACAGGGGAAAGAAAATGGAGGAGACGAAGATTGTCCATAATGCAACGGCTGCCGACGGCAAGGATGGTGGGAATTTACAAGCTGTACAGCAGCGCTTTTTGTTCCAGCAGCATTATGCAGCGCCTGAAGGCGAAGCTGTGGTGCCGGCCGCACAGGCGTGCGTCAATGCTTAACACCCTTCGCACGGCGGCACCCTACGTAGCCTTGGGCCGACGAATGCCTACGCAAAGAAGATGCACGGCTCGTACGCTGAGGGAGTGAAATTGGGCAGAACGGCGAGTGACGCGCATAGCCATTTTGCTGTCGACATATAAGGTATAAAACATCGAGGTTGGCTTTTACTGTAAGCGTGCAACCCGAACCAACGGACGCCGAACGAGCGAGCGAATGACAAGCTCGAGAACCGTAGCTTGCGCTTGAGGTGTACTCCGTGGCTAGTCTGCCTTATAAACAATCGTCTGCCGCACCGTCCGCCATCAGCTGCCCAGCTCCGGGTAGCCAGCGAGACGTGCGACGAACGAGCCACTGACATTCTCTCCCCGTCCCGGCTGCGGTTTCTACACGTCATTCTTTTTCCGGAGGGCACACGTCCTTCCCCTCTGCTTTCCGCGACAAATGAGCGTGAAATTATAGCACGAGCTCTTCTCTCGCCTTCCTTCCAGACTACCGTGTAGGCAAATAATATTACACCAGCAAACATCTATGCTTTAAAACAAAGAAATCAAATTACGTGTAATAGGAAGTATGTGTGCTTTAAAGATATACATAGGAACCCATACCACATCTGCTTGCTTCTTCTGGGAATCTATGTGATATTCCTGAGCTGACAACCATATTTTGCCGGTGTGGACAGAAGGAATAGGAACATATTCGTCGACCGGTTCGTTTGATGCACGTATATACTCAAGCAATTTACTCCAAGAGCGCGAGCACATGTCATGAATTATTTTTGGAAAATGTACGAGGCCGCTTTTAGCAACTACTTGCCATTGTTTTCCTAAGCGAGTTGAAGACGAGAATGGGGTGCATGAAACATATAAGTGATTATAATGTTGCAGCGTATTAAGGGACGGCGTCCACGTATTCGACAAGAGGTGCAACTTGGCTATAACAGCCTGCCAAGAACCTAGTTATCACGAAGAAAAACATGGGAAGCATCAACTAACCATCAGTAATACCGCACGACGGTACTATCATTATGCTGTGATAGTGTATGGTTGTATCACCGGCACTGCACATTGATACGGCATGGTAGGAACAACAGTACTAACTCTGCCTACACTACAAGGAGCACCGTTGCCATATTTGTGTGGGAGATGAGCCCACAAAAGAGGCTATCCATACATGCAATACGAAAAATTATTTAAACGTAGCCAGTGCATAATAATCCAGAATTATTTTCTCCAAGACACCACTAACATCTCGACGGTCTCGATAACATTTGTTTTTATTTTAGTTGCTTTTCCTTACATTTTTTCTCCTATTTCCTTTATAATGTTTTGTAACACTGATCAGTATAATTTTCTTGTTTAAATATATCCATGTTCTCGCGTATTACTGATGATATATTATCTATAAAGTCTAACAATCTTACTTCTTTGTGTACTTGATTGCTTGCTGCATACATTTTGTTCTTTTTCTAGTTTCTTCGTTGCACTGTATTTTCATCATATTCCACCCCCTGAGCAATGTTCGGGTAGGGGGGCCTTTGTCAGGCAGTTGCATCTGCCTTTAGCCCCTACATCTCAGACAATGTATTGTCTAAATAAAGCATTCATTCATTCAAGAACAGCATCATGCCAACCAAAAATTCAGATAATGAATTAACTTATGTCCTTGCACGAGTGAACGGTCTGTCCTAGAAGGCTAGCAGTAATATTTCTGGCAACTTCAGCATCGCAGTTGACAGCGTGGAGACTTAATTCAAATATTATGACCTTTGTTAACTGTAAGCTCATAAGGAGGAGGTGTTTTGATTTTGGCGGCGAGATGCTGAGAAAATTGACTAAGATGGCGCTTATCAACTACTCCTGCCTTATAGAAGTGCACACGTCGAAGACAGAGCACTTTGTGCAAAGAATTCAATTTGTTTGGCTTCGTCAATCCGCTCAAGAGTAGCAAATCAACTTTTCGCTGGACAATTTCAAAGAAAGGAAGCATAAGGTTGATGTGCCACGTCTCCGGACTATAGCTCCTGAAGCGGTCTTGTATATATGTCAGATTGACGGTCCTCAAACGACAAACCTCATGTTGTTACCTCTAGAGAAGTCATAAATATAAAACTTTTTCTCACATGCACGTGTGACTGTACTTGTTATAGTTGCACTTACAAGTATGTTTTATGTGCTAGACAATAAAATTGTCCTGTGAACTGTTTCGATGAAAATATTATAATTTAACATTCAATCGATAACCTTTTTGTTTTGTTTTTCTGATTTGTAGCCTTTATAAGTATTTTTGGTTCGTTCTGTTGCGAATGTCTTTAACTACTGTTTTAATTCTACGACTACCTATTAACTTTATATTATTTTGCAGTTTACTACATTTACTTTTGTTGAATCTTCCACTTAGTGACTACTGTATTGCTGTTTTATGCTGTGTATTTCCTCTAATGAGTATATTTTCTGACAGGAGGTCCCCTTTCAGCCACATGCTCTGGGACCTCCTTCTGTATACTTGTGTAAGCATGTATGTCTCCTCCTTATTAAAGAAATAAACTGAAACTGAAACATAATGCATATTGCGACGCACCTAGAAGCAATGACGATCATATATATATAAGCCATAGCATTATATAATTACAAGCGGTTATAAGTGAGAACGCGACCCACGGCTCTGGGATAATTCTCGTCGCATGAGCCAACAATCCCTCCCACGAGACTCTTTTCGCCTCCACCAATGAACAACAGGATCAGATTTTATTTATAAAGACATCGTTTAACAGACCCCTTCAATTCTGTAATGTAGCCCTTCTATTGAAATTATGGGGTTTTACGTGTGAAAACCACTTTCTGATTATGAGGCACGCCTTAGTGTGCCAATCCGGAAAATTCGACTACCTGGGGTTCTTTAACGTGTACATAAATCTAAGTACACGTGTGCTTTCGCATTTCGCCCCCCATGGAAATGCGGCCGCCGTGGGCGGGATTCGATCCCGCGACCTCATGATCAGCATCCCAACACCACAGTCACTAAGCAACCACGAGGGGTGCGATGCAGTCCTGTACTGCCTTGCTATTTAGGGGAGTTTATTTTATGGAGTATAAGATATGGCCACTCCTTATATTTCATCCGTATGCTTAGCGACATTAACCATGCCATCAAGCGCCTAACTATAGCGGCTGTCTTATAATACGTCTTGCTTTAATGCGTCTTCCATTCCACGCGTCTAGTAATGCGTCCGCTAATGCGTCTTGCAGTTTCGTGAGAAGACGAAGCAGTGAAAGCAATAGCAAGCGCAGAAAAGTGAGACTGCATCAACGTAGCCACGAAAGAAGGCAAAGACGAGTATGTCAACTAGTGAGCGATACTCCTCCGGTCAATGTTTGTATTTCCCCGCGTCCCTGTGAAACGTATATCCCTATGCGTGCCAGGCAAAACTATTCGGCTGTGCTGCTAAATGCGCAGCGTGTTTCAAAGTATTTGGAAGCTCGGCTACATGGATGCCTCGCGCGTGATGGATTTGGACGTTGGTAGAATCGTCGGTCAGTACAGTGCTTTTATGCTAGTCCGAATTATTTTGCTATATATTGTTACGACGCAACCAAGAGTGGCGCCAGTCAGAAGAAGACGATAGCAATAACAGTATAGGGGAAGTGAAATACATCCACAATCAAGCATAAAAGGCTATGGGGATACATAATGCACTAGGTGCTCCGGGATATGTGTAAAAGTGTAATGGCTGGAGGACATACCGTACACAGCAAAAGTTTACGGGATGTGAATGTGATTTGTGAATTCCTGCACTGTTAAGGCATGAAAATTTGTATTGAATCACTGTGACGGTGACGAAGGCTACTGAATGCTGGAACGTTTAATTGGAGGCTGTGTGACTGCGCTTCGCGAGAATTCAGCTTCTTGGCAGATCCTGCGTCCCGTAAACTTTTGTGGTTGACTGCACTTGTGGAAAATCGGTTGTCTGGTTGAAATCAGGGACACAATTCGGACTGGATGGCAACGAAACATCAGCGGAACGCCTCGCAGTGGGCGCTCACGGGAAGACTACAAATGAAAATGTGCCCGCTTATATCGGTTGGACAAGATTTGAAGTGAGTGAAGAAGACTATTTAACGCGTGTAGGCTGAATCGATCTCGACAGCCATCTTGTTTATGCTTGGTTGTCTCTCTTGTAAATATTGTAAATACATCGTTATATGTGACTTCTACAACGTAATATCGTTCGTAAGGAGGAGGGGATTCTGCCAGTATTTTTGAATGCTCCAATTGACAGAATAGACAAAATATCCTTAGGATACGCGTTGTTATTTACCAACTGAGCTGTTTGGCTGGCAGTCTTTTTGTTTCATTACTTTGTGTTTTATATTGCATTTTTTTTCATTTGTAAAGGTATTGGACACCTTCACTTGGAAAATTTCACCACAAGAAGACATATCGCATGATCCACTGCCATCGCATTATCCTGGAGCTGCTTTTTCTCTATAGTGTCTGGCATGACGTATATAGGAAGATCCGATAGCGTAAGTTATAACATTTAATTTTCTTTTTGTGTGTTCCAGTACCGTGCCAACATTTCAACAACTAATAAATCTGCAGAATAACTTCGACTGGCAAATGGACGTCGCGGTTAGCGTGCCCCTTGCCGGAGAAATTACACCGAAGGCGGGCATTGAACAACAGGCATCGGAGTAAAATACACGACGAAACCACCAACACGTAAAACTTGGGCTGAGGAGGAGGGCTGCACGTGTCGGCAGCCCGAATAGAAGTACTTTTTTTGCACTACTTTACTAATTAGAGTTTAGCTCGATGGGTTGAGGAATGCAAGCGAAAGGTGAGTGCATATGCGGAGTAAGTGCGTCATTAGAGTAGCGGCAGTGTCGCAGATGCGCGCCTGTGCACGTGTTCAAAAGTTAATAGATGTGCGATACGTAAGTTGTGTTGCGCAGTGCTGTTGAAATCTTTAGATGGGTTTTAAGCGAGCACATGTTTGGTATTGGCGATACGTCAGCAGCTTTGCGCAGGGCTGAGTTAGATTTTTTTTAGATGCTTTTTAAGCTAGCATATGTTTGGTATTTGCGATACGTCAGTAGTGTTGCGCAGTGATGAGTTTGAATTTTTTAGGTGATGTTTAAGCTAGTAACGCTTGGTATTAGCAATACGTCTGTAGTGTTGTGCCGAGCCAAGTTTGAAGGTTTTTTATTCGTTTTAAGCTAGCACATATTTTGTTAGCGTGCCTCGTGGCAAAAAATTACACCGAAGCCGGGCATTGAACAGCAGGCATCAGAGTAAAATGTACGACTCAACGGCAGTCACATAAAGATTGAGCCGAGGAGTATGGCTATATGTGTCATCAGCACGCATTATGTATTCAAGCTAAAGAATTCGTTTCAAAAGATGAAGAGCCTTGCAAAAGAATCTATAACCCTTAGATATGTGGTGAGATTTAGGCTCAGTGGGAATTTCAAATGTCTTTCCCAGCAATGCATTTGAGGGCTTACGCGGCTAGTGAACGTAACAAGATAGAGGAGCACGTTTACAGTACTCTTAAAGAAATGTACACTCTTTGGGGCCTACCTTGTACTACAACGATTTGCCTTATTTGTCTTGCCCGCATTTCTTTTATTTAACGCTATGGGCCCGGTACTTCGAAGTCACGAAGGGCTTGCGCGGTATCAGCGTGACACAGCATTCCCGACGGGAAGTAGCAGACACCAAGTTTTCAAGAAAGGAAAGGCAAGCAAGGCAGAAGACGATTATTGTTGTGCGACAAATATACACCCCAAAGGATACAACGGTTTCTAGAGAGATGGCTTGTGATACACGAAAAATTGTTTGGTTGAGATTCAAGTGATGGCGTTAAAGCGGACATGAATTGGTTAAACCATGCGCGGACTTGGGTATGTTTTGAATGATACGCCCAATGGTAGACACCCAGGTCACTAACCTAGCATGGTTTCGCTGTTAGGTATGCCTTTGCCTTGCCACAATACTGCTTACTGTTCACGTTTACTCCGCGATTTTTCTCCTGCAAACGTCAATTAACTGATTAAGAAAGTTGTTAAATCGTGTTCTCTCTTACCATTAGTTCATATTGCTTTGTGAAACATTTGCTTTGCACAAGCAAGAGTACAATGTTATTTGGCGTTGACATTCTCTACCGGTGTCTTCATTGCGGCCATCGCGGGTTGCATAGGGCGATCTGAACCAGTCTGGCCATGCCAGTACACCGTGCTAACGGAAATACTCATGAAAATAGCAGAGCTATCGAAGCTGTAACTAGAGTGGCAGGTGTACAATATGTGCTGTTTACGACAGCGGACAGCCGACCTAATACATCAACGTGACATGAAAGTGTCGGCGAGCTACGAACCCACAAGCCAGTCGCTGTTCCAACTTTGCTGTCTATTTCCCGCTTGTGATTATAGGCGTCGACAAGATATACTTAATACTGGCACCTGGTTTACATTGAATATTTGAACATATTTTCGCTTACCTCGCAACTGGCCAGATAAGGCGGACTCACACTAACACGTACGAACATTTTACGAGAACAATCAACGGAGGCGCGTACCAATGAATAATCACAGGTTGCTATTGCCAGTGTATTTTTACGTGGCAGCAAAGTAAGCGAACTATTCCCAAGTTGCATTTACAAGGGTAGCAAGCGACTGGCCTCCGTGGAAGCCAGCCAACGTGAAGTGAACCACGTCGTCGTCCTGAGATAAGACTGAGGCCGCTTATGGATATGTCCCGCGAACTCTAAACGTCGACATCATCTTGTCCGAGTAGCACGCAACATGACCCCCGGCGGCATACGCGCCGGCCCGGTGCCACTAAGGACCTACAGAAAAGGACGTTTGGTTATGCTTGAGTCTCGAGAGTTGTGCGATGTCATTTGTCAGCGCATCATGAGATGTAGTGACACCATCGGACACAATCTGGTGCGTGACGTCAGTCACTTGTGGATGGATGCGGTATGGGCACGTGTAGCGGTTAAGGAGCCTCTCGGAAAGGCCCACTCATCGGGAGGCGGTTCAAGTGGCACGAAGGCACCTGGTGCGAGGCGTTTGTCGACGTGTTTGTGGTCGTAAAGGCGCTTCTGATTGTTTCGGGAATCAGCAATTTTAGGAATGGCTATTTTCTGTGTGTAATCAGTCCATTCAAAAGCGTCGCGTGCATATAGACTAGTTAAAGTTGCAAGGGAGGAAGAAATGTGTGCAACGGTAAAGGTGATTTCCGTCTGGCCAAAAGGTAAAAAGAAGTTTACCCTGCAGTGTCGGGGTAAGAGGAATCTTATGCGATCATCAGGTATGGCAGTAAAAGTTCCCAACCACATTGGTGAGCCGACAGATACTTTGCAAATATCTCTGTTCCGATTCAAGCGCTGGGTGCGTCTTTTCGTCTGGTGCTGTTATGATGTGGTCATGATGTGTTTCCCGGAGTAGCAGCGCGGGATATCGCCGATGACTTTATAGAGGAAAGTGCTGCCTCGGTCACTCAGCGATTGACGTGCGACGTCGTCTACTAAAGTTACGTCACGGAGGGGAAAGTCCCCCAAGTCTGCAGAAGAAATGGTCGCCAGCGCTCGTCTCAATGCTTAGTAGCCGCGACGGCAACGCATCTGCCCCTGAAGCAGATATAGGAAAGGTACGGTGAATGAACAAACTGTTATGTAGGATGGGCTCAGGTGGGACGTGGATAGCCTGTAGATACAGAAAAGAAAGCGTAGACAGTTTCTTATGGCGTTGAACGAGCTCGCTGGCGCTGGCGTAACGCCCCCATCAGCGGGCCAGGCCACAGCAATTGAAGCGATGACGCAACGCGATCTGCTGTGCGTGTGACACCAAGGAATCCCGCCAAGTACAGCAAGTATCCCTAAAGAGAATAATTGTGGGTGTCGAATTTTTTGTTTGTTTTCATTTCATTCGATGGTCGCGGGTTGTTTAACTTCATATATGCACAATATATTTGAATACGAACTACTATTTTTCAAATCAATACAGTTTAGATTTACATTATTTACGAGTCGGGCTGCGCAATGTTTATAGAATGCAAAGGTTGTTCAAATAAATGCAAACTTGTACTGATATGCTACATGATTCAACCGAAATCTGACCACGCCTGCAAACAATTTACTCTATCCGAGAATAAAACCTACAAACTCTCCATATATCTTACGAGCATTCCTATATCCAGCGCCTGTACTACGGACGCTGGTGTCTGGCTGCTAGTTCCAATAGCGTGGTCGGGCTGCGTTCTTAGCTGTTGTTATAGTGAAGATATATTGTTGGCGTCAGCTTCTGGCGGCATGTTCACTTGGCGACATTGGCAAAGGACTGCATCAGGGCTCCAGCAAAGTATGTCTTCATGATTGTATTCTGGATCGCATTTGATACCAACCACGTCGGCATGTGCTGCCGCCGCTTGAAATTTCAAATCGACACGCTGCCACGCGAAGTTTACAGATTATTGACAGGGAAGCACGACATGCCCCATTATTTGCAACTGCGTCGTGTTGGGAGGCGTCACTGAATGACGGTACCAAGAATGGCCAACGTTGAAAACAGTAAAAACAAGTCAAAAATGCTCTGATTGACGTCGGTTTTCTGGGCGAGCTTCCTACCAACAAACTATATTAATGGCTTTGAAAAGACACTTTGATAGATTGCATTCTAGGTGTGAATTAAACCCAAACCTGCCAGGTGCGAGACGACAACGCTTCCCCGAATCCACGGCAGCTCCACGGTTCCGGTTAAATACAGGTGGGCCTATTGCGTCCGTGATTGCACTGGTAACATTGCAGTCATCTGGCCGACTATAGCTCTGGCCTTGAGTGTGCTTCATTTGGCAAGTGACGGCGCAGCCAATGACGAGGAGGTAACGCCACATTATGAGCGTATAAAATAGAAGCAATTGTGTTCAATTAGGCGCCGTTGTGCGGTTCTTCGAGTTATGAATTTCTCGCGGGCATGCGAGAGTGTTGATATGCTTGGCGCGTTTTTGGTTGTCCTCATCTGAGCTAAGTATAATGCAGGCGAGAGCTTGCGCTGAGAACGCACTTACAAAATAAAAACATTTCTCCGAGGAACCTAACACTTCGCATTCCCACATGTATGCATTCTTAAAAGTCGCGGCCGAATTTCGCGACAAGTTTTTCACAAACTGTGCCCAAGAGGCATGCTTCTATATTTGATAGTGTAATGGTAACTCCTTTTCGACTAAGTTTATACGGGGTGTCCAAACTATCATGATTCAATATTAAAAATATGCAAATCCCACGCAGCTGAACCGAATCAAGGTAATGTCTTTTACCGTCGCTTGAACATATTCAGATAATTTTTTTTGCAATCCGCGTAATTATATTATTTATGATGAATTATTATGCTTCTAAAATAATATTGTCTGATGAAAAGTGTCAATGTAAAATTGTTGAGCAACATGAGAAACTCCCGATACTTTTTTCTGCCGCAACATAGGCGCTACGTAACCTCAGAGACGAGCAACGGCGTGATTTTTACGTGATAGTCATCACACGTAAGCTCGAAACTTCCGTCTCGACAACGAACTCTTCTGTACGCATGTTTGTGCTCCAACCTGATCTGCTAGTCGTCCTTCCTAGCCTCATGCGTCCGGCCGTTCCCGACCAGTTGTAAGATATTCCCACCACTGGTCATCTAGGAGTTTCAAAGACCTATGACGGTATTCAACGTCTTTTCTTGGGCCCAGAATTTTCCGTTCTGACTTCCCGCTATGTTCCTTTCTGAAAATCCTCTTTATACCGGAAGAAAGCAGCCGGTATGCCAGCTGAGCGCCTTCAGCCCATTGAAATACCAACAGAATCATTCTTCAGGATCGCTCTTGAACTTCTTGGCACTTTTATTTTCTCGGTCAGTGGAAAGAAATGGATAGCAGTTGCTACAGGCTGCATCCCCCGTGACGAAATGACACGCGCTCTCTCTAGCAGCTGTGCAACTGACATGGCTGACTTCCTCCTAGAACATGTAATACTTCACCATGACGCTCCTCGAACACTGTTTGCCGAACAAGGACGGCATTTTCTATTCCAAGGCTTTCAGGTCGCCTTGCACTTCTGCGATACGCAAGTTGACAACGGCGTATCACTCCAGACCAACGGGCTGACGGAGCATCTTAATAGAACTATCGCAGACATGCTCGCCTTATACGGGTCCGCTGACCATAGAAAATGGGACACCGCTCTCCCTTTTGTAACATTTGCCCACAACATGTCCCAGAGTCATTTTCCAAGTTCCTCTCCATTTTTCTTTTATAAGGTCGAGAGCTCGCAATTCCTTTCGACACACTCCTTCCAAATACTCTTCAAACGACGTCAGAATACACCCGTGATATCATCTCTAGAGCTGCAGATGCATGTGAAATTGCCCGCTGGCATTTCAACGTCTTCGCACGAAAAGCGATTACGTGCCTATGACGCCCGCCACCGCGACGCCTGTTTCAACGCTGGTGACATAGTCCTTCTCGGGAAACCATCACGACGTGTTCGTCTTTGTTAGAAGCTGATTTCGCCATATTCAGGCCCATATCGCCTTGCGCAAAGAACCCGACGTCACATATGAAATCGAACATCTCGATGTCACCATGCCAAAATATGCATCTGACTTCGTCCACGTAAGAAGAATAAAGCCATATGACTTGGACCCACCAAGCAACGGGATGGTGCCTTCTTTGCCGTTGGTCAGGCTATGAGGCGCTGCCAGCGATGAAGATGAAGAGAGAGAATAAGACGACGCTTGGTGATGTCATGTCGTTCGGTAGCCATCTTGAGGGTCATCCGAAGAGTTCTTCTGTATATAACTTGCAAAAATATTATACGTATTTTCTTCTCGTAACAATATTTCAGGGCCAGATTAACAATTTGAATAATTATCTAATTAGACAGAATATAATATACATTCTGATGTTCTCGAAGTGATGGCAAACAACATTAGATTGGTTCAGTCCATCTGCTTGGCATCTCTAAATCTGTAATTGTGGCGCACGGCAGTTGGCACACCCTGTATGCAGCGTTCAACAGGGGTTAGCTATACGCCTTCGGGCTCCTTGTGGGCCTTCGGTCTATGTATTCGCATTCTTTCTAGGTACGTGGGACTTGCTTGACGTACAAATTAGTTCAAGAGAATAAACTGGTGGGCTAGTTGGTACAGCATAACGAGGGGCGAAACGGAAAAAGCACGAGTGCAGTTGAACGAAACCTAGACACAGCGCTACTATGAGCTGAATTCTTATTGCACATGGTCAAAACGTATACACCACCGCACAACAAGGAAGAAAAAAATGACACTCTCACAACATTGATTTCTTTCCGGCAACATCATCCTCCATAGGCCACTACCAAAATAGCAACATGATTTTTTTTTGACAGGGACGCACATGGGCAACTTACAGATTATCATTTCTAATCTTTCCAATGCCTCGATGATCTCCCTGGGGGCATGGCCTGGGTTCCTGAATATCACTTCTTGTTTGTCGAAGAAGAGTTTACAGCCACAACGTGAGCAGTGAGCGGCAAGATGAGTAATCTTAAGAAGCTCCAGCAAGGTTTATCAATGGTTTTTATTCACGTGTTCTAAAATTGCATAAGACGTAAGGTCCGCTAATCACATCCTTTTACTACAGTTCTTAGAGGTGGCAGTAAAACTGTCTAATACAGACAATTTTACTCCAGCATGGAAGAGTTTTTTTTTCTTTAGTACAAGGGAGCTTTCATAGCGCACGAGCGGCGAAAAGCCCAACGTCAGCTAACTTTTGCTAACAGTGTAGGCGTTTAGAAATTGTGTGGATTTTCGGGCTATGTATTTAAATTCTCAAAGCTAAGTCCAACTTAGCTTTGACAGACATAAAACTTATCAGACATACAACTTATATTTTCGCTCTTCAGTGAAAAACCAACAAAGAAGATATTGTAAATGCTCGCTATGAAACGAACATATGCGTTTTGCGTCAGTAACCTTATTCGTTATTTCTTTGGTGTGCGAAAGAATGCTCACAAAGCTGAACATTCCTTAGCAGCAGTCAACCCCAGCTCTCTGTAAAAGCCCCAAGTTCTTAGAGATGGCAGTAAAACTGTCTAATACAGCCAATTTTACTCCAGCATGGAAGAGTAATTTTTTTAGTACAATGGATTTCTATTTTGCTAACGCACGTATTCCGTGAAGCAATTCAGATGTGTCTTTTTAGTTCGTAACGGTTTCGTTCGATCTCTGAAGAAACAAAATATACTCGTGTTTTTACAGCCTCGACCCGCCTCGAGAACCATTGTAGCTCTAGTATTTTAGAACTGGAAGTGAACCGTTGCAAAATTGCAGCATCCAAAAGCCGTAGAGAAATGGTACTTTCTTCAATTGGACTCTGAATTTAATTTTTTCGTTTGAAGAATTGCACTCCGAATGCTTTGGATACTTACGTTACTTGAGCTATTCGCATATGCTTCATCGGCTTCAATAGCGCTTCATAATTTTGGATATCTTATTTTCTCCTCGGCTTGTAGTCTGTGACGGATACATACTGGGGTTCGATTATTTTGCGCATTCTCTTTGAT
Source organism: Dermacentor andersoni (assembly GCF_023375885.2). Taxonomy (NCBI): domain Eukaryota; kingdom Metazoa; phylum Arthropoda; class Arachnida; order Ixodida; family Ixodidae; genus Dermacentor; species Dermacentor andersoni. The sequence continues at coordinate 89,789,438 of NC_092820.1, read as the reverse complement.
TAACAAAACGCCTGCGACAATAGAGGTTTGTGCATGTGTGTAAATTATGTTGGGCACACAGCGTGCAGTAAACTTTACGTGTGCTACTAATTCTGTAACAGTTATCCATCGGTCAGCGAGCAGTAGAGCCTCCGCCTACACAGCAATTTGCGTTTCACTATGGACCGACGGGTCGCTCACTTGGTTCTTCAAGTCCAGGTTTCTTTGACCGCACTGAAATTGTCTGCGCTGCATGAAATCACTGTCATAAGCATGGGCATTGTAACCAAGAACTGCCACCAGTTCGACGTGTACCTCCTTGACATCTTGTCCCTTCAATTGCTGAAAGCCCACAGCATGTGTTTCAACCTTACCCATGGATGATGCCTTTTTTTGTTTTAATGTCTTTATGGTGTGGCACCGTTCTTCCTCATTGTCCTTGATCTAATGGACAATCAGGGTGGCGGTAAACACGTAAGACTGCACGGTAGTCAAACTAAGAAAAAGAGGCTTGAATTCTTCATGAAGAATTCAGCAGTACACGATACGTGTATTCCAAGCTGCAGGGCAGCTTTGGTGCAATTTCAGAAATAGATGTCCTTTTTTGTGCACTCGTTTACTTATTACAGTCTAGATCGATGGGCTGAGGAATCCAAGCGATAGGAGAATGCTCATATGGAGTAACGGCGTCATTAGAGTAGCGGCAGTGTCGCATTTGCGCGCCTGTGCACGTGTTCAAATGTGAGCGGATGTGCGATACGTCAGTAGTATTGCGCAGTGCTGTTGGAATTTTTAGACGGGTTTTAAGCTAGCGCATGTTTAGTATTGGAGATACGTCAGGAGTGTTGCACAGAGCTAAGTTTGAATTTTTTAGATGCTGTCTAAGCTAGTACATTCTTGGTGTTAGCGATCGGGCAGTAGTGTTGTGCAGAGCCGATTTTAAATTTTTTAGATGTTTTTTAACCTAGCACATGTTTGGTTGGCGCCACTCCTGGCGAGCAATTACACCGAAGGCGGGCACTGAACAGCAGGCAACTGAGTAAAATACACGATTAAACCGCCAACACATAAAGATTGAGCTGAGGATAACGGCTACATGTGTCATCAGTGCGCATCATGTATGCAAGCTAAACAATTCGTTTGAAAAGATGAAGAAGCTCGTAAAAGGATCTATAACCTTTAAAGATGTGGTCAGATTTAGGCTCATTGGGTATTTGAAAAGTCTGTCCCAGCAATGCGTTGGAGGCCTTACATGGCTAGTAAACGTAACAAGATAGGAGAGCACGTTTACAGCACTCTTAAAGAAATGTACACCCTTTGGGGCTTGTCCTACAGAAAAGCGTCAGGTAGGGAGATACGATCTCTCCAATGTTATGCACAGCGTGTGTACAGGGGGTATTCAGAAACCTGGACTGAGAAGAATTTCGGATAAGAGTTAATGGACAAGACCTTATTAACTTGCGATTCGCTGATGATATTGCCTTGCTTAGTAACTCAAAGGACCAATTGCAATGCATGCTCACTGTCCTGGAGAGGCAAAGCACAAGAGTGGTTCTTAAAATAATTCTGCTGAAAACTAAAGCAATGTTTAAGTCTCGGAAGACAACAGCAATTTACAATAGGTAGCGAGGCACTGGAAGTGGTAAGGGAATACATTTACGTAGGGCAGGTAGTGACGGCGGATCCGGATCATGAGACGGACATAATCAGAAGAATAAGAATGGGCTGTGGTGCGTTCGGCAGGCATTCTCAGATCATGAACAGCAGGTGGCTATTATCCCTCAAGAGAAAAGTGTATAATAGATGTGTATCACCAGTACTCACTTACGGGGCAGAAACCTGGAAGCTTACGAAAAGGGTTCTACTTAAATTGAGGACTATGCAACGAGCTATGGAAAGAAGAATGATAGGTGTAACGTTAACGGATAAGAAAAGAGCAGATTGGGTGAGGGAACAAAGGCGAGTTAATGTCATCTTAGTTGAAATCAAGAAAAAGAAATGACCATGGGCAGGACATGTAATGAAGAGGGAAGATAACCGATGGCCATTTAGGGTTACGGACTGGATTCCAAGGGAAGGGAAGCGTAGCAGGGGGCGGCAGAAAGTTAGGTGGGCGGATGAGATTAAGAAGTTTGCAGGGACGACATGGCCACAATTAGTACATGACCGGGGCAGTTGGAGGAATATGGGAGAGGCCTTTGCCCTGCAGTGGGCGTAACCAGGCTGATGATGATGATAATGATAGATCATTAAAGTAGTACGTAGAAAGCAATATCCTAACAGCAAATGAATACAAAATTTATGACTAAGAATAACAAAGCTTTAGCATAGCTCTTAAAAGAATGCAATTTAATCCGAACATACATTCGTATAGATATTACAAAATGCAACACTTTGTTCGGCCTTCGACAAGCACACTCACTAAAAATTAAAAAAAGAGATATATTAAAGATTACGATTAGTCTACCAAACATGGCACTTTTTTTAGCGCAACGCTTATTGCAGTAGCCAAATCCGGAACGCTGTCGTCCTTTCGGTGCAGAACCAATCCAGTAGAGTATATGGGTGCATCCATTTCGCTTCACCACTTTTGCACCCAAAATTTTAACTTACCGCTCGCAAGACGCGACTAAGAGATCTCCGCAATGGCACTATCAAGGAGACGGCGTCGCCAACGTTACACGAGTGTCGAGAAATATGCTCTCAAAGAAGAGCATGCTAAGACGCCTAGCATAAAATGACCACGCAAATGAAAAGGGCTATATGATTTCTGAGCTGCTTCTCGGAACCTCCCTCAGAAAGTTGACGTCAATCAGAGCATTGTTTGTAGTGTTATTACTGTTTTCAACGTCGGCATTCTTGGTACCTTCATTCAGTCACGCCTCCCCCTACGACGCATTTTCCCATAAAAGGGGCATATCATGATTCCGCATCAAAATTATGTGAACTTTGTGTGCCAGCGTGTGCAGTTCAAATTCAAGTGGCGGTAGCGCATGACGACGTGGTCGGTAACAAATACGACACGAAGAAATACTTTACTGTAGCCCTGACGTAGTCCTTCGAGAATGTCGCCAGTGAACATGCAGCCAGCGGCTGACGTCAACAATAAATCGTCACTATAACATTCATACAGAGTTAACCGTTAATTCTGTAGCATATAAAGAAATACAAGCATACATTAATAGAAAGCACAAATTATCTACGCTGCAAGGCGCACGCACTTGCTGTTAAATAAAGTAAGCCACGTAATGGTTATGTTGACGCATCTTTATTCCCATTCCAACGAATAAGTACTGTACTAACCGCACTTTTATGCAGAAGTATTATTTACAAAGCCAAAATTGGCTTTACACCCCAATTACGGTCATGTTTAGGCAAGTCAGAGCCTTGTGCGCACTCTTTTTACCCCGATGTCCCTTTTTCTTAGGACCATGCTGCATTCTGGCAAATCTCTCATTTCTACCACCTGTATTGTGATTACAAACAAAATAATGCAACATGTCTTTTAATATTCTTTTTGACGTGCCTGTGAACAGTTGTTTACGAGATTTTGAGAAGCAATTATGATGGGGCTTTCTATGTTGATTTAAAAAATAGCGTTCATTTTTGCCCAAACTTCAAATATGAGGCGAATTGTAATAACGGTAATTTGTGATACGGCAAGAATATTCGGCACAATTATTGAATAGGTCAAGGTCTCGCCATCCAGCAAATTTCGAAAGGCTACATATATTGGTTTAGTTGATAAATAATCGTAAATATAGCCACTTCTGAAGATTGTAGCAAAATAAGGAATTTTTCTAAAACACTACCGTTTTGCATGGAAGCCTGAAAAAGTGCTAGTTGGCCCTTCTTTACGTATAGGGTTTATACACAAGAATGTATTCTTTGTTGCTGTAACATATTGTATTTCACATCGTTGTGAATTTGTGAAAATGTCTTGTGCATTAAATTGGCACCTCCACACTGAAGAATCCAGTTATTTTTTTCCTTCTAGAATATTCATTTGGAAAAGAAGCCACGTTCACTTCAGTGCTATCTAGTGATATGCGCACAAAATATAATATATTCAATGAAATCTAAACAATGAAATTGTTGACCTGTCTTGATCTCTCGTGGAATCACCCAGCTGGAATACGAAGCATAGACGTTACAAAATGTCATAGCAAGGCGTCCACAAACGCTTTGATATTTCAGTGCGTCATCAAGCGCTCTGCTGGAGCTAAAACCTGCGGCACTCAGAGCAATGACACTACCATGCTTAGGACACAAATCGTACGTACATTAGAACCTCAAGAAAAAAATGATATAGATACGCGTACATACCGTAAAGCGCCACCGAACTGGAGAAAGCACACTTCGCCACTTCAAGCGAAATTCGCCACAATGCAGGCTAGAGTGTGGGCTATAATTTTCATGTTGTTCACTCCTGGATTCGGTGAGTAGCTGTATTCGAGCGCGATGTTAACAATGTTCAAATCTGCAAAAACATTTGTCATTCCAGTAGCACTAAAAAATATTCTAAAGTAATGCTGTCGTAGCGAATGTACCTAACTCAATGCACTTCCAATTTTTGGTCTATAGAGAAAATGAAACTTTCGTTACTGGTTCGCGAGTCCGAATTACGCTCTCACAAAGCAAAAGCAGCGCTATAGAGAAAATGTTGGTAAAGAAATCATCATGAACAAATTTTTTCTGCCAATTCAGAATAAACGGAGAAATACCTTCTTGGAATCCATTTGTGACGAAATCACGTGTTTTTATTGTGCCACAATAGGTATAATCAACCTGCGATATCTTTTCGAGAGGGCTCGTATTCGCTATCCGATAGTATGATGCTTTAGTGGTAAACGCCTGCTGGTGTGGGGCTAATATGTAAGAGACACGGTGTAGGAACAAGAGGTGACACATCGGCCCGAAGGCGCAGAGTAGAAGCCACGTGGAAAAGTTGTTCGCGTTCAACTTTTTAGTATGAAAGCCCACTAGGGTTAGTCGCGCTTTGGAGGCCTGCGGGCGGTGCCTAAACCTCCTAGGCGCTACTTCAGTTGGCTCTGCTGCGAGGCCATGTTTGATATCGGAACGTCCTTCATCATGATTTGTGAAACTATTCGCAATCCTTGAAAATTTTCGTTGAACAAGTGAACTTATATGAGGTGTGTGCGACCATAGAAGCGACGGAGAAAAAAGTGTGTCGCCTCGCGCTAGACGACAGGATACAAGTCGTGTTCTGTGAATTTTTTCGTTCTTCTCTGGGCCGAGAGTAAAGAGCGCTTTCAGGTGTCAACGAATGCCATACTGCGCAAAGATCCCTTACTGGAATTTACCCGGCATCCCTCCAACAGAGGTGCAGTATAAACAATAAGATGAACTATAAGCAATGGAAAGCTTATTACTTGACCATTGATCTTGTATTGGACAACAATGGAGGAGATTTCCTTGCTTCACCCACAATGATGAAGTAATTACTGAGATATTGCATTACAGTGGAGCCCCTATGCAGCTGCTCCTCCAACTTATGCTGTGACTGAGATGCATGCGCCATGAAGGGCAGTGACTTTTTAAATGTTAATTTTTTATCCTAAATGCTCAAATTCTTGTAAGCAGGAATGACACTGCATATTAATTTGCTCGTTGCTAACCAAAAGGATGTCATCCGCAAAAATCAACGTGGAAGCTGCTGCTCCACTATTGCACTCGCGCGTTTGTGTGAAAGATTAAACCCGATATTGGTTGCTTCTAGCACCCTTTCGCATACACTTTGCTAAAATTGCCAGCATAGAGCCAACCACAATAACGTGGTGACTGTGCTACCGCTTGCACCCGAATCTCACCATCAATGCGAGCATTTGGCGCCACGCGTTTCCGATCTTCAAATATTGGTATTGTCACGAAACATTAGATAACTCAAAATAGTTGTTTCTCAGTTGCGAGCTCCCATTTTACCAGACGTTATGTTTAGGACGAGAATACACGCGCTTGTGTTATTTTATATATGCCTATATATAGGTTATGCAGGTAATGTCAACTATGCTGATTTTATTTTTGTTTTTATCAAAGGGACTCCACGCACACTACATCGCACACTTTGTTGAGAATTAATCTTTTGACATTTCATCCGATGGGAATTCAGGGGCCCTATAAAGTAATATTGCTCCGATATGTTTTATTCATGCCTCTTCACATCATATTTCTGTAACTGTAGCCGCAAACATCGCGTGGTGGCGCGCATAGTTGTGTGAATGGCCCAATCAAATGCTCTAACAGTTCTAGGTGGTGAGTTCTGTTTGCTTTCAACATGAATAAATTTGCCTACGTTGAGCGGTGTTCCTTATCTCATTGGCTGACAGGAGCTGAGGAGCATGGTCAAAGGCAGACGGTTTCCATTGTGTCGAGCCAGCGGACTAAAAATAGGTAATCGCAAGATAAGCGGGGTGCCGGCGTCTAAGACTACTCCGTATCTGCTTATTTAGCTTACGGCGGCTCATTCAAAGTTGCGGTGGCCTGCAATGGAAGGCTAAATTCTACTGAAGCGGATCCTCAGCACATAAGAGTTGAACGAGTGATGGATATGTGCCGAAAGGACCCGATAACGTTATACAGCCACGCAAAAAGTTCATTATACGAGAATAAATCTCCGCTTTCTGGCAGGTGCGAATGGCCTGTGCCTGAGCCATCGGCTGCCACATATACGATATTCCGTTCGGAACGGGGCAATCTCGGGCTATTGAGAAACATATTCACTTTTGTTCGACATATAATTGCATCTTCCACACGTACAAGTCACTTTGATACGGTGAGTTTTCTCGGTTTTGTGATGTCGTCTTACAGACAGACGAAGTGGGCGCCCCCCGAAAACGTTCGACCAATCATCATCATCATCATCAGCCTGGCTACACCCACTGCAGAGCAAAGGCCTCTCCCTTACTTCTACAACTACCCTGGTTAGGTGCTAATTGTGGCCATGTTGTGCCTGCAAACTTCTTAATCTCATCCGTCCACCTAACCTTCTGCCGCCCCATGCTACACTTCCCTTCTCTATAAATCCAATCCGTAACCCTTACTGACCATCAATTATGTTCCCTCCTCATTAAATGCCCTGCCCATGCCCATTTCGTTTTCTTTATTTCAACTAAGATGTCATTAATTCGCGTTTGTTCCCTCTCCCCAACTGCTGTCACCTTATCCCTTAAGGTTCCACCTTTCTTGTTTCCATAGCTCGTTGCATCGTCCTCAATTTAAGTAGAACCCTTTTGGTAAGCCTCCAGGTTGCTGCCCCGTAGGTGAGTTCTGGTAAGACACAGTTGTTATACACCTTTCTCTTGAGGGATAACGCCAACCTGCTTTTCATGATCTGAGAATGTCTGCCAGACGCACCCCAGTCCATTATTATTATTCTGATTATTTCAGTCTCACAATTCGGACTTGCGGTCACTACCTGCCCCAAGTAGACGTATTCCCTTACCACTTCCAGTGCCTCAATACCCATCGTAAACTCCCGTTCTCTTCCGAGACTGTTAAACGTTACTTTAGATTTCTGCAGATTAATTTTTAGACCCACCCTTCCGACTTGCCGGTCCAGGTCAGTGAGCATGCATTGCAGTTGGTCCCCTGAGTTACTAAGCAAGGCAATATTATCAGAGACGCGCTCGTTACTGAGGTATTCTCCATTAACTCTTTATTCAATTTTTCCCAACCCAGGTCTCTGAATATATCCTGTAAACACGCTGTGAATAACATTGGACAGATCGTATCTCCCAGCCTGACGCCCTTCTTTATTAAGATTTTGTTGCTTTCTTCATGGAGGATCAATAGCAGAGGGCTAATAACTAGAAGACGCCGAATCCGAAATTTATATTTTTCTTTTTATGTGGCCTCTCGGTGCCTCATCAGTGCATGCACGTCACGTCAGATGGGGAGCTTTGACGTTGTTCGTGAAATCTTGTGTCAAACAGGGCAGGTGGAGGTGCGGGAACATTTTTTTTACCAATTGTCGAGGGCTGATCGGAGAATTGGGATGAAAAACATTGTAATACCTATAGGTTGTAGGGCCACTGTTCGCCCGAATCCCGCCAGGTAGAGGAAGTATCCTGATAAATAAAGATTAGGGTGACCAATTTTTGCCTTTTTTCATTTTTGTCATAATTTTACTTGACTCGATAGTAGGTTGTGGCTTATGTTTATATATGCTCATTCTGTTCGAATGCGAACGATAATTTTTCAAAACGATAGAGTTTATTTTGACATTGTCTACGAGCAGCGCCGTGCAACGTTTACATACCGCAGAAATTTCTACGATAATTCAATGCAAACTTGCATTTATGTGCCACTCGACACAACGGAAATCTGACCATGCTTGCAAACACCCCCTTTAGGCGAAAATAAGACTTACAAACTCTCCATATACTTGACGCGCATTCTTCTATGCAGCCCCTGCACTACGGACGCCAGTAGCCTGGTAGGGCTGCGTACTTGGCTGTTGCTATAGCGAAGATTTATTCTTGACGTCAGCCTCTAGCTGCATGTTCACGTGGCGACATTGTCTGAGGACTGCGTCAGCGCTCCAACAAAGTATTTCTTCACGATTCCTTTCTGCTTCGCATTTGATACCGACCCCGTCGTCATGCGCTGCTGCCACTTGAAATTTGAAAGGCACACGCTGCCACACGAAGTTCATACATATTTTATGCGGAATCATGATAAGCCCCGTTATGTGAAAATTCGCCGTAGTGGGAGGCGTGACTCAATGATGGTACCAAGCATGGCCCACGTTGAAAACTGTAAAAACGCGTAAAAAAATCTGATTGACATCGCCATTCTAAGGGAGGTTCCTATCAACAGAATAAATTGGTCACTTTGAAAGGACAGTTTGATAAATTGCATTCTAGGCGTGAAATAAACCAGCACCTTCTAGGTGTGAGATGAGCACGCTCCCCTGAACCCATGGCGGCTCCACGGTTCTTGTTTGAGATAGGTGGGGCCTAGTGTATCCATCATTGGACTGGTCCCATCGCTGGCGCCAGGCTGACTAAAGGTGTCGCCTAGAGTGTGCGTCATTAGGGAAGCGGGGGCACAGCCAATGAGGAGCAAGGGGTGCCACGTTATGAGTGTGTAAAATACAAGCAATATTGTTCAAACAAACGGCGCTGTGTGGCTCTTCGAGTGATCATTTTCTCGCGCGCATGCGGAAGTGTTGAGACGCATGGCGCGTTTTGGTTTTGTCCTTATTAAGGCTGAGTATCACGCTGGCGAGAGTTTGCACTGAGAAGCAACGTGGGAAAAATATTTCACCAGATGGACTTAATGTTTCGCATTCTCACATGTAAGCAGTCTTAAGAGTCTCGGCCGAATTTCATAAGAAGCTTTTCTCACATTCTGCCCGAGGGGCATGTTTCTCCAATTGATAGTGTAGTGGTAACTCCTTTTCGACTGAACTTATATTGGGGGTCTAAACTATCAAGCGCCAACATTAAAAATATTCAAATGCCACCCAGCTGGTGAGAATCAAGGTAATGTCCTTTTCCATCGCTAGAAAGTATTCAATTTACCTTTTTTGGTATTAACGTAACTATATGATTTATACTGAATTAATCAACTTCTTAAGTAATTATGTTTGATGAAAAGTGTCAATGAGATAATTGGTGAGCAACAAGAGAAACTCCCGATGCTGCTTTCTTCCGCAACATACGCGCTACGTAATAATGGTTCTCCGAGCGTGAAGGCTGCCAATTCAGGCAGTCTTTCGAGTGGGCAGACGCAATGCAATTTTGCGATTTTTCGCGAACCTCTTTACTGTTCGGAGAAACACTTTTATTTCGCACTTATTGAACAACAAAAAGCTGTACTGGAAGCTTTTTACATTGATCTATAGCTTTATCATTTAATTTAAATATTGCTAACATTTTCCTACTTTTACAGATTCGTGCACAATTTTTCTGCCGTTCCAGGCCCTGTCACATAAGTTATAATAAACACGTCACGCCTTTCGTTTGCGGTCGTGCAGAAGCTAGTGCATTCGTCGAGCTGACCAAGCCAGTCATATCGCCACCAACTCTCGGCCAGTTTCACATATCTGATCACACTGAAGTGCACACAAACGCCAGCGGTCATGGTACCTGCGGTGTTTTGTCTGAGCGACAGCACGGTTGCCACCGCGTCATTTGGTACGCCACCACCCAAGCGGAATGCAACTACTCGATCACCAAACGCCAATGCATTACGCATCTCTGGGAAATGGAAAAATTTCGTCCCTACCGTTACGGACGGGAATTTACAGTTGTGACCGCTAAACATGCTTTATTTATTCTTGCTTTCGTCCCTAAAATATCTTACTGGCCATCCTGATCGAACGGTTGTACGACTCATGAAGTTATCTTACAGAGTTCTACTTACATACTATATGAGGGCGCTGATTGCTTGCAGCGTCATCCAGTATATCCCCCAGAACTTCCCGACAGCGACGAGTCTCCCTGTGTAGTGTCACCTACCGCATTTAGCAACCTCCCACACGAGCAACGGCGTCATGCATACGTGCTAGACATCATACCTAAGCTGGAAACTTCCGTCTCGACAACAAACCTATCTCTGCGCATGTTTGTACTCCAAGGCGGTATTTATCCTTACAACGTGCACCCTGACACACCTGATTGGCTTGCCGTCCTTCCTAGGCGCATACGTCAGAGCGTCCTCGCCCAATTGCAAGATATTCCCGCCAGTGTTCATCTAGGAGTTTCAAAAACCCATGACTGTAGTCAACGTCTATTTTTCTAGTCTGGAATTTACGGTTCTGTTTCACGCTACGTTGCTTCCTGAAAATCCTATTAGTACCGCAAAAAAAAACCAGCCGGTCTCCCAGCTGAGCGCCTGCAGCCCATTAAAATACAAGCAGAACCATTCTTCAAGATCAAACTTCACCTTCCTTGCACTTTTCTTTTCTCGTTCAGTGGAAATAAATGTATTAGCAGTTGCTACGGGCTACACCACCCATTATGCAATTGCATGCGCTCTCTCTAGCAGCTGTGTAACCAAAGTAGCTGACTTTCTTTTAGAGAAATTCTTCACCATGGCGCTCCTCGAAAACTACTTACCAAACAAGGACGGTACTTTCTGTCACAAGTTCTTGAAGTCATCTTGCACTCCTGCGCTACACAAGTTTACAACGGCGTATCACCTCCAGACCAAAGGGCTGACAGAGCGTCTTAATATACCTATCACAGACATGCTCGCCATGTTCGTCTCCGCTGACAATGAGGACTGGGATGCCGCCGTCCCTTTTGTAACATTTGCTACCACTCTTCCCGGCATGATTCTGCAAATATCTCTAGATTTTTTCTCTTTTATAAGGTCCAGAGCCCGCACTTCCATTCGACACACTCGTTCCAACCGTTCTTCTCACGACGTCACAATACCCCCGTGATGTCATCTCTAGAGCTGCAGATGCGCCTGAAATTGCCGGCTGACGTCTCAACGCTTCGCAGGAAAAGCGGAGACGTGTCTATGAAACCCGCCACCGCGATGCCCGTTTCAAACCTGGTGACATAGTCCTCCTCGGGAAACCATCCCGACGTGTCGGGCTTTGTTAAAAGTAGATTTCGCCATATTCAGGCCCGTATTGTGTCTTCCGCAAAGTAACCGACGTCACGTATGAAATCGAACCTCTCGATATCACCATGGCGAAGTTTGCTTCTGACATTGACCACGTCAGAAGAATGAAGTCATGTGACTTGGACCCACCAAGCAACGGGACGATGCCTTCTTCGCCGATGGTCAGGCTATAAGGTGCTGCTGTCAGCGATGAAGGTTAAGAGGGCGGACGGCCACGTTCGGTGATGTTCGTGGGGTTCGTTCGCCATTCAGGGTCATGTATATATATATATATATATATATATATATATATATATATATATATATATATATATATATATATATATATATATATATATATATATGTGTTTATATACTTTGAAGCGATGACGTATTAAGGAGTTATGGAGAACAGACTGCTTCAGTTCAAGTGAAACTCGCAACCACGCGTGTTAAAGTGTGCGCGATCGTTCTTACGTTATTCACTTATGTATTTGGTGGGAAGCTGTATTTGGCGGCTATCTTAACCTGTTAACCTGTTATGACCCGTGATCAAACTTCCAGTGTGCGTTTAGTACAGCGTGCTTACAAGGAAAGAATAGCACAAATTTCACATCTTCCAAAATCATCGTGAAATATTTCTTGGTTCTCAAATTACAATAGTATACTACCTCTACTACACTGGGCGCAAGGGGTTTCAATGAACAAGACATTTGTGAAAGCGCTCGTACATCCTTGTATGAACTTCTTGAAGTACCCTATTTTGAGACACAAAGTACCAAGGCCGTTTTCACGATTCCACAATGCTTGGTCATTATAAAATTGGTCTCGTAGATGTTTTAAAATTTTTTTTCAGATAGTGAGCATGTCTATCAGCCATGAGCATCCACACACACATATAGCAACAGTCAGCAAGAACGGCATAGAAACGCCAACGTTGCGATTGAGGCTGAAGTGTTATAAAGAATGATATTTCATAAAATCATTTAGGCCGAATATTGTTACAGGCTTTGCTAACCTAGTAATCCTAGGTGCTGTCAAGGGTGAAAGCATCGTTGTAGCCTTCGTCATTTTCCTCCTCGTCCTTATCTTCAGCTGCCTATGGCGACACAATCACAATAATAAAGTCGTCTACTACGTTTGCTACGCGCTCAACTGCATCCATAACATCGCGAATGTTAGGAAAGTGACGTCCTTTTGATGGAGAAAAAAGAAAATTCGCCAGTTTTACTGCTAAAGCCGACTGTACTATATTAGGCATACCAAACTTTGAATGCGTGTTCCGTTCTTCAAAATGTAGCTGCAGATTAGACAGCTTATTTCTTACATGCTCAAGACATGTATGAAACACCATAAAATTCACTACACAAACATATAAAGCAGGCGAACATAAATGAATGAAAAGCGAGTACACATCGCAATTCATCATGAGTCAGCAGATTTGCTCGAATGAATGCGAAATATTTAGTTATGGATTGAACAGTAGGTACTACTCTGATGTGTGTGCGTTTCCTCAGGGTAGAAGGAATAGAAATAATCAAAAGAAAATATTCATCTGTTCAAGAGGTATGGATACGAAATCAAGTACTAATGGGTACTAATGCGTTTCATACAATATTTAGAAATCTTGAAATATACAGGTTTTCTTAGTTGCACTAAACATATTACCAAGCAACCGTGTCTAACAAAGGTACCTAATCCAAAACATTTCCAAATTTTCCTGTTCCGAGGAACTGAAACTTCTTTTTACCAGTTTGCTGCAGGAACCAGGACCTCAAGCAGCAAAAGGAACCCTGTAGAAAAAAAATGCGTAAAGAAATCATCATGAACAAACTCTTGCGGCCCACCTGGAGCAAATGTAGAAATATATTTTCCGAATCCGCCTCTCCCAAGATAAAGATCCTCTTACAAAGGGCACAATATTTTGACTCAGCCTGCGATGTCTTCTATAGTAGGCTTGTTTTCGCAAGGATGCGCTAAAGTCGTATGAGGCTTTAGTGGAAAAGCACGCCGGCGTCTGTGTGATATGAAAGTCTTTGCAGAGATCATAGAGCAAATCTTTCAAAGCCGACTTGACATCTGCACGCTGATTACTGTTGAATAATTTTTGCTGACGCCTTTGCTCCTTCACCTCGTCACAACCAATTTTATCTGAGTTTCAGAAAGAAGAAAAAGGGTAAGATAAAAACTAGGTTATTTAACCTTTAGCTTATCAAGTAGGGCTAAAAAGTATTGCTGACTGTTCCCTACATAAATTATGTGCAGCTGAGGCATCTTTCTAACGTTTGTTTGGTCACTTTTTTTTTAGGTGGACCCAGCACATCAAGAAGTGAGTACATTCTTTGGCGTGGTGCAAATTTAGCTACTATATTTATTGCTTTTTCGCACTCTAGATCATATAATGTTAGGTTACGTGCTCGAGTAAAAATCTCGCAGAGTCCACCTGACGATTAATGCCGACGTTACCGCGATTAGCATTCAAACAGTCTATCTATACACCGTATTATAACGGCGGAAGCACGTAATGCAGTGGGCGGTTATGCAACCGCGCTTCCCTCTTCACGCATATCATTCGCATTTCTTAGGTATGGATGGAGGCTATGAGCGTTCCCATTGGAATTGGGCGGTGGGTTGCACCACCAAGCTCTTATTATACTACGTCAAGTCGTACCTAGGTTAAAAAAAAAACACTATGAACCCCCTAACCAAATTTTCTGACTCCCTATTGCGAACGATTTTTTGTGCGTCTACGTTCTTCCAATTCCGTCTTAGTAATCTCTATTGCAGACATGTTTATTTTTCCGCTGCTCTCAATGAGCCCAAGGGCTTCAAGGAGGCCAGTGAAGCCTAAATCGACCACTGGGCAGATGTCTTCACATTCTAATAAAACATGCTGCATCGTTTCCCTAGCTTTAATGCATCCCCAAGCCCACGCTTCTTCTTTCTTCTTATATCTCGCTTTACAGATGCATGTTCTAACACATCCCGCTCTCGCTTCGAAAGTAATGAGCTTCCCTTTGAGTTATGATCAATTGTTTCCTTCTTGATTTCATTGTTTCCTATTAAGAAGTTACTCATGGCACGTTTCTTTTCCATTTCCGCCACCCACGAGATTTCAGCCTCTCTGACTTTCCGTTTGACGTTAATTGATGCGGTGTTGCCCAGCCTACATGTCGCATACTTGCTGGTGAGTTTCCTAGTTCTATTCCTCCACTGTGAATCAATCTTTTTCCCTGTACGGATACCCCAACACTCTCCCAGTCCATTTACTTTCTTCCATATTCCTGAGTCGTTCTTCTTAATCAATCTTACTGAGAACTTCCCTCACTTCAAAACTAGTCCAGCCAATATCACACTGCGCAGCTTCATTTGTAGTCTTCCCGTGAGAGCCCAATGCGAGGCGTTCCACTGACCTTTGGTTCCTATCGAGTCCTGGTTCTACCCGTGATTTAATGCGAACAACCGCATTTCCAAAAGCAAGTCTTGGAACCATTACACCTTTCCACACACTCCGGAGCTCCTCGTACCTATTGTATCCGGTAGCGCTCTGTGTTTCACTATGGCTGTAAGTATCTTCCCCGTCACTGTTATTGTTTCTTCCTTTGCTTCCATATATCTATTTCCTTCGTTTATCCATATACCAAGGTATTTATATTTTCTGAACAGGTATTTCCTGGCCCTGTATTGCGACTGTCTGTTTACTGTTCTCATTGAATACCGTAACACTTGATTTTCTAACACTAAATTGCAAACCTAAATTCCTGCAATCCTCTCCATGGATATTAGCCAGACGTTGCAAATCATTTTGGTTGTTAGGTAGCAACACAATGTCGTCCGCATAAAATAAACCTGGAAGCTGCTGCTATACTACTGTACCCATCTGTTTGTATGAGTGATTGAAGCCGATATAACTTCCTTCTAGCACTATCTCCGTCCTCGCCATGTGCCTCATAAACAGCAGTGGTGATAAAGGGCACCCTGCCTCAGTATTTTGTTGATATCAACTTTCTCCTCGCTCCTCATCCCATCCCATTCAACGTCAACCGTACTTACTAGGTAAATCTCTCTGAAAAGCTATAGACGATCGTCGCCTAAGGCTTGCCGTTCGAGTAATTCTCACCAATGTTTTAGAAGCAATCAATTCCGCAGAGACTTAAGGTATGACAAGTTTTCGCACATGTTCAACCACGCCCATAGGCTCTCACTTTCCTACCAGAACACAGACAGCAAAACCACTAATAGCTGTTAGTCTTGCGACTTCCAAGCTACTACTTAAAGGCTATAAATACTTTACGTGCCACCCGTGCGCACATGTTCAAGAACGTAGCGCGAAAATACGCTCTCACTATCCTGCGAAACGAATTGTACACGAAACGCACCTGCGCAGACGAAAAAAGAGAGACCAGAAAAAAAGACAGCTACCCAATTATTAGTGAAAGGCTAAAAAACAGCAAGTCGAAAACAGAAGCAAGCTCAAAGCATGCACAGAATCTTAGGATTTCGTCGCCACCACGGAGCCCTAAAAGCACGTCCAGTCGCAAGGAAATTCCCTGTGAACATGATGCGCCATCTAGCGCCGCATGAACGAAGTCGCCTCGTGGCTCGCGTGTGCACATATTGGCACGTGTACTGGGCGATCTTCCGCCGAGCGCTTTTCTCGGACTCGCGAAGGTTAAATATTTTCGCTCGGCACAAGAAGTGTCTGAATATATGTGAACTTTCACGGTTCTTGTCTTTATTTGGGTTCTGGGTCCGCGATGCTTAGCTCCTTGTCAGACTACTTAGTAATAATGAATCTATGCACAAGTGCACAAAGCAAAGTCACACTGACATATTGCGGAAACTCTGACCCATGTCGTTCATTTGAAAGAAAAGAAAGAAACGTACTGCATTTTCATCTCTTACTTTCAAAAATTATTACCGTTCTCTGCCACTCAGCACCGCAAGGCGACGCGACTCCCCAGAGGCTTTACAAGCACGCTGAGCTAACGTGAAGTCTTAGTAAAACAAATAACTCAAGGATATTTTTTTATGCTTTACTCCTATCGGGCATTCTACATTCGGTTTCGCTATCAGGTTGCGAGTTCTTCCATTATGGCTTTACTTCAAAGGACATAAAAAGGAACCCCAGAACCAGCCAATAAACTTAAACAAGACTCAAAAATTAAACCAGTAAATTCATTTACTTTCCTTTTCTGGAATCTGCACTTTGCGCACTCTCGGTCACAAATAATAAGAACTGCAGGCTCGGAAACATGCCGTGGGTCCCTTTACCCTGAATGTCAGAACAGGCCTTTGTGTAAGCGACGTCACCTCCACATGCCCATCAGCTTTTCGAGGATGGCCCGTTGTGTGCGCCTTAGGAGACAGTCCAGCTTCAGCTAACAGACGGGCCGACGAGAACGCTGAAGAGCGGCGTTAGTAGCTTTGCAGCTCGCCAGGAACTCAATCTCGTCCACGTGGCTACAAATACGGTGCCATGGAATCTTTAGCTCTCAGATGGCGGGTTACGGGTTGGTCGGTAAATTGTGTGGAGGCGTTAGAGGTATGTGCATTGTAAGGATATCAAATTCATACACTTGGGCTACATCATATAGTTTGATACAATAATTACGAGGCGGAACTTTGGCGCTAGTGTTTACGGCAGCTGCAATCATGGCGGTTCGCCTGCATAGAAATGATGGTTAATAGATGTATTCGTCTAAACTATCGTTCATCTGGCTTCAAAGGGCTTCGTGATTTCATGAACGTTTCATTTCCAAACATGTCATCTGTATTAAATAGTTAAAAAAACTCGAGCCATTCCACTGGTTGAAGGTGGGCGACTTGCGAATGTGTAGCTCATCACAAATGGTTATCAAAAGGTCCATATATTTATTTACATCATTTCGTACTAATAGTGATAATACCCTGTTTCAATAAAGAAGAAAAATTGCTGTCACAACTGCACCAATGTCTGTCACCACTACAGAAGTACCTAACGTTTCATTAGTTGCGACATACATTTGTCACGGTACGACAGAAATTGTGACGTTACAGCAGGAGCATTCTGTAGCGCTGACAAAGAGTTGGGAAGCCGCAGCAGAAATCTTCTGTCGCGACAACAACAGTTCTGAGCAGCTTTCTATAGTGGCAGCGATTCTGACGTGTTATCAGGAACGCTCTGTCTCGAGGACAGACACTGTCTCAATCGGCGTTAGAAATGTTTCACTTTCTAGCGCAACGACCTTACATCTGCGGCGCGACAGAAGCACTTTCCATAGCGAAGCTTTAAAATTTTTTGTTAGTTTCACATTGGTAGCATACACTGAACTTTTATCTTAGGCAGTATGCAATAGTGTGTTCTCTGAATCCGGCAATGTCAATAGCACCGAGAAGTTGACGTAGCCAATTGTCTTTATGTTGCTGTGAAGACGAGGCACCAGCAATCGCCTTACCAGCTTCCTCAAAGTCGGCCGCTGATCAAAATCATCGCATCTCCGGCAACGGCTGCGTATACATTCTTTTTTTATTTTGTAAGCTGTGAAACACAGCACTGTGGACTTGCACGTACTGTTACGCTGACACATTAGTTAGTTTCCCCCAAAATTATAAGTTTTTGCATAGCGAAAAAGAAGTTTTGCGTTGTTCGACAAAGCTGCGTTAATATGTCACTCGCTCGGGCACAGGCGAGAGAGAGGCGCTACCTACGCCATCTAGAGAAGCTACCTGTTCTGGCACAGGCGCTACCGGAAAAATTGGTACGCTGTCGAAATGAGCACTGATCCACTTTTGCTATGAAGCTACATTGAACTGAACACACAATTGATATGCTTACTCAAAAGTCCTAAGAGCCCCGAGGGACAACTTTCTAAATTAACCGTAAGGAGCCTTACAGCGTTCCTGGTCACCGTTGTCTATTTTAAGTATAATAAGTGATAGAGATATCGTAAAGTGAAATCAATGTTTTAGCGCTTCTCGGAGTACTTGTCGATGGCAACAACCCTCTTGCTCTTCAAGAGAGGCGCGAGTTGTCGTGACGGAGCGAAAGGGCACCTTGGCTCTCAAGGTACAAATTCAAACCAGTGCAGACAGAGATCCTTGCTGTTGTCATAGTCAAAATATACGGGTATAACAACGTTCGGCATGGCGCAGTGGTAAGTCACTTGGTTCAGACGCCTCGGGCCTTAAATTCGAATGCCCGGTTGAGAATTTCTTTTTCTTTCACCTTTGACTTTCTTTGCACTATTTTGCATTGACAAATTTATGTAGCTTGTAGTTCTCTGATGACTTTCTAATAAAATATTAATGAAGAACTTCATACGTCAAACAGCATCACGGTGGACAACAGAACTGTCCAAAACACGAACGACGGAAATTATCCTTTGTGTATTGAACTGGGTAGTTTTTTTTATAACTGATATATGTACAGATTGGTTTAGTTAAAACCTGTGACACATTCTTGGCCAAAGCTAAATCTATACGTGGCCGTTGTTAGCAGTTGAGTACAATTTCAGTGAAACGTTTCTTGTCTGCATTCGAAATCTCCACATTGAAGTCCTCAACGATAATCACAGAGCTGTGTCGGCAACGCTAACCCATGCATAGAGCATGGTCTCAAACTTCCGATATTACACTTTAGTGAGCCTGGAGACGTATCCGTAGTGATAATCACAATTCCGTCTATCGTTTGTGTGGCATGGATATTGCCACAGTCGACGGCATTGTCATCTTGTGAAGGGTGCACGGACGTAGACACATGTCCTCTGCGGTTACGGCAACGCCTCCTGCTCGTGAGTCCATGGGCTCTGCACGAGCGATTCGAATATATACATCGACTTAAAACAAGTCATTGAGATTTATTTATTTTCTCTACTGTTTAATATGTTTACTATTAGTAGTGTTAATAGTCATGGAGTATTTGAGACCTGCATCAACTATGCCGCGGGTCGGTCCAGTATTGCATTATCTCCGTGATGGAGCCACGCTCTCCCTTTATTTAATGCAGACTCACAAACACGAAAAGTGCCTACAACCTTACCAAGGCACACAAGGCATATTGATTTATTTACTGCACTTATTGTTAATATTGTTTTGATTATTCGGGCGTAGTGCTTCAAGCCTGGATGACGCACAAACACCCTATAACATATGAAATTCTAACCATATACAGCTTCGTAGAAAAATAAATCATTATAAAAGTGTCCGCCGGCAGGATTCAAACATAGTACTTCTACAACGGAAGCTCGATATTGAAACCATTGTGCCATGGACGCGTGCTGTTTCAAACGGCATAGAACGCCTTAGTATATTTCTTTTCGGAAAACCATTGCGTTGAGACGCGTGTTTGGCCACCTTCACTGGCTGAACTACACTAATTAGAAGTTGGTGTGAGTACTCGCAGAGTCTTCTTCACTTAGTAATGTGTGGATTCCTCGGAAACGTAGAACACAAAAAGCAGATAAAACCTAATAAACAAATGCATAAGAACGTCTGAATACAGAAGCATGGAGATCAGGCAAATTAATGCACTACAGTTCATTCGCATGGTGGTTGAACGATTGCAGCGCTATTATTTCCCTTAAAAATCATTGTAGGAAACTGTATATGGATAACTGCCCTTAGTCCGTCTACCTGATGTTGCCTGTTGGCGACCTGTGTTCCCAGCCGACAGCGTACCCACTCTCAGGGACCGCACATATGTGAAAATGCCTCTGAAGAGTACGCGTCATGCTTGTCGAGCCTTAAAACATAAAAGCACTATTTAAGATATCACTGCCTTTCTTCGTCATTTTATGGATGAGTTGCATGCATACAAACCACACATGCATACATACATACATACGTACATACATACATACATAGATACATACATACATATATATATACATACATACATACATACATACATACATACATACATACATACATACATACATACATACATACATACATACATACATACATACATACATACATACATACATACATACATACATACGTACATACATACATACATACATACATACATACATACATACAGAGACGACTGTGGTGTTGTGCTGCTAAGCACGAGGTCGCGGTATCGAATTCCGGCCATGCTGGCTGCGTTTCGGAGGGGGCGAATTGCAGAACCGCCCGTGGGCCGTGCACTGGGGCCACGTTAGAGATACCGTGGTGGTAAAAATCTCTCCATAGCCACCCACTATACGGTGGGCTTCGTAAAGAAATCGTGGTTTCGGCACACAAAACCCAGTAATTCAATTCAACGTGTATAGAATGACACTTGTGATTGTAGGGGTGGATGGCTGTGCATACAGCCACCGACAACCCGAACGCAGTGCGCTCATGCAGTCTAGTTCACGGTGTATACAACCCTTGAACTGTCTATTGTTGTTGCTGTCATTGAGTATTATTTATTTAAAGAAGACCCAAGTAACACCAGAATTCATTATCCCGGCAGGGCTGTCGTAAAGGTAGATTCATGAAAACGCGAGAATAACCCAACAAAGTTGCTAAAATAAACAATAGTACGTAAACTAAAATGAAATAGAACAAACGGAAAACTGAAAGAAGGCCTATATGCAAGACACTCGCGTAACATTAAATCCCTATCAAAATACAATCTATTTCAATGCGCTTTCAAAGTTTCTATAAGGTGCTTTGGCGTTTAACGGGGATACTATTCCATAGTTCAACCATTAGTGAAAAACGCAATACCTTAGTTCTTCGCCGCGCGACTTTCAGCGGAAGTGTGGCAGTGTGCATTCCCATGAAAAGGACAGCGTGCAACTTTAACTAGTCTGTCAGCGAACTGCTTGCATTTGTAGGTTAATCACCAAGTATAATAAGGGGAACATATTTGCTCTAGGTAATTGAAATTCTTGTTTGAAATCCCACTAATATTTCCCTAACCTACATTTTCGTTTCAGAAAAAGACCACTTCGGTAAGCAGATTCTCTGACAACGTGCACTTATCGCACCTTCACGCGTGATATATTTTTTTTCCTTTGTACGCCAAACACGGCTCAGGTAAGCTGCAGAGAAACCATAGATACGGAAAGATATCCTCAAGGTAGGTCATTCGTGACAAAAGTCTCAACAAGCTTTTACAAGTAACCAAAGATAAAGGATTTCAGTGAAGATATCACGCCGCATTATATCTGTGTCTAAAACGGATGCAGTTTTTTTTGTCAAGTTTGATCAACACCCTCCATAATATCGCTTGATTACCTTCCGGTGCTTCTAGGATGCATCGAAAGCTTCTAAACTGAGTACATTTAGAAATTGCTTGCTATCATGTAGAAGAGGTGTGGAATGAAGCTTCATTGAGGACTGATTTTCTTGCTTTATTGCACATTGATTGAAAGTAGGAGTCAATTAGGATGTAAACAATTATATGAACAAATTCAGAAATGGTTTGCGACCATGAACGAGAGGAGACTTGTTATATGTAGCCTAAGTATACGTAGTAAATTTCTAAGCCCACTGCGCCTATTTAAAGAGCAGTCTGTGTTTTAGGGATACGACCGAAACTATTGTCGCCGGATGTGGTAATTAAAAACAACGAAGGATAATTTTTACATATTAGCAAGTACACTAGCACATGACTACAAGAACGTCTTCCTGCGAAATACATATTAAGTACATTCCTAAGAATGAATGGAAATTAATTTATGAATTGGTAAGAAGTCCGTAGTAAAATATTTATAGCAGTGATACAGGTAGCTGAACTTATAAGGAAGGATGTTCATTTCTTCAGCACACTGCAAGGGATGTTACCATAACTACCTGCGCTTGAAACATCCTGGTGTGGTAACTGTAACGTTTAGAGCAATAAGGAAAAGTCGAAGCCTGCGTGATGATCTGTACCATTGAAGTTTGCGGCTTGAAAATTAAAATTTGTGGAATATTTTCGCCCTAGTGTTTATGTACACGCTTAACGATACATTCCTAAAAGTATGTCGACATATTATGTGCCTAAGATTTCTATGAGAATTCCAAAAGTTTTTACTGAGGAAGCATCGCTAAACAGTCAACGTATTTAAGGACACACTTGCATGGGGGGGGGGGGGGGGGGCGGGTCGTTATTCCGGTACTTGATATACTAGGGTGAACGCTTGAACAAGAACTTTAAATTTTATGTTTGCGTTCATTTTCTAATTTATTTGACGCCATATTATGTCTAGAAAAGGTCGGCTTCTGGTCCGCCTCAAATCTTCTCTTCCACTATAATATCTACATGTGCATGTAGAATGTTTTGTGATGATTTGTTCAATGCCACAGGAGAGTGATAAAAAGGCGTTCAGTAACTGAAGTGAACAAAAAAAGAAGCGTCGCACTAGCGCGCTATTTTAAAATGACCACTTCTACTTTTATCCTCAAACAGATAAAACATAATACTGCGCCGTCTTCATACTATGCTAAATGATTATTTTTCAGATTACAGCCATGGATGCGGCGGGACCTTTCCCTGTAAGGAGTAGGATTATTTTTTTCTATCCTACTGTTATACATGGGTAAAAATCTATTCAAAATAATGTAGGCATGCCAGCTCTACGCGAAAGCGAATTGTGCCATTGCTTTCAACATACCTTACATTAATCTTATCTAGTATGGCACACATGAATAATACCATGTGATCAGTTGTAATGTTTCCTGTGCTTGTAGAAATCGCATTTTGCGAATAACAAAAGCTTAGTTCTTGAGGTGGAGTATTCAAAACGGCGGATGTTACTTGAACGCAAAATAGAAACAGGTATTCAAATCAGAAAAAGAACCCGAGGGTACCCGAGTACATTATATGAGTTGTCCAAAACAGCAATGTCTATGTCAACGCGGCTGTGCCGTCCTTCGTAACATAGCGATACGTGCTGCCCGAGCCAGCAAGAAAGAAATGCCACTGGTGACGTCAGCGCATGCCGCCGTCCTCCTGCTCGACGACAGACCGATTAAGCAGTAGACGCCACCAAGGCCGGCCATCCGGCGGGCGCAGCAGCGAAGCCCAGTGGGGGTGAGACAGAGATACGGATCGGGCGAGTACTTCCGTGAGCACGAATGACGCGCAGTCGCGATGATGCCCTCTCCCTTCACGTAACACCTGGCGAGCTAATGCTGCAGTAGGTGCTCCGTTTCGCCTGGTATGCTTCGTCGAGCCGCGCTGGTTACATGGCGCAACCAATGGGAACTACACAGAGGCACGCTCATCACCTGGCTCGCTGCCAATGGGACTTTAGGCGCCGTTTTCCAGCAGCAGACTGAAGACGTGGACTTTTTCACTCAATTGGCCATTTAACGCTGTAGCGTAAAATATTCCCTAATGATATTCTTATTCAATTCATTTACGGCATATGTTGCAATAATACAAATTGTTGTGTATCTATATTGTATCGCGTATCCACATGGCGTATCTACATGGAATGATTGCCAAGAGTTCCACAAGTTTGGAGACTTACTCCATTAAACTCACCCTAAATATACCTTGTGTGTCCACTTCCTAGTTTAAGAAAACGTTTTTTGTTAGTATTGAAGCAAGAAGGGTAACTGGAACACCCAAAAATTTCATCCAAAATATGGAAAATTATTTTTAGAAATATGGTTTTTAGAAAATTCTTGCAAGGGCATACGCTTTGGAATTTCATTTGCTAATATTCCAAAATTTCAACTTGTGCTTAGATAAATATTTAAGGAATTCATCAATAATATTGCGTGCATTTTTGAATGCATTCATATTTCTCTCGCTAGCAGTGTGCACATCATTCGAATTTCCAGCTCAACAACAAGAGTTATGCAATCTGCCACAGGCAATTGTGTTCATTTCCCGAATACTTAAATATTCTCATCCCGCATATGCGATTCATGAGTATGTTAAAGAAACAAACGCAAGAGAAATACTTAATTACAGCATTCATTATAGGTGTTTTCTATGCTTATAGCAGTCCCGCGAGTTATTTTTATATCCTTATATTGTTTACATCCAGAGATTGCAAGTAGTCCTCTTACCTGCAAATGGTTGGTCAAAGAAAACTGAAGACAGAATTAGGCGTCTAAATGGTGCTTTTCCCTGGTATTTCAAATTTCGGAACACGAGTCAAATATTCTTAGCTTTCCAGCAGGGAAGTTATTTATTTATAAGCACCTAAAATCAATTACCTCTATAAATTCACATAGCTATATAATAGGTACATTCCTATTTGTCTGTTTGTGTATTTCCATCTACTATGTTTCTCGAGAAAACTTAATGGTTATAATTCCACGAAGCCGCTGAAAAAGTATAATACAAAACATGCTTTTTGTCCGTCCGTTTGTATTCGAAAGCACTACAAGAACAATCCATATTGGATTGGCTGCTGTCCACTTATTCCTGCCATGACAGTGCAGTGTAGGTGATCAGCACTAGTGACAAACATAGGTCTTCCCTTGAACACAAGTCATGTATATTGAAAGTGTTCTCTGCTGAGCTTCAGGAAAAATCTGCGTAGAGTAGGTACGTCATAAAATCACAATCACGCAAATTTCGACGCATTCCGAGTGCAGGTGCTACGCCCCTGAAAATAATGTCACTGATCTATCTATCTATCTATCTATCTATCTATCTATCTATCTATCTATCTATCTATCTATCTATCTATCTATCTATCTATCTATCTATCTATCTATCTATCTATCTATCTATCTATCTATCTATCTATCTATCTATCTATCTATCTATCTATCTATCTATCTATCTATCTATCTATCTATCTATCTATCTATCTATCTATCTATCTATCTATCTATCTATCTATCTATCTATCTATCTATCTATCTATCTATCTATCTATCTATCTATCTATCTATCTATCTATCTATCTATCTATCTATCTATCTATCTATCTATCTATCTATCTATCTATCTATCTATCTATCTATCTATCTATCTATCTATCTATCTATCTATCTATCTATCTATCTATCTATCTATCTATCTTGTTACGCCGACCCAGTGGCCCCCAATTTCTACCAGCTTTTGACACTAGGGATGTGTACGTGATTGTGATGTTTGGACGAGCTCATTTCAACTAATTATTCGCTGCTGATGCACAGCATAAGCGCATGAAGTGAATAAGTCGTTCGTTACCCTAGTGCAAGGCACGCACTAAAGAACAAAACTCAAACCCTATGAACTATTCCCCGCCGTGGTTGCTCAGTGGCTATGGTGTTGGGCTGCTGAGCACGAGGTGGCGGGATCGAATCCTGGCCAGGGCGGCCGCATTTCGATGGCGGCGAAATGCGAAAACATCCGTGGTACTTAATTTTAGGTGCCCGTTAAAGAACCCCAGGCGGTCGAAATTTACGGAGTCCTCCACTGCGGCGCGCCTCAAAATCAGAAAGTAGTTTTGGCACGTAAAACCCATAATTTATTTATTTTATTTGACTTTCCTCATGCCATTGTAGTCTCCTTGTACACGCCGTCGCAACTGCTGAAGTTACCCTACAGATTACGCCACTATGACATGTACTCGTGAATATTATGCCACCATGGTCATTGCCTCGTCAACGTTTGAGATTTGTCATCCAACTGCCGTGGATCGCCCATCGCCATGGAATCGTGATTACACAGATGTCACGCATTCTTTGCCACGCAATGGTTATGATTACTTCTTAGCCATTCTATGACTGTCACTCCAGCTTTGCCATCAGGCTCTCGTCATGCCATCATACTCACGCAATCGCCCTCATACAGTCTTCGAGATATCGTATTCGTCATGCCATCGTCGTGCTGTGATGCACTCGTCGTCACCTCCAAGTCCGCATACCGTTTTCACGCCATCTTTCTCGCTGCGCCGCCGTCCGGAAGTCTTTTGACTTACCGTCGTACTGGCGCCGTCGCTGTCGTGCGGTCATCGTCATTATATTTTCGGCATTGCACTGTCACCATGCTGTCATCACCATGCCTTCGTATTCACCACGTAGAAAGATGAATAGGAGTGCCCACTGGCCTCGTACGGCATTCGAGCTTGAGTCCCGGGCAGCCAGCTACTTTGTGGAGCAAATCGTAGATGGCCCACGAGGTTATTATTAACAAACAAAGATGCGTCGCCAGCATGTTCGCAAGCAGGGCTAAGGCTGTAGGAAGGCATAATGGGCTTTCCGTTTGCTTGTTGGCTTGTTTTGGAGACATGCGCGCATAGGGGGGGGGGGGGGGGGGGGGGCGATTCTGCCTGCGTGACACTGTATGCGTGAGCGTGCTGGCGATTACCGATGGTCTTTGCTGAACTTTACTCAATCATTTGCTGTGTTTGAATTCATAAAGTTTATTTATTTTTTTATGTTCCCAAACAACTTTTAGAGGACCCTAGGTCCATTGTGTAAGACGGGAAAGCAAAATTAACAATAACAATATACAAAAATTAGAATGAATATGTTAATACACATACAAAAAATACAGTGTTGAAATTACACAATGCAAAAACTGAATGCTTTTCAACGCGAGAGGCCACTGGTCAAAAATATTTCACTAAGTACAACATAATCCATACAATTATAGAGCAAGCGGAACTGTTTTGGTTATAGCAAAACAGTATTTAAGGGGTAGTAACGCATTAATAGCGGTAAAGGCGAAATATCTGACATGTTAGGTGATGTAGAGTGGGAAACATGCGTTGTTAGAAGACGCCGGAAATTTTTTGTCACTCTTATAAGTGATAATGAGCGATTACTATTATAAGTACCAGCCCCACCCTCGCGAGGTTGTGTCGGTTAAAATATATGAATTTGTAGTTTGGTGTTACTTTACTAATGCACATTCGTTAATAAAAGAAACTGAAACGATATCTGTAAGTTGTGTTACGTCTGGGCAAATGTAATACATATCTGAGTGAAAATCACATGTGTAACTTTGCATATTCGAGTGAGATTGTGACATTTCTGATTTCAAGAAGATCAGTTCATAGCATCTTGTGTCATGTGTCGTTGCATGCTTCAGCCGGCATTCCATCATGCTAACATCAACAACTACAATGATAGCTTTCAGATGTTTTTACGCCACACTTCACCAGACAACTCATTGACTGAGGGTAGCAGCACTCTAAAATGGTTAGGTCATAGCCCAAGCCCTTGGGGAACATGATCCAACTTTTTTTTCACGATGTAACTCAGAATAAAACAATTGCATGTTTAGTCATGTGGCGATCGGGAATTAGAAGCAGGATGGCATGCGTGGCGCGTACGCACAAGACGTTTCATGCTGTTTTAATGTGAAGGCTTCATATGGTCCATGAAGCAGAAATTCCAGCGGCATACCCAGAGATGATGCAAGATTCACGAGGTCGCACCCATTCAAGGGGAGGCAGATGCCACGTGTGCACTGGGTTCCTTCAAGCAATACCAGATGGCGCTCCCTTCAGCGCATCAGCGGAAGCGGCGGCGCCAGCCTGTGCACCAGACCTGCAGGGGGAAAAGTAACAAAATAACCAGAAAGCAACCAACGTTTCTAGGCAAGGACGCATGCTGCATAAGCTGCAGTTACCGTGAAACAGCAACTGCGTGACCGGTCTACATGTGGTGCCGTGCGTCGTGGAGCTGCCAGTCGGTCCGGTGATTTTGGCGAGTTCTGTCGTTCGCTCCAATTGACGAACCTTCGACTTTTCACACAGAAGCTGCGCCGGGCACCTTTGGACGTGCACTAAAGAAATGTAACCCAGTTGCTACAACTAAAACAGTTTACCACCGACAGATTGACAAAAAAAAACGGCTGCGCCTTGCGATGGCTGGCCCTCGGAGAGCGCGCGCGCATGCATGAACTTCGTTGTTCTCGCCTTAAGGGTCCCGTGTCATCACGTGCAAACTTATTTTGTGTCATTGCTCCCCTCTCACAAGCGACCGGCCCGGTTGCTTCAAGGGCAGCGGGCGCGCACTATGGGCAAGAGTGCCAACATGAAAAGACAAAAAGCTTCATACGTACAACGTGGACGACTTCAGCAAGGGGACGGCGTCGGTTCGAACCAGGATCAGAGCTTTGAGGCACCACCTCGTAGTTCACATCACTGAGGCGGCGGACAACTTCATGGGGCCGAAATAGCGGCCCAACAATTTCTCTGAGAGCCCACGGTGTCGGATAGGTGTACACACCCACATGCGGTCGCCTGGTAAGTACTGGACATTCCGTCGTGTCCGGTTGTAACGGTAGGCGTCGGTATTCTGCTGGGTGCGGATGCGATTCCGAGCAAGCTGGCCAGCTTCCTCGGCTTTCTCGACGAAATCTTCAGTGGTGTTATTCCTTGTGGCTTCCTGGTGTACCGGGAGCATGGCGTCTAAGGGGGTTGTAACGCAACGTCCGTAAACAAGCTGGAATGGTGTAAACTCGGTGGTCTGCGGCACGGCGGTATTGTAAGCAAACGTGACGTATGGCAAAATTTTATCCCATGTTTTGTCTTCCACATCAATGTACATGGAGAGCATGTCGGCTAATGTTCTGTTTAGGCGCTCTGTTAAGCCGTTAGTTTGGGGATGATAGGCTGTGGTCTTTCGGTGGTCGGTGTGCGTCAGTGTGACGAGTTGTTGCAATAACTCCGCTGTAAACGCTGCACCGCGGTCAGTAATGAGTACAGCGGGTGCACAGTGACGAAGCACGATGCTGTGGGCGAAGAAGCTGGCGATTTCAGCAGCAGTTCCCCGTGGTACAGCTTTCGTCTCCGCATAGCCAGTTAAATAGTCAGTTGCCACGATTATCCAATTATTTTGCAAGGATGACGTGGGGAACGGCCCAAGAAGGTCCATTCCCACTTTCTGGAACGGCGCCAACGTCGTTACCGAGGGTAACGCTACCGCGGGGTACGGTCGATGTTAAGATCTCCGGAGCATACCCCGCTCCTCCACCAGAAATGTCACCCAGCTACTACAACTAAAACAGTTTACCACCGACAGATTGGCAAAAAAAAAAGTCTGCCTCTTGTGATGGCAGGTCCTCGGAGAGCGTGCGCGCAACCACGAACTTCGTCGTTCTCGCCTTAAGGGTCCCGTGTCATCACGTGCAAACTTATTTTGCGTCCTTATATGAAGGAGGCTCAGACAACATTCGAGAGACATGCAATGCTTTAGCATTGATCCACGTAGACATACCTAAGCCCCTTTGACATTTCTACTTGTATTAAGTTAGCGCCCGTAAGCACAATCAGAAGCCAATGAGCCGATACTGATAAGCTCAAAGAGTGCGCTCTTATCGTATTTATCTTTGTTAATGTAGCAGCGTTGGATAACTGAGGTGTCTAAATAATTTCCACGCTTGAAAATCGTTTGATCTTAGTTGTTCTCGCTGAAATCGGAAACATAAAAAAAAAGAAATGTGCCGCAGTGGCAGTGAACACCGACAGCGCACCATAGGCCGCCTCAACAATTGAGAGTTGTTAACGTTCCTGACGCGTATCGTTTCTCGACATTACCGCCGCACGCCACAAATATTTGGCACCAATATCTACGCAAGGAATATAAAGGCCGAGTACCTTGGAAAGCCACGAAGAGCAAACGAGGACATTGGAGGGAGAGAGATCGGTGAAAGATTTGGCGTCGGTTATCGCCTGACATTAGTTGTATGCGCCCATTGAATAGCATGGTGGGCGAGCTGGCGTTGGTGCGTATTTCAATCTGCGGTCTTCGCAGAGCAGTCATCAAAACTTTGTCAACATGCCGTTATCGTCAAGTGGTTTACAGGCATTCTTATGTGAGAAACGTCGTTTCATTGACCTTGTACTGTCTTATTATTATCGCTTTCATCGTTCCACAGGGGCATATTCTTTTCCTTCAGTCTAGCGTAATCATACTGTCACCATTCAATGGTGATTATGAGGCAATTTTCCTATTATCGTCGTCAGTGCGTCGTCATCAGGCATATGCTGTCATGCATCTACTGACGCTCCGTTGTCGTCATGCCAGCGTTGCGTCTAGTGTAGAACGACAGGTATCAGACAATCACTGTCATATCGCCGTCATGATGGCATCGTTGTAGTTTTATCGCCGTTTCTTCAGCTTCATTACTTCACCTACAAGGCATCGTTGGCACTCCGTCGTCGCCATACAGTCTTTTTGATAAAGTATTTGCTATGCCATTGTCGTTTTACACCGAGCGTCATCGTATTTTCCTGATACTTTTGTCATGCCACTGTCGTCATTGTGTCGTCGTCATACCTCGTGCCGTCCTTATCGCGATGTCTTCTAAATACTATCGTCATCACTTCAGAATTGTTACCTCACTGTCATCATTCCATCGTCGTCATGCCACCTCTCCCATGTTACTCTCGCCATACTGACATTGCCAGTCCATCCAATTTGTTCCTTATTTGCAATTACATGCATGTCCCTTTGACGTCGTGATACAGTTGTGGTTATGCGGTACTGGTCGTGGTCGACCTTGGTCGGTGAGTGCCATACAAATAGGCCGTTGTAGGAGACAGCGTATGTCACATATAAGAGAAGCAACGAAAGGCACGCGACACCGAGGGATAATAAACAAACGTGGCTGCAACAGTATGGTGTGTTGCTGGATTGCTTAAATGCTGCGCGCATTACAATCGATAGCAGTGATGAGATGGTTACGGTAGTAATTTTTTAAATCTACCATTGCAGCAGCTACCTATTGCGGCATGTTGTCATCGTGGAGGCTTTTACACTGTGACCTTCTCAGCTTCTATGCAAGAATTCAACCCTTTAAAACCAAAAATTGTTATTTCAGTTTCCAAGGCCTACCCAAAATGCTAGATGGTGAGAGGGAAAAACATTGTTTCAAGGAATTCCCGTGCATTGGAAAATGTGCAAGCAAGGGGATAAGACGAGCACCGAAGAAGACACTTATGCGTTGATTGTTCCGTCTCCGTTTCTCTCCGTATACATTGCATGAAAGCGTTTTCTCTATTGTTTTAACTAGTCTTCTCCCCGGCGCATTATTATCTGACCACACTCACCACACTGCCGACTAGAAGCAATTGACGCTAAGGGGGACAGTGCACGGGCTGCTGCTCTCGTGTACCCGGGGGCACATGTCTCAGTAATGCATTCAGAGCCTCATCATACGACGTCATCAGGCGATGGCTTACGGGGATTGTCGTGGAAGGTAGCCTAAATAGTGCCTCCTCATCGGTGCTCTTGGCAGCTACAGTTGACGGCAACCTAAACAATGCATATATTTTATGGACGCTGTCTGCCTCGAACACAATTTGCATAGATTTGCCAGACAGTTTGGTTCTCTTGTTTGCCTGCTGTCATGCGGCCCGGCAAGTGCAGTCCTTGGAGGTTTCCTACTTGCTAGTACCTTCGCCGTCTTCAGCACCGCGCCCGCCAGTGCAAGGCCCAATACCAGTGGTAGGAAAATCCACTGCGAGATCACTAATTGTGGCCTGTGATCTCGCTATACAACCTGGCCGTCTTTTCATCGTCATGGATCGCATATATGGCCTGCGCTTCCTTGTAGACAAGGGTGTTGAGGTCAGCGCACTGCTGTCCCCCAAGAGTGAAAGCGCTTCTAAGCCTTCTGGTTCTATGCTTCGCGCGGAGACGTCTGCCTCCATCGCCACGTATAGTCTACGCTCCACCACTCGTGACCTTGACATGCGGCGTACGTCCCGGTGGGTGTTCGTCGTTGCCGATGTCAATCAGCCTATCCTCGTCTCCGACTTCCTGACCAATTTCGACCTCCACCTAAGCATGCGCCGTCGTCACCTGATTGGCAGCAAGACGTGACACTTCATCTGTGGAGTTCCGTCAACTGTTCCTCCAACTGGTACCCTCACGCTGATTCTACCATACCCAAACGCTCACATCCTAGAAGACTTTCCTGAGGTGAGGGGGCCCTGAAATTTCAATCATTCACGCAGATACAACATATCCCACAACATTGTCATTCGTGGTCCATCTGTCGCAGCTCGTCCGCACCACCTCTTCGGTGAGCGTGTGGCCAGTGCTCAGCGGGAACCCGACCACCTCAGCCAGCTGGGTATTATTCGTTCTTCCTCCCCCCTTCATTTGGTACCCAAAATAGCTTGGAGACTGGTGTCCGCGCGTTGACTACCGGGCTCTCAACTCTAACAGGGTCCGCGATAGCTATCCCCTTCCTCACATTCAAGATTTCACAGGCCACTTAGAAGGGTACACAAATTTTTGTAAAGTTGACCTTGTGAACGGCTCTTACGAAATCGTCGTTGAGGCTGCCGATATCCCGAAGGCAGCCATTACTACACCCCGCGGACTGTTTGCGTATGTGCGCATGCCCTTTGGGCCACACAACGCAGCTAAACATTGCAAAGATTTATTCCTGACGTATTGTGCGGACTACCGGCTGTATTTATCTGCATGAATAACCTCCTGGTCGTGAGTTCTAATCCATAGAATCATGCGTGTCACCTCGGGGAACTCTTTCAGTGCTTATAGTAAGTTAACACGGTTGTCTACCTCCAGAAATGCGTCTTTGAGTCCTTCAAGCTCGAGTTCCTGTGTCACTACATCCCGGCGCTTGGAACTATTCCTTGGCCCTCCCACCCAGATCCACACCACGAAATATTTGATAGCATCCACTACCATACGCCATCTGCGTGAGTTCCTGGACCTAGTGAATGTCTCGTATTGCTTTATTCCGCACTGCGCAAAGCTTCTCCAAGAATTGACTAACATTCTTCATATTACCATAGTGTAAAAATAATTAAGAAATTAAATTATGGGGTTTTACGTGCCAAAACCAATTTCTGATTATGAGGCACGCCGTAGTGGAGGACTCCGGAAATTTCGACAACCCGGGGTTCTTTAACGTGCACCTAAATCTAAGTACACGGGTGTTTTCGCATTTCGCCCCCATCGAAATGCGGCTGCCGTGGCCGGGATACGATCCCGCGACCTCGTGCTGAGCAGCCCAACACCATAGCCACTGAGCAACCACGGCGGGTTGTAAAATAATGTTTGCACCCTTAAGGCTGTTTCCTTGAGCACTGGTAACACCCTTACTCTTAGGGCAATACAGCAGTTATAGGAGGACGACAACGGAGCTCTATCTAGACGTGCGATGACAAAATATGTAGTCGCAAGGTATGTTCTCATTCTGACAGTGCTGGGCGCAATGAAGTATGCGACAGGAGAACTTGAAAGGGACAGATGTAAAACGCTCCTGTCGAATATTTCCTGTTCACAATGCTGTCGAGTGCTTCAATAATTTCAACTACGTCTTCTGTGATCTCGCGTCTACTTAAACTCCGTTGGCGCCCTGCATAAGTTTTTCTAAGGCCCTAACGGTAAGGGTATTACTCGTGCGACAACAAAGCACCCTAACGAGCGTTAACATTTTTACAGCGCAAGGGTTCCTTATGGGCTATTTCCGTGTCTCCCTAAGCTCAAGCTGCTTTCTAGGCTGGTAAATAAGTCGTCGCCGATTCTATGTTTCTCATCCACCCCAGAATTAGGAACGTCTAGTTCGGGCACATACGGTAGACTGTGAGCTGCAAGCGCTGCCGGTCCAACAACTCTACAACTGGTTCCTCACCCCTTTTTGCCTGGCTCTGACCGGTGGGACATGTTTGCGGCTACACCTCGCCCCTTCATTCCGGCTACCTTCTCTCTTGCAATGTTCCAATTATTTCGCGACAGCTGTCATCCCAGCATCAAAGCCACGCAGTGCCTCGTTACACAGCGCTACATCTCATCATCACCATCATCATCATCATCATCATCATCATCATCGTCATCACCATCGTCATCATCCTGGTTACGCCCACTGTAGGGCAAAGGCCTCTCCAATACTTCTCCAACTACCCCAGTCATGTACTAATTGTGGCCATGTTGTCCCTGCAACCTTCTTAATCTCATCCGCCCACCTAGCTTTCTGCCGCCCTCTCCTACGCTTTACTACCCCGGTCATGTACTAATTGTGGCCATGTTGTCTCTGTAATCTTATCAATCTCATCCGCCCACCTAGCTTTCTGCCGACCTCTCCTACGCTTTCCTTCCCTTGGAATCCATTCCGTAACTCTTAATGACCATCGGTTATCTTCCCTCCTCATTACGTGTCCTGCCCATGCCCATTTCCTTTTCTTGATTTCAACTAACATATCATTAACTTGCGTTTGTTCCCTCACCAAGTCTGCTCTTTTCTTGTCCCTTAACGCTACACCAAACATTCTTCTTTCCATAGCTCGTTGTGTCGTCCTCAGTTTAAGTAGAACCCTTTTCGTAAGCCCTCAGGTTTCTGCCCCGTAGGTGAGTACTGGTAAGACACAGCTATTATACACTTTTCTCTTGAGGGATAATGGTAACCTGCTGTTCATGATCTGAGAATGCCTGCCAAACGCACCCCAGCCCATTCTTATTCTTCTGTATATTTCCGTCTGATGATCCGGATCCGCCGTCACTACCTGCCCTAAGTAGATGTATTCCCTTACCACTTCCAGTGCCTCGCTACTTATTGTAAATTGCTGTTCTCTTCCGAGATTGTTAAACATTACTTTAGTTTTCTGCAGATTAATTTTTAGACCCACTGTTCTGCTTTGCTTCTCCAGGTCAGTGAGCATGCATTGCAATTGGTCCCTGGAGTTACTAAGCAAGGCAATATCATCAGCGAATTGCAAGTTACTAAGGTATTTTCCGTTAATTCTTATCCTCAATTCTTCCCACTCCAGGTCTCTGAATCGCTCCTGTAAACACGCTGTGCATAGCATTGGAGAGATCGTATCTCCGTGTCTGACGCCTTTCTTTATTGCAATTTTGTTGCTTTCTTTATGGAGGATTACGGTGGCTGTGGAGCAGCTATAGATATCTTTCCGTATTTTTACTTATGACTCGTCTAACCCCTGATTCCCTAATGCCTCCATGACTGCTGAGGTTTCGACTGAATCAAACGCTTTCTCGTAATCAATGAAAGCTCTATATAAGGGTTGTTTATATTCCGCACGTTTCTCTATGACCTGATTGATAGTGTGAACATGGTCTATTGTTGAGTAGCCTTTACGGAATCCTGCCTGGTCCTTTGGTTGACAGAAGTCTAAGGTGTTCCTGATTCTATTTCCGTTTACCTTAGTAAATACTTTGTAGGCAACGGACAGGAAGCTGGTCGGTCTATAATTTTTTCAGGTCTTCGGCGTCCCCTTTCTTATAGATTAGGATTATGTTAGCGTGCTTTCAAGATTGCGGTATGCTCGAGATCATTAGGCACTGTGTATACAGGGTCACCAGTTTTTCTAGAACAATCTGCCCACCATCCTTCAACAAATCTGCTGTTACCTGATTCTTCTCAGCTGCCTTCCCCATTTGCATAGCTCCCAAGGCGTGATTTACTTCTTCCAGCGTTACTTGTGGTATTTCAAATTCCTCTAGACTATTCTCTCTCACAGTATCTTCATGGCTGCCACTGGTACTGTATAAATCTCTATTGAACTCCTCATCCACTTGAACCACCTCATCCATATCAGTAATCATATTGCCGGCGTTGTCCCTTAATGCATACATCTGAGTCTTCTCTATTCCTATCTTCTTCTTCACTGCTTTTAGGCTACCTCGGTTCCTGAGAGCGTGTTCAATTCTATCCATATTATAGTCCCTTATGTCAGCTCTCTTACACTTGTTGATTATCTTAGAAAATTCTGCCAGTTCTATTCTAGCTGCAGGGTTAGAGGCTTTCATACATTGGCGTTTCTTGATCAGATCTTTAGTCTCCGGCGATAGCTTACTGGTATATTGTCTAACGGAGTTACCACCGACTTCGCTTGCACACTTCTTAATGATGCCCTTAATATTGTCGTTCATTGCTTCAACACTAAGGTCCTCCTCCTGAGTTAAAGCAGAATGCCTGTTCTGTGGCTTGATCTGGAATTCGTCTAGTTTCCCTCTTACCGCTAACTCACCGATTCACTTCTTATGTACCAGTTTCTTCCGTTCCCTCCTCAAGTCTAGGCTAATTGGAGTTCTTACCATCCTATGGTCACTGCAGCGCACCTTGCCGAGAGCGTCCACATCTTCTATGAGGCCAGGGTTAGCTAAGAGTACGAAGCCTATTTCATTCCTAATCTCGCCAGTCGGGCTCCTCCACGTCCACTTTTGGCTATCCCGCTTGCGGAAGAAGGTATTCATTATCCGCATATTATTCTGTTCTGCAAACTCTACTAATAGTTCTCCCCTGCTATTCCTACAGCCTATGCCATATGTCCCACTGATTTGTCTCCAGCTTGCTTCTTGCCTACCTTGGCATTGAAGTCGCCCATCAGTATAGTGTATTCCGTTTTGACTATACTCATCGCCGATTCCACCTCCTCATAGACGCTTTCGACTTCCTGGTCATCATGACTGGATGTGGGGGCGTAGACCTGTACGACCTTCTATTTGTACCTCTTAATAAGTTTCACAACAAGACCTGCCACTCTCTCGTTAATGCTATAGAATTCGTCGAGGTTACCAGCTATATCCTTATTAATCAGGAATCCGACTCCTAGTTCTCGTCTCTCCGCTAAGCCACGGTAGCACAGGACGTGGCCGCTTTTTAGCACTGTATATGTTTCTTTGGTCCTCCCAACCTCACTGAGCCCTATTATATCCCATTTACAACCCTGTAATTCCTCCAATAACACTCCTAGACTTGCCGCACTAGATAACGTTCTAACGTTAAACGTTGCCAGGTTCAGATTCCAATGGTGGCCTGTCTGGACAAGAATTAACACCGATGTTCGCCAGTGGGCACTTTCGTGCGTCACGGGCCAGACCACCAAGGTGACCTGCCACACGAAGACTCCCACACAGTCTCACCTGCCACCTGGCTCTCACTATGACCACGTCATAGCGAGATTTCGTTCCATCATTTGGCTTGATTTGGTTCCTTCATTTCCTGCCACTTGCATCTGCCGGTACATTCTAACAATGATTGTCCTGTTCACTAGTTGGCCTCAAGTCGTGCCTATTCGGGATGTCTATGCAGAAACATTCGCCAAAACTTTCATGCCTGCATTGGTTTCCCGCTTCGATTGCTCCAGCATTGTGACCACTGATCATGGCAGCAATTTGGCTGTACGCTCTTCACTGCCCTCAAATGCCTGCATGGCGCTAAACACTCCCGTACCACTGCATATCGGCCTTGTGTCGACAGCATGGTTGAACATCTCCACCGCCAGCTCAATGCAGCCTACACTGCAAGCCTGGAACGGGACCACTGACTCGACCACCTCCCTTTTGTGCTTCTCTGCCTACGTGCTCTCCTTCCTCGCGACGTTGGCTCGCCTCCGTCCGAACGCGTCTATGGAGCAACCCTACAGCTCCCTGGAGATTTGCTTTTTTTCTTCAGCCGCTGCAGTACCCTCAATGCCTGCAGGACTGCATTAAATAACTGCTTCCCGTCCCGCCCCGATAGTGCGACCTTAGTATCTTTGTGCATCGGGACCTTGCTTCTTCAGCCCACTTATTTTTCGGTCGACACGCCGTAAAGGTACCTGGTATACCCTCCTACGATGAACCGCACCGTGTCCTCCGCAAGAAGATGAAACCCACAACCACCCTATCGACTGATCGCGAATAGTTAGTCTCATTAAACCGATTCAAACCGGCCAATTTGGAGACTCCTCCCTAATAGCTCCCGGCGGATATCGCCGGCGTATCCACGGATACACATTTAACGAACACAGCACCGTCTTCCTTTCGTGGAAGAGTACATTCTGTAGTCCCGCCCGGGCAGGGGGACCCTGTAGCGCCCACCTATGCCGCTACACGCGGACTGTAATGGTAAGCACCCTTGGTCGGCATAGGAAAAGGTGTGAAAAATAAAGTTGGGCGGTGCGTGCTCACGGCCCAAGCACGCCACGCACTAGTTCTTTCTAAGAGCCGGCTACGCTGGTCCTCTCTGTCCTTCCGCTCCACTGCAGCCTCTTGGTTCGCGAACAGAGGTTACCTGACGGTGCACATCATTTTGGAGCTCGTTTGTATTTGTAAGCTTGCCAGCCACCGACAGCAAACATCCTTGATTTATTGTTCCGTTAGATTACGGTACAGCTGCGGGTCTCGGGCTGTTCCGACTCATGACGTCGAAGCAAATTTCCTTTATTTGGTAAAGACATGTTTGATTTCAGAGACTAGGAGAAGATGCAGCTTTGAGAGGTGGTGTCCAATCATTGCACGAATCAACGCCGGGTTCCGAGCGACGTGCGCAACAGTTTAGCAATAGTTGTGCTTCTACCGCGTAATGGGATAGGAGCTTCGGACTTTGTTGATCAAATGAGGGCTCATTGCTTAGGAAACTCAAGATTCCAAAGTTACGGTACCGTCACTTGACTGACCATAAATGAATTCTCACAAGTTACATAATGCAGATCTCAAAGGACATGATCAGTTATCTTATTTAGCTCGTTGCTTACCACACCTAATAAAAATAAGAAATTAGGTTTTTTATTGCCGTGAGCTAACTACAGCCTACAAAGTCATAATATTACGCTATGGGATCTGTAGTTGACACGACGCACGCTGGCCATGCAGCGTCACAAGCGCTAGGCATGGGTTGCGCTGCTTGTGCTTTGAGTCTTGCTCCTGCATACGGCAACCTTAGGCACTCACGGTCCGCATCCAACATACCTGTTAAATATATACATATATATATAAATATATATATATATATATACATATATATATATATATATATATATATATATATATATATATATATATATATATATATATATATATATACATATATATATATATATATATATATATATATACATACAGTTTCCAGACAGGCCGCCATTGGAATATGAACCTGGCAACGTTTAACGCTAGAACGTTATCTAGTGAGGCGAGTCTAGCAGTGCTATTGCAGGAATTAGAGGGCAGTTAATGGGATATAATAGGGATCAGTGAGGTTAGAAGGACAAAAGAAATACATACAGTGCTCAAAGACGGGCACGTCCTGTGCTACCTGGGATTAGCGGAGAGACGAGAACTGAGAGTCGGATTCCTGATTAATAAGAATATAGCTGGTAACATACAGAAATTCTATAGCATTAAGGAGAGGGTGGCAAGTCTTGTTGTCAAACTTAATAAGACGTACAAATTGAAGCTCGTACAGGTCTAGGTCACTTCATCCAGTCATGACGACCACGAAGTCGGAAGCTTCTATGAAGACGCGCAATCGGCGATGGGTGAAGTCAAAACAAAATACACTATACTTATGGGCCACTTCAATACCAGGGTAGGCAAGAAGCAGGCTGGAGACAAGTCAGTGGGGGAATATGGCATAATCTCTAGGAATACAAGGGGAGAGTTTTAGTGGAGTTTGCAGAATGGAATAATATGCGGATAATGAATCCTTCTTCCACCAGCGGGATAACCGAAAGTGGATATGGAGGAGCCCGAATGGCGAGACTAGAAATGAAATAGACTTTATACTCTGCACTAACCCTCGCATCATACAAGATGTGGGCTTGCTCGGCAAGGTGCCCTGCAGTGATCATAGGATGGTAAGATGTCTAACTTGAGGAGGTAACGTAAGAAACTGGTACATAAGAAGGTGATAAATGAGTTAGCGGTAAGAGGGAAAACAGTAATTCCAGATCAAGCTAATAGATATTCGGCTTTAACTCAAGAAGAGGACCTTAGCGTTGGAGTAATGAACGAGAATCTCATGGGCATCATTAAGGAGTGTGCAATAGAAGTCGTTGGTAACATGGTTAGTCAAGATAACGGTAAGCTATCGCTGCAGACGAAAGATCTGATTAAAAAACGCCAATGTATGAAAGGCTCTAACCCCACAGCTGGAATAAAAGGGGCAGAACATTGCAAGTTAAGCAGTGAAGCCTAAAAGCCGTGAAGAAGAAACAAGGAAATGGCAAGACTCGGATGTTTGCACTGAGAGACAAAGCCGGCAATATCATTACTAATATGGATGAGATAGTTCAAGTGGCTGGGGAGTTCTATATATATTTAAACAGTACGTGACAACCATGACGCTAATGGAAGAGAGAAGTGTCAAGAAGAATTTGACATCCCACAAGTAACGCCGGAAGAAGTAAGGAAAGCCTTTGGAGCTATGCAAAGGGAGGAGGCAGCTGGGGAGGATCAGGTAACAGCAGATTTGTTGAAGGATGGTGGGCAGACTGTTCTAGAAAAACTGACCACCCTGTATACGCAATGCCTCATAACCTCGAGCGTGCCGGAATCGTGGATGAACACAAACATAACATTAATCCATACCAGAGGGCACGCCAAAGACTTTAAAAATTATAGACCAATCCGCTTACTGTCTATTGCCTACAAGGCATTTACTAAGGTAATCGCAAATAGAATCAGGAACACCTCAGAGTTCTGTCAACCAATGGACCAGGCAGCCTTTAGTAAAGGCTATAGAGAAGTGTGCGGAACATAACCGACCCTTATATATAGCTTTTGTTGAAAACGAGAAAGCGTTTGATTATGTCGAAACCTTAGCAGTCATGCAGGCTTTACGCAATTAGGGTGTGGACGAGCCGTACGTAAAAATACTGAGATATATATATATAGCGGCTCCAAAGTCAGCGTAGTCCTCCATAAAGAAAGCAACAAAATCCCAATAAAGAAGCGCGTCAGGCAGGGAGATACGATCTATCCAATGCTATTCACAGCGCGTTTACAGGAGGTAATCAGAGACCTAGATTGCGGTGAATTCGGGATAAAAGTTAATGGAGAATACCTTAGTAACTTGCGATTCGCTGATGATATTGCCTGGCTTAGTAACTCAGGGGACCAATTGCAATGCATGCTGACTGACCTGGAGAGGCAAAACAGAAGAGTGGGTCTGAAAATTAATCTGCAGGAAACTATAGTAATGTTTAACAGTCTCGGAAGAGAACAGCAATTTACAATAGGTAGCGAGGCACGGGAAATGGTAAGAGAATACATCTACTTAGGGCCGGTAGTGACAGCGGATCCGGATCATGAGACGGAAATAATCAGAAGAATACGAATGGGCTGGGGTGCGTTTGGCAGGCATTCTCACATCATGAACAGCAGGTTGCGACTATTCCTCAAGAGAAAAATGTATAATAGCTCTGTCTTACCAGTACTCACCTACGGGGCACAAACATGGAGGCTTACGAAAAGGGGTCTACTTAAATTGAGGACGATGCAACGAGCTATGGAAAGAAGAATGATGGCTGTACCGTTACGGGATAAGAAAAGAGCATATTTGGTGAGGGAGCCAACGCGAGGTAATGACACCTTAGTTCAAATCAAGAAAAATAAATGGGCATGGGCAGGACATGTAATGAGGAGGGAAGATAACCGATGGTCATTAAGGGTTACGGACTGGATTCCAAGAGAAGGGAAGCGTAGCAGGCGGCGGCAGAAAATTATGTGAGCGGATGAGATTAGGAAGTTTGTAGGGACAGCATCACCTCAATTAGCACATGACCGGGGTAGTTGGAGAAGTAGGGGAGAGGCCTTTGCCCTGCAGTGGGCGCAGCCAGGCTGATGATGACGATGATGATGATGACGTCTAGTTACAGTCCAATTGTCGCAGTTCTCTAGAGAGAGAGAGATAATTTAATTGAAAGAAGGCAGAGAGGTCGGCCTGAGCTAATGTGCTCTAGCCTGCTACTCTGCACAGGGAGAGGGGGAACGGGGACATAAAGTTGTGATGAGGGATGATGATGACATAGCAAGAGGGATGCGCAAAGGTGAAAGCAAGTTCAACACTCTGATGATGTCGCAGTTCTAACCTACGCTTTTTCATAATGTCCTAAGGGCAGGGTGTTACCATTGCGAAGAGAAAACACCCTTAAAAGTGCAAACATTTTTACAGTGTCACCCTAATGCTTCACTATTCGCGGTGACTGATCAAACTGCATGCAGAGATTTTCACTGCTTCAGCCTTCATCCACTGTGCTAGTGCATGGGATGCTTCGCTTACATTCAATGCAGCATGCGGGATCTTCCTATTAAAGCGGTGCTTTCGTTGCCTATTCTTTCGACTGCTGCGTCGCTGCTGCTACATGAGCATGCTTCTGGCTGCCAGCTGTTTTCTTGCCTATTACCTCTAGCGAAATGTGTTGGTCATAATGAATGTAGTATGGTCGTCATGCCATCGTCGCCGTGCCATTGTCATCTCTGCTGACAAATGGCTAGTCTTAAACGATTTTCCAGCACGATGTTTGGTGCACACAAACACGTGTCATGGTGCTAGTTAAGGCATCCCGATTAGCCGGTACCGGACATAGTTCATTATAAAGTCATCATGCGCTACGCTTATTCGATTGTTGTCATTCTTCCAGAGTGATTTTAGTCTCCTTATGCGGCGCTCGTCAAGGCTTCGTCATCATTTCTTCGTCGTAGTGGCGTAGTCACTATGTCATAATCCTCCGGCCATCGTGGTCGTTCCTTCATTTTCATTCATTCGTCCTCAAACTTGTATTGTCCATGATAGAGCGCAAAACATTTATGTGTAGTGAGGCCGTTCTCAGTGAAAATGTCAATCGGCGTCATGCAGTGTCATCTTTCTAATTTGCTAAGCATTGGTATTTTTCTTCGAGAAACACGAATGCACATTTAGATTTAACCAATTGCCAGCGCGCATGGGATTCGCAGATCGGTTATTATGGCGAAGCATTTTTTGCTTCTTGCTTGGCCCTTTGAAGTCGGTAGGTTTTGTGTCGCATAATGTGTGATCAATGTAGGAATCAAACATCTACCGAAGAGCACAGAAGCCTGGTGTTCCAACCTTTGGACGACAATGGTATTTCAAGCGAAGCTTGTATTGACTGCTAGGTTTCGGTGGCGTTATGGTTACGCAAAAAAAACAGTCGCTCCCTGAACAGAACAGCTGCGTTCTGTTCAGGGAGCGAACAGCTTTTTTGATGGTGGCGGCGTGTGCTCACGCCACCCGCGCAATCAATCAGAGCCGTTTCGCTTCCGCCAGAGAGGAAAATGGCAGGAAAGGACTTCGCGCACTCTGCGCGGGCTTCGTTTACGTGCAGCTCATTCTCAGAATACGACTGGGACGGGCACGCACTGTGCGCTCCCCCGATGAATTGGCAGCATTCGGCGAGCGGAAGCGAGAAGTCGCCCGCGAAAGGACTCACTTTTCTCGCTCCGATCCAGATGTTAGAGCTCCCTGAGCCCAGGCAGTCTGACAGCAACGAGAAGATCACGAGCTGATGGATCGAGAGACCGACGCAATTCGGCACCGTTACCAGTGCGTTACTGAACCATGACGAAGGCCAAGTGGACGAACGACAAGCTTCGCTTAGCTCCAATTTCCGGTAGTAGATGGGTTTGTTAGCCTTGTTGAAAAGACTTATTACAAGCTTTTCGGACACTACCTCATATTCTTCTTAAATGAAGCATACACTTTCAATGAAGT
This sequence comes from Dermacentor andersoni, assembly GCF_023375885.2. Classification (NCBI taxonomy): domain Eukaryota; kingdom Metazoa; phylum Arthropoda; class Arachnida; order Ixodida; family Ixodidae; genus Dermacentor; species Dermacentor andersoni. The sequence continues at coordinate 89,745,586 of NC_092820.1, read as the reverse complement.
TGTCTCACGTAGAACGTATATATATATCAGAAATTCGGATAGCCAGATGTATCTACCACAAGCTGTGTGACCTTAACAAAAACACATCTAATTCCACCCCTTCATCGATTTATATCGGCAAGAACCGAATACATTCTGATGTTAGGGCAAGTCTTGTTTCTAAGCCGTCTGTGTGATGTCCCACTAGAGCACTGCATCCCAACTGCATATATGTTAGATTGTCTCCTTTCTTATTTTGTTGTGTTATAAACAGCAATTTTTAGTCCTGGAATGACAAACCCATTTTCTGGAAGTCAATGTAGAAACTGGCAGTGTGTTCATGTGTAATTGAAAATGAAAGATTTCTCGATAGGTGTTCTGATATCCATTTTACAGGTTTATTGAATGCCGCCTTCTGTTTCATTAAATACACTTACGATACAGCGTCCATACCAAAACGCAATTTGTGTGGTTTTTGTACTACTGTTTTTGCACTTGACTAAGGTATTACCTTGAGAAACGCAATTTCGAGACATCAAATGTCTGGCAGCTTCCCTCATAAAACGGCTTAAACAAAGACGACTGGAAGAAAACGTTTTCACAATGAAAAAGGGAAGAGCCGCAAGAAGGTTTCGGCGCACAACAGTTATTAAAAACGGGTCTCTTTCATCGCTCAAATAGAATAGAATTTGTAATAATAATTGTTTTCAAAACAAGTGTGCAATCCCTAGTTTTTCTTCCTTCATCGATGGAAATATGTTGGTGCTACAAAATTTATCTTGTTTAGCACCACACAAAAAGGGGGGGTACTCTGTGCATTCGCTGGACATAATTTGAGGTCTTACTAAGTGCTTGTCACACACACCTTCGCGGATGGAAGCGCGCTGAAGACCGTGGTGCGGCAAAGATGGAGTGTTACGACTACCCAATTTAACCGTTTTCACTCACACGCGCTTTGCCACTTCATTCCATATTCCCGTGGTGTGTAGATGTGTCACGCTTGCTGCAGCTGGAGACTTATTACAAACATAGAGGTAACTGGGACCTTTGAGTACGCTAATACGTTAATACGTAGGAGCGAGGGAGCGTCAGGGTTTTCCTTTGCAGCCTTAATTGTTTGTACTTTATCTTCAGCCTTTTTCTGCAAATATATTAGTTTAGGTGACATTTAAGATTTTTATGTTTTAGGGATGGAGGAACGTGCTAACCTTGACCAATGACATAGCCCTGCTTTGTGGCAACAAATGAAGGGTCACGGCCGCTATCAAGGAAGCGTTATTGCTTAGTTCAGTAAGTGGCAGTGTTCTAAACTTAAATTAATGCTCGGGTGCGTTGTATGCAACGCACTCCTGCCACGTATACAGAGTGAATTCGCGCGCTCTAAGTACCTCAGAATACCATCAGAAAATTACATAGGCCGCAGGCCATGCATACTTATCTCGTTCCAAAGTCAGGCAGCACTTAAAAACATTGGCCTAGTGCACACCGCGCGAATTTTTTATCTTTTCTTTTTCTTGTGCCGCGTTAGACTTCGCAATCTCCACGACCAGCCCAATTTTCCAAACACATTCGTACTAGCAGCTTACGGTACGTAGAAAGTGCGTGGTATTGAACAGAATTTATTATCGCCGGTGGTGATGAGCTGTTAGAATTTCTTCAACGTAGTACAAATGCCATCGTCGTTTTAACACTCATATGTTGCCTTGAAAAAGACAACTCCACTTGTCGAAACTTTGGTTGCCAATTTAACCTTGCCGTTTTGCTTACCACAGAAAATGGTTATATGTGCGTACGATGGTGTAACACGTAAACAGTGATGACGTCAAATGCTGTGTTTGCCTTTCTTAAGCTCGTCTATTAGGTATATGTATAGAAACAACCAAACGCTATGTGTTGGCCTGCGCCGCAGGCTGCCGCACAAATCATACCACTGTCGTCATATAATCTCGTGTAACGTGGTTATCGTCATGCTGCGGTCGTCATGCCCAATAAGGCTCAAAAGGGACACAAACAACTGCTAAATTTGCCCGAACACGTTGGTGGACCTGATATTGTTTTGCTGAACCTCAAAGAGTGCTATGTAGTAATGTACCTGCCAAATGATTTGCATAACAGGAATCCGGCATTGCATGACGCACAAAAAGCCTCTATTGCATAAAAAATAGCCTCAGCGAGCATTCTTAAGATCAAAGAATAGATAAACAACACGGTCGTATGGATTAAACATTAGTAAACGTTAGTCGTGACAAAGTCTCGACCAACAAATAGCCGAGTGAATCACTTCTTTGCCGCGTCGTGTGCTTCGTGTTTTATATTCGTTCTCCTCGAAGAAAGTGACACATATGGCGCATAGGCTCGCTCAAATGTATTACGTGTCTTGGAGCACCCCATAGCTTCATCTCCACTGCCCGTTGTATTTAGCCGTGGTATAAATGATGAGTCGTCTTTGAAATGTATTTCTTCGGTTATCATCGTTTTCATTGTCGTCGTCATCATGACTACTATCATCATTAGTATTACCATCATCAATGGCATATCAACCGAAGTGCATCTTACCCATTGTCATCATGTCCCCATCAATCAGACGCGCCCAGTACACCCAGCTGCACTTCAAGTTTTACTGGATTTTCTTCTGGATTATCCCATGAAAGATGTTAGTAGGTTTTTAGAGATACACACTCAATTCCAAAAGTTAATGGTAACTCAGCAAAGAAGAGATTGTCTTAAATGAAAGACAATTGTGGCCTACAGGTTGGAGCATTAGGTTATGTTACTCGAAGGGGAGACATTATCTCTTACTATTGGTTACGCATTTCTTGTTATTGGAGCCCCAAAATCACGCGATACACTTACCTACCTCAAGGTAAGAATCAGTTACTACGTAAATAATACATTGCATTAGAATGTAAGTCAACCTATCGCAAAGTCTATTAACGTCCTCGCCATGATTGTCTTGCTGCTGCCGAAGACAATGATGTTGGTCCAGGTAATAATGGTTTTTAGAACCCCAAACCACACTTGGTAGCAAGGTGCTTATACCTTGATCGACTGAAACAGGATTCGGAGAGTACGTTGGACTTCATTTTGTCTTCTTTGAGTACGGGCTCGAAATTTTATTAAGACTAATAAGACCACGTCCTAATCAATTGAAGTAACTGAGATAACAGAAACCACGTATAAGATTTGCCGAATGACCCATTACTTGATGACTTCCCAGGGACAAGGCAGATGGATAAATGGTTAGTTACGAAGAAACACAATTTGGCAGGTAAATCAATACCTACCTAGATAGAAATATAGAGAGATAACTGGATAGACCACAGGAAGTGCGTGAAGCACCCTACGACATGTAAAGCGTTAAAAAATTTCCAGCAATAATGTTAAGAATATGAACCCATCTTCAATTCCAATGAAGGCCATGTATTATGTGCTGCTTGGGGAGTTTTGTAATAAATTGTTCTTTACTTTAATATTACACTTCTTCGAATAACGTAAACTAATGGAAGAACAATCTGTTTCATTCGTTGACATGAAAAAATATACTTTCGAACAATTAGTGCAAATTAAAGGAAATAAATGATTTCTCCTTCATTTCTGCAGATTTATCACCGTGTGGTGCCTACAATTGTACTAATAAGTGCCTGTACCATGGTTGGCACTTTAATGCGAAACTTCATCTGTGTCATCCGAATGACATTTCACATTGTGGTACAAACGAAAATCAATTTGGTAGCTGTGAGGAGTGCAACCAAAAGTGCCAAAGTAAGTGCCACATCAGTTTTCCGAAAGCTTGACATTTCTTTTTAAGGAAGTAGGTAATCGAACCCCTACTTTCAATGAACGCATTTGCAGCTGAATCATCTTGAAATTTACGCACAGCAGTAGAAAGTATGGCTTCCTCTCTAGGTGTGAAGTGCTGCATATTGTTTGGCCCAGGTTGTCACTGGATGGGTGAATGTACGGCAAATAGACACAAGCACAGGTTACACATCGACTTAAATAGGGTTGTGGCTGATACCAGAACGTTAGTTCATTTCTTTTTCTGTTCTTACTGTTCCTTCAACAGAATGCATGGTCCATTTTTAACAACTATCACATCTGATAATATGGGATTTTGCTAAACCTATGCTTCAGTCGACCACTATCAATTATAAGTCGACCTTTATGTTTCGCCGACCCAAATTGATAGAATTTTTTCTATTAGACATAAAGTCAGAGCAGCCACGTCATTATTTCTTTTATTTAAACACACTGACAAGCTAACAAAAATAATGCCTAGAGCATCTACACTTTTTCTAAAGACTCCGGCAGAGATCCTTAATCCTTCCTTAAATTAGTAAGGAAACTTTCATTGCAGCTATGCTGCCTTATGTGTAGTCTGAAATTTTACCTTCTTAGGCGTCCGTAGAACATGCTTCCTCGACACTCCCTCACTCTAATGTATTTCAACTCGACCTTCATGTTTCTCGTCCTCTCTTTTCTTCAATAGGTGGCATTCTCGGCAATGACTTGCTCATATAAATGAACGAGGGCTTCATTACAATGCTTGCCCACTGATGCTCACCTGCTAGCACGTAATATTCTTTTCTAGTAGACGGCTGGCTGGCGACAAGAAAACAGCGCCTGCAAGTTTGAGCAGACGGTAGCGTGCTCTATGCGAAGTGCAAATTATAAACAGACTTTACATCCGTGGCCTCCAGCACACTGCGGTGCGCGCTTTGCATGTAGCACATGGCGCCGATTCTCTAGGCAACGAAAAATTGACATCGACCTGAGGAACAGCACCCAACTGTGACCAATACCTTGCTGCCGAAGCGTCGTGAGAGAAATATAAAGAAAATGCAACTATCAGTTGGAAACGAAAGGGCGAAGCAGCACATGAGCGCAACTTAGTACATTGTCACGTGCTAATTATAGTCATAAACACAGTATCAAAATTGTAAATGGCGAAACTAAGTTTTCATTAGGCGAACGCGTGCCTAAAAAAACAGGCTACACTGAAAGCACGTCAGCGGTGAACACAGTCGGCGATCGTCGAAAATCTTATATGCCGGTCAAACGCGTCTACCTTTTTACACGAGCCATCGAAGGTTCCAGAGTAATGGGGGGCGCTCTCGTGTCTTCCAGAAAGTTCTACACAATTTACGTCGCACTTGCAATCAGATTGCGCAAGCCTCGGTGACGACAGAACCATCGATATCATTCGAGAAACTTCCCATACTTGTGAACGCATCCCGCGCTGATCGATAAGATTTCTTTTACGGTGACAAGCGCTCACCCATAAAAGAAAAACAAGTCCACGTGTCAATATCTGAAGCGGCTGGTATCCCGGCAAGATATCCCGGCAAGTTTAGGAATAGGCTTGGTTTTTCCATGCTTCCTTTGCGGTAGGGAAGTACGAATGACCCCTAAAATAAGGTATGAAGTGGCTGAAGATAAGAAGGTTTCAAAATTTGGCCCTACGAATGTATAGATATCATCGTCATCATCATCATCATCATCAGCCTGGTTACGCCCACTGCAGGGCAAAGGCCTCTCCCATACTTCTCCAACAACCCCGGTCATGTACTAATTGCGGCCATGCCGTCCCTGCAAACTTCTTAATCTCATCCGCCCACCTAACTTTCTGCCGCCCTCTGCTACGCTTCCCTTCCCTTGGGATCCAGTCCGTAACCCTTAATGACCATCGGTTATCTTCCCTCCTCATTACATGTCCTGCCCATGCCCATTTCTTTTTCTTGATTTCAACTAAGATGTCATTAACTCGCGTTTGTTCCCTCACCCAATCTGCTCTTTTCTTATCCCTTAACGTTACACCTATCATTCTTCTTTCCATAGCTCGTTGCGTCGTCCTCAATTTGAGTAGAACCCTTTTCGTAACCCTCCAGGTTTCTGCCCCGTACGTGAGTACTGGTAAGACACAGCTATTATACACTTTTCTCTTGAGGGATAATGGCAACCTGCTGTTCATGATCTGCGAATGCCTGCCAAACGCACCCCAGCCCATTCTTATTCTTCTGATTATTTCACTCTCATGATCTGGATCAGCAGTCACTACCTGTCCTAAGTAGATGTATTCTCTTACCACTTCCAGTGCCTCGCTACCTATCGTAAACTGCTGTTCCCTTCCGAGACTGTTAAACATTACTTTAGTTTTCTGCAGATTAATTTTTAGACCCACTCTTCTGCTTTGCCTCTCCAGGTGAGTGAGCATGCATTGCAATTGGTCCCCTGAGTTACTAAGCAAGGCAATATCATCAGCGAATCGCAAGTTACTAAGGTATTCTCCATTAATTTTTATCCCCAATTCTTCCCAATCCAGGTCTCTGAATACCTCCTGTAAACACGCTGTGAATAGCATTGGAGAGATCGTATCTCCCTGCCTGACGCCTTTCTTTATTGGGATTTTGTTGCTTTCTTTATGGAGGACTACGGTGGCTGTGGAGCCGCTATAGATATTTTTCAGTATTTTTACATACGGCTCGTCTACACCCTGATTCCTTAATGCCTCCATGACTGCTGAGGTTTCGACAGAATCAAACGCTTTCTCATAATCAATGAAAGCTATATATAAGGGTTGGTTATATTCCGCACATTTCTCTATCACCTGATTGATAGTGTGAATATGATCTATTGTTGAGTAGCCTTTACGGAATCCTGCCTGGTCCTTTGCTTGACAGAAGTCTAAGGTGTTCCTGATTCTATTTGCGATTACCTTAGTAAATATTTTGTAGGCAACGGACAGTAAGCTGATCGGTCTATAATTTTTCAAGTCTTTGGCGTCCCCTTTCTTATGGATTAGGATTATGTTAGCGTTCTTCCAAGATTCCGGTACGCTCGACGTCATGAGGCATTGCGTATACAGGGTGGCCAGTTTCTCTAGAACAATCTGCCCACCATCCTTCAACAAATCTGCTGTTACCTGATCCTCCCCAGCTGCCTTCCCCCTTTGCATTTCTCCCAAGGCTTTCTTTACTTCTTCCGGCGTTACCTTTGGGACTTCGAATTCCTCTACACTATTTTCTCTTCCATTATCGTCGTGGGTGCCACTGGTACTGTATAAATCTCTATAGAACTCCTCAGCCACTTGAACTATCTCATCCATATTAGTAATGATATTGCCGGCTTTGTCTCTTAACGCATACATCTGATTCTTGCCAATTCCTAGTTTCTTCTTCACTGTTTTTAGGCTTCCGCCATTCCTGAGAGCATGTTCAATTCTATCCATATTATACTTCCTTATGTCAGCTGTCTTACGCTTGTTGATTAACTTCGAAAGTTCTGCCAGTTCTATTCTAGCTGTAGGGTTAGAGGCTTTCATACATTGGCGTTTCTTGATCAGATCTTTCGTCGCCTGCGATAGTTTACTGGTATCCTGCCTAATCGAGTTACCACCGACTTCCATTGCACACTTCTTAATGATGCCCACAAGATTGTCGTTCATTGCTTCAACACTAAGGTCCTCTTCCTGAGTTAAAGCCGAATACCTGTTCTGTAGCTTGATCTGGAATTCCTCTATTTTCCCTCTTACCGCTAACTCATTGATCGGCTTCTTATGTACCAGTTTCTTCCGTTCCCTCCTCAGGTCTAGGCTAATTCGAGTTCTTACCATCCTGTGGTCACTGCAGCGCACCTTGCCGAGCACGTCCACATCTTGTATGATGCCAGGGTTAGCGCAGAGTATGAGGTCTATTTCATTTCTAGTCTCGCCGTTCGGGCTCCTCCACGTCCACTTTCGGCTATCCCGCTTGCGGAAGAAAGTATTCATTATCCTCATATTATTCTGTTCCGCAAACTCGACTAATAACTCCCCCCTGCTATTCCTAGTGCCTATGCCATATTCCCCCACTGCCTTGTCTCCAGCCTGCTTCTTGCCTACCTTGGCATTAAAGTCACCCATTAGTATAGTGTATTTGGTTTTCACTCTACCCATCGCCGATTCCCCGTCTTCATAGAAGCATTCGACTTCCTGGTCATCATGACTGGATGTAGGGGCGTAGACCTGTACAATCTTCATTTTGTACCTCTTATTAAGTTTAACAACAAGACCTGCCACCCTCTCGTTAATGCTATAGAATTCCTGTATGTTACCAGCTATATTCTTATTAATCAGGAATCCGACTCCTAGTTCTCTTCTTTCCTCTAGGCCGCGGTAGCACAGGACGTGCCCGCTTTTTAGCACTGTATATGCTTCTTTTGGCCTCCTAACTTCACTGAGCCCTATTATATCCCATTTACTGCCCTCTAATTCCTCCAATAGCACTGCTAGACTCGCCTCACTAGATAACGTTCTAGCGTTAAACGTTGCCAGGTTCATATTCCAATGGCGGCCTGTCCGGAGCCAGTGATTCTTAGCACCCTCTGCAGCGTCGCAGGTCTGACCGCCGCCGTGGTCAGTAGCTTCGCAGCTGCTGGGGACTGAGGGCCGGGGTTTGATTGTTGTGTTCATATAGGAGGTTGTGGCCAAGTACTGCACCAGGGTGGCCAATCCTGCTCTGGTGAGGGAGTGCGTTACCGGTTCTGGTCACCGGGATCAGGCCACACTCCAGGCCTGTTTGTGCAATTTTATCAACACGCGGACTTTTTTTTTTTTTTTTTTAATCCGGTGGAAAATTGCCGGCACCGGGATTCGAACCACGGACCTCTTGCACGCGAGGCGGGTGTTCTACCTCTACGCCACCGCTGCATCATCGTCAAATGTTCTCCTAATGTTGTGTTCTAATACATAATTGCTGAGTTGTTGAAGGTATTGGTTTGCAGTTTAGAAGCACTGCATATAGTGCAGCTACCTCACTTCATCTCGAATTCCAATGCATGCGAGAAGCCGTATGATAATGCAGGTATCTTTAGGTAACGAGCAAGGGTGCCACCTCGAATTTAACAATGGATTGGTTAACAGCAGTTTCTGATTTTTTTAATGGTCTTGCTTTACAAAAAGTGGCTACTGCAGCGGCTACAATTGGCTAACACTGTCATACTAGGCACCCAGCCAACATGTTCTGTTACGCTGATATTTTCGAAATCTAGACCTTGCCTATTTGCGTTGCGATAAGGAAACCATTTTACGGCATGCAACAGATCAGTAATATTGTTCAGTTGCACACAGACGGAAAAAAGAACTCGCTGGGATAGCTCCATCTGCGAATCACTGTACGGAAAGGCACATGCGCAAAACGTGAACAGGCGACGAACAAGCCAGACCACAAAAACGTCGTTATTCTTGTCGTTATGTCCTTCAAGAGTAGTATAAGGGGAACCAATAGACTCTGACGCAAACCTTTTCTTTTTGCTACCCTGTGAGTCTAGCGTGCGGGTTTTGCACGCCTGGCTATTTGTACCACCAATGCCTACAAGTTTACTCTTTCCTGTCGTTCTAAGCATACTTCGAGAACTTTTGGAATATGACAAATTAAAAAAAAATTATTGGGTTTTACGTGCCAAAACCACTTTCTTATTATGAGGGACGCCATAGTGGGGGACTCCGGAAATTTAGACCACCTAGAGTTCTTTAACGTGGACCTAAATCTAAGTACACGGGTGTTTTCGCATTTCGCCCCCATCGAAATGCAGCCGCCGTGGCCGGGATTCGGTCCCGCGCTCTCGTGCTCAGCAGCCCAACACCATAGCCACTGAGCAACCACGGCGGCTGAAAATTTTAACGAAAGATATAGTTAGGCTAGAAAGTAAAAAAACATATCTTGGCAAGCTCTTGTTTAGAATTGCAGTGGGAACACACATATTTAGACAGTCTGAAGGAGGCACACCGCAAACTAAACATGAAGATTCGAAATACGGACCTTTTCGGAAAGACAAAGACGAAGTAAACCACTCTGCTAAATTGAAGCAGCACAATGGGAAGGCAAGATAATATGTAACATGTATCTTGCAATTTATTCATATGGAATGAAAACGACAGGCAGAGCGTGGCGTCCAAGGAACTAAATAGTATCCGCCTTCATTACGGTTTGAAAAATGATTTTGCTGGTTCACTAATAACAGTTTAGTAAAAGCTATCCTGTAGTAAGCTGCTGGAATGAACGCATCTGTGCTATTATCAAGCATGGCTTGATATAACGACGCACTTTACACCGATTGAACATGCAATATTCGTTAGCTATATTTAAAGAAAGCTACTACCTCAATAATTTAAGAGACAACGTAGGAAGCGTTCCAGACGTATTCTAAGGATAGCGAACAAGAAGAGGGAACAAATACGCTGATTCCACGTTTATGTGAGAATCGCTTTTGAGTGATGGTTCCGTGCATCATTGCGGAAATGCTAAAGAGAATCTTAAGGATCTGCAACGCTGGTGACCAAAATAACTATACGCATGGTGCAAATTTAATGTAGAGAGAGAGAGACAAAAGACAGAGCAAAGAAATGGAGGTTAACCAGAGGGGAAAATCACGTTTGTCAACCTACGCAGGGAGAAAAGGGAGGGGGAGTTAAAGGGATAGGCATCTACAGGGAGAGAGAAGGATATGAAGCATGGACGCCGAATCAGTGTATCACTATCACCGCGTACTATCACCGCACAGAACAGTAGTACTTCCAGCCCCCTAAACATCAGTTCAAGCTTCAACCGCTTGTCCAAGTCTGTTGTCGTTAAAAACTGCAACAGTGCCCTTGACGGCATCCCCTGCGATGGAGAGTGGTGTCGCCATTCTAAAATGATTTCCTCTTTTCAAGCTGTTTGGCCAAAGCACGCTAGTTTGATTGCAAGTGATCGTCGCTGTGAATCGTACCGGGGACTGTTACAGAGAATGCGACTAAGAGACTCCTAGCTGCCACAATCATCACACGAGGCGTCGGTGGCGCATCCGAATTGAATTCAAAAGAGTTCAAAAAAGTCACTCCTAAACATACTCCCTAAAGCAGGGTAGCCTCTCGTCCTCAGAGTGCGGCTGGGGTGCAAAGGTGTAGAGAATCGTCTTTGTAGTACAACCGGTTGCCTAGAAAGGTTCGCGTGTTCGACATGGTCAATGTGATGTCCAGTGTGAGAATTCGATGCTTTCTGGAAGCATCGGTCCGTGATAAGTGTATCGACTCCACTTTGCCGCCTTGATAAGCCTACCGAGCAGCGCTATCGCCACGTTCGTTGCCGACGGCACCGCAGTGACTTACAAGCTACTGAAATCCAGAGAAAAGACGGGGAATGCGGGAGATGGAAATTCAAGACGATGAGCAAAACGTGAACAAGGTGAATGCAGGAGCCAACGTTTCGACAAGTGGACTTCTCTTCTTCAAGGCTGCATATGCTTTCCTCGCCACAGTATTTATAGGTGGGGTTCTTCTAAAGGGGAGAGGGCGTGAGGCGGGGAGGACGCTGAAACGAAGGAAAAAGTGTTAGCGTGTCGAATTGAGAGTGAAGGAACGCTGTTTCCAAGGTCAAACCCAGGGCACCTACCGCCCCCCCGCCCCCCCCGGTCTGTCAACACGCCCGCATTAGCCGGCGTGTCAAGGGCGTCTGACACGCCGGCTGACAAAAAAATAAAATAAAAAGGAAAGGAAAGGGAGAAAAGGGGGGGATACGCCAAGAAATCAAACGAAGTGTTGTTGCCTATAACTTGAAGTTTAGCATAGCGAATAGATTCTAAAGCTCCCTTTGAAACGTTTATGCTTATTGGTTGCAATGTCTTGAACTTATGGATATGGTATGATCTCTGTATTTTCTTTCTCGTTCAGAACGGAAATTTGACTGTAAGATGTAGAGTTTAAGTTCATCAAAGTTATGACCTGATTGGTTGAAATGCTCGGCGACGGCTTTGGGAAGCTTTTTAGCTGTGTCCGAGCGATGTCCGTTTAATTTGACGTTCATTGACTGTCCTGTTTCACCGATATATTGTTTCTTACAGAAGGAACACTCAAGCATATAAATCACATCCGAACTTGTGCAAGTGAAGCTAGATTTGACTTCATGTGTATAACTATTTGCGGTGCTTTAAATTTTAATGTCACATTGAAGGTGCCTGCAGGTTTTACACCTATGGCGACAACATGCTTTTATTACGGGGGAATGCTGCTGGCTGACTTTTGAGTGCACTAACATGTCTTTGATTGTTGCGTTCATATAGGAGGTTGTGGCCAAGTACTGCACCAGGGTGGCCAATCCTGCTCTGGTGAGGGAGTGTGTTACCGGTTCTGGTCACCGGGAGCAGGCCACACTCCAGGCCTGTTTATGCAATTTTATCAACACGCGGATTTTTTTTTAATCCGGTGGGAAATTGCGCGGCACCGGGATTCGAACCACGGACCTCTTGCACGCGAGGTGGGTGTTCTACCTCTACGCCACCACTGCACCTTTTTGCCGGACAGGCCGCCATTGGAATATGAACCTGGCAACGTTTAACGCTAGAACGTTATCTAGTGAGGCGAGTCTAGCAGTGCTATTGGAGGAATTAGAGGGCAGTAAATGGGATATAATAGGGCTCAGTGAAGTTAGGAGGCCAAAAGAAGCATATACAGTGCTAAAAAGCGGGCACGTCCTGTGCTACCGGAGCTTACCGGAGAGACGAGAACTAGGAGTCGGATTCCTGATTAATAAGAACATAGCTGGTAACATACAGGAATTCTATAGCATTAACGAGAGGGTGGCAGGTCTTGTTGTGAAACTTAATAAGAGGTACAAAATGAAGGTTATACAGGTGTACGCCCCTACATCCAGTCATGATGACCAGGAAGTCGAAAGCTTCTATGAACACGTGTAATCGGCGATGGGTAAAGTCAAAACAAAATACAGCATACTGATGGGTGACTTCAATGCCAAGGTAGGCAAGAAGCAGGCTGGAGACAAGGCAGTGGGGGAATATGGCATAGGCACTAGGAATAGCAGGGGAGAGTTATTAGTAGTTTGCGGAACAGAATAATATGCGGATAATGAATACCTTCTTCCGCAAGCGAGATAGCCGAAAGTGGACGTGGGGGAGCCCGAACGGCGAGACTAGAAATCAAATAGACTTCATACTCTGCACTAACCCTGGCATCATACAAGATGTGGACGTGCTCAGCAAGGTGCGCTGCAGTGACCATAGGATGGTAAGAACTCGAATTAGCCTAGACCTGAGGAGGGAACGGAAGAAACTGGTGCATAAGATGCCGATCAATGAGTTAGCGGTAAGAGGGAAAATAGAGGAATTCGAGATCAAGCTACAGAACAGGTATTCGGCTTTAACTCAGGAAGAGGACCTTAGTGTTGAAGCACTGAACGACAATCTTGCGGGCATCATTAAGGAGTGTAAAATAGAAGTGGGTGGTAACTCCGTTAGACAGGATACCAGTAAGCTATCGCAGGAGACGAAAGATCTGATCAAGAAACGCCAATGTATGAAAGCCTCTAACCCTACAGCTAGAATAGAACTGGCAGAACTTTCGAAGTTATTCAACAAGCGTAAGACAGCTGACATAAGGATGTATAATATGGATAGAATTGAACATGCTCTCAGCAACGGAGGAAGCCTAAAAGCAGTGAAGAAGAAACTAGGAATTGGCAAGAATCAGATGTATGCGTTAAGAGGCAAAGCCGGCAATATCATTACTAATATGGATGAGATAATTCAAGTGGCTGAGGAGTTCTATAGAGATTTATACAGTACCAGTGGCACCCACGACGATAATGGAAGAGAGAATAGTCTAGAGGAACTAGAAATCCCACAGGTAACACCGGAAGAAGTAAAGAAAGCCTTGGGAGCTATGCAAAGGGGGAAGGCAGCTGGGGAGGATCAGGTAACAGCAGATTTGTTGAAGGATGGTGGGCAGATTGTTCTAGAGAAACTGGCCACCCTGTATACGCAATGCCTCAGGACTTCGAGCGTACCGGAATCTTGGAAAAACGCTAACCTAATCCTAATCCATAAGAAAGGGGACGCCAAAGACTTGAAAAATTATAGACCGATCAGTTTACTGTCCGTTGCCTACAAAGTATTTACTAAGGTAATCGCAAATAGAATCAGGAACACCTTAGACTTCCGTCAACCAAAGGACCAGGCAGGATTCCGTAAAGGCTACTCAACAATAGACCATATTCGCACTATCAATCAGGTGATAGAAAAATGTGCGGAATATAACCAACCTTTATATATAGCTTTCGTTGATTACGAGAAAGCGTTTGATTCAGTCGAATCCTCAGCAGTCATGGAGGCATTGCGGAATCAGGGTGTAGACGAGCCGTATGTAAAAATACTGAAAGATATCTTTAGCGGCTCCACAGCCACCGTAGTCCTCCATAAAGAAAGCAACAAAATCCCAATAAAGAAAGGCGTCAGGCAGGGAGATACGATCTCTCCGATGCTATTCACAGCGTGTTTACAGGAGGTATTCAGAGACCTGGATTGGGAAGAATTGGGGATAAGAGTTAATGGAGAATACCTTAGTAACTCTCGATTCGCTGATGATATTGCCTTGCTTAGTAACTCAGGGGACCAACTGCAATGCATGCTCACTGACCTGGAGAAGCAAAGCCGAAGGGTGGGTCTAAAAATTAATCTGCAGAAAACTAAAGTAATGTTTAACAGTCTCGGAAGGGAACAGCAGTTTACAATAGGTAGTGAGGCACTGGAAGTGGTAAGGGAATACATCTACTTAGGACAGGTAGTGACTGCGGATCCGGATCATGAGACTGATATAATCAGAAGACTAAGAATGGGCTGGGGTGCCTTTGGCAGGCATTCTCAGATCATGAACAGCAGGTTGCCATTATCCCTGAAGAGGAAAGTTTATAACAGCTGTGTCTTACCAGTACTCACGTACGGGGCAGAAACCTGGAGGCTTACGAAAAGGGTTCTACTTAAATTGAGGACGACGCAACGAGCTATGGAAAGTAGAATGATAGGTGTAACGTTAAGGGATAAGAAAAGAGCAGATTGGGTGAGGGAACAAACGCGAGTTAATGATATCTCAGTTGAAATCAAGAAAAAGAAATGGGCATGGGCAGGACACGTAATGAGGCGGGAAGATAACCGATGGTCATTGAGAGTTACGGAATGGATTCCAAGGGAAGGAAAGCGTAGCAGAGGGCGGCAGAAAGTTAGGTGGGCGGATGAGATTAAGAAGTTTGCAGGGACAACATGGCCACAATTAGTACATGACCGGGGTTGTTGGAGAAGTATGGGAGAGGCCTTTGCCCTGCAGTGGGCGTAACCAGGCTGATGATGATGATGATGATGATGATGATGATGAACATGTCTTTAACATTCTTGTTTTGGCGATAGGTAACCCTGGGTACATCCGGGAACGCTTTTCGCAGACGCTCGTTACTTGATATAATTGGGTGGTATTTTCTTAGGATGTTGTTTATGTTTGGGAGTGCATTAGAATATCTTGATATAAAGGCCGGTGGTCTGTCAGATTCTAATGTGGGCTGTCTCTTCGCCAATTCCGACTGTCTCTCCAATCTTGACGCGGCATCATAAGCTCTATCGACAGCAACTTGGGGATAGTCCCTTTCTGGTAGCGTTGATATAAGGTCATTCAGGTGGCGGATATAATCGTGGTCTTCGCTGCAGATTCTTCTTATACGTTTCGCTTGTAC
Source organism: Dermacentor andersoni (assembly GCF_023375885.2). NCBI lineage: Eukaryota > Metazoa > Arthropoda > Arachnida > Ixodida > Ixodidae > Dermacentor > Dermacentor andersoni. Next base: position 89,730,080 of record NC_092820.1, on the reverse strand, counting down.
GAGAAAAATTCCTTGCTTGCAATGTCGCGGGTGATGACTGTTGTAGTCTAAATATTGCTGGCTAACTGTAGGCTTCCGGTAAAGTGTCATTCTCAGTTTTGCGTTTTCTATGTACACCGTCGTGTCCAGGAAGTTGACCTGACCAGGAGATTGGTGAGCAGTTAATTTATTACTCGAGTGAAAGCGATTGAAATGGCTAATTAAGTCGGTTAAGGCGCTTGTGCCGTGTTCCCATATTATAAATATGTCGTCAATGTGACGAATATAAGTGAGGGGGTTTAAAGGGTAGGATTTCAGCAGGTCTGCTTCAAGATGTCCCATGAAAATGTTCGCATACGTGGGAGCGAATGGCGTACCCATGCTAGTGCCGAAAATGTGCAGGTAGTGTGTAGAATCGAATTCGAAATAGTTGAGCGTGAGAACTAACCTAAGGAGCGATAAGTAAACTTCAGGAGCGTGCGCTTGGGGATTGATTGCGAGGGATATAGAACCGGCTTCAATTCCTTCACTCATGGGAACGTTGGTCTAAAGGGCTCAAACATCCAAAGTGACTAGAATAGCGCGGTCGAAAAAGATTTGGTTGGCGTTGATGCCGACGATAATTCGAAGGAAGTGCGGCGTGTCTTGAACAAAAGATGGGAGGGTGTTGGGTATGTTTGACAGGTGGTGATTTAATAATTTAGATAGTGACTCAGTAGGTGTGTTGTTATTAGACACAATAGGCCGACCTGGGATTTCTGCTGTAAATATTTCTTCGACCGGAACTTTATGTACTTTAGGAAGAAGATAAAAGCAGCCTGCTGTTTTGTTCTTGGGCATCATGAAGCGATATTCAGATTGCGTGATTAGTTCCCTGGACAGGAGCTCCGCTATTGTGCTTAACACAATATTGCTGTAATCTGAAGTTGGGTTAGAGTCAAGTTTTCTGTAACGGTTGTGGTTGCTCAGTTGTTTAGAGGCCTCATTCTTGTACTTTTCTATAGGCCAGATTACGGGACTGTCACCGTTGTCTGCTGGTTTTATTACAATATCATTCCTTCTCGCAAGTTCTTTAAGGATTTGGTGTTGAGCGTGGGTCAAACTTTTGCGTTTCGGGCAATGCCGCGTTGACTCTAGAATTTCCTATGATATCAGTTTTAAGTATAAATCGAGGTCTGGGCACTGTTCGGTTTCCGGTGTCCACGTGCTAGGCGTCTAAGAGAGTCTCTATCTTCTTTTCCTACATCTGGTCTACAGAAAAAGAACTCCTTGATGCGCATGCGTCGTGAAAACTCTGTTATATCTTTGTGGAGTTCGTATTCGTTTACTGCGTTGTTCGTCGGACAAAACGTTAGACCACGTTTCAGGAGATCAACTTCTTCGGGGCTTAGACTCTGGGATATGTCTACTACATTGCTGCAGTGCTCTGGATGCTCGCCTGTAGGACTGTCGGTGGAGCTACGTGCTGCAGGGGTTACATTAGTTTCTTTGGGTGGATCTGCAGCTCTAATATCTTTGCGCTGGTATTTATGTAGTAATGTTTCCTCCTTAGTTTGGACGAATTGTTTAAGTTCTCTTCTTTCCGTATCAGTTAACTTTACGCTGTCGAGTTGATCAGATATTTTCAGAAGTTGTTCTTTGCAGTGTTCTTCGAGAATGTCGATAAGGGAGAGCGATGCATTTTCTAGGACAGCATTCCACTTTAATAATAGGCTGGAGGGTAAAGAACCAAGGGCGTATCTATTCTTAATTCTGAGACCTTTTAGGATTTTCCTCTGTTTAATGGAGCTAGTGTAAGTTATTAGGTGAAATCTGTAATTTGTTTGTTTGGCGACGAGTTTGCGGGATTGGAAGAAAGGGCGAAATTTGTTGTTGCGTGTGCTATCCCTAGTGCGTGGTAGTCCTTTCTATTTGGTTAGGGCAGACCGCCGCGGCGAAAAATCTTCAGGTGGTGTCTTTTTACGTTTAATTTTCTTGTCGAGGCCTGCACCGATGTCTGTCTGCGTATCGGTTTTCTTGTTAGTTTATGTAGCTGTTTGCGTGAAGGCTTCGCGGTTGGTTGTGGGCTTCTGTATGTGTGGATGTTGTAAAGGGGGTGGTGGTTCCGCGTCCACCGTTTGTGTAGATGCTTCTTGGGTTCTAGCTTCGGTGGAACGTGCGTGTGAGCTGGTGCTGAAAATTTCAGGCGTGTGTTCCTGTGTTGAAGCTAACTGGGACGCAGGATTTATTGGTGTTTTAGGTTGCGTCGATTTAAAAGAGTTCCTGAGCCTGTACTTGATGTTGTTAGCGATTACCTTGACGCCAAAAAATTGGGGTGAAGTCCGTCCCGGGCGAGCAGAATGTCGGGGTCCTGGTGTATTTCAGCGTGGTGGATGATATCGACGTTTTCGCGTTGGTTTCCAATGTCAAGAAGAAAATCATTGAGCTTACGTGTCCGTAGTCCTTGAGCTAGGAGTGTCGCTGATTGTTGAATAAGTGGCCTGTGTTTGTTTGCGATCCTGGGAAGTACTGTTGTCAGGGTGATTTATGCGTTTGGTCTGTTGGCGTGCAAATCGTTATGAGCGTTTCATAGCCTCAACTGCGCGGTCCTTTATCTCCTTCCTAAAATACATAAAGTTCCGGTCGAAGAAATATTTACAGCAGAAATCCCAGGTCGGCCTATTGTGTCTAATAACAACACACCTACTGAGTCACTATCTAAATTCTTAAATCACCACCTGTCAAGCATACCCACCACCCTCCCATCTTTTGTTCAAGACACGCCGCACTTCCTTCGAATTATGGACGGCATCAACGCCAACCAAATCCTTTCCGACCGCGCTATTCTAGTCACTTCGGATGTTTCTGCCCTTTAGACCAACATTCCCATGAGTGAAGGAATTGAAGCCGTTTCTATATCCCTCGCAATCATTCCCCAAGCGCACGCTCCTGAAGTTTACTTATCGCTCCTTAGGTTAGCTCTCACGCTCAACTATTTCGAATTCGATTCTAGCATGGGTACGCCATTCGCTCCCACGTATGCGACAATTTTCATGGGACAGCTTGAAGCAGACCTGCTAAAATCCTACCCTTTAAAACCCCACACCTATCTTCGTCACATTGACGACATATTTATAATATGGCAGCACGGCACAAGCGCCTTAACCGACTTAATTAGCCATTTCAATTGCTTTCACCCGAGTATTAAATTTACTGCTCACCACTCTCCTAGTCTGATTAACTTCCTGGACACGACGGTCCAGGAAGTTAATCATAGAAATAGTTACATAGAAAACGGAAAACTGAGAACGACACTTTACCGGAAGCCTACAGATAGCCAGCAATATTTAGACTACAACAGTCATCACCCGCGACATTGGAAGCAAGAAATTTTCGTCGGCCAAGCGAAACGTATAAAAAGAATCTACAGCGAAGACCATGATTATATCCACCACCTGAATGACCTGAAATCAACGCTAGCAGAAAGGAACTATCCCCAAGTTGATCTCTATAGAGCTTATGATGCCGCGTCAAGATTGGAGAGACAGTCGGAATTGGCGAAGAGACAGCCCACAATAGAATCTGACAGACCGCCGGCCTTTATATCAAGATATTCTAATGCACTCCGAAACATAAACAACATCCTAAGAAAATACCACCCAATATTATCAAGTAACGAGCGTCTGCGAAAAGCGTTCCCGGATGTACCCAGGGTTACCTATCGCCGAAACAAGAACTTTAAAGACATGTTAGTGCACACAAAAGTCCGCCAGCAGCATTCCCCCGCAATAAAAGCACGTTGTCGCCCTAGGTGCAAAACCTGCAGGCACCTCCAAAGTGACATTAAAATTAAAAGCACCGCAAATAGTTATATACATGAAGGTAAATGTAGCTTCACTTGCACAAGTTCGGATGTGATTTATATGCTTGAATTTTCCTTCTGTAAGAAACAATATATCGGTGAAACAGGACAATCAATGAACGTCAAATTAAACGGACATCGCTCGGACACAGCTAAAATGCTTCCCAAAGCCGTCGCCGTGCATTTAAACGAACCACGTCATAACTTTGATGAACTTGACTAAAGCTGCTTGACTTCCGTGAAAAGACTCTTGTGCTAAAAACTGTCGCAAACTTAAAAATACTGAATACGCGATCAGTGAAGCCTTCTCTGTCAGAGTACGCGACATAAGGAAATATCTGTGGGTTAGTGTAAAATCAATGAAAGATTCCGGTGCAAAGGTGGCGCTCGTTTACGATAAAGTCCGAATCAACGGAGAATTGTTTCAGTGGGATGAAGAAAAGAACTGCCGGGTAAAAGCAAAAAAACCAGGAAGGAATTGGACCACACCTATGCCCCCGACCGCCCCAAAAACGAAACAAATAACCTTTGCAAACGTAAATGCGCTTGACGCACTAGAGTCTCTTCTTATCAGCCTAGAGCCCGACTTTATGGCGATTACATAAACGTGGCTTACAAATGACATACAGGACAAAGAAATAGCCCCACCTGACTATGTGATTGTGCGCAAAGACAGATTAACGCGAGGGGGAGGAGTGGCTTTACTAATAAATAAAAAAAATTCCTTTCACTGTCTTACCAGAAGTCGAAAATGCTGAAGCACTTTTTTGCAAACTTAGTTTTGGTGCAACGACTATCAGTGTCGGTTGTATATACCGTAGCCCTTCGACTGATGAACGCGCAGTGACATCATTACATCAGTATATGGAACTTAAAGTACAAAAATCCCGGCTGATCCTTCTCGGGGATTTCAACCTTGCTGATATCGACTGGCTGACCATGTGTTATCGCTCTCCTTGTTCAGAAATTGTTTTTGATATTATGCTTAGTTTTGACTAGTCACAAGTTGTCAACGAGCCCACACGTGTTCAAGGCAATGCATCTAACATTCTTGACCTCATCTTTCTGAGCAACCACTTTTCGATCAATAAAACTAAGCAGTACTAGATGGAATATCAGATCACAAATTAACATTATGCACTACTCCCATTCAGGCCGCAACAAATCTTTCTATCTCCAAAACTAGTTATGCAGACTTCACAAAAGCTGACGACTCAAGCATAGTTAATTACTTAATTTTGGAGTATCAGTCATTTGAAGAATTCGCTAATTCTTCAGACTCTGATATAGACGCAATATGGGAAAGATTTAAAGCCATTGTATCCCACTGCATCAATAACTGTATACCAATAAGAACCAAGCGAATAAATAGAAATAACCCATGGATAACACGTGATGTCATTCATGCGAAGCGCAAAGTGAAGCGACTAAGAAAACTGCTCAAAACAAGCGAAGATCCTCAACATAAACGTAAATACACGTGTGCTGTAAATGAAATGAAAGCAAAGATTAGTACAGCGAAAGCACATTTCTTTTCAGTTACGCTTCCTAACTTTTTAAAACAATCCCCTGGAAAGTTTTGGAAGTATCTTAGCCCCAAAAAACAAAGCAACACTCTCAATTCTCAGGAGCAAAATTTAAGTTTTGCAAATGCAATAAATACATACTTCCAGTCTGTGTTCACTGCCGACGATGGTCGCATTCCGGAGGTGAATCACTACAACCAGAGACCGCTAGGCATGCCAACGATAACTGAGTCAGGAGTCCTCAACTTATTACTATCAATAGACACAAGAAAAGGAAACGGCCCGGACAATATTTCCAACACTTTTCTTCAAAGATATGCCGAAGTCAACGCGAAATATCTACATCTAATATTTAACAAATCCTTATCAACATGTAGCCTTGCAAAGAAATGGAAAATAGCGAATGTAATCCCCGTTCATAAAGCAGGAAGCAAAAGTGATGTTGGTAATTACAGACCAATATCGCTAACGTCCACAGTAGGGAAATTATTAGAGCATATCATATTAAAGCATATTACGAGCTATCTAGAGCAAGCAGAAATATTATCGCCTATCCAGCATGGTTTCCGGCGGGGACTTTCAACAATAACCCAATTACTTGAATTAACGCATGACTTATCCCAAAGCATTGATAATCAAAAACAAGTTGACTTAATAGCATTAGATTTTTCGAAGGCGTTTGATAGAGTAACCCATGAAAAACTAATCAGCAAACTGAAAACAACTTTAGGCGATGGTTCTATTGTCCATTGTATTGAAGATTACTTAACCAACCGGTTTCAGTATGTCGTTGTTAACGATGAAATTTCTTCCATTGTACCAGTTACATCGGGGATGACTCAAGGGTGCGTCCTTGCTCCCACTTTATTCCTTATTTTTATTAATCATTTGCCCTCTAACATCCGCGTTAAAATGAAGCTTTTTGCCGACGACTGTATTCTTTATAATGAAATCAACCCTATAAATGACCACGTTGATTTAAACAACGCCCTTAACGATGTAGTGAAGTGGTGTAAAAAGCGGCAGATGGAACTGAACATTAAAAAAACTGCCTTTTTATCTATAACCCGCAAAAAACATAGGTCGGACTTCGAATACACTATCAATAACATACCACTCACCCGAGTTCATGAGCTTAAATATCTTGGCTTGATCATTTCACATGACCTAACATGGGAATCTCATATTAACAGTATCATACCATCTGCTTTAAAACGGCTGTTCTTCCTCAGAAGAAGACTTCGAGCTGCGCCACCGGAAACTAAACTGCTATCATACAACGCATTTGTTCGCCCAGTTCTCGAATATGGTAACACAATTTGGTTTCCTTATACACAACAGCTTATTAACAAACTAGAAGGAGTGCAGCGAAAGGCAATTAGATTCATCTTTAACAAATACAAGAATAGCGATTAACCTACCCAACTGCTAAAACAAGCCGGTATTCCTACTCTGCGAAACCGCGCCAAACTAGCAAGACTAAAATTATTGTTCCAATTAATACACAATGCATTACGAATAAATACTTCGTTGTATATATCCCTAGCTGACACCAGACCTTCCCACCATAAGCATTCATTAACAATTAAAGAATATGCATTTCGCACTGACTGTTTTAGATATTCGTTCTTTCCTCTTGCAATAAGAGAATGGAATAGCCTGGACCCCTTCATAACGACTAACACATCGTTGACGAAATTTATAACCCTTGTAGAAGAGCTATTGCGCAACAATTAGATTATGTTAGCCGGAAATAACACCACTCACATCATTGTATAAAATGAAATATGTATGAGCATTGTATTTGCCTATGTAATGTCATCCCCTTTTGCCAAATGAAATGCACCCTTCTTACTTTATTTGCTAACCATGCGTATATCTGCTTCGTGTCGATTGCAAATATCATTGTTGTAATCATGTAAACCTGTTTTTATCGCTATTTGTGAGTATATAATATATGCCCAACCTCTAAAGATCCCACTGGGATTGACAGTATCTGAACTAAATAAATAGATAAATAAATAAATAAATAAAAACTTAAGCTCTATATCTTACAGTCAAATTTCCGTTCTGAACGAGAAAGAAAATACAGAGAATCAAACCTTATCCATAAGTTCAAGACATTGCAACCAATAGGCATAAACGTTTCAAAGGGAGCTTTGGAATCTATTCGCTATGCTAAACTTAAAGCTATAGGCAACAACACTTAGTTTGATTTCTTGGCGTATCCCTCTTTTTTCCCCCTTTCCTTTCCTTTTTCCTTTTTTTTTTTGGTCAGCTGGCATGTCAGACGTCCTTGACACGCCAGCTAATGCGCGTGTGTTGACAGATCGGGGGGGGGGGGGGGGGGAGGTGCCCTGGGTTTGACCTTAGACACAACGTTCCTTCACTCTCAATTCGACACGCTAACACTTTTTCCTTCGTTTTGGCGTCCTCCCCGCCTCACACCCTCTCGACTTTAGAAGAACTCACCTATAAATACTGTGGCGAGGAAAGCATATGTCGGCTTGAAGAAGACAAGTCCACTTGTCGAAACGTTGGCTCCTGCATTCACCTTACTCACGTTTCGCTCATAAGCTACTGAAATGTCATGTGTGTCCTTTCTCTGGCAGGGCCATTGAAAGTGAAAGTAATTATGCTTGAATGTGACGCTAATAAAACAAATGCAATGCAATCATCAGCGCTGCGCTTCTGATTTCAACGCGTGTCGCGTCCCTTTCTTCCACACGACTGCTACGCTTAGTTTTGCTCATGTGGCTTCGGGACGCGACAGACCAGGCTCACATTGCGTAAGTATTAGCGCTGCAACTTCTATATTGGCACAGTTATCTAATGCACCTGTTGTCTATGCGACCACATGCAACCTTATAAACTGTGCCTATCTACGCACATTAACTAGAGAACATGCCATGTGCTAAATATTGTTTACTACACAACTGCAAGAAACAGCAAATTAACGTAGCACGCACCCAGTGGCGCAACTTGAACTTCGCTCGTCAAGACAGCAAAAGCATACAACGAGAGGGGAAGATACGGCGGATCAAATATGTTGCTTCGTCTTCGCGGATTTCTTCATGTAAAATAGCATTTGAATAATTTCAGTCTTTCGAAGTGCGCTCTAATAACAGTTCTGGCAGACTTTCATCTGCTATGGGGCTTTGAAGATACAGTTTTGACAGATCAATTCAGGAAGACATGCTTGCGTCTTCTAGGCTGGCTGTAAGGTCTGAAATCTTTCTAAAGGGTTATCTATTATTAGGGGGTTCAGAGTGCGATAGTATCCGCATTGGTCCCATTACCCGGTCAAGCACAACAACACTTGAAGTTGCTCAAACTCTCCGCATGGGAACTACTCTCCAGACATTTATAAGAACATTTGAAGTTGCTCAATCTGCACGATGCGCGAGTGAAACGCATCACCAGCATATGCGCACACACGTGCTTGGCGGTGGTTTCGTAGTCTATTGCGCGGCGATGCGGTGATTCATGTCAGGGCGCGCTTCAACGGACAGTATGATATTTAACATCATGACAGGGAGGCTTACCCCAGTATTCTTGAAGGTACTTCCACTCAACACACCACCACGACTTAAAGAAAGGAGAGCAGCGCGGTCCTTAAGCGGTCACTTCAATTCGTTGACGCTACGCGGCAATTCCTCAGAGCAATAGCCTCTTCGTGAGCGATGGTGCAATGCTCAACTTGATGTAGTTGGTGGCATCGAACTCGCGTACCTCAATATGTAGCCAGCACAGATGTGTGCGGGCCACGAAACAACAATTGTTAGGGCTCTGTCGCAGATGCGCCCCCCGCATCTCAGACAAAACGCGCGGGCTTTGTGGTAGTGCGGCTAGATGACATAGCGTGTCTGTAGAGGCACGCGAGAGATGCAATGCTGCAAGGCACGCCTCGTACATGACGCGTTTCAGCTCTGGCAATAAGGTCTGCCCCACAACGTCTGCATACATTGTGAGGTGGCTTCTGCCGCATCTTTCTTTGGTAGATACTAAAATGCTTCTGTCTCCATATGCTCCTGTGGCCGTATTTTTTAACTTTTTTTTGCTCTGGAACAGCTTTAGAACATTCAGTGCCTTCGGTACCGACGTTTACGTTTGTAGCTCACCAATTTTTGTTAGCAAGATCTTCGCTGCCTTGCAGTTAATTATTGCTGGATCATTGTACGATCTGGACGCTCTTTGTAGTCGTTTATATTTATGGACACTTATGAGTTTTTGCAGCGAAATCTTCTTATCTATTCTAGAACCTGTCGTTTGACAAGTACCTATTCTTACGGACTGTCTTAAAGCGTTCACTTACCTAGTTGCTAATGTCTTGCATTCGAAGTGACACATATTGTCTCTTCGGAAACACACCCACTCCAACATCTCTAGCTGAACTTAAGCATTCCGCAAATTGCATACTTTCGTTAATACACAGTGCAAGTACCACTGCACCAGATTGCTGCATAATTTAAAGCAGCAGCACACACCTCCAAGGTGCGTCTCGTCTTCTCGCCCCCAAGGTGAGAAGACGAGGCGAAGAAACTTCGTTTTCAAACTTAAGCGTCCAGCGTTCACGATATTGCTGAAAAGATAACAAATGGTAATCAAACGTCATTAGAGCTATGCTGTTAAAAGAGCTTAAAGTCAAGACTTGTCATTTTTCTCTATTATAACACAATATTCTACACTATGTGGTCTGTTAGCCTAAGAGGCGTAGTTCCGGATATCTTCATGGAGATAACGAAATTACATCGTGAAGTTGTAGTAACGCAAATAGATGGAGCCGAATTCCCGACTTATTTTTACCCTTATTTTACAGTGCGTCCACTTATTGGCAGTGGCCTTCTTTCCTTGTATTTTGAAGTCTTTTTTTCCCAGTATCATGTCCTTACCCTGTTCATTGTAGTATGGTTTACCGGGCGCTATGCTATTTTGTATTAGCTGCTTAGGTGCGAAAGTTTAACTCTTCTCAAACTAAAGATGGGATAATTTTGCAAGAAATTACACGAATATATACACTTCTAACATTCATACAAAATTTTGTCACTAACGTAATAACTGTCTATATATTACAGCACCTATATTGCCGGTTTCTTAGCAGTTTCAAGCATAAAAGTAATATGGACCTGCTGATACTGACTCATGTTTGGAGGGCCGCAAAAAAAAAAGACACCACTGCTCTACACAAATTACCAGAGCTAACTCGCGTTACAATCAACTGACCAAATTTAGCGATTTCAGGAAGGTACGCTAATCGCTTGTGACCGATATAAAAGATAACGCCTCATGCCAATGACATCGGTGACAAAATGCGAAACCGGAGGGGAAATACCTTATGTAGTAGAAACAAGAGCTACACAGTATAAAAAATAAAACATCTAGAAGTTCGACAACCCCATAGATAGGAAACTTATTTAGGATCACAAAACCAAAAGCGCAAGTTCGCTTTACAAGAGCGTAACTGAATAATGACTCACTCAGAGGGACTCAGTTGTTCTGCACTATTTTGTTTTTAAAAGGTCGCGGCGCTTACGCACCGATTGTGAAAATACATGTTTGAGGACACGTGCAGATCTGAGCAAGCGCTCGTAGATGGTCATTTTAGGCAGCTGTCATGAGGTTGTATGTGCATACACTAAACATCGTCCTACGTATTTTGTTCATAATTACAGATACGTTCACAAGTGAGGGCAACATATCTATATGGCTGCGAATGTCCATGGCACTTATTTTCTGTGCTGTCGAATTGAACAATTATCCCGTGAGGTACTTTTGCTGAGCCATCCATTAACGCCGGTACAAACACTGCTCGGCCAATTCTTTCTGCAAAATGCTTCGCTGAAGCATGCTGATGTCATCAAATGGTGCATCACGTTCAAATACAAATTCAAGTTCAAATCAAGTACAAATTTAGGTAGAGGGTTGCTGGCTTTTCTTACTGGGTGCTCGCACCCAGGGTTTGCTACAGCAGCACATCGGCAGCTTTCACTGCCGCAGCCCTACGAAGTCAGAAAACCTCCGATTCTGAACCAGTGAAACGCAATGTCAAAGAGTAAAATATAAATTTTTCGGTAACCAAGCCACACTCCTTGGCTTTAGACTATTCGATTGTACCTTAATCAAATTGTCAAATCATATGATAATGCATTCACTAGAAACATTTGGAACTCGGCTTTATTACCATATTACTTTGCAGCGCACCAGTCTTCACGGCCCACAAAACGGGTGTCAGCTGCCCTTGCAGCTTTTCCATAAATAATGAAGATCGGCGCCCTAATCTATGATGAATGTTTCATAGGATGGGAAAAAGCTTGGATATAGACTGTAAAGAAACATTTCATTAGGGAATTATTAGGATGCCATGAACCTACAACGCATAGGAAAGTCGGAATGCTGCACATATATTACGGGAAATGAAACTTAAGAACATCATGTTTTGTTTTTACTCGTCCCTGTATGCACAAAAGAAAACAGAAACCTATTGAAACAATCAGAGTACTTTACTGAAGCAATTCTCACGTAAAGAAAGACAAAAGAAAGTTCCTGGCTCTCGACAGCAGCAATTTAGAGTTTTGGAAAACAAATGTCGAAACGGCTACAAATAAAGTTGCTGTGGCTTAGAGTCACCGCACCTAATCAAGTAGGTATCACCAAAAAACTTGTTTTTCTGTTTAATGTGTAAATACTAGTTTTAGGCCATTCTTATTCTTCGAAACAACATTCGAAATCTAATCGTGATTTGCTCGCAGCCGCCGTGTGTGCTGAAGGAATAATCCCAACAGAAGACCCGGTTGCGCGGCCCGCATTGCTGGGGAAGTAGGATTAAAACTGGGTGCCGTCCCAATATTACGAAGCACTCCTGCAGAAAGAAAGATTTTAAGCACCAATGTTTATAGAAAGATGTAAACACATTTATAACCTATGGGCATAGTTTACATAATGGAGACCCTTAGTATGTGACACAGACAAATAAAAAAAAGTTATTCTGTCGTCTTCTGTTTCTTTTTTAAACAACCCTGGAACAGAGGGCATGGGTTTTATCAATGATTCCCGTGGACCAATATTTTGAAGGTCCCAGCAATGTAGTGTTTCGAGATCGGCAATTGAAGCGACCAATGAAAACAAATTGCGCTTGTTGGCCAGTCTGCCAACAACATGAGTTTACCAGGTCATTGGCGAAGCGATGGCAACGCAAAGACAGCTCTCCTGGATTAGATACCAAGCACAAGGACGGGACCAAGGAATTCTTCGGCCTCCGTGGTACCACTGAAGCGGTTTCCTTGGTAAAAATGCTTGCGTTATGCAGCTGCAGGGAAAATGCAACAGCCGTTAAAAAATGCAGCAGTAGTTTTGAACCTGTGCATACTGCATGCTCGAACACGTGTTGTAAACTTGAGATTAGGCCGACTCCTGCACCAGGCACGCAAGAACACAGAACAAACGAAGATACCATCGATGGCGGTTCTACTGGGGTTCGTACCCCTATCAGATTACTTCCGAGCTAATGCGTGCGCTGCTGCGCCACAAGCAGCCACGCCAAAGTTGGAATTGGAAGAACGCGTGGTTACTAAGTGCCCTCATTCCCTAGCAACCCTCCTGTGCACGAGCTCACCAAACACTCGTGTAGCACCTGATCTCGGGCTCACATTCGCGACTCATCCTGGCACACCTGACCGCACTTGGTCTTTAAGTAGAACAGCACGGCTACAGTGATGATGGCGATGATGGCTAAAATTCGGCTGGAATGTACGACTTAATGCTGTGGGAATAATAATAAAGAAGGTGTCAGTAAGGATGAAACTGATAATAAAATTATGAGGTGTCAGGAAGGATAGCATTCTTTTGATTCTGGGTTGCTTCAATATTCGAAGATTAAATATTGCGAAATGAAGGAGACAGATTTTCGTCAATAGTTTCTCTATACTTGTCATCATTTTAGGGAGTTTATTTAGTCATTGCAATTTCCAGGAGGAACGCACGGAGGCAAAATAAACAAAACGAGCAGATAAGCTATTGTAACACAGTCTGGCTAATAGGCAGGGGGGGGGGTGTAAGGCCTTAGGAAAATATGAAGACAGAAAGAGGCGGAATATAAAAATAACCAATATAAAAAATGTTGACTGAACGCGATGCAGTAAGCGAATCCTATGTGTGAGAAAATTATTTTGTTCGCTTGTTCCCAAGAAGTGGTGATCTTATTTCACTAAAATACTCAACCATCATCACAGGCACTATCTTGCTGTAGTAGGAAACATAGACCATCCAGGGCAGTTATTTCTTGCTTAAGCGTACTATTGGGAGCTTAGTCACATTTATAGTCTGCGGAATTAAACTTTGTTATTCGAGACTGCCCCATACCATTTACCCGTGCATAGTCATTATGTAATGTGCCAACGCTTACATACACGGACATCTCCCTTCATACTACGGTCACCGATGTAGCTCGCCCCTATTTTGGACGAATGTGTCTTGCCCGTGAGTGAAGCGGCCGTGCTTCAACGATTCATGTGATGCGCTATGTCGGATTTAAAAACGTGACATAACAAACAACGTAGCATAACAAACATAACAACGTACATACCATAACATAACATAACATAACAACAAACATAAAACGTTGCATAACAAACAAAGTGAGAGAAGGATACATGTAATAATTTTCATCATTTGGTAATAGTTATGTTGATAGCTTTGTGATTACTATGATATACACTTAGTTGCTCGGTTATACCGTTATATACAATCTTGGTGAAAGTTAAATCTGTACACGGCCATGGTTGATTACTTGATTGAAAGGGATTGATGTGGCACTTCTAACGAAACTCTTACCACGAACTGAAAGGATATTTTTTTATACTTTTGAAATGTCCACATTAAAGCCTCCAACGATGATCACCGGGGTAGTATCGTCAGCGCTAACCCATGGTCATGAATATCTCGATGTGACAGTTGGGTGTGCCTGGAGATATCTAGACTCTATATACCACAAGTATGCCTGTCGATTGTACGGCGCAGACATCCCCACAATCCGTGATATTGTCCTCGTGTGAGTAAAGGGCACGTGGTTGTACGTACATTTTTTCCTTTTTGTATATGGCAACGTCTCCTGCTCGTGGGTTCCCGTGGTGCTAAAAACCATTCAAGTATACCCGATTGACTTGAAACAACGTATATTCATTTATTTACTTCGTTTAATATTTTTAATATTCATTACTATTAAGGGTGGATTGCTTCAAGCCTGTTTCAATTTCGCTGGGGGTAAGCTACCCACCACAATTCTTGTTCATATTGTTTTTGTATGTCCTTAGTGTTGTTCAACACAATGCATAGTCCATATATCAGAACCATCATATCGGATGATATTGGATTGTTTGAAGCTATCATTCAATCGACCACCACCCATTGTAAGGCACCCTTTACGTTTCTCCGCCTCAAATTGACCGGATTTTTCTTCTGGACATAAAGCCCTAGGAGCCACGTCATCATTTCTTGTAATAAACAATGTGACAAGGTAGCAAAAATAATGCCTACGGCTTCTCCGTTCTTTCTAAACAATACAGCCAACATTCCTAAACCTTCCTTACCTTAGTAAGGAAACTTCCATTGCAGCTTGCGGCCTCACGTCTATTCTGAAATTTCATTTTTTTGAAGCGTCTTTAGTAGAGGCTTCCTTGCGCCCACTTACCCCAAAATTGCCGCCAATCTACCTACATGTTGCCTTTCCTCTATTTTTTCTCAATAGGTAGCTTCTCGGCCTTGACTTGCCCATTTCACTGAACGCGGACTTCCTTACAGTGCTTGCCCACTCACGCTCGTCTGCAAACGCTTAATAATACATTCTAGTGGGCGGCTTGCCAGCGACAGGGAAACGGTGCCTAAAGTTTGAGCGCGCTCTATGCGTGATACAAAGTACTAGCAGACTTTATATCCGTGGCCTGCAAGACCGGTGCGCGCTTTGCTTGTCGCACATAGCGCCGAATTTCCAGGCAACGAACAATTGACAACCGATCTGAGGAAAATCGCCCAACTGTGGCGAATACATTGCTATCGAAGCATCGTGACAGAAATCTAAAGCAAACGCAACTGTCGGTTGAGAACCAAAGGGCGAAACAGCGCAGGACCACAACTTTGTATTTAGTCACGTGATAATGATGGTCGCGAACATAGTAGCTAAACGGTAAATGGCGAAAGGTATTTTAAATTAATGATTACTCATTCCATATGAATTTCCTGATTTTATTTTAACAGGAAATTCTGCGCTATTCAATGCTAATTCATCATATATTCGCAAAATTATCTTCCATATTAATTTTGAATAATCCACACATTTCTTTGCCAATCCCACATCGTGGGTAAGAGGCACACACGTGATAGCCGGCAACAACAACAACAACAAGGATTCTTTATTAGGCGAACCAGTGCTAAGAAAAACAGGCTACAGTGAAAGCACGACAGCGGCGAACACAGTCCGTGGTTCTCGAAAATCTGATCTGTTTTTCAAACCAGTCGGCTTTTATGCATGACAAGAAAATTGAAATATGGGGTTTTACGTGCTAAAACCACTTTCTGATTGTGAGGCACGCCGTAGTGAAGGAGTCCGAAAACTTTACCCACCTGGGTTTCCCTAATGTGCACCGAAATCTATGTACGTGGGTTTTGCGCATTTTGCCTCCGTGGAAATGCGGCCTCCGTGGGCGAGATACGATCCCGCAACCTCGTACTCAGCATGCGAACACATAGCTACTGAACAACCACGACGGGTTTTTTTTATACATGAGCAATCAATGGTTCCAGAGTAATAGAGGGTGGCCGCGTGTTTTCCAGAAAGTTCTACGCAATTCGCGTCGCACATGCACTCGATTACATAAGCTTCGGTGACAAAACCATCTATAACATTCGAGAAAATTCCTGTAAATGCGGACACGTCCCCCACTGAGCTATAACGTTTGTTAGACAGTGAAAATCACTCACCCATAAAATATAAACAAGACCACGTGTCAATGGCCGCCACTGAAAAACCATGGTCACGATGCTACAAACATAACAGGAGAGCGACACAAAAAAGGACACTTATAAAACAAAATTAACAAAAGAAGACACAAACTTCATAGTGAAACAGTTAAAAAAGTTCACCTATGTGCAGTCCGAAATTCATTTAATGCTGGAAGAACGGCCTAAGTCGCACATGCACTATTTAGGTCGTGAGCGACGCTGCTGTGATAGCGAAATGCTGTCTGTCACGACCTCATAGTCGAGTGCGCCAATGCTTGGATGATCTTGTAGGGTAGCTTCTTTTGTTGTTGTAGCTGCTCACTCGGGCCTCTTTGGCGTATCCGGGTCTACACACAAACACGGTCACCGGGCTGGTACTCTACATGGCGTCGCCGAAAGTTGTAGTGTCGGCTGTCGGTCGTCTGCTGGTTTTTGATCCGCAGATGGGCGAGCTGTCGGGCTTCTCGGCGCACTGGAGATAAGTGGCGACGTCAAGATTCTCTTCGGCGGTGACGTGCAGCAGTATTGCGTCAAGAGTCGTCGTCGGATTCCTGCCGTAAAGCAGCTTGAACGGCGGAAACTGCATAGTTTCTTGCACCGCCGTGTTGTAAGCGAAGGTTATGTACGCAAGGATTCCAGGTCTGGTGTTTCCCGTCGACGCACATTGCTAGGATGGCAGGGGTGGTCTTATTCCGGCGCTCCGTAAAGCCTGCGTGTGCTAGGCTGTGGTCCTCCTCTGGCTTGTCTGGCTGTATTTAATAACGGTTGGGTGAACTGAGCTGTAAAGGCCGTGCCTCTGATGGTGAACATGACCTCTGGGGCGCCATGTTGCAGCAGAATGCTCTCTATAAAGAATTTCGCCACTTCTGCTGCAATACCTTTCGGCAGAGCTTTCGTTTCAGCGAAGCGACTTAGGTAGCCTATCTGCATGTTGATTTTGCTATTTGCGGATGCTGACGTCAGAAAAGTTCCCAACAAACCCATCTCGATCTGCTGATATGTTCGACAAGGAGGCTCGATTGCATGAAGTAGTCCAGTATTCCGCCTGCCCTTGCCGGCGGTGTCTTCCGTCGCTGACAGTCTCGGAATGTCTTGGCGCAACGGGCGAAGTTGGTGGTCAGTTGTTGCCAGTAATACGTTTCTATTTCCGCGACAGCATCCGGGGGAAGCCTGGATGCCCAGAGATCGGATGGTCATGTACGGCGTGCAGTACCTCTGAACGCAGCACTGTAGCGACATCAAGAAGGCGCTCGGTGCAAACAGTTGAGAAGTTCCTCTTTATGAGTCAGTAGTGCGTTTAAGCGCGAACGATGGCAATCCTCGCCCAAACAGCCCTAGGGACAAGGTTGGTGGTCTCTTCCAAATACTCAACGAGGCTTTTTAGCTCCGGGTCTGGGCGTGCATGCTCAGCGAAGTCTTCCGCGCTTATTATTCCAAGGAAGGCGTCGTCACCCTCGTCATCTTGCGGCAGCGGGTCACTGGGGGCGTGGGATAGGCAATCAGCATCAGAGTGTTTTCATCTGGACTTGTAGAATAAAAATTGTCATGGGCTTAGCTCGGCAATGCCAGGATATACGTAGCGAAAGCTAAGGCATAGCATGGACAGTCTTCGTTGATAGCCTCCTTGAGAACACTGAAGAGGTGCCCGTACTCCTTACATTTCTGTTTTCCTTATACGAATATATTCTTCAACGTTTTCAATTCGTCTGCGCTCTTCTGCATAGCTCGTTGACAATGTTCGAACGACCCAACATAGGACTCTAAGTCTTCATCACTGTGATTGAAGAACTGATCGAGCACACCAAGTGCAGCCATGACCATAGAAGTTATCCGCTTAGGTTATGGGCTAGCCGGCAGTTGGTCTAACGTTCAACCACAACCTATCCTCGTCGGTAGCTGTGACCTCAGTGAACTGCGCGTAATAACATCTAGGCATGTGCAGATTTAATGGCAGTAACAAAAAAATGGCAGAGACATTTAAGAATGTTTACGTGTTGGAATGCAAAAGCATTAGAATCGCTTTGGTGAAATTGCTTTTTTTCGGCGCTTTCCTTGAACGCGCAAGCTCTCGCCTGTGTTTTAGCTGTGCCTCGATGAAGCCAAATGTAAGCACGCCAAGCGTCTCAACGCGCTCGCTTGCCCACGGGGAGTTCACAATTTGAAGTACCGCTCTGTGGCATTCAGTTGGACATTATTGCTTTCATTTTATACAGTCATGACGAGGCGCCACGCGTTGGCTGAGCCGAGCGCACGGAGTAGTTCACACGTTTAGTCAGCCAGATGACAGTGGCATGACATGCGCAATGACACACGCAGTAGTCACAAATTTACTCAACCAGAACATCGGAGCCGCCCTGGCGTCATAACACACGACACAGTATTTTGCGCTCTGGAATCGCAAGATACTACGGCGATCCCGACGCACGACCTACGCGAATTTATTTCTGTGAAACTGTGGATCGGTTTATTGAGATATTGAAGGCCGGTAGCGATACTGCCGAGTGGCTATCAAGGTTGGAGCCACTGATGGTTCTGAATCAATTTTAATGTGGCGCAGCCAGTCGCCTACCACGCTGATTATGTCAATATGTCGTGGTCATCTTATCCTGTAATATTTCTTTTGCGTATTGCCGTTCTTTGTCCAATTCAGGCATTAAAGAAAAAAAAAAATCCGTGGCGTCGGGGAAGGCTGCTCTTCACGCACCCAAGAGGCCCGTGTTCACTTCCCACCCGGATCCAAGTTTAATGAGTTTTCTTTTCCAAGGCAATAGTTTATTTTATCTACAGGAACATCACTGAGTAATTTCACGTCAGTGCGAGTGTTTTCTTTTGTGGGTTTATTCCTTGCCGTCTGCCTCTTCTTGCAACGTCATTCAGCCACACCGCCCACTACAACGCCGGGTTTTTGTGTAACGGGGTGTATAACGCTTTCGAATATTTATGGAAGTATGATGAGCACTAGCGTGGCTACGTTTTATCGTGGCAATTACTGAGATAGAGATGACGCCGTGCTTCAGTCGCGCATGCACACTCTTAAGCACGCGCACTAGCTCATAAATGAACACACGCCCGCTGACACAACAGTACCTACGAACAATTTTTGATCTCTGCGATCTACCTGAAACAATACATCACTTTCTTATAAGATAGAAAGGCGAGGTGCTAGTTTGAGATGTACTCAGTAGGACTTCTTAAAAACTTTTTCATCCTGGCCCTCACGCCACACAATATCTTAAATCATCTGAATACATGGATGTGCCTCATGTGACACTTATGGGACTAATGACCCATCCATCTAAAAAGTCGACATCTGCAACGACAGAAGGGCACCTAGGTTCTCATTGTCTGCGACACCACGCCCTGAACACGGCTCGAGGGAGCAGAGCGAGCGAAAGGATCAGTTGCTGGGCGCTATTGCGGCAGGTGTTGCGTGAAAGGAGAGGGCATCGCGGAGACACAACGTCACCCTCACTCTCGCTTTCAGAAACCAACGCGCAATGCATATGCTTCTCTCTTCACCCTCACTGTGTTTAGCTGCTGCGCACGCCTGCCTGCCTTGGTGGCCGCTGCATCTTCCTCGGTCTCACGTCACGCATGCAATAAGAGGCATGCAGCATTCGCACTGCAGGTTTCTGCTGCTTGCTGGCTCGAGCAACATGTATACGTATGTTATATTACTTATTGCATTAATTGAATTTTTACGCTAATGTTGGGGTACTCTTGATGCACGATCTGGCATTGGCATCTGGCATTGTGATGTATTTACCCAACAGCTGCTCGGCAGTGTCGCGCAAGTAGTTCCACGTGTACTGGATCACACGGGGAAAGGCTCGTGACAATTCCTGTGACCCCCAAAATTATTTTAATTTTACGCTAATGTTGGGGTACTTTTGACGCACGATGGCCGCATCTGGTATTGTGACGCTGTTACCAAACAGCTGCTCGGCAGTATGGTGCAGGCGGTTCCGCGTGTACTGAATCACAATGAGCAAGACTGGGGACACTTCCTCTGACCCCCCAAAATATTCAAATTTTTACGCTAATGTTGGGGTTTATTTGAGGCACGATCGCCGCATCTGGCATTGTGACGCACTTGCCAGACAGCTGCTCGGCAGTGTAGCACAGGTAGTTGCGCGTTTATTGAATCTCACTGGACAGGTTCTTCACAATTTCTCTGATCCTCAACGGTATTTTAAATATTACGCCACTTTCTGGGATACTTTTGAGGCACGATCGGTGCCTCTGCCATTGTGACGCAGTTCGCGAACAGCTGCTCGGCAGTGTGGCGAAGGTAGGTGCGCGTTTACTGAATCTTACTGGGACAGGTTCGTGACACGTCCTGCGACACCCAATAATATTGGCGTTTTAAACTGCCTCTGAAACTTTGGTTGTGACAAACCCAAGCGCCGTTGAAGGCAGTGCAAGACAAAGTTTCATAGAGCATCTTGCACAAGTGCACCTATCGAATTAAGCCTCTGATGTGCATTCTTTGGCACCATCACCTATACGTCTGTCAAAAAAAAAATATCTGAAGAATTCTGTGAGGATTATTGAATCAAAGCTGATGAGGCAAAAAGAACGAGAAATTTAAGCAAGCTTTAAATTTGAGTGGTACATTTTATTCACAATAACAATTCACACAATATTCGCACAATTCACAATATTATTAACAATTTTATCCGAGAAGAAATGAGCATAAATAGGCTCCAGGTGAACTCTTGGTGCCGTTTTGATGCAGCACGTGAACTTTTTTGTGTACTTCACTCAAATGACGTGTAGCTTCGAAAAGAAATCGCGTAGCGTTTTTTGCACCCATAGAATTTCGTCAATGCCGGCACATCTCACAACTGCTTGCACGAAACATAGAAAGTGCCTGAAAGCAGCAGGATACGTGACGTCATTTACGCAATACGCACACATACAAGACACCAAGGCTTTTTCAAGTGATGTGTCCGGTTGCAGCTTCACGATTTCTTTTGGCTCCTTCGCAAGTACCAGCTGCTTCACGTCGCCCCATGCACGCGGAACCTGGCAAAGATAAAATTAACCAAATAAAGTGGAACCTGACGGAATGAACCATTGACAGATTTCACTTCCTGGAGAATTACACATTCATAAAAATAATTTTATTGACAAATTTCACCTTGCGAGGGCGGCGTGAAAACTTTGTAATACACGGCTAAATGCTGAGTAGTGTTACCAGAATGAAGATGTTTTGGATTGCCTGTGAAACATCGGTTGTGACAAGACATTTTACTCACCGCTGAAATTAGGGTGCTTTTTGAGAGCTTTGTTCGCATGTACGAGTCGACGCCTGTGTATGATGGCTGCGCTAGGAATGCAGTGTAGCCGCTGCTGGTAGGATTTTCAAGGGTCGTTTTACATTATCTTCGACAGTGTTTGAAAATCTAAAGTCATTTTCGAAGGCAAGCTGAAGGAGATAACATGGAATTAAACTTCACGAACACATATTACAGCGCCTAATCAGCAAAACTGCATGGTTCTGTTGGTTTAATATGGTTTAATTATCGTGGCACTGTAGGCCAACAAATAAGTACAAATAAGTTTTTCGTAACGTAGCTGTGGGTATTAGCGGTGTACAATATTTTTCGTCATTTTCGAGGCGCACTGGGGAGGACAGAGGGAGCAGGCGCTTTTTACCCCTACGCGCGAGAAGCCAAGTGGTTCCTCCACCGGCAGCGTTGCGCCTCCTCACTGGAAAATGGCCACCGATGCGAACCGCGGTTCGGCCGCGAAATTTGGCGCCAACGATAGAGCGAACGCTGACGACCGCAAGACGCCGAGAACGGCGGCAACCGAGCGGCGAACAAGAGAAGCGACTCACGGCCACGGCAGCGAGAGCAACACTCTTCTCTTCTTTCTTGTCAACTTTCTCTCTCGACCGCACGACCCGAATCAAACATAGGGTACAAAGAGATCTTGGCCTGATTCTAGTGCGAAGTTCAGAGCTCGAAAGGAAGATCTACACAACACACCAACAACGTCCCAGTAAGGAAAATAGTTCTGAAACATATAATGAGCAAACACATAAGGAAATAATTTGCTTACCAGGATATTCCAAGTGACCGTGAATGACAGGTGAGTGCCCACAGTAAGAACACCACCCGGCCAGAATTTTGGAGTTCGTCATGAGCGGCGCCGTGTCAGGCGACAACTCGGGCAGTCATACTCGGTGTACTTGCACATACCGCACGGCGCACCACGCAGGTCAACCGATGTGAAATTACTGATCCCGTTGCTCCTTCTTCGCCACTTTTTGCCATCAGAAAGCGCGCACTCCGCACAGTACAGACTTGAAAAGCAGGCGGACAGGAAGCAAAAGTTCTTGCTACAGAGCCAATGAGCCCTACGGTCTTAACCCCGTTTTCCCGCTAAGGTTAGCGAAGCGACCGCCACCTACAATGCCTTTGCATGAAAAACAACAACAAAAACAATAAGGAAGCACAAATCACACTAGCAAACCAGAAGCGAGTAAAGGCCATGCCGCATGGCTCCCTCGGGTATGAGGATTTATATATGCGTGATGAGGTGAAGCGCGACAGGCGGCGGTAGCTTTTCCTTAGCGTGAGTTTTCCAGTTCACACGCATGGAATATCGCATCACGCATAAAAAACGAATGTTGGTTTGCTCTACTCGCGTCGCGTTTGGGCAGTGAAAATAACGCGTATTTTGAGTCTCGTGGTGTTCAACACGAAGTGTACGACGACGAGGAGCGCGTTTAAATTATGGGGTTTGACGCGCCAAAACCACTTTCTTATTATGAGGCACGCGATACTGGAAGACTCCGGAAATTTCGACCACCTGGGATTCTTTAACGTGCACCTGAATCTAAGTATACGGGTGTTTTCGCATTCCGTCCCCATAGAAATGTGGCCGCCGTGCCCGTGATTCGATCCCGCGACCTTCCCGTACAAAAAAAATTATTGAGAAGGCATTGAAATATTGTTGGTCAACGTTGAGTTTTTTATTGAGGAATTATTGTGAGTATGTTGGAGAATTGTTGGGTTGAGTGTTAAGCACTCTTGAATATTGGCCAGTGAAATCAAATTGAAACACCATTGGGCACCTCAATGTTGAATAATTAAGTTACCATTGAAAGTCCATTGTGCTTAGACGGCCCGTTGTGTTCGTTTTGTTCAATGGTTGTTGAGTTACCATTGATTCTGCGTTGAACTAACGTTGTGGTAGTTCTGTTGACCTGTGGTTGAGTTATTATTGCCACAGCATTGAAAAGCATATTGTTGCACACTTGAGATGCCATTGAGATTTCAGAAGTCGCCATTGAAATATGATTGACGTTTCGTTGGGCTAGTGTATTTTTATTCATATATTGAAATTGCTTCGCTGTTCACACTTGCATGCCCCGGTGCCTGCTCGTAACTTTCCCAAACACAAACAAAATCAAAGGAGAGACTGATCAACTTGAAGTACCTTTATTTACACTAAAGATGCGTGCACGTGAAACATTATTACAGTACATAAGGCACCACTACATCGAACCTGGAGACATAGGCTAGTACCTACAGCACTCTAGCAGTGTAAATACATCTGAAAAAACCTATACATATGAATCAAATCAAAACGATCATTGTGCTCTTCACTTTCGACTTAAGTTTATGACTAGAAGGCAAAGCGACTCAAAAGCCAGGCCTTAAGCATACCCTTGTAACAACCAACTTTGAACACATGAACACTTGGAGCTGCTTGCATGTGAATACACAAAAGACATCTGAATATGTTACATTAAAACGTTGCGCACACTAACACATCACAGGAAGAGCTACGGCTGACTGTGAGAAGGCAAAATAATCAACTTGAAACAAATGACTTCACGTAAATATATACAACCTTTAGCACACGTCTTTCACCGCGATTAAAATTTAATGCAAAGCAGACTTGCCTGAGCTTTGTCTTCGAGATATATATATTTTCATGTTGCCCAATTATTTTATAAAATAACATCACTCAACTTAGCTATTATTTGACGAGACATAATTTATAAAGTTGTCGGGTATGACGAACACCTGAATCGTGTTGCTGACAAGCCAGGATTGCTTTCTTCAGAAATAAACTTGTAAAGCTTTTGTGTAATGAAAGCAGCTCATCTCCCTGGCACAAGTCAAGAACAAACAGTACACCATTTGATTATGTTAATGTGGGGTACAGAAGAGTTCCTTAGTGGCATTTCCTCAATTTAGTGAGCTCAATTTAAACGCGCTCCTCGTCGTCGTACACTTCGTGTTGAACACCACGAGACTCAAAATACGCGTTATTTTCACTGCCCAAATGCTTGCAACATACAATCAGGCATGTGCCATGTCATGTCTTGAATGGATGAAATTCATAAATCTTACACACAAAGGAAGTTACCATCACTTTTATTGGCTTCCTCAGGGGACTCCTTGAAATTGAACTAGAAAAATGTACTCAGTGTCAAAAACATTGAGAAGATAAGACCCTATAGCGTTCTTCCTGAAATAAACAGCGCAAATAACTTCATGTATCAATTCTATGGACACTTCGCCAATTCGGTGTACATTTATATTTCACAACCACCCAAACAGAGACGAGAAGGATGAATTAAGGTAGGAACACACATGAACGCTGTCTCAAGTAGAAGTTTATTCGTGAAGACGAAGATTTTAAACACACTCGCCAACTTCACAAAGAAAAAGCCATGGACGCGCAGTATACACAGCCCGGCACAACAAAAAAGGACCTAAATACGTCCTGTAGAATAAACATGTGCGTCAAAAACTAACAAAAACATGAAAACTGAAAGGTTTCTCCTGTAAGTGATATTAACGAGAAGTGCTGCAGCAACTCTTTCCCACTAATGGTCACAGAAATCTTGCTTATGAATATTTCTTCGTGATCAATAAATAATGCTTCCATAAGTCCTCTTGTGTTCTGGTCTTTGTGATGAAACAATCGTTCTTTCTGCTCTATGCCGCAACACCAGAGGAGTTCCAGAAGCAATATTTATTGATCACAAACGAAACAATTGCATAACCGAGTTATCTGTTGCCCTTAGTGGGAAAAAGTTGTTCTCAAAAAAGTATTTCCCGTTGGGTAGTATCACTTATCGGACAAATCTTTCGCTTTTTCAATAGATTTGACCGATAGTTCTCGTTTTTCACGCACGTTTATTCTACATGACATGGCTTCATATTTTTTTCTTGTCGCACGTGGCTGTTTCTGCCACGCATGCACGGATTTTTACCTTTGCCAAGTTGACCAGTGTGTTTAATACCTTTGTCATCAAAAGCAAACTCTTAGTAGAGCTTGCGCTCGTGTGTGCTCCTACCTATTTCGTCGTCCGCCTCTGTTCGTGCTGCTGTTTACAGTACCCACGTATCACTTGGTTAGGCTGGTAAACATTCTCACAAACAAAAGTAAATGCCTCCCCTCAAAAGGTAGCCCATCCTTTACTACTAAACGCCAGAGCAAATCGAAAGTAAGCCTTCACAGCGTCCATGCGGCAGCTAGTACACCACAGAGCAACACAAAAGATAGTTGAAAATCCCACTTGATGGAGAGTGGCAACAGAGATGCGAGCTTGCTAGTGAATCAGCCACATATCAACGGGTGTCTCTTGCACGACGCCAAGGTGCTTTTGGCGTAGAACACTTTAGCATCTGGGAATTTACTGCATACGTAACCTGTGAGAAGGGAATGTGGACAGAAAATGATATTGCGCGGATTAAGAATCTGCCACACACTGCACATAACTACGCACGAAATAGAACTACACACTATACTGGCAAGTAAAAATTTGCGGCTCTTTACGAGTGCCGTCGAGAAAAGGAAGGAATGGGTTTCTACGGTAAATGTTAGCTAAAACACGCACAGCGATGTTTCACAGTGGGGAAAATATTCCCGGCTCTCTCGCAGAACCAAAGACCACGCGACAGTGCAAGCCCATACCAAACAGATATCGAATCTTTGGGCAGAAGTCCAGTAGAAGGAATGACCTAAACATACGCCGAGAGCGATGCGAGCGTGAGCGTGCCTGTACGAGTGAGAACATGTACCGCTTCTTTGAAGCTAGCCGCTCCGGCGTGGCTCCGATCATCCCGCGCGATTTGTGTGCAGAACGTCGCGTACACGCCCTTGCGCGTTTTGCGCGGTAGCGTCCGCGCAGTGAGCTAGCTTCATGCACGCGTCATTCTTCACCGCGCAAACGGTGCTCGAGTGCGACGCTTAGCTCGAGGCGACAAAGCGCCGATTGGCGCTCCTTTCGCTTCTGGAAACAACGCACATTCGGATCGGTCCAACTCAAAGAGGCAGCAGAGAACGGTGGCATGTTTCGGTTATCGCTAATTAAAATTGTACAGTACGCCTTCAACGGCAACCCGCCGCGCTAGATAAAGATGCTTACTGCGGTAGTTTTGGCGGTGATTAGACGATAAGGTGAGCCCGTCGGCGGCTGTGTTCTTTGACCACGTCACCACACCTCCGTTCATTTGCGCTGCGTATCCGTGTACAGTCACCGCGCGGAAGCTGTGACTAATCGGTTGGCCGTTCTCCGTAAATCCCAGAGAGGCGAAATATATTTCGCGGTGCGCCGCATCATTAGCCGCAACCTAAATCGAGGCGCGCTAACCCCTACGGCACGAAAGGTGATCACACTAACCGTATGGTATACGATGAGCCACTACGGAAAAAAAAATAATTCTGATGTTCCACGTGCCAAACCAACGATCTGATTATGAGGCACGTCGTAGTTGGGGACTCCGTATTAATTTTGACTTCCTGGAAATTTTTACGTGCATACAATGCACAATGCACGAGCGTTTTTGCATTCCGCTCCTTTGGAATGCGGCCGCTGCAGGGATCGTATCCACGACCTCGAGCCCCAAATTGCCACGGAGGCCGCCATAGTTACGAAATGCGTAAGCGTGAAGTGCAACACTGCCTTCCGGTACGAGTGTGGTACAAGCGTAGCACAGCTGCACACCTGCTGCACGATTATTTGTCGCGATTCTCCTAAACTCGTAGTGCCTGCCTAAATACCTTGAAAGGCAGCGCGCCTCTCACGTACCGGAACGCGATAACAAGCGCTTAGACGGCATACGTGAGCCCCCATGAAAGATGACGTGGCCACTGTAGAAAATTATCACTGCGCAGAGAAGCCGATCCTTATGATCCAATTGTGTTCTCTCATACAAATGAAGGAAACGTTATTAGACAGGAACAAATGATGCAATGCAATTTTACGCACATGGGGCGCCGCTGCCTCTTCGCCTACCATTGTTTCAAACGAAGTGACGGCGGCTGCGAGAGTTAGTATCGCGCGCATTTGCTCCGGGGCATGCGGTTTGCTTCAAGAAAGTGAACGGTGTGCTTAACATGTCACGCTCGTCAATGTCAAAATAGAAAAGAAGGCTACGTGCCCAAGAAAACGAGATTACTTACCTATCTTCAAAAGTGCGGCTGCGACTGTTTCGGGGTGCCTTCTCTCCAAGAGGCATCATGGCCTCTGCCGCGCAACTCATCAAAACCGTCAGGCTCGCACATCAGTAGAAGACTAGTTGTTGGGTGAGCCAACCACTTCACCAGATAAACGTCCCACTTATCGTCGTTAAAGCATTTCACTAAAATGTGCGTCATGATGTCCGAAAAGAAAATACTTTTATCAAGAAGCACGAGGCGTGAACCACCGCACAACTGCAACCGAATAACTGAGTCCGAGAGCCGTTCACAGCTTCACATGGCTTCACTATCGTATTCAGTTATAAAAACCTTTCAAACACAATATAACGGCACTTAAGAACCACTAAGTGATTAGCAATAATTTTTCATCAACTAACCTTCATAAATTTTTAAGAACTACCTAATTTATAGCGTAAACAACAAATACTACGACCAAAAAATGCGACTACGAAACTAGCGGTAACCATGTGTACTGTTGCAAAAGTGTGCGCAAAACGAAGCTCGGTTGCGCCCGTTTGCGCAAACATACACACCCGAACCTACCTTAACGTTTGTCGCGCCACCTAGAAATAAACATTACTACTAGTTTTGCTATTTTTACAAAAACAATACTTCTAAAATAGTTTGCAGCATCTTTGCAGATGACGAGGTGACAAGTAAGGTACAATAAGAGTCCGTTACCTGTATTTCTTTCATTTCCCTGTGGTGTTCTTAACTGAACATACGAGACCTGCAGGCTTGGACATGGGCGTCTTGCGCTGGAGTTTGAGGTATAGTAGCGGCGCCTGGTGGCGGCGCGGCAAACGACATCTGGGTCGTACCAGCTTGGGTCGTATTGAGCCCTGGCTGTGGCGAAGCACGTTTCTAGGCCGAGTTTTGCATCGATTCGCACTTTTTTCTGCCCTGTTGCGAGTGCGAAAAGGCTCGTCACTTCTCACAGACCACGTCGACCACGCTGCGAGCTGGCCGCAGCCTATAGTTTAACGAAAACGGACTCTCCGTGTGCCGTGGGTCGTAATGCTGTAAGCAGAAGGAATCGGCGACGCCGATTCGGAGGGACCTAGCTCAGCATCGAAAAAGTGTCACCGTCGATATTGCTGCGTCGTGGGCTGCCATGAACAAGAAGGCCTGAATCCTAACATCCGATTCTATCGTTTCCCTTCAAGGCCTCACGAAGCAGAGCGTCGGGCGCGCTGTATAACTGCAGTTCGTCGCGCTGGGTAAGCGAAACTTCGCGCCATGCTGACTGCTTCACCTGTCTTGAAGCTTGCTTGATTATAGATCTGCGTTCTAAAATTCGGTCTTTTGCACCTACAGTCCCGACGGCAGACCGACATAGCAGCAAGCATGGCTGGTGATTCACGATTCGAAACCCGGCCACAGCGACAATTAACAATTCGACCGGTGCGAAGTGGTGAAGTGCCCAGGTGTGTGCAAATGACCACAAATGGCCGGGTTAATTCGGTGACAATTCACTACCCCACTACGAGCAGCACAGGTTAGAGAGTTAAATGTGCTCATACTTGACCTCAAGCGAGCATGTTGAGGCAGCGCAGCAAGATAGTATTGATTACAGCAGATTGATTTTCGAGCGTTGTCATTAAAAGCTACATCAAGCGAGCAGCGCACAAGCTCGCGCTGCAGCGCGATTCGCACGTACGTGCGAGCTCATATGCATTCCATCAGTTATTACCAGTTGCTAAAAGGGACAGATGGTCGCTACTACAACGCCAGCATAACTACTTGGTTAGCGGCATGCAGCCAACAAAGATTGCAGGAGACCCGCCGTTTCGCGGCATGTCGAAAGACCGCTGCCGTCGCGGCGCGTACCGTCGTGTGCTCGAGCAGTTCCGCACACATGATGTCTGCTTAGCGCTGCTGTGGATTCATTTATAGCAAGCATTTCCTCGCGTTTGTGCGCTTGAATCTAGCAGCGTGCAAACCTTACCTGAAGTTCCACTTCGTACGTGACTCGCTTCACTTGCGATTGACACCGCGCTAAAACTTCGCCGCTTAATTCTTGAACGGCATACACGTATTCGACACTGCATAATTTCTTCTTTTTACGCAGCGTGCCACTCCTGAAAAAATCTTCGGCGCCCGATATTCGCTGCAGGCCGTGATACAACACAACCGAAAGTGGCGGGTCCATATTGTAAACGTGCTTTCCGAAGCAGACGACCGAGCTTGGTACGACCCATTTTAGGACAGAGGGCGCTTTTTAGCACCTTTTTCGCAGCGCCCCCTGGGCAATGCAAGAGCCCCATAGGCGGCTATGGCTTGGAACATGAGAAGACGACAGTTCGGTGAGGCTCAAATAAATCGCGTGCTTCTTGCAAGGCGAGTACCGGGAGCAGCCGCAGACACAGCGATTAGCTGTGATACTGTTCCGGCTGTTGCTGAATCTGAAGATCTTTGAAGTCAATGGTTATAGCGGCTGCGCGCTGCGATCTCAAAGCGCGCTCATTCTTTGATCTCTAGTACCACGGACATTGGACAAAAAACTATATTTGCTTTACGGACAGAGGGTACGTCGCAGGAAATTCGAAGACCTCACCGTGTATGTTTGTAGCGTGTGCGCGCTTGCATCCTACGGTTCCCACAGTGCGTCCGATGCTCGAAGGTAGCGTCGTCGCCTGTCGGCACCTGTCTTATCGCCGGCCGCGCTGCCGCCGTGTCTACTTTTGGGGAACTCCACATGCGCGTAGTCACCGTGTTTGCAAGTGAATTTCGCATTCTTCTGCTCCCCGAAGCGTCCTCATTTCGGATCATACCAATGGTTGTGTCATCTAGTGTATGTTAAAACCACGATGGCATTTGTAAACCGGCGAAGAAATAAATCGTTATGAACTTGGGCGGTCATGAATCTAGTCTAACGTTGCAGTTTTTACGTAGCGAAAATGGCTACGAAAGTGGGGCGGTCCCGGAGATAGGCGCTTCAAAGCGCCAGCTGTAGCGACAGCACCAGGAAGTGGCACGCGGCGCACACGCCAAGCATTTCAGAGCTTACTAGCTTTCGAATGAGAGGATTATGCGCGCGCTCGTGGCTTATTGGTTAGAGTACCGGGCTCGACGGCCGACGTTCGATTCCACCCCATCGGTCACACATAATTTTCTATTAATGAACGCGAGGCGAAAGAAGAACCTACCTGCCGCAAAGTGACAGGAATTAGGTTGGAACGCATCGCAAAACATGTTTGGAATGTCTTCATATGCGATTTCTAATTATTGTATACTGGACACAACTGCTACACAACAAAAGAACAACTAGAAAAATCAACACAAATTACCCAATAAATTGTTTATTGAGAACACTCAACGGTAATATTGTTGTGCAAGAATTGAGTTAACTCAATTGCTCTTGAAAATTTGTTGAAGTCCGTTGTTTCAACAATTCCCCAACAATATATCAATGGTTAATCAACACTCATTTTCGTACGGGTTGTGCTGAGCAGCCCAACACCATAGCCACTAAGGAACCACGGCGCGTGAGGAGCGTGTTGCACGCTTACTACGCATTGCATTATTCAGAGTGTAGTCGTGTGCTTACTGAATCTCACTGGCACAGGTTCGTGACACTATTTCCGACCGCCAAAATTATTTTAATTATTACGCTACATTTTGGGATAATTTTGAGGCACGATCCCCACCTCTGGCATGGTCACGCAGTTCGCACACAGCTGCTCGGCAGTGTGGCGTATGTAGTTGCTCGAGTATTCAATCTCACTGGGATAGCTTTTTCACTGTTTCTGTCACCCCCAACATTGCTTGAAATATTACGGTACTTTTTTGGGATACCTTTGAGAGATACTCAAGTTACGCGTGTACTGAGTCTCACTGGCACAGGTTCATGATACTTCCTGCGACCCCCAACAATATTTTAATTATTACGCTACGTTTTGGAATACTTTTGAGGCGCGATCACCGCACCTAACATCGTGACCCAGTTCGCGAACAGCTCCTGCGTAGTGTGGCGCATGTAATTGCGCGAGTACTTAGTCTCACTGGGAAAGGTTCGTGACACTTCCTCCAACCGCCGGCATTACCCTAATTATTACGGTTATTTTTGGGTTACTTTTGATGTACAATAGCGCCCTGACATTGTGACGCAATTTGTGCACAGCTGCTTGGCAACCTGACGCATGTATAGTTGCGCGAGAACTGAACCTCCCTGGTAAACGTTCGTGACACTTCCACTGGCCCACAACATTATCTTTATTATTATGGTACTTTTGGGATACTTTTGAGCACTATGGCAGCCACTGGCACTTTGATGCAGTTCACGAACTGCGGCTCGGCAGTATGACGCGCTTAGTGCCGCGTGTACTGAATCTCACAGGGAGAAGGTCGTGTATATTCCTCTGACTCCCAACTACATTCCAATGTTTGCGCTGCTTTTTGAGATAGGCTTGAGACACGCGCACTGTCCTTGGTATTGCGATGTAGTTAGCGAAAGGCTGCTCGAACAGTGAGGCGGAGGTAGTTGCGGAAAAACTGAACCTTATTGGGACTGGTTTGTGACACTTTCCCTGACCCGCAACACTATTTTAATTATTACGCTTCATTAGGATACTTTGGAGGCACGCTCGAGGCCCAGTATTGTGACGCATTTAGCTAACAGCCGCACGGCAGTGTGGAGCAGTTTGTTCCGCGTGTACTGAATCTGCCTGGGACAGCTTCTTCACAATTTTTCCGACCCGCAACATTGCTTGAATTATTACGCAACTTTGTGGGATATTTTGAGACGCGCTGTGCGCGTCAGACATTGTGATACATTTCACGAATAGCTGCTCAGCAGTGTGGCAAAGGTAGGCTCGCTTTTACTGAATCTCACTGGGACATGTTTTTGACACTTCTTCCGAACCCCAAGATTATTTTATTATTAAGTTACTTTTTGGGATACCTTTGAGACACGCGCACACTCCCTGGCATTGAATGAATGAATGTTTATTTTCCTACAAAGCAAGTACAATACAGTGTTGTGGCAGGAAAGTGGGAAGAAAGCTGCTCATGGAAGCTTTACGGCTGCCAAGCACCCAGAAACATCCGAGGAACAGGGTGGAGCAACGTATTTCGTATTGACTATCGAAAATTTGGGTTTGTATAAACAACAAATATTAATTATCTAGTCAAAATAGAAAGGACATATTTGAATCATAATTGAAATAGACATATCTTAGACATGAAGGCAGACATAACTGAATCATTTAGGGGCATGGAAAAAAGTAGAAAAAAGATCAACTGGAGATCACCAACAGTGCATCAGTTTCATTCCTCATCAGTTCATTGAGTAGCCTAGGCAGTCTAGAACAAAGCATTTCCATGCCGTTATGCGTACGTGAGTGAGGTGTGTAAAAGTATTCCGGAAATTGGGTTGTATAAAGCGATTTACGCTTGCTGAGTGGGGCTATTGACCGTATAAGGCTTATTCTGCTTTCGAAATTTCAAGCTCTTGATATAAGCAGGTAGATGACAAAACGTACGGGCTTCTTACATATAGTACAAACTTTCTTTTGTAGTGCCTGAAACTTCTGAATGTTTGTTGCAGAAGCCGTAACCTACACAGGGCAACAGTAGCATAAGTAACTCATGAAAGAGGAAGTATATATCAGCAGTTTGGTACGGGGGAGAAAGTTCCGTGAGTAGATCAAAGCAGCAATTCAGAACAGTTCGCCTGCAACAACATCTGTATGATTATTCCGAGTAATGTGTTGGTCAAAGTGTACACCTAGAGATTTTACAGATTCAGAGACTTCAATCGTAGAGAAATAATTCCTGCGGTTTTCTTGTAAAGTGGCCAGCACATTTTTAGCCCGAAATAGCACTCCTTTAGTTATTGAGGAGTTAATACTTAGGCCGTTTTTGACTGACCACTTATATAATTTTTCCAATATGAAGTTAGCCTTTGAGACTAAATTTATTAGGTTTTTAGATGAAGGAAATGACGTGGTGCCATATGCATAGATTAGAAAATGTGAGTGAGAAAATATTCACTAGATGGTTCATAAAAATATTACAAAAATGGGCCCTAAAATGCTGCCCTGTGGAACACCAATATTGACTGATCAAGCTTGAAATGCCTTATTGTTGTTTTGTACAAACTGTTTTCTGTGATTTAGGCAGGATTTATTGAGGTCTAGGGCATTTCCACGAACGTCATAGTATGTCATTTTAGAGCATAATAGCTGATTCTTAATAGAAACAAAAGCTTTCAAGAAATCGATAAAGACACCCAGTGTAAGCAGACATTTTCCAATAATATGTAACATGAATTCTTTTTGTTCTAGTAGAGCGAGCTAAGTGGATCTATACTTGCGAAAAGCGTACTGCTGGTTCGTTAAGAGATTGTGTTTCTCCAAGAAGTTACTTATCCTGCAAGATATAATCTTTTCTTGGCCTTAAGAAAAATCTGGGAGAACCGACACTTGCCTTGGAACTTGACAACAAGGTTATGTAACCCTTTTTAAATATTGCAGTTACTTTCGCCGTCAGCATTTCGCGCGTGAATACTCCTGACGAGAGGCAGACATTATAGATATAGATTAATGATGGTGCAATTATGTCCAGCACTATCTTAACACTTTTGATTGGAATATTATCAGCGTCACAGGCATAACTGTTATTAAGCTCAGAAATAAGTGAAACGATTTCAGATTCAGTTGTATGGTTAAGGAAGATCGAGTCTCGGCAAGTGGTAGTAATAAATTGGCAGGCGTTGGCACTTACGGGTTGATGGGGCAAGCAGAACAAAATAATTATTGAAACACTCAGCCAACAAGTCGCCGCTCAGTTCAGCCCCATCATGCATAATTCATAACGCAGTGTCTCGGAGTGAGTACTCGATTCATCAATAAATTGAGCTACTGCCGCAGCTTTAGACTATCGTTGTCGCATAGCGCGAATGATTTTTGGTAGAAAGCAAGTTTAGCAGTACGTAAGTCTTTGTTAAGACAATTATGGAAATGTCGAAGTGCTTTAAGGTAAGATAGATCTCGTGACTTAAGGTATTGATTTATTAATCTTGCCTTCTTTTTATTCTTTTCAAATAAATATTTCGTAACCCAAGGCTTGTCTATAATTGAAGGCCCTGCGCGGTGTGAATGCGAAGGCAAATGTTTCAAATAAGCGGCGATAAATATTTACAAGAACGTGTTGGAAGCCACTTCAACACAATATGTCGCGTATACAATACTCTAGTGAATCTGACTTAGTTCATTACGAAAGCGGACTAGCCTATCACGCGTGATTATTTGGAACGAAATGTCATTTTCAGGCGTTTATTCTCTTTGCTCAGGTACTGAAAAAGTAGGCTTGCGATCGCTAAGGCTATATAAAAGAACACCACAATTAATCTTGTTCGAGCCATATTTAATGATAAATAGATCAAGGCATGTAGATTTGTCTGGTATAATTCCAGTGGAAGCATTATTGAGATCTGTACAGCCATTCGACTGTAATGATAATTCAAAGTTACGATTCATGCTGAGTCGGTCTAGCATGTTGATATTGAAATATCCACCGAGTACAATTTTTTATTTCGTTTCAGCAACGCACTTAAACAATCTTTCCAGAACTCAAAAAAGAATTGTATATTACCATTAGGGGTGCGATATACAACAGAGTACACAGTGCGAGTATGTAAAACAGACAAGATTTCATAATCACCGGTCGCACAAGAAAAATGAGGGATACATTCTACATTAAAATTTTCGCGTACAGGCGCACTGACTCTGCCACCTCGACTTCCCATTCTAGACTGCATGAAACTTTGACCATTCTGCAAACACCAGGGTATGGTATGGCGATCATACCAGGTTGCAGACAACATAATCATGTGAAATTCAAAGTTCATTTTGCTGACAGGTACATCCTTTTTTTGCAGATTGGCAATTATAATGTATACAGGTGGTGGATCCACCGTGATGGGAGCGAATGAAATCCTGACTGGTCAGTAGAAAATAGCCAGAGTGAATAAGTGATGCTGTTGTCATGAGGAAAGAGCTCTCTGCTCGGGTTGCGTAAAACGCTTCGCAAGGTCGGCGTTCCACCTAATCAGGCATGCCTTATCTCCCTCTTTCTTTCGCACGAACACTTTCCCGTTTCGCTGCCAAGCGAAACTATGCTTGTTTGCACGTAACCATTCTTTTGTGGCTTTCAAGAGTATTCTGTTCTGCGCAGTAAGGTTTTCTGTCATAAAAAGGCCAAGATGGGCAGTAGACAGACACTTCCTTTTAGCAAGCCAGCAATGTCGAGTTTCCTGAGTTGAAAAGCGGATAATAACACGTGGCGTCCTGTCATTCTTCGATAAAGCCTGTGAACCGAAGTGACAGTATGTTCAGTCAGAGGATCTAACTCTAATTCTGGCGCTGGAGCGTTGATTTTATCCCTTAGATGTTTATTATTTTCTTTTTTAATGCCATCAATTTTCTGACTTAGTTTACGCCTGTGATATTGAAGGTCATTGACCGTGGCAGGCAGCAAGTAGCTCTTTTTTCCTGTATAGATTTTCAAGTTTGGTCATTCTGCCCCCGAGAGCCTTGATGTCAGAGTGAGGTCTTGATGTCAGGTCTGGCGACGGCCTCAAGAATAGTGTCATACTTGACAGATAGCAGCTGCACCGCTTCCTCTCTGTCGCTGACAGTTTGCGTCAAGGGTAGAAGGTCATCAAGTTTCCTGTTAATTTTGATGAGCATGGAAGCTATCGTTTCATTATTTTCCTGCGGTGCCGAAGCGCTTGCTTGGTTTTTCGCACGAAGGGCATCGCCACGACTTCCTCGATATGAGCAGGCGAAACCGATATGAGCAGGCGCCACATGTGATAGCAGATTGAGCAGTCAGTGCATACCAAGCAGGGTTCATCCTAATTTAGAACGTCATTGCATTTGCCGCAGGCACGATTACCCTTAGGATTCATGAGCCTAGCTATCGTTGACATAACCGAAATAATAATTACACGCAATATGAGCGAAAATAGGCTCCGCACCAAAACAAAGGCAGCAGCAGCAGGAGCAGCAATACACCGATAATATGAGCATCCACGTCTGGAAATGTTTCACCAACCTGCAAAAACATTGCAGAAACGGCTTCAGTCGGATGCGTGCACTCCGCCGCTGCTGCTGTCGAATGAGCAGAAGACCGCACAGCACACCGTATTTAAAGCATCAGAGGGCACCTCGGCGACGTCGCTTGGAAAACCAGGCACGAGGGCGGTATGGCCAATCTGGAAAAGCCAGGTAAGCCAGTCGGAGAGTAGATTATTACTTGTGGGCTGTAGCGGTGAAATTTCCGGTGAACCGTCCAGCGTATCTTCAGCGCAATGCAGTGGACATGAGCCAAGCCAAGGCGCCGCAGAAGAATCTGCAACAGTGTTCCAGAAACGGCGTCAGCTGGATGCGTGTGCTCTGCCGCTTCTGCTGCCGCATTTATTGATAGCTCCTCGGTAGTATAGCGGAGGTAGTTGCGCGAGTACTCAATCTTACTGGTACAAGTTTGTGACACGTACTGGGCCCCCAAACTATTTTGATTATTAAGCTACTTTAGAGCTTTTCAGCCACGCTCGCTGCCTCTGGCGTTATGACGTAGTTTGCGAACAGCTGCTCTCAGCGTGTGGCTGGCAGTTGCGCGAGTACTGAATTTCACTGGGACTGGTTTGTTACACTTTTTCTAGCCTTCAACACTATTTTAATTATTACGCTACATTTAGGAAACTTTTGTGGCATGCTCACTACCCGTTGCATTGCGACGCAGTTAGCGAGAAGGTGCTCGGCATTATGGCGCAGGTAGTTGCGCGAGTACTGAATCTCACTGGGACTGGCTTGGGACACTTTCTCTAACCCCAATCCTATTTAGGTCGTTACGCAACTTTTTGGGATACTTTTGAGACACGATCGCCACCTGTGGCATTGTGATGCAGAGCGGTAAGCTGGTGCAGGGAGAGGCACGATTACTGAATTCCATTGGGAGAGTTCGTCACACTTATTCTGACTCCCAACAATATTTGTTCTTACGCTAGCTTTAGGATACTTTTGAGGCACGCTCCTCGCCCCTAGTATTGTGATGGAGTTAGCGAACAGCTGCTCAGTAGTTTTGCGCAGTCAGATCCGCGTGTACTGAACCTCACTGGGACAGATTTCTGACACTTCCTCTGACCCCCAACTTTGTTTTATTATTACGAAATTTTTTGGGATACCTTTGCGACACGCTCGCCGCCTCTGGCATTGTGAGGCAGTTCGCAAACAGCTTCTCGGCAGTGTGGCGCAGTGGCGCGTGTACTGAGCCTCAGTGGGAAAGGTTTGAGACAGTTTCTCTCGCATCCTACACCATTTTAATTATCACCCTACTATTACACTACTCGGCAATCATCTTCACTCCAACATTACGCTTACACAAAATGGGCCTAGCTACGCCAGCATGAAAGGACGCGCACTCGCAATTCCATATCTCGAAAGGAGGCTATTGCCTCATTAGATGGCTAAAGAATGCAGTTTGGCACATGCTCGGAAATCCCGAAGTATTTTTTCCCATATTGTACTCAGCATACCATTGCGTCGGCGGAGGCCAAGGTATTTCTAAAACGCATTGTCGCCCGTGTTTTTCTGCGTTTATAGTGCAGGGAGAAATGCTTGGGAAAGGGAGAATGCTTGAAAATGACATGTGTCCTTCTTAATTATGGTATTATTTGGGATAAATTGGGAGGATGCCACGCTACGTATGTAAAAGCACATTGCTTTTGTTTAGAAGGCCGCCCATTCCCCACTTTCGGCTACACGCATATTCTTATGCCTATACACCCAACTGACACATGCTTGTATTACTTTTTTCAGCTGATGCCGTCCGGCCGAGTTTCGTAGTGGAACTACTCCTGCTTACTTGGCCGGGGTGAGCACCAATATAGAACAAAATAAAGATTTCCTCATTTCACCAGGTATATAGCGCCTACATTATCAAATTGTCTCCGGCACAGAATATATGGTGGCTTGTAAAGATCGTTCGCACTCATTTTTACTAAATTGTAAAATGATTCCACTTGAATACCGTTCACTGTTGAGCAGTAGAAGCAAAAAAAAAAATGCCACACTGATTTCGGTTGGTTTCCTTCCTCGAAACCGAGTAAATTATGCGTTAATCGACACAGCAAGTTGTGAGGACTTCAACGGTACCGGACGTTTCACGGTGGGTGACTTTTTCGACGTTTTAAGAGTGTATGAAGTTCCCGAATGCGCCGCGGCACAGCCAACCCTAGCGCGGTAGGTAGGCCTAACCTCGGCGAGGCAGCGCGGGAAGGCCTGGGCCTAGCCCTGCGATCACGGGCCAAGATAGAGCGCAGGATGGAGATCGTGGAGGCAGAAGACATCTCTCAAGAAGAAGCAAGTAGCCCCGGCTGGATGACGGCATATAGCCGCAAGAACGGCAAGGGGGTGAGAGCGGCGACTACTACCCGCGAAGGAAACCCAAGACGTGGCGAGCGAAAGGACGGAGGCCGCACTGCCGTCCTACGGAGCGCGTACCAGCGCATCGTCGCCACCTCAAGGCTCCCTCGACTGCCGAGGGACACGTATCGCATCATTGTCAGACCAAGGGACGGCCTGAACGTGACCAAGGTTAGCCAAATACGTTTTGAGCAAGCCCTAGCCATGGCGGCGGTCCTGGCTCTGGCCGAAATTGAAGAGGACACCATTTGCCCCAACGGTACCCAAACATCTATGTGGTGTGTACGCCTTACGAGAAAAAATGCGTGCGCCTACGTAAAGGCACAGCAAGTCCAGCTAGGCTCCTCCCGACGACACGTGTAAAGGAGTAATAGGGGGTGTCGACGTGGATGTTAACGAGGCTCAACTCCGAGCAAGAATCGTGAGCCGCCGCAACCCAGGAGCCATCGAGGCCAAAAGAATCAAGAACACCACGGCTGTGGTAGTATTGTTCAAGGGTATGAAGGTGCCCAGTTATGTGTCTTGCGGCGCGTGCATGTTTTGCTGCACGCTATACAGGAGACACACAGAGGTTTGTTACGACTGCGGAGGTTTAGGACATCGTGCCGACGTTTACCCTAATCCAAACAACAAGCGGTGCCGCACGTGCGGACAGAAATCACCAGCGGACAATC
The DNA here is from genome assembly GCF_023375885.2 of Dermacentor andersoni. Classification (NCBI taxonomy): domain Eukaryota; kingdom Metazoa; phylum Arthropoda; class Arachnida; order Ixodida; family Ixodidae; genus Dermacentor; species Dermacentor andersoni. The sequence goes on along the minus strand of NC_092820.1, from coordinate 89,690,182 downwards.
ATCAGTTCGTTCTAAAGTGTTCGCTATGCGAAGGTCCACATCCCACAGCGGATAGAGTATGCAAACACAGATTTCAAGTCCCCTACATCGTCAGAAGGAGAAGACGCCGACGCTACCGGCATGCCGAGAAGACGTAGGTGACCCGAGGAATGCAGTCACGCGACTCAAGCGTATGTACCAGCGTCGCCAGCACCCTCGGAAGAGGTCGCTCCAGGACGCCATTTACGTGGCTGCGCGACGCCAAGCGGAGCCGCTCACTTTCCAGACTGCGCTCGGCATCTCGAACGAGATTTCAGGAGGAGCTCACCTGGTCGGATAGAATGGCGAAGACGCCCAAACCCAGAAAGGTAACGCGGTCGGTATTGCCAGAGCATAGTGCACAGCGTGAATTTCAACTACTACGTCAGGAGATTGCTAGTCTCAAAGAAGAGCTATGCAAGCAGAAAGTTGCGCAGGCCATTCAAAGCAGGGTCGAGGCTGCGAAAGCGGCGGATAATGCCGTGCAGAAAAGCACGCAGGAACCCAAAGTCGAGGTCAGCAAAGCCAAACGTAAGGCCACCCTCCACTTGAGGACGACTCGGAGATGAGCGAGTCGGAGATGGCCGGGGCGGAAAGCTCGCAGAACAAAATGCTCCAAGAGTTACTAAGGATTTCAAAAAAAAAAAATCAGGCAAGCATTAACCAGCTCGCGCTGCGCATGGAAGCACTTGAGAGTAAAGCAGGAGCTATAGAGAATACAGTAGTAGCAGTTGAGAACAAGATGACGATAAAGGCCAATTCAAAGGTTCGTAGGAAAGCTATAATGACGGTATTTGGACGGCCCTGAAGGGTCATGAAAATCTAAATTAGCAAAATGGCGGGCACTCAAATGGATCTAGTAATTTGGCAGTGGAATTGTGCTAGCTTTCAAAGGCGCAAGACTTCGCTGCAACAGTACATTACAGCTGAGGCCAAAAGGCCGCAAGTAATTTTGCTACAGGAGACACTGTGTGTTACACCCACCCTCGCAGGCTACAAATCGGTGGTGGCAAGGGGGGAGTCCAAGAGAGGTATAGCTACGCTAGTGAGCAAAAAGCTCCCATACGTTGAACATGACATTCAGCCAGGTCATGGCAGAATGGAGGCGCTTCTGGTTGAGGTTATCCCGAACAGCTGGCTTCAACAAAGCGTGTTCATTCTCAATGTGTACAGCCCACCATCCGATCAGAGACAGTCTTTCCACTCCCTGTGTATGAAGACGGCTTCGCTCGCTAGAGAGTCACCGTTTGTAGTCGTGGGAAACTTCAACGCCCCACACAACGCATGGGGGTACATCAGGCAGACGGCTAAGGGCACAAATCTAGTGCGGGCCGTCGAGGACCTAGCGCTAACAGTCTTCACCGATCCCCGTTTCCCCACAAGACTGGGAACGTCGGTGGCTAGAGACACAACCCCCGATCTCGCCCTTATTAGAAATGTAGAGCAAACAACATGGGATAACAAGCAAGAAAACCTGGGCAGCGACTACTTCACCATTAGTGTTACCCTTCAGGTCAGAGCCCCCCCCCCCCCCCGGCCAGGGAATTTAAAGTGACGGACTGGAAGCTTCCGTAAGCTCAGAAAGGAGGACACGGGCGCATACGCCAGCTTCAGCGAACTCGTCGAGACACTCAGAGCAGATGTTGAAAAGGCTACAAAAACTATTCAAACCGAGCTCGAGGTTTCCAGGATGGACCCGCACCTCGCACATCTCTTGGAAGCTAAAGCCTCTATTTTGAGGCGATGGAAAACACAAAGGCTTAACCGGAGGTTGCTAAAGAGGGTTGCCCAGTAAATGAAAAAGGCTATTTGATTTCTGAGCTGCTTCTCAGAACCTCCCTCAGAAAGCCGACGTGAATCAGAGCAATGTTTGTAGTGCTTTTACTGTTTTCAACGTCGGCCATTCTTCGTAGCATCATTCAGTCACGCCTCTCACTACGACGCATTTTCACATAAAATGGGCATATATAATGATTCCCCATCAATAACGTGCGAACTTCGTGTGGCAGCGTGCGCATTTGAAATTCAAGTGGCGGCAGCTCATGACGACGTGGTCGGTATCAAATGCGAACCCGAAAGCAGTCAAGAAGAAATACTTTGCTGGAGCCCTGACGCAGTCCTTCGAAAATGTGGCCTCGTGAACATGCAGTCAGAGGCTGACGTCAACAATAAATCGTCACTATAACAATAGCCAAGTACGCAGCCCTACCACGCTACTGGCGTCAGTGGTGCAGCTGCTGCATAGAAGAATGCACGTCGGATATATGGAGAGGTTGGTGGTTTGCAGCAAAATGCCAAGTTAAAAGACATATAAAATTGATGACTAAGAATAACAAGCTTTAGCGTACCTCTTGGTAGAATGCAATGTAATCTGAACATAAATTCGTGTAGATATTAAAAAATAAAACACTTGGTTTGCCCTTCTACAAAAACACTCACTAAAAATGAAAAAAAATGATATAGTCAATATTATAATTGGTGTACCAAACATGCCACTTTGCTGAGCGCAACACTCATTGTCGTAGAGAAATCCGGAACGCTGTCGTCGTTTCGGTGCAAAACCAACTCAGCAGAGTATATGGGTGCGTCCGTTTCACTTTACCACATTTGCCTCCAAAATTTTAACTCACTGCTCGCGAGACGCCACTAAGAGATCTCCGCAATCTATGAAGAAGACGGTGTCAGCAAAGTTACGCGAGTGTCCAGAACATTGCTGTCGAAGAAGAGCATGCTAAGACGCCTAGCGTAAAATGGCCCAGTAACTGAAAAGGCTATTTTATTTATGAGCTGCTTCTCGGAACCTCCCTCAGTAAGCCGACGTGAATCAGTGCATTGTTTGTAGTGCTTTTACTGTTTTCAACGTTGGCCATTCTTCGTAGCGTCATTCAGTGACGCCTCCCACTACGACGCATTTTCACACAAAAGGGGCATATCATGATTCCGCATCAATAATCTGTGAACTTCGGGTGGCAGCGTGCGCATTTGAAATTCAAGTGGCGGCAGTGCATGACGACGTGGTCGGTATCAAATGCGAACCCGAAAGAAGTCGTGAAGAAAGACTTTGCTGGAGCCCTGACGCATTCCTTCGACAATGTGGCCACGTGAACATGCAGCCAAAGGATGACGTCAGCAACAAATCGTCACTATAACAATAGCCAAGTACGCAGCCCGACCACGCTACTGGCGTCAGTGGTGCATGCGCTGCATGGAAGAATGCGCGTCGGATATATGGAGAGTTTGCATGTTTTATTTTCGGATAAAGAAGGTGTTTGCATGCTTGGTCAGATTTCGGTTGAATCGCGTAGCTTATAACGGCAAATTTGAATTGATTTATTGGCGCAATTTCTGCGGTATGTAAAATTTGTGCAGCACTACTGGTAAAAAATATAGAAATAAACTATTTCAGTTTGAAAACTTGTAGTTTTCATTCAAATACAATGTGCATATATGAAATAAAACCGCCAGCGACGATCCAATCCAAAGAAGAATGTGACAAAATTCAAAAAAGGAAAATATCATCATTCACAATTTTTCTGTTTCAGGATACTTCCTCTACCTGCTGGGACTCCTCAGAACTAAGGCCCTATACCCTAAAGCTATTACACATTTTTCCATTTCAATTCTGCGACCAGCCCTCTAGAATTGTTGAAAAAATGGGTGGCCTCCACCTTCCTGTCTGTCACAAGTCTTCACGAACATGATAGCTCCGCGTCTGACATGACGTGTACACAATGTTGGCCGCATCAAAGAAAAATACGCATTCGTGAAGACGAAATGTCTTCATTGGCACTCGATAAAGTCACCCAATTGAAAATCCCAGCATTGCCGATCATGAATATTATGCTTGACATGATGTAAAACGTGCTGGGCATGATGGAAAACGTGGTGGTTATGATGGAAATCATCGTGAGTATATTGGGTGGATGGTGGGTACAGTGGTAGATGGTGGGATGTATTGGTGTGATACATACTGGGTGACTTGTCTCAATGGTGGGCGGGCTGGGTGAATCGTGGGTGTAGTGGGTGGATGCTGGCAGGACTACTGGGTGACCTGTGTAAATGGTCGGTTAATGTTGGCCGTGCTGGGAGGATGGTGGGTGTATTCGGTGGTGCGTGAAACACATAGTGGAAGAAAAATGAGCGAATATATGTGACACCCAGAACATGACAGGTGTGTGTGTCAATGGTTGTAACATTTGGAGTGATAATGGTTGGTGCCTAATGTGTACATGGTTGTTTGATTTGCCAAATGGTACCACTCCATGTAGTCCCATTTTTTATGTGTATAAACATGCATGCACATGTACTTTGCTATTATAACGTTGATTCTAATATTTCAGCATATTATTTCATAATGCATGCCTGATACATAGTACAAGTAGTGTAAAATATCTTAATGTAATGACTAATGAATGCGTACCATTCCTACACTTCCTAGAAAGGCATAAAACGAAGCGGTTACGATAATGAAAGATTCTGCTTGTAGTTCTCATAAAATCAACGTTGAGTGATGTGTTGAAAGCCAGTAGTTGTGCCTAAAATTTGTCTTACATAATGCTTGATTCTACCTATGTTCCACTACACTAAACATTACGTGAGAACCAGAAAAGTATTCCACATTGGGATGGGAAGAAAGGGTATTTGCTAAACACAAACGCTGTGCTTACAGATGGCTTGGCAGTTCTGTACTCGGAAAAGCAGACACACGCTCACTCAGTAAATCTGTTATTTTAGCATTGGTGTGACATAGTAGCTTATTATTTAGTTAGCACATTGTTGCTCATATCATCTTCTGTGCCATTGTCCAGACCAATGCATATAAACATCAGACATACACAATAATTTGGTGGCAAACTAACAAGATAGTGTAGAATCATATTTCAGCACAAGCTGAAATTAATTTCTTTTTCGCTTCATGACATACCAATAGGTGATGGGGGAATGAGATTTTGTGACCGTCGCGACCGAATGTTTCTATATGTATATATATATATATATATATATATATATATATATATATATATATATATATATATATATATATATATATATATATCGTCGCGTATACCCTGCTGGGGTATACAAGCTGAGTCAGATACAGGCGGTTGCACTTTTACAAAAACGCAAGCGGCGACGCGCGATGGCGAGACGAACCTCGTTCTCCTCTTCTTCAGTCTCTTGCTGCGCCACACCATGTGGCTTTACCCCCTCTTCAAAAAAACTAAGAAAAAGAAGGAAAGCATGCATAGCCTTGACCTGAGAGCGCCGAGATGGTTTAGGACGAACACATAGGCTATAGTCACAATCACTGTTCTGTGCGATATAGTCACAAGGCAATGATGGACGAGCAACCACAAAACTAATCGAAGCAGCTGAAAACGTCGAATATTAGGGGCTATAGTACGGTTTCAACCGCACAACGTGCACAATCTCAGATTGCGGTTGTCGACGTCGGGGAGGCTGACTTCCGTCAGGAAGGACTTCGTAGTTCACGTCACTAATTCGCTGCAACACTCTGTAAGGTCCGAAGTAGCGACTCAAAAGCTTCTCGGATAGTCCTTTTCGGCGCATGGGAGTCCAGACCCAAACTTGATCACCAGGTTGGAACTCGACATGTCGATGGCGGAGATTGTAACGGTGCGCATCGATGCTCTGTTGTTGCTTTATGTGCACTCGGGCAAGCTGACGGGCTTCTTCCGCTCGTCGTACGAAAAGTTCGGCATCTTGGGCGAGGTCGCGATGATCAATGTTGTCGCACGGCAGTATTGCTTCTAACATAGTGTGCACTTCACGGCCGTAAGCGAGGTAAAACGGCGTGAAGCGTGTTGTTTCTTGCGTAGCAGTATTATAGGCAAACGTTACGTAAGGGAGTATTTCGTCCCACGTCTTGTGCTGTACGTGTACGTACATAGACAGCATGTCAGTCATCGTTTTGTTCAGTCGTTCGGTCAAGCCGTTTGTCTGTGGATGATAGGCAGTTGTCCTTTGATGGGTCGTGCAGCTGAGTTTAAAAACGTCTTCAATGAGCTGTGCTGTAAAGGCTTTGCCTCGGTCTGTGATGACGTGCGATGGGGCGCCATGCCGTAGCACGATGATCTGTATGAAAAACTGGGCAACCTCGGAAGCTGTGCCTCGAGGCAGCGCCTTCGTCTCAGCATATCGCGTTAAATAGTCTGTGGCGACGATTATCCACCTGTTGCCAGAAGATGACAATGGAAACGGGCCCAGAAGATCCATGCCGACCTGGTCGAAAGGTTTGCCAGGTGAGTCAATCGGATTCAGCAATCCCGCAGGCTTCACAGCTGGCGACTTTTGGCGCTGGCATTCATGGCAGGCTTGGACGTACCGCTTAACATACTCGGCCAGTCTCGGCCAGTAATAGGATTTGCGAACTCCACAAGCGTTCGCGTAAAATCCAAATGGCCAGACGGAGGCTTGTCATGACAGGCGAACAAAACTTCGGCACGGAGGTCTGCTGGAACGACTAAAAGGTAGGTCTTGTTAGTGGCAGCGGAGTTCTTCTTGTATAAGACGCCATGTCGTAAACAAAAAGACGACAATCCTCGAGCGATATGCCGGGGTATTGTTGGGTTTCGTCTTTCCAGATGTTCGAATATAGGCCGTAGTGCGTTGTCTGCGCGCTGCCGTGTGGACAAATCAGTAACGCTTACGGCCCCAACGAAAGCGCCGTCGTCCTCAATGTCGTGGTCGGTAGTGTCGATAGGGGCGCGCGAGAGAGCGTCAGCGTCTTCCTGTATGCAGCCCGACTTGTACACGACGGTCACGTCGTACTCCTGCAAACGTAGACTTCACCGTGCCAATCGTCCAGAAGGGTCCCGGAGATTTGCAAGCCAGCATAACGAGTGGTGATCAGTTACAACTTTGAATGGGCGGCCGTAAGGGTAAGGTAGAAATTTGGCCAGCGCCCATACGACGGTAAGACACTCTTTCTCCGTGGTGGTGTAGTTGGTCTCTGCACGCGATAGTGTGCGACTTGCGTAGGCGATCACTCTTTCAATATCTTCCTGCCGTTGTACAAGGACCGCACCAAGACCAGCGTTACTGGCGTCTGTGTGAACTTCCGTGTCAGCCTCCTCGTCAAAGTGGGCCAAAACTGGTGCTGACACCAGACGCTGTCGAAGCTCAGTGAAAGCAGTCTCTTGCTCTGAGGACCAGACGAACGATACATCGTCCCTCGTGAGGCGAGTCAGCGGCTCCGCCATCTTTGAAAAAATTTCGATGAAATGCCGGTAGTATGCGCCAAGGCCCAGGAAACGTCGGACACCTTTCTTGTCGGTAGGTGTTGGAAACGAGGCTACAGCGGCAGTTTTCGCGGGATCGGGGCTAACGCCTTCCGCGCTGACCACGTGTCCGAGAAACATCAGCTCCTTGTAGCCGAAATGACACTTCTGAGGCTTAAAGGTGAGGTTAGCCGATCGGATGGCTTCGAGAACTTGCAGCAGTCGTTTAGGTGGTCGTCAAATGTCGCCGAAAAAAAAACCACGTCGTCAAGGTAGACGAGGCAGCTTTGCCACTTCAGACCAGCGAGAACGGTGTCCATCATTCGCTGGAAAGTTGCTGGGGCCGATCAGAGACCGAAGGGAAGTACTCTGAATTCGTAAAGGCCATCTGGAGTGACGAAAGCAGTTTTTTTCGCGGTCTCGTTCATCGACCTCAATTTGCCAGTAACTGCTCTTTAGATCGAGAGACGAAAAATACTTAGCTCGCCCCAACCTGTCTAAATAGTCATCGATACGTGGGAGTAGGTACACGTCCTTCTTGGTAACATCGTTGAGGCGTCGATAATGAACACAGAAACGAAGCGTTCCGTCTTTCTTCTTGACGAGAACGACCGGGGAGGACCACGGACTGTGCGAAGGCTGAATGACACCATCATCTAGCATCTCCTTGACTTGGGCTTGAATTGCCTCACGTTCTTTCGGCGAGACACGATAAGGCTGTTGTTTGATGGGACGTGCGTCGGCGGATGTCGTTATTCGGTGCTTCGTGATTCGCGTTTGGCCCACCTTAGTAGCCCGAGCGAAGCACGCGCTGAATTCGTTCAAGAGTTCCTGCAGTGCGCTCTTTTGGTCGTCCGTAAGCTCGGAGTTTACATTGATGTCTCGGAGCGAACCGCCGTCTGTGTCCACCTCAGAAGCAAAGCAGTCGACGATGTCCGTTGATGGTTCGGCGTAGGCGATGGCAGTGCCACGAAAAATGTGCCGATGCTCAAAGGTAAAGTTGGTAACGAGGACCGTTGTCTGGCTTTCACGAAGTTCCACAAGGCTTCGCGCTACACAAATACCTTGTGCCAGCAACATAGAAATGTTGCCTTCGACAATGGCTTCACCGTCTTGTAGTTCGTCGGACTTGACCGGAACCATAACACTCGCACGCGGCGGTATCGTGATGCTCTCGTCCGAAACGCGAAGTGCGGATCTGTGTCCAATGGCGTCGGTCTGTGTTGCCCTTTGTGTCGAGAAAGTGATGCAGCGATCGAGGAGGTCAATAATGGCGCCATATTCCCGGAGAAAGTCCATCCTAAGGATTAAATCGCGGGAACACTCGCGTAGAACCAGACAAGTGGCGAGAAAAGCAGCACCGCGAATTTCTACTCTGGCCGTGCATAGGCCAAGCGGTGTGACGACGTGGCCACCTGCCGTACGAACTGGTGTCCCTTTTCCAGGGCAACGTAACTTTTTTCAGAACGCTCGCCAGCTTTCCACTAAGAATAGAGTAATCGGCGCCGGTATCTATAAGTGCACTCACTGTTTTGCCGTCGATCAACCCAGGTATGTCCAGTGAAATCTTGTTCGAGGAAACTGGTTCTGGCGTCATCGTGGTTTCATTATTCTGCGGTCGGCACGGTACGAGGTTTTGAGCGCATCGAGTATCAGCGGCCCCGCCTCGGAAGGTCGCTGACGTCAGTTTTCCCGGCGTGGACTTGGTGATCGCCCTTGCGTCGTCCTCGAGGTGCTATCGCGAGCAGGGAAATATCGCCGCGGTGAGGGTGAGGATGACTGCCGCTGCGATGGGCCCGGTCTGCGCTGCTGTTCGAGGAATTCTGCGATATCGGGTGGCCTTTGGCCGAACCTAGGTCGAGGTGAATCGATAGAAAAGCCCCGCAGTGCGAGTCGTCGGTAGGGGCACTCCAGGTACACATGACCAGCTTCGCCGCAGTGGTAGCACAGCGGTCGTCGATCGGGTGCTCGCCAAACCTCTGACTTCCTCGCGGGTGTTCGGCGATCGTCGAAATACGGTAGCGGAGTTGTCGGAGCGGCTTGTAGGTACGAAAGCTTGGACGGGGCTCAGTAATGTTTCTGCGTACGTCTTGCGCCGGGATTCGCTTGGCAGAGGTGGTGCTTGACTGCTGGAAATAGATGCCTGCAGTGCCTGCTGTACTTCGTTGCGTACGACGCTGGCGAAGGAGGTGACTGGAGGTGGCGACGTGCCGTGGTGCTTCTGCAGCTCGTCGCGAACCACTGAGCGAATCAGCTCGCAAAGCAAGGCGATGTCGCACCCTAAGCCTACCGGCGTATCCGGAGTGCAGGCGGCATTTACTTGTCGGTTGTACAAGTTCGACCGTTGCTGAAGGGTCTTCTCCATCGCGGTAGCTTCGGTGAGGAACTGCGCAACAGTCTTGGGCGTATTCCGATCAAGACCGCCAAAGAGCTCCTCCTTTACGCCTCTCATCAGATGACGCACCTTCTTCTCTTCCGACCTGCTCGGATCAGCACGCTGAAAGAGACGCGTCATGTCCTCCACGTACATCGTGACGCTCTCGTTGGGCTTTTGGACGCGCGACTGAAGGGCCCGTTCCGCTTTTTCTCGGCGATCGGGGCTGGAGTAAGTCTCCAGTAGCTTGCGCTGAAACTCAGACCAGGATGACAGGGCACTTTCGCGGTTCATAAACCACGTGCGAGCACCATCCTGGAGGCTGAAGTAGACGTTCCTGAGTTTGGCGTTGTTATCCCACTCGTTAAACGCAGCCACGCGCTCGAACTCCGCCAGCCAGTCTTCCACGTCTTCAAATGTGTCGCCATGAAAAGCAGTCGGCACTTGGGGGTTCAGCAGCGTTAGGTAAGTTTGTGTCACCCGTTCCGTAGAAGTCGCAGTGGTCGCAGTCAACACTTTTTCCTGCAGGTTTCCAAACTCTGGGGCGAGGCCTCGGATTCACCGGCTTGTGCGGTGAACTGGAGTCAACTCCAACTGTGGGGCGAGATTCTTGCTGCCCAGTGGGGTCTCCTGCATAAGTTGAGCGTACCCAGCAAGCTCCACCAAATTGTCGCGTATACCCTGCTGGGGTATACAAGCTGAGTCAGATACAGGCGGTTGCACTTTTACAGAAACGCAAGCGGCGACACGCGATGCCGAGACGAAACTCGTTCTCCACTTCTTCAGTCTCTTGCTGCGCCGCACCATGTGGCAATATATATATATATATATATATATATATATATATATATATATATATATATATATATATATATATATATATACTTGAATGGAGTAACTGTTGAATAATATCTCACAATGTCTTCTTAACTCGAAAAGGCCACAGTGCACAGATGAGACTTTCGTACTTGCAGCTAATGATATGAAGAACTACCATGCACTACTACAGACAAATGAACTATTATATTTACCTTTATTGTGGTGCATGGTCGCCAGTACTGGGGACATGCTGAAATTTTGATAAATCAGCGCGAGATGCATGAACTGCAACAAGTTTAGATATTTTTGCTTCATAGTACGATTTCTACAGCTGGATTGCTATGATATTTCAACCCCACTAGAAGCATTTTACTGTCAAGCAGCAACATCTTTAAAATGACACTTATTGAAGAAGGCGAACAAGACAAAATTGCAGTCACAACGTGACGTCATGTCCCACTTTAAAAACACAACCTGATCAATATTTAATTAAAAATTGAGAGAACTCTTTAAGGATATGTAAATTTATTAGTACAAATAAAGAAAAGTACAAAAAATTCACAACCTGAATTTGAACTTGAGACCTGCGGATCACAAGCCTAGCATCTTACCACTGCACCACACCACACATGTCTGTCAGTGTACATTTTGGCTATGTCAACAGTAAAAATCGCTGTCTGCATTGCTGTTTACATTTGTATCTTAAAAGCCAAGATGCGCGTTCCTTCCACCGCGTCAGCTGCCGCATCTCTAAAAGAGCACAAGTGTTGTTGCCATCGACAGGTACATCGTGGTTTGATAGAACATCGATTTCGCTGTACAACATGCACATTGAATAAGAAATTCAGGAATAGACAGCGCTGACCGGGGACACTGATAGGGTTGTTACTGCTAATTTCGACAGTTGTCTCTCGCTTTTTACACTTTCGAGCGAGCACTCGTGGATGAGTCTTCATGCTCACAGCATACTGGCTTCTCACGGCAGCAGTGTACCAGATTAATGAGACCTGAGCGAGACAGGTTTTCACGCAACTTTGTGGAACAACCCAAAACTACTTTTTCGCTTCGCGTAAGCTTGTGCAATATTTCTGGGAAATTAACTAATGTGTCAGTGTAACCGCACATGTATGTCCACACGCCTGTGTGCCCCATCTTACCAAATAAAACAAAACGGATACGCAGCCATTCCCGCAGATGGTATGATTTTGATCAGCGGCCGATTTTGAGGAGGCCCATAGGGCGTTGCTGGTGCCGCGTCGTCACGGCACAATTATAACAATTGGCCACGTCGAGAGAAGCATGATTGTATACCGCGTAAGCGGAAAGTACAGTGCACACCACCGATGCGAAACTGACATACAATTTTAAAGGGCCGCGACAGGAAGGCGCTTCTGTTGCGACTTCAGAACTCTTGGCCGTCGCGACCGAATGTTTCTGTTGCGACGTCAGAATTGCTGTCGTAACGTCAGAGTCGCTGTCACGATAGAAAGCTGTTGTTCCGACTTCAGAACTCTTGTTGCCGCGAAAGAACGTTTCTCTTGCGACTTGAGAGCCCTTGGTCTTCGTGACACAATGCTTCTGTTGCGACATCAGAATTCTCCCCTTTCTGCCGGGACTGCAGCGCGACGGAAACGTTAGAACATTTGCTGTGTGAGTGTCCGACTTTCTCGAACGCGCGCGCGGCCCTCGCAAAAGTCTACCATACACACAAACATCCCTGTGCAACGGTGGACAATCTGCTGCACCCCTCGGGCTGCATCTCAAGCCAGAAGCGCCTCTTCCGAGCGATTCTGGAGTTCGCCGAGGGCATCGCCCTAGGTGATCGCCTCTAAGCCCCCTCCCCACGCTCACAGCGTTTCGGCCGCTGCTGCTCCTTCCCTCTTTCTTTCACCACTCTTTCTATCCCTTCCCCCCTGTGCAGCGCGGTTGAGGTGTCCTCATCTGAGAGACAGTTACTGCGCTGCACTTTACCCCATGTTCCTACGTCCCAAACAAGAATCTCTCTCTTTCCTAACGTCAGGAATGTCTGTCAAATACAGAAACGTCAGGAACTTCTTTTGTACAACAGAAATTACTGTAGTTGCGACATGAATTCCTGTTGTCTTTTTCAACTGGGGTACCTTGTGGATTCTATCGCAGATGCAAGTAAATGACAAAGATAATGAAGAAACACTGAATAAAACCGCGCATAAGCCGCCGCGTCTATGCGCTGGAATGCACGGTAGTACTTGGCTGCGAACACATTGTACACCGCCGCACATTTCTGGCACACACCACGTAGGACACATTCACGCGGCAGAGACATGCAGCTTTATCGAGGAATATTCGTAGGCCGCATGATAAATACAGAAGGCATGGACGACAGGAGCGCAATACACACACATTCACCACACCAACACGAAAGCAATGCGGACGACGCGGGTGTAACCCGCGCCAAACGAGCGATTAATCCTCGTAGATTTGATGCTTTCTGACTGAATAAATTAAAACGCGCACGGAAACATCGCACTGTGGACGTGTACCTCCGACATCATGTCAACAATTTTTAATGCTACAGTAGAGGCTGTCGACAACAAGTCATTTACAACGAAATGACGGCGCAGGCAGCACGGGCGAATGCACGGGCAGTAGCACATGGCATCGTGGATGGGCATGGATGGGCTTCAAAACGGCTGAAAGTGGGCAGCAAACTTTCCGGAAGGGAGCAATGGGAGACTTGGCTCGCCTGCTTCGACCAGGCATGGCGGACCGCTCAAGCCAGTGGAGTTCTGGACTAGGGGCTCCACCCCCTCGCTGTCTACACCTATTTCTTTTCTTGTTTACTAAACCTATATATATATATATATATATATATATATATATATATATATATATATATATATATATATATATATATATACATATATATGTATATATATATATGTATATATATATATATATATGTATGTTCCAATCACAGCCCAGAGAATGCTTCCTAAGAATGCCATACGCGAATCTCGACAGCCATTATTTTACTGCCTGCCCGTATGCGGCGGAAGTTACTGGAAATATACAATACATCATAGAATTTCTTTCTGCGCTAAAGTACAGCGGATAATGTAGACTGTGCGATGGTTGTTTATGCATTGCACCATCTATATGTAGTTGGGCGCAACAATGCACCAAGCAAATGTGTGCTGGCTATTATTTTAGACATCGCGAAGGCCACAACAACCTCCCAATTCCACAGGTAATGCCACCCACCGCCCTGTTTCAAAGAGGTTGCTCCTAGAATCCATCCACCAATCTTGTTTCCTTGTTTAAATGTGCTGTCGGTCGTAGGAGTTGCTACGATATGTTTGTTTGATCGTGTTTTTGCGTTTACTGTAATGAACTGTGACTTAGTTCGCGTGCAAAAAAGTGCCAGAAGATAGCTTGTGTCTCGCTGCAAACTCGTAGTATGAGTGGCGCTCCAGGCAAACGGGGACCAACGATTTTCATGCCATGGAGTGCGTTCCCTTTGTCCCTGGTTGTTGGGGAGAGTTCGGTGGACGTCGCAAAGAAATGATGCGCATTATTAGCGTTCCGCAGGTCGTGCACTACGCAACGACATGTATGCGGGAATAACTTTGCAGCTCCGGCTACTTGGAGGGCGCTTTTCGACCGCATCGTACCATTTAAAAGGTGAGTACACGCATGCTGTGCTTGCTTCTTGTGTGTACATAGAGTGCCTTGCGAGCGTAGGAAATAGAACTCACACGACGACATTGGCTGTGCTGGTGCTTGCAGAGCATGGGTTGAGATATTTTAGTTGTGCAAGTTTATTGTCGTAATGCTAAATTGAAAATCTTGATGAGCGTTTCCTTCCAGTGAGAGGGATTAGGTTCGGCAACAGTCCTCATTTGCGCGAGCTACCACTTTTCTGCTGAAATTGGATAATGTCACGTCTGCCTCTTTACCTATTCTTACTGCAATGTCGTTTCCTCTCTTACGTATGCTTCGAGGTTGTAAATAATCTCTGTTTACAACGTTGTCGGTTTGCTAGCAGGTAAAGGCGAAAAGTCTAAACACCATGCGAGTGATCTTGCGCGCGACAGCGACGCGATGTAGATGGCTGTCGCGCTCGCTCGTTCCCTGCAAGTAGTACCCCATGCGAGTGATCTTGAGCGCGCCAGCGACGCGATGTAGATGGCTGTCACGCTCGCTCGTTCCCTACGAGTCATACCCCATGCAAGCGGTCTTGCGCCCGACAGCGACGCGATGTAGATGGCCGTCACGCTCGCTCATTCCCTACAATTCATACGCCATGCGAGCGATCTTAAGCGCGCCAGCGACGCGATGTAGATGGCTGTCGCGCTTGCTCGTTCCCTACAAGTCGTACCCTTGAGCGCGCCAGCGACGCGATGTAGATGGCTGTCGCGCTCGCTCGTTCCCTACGAGTCATACCCCATGCAAGCGGTCTTGCGCGCGATAGCGACGCGATGTAGATGGCCGTCACGCTCGCTCATTCCCTACAATTCATACGCCATGCGAGCGATCTTGCACGTGACAGAGACGCGATGAAGATGGCTGTCGCGCTAGCTCGTTCCGTACATCGTTCCCTATGCGAGCGACGAAATTTAGAGTCGTCTCCCTGGTGTTGTCGGTATGAGGGCAGCAAATACGCGCCAAAAGTGTAAGTGGTCAAACGTGTGCTTTATTAAGTTGCTGTATTTCACTCAAAGGAGCTGCGTAAAACATTTCTTTAAAGTCTTGCAGTAGGTTCTTAACCTTGCACGTATCAGAATAGTCGTTTGCTCGTTCCGTACAACAAGCGGTAGTACTCGACTGATGTACATCCAGTTCCGGCTTCGCGCTATGGTCTAGTCTCTCATAGCACTTCTGGGCGACGAGCGACGAATTCTAGATTTCCAGAACCAGGCGACGAGAACGAGTGATCTGTTCGCGCGACGGCCTGTTTTCTCGCTCCAAGCCATCGCGTGTCGCTGTCGCGCACAAAATCTTCCTGATATGTTTTGGGCTAAAATATGTAAGCAATCACGGCTTGCTACCACTACAGCTTACGTTTTGAGACAAGGAATTTTGACATAACTTTGGCATGACAAGGGAAAGTTGCTTTCTCTAAGTGATATAAAAAAATTAATTGTTACGTAAAGAAACATTTGTTTCTTTGCACACACACACACAAAGAGACAGACACTGAACGGGCGCTTGACATCAACTGAAGGGATTACTGACAAAAAAAAGCAACGCACCATATTGCGCAAAAAGCCTACAAAAAGATGTAGAAGGTGCAGTTGTCACTCGAGAGAATTCCACGGCCGCTGTAATAGCGCTGTACTGTTACAACAAACATTTCAAACCTGGTCGTAGTTAAAGGAGCGTACACACCGAGTTCTGAAGTTTGAAGCTGTGACGGCACTTGGCGCATTCGTCGCTACAGTTTAGTCATGACGAAAATATAACTGCTGAGATGAGTGACTGGTGCGAGTGGTTTTCAGAAGCCACAAGGGAATTCCCTCGTTTTCAACCATACATGGGTAATCGTACTTACAAGACATGTCTCCAGTGTTCTTTAGACCAAGGCCATGTAGTGTGTGATGGCGGTGGCCTTTGGAGACTGGCACGCGTAGCTCTCTAGGTAACATGTGCTGCATTGCTCTCCTTGTGACACTGCAATTTTGGAGGCCTTGACGGCACTTGTTCTTGCACTGTTCTCTGCATGTCAGTGCGCCTATTTGAATCAATTGTTTCGCTTTCTCCGTTAATTTCATTATTGCAAGGTTAGACTACGAAATATGAGTGTTTGCTGCCCTTAAAATGGGCAAATTTTATTAGTTTAATCCTTTACACAAAAATGAATTTCTTGATGAGGTTGGGTTTAACCCCATTTTTTAAAAACTTGTCCGAGGGGCACAAATTGGAAATTCTAGAGTTGCATCAGAAATTGACGGACCTAATTAACTTACATCATATTGTTTTATACAAGTATGTTTTAGTGTTAGCAGCACTGCTCAGAAAAAAACACTCCATATCTATTGCAGGTACAGACTGGTGTGGGATTTGTGATGCCACTCAACAAGTGGCATTACATATTCAAGTCTGCTTCTGACGGAAATTGTACGTTAGAGCTGGCATGGCACCTGTGGACACCACTGCAAGCAGGTGAAAGCAGCCTGACTGGACAGGCCTGCCGGACAATGTGCCACGCATCCGGGAAGCTTCTGGCAACACCGGAGGAAGTGGCTGCTTTCCAGAGTAAGTCAACAGTCACCTCATTTAAGAAACCTAACTGCATATCTACAAGTTATCTGAATGAGTTAGCATTGTATGATGTATACAGAACGACCAGAAATGTCAAAGCAAGAATGAGGCAAGTGCCTATATGTATATCTTTTTCTTTTACTGTATATGCACCATGTCTCAGCACACAATTTAAATGTCTCTGTGGGTATGAAAGCAGCACAATATAATTTCGGGATATGAGTTTCCGGCGAAAACCGCCCACAAAGTTTCCCCCATAATCAGTTTGAATGAAAAACAATCAAGAAAGTCTGGTGCCTGCACGAACGGTTAATTTTGGCAAGACCTTGGCAGCTTGCATTCGCCTGCTGCTTATTGTCTTAATAACAGAAGTGAACATTTAAGCACCTCATTGTCTTTGAAAATTCAAATGTAGACTTGGCATGTGTTATTGTAGTTTTTCGTGCTGCAACTTTCATTTCACTGTTATTGAAATAATGCTTCTCGAAATTGGGTTCCGACACAGCTTGGCAAATTGTACGGTCTAAAAGAAGCTTTTTAAACCACTGCCTTTCCAAAGTGTTGACTGTGGTCACCTGTTTGCTGCTTTACAATCTGCAGCGTTCACAGCCATGCAATTTCAAAACATTATTCTGACTATTGTGATGTAAAGGTTATAAACAGGGATAAAGTGCCTCAGAAAGGCTGGCCAACGTTTTGATAGGAGGACCTATCTTTGTCCAAGGCTGCCTCGTCATTCTTGGCGTGTTAGTTTTAAAGGGTTATTAGAGTGACGTCACGTGCGGTTGTCGGGAGTGGTTGGTTGTAAAGGGAGAGACTTGAAAGAGAATGAGTGCTGTCACCTGATGTCTGTAAGCATGATTCCTAAGACGAGGGAACGAGAGTGGGAGTGGGAAGGCGGGGAGAAAAGGAGAAATAAAGAAAGCGACCAAGAGGGAAAGAAAGAACAAGAAAAGAAAAATAAGGGCATAGGAGGGTGTTGGTGAAGCGAGAGGTTAGGGAGCATTCAGGGGTGTCTTTGGCAGCATGTTCTTGTGGCCTTGAACGAGCCGGTCAGGCGGTCGGTGCTCGAGTAACAAAAAAGACCCAAAAAGACATCAGTTTAAAGAATGACTCCAGTAGCATAGCAGCAATGCGTCGGGTAATTTAGGAGTTAAGATGGCAACAAGGAGCCTGGAATGCAGTGCAGGGGTAGCTGGAAGGCAACGGCATGGTCTTTCAAGGGACTTTAGTCCCAGTAGCTCAACGTAGGTGTCGTCACAGCGGTATGCAGAAGTGGCGATACCCTGCATGGCTGAGGCACTGAAGAAGGTATCCTGGTGTCTTGTACTTTGCAATGTGTTGGTGAGGGCGTTTCGAAAAAATATAATAAAAACAGACAAATATGGGGGCGAACCGAAGCTGGAATAACAAATAAGAGGGCGACATGAGCAAACGTGGGCGGAAGCAGGCGTACATGGGAAAACATATTTATGCGAACATATTTATGGGGATTCTAGAAACAGATTTCCCTTAGCGCTGCACTGACAAGCGCCACAGATACCTACAATACACAGACGACATATTCCTAATATATGGACATGGTCAAGAAAGCCTAGATAAATATGTAGGATTTCTAAATTCTTTTCACCCAACAATAAAATTTACATCAAAATCTTCAATGGAGCGCATAAACTTACTGGACACAACAATATACATTGACAATGGGAGACTAAAGACAATGCTGTATAGGAAACCTTTGGCGAACAAGAGTACCTAGAATATACAAGCCACCATCCCAGACATTGCGAAGAAGGCATCTTTAAAGGCCAAGCCACACAGCTACGTCGGATGTGTGTTAAGAACCAAGACTACATAGATAGACTTGATCACCTTAGAGAAACCCTATAAAGCGGGAACCACCCACAGAGTGCCCTTCAGAATGCCTACTTCGATGCAGCCAAGCTTGACTCAGCCGAGGTGCTCAAGCCCCACTCTAGGATCACAAAAACAACGCCTCTTCTGACTCCTAAATTTTCAAGCACACTTCCAAACGTGAACATCCTGAATAAATACTGCCCAATTCTCACCAGCAACGAGAAACATAAGATTTTTCTCCCCCTACCCAGAGTAGTCTTGAGATGCAACACTAATATTAAGGATATTCTTGTACACGCCAAACTAAGGACAAAAACGAAGTCAGGAACCAGTCCCTCTGGCCACCCGGGTGCTCTACATGCAAACATATTTAATCTACTACTACAATAAAAAGTACAGCATCCAATTAATCAAACAAGGCAACTTCGAGTTTCACCTCCACATTAAGCAATGTAGTCTACTGTCTAGAATGTGCCACTTGTAGCAACTAATACATAGATGAGGCTGGACAGCAAATTCATAAAAAACTCAACGATCAATGCGCAGATGCAAAACACAATTTACCTAAAGCAGTAGCCAGCTACTTCAATGAACATGTCATATATGTGACAAAGCAAGGCTCTATGTACGGCAAACGAAATTAAGCTCACCTCGCTAGAGGAAATATACGGAATCATACCTCATACACAAGTTTAAATGCCTACATCCAATGCTAATTAAATTAACACATAGGAACTTAGAATCTTTAAACGATATAAAGCTATAACTTAAATCTGAAAGTCTCATGTCATCAACCAAGGCATAAAACACATTGTGCCACCAGCTAAAATTAATTCTTAACTTCACCTATTCCACCACTTCCAATTTTCACCGGCCTACTACTCAATTTAATATATTCTTTCATGTTTTAACGCTTATCTCGACTGTACGACCCCTTTTCCCATGTACACCTGCCTCCACTCGCTTTTACTCATGTCACCCTCCTATTCGTTATTCCGCTTTCAGTCAGTTCCCCCTTTTTTGTCTGTTTTCTATTATATTTTTTAACACCCTCACCAACACATTCCAAAGTCCCAGACGCCAGGATACCTTTTTCTGCGCACCAGCCACACAGGGTATCACCAGTTCTGTATACCACCATGATAACAACTACGTTGAGCTACCGAGGCTAACGTCCCTAAAATACCATGCCTCTGCCTTCCAGCTACCACATGCATTGCATCCCAGACTCCTTGTCGCCATCTTAACTCCTTCAAGATCACCCGACGCATTGCTGCTACGCTACTCAAGTCATTCTTTCAATTGATATCTTTTGCGGCCTTTTTCGTTACTCGCGCACTGACCGCCTGTCTGGCTTTTCTAAAGCGACAGAAACATGCCGCCAATGACACCCCTGAATGCTCCCTGACTCCTCACTTCCCCCCACACCCTCCCATGGCTTTCTTTTTCTTGTCTTTCATTTTTTTCCTCTTGGCATCATTTTTTTTCCTTTTCTTTCGTTTATTTTCTCGCCCCCTTCCCACTCACACGGTCTTGTGCCCTTGTCTTAGGAACTATGCTTACAGACGACAGCGCTTATTCTCCTTAAAATCTCTCCCTTAACAACCAGCTGCCACTGACAACAACCGCACATTGCGTTACTCTACTAGCCCTTTAAGACTAACATGCCGAGGCCGACCAGGCTGCTTTTGACGAAGATAGTTCCTCCTATCAAAACGTTGGCCGGCCTTTCTTAGGCACCTCATCCCTATTTATTACCTTTATACCGCAGTGTGCTATACCATCTGTCAGCCCCTTACTTGATTTTGGCATACGTTCAGTGATCTCATTTTATTTAAGCATAACATTGAGGAAAGAACTGCTACACAAAGAAAGCACTTCGTGCATTAGTCGCATGTACGCTCTGACCTGGGTAGCTGAACCTGTTCTATGCAAAGCTTCCTAAAATTTTCATGCCTCTGGATTAGAATGGACTACTATATAGTGTGGCTGTAACTAGACTTCTTCTTCTGCTAAGATTCAGTTGTTTTATGGATCAAAGTACTGGTAACTTTGTACTGGCATCAACACTCTGCCGTAGATGTCATTTCCTACAGAAATATCTTTTCTTGAACAGACGAGCATAAAAGATTGCTCTGCATTATGTTAAGATGCTTCTTTAGGCTTTTTTACATTGAAGATGTAGGTTAGCTTAGCAAAGTAGCGTTATTGAGATTGAAAAGTAGAACACAAAAAATGGTGGATCTCATGCACTGTGAGAATCAATGTACACGAAGCTTTGTATTCTGTTTCCTTTGATTGACAATCATTAAGGGTGATGTTGGTGGCCAATCTGTAATTTTTTCAGCGTTTAGTCCAATACGAGAGCGGCGAGTTGATGTTAAGGGTTTCTTTGCGTGCACCACTTCTGTTTGCCTGCATAGTCTACAGACCACACAGGCAGACGTGTTTGTTTGAGGCGTTGTTGCGAGTCATTGTTCATAATCTCTGACAGGGAATTGAGCGTTGTCATTCCCTCACGTGGCGCACCGCATCACTGCAGAAGTATAAAATTTTAACTGAATTATGAGGCTGTCCATACTTCAATGATTTATTATAATTGTACGTATACAATGTATACATAAGTTCGCGGTCTCCACTACATTTCGCTGCATAGCGAAGACGCTCCTGTTCTGGGTAACGCTTCTTTCGGGCCTGGGGGCCTTGGAGCCATCTTGCTGGCGCGTGTTTATGGGCTGCTTCTATATACATGTCCAACACACTGTTGAGATTCCAGCTCAAAGCGCTGTCTTCGGGCTAAGGACGGTTGTAATGTCTTACACTATCTCAGCGCGGCATCTGCATTTTTCTCGCATAGAAATTAAAACAAGCACAGCATGTGCAATACACACAAACTGCGAAATGCGGGCGCAGCAGCGCCGGTCAGGCTGTGCAGAGGTGAGCGTCATCTGGTGATGTTGCAAGAAATCCAGCGGCACGCACGACAACACCTTAGCAGCAGCAGCACCCGTAATGTTGGCAGAAGAAGCAAATAATATTTCACTTTAAAACATTGGCTGCCATCATTTGCAACTAAAGAAAGCTTGCAAGCCAGCCATCGCTACAGCTTCTACACAAAATTTTTTATGCCTATATGGCAAATGCTAAAGTTACGAACTGCTTCCTCACCAACTGCACGAGCAACAACTAACGCTAACAAATGATAGAATGGAGAAATCAGAAAATCGTTATGCCTTGCGTTGTGCTTTACCAACTGAGCTGTATTGCTGGTAGTCTTCTTATTTGATTCTATTGTGGTTTCCTTTGCATTCCTTCCATTTCTTCAAATATTGGACACCTTCACTTAGAAAATTTCACCACAAGAAGACATATCGCATGATATGTTGTTCAATCGTGTTCTCTCTTCCCATTAGTTCACAAGGCTTTGTCAAACATTTTCTTTCCACAAGCAAGTATACAATGTTATTTGGCGTGTACATTCTCTACCGGGTTCTTCATTGCGGTCATCGCGGTTTGCAAAGAGCGATTTGAGCCAGTCCGGACGTGCCAGTACATCGTGCTAACGGAATTACTCACGAAAATAGCAGAGCTATCAAAGCTGTAACTAGAATGGCAGGTGTAAAATCTCTGTTGTTTACGGCAGCGCACAGCCGATGTAATACAACAACGTGACATGTAGGCATCAGCGAGCTACGAATCCACAGGCAAGTCCCTGCTGCAGCTTTGGTGTCCATTTCCTGCTTGTGCTTATAGACGCCGACAAGGTATACTCAATATTGCACCTTCGTTACTGTAGTATTTGAACATATTATTGCTTCCGTCGCAACTCACAAGAGAAGACTGAATCGTACTAATAAGTATGAACATATATTATGGGAACATGCAATGGAGGGCCGTACCAATAAATAATTACAGGTTGGTGCTGCCAATGTATTTTTACGTGACAGCGCATTAGGCAAACTATTGACAACTTTTATTTACAAAGGGTAGCAAGCGACTGGCCTACATGGAAGCCAGCCAGTGTCAAGCGAAGCACGTCGTCGTCCTGAGATGAGGCTGAGGCCACTTCTGGGTACGTCGCACTAACTCTAAACGTCGAGATCTTCTTGTCCGTGTAGCACGTAGCATGACCCCCGGGGGCATATCCGCCGGCCCGTTGCCACTAAGGCCCGCAGCAAAGCACGGTTGGTAATGATTGAGGCTTGAAATTTGTGCGACGTCGCTGGGCAGCGAATCAGCAGATGTAGTGGAACCATCGGGGACAATCTGGTACTTGACGTCAGCCACTTGTCGGTGGACGCGGTATGGGCCCCTGTTGCGGTTAAGATACATTTCAGAAAGGCCCACACCTCGGGAGATGGTTCTGTGTGCAGCGACGGCACCTGGGGAGAAACGGTCGTCAAGGTGTATGTCGTCGTAAAGGCGCATCTAATACGTCTTGAAAAGCCACAATTTTAGTAATGCCTATTTTTCGTCTATAAACAGCCCATGCAATGGTGTCGCGTGCATATTAACTAGATAAAGTTGGAAGGGAAGTAAGAAATGTATCCAACGGTAAAGTTGATTGTGTCTGACCGAAAGGTGAAAAGAATGGTATCCTGCTGTGAATTTTTTGCCAACGTCAGGTATGCCAGTGCAAGGTCCAAGCCATGTTGGAGAGCGGACACATACTTTAAAAGCGTCTCCGTGAAGTTCTCATTCAAACGCTGGGTGCGCCGGCTCGTTAGGTGATGGGATGATGTGGGTATGTTTTGCTGCGTGGAGAAGCAGCGCAGGATATCGCTGACGACTTCAGAAAAGAAAGTGCTGCCTGCGTCAGTCAGTGGTTGACCTGCGGCACCGTGTACTAAAATTACGCCATGTCGGGGAATGTCCACCATGTCTGTAGAAAAAAAAAATGGTCGCCAGCGCTCGTCTCTTTGTGCAGTAGTAGCGACGGCAACCCATTTGCTTCCTCAATTAGACATAGGAAAGGGTCGGAAAATGTTCGAACTAACGTGTACGATGTGCTCAGGCTGGACGTCGATAGCCTCTAGATACCCAGCATGAAGCGTAGACAGTTTCTTACGGCACTGACAGAGCTCCCAAGCGCTGACATAATGCCCCAATCAGCGGGCAAGGCCACTCTAATTGAAAAGATGGCACACGCGAGCATGTGTGCGTGTGGCACCAATGTGTCCAACAGTTGGGTTGTCGTGAAGCTCGCGAAGACACGTGGAACGCAGGTGTGATGGTATAACTAGGAGAAAATTAGGGTCGTCCGAGTGCACGTTTCGCCGATTTGAGCTACCATCCTGCCTGGTAAAAATACATGCTGTGGCGTCGCAGGGATAGCATTCTAAGCGCTCAATTATTTCACTGAAGTAGGCATCCTCGCGCTCTTCGTCGGCGGTGAAGCATCGCAGCCGGCCACAGGGGGGCGCAATAACCAATCCGCATCTTTCTCTGTCTTGTGCAAGCTCATGTAGGGTACTATTGCAGGCGCAGTTCCTATCGTGCGAGTCTGTCTGTAGCATCTTTCAAACAGGCGAGCCAGCAGAGGGCATGAGGCTCGAAATTCACTGTGAGAGGCCGGTCAGATATATATAAGGGCTGAAATTTGGCAAGTGCCTAAACAAGAGCGATGCACTCGCGTTCCGTTATTGAGTAAATTCGCTCCCATGTGGAGAGCAGCCTGCTGACGGAAGCGACGGCGCATTTCGTTCCACGTTGGCTTTGCGCCAAGACAACGCCTTGTCCATCACTAGTTGTGTCAGTGCGGACTTACGTTTAGGCTTATGCTTCAAAGTGGGACAAACTGGGACGCATGGAAAGGAGTGTGGTGAACTCGGAGAAGGCCGCAGCTTGTGCTGAACACTAAACAAAAGGGGTGTCTTGTTAAGAAAATTTGTGAGCGCTTTTGCTATAAATAGGAGCAAAGCACTACAAAGCGGTGAACGTCTTTCTCAGGCATAGGCTCCTGCAAGTGTTTCACGGCTGAAATTTTCTCCGAGTCAGGTTATCAACTGGCAGCGTCTACAATATGGCCGAGGATCGTAATGCGGCGATGGTAAAACGGCTTTTCGAATAATTCAGCTGAAGTCTGCTACTGCTGAACACTTTAGTCGCTGAGAGGCGTTCGACGTGTTTCTCAAACGCATGCGAAAACACAAATGCATTATCTAAATAACAGAAGCATGTATGCGACTTTAAGTCATGAAGCATTGAGTATATCATTGGCTCAATTATGGCTTGGTCATTACCCAGACCAAATGACGTGGCCTTGAACTGGTAAAGCACATCAGGACTTATGATAGCTTCTTTTTCTTTGCCCATTGAGTCCACAGCAATCTGACAATATCGAAATCGAATGTCGATAGAATGGAACAAGGAACCCAGAATAGAACATCTATGGTAATGGGTAAGCGTGTTTCTTCGTAATGTCGTTGAGGCGGTGATAGTCCACGCAAAAGCACCACGATCCCTACTTATTTTCAATTAAACAGCAGGAAAAGCCCTGGGAATGGATGATTTGCTCGATAATGTCCTTCCTTCGCAGTCATCTTGTGGACGTCGTGCCGGATAACGCTTCGCTCATATACAGACACTCGATATGAGCGCCTGGTAACTGGGCTGGCGTCGACTGTGTGACAGCAATGGGTTACAAAGATGTCTGAACCAAAGGCCGATTGCCCCAAATAACATATCTCCTTGCGACTCGAGATTACGTCTAAGGGCTTCAGCGTGTTCAGCCGGAAGATCGGTGGGGATAATGCTGTGAAGTTCACGGCTGCCACAACATGTCAGCGTCGGAATGCTCTTCTGAATACATGTGGCATCTAGTGCAAAAGCTTGTAGCCGAAACTGTTGCATTGAGCAGACGTGAACTATTGAAGTTCCTTGATTAAATAATTGATTGATGAAGATAACTCAAGAAGCGATAGGCCACTTGTGTTAGCTTTAATACTCGGGACCATGTAGGGTGCAGCAATACCGTGAGTGGAACTCGTCATTTGAAAGAGCGGGTGAATATGACTATTGGGCATAAGTCACGTTTCTTGATGGTAGGCGAACGAAGCCGCTACATTTTAAGTCAGAAGGAAAAGGTTGGCCACTGAATTCTCAGTGGCGAGCCAGTTGAAGGCGGCGGACAGTGGCGGAGTAATAAATAAGGGAGGAAATCACAGTAAGAAAATCACATATGAGGTCGTGAGGACACTCCGCAAGGAATGTAAAAATAGCAACACCTGGTGACCAGCAACGGTGCACCAAGTTGTGTAGCGCACGTATCACACGTGTTGCAGGAGACTGAGACGCGTGCCCCAATATCAATCAAAGCTGACACATGGACGCCATCGATGTTGTCTTCAAGAATGTTCCAATGTTCCGTAAGGGCACCGGAGGCTTCTTGGATAAATGTCGACTGTGCAGTTTAACCGCCAGGAGTTAGCGTAGTTTTCCGGCGAAAAGTGACGGCTAAAAGACGGCGAAGGATAGCGGCGACAAGACGGTGAACGACAGGAAGGGTGTGTGGTGGATGCGTCTGGGCCTACCATTTACCTTTATTTGTGACATTGGGTGCAGAGAATTCACTGAGGGGCGGATAGTGGTTCGCAGGACGGAAAGGAACAGATTTAGTGTGAAGTGGGCGAGAGTATTTAGATGGTCACTCTAGCAGATGCGGCCATAGCGAGCAAAGTGTCCTGATTGGTTGCAGCTAAAACATGCTTATCTTCGGCTGTTCTCCATTCCGGCAGTTTGTTGGATCGGTGAAGGGCGTAGGGTCCACAACGAGGTCTATCTTCGGAGGCTACGACAGCGTCAAGAATGTTCATTGGCGAGAAGAGTAGAGAAGAAGCCAATGTTCACAAATTCATGGCGAACGATGGCCTCCATACATCAAACATCCAGCGTCGAGGTCTCAGACACCATGATTGGTTTATGAAAAGCCGGATATGTGGCCTCGAGTTCTCGGCAGATGATGCGCGTCATGTCACGTAATGTAGATAGTAGTGGCCTAGAAGGACGACATTGCGCCGGTATTCGGCAGACACTCGAATTGATCTCATATGCGCCGGCTTTTGGCTTGATCTACACTATGCCAATCACTGATCACACTGTAAGCGGTGGCCACGCTGGTGAAGACGAGCAGATTCAACGCGTCGTCTGCGATACCTTTCAAAATGTGGGCGATCAACTTAGATTGCGGCATCTTCTGCTCAACTTGTAGACACACGGCCAACACGTCCTGTATGTACGACGATTAAACCCCAGTTGGCGTATCGGTAGTTGCGCCAGTAGTTTCTTGGCGTCAAGCTGTCGACCAAATGCGTTTCCCAAAAGGTCGCTGGCTGCTGTGTTCCTGCCAATGAGATTGTCCTCGTGGGTTCGAAACCACAAGCGAAGGATTTATCCGAGGTAAAACGTGGCGTTGGCCAGCATTATAATTGAATCCCAGCCATAGGTTTAGTTACAACTTGAGTTGCTGAAGTGTAAGAAATAAATGTGATTAATTGTAAATAACTGAGACGAGCGCGAACGAAATTAAAAATAAATCATACGAAACAGGAAAAAGGGGTACAGTACAAAATTCATGGGTTTTATAATGTTACATGTAGAAAGACACAGACAAAAGAGGTCATTTACAGACTATTTACACTAGAATGGAGCCAGAGCGCCAGGCCGACATTCACTCGCGCCAAGGGCACCGACCCACCTCGTCGTCGTTCTCACGGCGGCTCGTCTCTCGGGTATTTACCGACCTTATCGTAATACGGTAACCAGCGGGGAGCTGGGAAGGCTTCTTGCGTCGTTGGCAAAGTTCACAGGCGGCGACGTAACGTCGCACGGAACGGGCAAGGCCCGGCCAGAAAAAACGGCGACGTACACGGTCATAGGTTCGAGATACGCCGAGGTGTCCTGCCGTTGGTGCGTCGTGAAGCTCTTCTAAAACGGTTGAGCGGAGGTGTTTAGGCACGACAAGGAGGAACTCAGAGCCGTCCGGATGAAGGTTACGACGGTACAGAGTACCATCGCGGAGGACGAAGAGGCGTAGTGTGGCGTCGGCCGGAGTGTGTTCAAAACGGTCGATGAGTGCTCTGATGTAGGCGTCACGACGTTGCTCGTCGGCGAAATGAAGCAGCTGCGACACAGAGAATATGCAAGCAGCACTGGTAATATTGGAGGAGTCAGGGTCGTCAACAGGGTAACGCGACAAGCTGTCAGCGTCTTGGTGCAGGTGGCCAGACTTGTACACCACGGAATATGAAAATTCTTGTATCCTCAAAGCCCGTCGACCAAGCCGGCCTGTAGGATCGCTTAGCGATGAGAGCCAGCAGAGAGCATGATGGTCAGTGACTACGGAAAAAGGGCGACCGTAAAGGTAAGGACGGAACTTCGCTACCGCCCAGACTACAGGAAGGCATTCTCGTTCCGTAATGGAATAGTTGCGCTCCGGTGGTGGGAGGAGGCGGCTCGCATAAGCAATAACGCGATCCTGGCCACGCTGACGCTGGGCTAAGACGGCACCTACGCCATGACCGCTGGCATCTGTACGCAATTCTGTAGGGGCATCAGGGTCGAAGTGGGCGAGGATGGGTGGTGAGGAGAGAAGAGTAACGAGACGAGAGAAGGCGGCGGCTTCTGCAGTACCCCACGAGAACTCTACGCCTTTCTTTAAAAGATTAGTGAGGGGTCTAGCAATTGCCGCAAAATCTTGAATAAAACGACGAAAGTACGAGCATAGCCCTACAAAACTTCGAACGTCGGCGGCTGTCTTCGGAACTGGATAGTCTGGGACAGCGCGAGTTTTGTCAGGATCAGGCTGTACTCCGGAAGCGTCAACGAGGTGGCCCAGAACAGTAATTTGGCGGCGGCCGAAACGACATTTGGACGAGTTAAGTTGCAGCTTCGCCTTTCGAAATACATGAAGTATAGCGGTGAGACGCTCAAGGTGAGTGTCGAACGTGGGTGAGACGACGATGACGTCGTCGAGGTAGCATAGACATGTGGACCATTTGAAGCCTCGGAGCAAGGAGTCCATCATACGCTCAAAAGTGGCAGGGGCGTTGCATAATCCAAACGGCATTACTTTAAATGGGTATAGGCCATCAGGTGTGATGAACGCGGTTTTTTCTCTGGCCATATCGTCAACAGCAATCTGCCAGTATCCAGAACGAAGATCAATAGAAGAGAAATAGCTGGAACCGTGGAGGCAGTCAAAGGCGTCGTCTATACGTGGGAGCGGTTAGACGTCTTTCTTAGTAATGGTGTTCAGATGACGGTAGTCTACACAGAAGCGCCACGTGCCATCCTTCTTCTTAACCAACACTACAGGTCACGCCCAGGGACTCGAAGAAGGTTCAATGATGTTTTTGTCTAGCATTTTGTTCACTTCGCTTTGAATAACTTGGCGTTCCGACGCAGAAACTCGGTACGGTCGTCGGTGAATAGGAGTAGCATCGCCAGTAAGAATCCGATGCTTGACCGCGAGCGTCTGGCCTAAAGGGTGATCGTCGAAGTCGAAAATATCTCTGTAGGCCGATAATACTCGATAAAGGTCTTCAGCCTGCGCAGAAGACAGGTCCGTCGCAACCATTTTCTGTATCTTGGCATCGGCGGCCTAGGCTGGCACGGTAGGCCTGCTATGCTCGCAAGAAGGATCGGTTGATAAATTTGCCACGTGATGGTCGCCGAGACAATCAACGTTGGCAAGGCAAATACCTTTTGGTATAATTTGCTTCGTCAATCCAAAGTTAAAGATAGGCATGAAAGTGCGGTTCGCAGTAACAGTAAGTATACTGTGAGGCACGGTAACGTCATACTGTAGTGGAATGTCGCGCAGAGGAGTGACGAGGTACTCGCCATCAGGGACTGTGGGGAAGACAAGAGTTCAATATAGGCTATTGATTTTGACGGCAGGCAAATAAAGCCAGTGGGGCGTAGGCGGCACTGGGGTGCGTCAGAAGGTTCTGCGAGAATCGGTAACTGAAGGCGAAGGGTACTGGCAGAGCAGTCAATAAGAGCAGAATGCGCGGAGAGAAAATCGAGGCAGAGAATGAGGTCGCGGGGGCAATGAGCAATCACGGTGAAGAGGACAGGAGTGTGGCGGCCGGCGATGCTAACACGTGCCGTACACATGCCTATGATAGGCACAGTACCACCATCCGCAACGCGGACGACGCGTGCCGACGCTGGGGTGAGGAGCTTGTTCAGTCGTCGTCGGAAGGCAGCACTCATAATAGAAAGATGTGCCCCTGTGTCGATGAGTGCCGTGACAGGATATCCATCAACGTCAACGTCAAGAAGGTTTTGGTTTGTGTTTAACGTGAGCAGAGGATTTGAGGGCAGTGTCGACAACGCAGCTTCACCTCCAGAAGCTGCAGTGCCTAGTTTTCCGGCTGGGCCCTGGAGGTGATAGGCGGCGAAGACAAGCGGCGGGGTTGGGGCGAACGGGACTGACGGCGTCGAGGTGAGGGCGAGCGGCTGTAGCGAAGGTTCGGAAGAGGAGCATCAGCGGCAGTGGGTTCACGGCGGGTGGCATAGGGAACAGAAGGTCCAAAGGTGCGGGAGTAAGTGGCGGCGTATGTCCGAGGAGGCGGAGGCCATCGGTTGCGGCAGTGACGAGCGACGTGGCCGATGCGACAGCAGTGAAAGCAGATTGGTCTGTCATCAGGGGTACGCCAATCGGACGGGTTGCGGCGAGATGTGGCGGAAAAGGACTGTCGAGGACGAGGAGGGCCGGTGGAGAACTGGGGAACGCTGGGTTGAGATGTTGAACACACGGAGTTCAGACCCATGTTCTCAAATTCTTGTCGGACTACGGCCTGAATCATGGCAATCGTGGTTGCTGGCGGATCGGGAGGAGTCGTGGAGAAAGCTGGCGAACAGGCGGCCTCAAGCTCGCGGCGAACAATACGGGTGACGTCGTCACAGGTGGTGGCCTGACGCGATCGACCCTCACATGTCGACGTAGCAGCTGTGTTGGGTAGCCGCGTGATGTGGTGTGTGATACGACGGCTCTTGGCTTGTTCAAGGCGACGGCATTCTTTAATGATGTCGTCGATTGTCGAGACATTGCCGAAAACAAGCAAATTGAAAGCGTCGTCGACGATACCTTTTAGGACATGTGCCACTTTATCTGATTCAGATATAGCATCGTCAGCTTTGCGGCATAGAGCCAAGACGTCGAAGATGTAGGAAACGTACGGCTCTGTAGATGCCTGAACGCGAGACGCAAGAGCCTTTCTCGCGGCAACCTTGCGGCCAATGGGGTCGCCGAACAGTTCCCGCAGCTTTTCTTTGAAAGAGTCCCAACTGCTGATCTCTTCGTCATGCGTCTGGTACCACACGCGTGGCGTGCCGGCAAGATAAAAGATGACATTGGCGAGCATAATGGTTGGGTCCCACCTGTTATTAGCGCTGGCATGTTGATATAGCTTGAGCCATTCGTCAACGTCCTGTCCCTCCAGGCCAGAGAACACACCAGGGTCGCGATGTTGGGCAACCGTGACGACGGGAGCAGTCGGACCAGCCGAAGCCGTTGCAGAGGCGGGCTCGTCGTACCGACCCCTCCGGAGTTCCGTGGCGAGGATGGGGATCGCTGACCTCCACCAGAATGTTACATGTAGAAAGACACAGACAAAAGAGGTCATTTACAGACTATTTACACTAGAATGGAGCCAGAGCGCCAGGCCGACATTCACTCGCGCCAAGAGCACCGACCCACCTCGTCGTCGTTCTCACGGCGGCTCGTCTCTCGGGTACTTACCGATCATATCGTAATAATATAGTTGTGATATCATAGCATAACCACAGATACATATTGAGTTGCTGATGTGTCTGGAATTATGAGAATCATGTAGAAATTACCTTTTGCCACATTCCAAAGTACAAAATCGTAGACTTGAGAGACTCCTCAAGTGAGCACGACCTTGGCTAAATTGATGGAAACTCGGAAGTGCAAAGCGGGAGTAATGACGGCACTAATGACCTCGCACACAAGAGTGTGGCATGATATTTACCCGCTAATAATAGAAAACTTTTGCCTGCGTTTTCGATTTGTGCTCCAAGATACGATTGCCAGTAAAAAAGGCACCGAAGTTAAATATGAAGGTCACGTACTGTTTTTTTTATTTAGTCACATTTCTTAAAGCACCGCATTGCAAGGCTGGTCGCGCTACTTGTGCCGCTCCTGATGGAGCTAGCGTTTGACAAGCCTGCTATATACCTTGGTGATGTTCCCTTTTTGGAGCAGCTGTTCATTCGGATGTTGTACCGCGCCAGGTAATGTCTGCATATCGTTAGGTAAATCTGCCGGGAACTCGAGTGCCACGCTAAGCTTTGCGAATGTTTTGAATGTTTCACACTAAAACGCTTATAGATATTATTTTAGGTGTTCAGTAATGTTACAGAAGGAGGTGCCGTATCCTAATGCTGCATTGTGACCTCCACCACAGATGAATTCTTCTAAAGCACTCATATCTGCACTTGTAGATCAATATAGTAGTACATAGAAAGCAAAATGCCAAGAGAAAAGGTGTGCAAAATTGATTACTAAGAACAACAAGCTTTAGCATAGCACTAGATTTCTGAGCTGCTTCTCGGAACCTCCCTCAGAAAGCCGACGTGAATTAGAGAATTGTTTGTAGTGCTTCTACTGTTTTCAACGTCGGCCATTCTTCGGAGCATCATTCAGTCCATGCCTCCCACTACGAAGCATTTTCACATAAAAGGGGCATATCATGATTCCGCATCAATAACTTGCCAACTTCGTGTGGCAGCGTGCGCATTTGAAATTCAAGTGGCGCAGCGCATGACGAAGTGGTCGGTATCAAATGCGAACCCGAAAGCAATCAAGAAGAAATACTTTGCTGGAGCGCTGAGGCAGTCCTTCGACAATGTGGCCTCGTGAACATGTAGCTAGAGGCTGACGTCAACAATAAATTGTCACTGGAACAATAGCCAGGTACGCAGCCCTACCACGCTACTGACGTCAGTGGTGCATGTGCTGCATAGAAGAATGCGCGTCGGATATATGGAGAGTTTGCAGGTTTTATTCTCGGATAGAAAGGGCGTTTATATGCTTGGTCAGATTTCGGTTGAATGGCATAACTCATGAAGGCAAATTTGCATTGATTTATTGTAGCAAATTTTGCGCTATGGGGGGGGGGGTAAACGTTGAGTAGCGTTACTCGTAATTAATGTAAAAATAAACTATTTCGTTTTGAAAAGTTATAGTTCGCGTTCCAATAGAATGCGCATATGTGAAATTAAACCACCAGCGGCCATCCAACGCGACGAAGTATGTGACAAACAACAACAAAAAAATCATCACCCACAATGTTTCTCTTTCAGGATACGTCCTCTACCTGGCGGGACTCCACAGAACTACGTCCCTATTACCTAAAGGTGTTAAAAATTTTTCCATTCCACTTCAGCGATCAGCCCTCCACAATTGTTGAAAGATGTTCGTGCCATCTCCACCGTCCTTTCTGTCACAAGACTTCGCGAACAACATGATAGCTCCCCATGTGACATGACGTGTACACACTGTAGACCACATCAAAGTAAAATACGCATTTAAGAGTCGCAGCCTTTTCGTTATCA
The DNA here is from genome assembly GCF_023375885.2 of Dermacentor andersoni. Taxonomy (NCBI): domain Eukaryota; kingdom Metazoa; phylum Arthropoda; class Arachnida; order Ixodida; family Ixodidae; genus Dermacentor; species Dermacentor andersoni. Next base: position 89,657,044 of record NC_092820.1, on the reverse strand, counting down.
GCCGTCCGCTATGGGTCAAACGTTCTCGGGTGGCGCCCACTTCGCCTGTGTGTAACGCGACATCACAAAACTACGAAAACTCACCGTGTCAAAGTGACGTGTACGCCTGAAAGATGCAATTATAGGCCCAGCAAAAATGAATATTTTTTTCAACAGCTGGAGACTGCCCCGTTCCGAACGGAATATACGATATCAGGCAGCCGATAGCTCAGGCACAGGCCATTCGCACCTGCCAGAAAGCGAATATTTATTCGCGTATAATTAACGTTTTGCGTGGCAGTACAACGTTATGGGGTCATTTCTGCACTTACACGGCATCACTCTTTCAACTCTTATGTGCTGAGGATCCACTTCTGTGGAATTTTGCCTTCCGTTGCAGGCCACCGCAATTTTTGACGAGCCACCGCAAGCTAAATAAGCGGATGCGGAGCAATCTTAGACGCCGGCAGGCCGCTTATCATGTGGTTACCTATTTTCAGTCCACTGGCTCGGCGCAATCGAAACCCTATGCCTTTGACGATGCTCCTCAAGTCTTGTCAGCCATGAGATAAGGAACAGTCCTCAACGTAGGCAATTTTATTCGTTTTGAAAGTAAACAAAACTCACCACCTACAATTAGGAGGGTATTTCATTGGGGCATTCAGACAACGCTGCAGGCCCCCACCCGATGCTTGCGCACACAGTTATATAAACCTGACGTCAATAGATAAGAATAAAACAGATTGGAACAATATTACTTTATAGCGCCCCTGATTTGCCATCGGATAAAATATCAAATATTTTATTTCTGAACAAAGTGTACGATAAAGTGTGTGGGGAGTCTCTTTCATAAAGAAGCAAAAGAAAAGTGACATAGTTGACATTACTTACATAACGCATTCATAGGAGTATATATCACACAAGCGCGTGTATTCTCGTTCTGAAGTTAACCTCTGGTAAATTGGGGAGCTTTCAACTCAGAAACAATTATTTTGAGTTATCTAGTCTTTAAAGGCAATATTAATATTTAAAGGTCAAAGCAGCATGGAGGCAAACACGGGTGTTGATGGTGAAATTGGGGTGTAAATGGTACCACTGTCACCACGTTAGTGCGCATGCGTAGCCCGCGGCAAGCATGACGGTGCCTCTATGCTGGCAATTATAGCTGAGTGCATGCTAAAAGGTGCCAGAAGCAATCAATACCGGGTTTAATCTCGCACACAAAAAGATGGGTGCAACAATGCAGCAGCAGCTTCCAACTTGGTTTTTGATGGACTACGTTGTTTTGCTTGGTAACCAGCAAAGCGATATGCAGTGTCAGACTAATACCTGCTGACAGGAATGTAAGCATTCAGGATAAAAAATTTGCATATACAGAGTCACAGACCTGCGCGGCCCAGGCAGGACAGTCGGAGAGTAAGCTGGAGCTGCGGTTCCATAGGTGCTCAACTATAATGCGATATCTCAGCAATTTTTTCATCTTTCTGGGTGAAGCAAGGAAAACGCAGCCAGTTGTTGTCGAATGCATGATCGATAGGCAAGTCATAAGCTTTACATTGCTTACAGCTTATTTTATTTATTTATTTATTTGTTTTTTGAAACTCCACTTCTCTTGGACGGATGGCCAGCAGATTGCATTATGCAATCCTTGCGCAGTGTGGCCTTCATCGTAGTGAATTTCCCTTGAAGTGGCCATGTGTGGTGAATTTAACGCGGTGCCGCTTTAGGGAGGTACACGTGTCTATATAATTTTCTTTGATACTTGAGGTACTTATGTACGCGCGATTTGTGTCCTAAACGCAGTGTCACTACCCTGAGTGCCGCAGGTGTTCATTGGTCTGAGGGATCATTGCTCTGAGTTGTCGCTGCTCTGAGTTCCGCAGAGTTCATTGCTATGATTGCACCAAAATGTCAAAAGGTAAAGAGAGGCAAAGCTATGTCCCTCCCTTTTGTTGTCTCGTCTTATCACCTGTGCTGATAGTCTTCCTAAACCTCCTTTTCGGCTTTTGTGTGGCAATCAACACATATAGATTCCTTTTTTTTTTCTCGTCTCCGAGAACTTTGAATTGCCGTTTAATTTTATAGTATATTGTTTTCCTCGCAAGCTGTTCTGAATGCCTAGTAAAGTCAGTAAGCGTACGTTAAGAAATATTGTAGCAATCTTGATATTATTATGACTATCGCGGCAAGAGTAACTTGTAGACTGCTCTTACACTTCACTGTGTACCGTCACAAATACAGCTGGAATACGAAGCACGGACGTTACAAAATGTCAAAGGAAGGCGTCCACAAAACCCTACGACATTTCAGTGCGTCATCAAGCGCTCAGCTGGAGCTACCTGCGGCACTCAGAGCAGTGACAATAGCATATTTAGGACTCAAATCATACGTACATCAGAACCTCAAGAAAAAAATGATATAGATACGCGTACATACCTTAAAGTGCCACCGTATAAAAGACAGAACACTTCACAACTTGAAGCGAAACTCGCCACAATGCAGGCTAGAGTTTGGGCTATAGTTTTCATGTTGTTCCCTCCTGGATTCGGTGAGTAGCTGTATTCGAGCGCGGTGTTAACGACGTTCAAATCTGCAAAAATATTTGTCATTCCAGTAGCACTAAAAATATTCTAAAGTAATGGTGTCTTAACGAAGGTACCTAACTCAATGCAGTTCCGATTTTTGTGCTATAGCGAAAATGAAACTTTCGTTTCCGATTCGCGTTTCTGAATTACGCTCTCACAAAGCAAAAGCAGCGCTATAGAGAAAATGTTGGTAAAGAAATCAACATGCGCAAATTATTCCTGCCAATTCAGAATTAATGTAGAAATACCCTTTTGGAATTCAGCTGCCACGAAATCGACATGTTTTTGATGTGCCCACAATGGTTTTAATCAACCTACGATGTCTTTTGTAGAGGGCTTGTATTCGCTATCCGATAGTATGATGTTGTAATGGTAAACGCATGCTGGTGTGGGGCTAATATGTGAGAGACATGGTGTAGGAGCAAGACTTGACAGATCGGCCGGAAGGCGCTGCGCAGAAGCCACGTGGAATAGTTGTTCGCGTTCAGCATTTTACTATGAGGGTGCACTATGGTTATCAGCGCTATAAAGGCCGGCGGGCAATGCCTAAACCTCCTAGGCGCTACATCAGTTGGTTCTGCTGCGAGGCCATGTTTGATATACAAGGTCCTTCATAATGATTTATGAAACTATTCGCAATCCTTGAAAATTTCCCTTGAACCAGTGAACTTATGTGAGGTGTGTGCGGCCGTAGAAGCGGCGGAGAAGAAAGTGTGTTGCCCCACGCTAGACGACAGGATACAAGTCGTGTTCTTGGAATTTTTTCGTTCTTCTCTGAGCCGAGAGTAAAGAGCGCCTTCAGGTGTCAACGAATGCCATACTGCGCAAGGATCCCATACTGTAATCTACACGGCATCCCTCCAACAGAGCTTCCGAGTAAAAACAATAAAATGAACTGTAAGCAATGGAAAGCTTATGACTTGCCTATCGATCATGTATTGGACAACTGGCTTCGTTTTCCTTGCTTTAACCACAAAGATGAAGTAAATACTCAGATATTGCATTACAGTGGAGCCCCTATGCAGCCGCTCCTCCAGCTTATGCTGTGACTAAGATGCATGCGCCATGCAGGTCTGTGGCTTTTGAAACGTTAATTTTTTATCCTAAATGCTCAAATTCATGTCCGTAGGAATGACACTGCATATTGATTTGCTCGTTGCTAACCAAAAGAATGTCATCCCCCTAAACCAATGTGGAATCTGCTGCTCCACTGTTGCACTCGCGTGTTTGTATGACAGATTAAACCCGATATTGATTGCTTCTAGCACCCTTTCGCATGCACTTTACTAAAATTGCCAGGATAGAGCCAACGCCATGCTTGCCGAGGGCCATGCATCATCAATAACGTCGTGACAGTGCCACCACCTGCACCCCAATCTCATCATCAATGCCAGCATTTGATCTGATCTTTAAATATTGGTATTGTCTCGAAACATTAGATAACTTAGTTGCAAGCGCCCCATTTTACCAGACGTTCAGTTTAGAACGAGAATACAGGCGCTTGTGTTATTTCATACATGCCTCTAAATGGGTTATGTAGGTAATGTCAACTACGCTGATTTTATTTTTGTTTTTCAAAGGGTCTTCACACACACTACATCGTACACTTTCTTGAGAATTATTATTTTGATATTTCATTCGATAGCAACTCAGGGACCCTATAAAGTAATGTTGTTCCAATCTTCTGTTTTAGTCATATCTCTTGACATCATATTCATGTAACTGTCGGCGCAAGCATCGGGTGGTGGCCCGCATAGTTGTTCGTATGACCCAATCAAATGCTCTCCTAGTTGTAGGCGGTGAGTTCTGTTTGCTTTCAAAAAGAATAAATTTGCCTACATTGAGCGGTGTTCCTAATCACATTGGCTGACAAGACTTGAGCAGCGTGGTCAAGGGCAGAGGGTTTCGATTGGGCCAAGCCAGCGGACTGAAAATAGGTAACCGTATGATAAGCGGGGTGCGGGCGTCTAAGATTGCTCCGCAACCGCTTATTTAGCTTGCGGTAGCTTATCGAAAATTGCGGCGGCCTGCAAGGAAAGGCTGAATTCCGCTGAAGCGGATCCTCAGCACATCAGCTTTGAACGAGTGATGTCTTGTATGGGCCGAAAGGACCCAATAAAGAAATACTGCCATGCAAAAAAGTACATTATACGCGAATCCTTGCTTTCTGGCAAGTACGATTAGCCTGTGCCTGAGCGATCGGCAGGCAGCAATACTGTACTTCGTTCGGAACGGCGCAGTCTCCGGCTATTGAGGAAAATATTCACTTTTTTTGCATATTATTGTATCTTTTGCACGTACACGTCACTTTGATACGGTGGCTTTTCTCGGTTTTGTGATGTGGCGCTGGAGACAGACGAAGTGGGCGCCACCCGAAAATGTTCGACCAATCACCATCATCATCATCATCATCATCATCATCATCATCATCATCATCCTGGCTACAGCCACTGCAGGGCAAAGGCCTCTCCCTAACTTCTCCAACTACCCCGATTATGGGCTATATCTGGCCATGTTGTCCCTGCCAACTTCTTTATCTCATCCGTCCAGCTAACTTTCTGCCACCCCCTGCTACGCTTTCCGCTCTTGGAATCCAGTCCGTAACACTTAACGAACGTCAATTATCTTCCCTCCTATTTACATGCCCTGCCCATGCAAATGTTGTTTTCTTGATTTCAAGTAATATATCATTAACTCGCGTTTGTTCCCTCTCCCAAACTTCTCTCTTCTTATCCCTTAAGATTGCACCCATCATTCTTGTTTGCATAGCTCGTTGCGTCGTCCTCACTTTATTTAGAACCCTTTCGTAAGCCTCCACGTTTCTGCCCCGTATGTGAGTACTGGTAAGACACAGTTTTTATGCACCTTTCTCTTGAGGGATTATGAGGGATAATGCCAACCTGCGGTTCATGATCTGAGAATGTCTGCCAAACGCACCCCAGTGCATTATTATTATTCCGATTATTTCAGTCTCATAATTCACATTCACGGTCACTACCTGCCCCAAGTAGATGTGTTCCCTTGAAACTTCCAGTGCCTCGCTATGTATCGTAAACTGCTGTTCTCTTCCGAGACTGTTATACGTTACTTCAGATTTCTGCAGATTAATTTTTAGACCTACCCTTCCGACTTGCCTGTCCAGGTCAGTGAGCATGCATTGCAATTGGTACCCTGAGTTACAAAGCAAGGCATTATGGTCAGAGAACCGTACGTTAGTAAGGTATTCTCCATTAAGTCTTAATTCGATTGTTCCCAATCGAGGTCTCTGAATACCTCATGTAAATACGCTGTGATTATAATTGGGCAGATCGGATCTCCCTGCCTCACGCCGTTCTTTATTAAAATTAATTGCTTTCTTTATGGAGGATCAATAGCAGAGGGCTGATAACAAAGAGCCGTCGAATCCGCAATTTATATGTTTCTTTGTTGTGGCCTATCGGTGCCTAATCAGTGCATGGTCGTCATGTCAGATAGGGAGCTTTCACGTTGTTCGTGAAGTCTTGTGTCAGACAGGGTAGGTGGAGGTGACGGGAACATTTTTTTCCTAATTGTGGAGTGCTGATTGGAGAACTGGAATGGAAAACTTTGTAATACCTATATGTAATACGGCCCCAGTTCCGCGTAATCTCGCCAGGTAGAGGAATTATCCTGATGAAGAAAAACAGTGGGTGACCAATTTTTGCCTGTTTCATTTTTGACACATTTTTAGTTGGCTCGATGATCGGTGCTGGTTTATTTTTATATATGCTCTCATTCTATTCGAATGCGAACGATAATTTTTCGAAACGATATAGTTTATTTTGACATTATTTATGAGTAGCGGCGCGCAACGTTTACATACAGCAGAAATTGCTACAATAAATTAACGCAAATTCGCATTTATGTGCCACGCGACAGAAGCGAAATCTTACCGAGCTTGAAACACCCCCTTTATCCGAAAATAAGACCTACAAGCTCTCCATATATTTGACGCGCATTCTTCCATGCTGCTCCTGCACTAATGACGACAGTAGCGTGGTAGGGCTGCGTACTTGGCTGTTGTTAGAGCGAAGATTTATTGTTGACGTCAGCCTGTCCCTGCATATTCACGTGGCGACTTTGTTCGAGGACTGCATCAGTGCTCCAACAAAGTATTTCTTCATGATTCCTTTATGGTTCGCATTTGATAGCGACCACGTCGTCATGCGCTGCCGCCACTTGAAATTTTAAATGCACACGCTGCCGCATGAAGTTCACGCATTATTGATGCGGGGGCATGACATGCCCCGTTGTGTGAAAATGTGTCGTAGTGGGAAGCATGACTGAATGATGGTACCAAGCATGGCCCACGTTGAAAACAGTAACAACGCGTAAAAATATTCTGGTTGACATCGGCCGTTTAAAGGAGGTTCCTATCAACAAAATATATTAGTCACTTTGAAAAGATTATTTGATATATTGCATTCTATGCGTAAATTAAACCCGCACCTTCCGGGTGCGAGACGAGCCCGCTCCTCCGAACCCACGGTGGCTCCACGGTTCTGTTTGAGAGAGGTGGGGCCTAGTGCGTCCATCATTGGACAGGTCCCATCACAGTCGCCAGGCTGACTAAAGGTGTGGCCTAGAGCGTGCGTCATTAGGGAAGTGATGGCGCAGCCAATGAGGAGCAAGTGGTCTCACGTTATGAGTGTATAAAATACAAGCAATAGTGTTCAAACAAACGGCGCTGTGTGGTTCTTCGAGTTATTTTCTCCCGCGGTTGTGAGAGTGTTGAGACGCATGACGCGTTTTGGTTTGTCCATACCAAGGCTAAGTATCACGCTGGCGAGAGTTTGAGCTGACAAGCAACGGGGGAAAAATATTTCACCAGAAAGATTTATGTTTCGCATTCTCACATGTAAGCAGTCTTAAGAGTCTCGGCCGAATTTCAAAAAAAGCTTTTCTCACATTCTGCCCGAGGGGCATGCTTCTGCCATTGATAGTTAATGTTAACTCCTTTTCAACTAAATTTATATGTGGCCACGTAAACATGTAGCCTGGGACTGACGTCAACAATAAATCGTCACTATAACAATAGCCAAGTACGCAGCCCTACCACGCTACTGGCGTCAGTGGTGCAGGTGCTGCATAGAAGAATGCGCGTCGGATATATGGAGAGGTTGCAGGTTTGCAGCAAAATGCCAAGATAAATACATTTAAAATTGATGACTAAGAATAACAAGCTTTAGCATAGCTCTAGGTAGAATGCAATGTAATCTGAACATAAATTCGTGTAGATATTAAAAAATAAAACATTTGGTTCGCCCTTCTACAAAAACACTCACTGAAAATCAAAGAAAAATGATATAATCAAGATTAGGATTAGTCTACCAAACATGCCACTTTGTTGAGCGCAACGCTCATTGTCGTAGCGAAATCCGAACGCTGTCGTCGTTTCGGTGCAAAAACAGCTCAGTAGAGTATATGGATGGGTCCATTTCACTTTACCACATTTGCATCCAAAATTTTAACTCTCCGCTCGCGAGACGCCACTAAGAGATCTCCGCAATGGTACTATGAAGGAGACGCTGTCACCCAGGTTACACGAGTGTCCAGAACATTACTGTCGAAGAAGAGCACGCTAAGACGCCTAGCATGAAATGCCCCAGTAAATGAAAAGGGCTATTTGATTTCTGAGCTGCTTCTCGGAACCTCCCTCAGAAAGCCGACGTGAATTAGAGCATTGTTTGTAGTGCTTTTACTGTTTTCAACGTCGGCCATTCTTCGGGGCATCATTCAGTCCATGCCTCCCACTACGAAGCATTTCACATAAAAGGCGCATATCATGATTCCCCATCAATAACGTGCGAACTTCGTGTGGCAGCGTGCGCATTTGAAATTCAAGTAGCGCAGCGCATGTCGACGTGGTCGGTATCAAATGCGAACCCGAAAACATTCAAGAAGAAATACTTTGCTGGAGCCCTGACGCAGTCCTTCGACAATGTGGCCACGTGAACATGCAGCCAGAGGCTGACGTCAACAGTAAATCGTCGCTATACCAATAGCCACGTACGCAGCCCTACCACGCTACTGACGTCAGTGGTGCAGGTGCTGCATAGAAGAATGCGCGTCGGATATATGGAGAGCTTGCAGGTTTCATTCTCGGATTGAGGGGCATTTAAAGGCTTGGTAAGATTTCGGTTGAATGGCGTAGCTCATAAAGGCAAATTTGCATTGATTTATTGTAGCACATTTTGCGCTATGGGGGGGGGGGGGGGGGGGTGAGGGCGGTAAACGTTGAGCACCGTGATTCGTAATAAATGTAAAAATAAACCATTTCGTTTTGAAAAGTTATACTTCGCGTTCCAGTAGAACGCGCATATGTTAAATTATACCACCAGCGGCCATCCAACCCGATGAAGTATGTGACAAACAACAACAAAAAAAAAATCATCACCCACAATTTTCTCTTTCAGGATACGTCCTCTACCTGGCGGGACTCCACAGAACTACGTCCCTATAACCTAAAGCTGTTACAAATTTTTCCATTCCACTTCAGCGATCAGCCCTCCACAATTGTTGAAAAATGTTCGTGCCATCTCCACCGTCCTCTCTGTCACAAGACTTCACGAACAACATGATAGCTCCCCATCTGACATGACGGGTACACACTGTAGACAGCATCAAAGGAAAATACACATTTAAGTGTCGCAGCCTTTTCGTTATCAGCCCTCCGCTATTGGTCAAACGTTCTCGGGTGACGTCCACTTCGCCTGTGTGTAATGCGACATCACAAAACCACGAAAACTCACCGTGTCAAAGTGACGTGTATGCGTGAAAGATGCAATTATGTGCCCAGGAAAAGTGAATATTTTTCTCCACAGCCGGAGACTGCCCCGTTCCGAACGGACTATACGATATCAGGCAGCCGATAGCTCAGGCACAGGCCATTCGCACCTGCCAGAAAGCGGATATTTATTTGCGTATAATTAACTTTTTGCGTGGCAGTACAACGTTATCGGGTCATTTCGGCACTTACACGGCATCACTCGTTCAACTCTTATGCGCTGAGGAAACACTTCAGTGGAATTTAGCCTTCCTTTGCAGGCCACCGCAATTTTGGACGAGCCACCGCAAGCTAAATAAGCGGATGTGGAGCAATCTTAGACGCCGGCACGCCGATTATCATGTGGTTACCTATTTTCAGTCCACTGGCTCGGCGCAATCGAAACCCTCTGCCCTTGACGATGCTCCTCACGTCTTGTCAGCCATGAGATAAGGAACAGTGCTCAACGTAGACAATTTTATTCGTTTTGAAAGTAAACAAACCTCACCACCCACAATTAGGAGGGTATTTCATTGGGCCATTCAGACAACGCTGCAGGCCCCCACCCGATGCTTGCGCACACAGTTATATAAACCTGACGTCAATAGATAAGAATAAAACAGATTGGAACAATATTACTTTATAGCGCCCCTGATTTGCCATTGGATAAAATATCAGATATTTTATTTCTGAACAAGGTGTACGAAAAAGTGTGTGTGGAGTCTCTTTCATAAAAAAAGCAAAATAAAATTAACATAGCTGACATTAGCTGCATAGCGCCTTCATAGGCGTATATTAAATCACACCAGCGCGCGTATTCTCGTTCTAAAGTTAACGTCTCGTAAATTGGGGAGCTTTCAACTGAGAAACAACTATTTTGAGTTTTCTAGTCTTTCAAGACAATATTAATATTTAAAAGGTCAAAGCAGCATGGAGCCAAACACCCGTATTGATGGTGAAATTGGGGTGTAAGTGGTACCACTGTCACCACGGTAGTGCGCATGCGTGGCCCGCGGCAAGGATGACGGTGCCTCTATGCTGGCAATTATAGCAGAGTGCATGCTAAAAGATGCCAGAAGCAATCAATACCGGGTTTAATCTCTCGCACAAAGAGACGGGTGCAACAATGGAGCAGCAGCTTCCAACTTGGTTTTTTTGGGGGACTACGTTGTTTTGCTTAGTATTTAGCAAAGCGATATGCAGTGTCAGACTAATACCTGCTGAAAGGAGTGTGAGCATTCAGGATAAAAAATTAGCATTTACAGAGTCACGGACCTGCGCGGCCCACGCAGCTCAGTTGGAGCGTAAGCTGGAGCTGCGGCTCCATAGGTGTTCTGCTATAATGCAATATCTCAGCAATAAGTTCATCTTTCTGGGTGAAGCAAGGAAAACGCAGCCAGTTGTTGTCGAATACATGATCGATAGGCAAGTCATAAGCTTTACATTGCTTACAGTTTATTTTATTTATTTATTTAGTTTTTTTTCGGAAACTCCACTTCTCTTGGACGGATGGCCGGTAGATTGCATTATGCAATCCTTGTGCGGTGTGGCCTTCATTGTGGTAAAATTCGCATGAAGTGGCCATGTGTGGTGTATTTAACGCGGTGGCGCTTTAAGGTAGGTACACGTCTCTATATAACTTTCTTTCATACTTGAGGTACTTATGTACGTGCGATTTGTGTCCTAAACATAGTTTCCCTACTCTGGGTGCCGCAGCTGTTCATTGCTCTGAGGGGTCATTGCTCTGAGTTGTCGCTGCTCAGAGTTCCGCATTGTTTATTGCTATGATTGCAGCAAAATGTCAATGAGGTTAAGAGAGGCAAAGCTATGTCCCTCCCTTTTGTTGTCTCTTCTCATCATCTGTGCATCTAGTCTTCCTAAACCTCCTTTTCGGCTTTTGTGTGGCAATCAACACATATAGATTCCTTTTTTTTTTTCGTCTGTGAGAACGTTGAATCGCCGTTTAAATTTATAGTATATTTTTTTCCTCGCAAGCTGCTCTGAATGCCTAGTAAAGTCAGTAAGCGTACGTTTTGAAATATTGTAGCAATCTTGCTAATATTATGATTATCACGGCAAGAGTATCTTGTAAACTTCTCTTACACTTCACTGTGTACCGTCACAAATACAGCTGGGATACGAAGCACAGACGTTACAAAATGTCAAAGGAAGGCGTCCACAAAACCCTACGACATTTCAGTGCGTCATCAAGCGCTCAGCTGGAGCTAATACCTGCGGCACTTAGAGCGGTGACATTAGCATATTTAGCACGCAAATCATACGTACATAAGAACCTCAAGAAAAAAATGATATAGATACGCGTACATACCTTAAAGTGCCACCGTATTAAAGACAGAACACTTCCCCCCTTCAAGCGAAATTCGCCACAATGCAGGCTAGAGTTTGGGCTATAGTTTTCATGTTGTTCACTCCTGGATTCGGTGAGTAGCTGTATTCGAGCGCGATGTTAACGATGTTCAAATCTGCAAAAATATTTGTCATTCCAGTAGAACTAAAAATATTCTAAAGTAATGCTGTCTTAACGAAGGTACCTAACTCAATGCAGTTCCGATTTTTGTGCTATAGCGAAAATGAAACTTTCGTTTCCGATTCGCGTTTCTGAATTACGCTCTCACAAAGCAAAAGCAGATCTATAGAGAAAATGTTGGTAAAGAAATCAACATGCCCAAGTTATTCCTGCCAATTCAGAATAAATGTAGAAATACCTTTTTTGGAATTCAGCTGCCACGAAATCGACGTGTTTTTAATGTGCCACAATGGTATTAATCAACCTACGATGTCTTTTGTAGAGGGCTCGTATTCGTTATACGATAGTATGATGCTTTAGTGGTAAACGCATGCTGGTGTGGGGCTAATATGTCAGAGACATGGTGTAAGAGCAAGACTTGACAGATCGGCCGGAAGGCGCTGCGCAGAAGCGACGTGGAATAGTTGTACGCGTTCAGCATTTTACTATGAGGGTGCACTATGGTTAGCAGCGCTATAAAGGCCGGCGGGCAATGCGTAAACCTCCTAGGCACTACTTCAGTTCGCTCTGCTGCGAGACCACGTTTGATATCGGAACGTCCTTCATTATGATTTGTGAAACTATTCGTAGTCCTTGAAAATTTTCCTTGAACCAGTGAACTTATGTGAGGTGTGTGCGGCCGTAGAAGCGGCGGAGAAGAAAGTGTGTTGCCCCAAGCTAGACGACAGGATACAAGTCGTGTTCTTGGAATTTTTTCGTTCTTCTCTGAGCCGAGAGTAAAGAGCGCCTTCAGGTGTCAACGAATGCCATACTGCGCAAGGATCCCATACTGTAATCTACACGGCATCCCTCCAACAGAGCTTCCGAGTAAAAACAATAAAATGAACTGTAAGCAATGGAAAGCTTATGACTTGCCTATCGATCATGTATTGGACAACTGGCTTCGTTTTCCTTGCTTTAACCACAAAGATGAAGTAAATACTCAGATATTGCATTACAGTGGAGCCCCTAAGCAGCCGCTCCTCCATCTTATGCTGTGACTAAGATGCATGCGCCATGCAGGTATGTGGCTTTTGAAATGTTATTTTTTTATCCTAAATGCTCAAATTCATGTCCGTAGGAATGACACTGCATATTGATTTGCTCGTTGCTAACCAAAAGAATGTCATCCCCCTAAACCAATGTGGAATCTGCTGCTCCACTGTTGCACTCGCGTGTTTGTATGACAGATTAAACCCGATATTGATTGCTTCTAGCACCCTTTCGCATGCACTTTACTAAAATTGCCAGCATAGAGCCAACGCCATGCTTGCCGAGGGCCACGCATCATCAATAACGTCGTGACAGTGCCACCACCTGCACCCCAATCTCACCATCAATGCCAGCATTTGATCTGATCTTTAAATATTGGTATTGTCTCGAAACATTAAATAACTCAAAACAGTTGTTTCTCTGTTGCAAGCTCCCCATTTTACCAGACGTTCAGTTTAGAACGAGAATACACGCGCTTGTGTTATTTCATGCATGCCTCTAAATGGGTTATGTAGGTAATGTCAACAACGCTGATTTTATTTTTGTTTTTCAAAGGGTCTTCACACACACTACATCGTATACTTTCTTGAGAAATATTATTTTGATATTTCACCCGATAGCAATTCAGGGACCCTATAAAGTAATGTTGTTCCAATCTGTTTTATTCATATCTCTTGACATCATATTTATGCAACTGTCGGCGCAAGCATCGGGTGGTGGCCCGCATAGTTGTTTGTATGACCCAATCAAATGCTCTCCTAGTTGTAGGCGGTGAGTTCGGTTTGCTTTCAAAAAGAATAAATTTGCCTACATTGAGCGGTGTTCCTGATCACATTGGCTGACAAGAGTTGAGCAGCGTGGTCAAGGGCAGAGGGTTTCGATTGGGCCAAGCCAGCGGACTGAAAATAGGTAACCGCATGATAAGCGGGGTGCCGGCGTCTAAGATTGCTCCGCAACCGCTTATTTAGCTTGCGGTGGCTTATCGAAAATTGCGGCGGCCTGCAAGGAAAGGTTAAATTCCGCTGAAGCGGATCCTCAGCACATCAGATTTGAACGAGGGATGTCTCGTATCGGCCGAAAGGACCCAATAAAGAAATACTGCCATGCAAAAAACTACAATATACGCGAATCCTTGCTTTCTGGCGATCGGCAGGCAGCAATACTGTATTTCGTTCGGAACGGCGCAGTCTCTGGCTATTGAGAAAAATATTCACTTTATTGGCATATTATTGTATCTTTTACACGTACACGTCACTTTGATACGGTGGCTTTACTCGGTTTTGTGATGTGGCGCTGGAGACAGACGAAGTGGGCGCCACCCGAAAATGTTCGACCAATCGTCATCATCATCATCATCATCATCATCCTGGTTACAGCCACTGCAGGGCAAGGACCTCTCCCTAACTTCTCCAACTACCCCGATTATGGGCTATATGTGGCCATGTTGTCCCTGCCAACTTCTTAATCTCATCCGTACAGCTAACTTTCTGCCGCCCCTGCGACGCTTTCCGTCTCTTGGAATACAGTCCGTAACACTTAACGAGCGTCCATTATCTTCCCTCCTATTTACATGCCCTGCCCATGCAATTTTTTTTTTCTTGATGTCAAGAAATATATCATTAACTCGCGTTTGTTCCCTCTCCCAAACTTCTCTCTTCTTATCCCTTAATATTGCACCCATCATTCTTGTTTGCATAGCTCGTTGCGTCGTCCTCACTTTACTTAGAACCCTTTCGTAAGCCTCCACGTTTCTGCCCCTTATGTGAGTACTGGTAAGGCACAGTTTTTATGCACCTTTCTCTTGAGGGATAATGAGGGATAATGCCAACCTGCGGTTCATGATCTGAGATTGTCTGCCAAATGCACCCCAGTCCATTAATATTGTTCTGATTATTTCAGTCTCATAATCCAGATTCACAGTCACTACTTGCCCCAAGTAGAGGTGTTCCCTTCAAACTTCCAGTGCCTCGCTACGTATCGTAAACTGCTGTTCTCTTCCGAGACTGTTATACGTTACTTCAGATTTCTGCAGATTATTTTTAGACCTACCCTTCCGACTTACCTGTCCAGGTCAGTGAGCATGCATTGCAATTGGTCCCCTGAGTTACAAAGCAAGGCAATATGGTCAGAGACCCGTACGTTAGTAAGGTATTCTCCATTAAGTCTTAATTCGATTGTTCCCAATCGAGGTCTCTGAATACCTCCTGTAAATACGCTGTGATTGTAATTGGGCAGATCGGATCTCCCTGCCTCACGCCGTTCTTTATTTAAATTAATTGCTTTCTTTATGGAGGATCAATAGCAGAGGGCTGATAACAAAAAGGAGTCGAATCCGCAATTTATATGTTTCTTTGTTGTGGCCTATCGGTGCCTAATCAGTGCATGGTCGTCATGTCAGATAGGGAGCTTTCACGTTGTTCGTGAAGTCTTCTGTCAGACAGGGTAGGTGGAGGTGACAGGAACATTTTTTTCCCAATTGTGGAGTGCTGATTGGAGAACTGGAATGGAAAACTTTGTAATACCTATATGTAATACGGCCCCAGTTCCGCGTAATCTCGCCAGGTAGACGAAGTATCCTGATGAAGAAAAACAGTGGGTGACCAATTTTCGCCTTTTTCATTTTTGACACATTTTTAGTTGAGCCGATGATCGGTGCTGGTTTATTTGTATATATGCTCTCATTCTATTCGAATGCGAACGATAATTTTTCAAAACGATATAGTTTATTTTGACATTATTTACGAGTAGCGGCGCGCAACGTTTACATACAGCAGAAATTGCTACAATAAATTAACGGAAATTTGCATTTACGTGCCACGCGACTGAAGCGAAATCTTACCGAGCTTGAAACGCCCCCTTTATCCGAAAATAAGACCTACAAGCTCTCCATATATTTGACGCGCATTCTTCCATGCTCCTCCTCTACTAATGACGACAGTAGCGTGGTAGGGCTGCGTACTTGGCTGTTGTTATAGCGAAGATTTATTGTTGACGTCAGCCTCTCGCTGCATATTCATGTGGCGACTTTGTTCGAGGACTGCATCAGTGCTCCAACAAAGTATTTCTTCATGATTCCTTTATGGTTCACATTTGATAGCGACCGCGCCGTCATGCGCTGCCGCCACTTCAAATTTTAAATGCACACGCTGCCGCACGAAGTTCGCGCATTATTGATGCGGGAGCATGACATGCCCCGTTGTGTGAAAATGCGTCGTAGTGGAAAGCATGACTGAATGATGGTACCAAGCATGGCCCACGTTGAAAACAGTAACAACGCGTAAAAATAATCTGGTTGACATCGGCCTTTTAGAGGAGGTTCCTATCAACAAAATATATTAGTCACTTTGAAAAGATCATTTGATATATTGCATTCTATGCGTAAATTAAACCCGCACCTTCTGGGTGCGAGACGAGCCCGCTCCCCCGAACCCACGGTGACTCCACGGTTCTGGTTTGGGATAGGTGGCACTAGTGTGTCCATCATTGCACAGGTCCCATCGCTGTCGCCAGGCTGACTAAAGGTGTGGCCTAGAGCGTGCGTCATTAGTGAAGTGACGGCGCAGCCAATGAGGAGCAAGTGGTGCCACGTTATGAGTGTATAAAATACAATCAATATTGGTCAAACAAACCGCGCTGTGTGGTTCTTCGAGTTATTTTCTCGCGCGCATGTGAGAGTGTTGAGTCGCATGACGCGTTTTGGTTTGTCCTTACCAAGGCTAAGTACCACGCTGGCGAGAGTTTGCGCTGATAAGCAACATGGCAAAAATATTTCACCAGATGGACTTATTGTTTCGCATTCTCACATGTAAGCAGTCTTAATAGTCTCGGCCGATTTTCATAAGAAGCTTCTCTCACATTCTGCCCGAGGGCAGGTTTCTCCAATTGATAGTGTTTAAATATTTATATATTTAAATATTGCTAACATTTTCCTACTTTCCTAGATTCGTGAGTTTTCCTGACGTTGCAGGCCCTGTCAAATAAGTTATAAACATTACACGCCTTTCGCTTGGGGTCGTGCACAAGCTAGTGTATTCGTCGAACTGACCAAGCCACTCACATCGCCACCAACTCTCGGCCAGTTTCGCATATCTGATCACACAGAAGTGCACACAAACGCCCGCGGTCATGGTATCTGCACTGTTTGTCTCAGCGACAGCACGGTTCCCACCGTTTCATTTAGTATGCCAACCACTCAAGCGGAATGCAACTACTCGATCACCGAAGGCCGATGCATTACGCATCTCTGGGAAGTGGACAAATTTCGTCCCTGCCGTTGCGGACGGGAATTTACAGTTGTGATCGCTAAACACGCTTTATTCGTGCTTTCGTACCTAAAATATCATACTGGCCATCTTGATCGAAGGATTGTGCGACTCCAGGAGTGATTTTACAGAGTTGTGTGCAAGACTTAAATACTATATGAGGGCGCTGATTGCTTGTAGAGTCATCCAGTATATCCCCCAAAACTTCCCGACATCGGAGAGTCTCCCTGCGTACTGTTACCTACCGCATTTAGCAACCTCGCACACGAACAATGGCGTGATCCATACGTGCTAGACATCATACTTAAGCTGGAAACTTCCGTCTCGACAACAAACCCTTCTCTGCGCATGTTTGTACTCCAAGGCGTTATCCTCTATCCTTACAACGTGCACCCTGACGCACCTGATTTGCTTGCCGTCCTTCCTAGTCGCATGCGTGAGAGCGTCCTCGCCCAATTGCAAGATATTCCCACCACTGGTCATCTAGGAGTTTCAAAAACCCATGAATGTAGTCAACGTCTCTTTTTCTAGTCTAGAATTTGCGGTTCTGTTTCACGCTACGTTGCTTCCTGAAAATCCCATTAGTACTGCAAAATACCAGCCAATCTCCCAGCTGAGCGCCTTGCCGCCCATTAATATACGAGCAGAATCATTCTTCAGGATCCGTCTTGACCTTCTTGGCAATTTCCTTTTATAGGTCGGTGGAAATAAATGGATAGCAATTGCTACGGGCTACACCACCCATTATACAATTACATGCGCTCTCTCTAGCAGCTGTGCAACCGAGGTAGCTGACTTCCTTCTAGAAGATGAAATACTTCACAATCGCGCTCTTCGACAACTGCTTACAATACAATGACGGTATTTCCTGTCCCAAATTGTTGAGGTCATCTTGCTCTCCTGCGCTACACAAGTTTACAACAGCGTATCACCCCCAGGCCAACGGGCTGAGATAGCGTCTTAATATCCCTATGACAGACATGTTCGCCATGTTCCTGTCCGCTGACAATGAGGACTTGGATGCCGCCGTCCCTTTTGTAACATTTACTACAGCTCGTCCCTGCATGATTCTGCAAGTTTCCCTACATTTTTTGTTTTCTTTTATAAGGTCGAGAGCCCGCATTTCCTTTGGACACACTCGTTCCAACTGTTCTTCACACGACGTCAGAATACACCCTTGATGTCATCTCTAGAGCTGCAGATGCGCGTGAAATTGCCCGCTGGCGTCTCAACGCTTCGCAGGAAAAGCGACGACGTGTCTATGACGCCGGTCACCGCGATGCCCGTTTCAACCCTGATGATATGGTCCTACTCTAGCAACCATCCCGACGTGTTGGTCTTTGTTAGAAGTTGATTTCGCCATATTCAGATCCGTTTCGTGTCTTTCGCAAAGTAACCGATGTCGCATATGAAATCTAACCTCTCGACGTCGCCATGGTGAAGTCTGCTTCTGGCATTGACCATGTCAGAAGAATGAAGCCATATGACTTGGACCCACCAAGCAACGGGAAGATGCCTTCTTCGCTGGTGGTCAGGCTATGAGGCGCTGTCAGCGATGAAGGTGAAGAGAGGAGACGACGACGCTCGGTGATCTTTGTGTGGTTCGGTAGCCATCTTGAGTAACATCCGAAGAAAACTTCTGTATATACGCTCCGAATATATTATACGTATTTTCTTCCCGTAACAATATTTGAAAAGTTGATTAAGAATTCTGACTGAATATCGAATTACAAAACATGTTAAACAAATGTCTGATGATTTCCAATTGTCGGAAAACAGCATACGATTGGTTCTGTCCATCTACTTGTTACCTGTAGATATTATATAGTGGTGGATGATAGTTGGCACACATTGTATGCAGCCTACAACAGCTGTTAGCTATACGCCTTCGGGCACAATGTTTGGGTATTCGGTCGATTTATTCACATTCTTTGAAGGTACATGGGACTTTCTTTACGTACACGGTTACCACGTAAATACCACCGCACAACAAGGAAGAAAAAAAAATGCCACTGTCACAACATACATTTCATTCCGCCAACATTATCCACCATAGGGCACTACCGCTATATTAACATGATTTCATTTCGCTAAGGTCGTATAAAGCTTTATTGAGGAAATCACGCCGGTGTCTGTCTGGTATGTAAGTCTCTTTACAGAGGTCTTAGAGCAAATCTTTTCAAAGCCGATATGACATATGCACGGTGATTACTCTTGTTTAATTTTTGCTGACGTGTTTGTTCCTTTACCCTGTCACAATAAATTTTATCTGAGTTTCAGAAGGAAGAAAGAGGGTAAGATAAAAACTAAGTAATTTCACTTTCACTGTTAGCTTACCAAATAGGCCTAAGAAATATCGTTGACTGTTCCCTACATAAATTATGTGCCGATAAGGCATCATTCTAATGTTCTCTTGTTCACTTTTTTTAGGTGGACCCAGCTATTCAAGAAGTGAGTACATTCTTACGCGTGGTGCAAATATAGCGACCACATTTATTGCTTTTTCTTACTCTAGGTTATATAAGGATAGGTTAGGTGCTCGAGCGAAAATCTCGCAGAGTCCACCTGACGAAAAATGCCGACGTTACCGCGATTAGCATTCAAGCAATCTTTCGATACGCCATATTACAACGGCGGAAACACATAATGCAGTGGGTGGATATGCAAGCGCGCTTCCCTCTTCACGCATATCTTTCGCGTTTCGGATGTATGAATGGATGTTGTGAGCATCCCCTTTGGAACGGGGTGGTGGTTTGCGCCACCAAGATCTTCCTATTATACTGCCTGATGTCATACCTAGGTTAAAAAACAACGCTACGAACCCGCCAATCAAATTTTCTGACTCCTTATTGCAAACAATTTTTTGTACGTGTCCATTTTTTGTCGTTTCCCTACTTTTCTTCCACCAATCTTCCAGTCCCCCCTTAGTAACCTCTATTGCGGACATGTTTACTTTTCCACTGCTCTCGCTGAGCCCTACGGCTTTAAGGAGGTCAGTGGAGTCTAAATCAACCACTGGCAGATGTCTTCACATCCTAATAAAACATGCTGCATCGTTTCTCTAGCTTTAACATATCCCCAATCACACTCTTCTTCTTTATTCTTATATCTCGCTTTATAGGTGCGTGTTCTAACACATCCCGCTCTCGCTTCGAAAACTAATGAGCTTCCCTTTGAGTTATGATCAATTGTTTCGTTCCCGATTTGTTTGTTTCCTCTTAAGAAGTTACTCATGGCAGGTTCCTTTTCCATTGCCGCCACCCACGAGATTTCAGCCTCTCTGACTTTCCGTTTGACGTTAATTGTTGCGGTGTTGTCCACTCTACAGGTCGCATACTTGCTGGTAAGCTTCCTTAATGTTTTCCTCCACTGTGAATCAATATTTTTCCTGTACGGATACCCGAACACTCTCCCAGCCCATTAACTTCATTCTTCATAATCAATTTTGCTGTGAGCTTCCCTCACTTCAAAACTAGTCCAGCCAATATCACCCTGCGCAGCTTCATTTGTAGTATTCCCGTGAGAGCCCAATGCGAGGAGTTCCACTGAGCTTTAGTTCCCATCCAGTCCTGATTGCACGCGAGATTTAAAACAAACAACCACACTTCGTAAAGTAAGTTTTGGAACCATTACACCTTTCTACACACTCCGGAGCACCTCGTACCTATTGTATCCCCGTAGCCCTCTGTGCTTCCTTATGGCTGTATTTCTCTTCCCTTTCACTCTATCGTTTTTCATGTTATTCCATTTATATATTTCTTTAGTTTATCCTTATACCAAGGTATTTATATTCTCTTACCTGAAGTATTTCCTGGCCTTGTATTCCGACTGTCTGTTCACTGTTTTCATTGAATACCGTAACACCTGATTTTCTAACACCAAATTTCAAACCTGAATTCTTGTATTCCTCTCCACAGATATTAGCCAGACGTTGCAAATCACTTTGCTTGTTAGCTAGCAACACAATGACGTCCGCATAAACTAAACCTGGAAGCTGCTGCTCTACTACTGTACCCACCTGTTTGTATGAAAGATTAAAGCCGATATTACTTCCTTCTAGCGCCATCTCCATCCTCGCCATGCGCATCATAAACAGCAGTGGGGATAAAGGGCACCCCTGCCTCAGTCCTTTGTTGAGATCAATTTTCTCCTTGATAATCGTACCTTCCCATTCCACGTAAACGGTATTTTCTAGGTAAATCTCTCTGAAAAGCTGCAGGCGATCGTCACCTATGGCTTCTCGTTCCAGAATATGCCGCAAAATGTTGCGGTCTAAGTTTTCTTAGGCTCCTGTAATGTCTAAAAAGGCCACATATAACGGGCTGCTTTCTACTCTTGCTATTTCAATACACTGAGTACGCCTGCCTATTCTGAAGCCAAGCCATGCTGAAATTCTCCCAAATGCCATTATTCTCTGCCCATGCTTGCAGCATTAATTTGATTGCCCGAATCTCTTGCCTGTACATTACCGATGTAATAGTCAAAGTCCTATACAAGTGAATTCTATATTTCGCCCCCCTACCTTTATAAATACATTCATTGTCGCATTCATTCATACATACATACTTTGTCGCCAACTGTCTGGTATTCTGCCATCTTTAGAAGTTTTTTTCCGCTGTTTTCACCAGAGCTACCTCTATTTTTAGTACCAGTTCATTAATCTGCCTAAAGGGAACCTCGTCTAGCCCTGTGGCTGTGCCCTTAGGAATTTTCTCTTCGGCTTTCTTCCAGTCGAAATTTGTCAGCATCAGCTCTTTTTCCACGTGGTTCTCTTTCATGCTCTTTTTTCTTCAAATACAGCCTCGTCAGTGCCTTGGAAAGATTCGCCTGTTATCTTCGGATGTAATTTATTGCCGCTGTCCCTTCCAGTTTGTTTCCATCTTCGTCTATGATTTTTTCTTGTATTGTTGTTCTCTTTCTGCCTAATAATTTTATGCGGTTCGAAAATATTCTAGGTGCGGCCTTTTTTTGCTCACATATTTATGATAACAAACGTTTACTTTCCCCTTTTATTTTTGCTTGCACCAGTGTTTGAACCACATACATTTTCTCCCAATATATTTCCAATTTGCTGGCTATTTCATCGTGCGGCAACTGCGCCTTGTTTGCATGCCTCTGCTACAGGATGTTTTCTGTCTTTCGGCGATCGTTTCTCCTATTTTCCGGTTCCACCAGCTTTTCAGTTTCCTTTTTTTCCTTTCCAACGAGCATGTTGTTTCTCTTTCCGTATTTTTGTTAGTATTACATTTAGAAGCTCACTAAATTCCCACTCCTTACTTGGCTATTTTTCACTCTTTGTTCTCGTTCCCAACTATATATCCCATTTTCAGAATGATGTGTTTGCGGTCACTCCCTAGTATGCTATACCTTTCCTCATCAATGACCATTTCTCTCAACTTATCATGAATTCCGTCTCTCATCAGAGAGTAATCAATATTTTATAGCCGGTTTCCCACTTCCCACCTGATCTGCCCTTCACGCTTAGGCCCTGTAATTACGATAACGAGGTTATGTTCGTTACAAAGACCTAGCATTGACTTCCCGTTGCTGTAGGTATTGCCATTTAAATCATGTATGTGGACATTCATGCAACCTAATAGGATAATTTCAGCATCATTCCCGAAACCCTTAATATCAGCACTGATGCATTGCACTAACTCTTTATTCTTCTCAGTGCAATTACTTCTGGTCCACAAATGCGCAACGCCCAGTCAAGTTTTCTTCGCACTTTTCGTACCTGATAACCAAAGATGCTCTTGCCATTTTGAATTTACTCTCTTTGAGTTGGTTCCCTGAAGGGTCAGCATTCCGACTATAGACGGCGATGCTGTTCTGAGGTTCCCTTAGAGGACCTTCTTCATCACTACCTGCTCTGGCCTCCTGAGCACCGGCGGGCCCCCTAAAAAGCAACAGTATGACCAGCAAGTCACCAGCCCACTTCTCGTGAAAGCCTGCAATTGAAGTGGATCCTATCTCGTTGAAAACCACCACACCTTCTCACTTCCCTGAAAGGCTTTGACAATCTCGAAGCCTTTAGCTCGGGTCATTTTCCAGATCGCCTCATCAGCAGCCTCTACGGCTCTTTGTACGTGAATGTCACGTACAGCCACCTCCGGCACCGTGCACACACCGGTTTGCACCTCAGGGGACAGCTCGTGCAAGTGGTCCACCCCCTTATCCCACTTATCCCAATTATCCACCCACTTATCAACCCGGTGACAAAGTATGGGTCTGGACACCGATCCGCCAGCGTCGCCGGTCGGAGAAACTCCTGCGCCGCTACTTTGGACCTTATAGGATCGTTCAACGACTCGGCGATGTCAAGTACAAAGTGATTTCTGAAGGAGAAGGCACCACTCGCCGTCCCTGACGCCCACGTCTGTCCGATGTCGTTCACATCTCTAGATTGAAGTTATACCACACCCGCTGAACGCAAACCTCTACACCGCTTTCACCCTCTACGTCTCTCTTAACAGCATCCCCGTGGCACTCTCCAGTGCATCAATGTTCCGCATCGAGGCAATGCTTCTAGGGAGGGGTTAATGCCACGACCTCGACACAGCTGACAGCCACTCGGTGCAATTCGGTGCCACGTGCTAGGCATGTTGGGTGGCTCCCAGAAGAAGACAACGACGAAGGTGCCAGGATAGCGACATATAAAAGATATATAGCGTCGGCCGAAGTCTTTTGTTGCTTTGTTTGGGAAAATATTGATGAAGAACATCATACGTTAACCAGCATAACGGCGGACAACAGAAATTCCGAAGACACGACAGACGGAAATTGTCTTTTGTGTTTTCAACTGGGTAGCTTTTTGATAACTGTCCTATGCATATTGGTTCGAGTACAACCTAAGACACATTCTTGGCCAAAGCTAAATCTATGCGTGGCCGTTGTTAGTAGTTGAGTACAATTTCAGTGAACCGTTTCTCGTCTGCATTCGAAATCTCCACATTGAAGTATTCAACGATAATCACAGAGCAGTGTCGGCAACGCTAACCCATGCATAGTGCATGGTCTCGAACTTCCGATATTAGACTTTGGTAAGCCTGGAGACGTATCCGCAGTGAATATCACAATTCCGTCGTTCGTTTGTGTGGCATAGACATCGCCACAGTCGATGGCATTGTCACCTTGAGAGTCACGGGTGCACGGATGTAGACACATGTTGTTCTCTGCGTATACGGCAATGCCTCCTGCTCGTGAGTCCATGGGCTCTGCACGAGCGATTTCAATATACACATCGACTTAAAACAAGTCATTGAGATTTATTTATTTTCTCTACTGTTTATATGTTTACTATTAGTAGTGGTAATAGTCATGGAGTATTTGAGACCTTCATCAACTATGCCGCGGCTCGGTCCAGTATTGCATTATCTCCGTGATGGAGCCACGCTGTCCCTTTATTTAGTGTAGACTCACAAACACGAAAAGTGCCTACAACCATACCAAGGCACACAAGGCATATTGATTTATTTACTGCACTTATTGTTAATATTGTTTTGATTACCCTATACATACACCCTATAACATATGAAATTCTAACCATATACAGCTTCGTAGAAAAATAAATCATTATAAAAGTGTCCAACGGCAGGATTCAAACATAGTACTTCTACAACGGAAGCTCGATATTGAAACCATTGTGCCATGGACGCGTGCTGTGTCAAACGGCATAGAACGCCTTAGTATATTTCTTTTCGGAAAACTATTGCGTTGAGACGCGTGGCTGTTTCGATTCGGACACCTTCACTGGCTGAACTACACTAATCAGAAGTTAGTGTGAGTACTCGCAGAGTCTTCTTCACTTAGTAATGTGTGGATTCCTCGGAAAAGTAGAACACTAAAGGCAGATAAAACCTAATAAAGAAATGCGTAAGAACGTCTGAATACAGAAGCATGGAGATCAGGCAAATTAATGCACTACAGTTCATTCGCATGGTGGTTGAATGATTGCAGCGCCATTATTTCCCTTAAAAATCATTGTAGGAAACTCTATATGGATAACTACCCTTAGTCCGTCTATCTGAGGTTGCCTGTTGGCGACCTACGTTGCCAGCCGACAGCGTACCCACTCTCAGGGACCGCACATATGTGAAAATGCCTCTGAAGAGTACGCGTGATGCTTGTCGAGCCTTAAAACATAAAAGCACTATTTAAGATATCACTGCCTTTCTTCGTCATTTTATGGATGAGTTGCATACATACGAACCACACATGCATACATACATACATAGATACATACACACATACATACATACATACATACATACATACATACATACATACATACACATACATACATACATACATACATACATACATACATACATACATACATACATACATACATACATACATACATACATACATACATACATACATACATACAGAGACGACTGTGGTGTTGTGCTGCTAAGCACAAGGTCGCGGTATCGAATTCCGGCCATGCTGGCTGCGTTTCGGAGGGGGCGAAATCCAAAAAAGCCCGTGTCCCGTGCATTGCGGGAACGTTAGAGATACCGTGGTGGTAAAAATCTGTCCGTAGCCACCTACTATACGGTGTGCTTCGTAATCAAATCGTGGCTTCCGCACATAAAACCCAGTAATTCAATTCAACATCTATAGAATGACACTTCTGATTGTAGAGGTGGATGGCCGTGCATATAGTCATCGACAACACGAACGCAGTGTGGTCATGCTGTCTAGTTCACGGTGTATACGACCCTTGAACTCTCCACTGTCCTTGCTGTCATTGGGTCTTATTTATGTAAAGAACGCCCAAATAACACCAGAATTCTATATCCCGGCAGGGCTGTCGCAAAAGTAGATTGATCAAAACGCGAGAATACCGCAATAAAGATGCTAGAGTAAACAATAGTACGCAAACTAAAATGAAATAGAACAAACAGAAAACAGAAATAACGCCTATACGCAAGATACGCGCGTAACATTGAATCCCTATCAAAATACAATATATTTCAAAGCGCTTTCAAAGTTTCTAAAAGGTGCTTTCGCATTTAACGGGGATACTATTCCATATTTCAACGGTTAGTGAAAAACACAATACCTAAGTTCTTCGCCGCGCGACTTTCAGCGGAAGTGTGGCAATGTGCATTCCCTTAAAAAAGACAGCTTAAAACTTTTCCTAGTCGGTCAGCGAACTACTTGCACTTGTAGATTAATGACCAAGGGTAATAAGTGAAACATATTTTCCCTAGGTAATTCAAATTGTTGTTAGAAGTCCCACTAATATTTCTCTAAACTGCATTTTTTTTTCAGAAAAAGACCACTTCGGTAAGCAGGTTCTCTGAGAACGTGCACTTATCGCACCATTACGCGTGATATATATTTTTTTCCTGTGTACGCCACATACTCCTCAGGTAAGCTACAGAGGAACCATAGATACGGAAATATATCCTCAAGGTATGTAATTCGTGACAAAAGTCTCAGCAAGCTTTTACAAGTAACCAAAAGTAAAAGATTATAGTGAAGATATTATGCTGCATTATATCTGTGTTTAAAACGGATGCTGTTTTCTTTTTTGTCAAGTGTGATCAACACCCTCCATAATATCGCTTGATTACCTTCCGGTGCTTCTAGGATGCAGCGGAAGCTTCTAAACTAAGTACTTTTAGAAATTCCATGCTTTTATGTAGAAGAGGTGCGGAATTAAGGTTCATTGAGGACAGATTTTCTTGCTTTAATGCACATTGGTTTAAAGTACGAGTCAATTAGGATGTAAGCATTGATATAAATGAATTGAGAAATGGTTTTCGAACATGAACGAGAATAGACTTGTTATAAGTAGCCTAAGATACGTAATAAATTTCTAAGCCAACTGCGCTTATGTTTGAAAAGCAGTCTGTGTTTTAGGGATACGACAGAAAGTATTGTCGCCGGATGTGGTAAATAAAAACAACGAAGGACAATTTATCCACATTACCAAATACACTAGCACAAGGCTACAAGAACGTCTTCCTGCGAAATATATATTGAGTACATTCGTGAGCATAAATGAAAATTAATTTATAAATTGGTAACAAGTCCGTAGTAAAAATTTTAATGCAGAGATACTGGTAGCTGAATCCCTAAGGAAGGGTGTTCATTTCTTCCGCACACTGCAAGTGATGTTACCAAGACTACCTGCGCTTGAAACATCCTGGTGTGGTAACTGTAACCTTTGGAATAATAGGGACAAGTTGAATCCCTTTCAAATGCAGTATAGGCTTAAGGCCTGCATGATGATCTGTCCCATTGAAGTTTGCTGCTAGAAAATTAAAATTTGTGGAATATTTTCGCCCAAGTGTTTATATATAAGCTGTATGAAACATTTCTAAAAGTACGTCGACATATTTTGTGCGTAAAATTCCTATCAGCATTCCAAAAGCTTTTACTAAGGAAGCATCGCTAAACAGTCAACATATTTAAGGACTCACTTGTACAGTCGTTATTACGGTACTTGATATAGAATATTGAACTCTTGAAGAAGAAATTTAAATTTTATGTTTCTGTTCATTTTCCAATTTATTTTACGAATATTATGTTTAGAAAAGGTCGGCTTCTGGTCCGCCTCAACACTTCTCTTCCACTCTAATATTGAGATGGTGCATGCAGAAAGTTTTGTGATGATTTGTTTAATGGCTAAGCAGAGTGATAAAAAGGCTTTCTGTAACTGAAGTGAACAAAAAATAAGCAGCGCACTAGCGCGCTATTTTAAAATGACCAATTTTACTTTTATCCATGAAGAGATAAAACAAAGTACTGCGCCGTTTTTATAAGATGGTGAATGGTTATTTTTCAGATTACAGAAAAGGATGCGCCGGAACCAATTCGTGTAAGGAGCAGCATTATTTTTTGTTCTATCATATTGTTATACATGGGTAAAAATATTTGCAAAATAATGTAGCATGTCAACTCCAGGCGAAAGTGAATTGTGCCATAGTTTTCAACATACCTTACATTAATCTTATCTGGCATGGCACACATAGATAATACCATGTGATAAGTTGCAATGTTTCAACTTGTAGAAATCACCTTTTGCGAATAACAAACTCTAGTCCTTGAGGTGGAGTATTGAATGAGCGGATTTTACTTGAACGCAAAATTGAAACAGGTGTTCAAATAAGAAAAAAAAAATCCGAGGACAACAGAGCACATCGCATGAGTTTTCCAAAACATCAATTTCTAATTTAACGCCACTCTGCGGTCCTTCGTTTCTTGTGTGGCCAGTAATGTACCATAGTGGTAGGTGCTGCCCGAGCCAGCAAGCCGCAAAGGCCAATCAGGACGTCGGCGCATGCCACCGTCCTCCTGCCCGACGAAATACTGATGAAGCAGTAGACGCCACCAAGGCAGGCTATCCGGCGGGCGCAGCAGTTAAGCCCAGTGGGAGTGAGAGAGAGATAAGGGTCGCGTGCCTACTTCCGTGAGCAGGAGTGACGTGGCGTCGCGGTGATGCCCTCTCCCTTCAGGTAAAGCCTGGTGAGCTAATGGTGCAGTAGGTGCCCCGTTTGCCCTGCTTTGCTTCGTCGAGCCGCGCTGGTTACATGATGTCGCAGCCAATGGGAACTCCACAGAGGCACGCTCGTCACCTGGCTCGCTGCCAATGGGACCTTAGGTGCCGTTTTGCAGCTGCAGACTGAAGACTTCGATGTTTTCGCTCAATTGGCCATGTAACGCGATCGTGTAAAATATTCCCTAATGACGTTCTCATTCGATTGATTTATGGCATATGTTGCAATAATGCAAATTGTTGCGTAGCAATATGGTATCGCGTATCCACATGGCGTATCCACATGGAATGATTGCCAAGAATTCCACCAGTTTGGAGATTTACGCAATTAAATTCACCCTAAATACGCCCTGTGTGTCCACTTCCTACTTTAACAAAACGTTTTTTGTTAGTATCGAAGCAAGATGGGTAACTGGAACACTTAACATTTCCAGCTGAACGAAAAGAGGTATGCAATCTGGCACAGGTAATTGTGTTCAATTCCGAAATACTTAGAAATTGTCACCCTGTATATACGCTTCATAAGCATTTTAATGAAACAAACGCAAGAGAATTACTGAATTTGAGCATTCATTATAGGTGTCTTCTAGGCCTATAGAAGTCCCACGAGTTATTTTCATATCCTTATATTGTTTACATCAACAGAGATTGCAAGTAGTCCTCTTACATGCAAATGGTTGGTCAAAGAAAGCTGAAGACAGAATTAGGGGTCTAAATGAAGCGTGTCCCTGTTAATTAATATTTCGGAAGACGAGTCAAATATTCTTAGCTTTCCACGAAACAAGTTATTTATTGATAAGTACCTATAATCATATACCTCAATAGTTTCAAATAGCTATATAGCAAGTATATAGCAACACTAAGAACGGAGATAATGTGTCACTATTGACTCAGTGTCATCATTCGAATTGACAATACTCATGTATAAGCCTTTATCATTCCTATTTCTGTGTTTGTGTATTTCCATCTACTTCTACGTCTGTCGAGAAAACTTAATGGTTATAACTCCACGTATCCGCTGCAGAAGTATAATACAAAACATGCTTTTTTGCCAATATGTTCTATTCGAAAGCACTACAAAAACAATCCATATTGGAATGGCTGCTGTCCACATATTCCTGCCATGATAGTGCAATGCAGGTGATCAGCATTAGTGACACAAATACGCCTTCTCTTGAGCACAAGTCAAGTTTGTTGAAAGTGTTCTCTGCTGAGCTCCAGAAAAAATCTGCGTAGAGTAGGTACGTCATGAAATCACAATCACGCAACTTTCGTCGCATTCCGAATGCAGGTGCTACGCCCATGAAAATAATGTCATTGATCCATCTGTCTATTTGATATCTGCCTACTGGCTATTGATATCTATCTATGTGATATCTGCCTACTGGCTATTGATATCTATCTATGTATCTATCTATCTATCTATCTATCTATCTATCTATCTATCTATCTATCTATCTATCTATCTATCTATCTATCTATCTATCTATCTATCTGATATCTGCCTACTGGTTATTGATATCTATCTATCTGATATCTGCCTACTGGCTATTGATATCTATCTATCTGATATCTGCCTACTGGCTATTGATATCTATCTATCTATCTATCTATCTATCTATCTATCTATCTATCTATCTATCTATCTATCTATCTATCTATCTATCTATCTATCTATCTATCTATCTATCTATCTGTCTGTCTATCTATCTATCTATCTATCTATCTATCTATCTATCTATCTATCTATCTATCTATCTATCTATCTATCTATCTATCTGTCTATTTATCTATCTATCGTATTACGCCGACCCAGTGGCCCATATTTTCTACCAGCCTTAGCCACTAGGGATGTGTACGTGATTGTCATGCTGTGACGAGCTAATTTCAACTAATTAATCGTTGCCGATGCACAGCATAAGCGCATGAATTGAATAAGTCGTTCGTTACCACAGTGCAAGGCATTCACTAAAGAACACCCAGCACAAAGAAAAACAGAAACCCTACAAACTAGTCAGACGCACAGACAAAATCATTACGTATCTAAGGAACTGTCAACGTCAGAAAGGGCTTACAGTTTCATGGTCAGCAGTGCAGCTGTGCGATGAATTGTCGGTGGCGACGGAGGCAGCCCTCGGAGCATAGAAGTGGTGCTTAAGACAGCTACTGCTGGAGAAAATTCTGCTCACCATGGAGCGAGGAACGGGGATCCAGTGAAACAAGAGTGAGTCTAGCTTCCACGTTGAGAACACGTGCGGATGACCTTGGCACGGTAGAGGTCGCGACGCCGGACACCGAGCAAATCGTAGATGGCCCACGAGGTTATTATAAACAAACAAAGATGCGCCGCCAGCATGTTTGCAAGCAGGGCTCAGGGTGTAGGAAGGCATAGTGGGCTTTACGTTTGCTTGTTAGCTTGTTTTGGAGATATGCGCGCATCCGCGATGCTGCCCGCGTGACACTGTATGCGTGTGCGTGTTGGCGATTACCCATGGTCCTTGCTAAACTTTACTCGATAATTTGCTGTGTTTAAATTGATAAAGTTTATCTATTTATTTATTTTCCTAAAGATATTTTAGAGGCCACTAGAGCCATTGTGTAAGGCGAAAGAGCAAACTCAAAGGTAACAGTACGCAATAATTAGAATGAATATGTAAATATACACACAAGAACACAGTGTAAGAAATGCGCTAACATAGAATAATGTGGTGTTGAAATCGTACAATGCAGAAACTGAATGCTTTTCAACGCGAGAGGTCACCGGTCAGAAACTTTCACTAATTAAAACATAATTAATAGAATTATAGAGCAAGCGGAACCGTTCTGGCTATAGCAAAACAGTATTTAAAGGGTAATAATGCAGTAACAACGCTAAAGGCAAAAATATCTAACACATTGGGGTATGTAGAGTGTGAAAACTGCGTTATTAGAAGACGCCGGAAATTTTCTTAGTCACTCTCATAAGCAATGATGAGCGATTACTATTATAAGTACCAGCCCCACCCCCGAATGGTTGTGTCAGTTAAAATATATGAATTCGTATTTTGGTGGTACTTTACTAATGCACATTGGCTAATAAAAGAAACTGAAACGAAATCTGTAAGTTGTCCTACGTATGGCCACACGCGATACATCTCTGAGTGAAAATCTGATGAGTAACTTTGCTTATTGGAGTGAGATTGGGACATTTCTGAGTATAAAAAGATCAGTTCATAGCATCTTGTGCAATGTGTCGTTGCATGCTTCAGCCGGCACTCCATCATGATAAGATCCACAACTACAATTATAGCTTTCAGATGTTTTTTACGCCGCACTACATCGGGCAACTCATTGACTGAAGGTAGCAGCACTCTAAAATTGGTTAGGTCATACCGCATGCCCTTGGGAAACACGACCGTACATTTTTTTCCCAATGTAACTGAGAATAAAACAATTGCAAGTTTATTCATATCGCGATCGTGAATTAGAAGGAGGTTGGCATGCGCGGGGCGTACGTACAATACGTTTCATGCTGTTTTAATGTGAATGCTTAATATGGCTCATCAAGCGGAAATTGCAGCGGCATCCCCACAGATGATTGAAAACTCACGAGGTCACAGCCGTTCAAGGGGAGGCGGACGCCACGTGTGCAATGGCTTCCTTCAAGCAATACATGATGGCGCTCCCCTCGGCACATCAGCGGCAGCGGCGGCGCCAGGCTGCGCACCGGGCCTGCAGCGGTAAATGCAACAAAATAACCAGAAAGCCACCAACATTCCTAGGTAAAGACGCGGGTTGCATAAGCTGCAGTTATCGTGAAGCCACAACTGTGTGACCGGCCTACATGTGGCGCCGTGCGTCGTGGAGCTGCGAGTCGGTCCGGGGATTTGGGCGAGTTCTGCCGTTCGCTCCAATTGACGAACCTTCGACTTTTCAGTCAGAAGCTCCACCGGGCACCTTTGGACGTGCACTAAAGTGCATCAACGAGGCTTAGACGACATTCGAGAGACACGCATTGCTTTAGCATTGATCCACGTAGCCATACCTAAGCCCCTTTGACATTTCTACCTGTGTTAAGTTAGTGCACGTAAGCACGATCAGAAGCCAATAAGCCGATAGTGATAGGCTCAAAGACTGCGCTCTGATCGCATTTATCTTTGTTAATGTAGCAGCGTTGGATAACTGCGGTGTCAAAATAATTTGCACTCTTGAAAATCGGCTGATCCTAATTTTACCCGCTGAAATCGGAAACATAAAAAAAATTAAACGTGCCGCCGTGGCAGTGAATACCGAAAGCGCACCATAGGCCGCCTTAATATTTGACAGTTGTTAACGTTCCCGATGCCTATCGTTTCTCGACTTGACCACCGCACGCCGCAAATATTTGGCACCAATATCTACGCAAGGAGTATAAGGGCCGAGTACCTTGGAAAGCCACGAAGAACAAACGAGGACAGTGGAGGCAGAGAGATCGGTGAAAAACTTGGCGTCGGTTATCGCCGGACATTAGTTGGATGCACCCAATGAATAGCATTGTAGGGGAGCCGGCGTTCGTCCATATTTCACTCTGTGGTCTTCGCAGACTAATCATCAAAATTTTGTCATCATGCCATCATCAAGTGGTTTACAGTCATTCTTATCTGAGAAATGTCGTTTCATTGACTTAGTAGTGTCTTATCATTATCGCTTTCATTGTGTCACAAGAGCACATTCTTATCCTTCAGTGCAGCGCAACATACTGTCGCCATTCTGTGGTGAACATGAGGTAATTGTCCTACCATCGTCGTCAATGCGTGGTCATAAGACATACGCTGTCATGCATCAGCTGACACACCGTTGTCGTCATGCCAACGTTGCGTCCAGTGTAGAATGACAGGTATCAGACAATCACTGCCTTATCGCCGTCTTGATGGCGTAGTTGTCATTTTATCGCCGTTTCTTCAGCTTCGTTACTTCACCATCAAGGCATCGTTGGCACGCAGTCGTCGCCACACAATCTTTTTGATACAGTATTTGCTATGCCATTGTCGTTTTACACCGAGCGCATTCTATTTTCCGAATACCGTTGTCATGCCACTTTCGTCATTGTGTCATAGTCATACCTCGTGCCGTCCTTATCTCCATGTCCTCTAAATACTATCGCCATCATTTCAGAATTGTTACCTCATTGTCATCATTCCACCGTCGTCATGCCACCTCTCTCATGTTACTGTCGCCATCCTGCCATTGTCAGTCCATCCACATTTTTCCTTATTTGCGAGAACATGCTTGTCGCTTTGTCGTCGTGATACAGTCGTGGTTATGTGGTAATACTCGAGGGCGACCTTGGTCAGCGAGTGCCATAAGAAGTGGGCTGTTGTCCTGGGTCACCCCATCCCGGCGCTGGGAATTATTCCTTGGCCCTCCCACCCAGATCCACACCATGAAATAGTTCATAGCATCCACTACCGTACGCCATCTGCGTGAGTTCCTGGACCTAGCGAATGTCTCCCAGTGCTTTATTCCGCACTGCGCAATGCTTCTCCAGGAATTGACTAACGTTCTTCGCATGACCACAATGTAAAAATAATGTTTGCACCCTTAAGGGTGTTTTCTTGGTGCACTGGTAACACCCTTACTGTTAGGGCATTACAACAATTATAGGAGGACGACAACGGAGCTCTGTCTAGACGTGCCATGACAAAAGATGTAGTCGAAATATGTGTAATCATTCTGACAGCGCTGGGCACAATGAAGTATCCGACAGTATAATTTCAAAGGGACAGATGTGAAACTCTCCTGTTGAATATTTCTGTTCACAAGGCTGTCGAGTGCTTCAATAATTTCAAGTATGTCTTCTGTCTTCTCACGTCTACTTAAAGCTCCATTGACGTCCTGTATGAATTTTTCTAAGGCCTTAATGGTAAGAGTATTACTCGTGCGACAATAAAACACCCTTACGAGCGTTAACATTTTTACACTGCAATGGTTCCTTATGGGCGATTCCCTTTTCTCCCAAAGTTCAAGCTGCTTTCTGGGCTAGTAAATAAGCCGTCGCCGATTTTATGCTTCTCATCCACCCTAGAATTGGGAACATCTAGTTTGGGCGCATACGGGAGACTGTGAGCTGCAAGTGCTGCCAGACCAACTACTCTACAACTGATTCCTCACCCCTTTGTGCCTGGCTCTGACTGGTGTGACATGTTTGCGGCTGCACCTCGCCCCTTCATTCCGGCTGCCTTCTGTCTTGCATTCTTCTAATCCCTTTACGACAGCTGTCATCCTAGCATCAAAGCCAGGCAGTGCCTCGTTACACAGCGCTACATCTGGACAAGAATTAACACCGATGTTCGCCAGTGGGCACATTCGTGCCTCACGTGCCAGACCGCCAAGGTGACCTGCCACTCGAAGACTTCCACACAGTCTCGCCTGCCACATGGCTCTCGCTTTGACCACGTCGATCTTGATTTGGTTCCATTATTTGCTGCCTCTCACATCTGCCGGTGCATTCTAACAATCATTGTCCTCTTCACCCGTTGGCCTGAAGTCGTGGGCATTCGGGATGTCTATGCAGAAACATTCACCAAAGCTTTCATGCCTGCATTGGTTTCCCGCTTCAATTTCTCCAGCAGTGTGACCACTGATCATGGCAGCAATTTGACTGTACCCTCTTCACTGACCTCAACTGCCTGCTTAGCGCTAAACACTCCCGTACCACTGCATATCGGCCGTGTGTGGACGGCATGGTTGAACGGCTCCACCACCAGCTCAATTCTGCCTACGCTTCAAGCCTGGAACGGGACCACTGAGTCGACCACCTTCCTTTGGTGCTTCTCTGCCTAGGTGCTCTCCTTCCTCGCGACGTTGGATGTGCTCCGTCTGAACACGTCTATGGAGCAGCCCTGCGGCTCCCTGGATATTTGCTTTTTTTCCTTCGGACCGCTCGCTCCAGCCGCTGCAGTACCCTCAATGCCTGCAGGACTGCATTAAATAACTGCTTCCCATTCCGCCCCGATAGTCGGACCTTAGTATATTTCTGCATCGGGACCTTGCTTCTTCGACCCACTTATTTTTCGGACGACATGCCGTAAAGGCACCTGTTATACCCTCCTACGATGAACCGCCACGTGTCCTCCCCAAGATGATGAAGTCCGCCGATATCCTGTCGAATGATCGCGAATAGTTAGTCTCATTAGACCGACACAAACCGGCATATTTCAAAACGCCTCCCTTAGAGCTCCCGGCGGATGTAGCCGGCGTATCCACGGATACGCATTTAACAAAGACAGCACCATCTTCCCTTCGTGGACGAGCACATTTTGCCGTTCCACCTGGGCAGGGGGACCCTGTACCGCCCACCTATGCCGCTACACGCGGACTCTAATGGTCAGCAGCCTTGGTCGACATGAGAAAAGGTGTGAAAAATAAAGTTGGGTGGTGCGTGCTCGCTGCCCAAGCACGGCACGCACTAGTTCTTTTTAAGAACCGGCTCCGCTGGTCCTCTGATCCTAATGCTCCGCTGCAACCTCTCCGTTCGCGAACAAAGGTTAAGTGGAGGTGCACATCATTTTGGAGCTCGTTTGTATTTATAAGCATGCCAGCCACCGACAGTAAACATCTTTGATTGTCTTGTTCCCTGTGATTACGGCAGAGCTGCGGGTCCCGCGCTGTTCCGACGCACGACGTCGAAGCAAATTTTCTTTCTTTGGTTAAGACATGTTTGATGTCAGAGACTAGGAGAAGATGTAGCGAGTAGAGTGGGCTTAAGGTGTCGAATCATTGCACGAATCAACGCAGGGTTCCGAGCCACCTGCGCAACAGTTGTATGTATGTATGTAATGAGGGCTCATTGCTTAGGAAACTCAAGAGCCCAAAGTTATGGTATGGTCACTTCACTGACCATACATGAACCCTTGCAAGTTACATAATGCAGATCTCGAAGGACCTAATCAGTTAACTTAGCTTATTACTTACCACTCCTAACAAAACCAAGAAATTCAGTTTTTATTGCCGTGAGCCACCTTCAGCCTACAAGGTCATAATATTACGTTATCGGATGTGTAGTGAACACGACGCACTCTGGCCAAGCATCGTCACAAGTGCTAGGCATGGGTGGCGCTGCTTGTGCTTTGACTCCTGCTCCTGCATACGGCCACCTTAGGCACGCTCAGTCCGCATCCAACACACCTGTGTTGGATGCGGACACACACACACAAACACACACACACATACACATTTATATATATATATATATATATATATATATATATATATATATAGATAGATAGATAGATAGATAGATAGATAGATAGATAGATAGATAGATAGATAGATAGATAGATAGATAGATAGATAGATATAGATATAACAAAATGCGCGCCTCCGTGCAGCAGTATCGCCAAAGCTCGGTTCGCTGTGCTCGCGCGATACTGGTAACTGCTGTCCTTTCAGATGGTGCATGATGATGCCTCGCCGTTCCTACTCATAACGTCCTTTAGGAAATGCACCACCATTAAACCTCTTATTCTAGGGAACATTTCACCTAGTCGAAAACTATACCAGTATTTTTCCAGATATTTCTGCAAGAATATGATCAGCAAACTGGACTCAGTCTGGCTAACCTCCCTGACTTTCCTTCTTCCCTTCTCTCCGTCTGATTTTTTAATGCTTACTAAAGTAATGACCGTGACTTGCATGAAATTACTGACAGTTTCCGGTAGAGCTTCCTGAAAAGAATTCTACGTGTCGAAAAAAATGGACAGATGATTTTTACATGCTAATGATTCTTTACCTCCTTCTAGGCTTTTCGTTGCAGTATAATATGCGTCTCGCTACGCGTGTAGATTTTGTGATAGCAAAATGCATGACCTATGTGGAATTAAACCTTTACATTCGAACCCCCCAGCCAACAACACATCTCATACAAAGTACATAAAATTTGAGTAAGCACACGCACGAATTTAGCATCACGATCAAATTTAAGGGCATTTTCTGATCTGCATACATACTTCTAATATGGCTGCAGACTCACAGAAAAACGATCTTGCAGATATCGGGCTTTCTGCGTTTTCCAGATTCCAGATTTTCCACAGTTTTTATCATTGCTGAAACAAGCGAAATTATAGGCAAAGGCCGGAGCACGAACTTTTCTTGATGGCAGTATGTAGCAATGAGAGATTTGCTGTTGTAGGTACGCCTCCGAAACGGTTTTATATATAAATTTATATATAAGCGAAACAGCAGTATGGCATAGGTTACCGTTAGAATATTGCCTACTTCAGAGAGATTAGTTGTTTTTGAAGGAACCATTTAAAATCAACCTTGAAAAACCTTTAGTACTGCAGATGTTCATACATTTTATAAGCCGGGATCTTATATCAGGGGAGGTATTCTGTAAGAGTCCCCCTAGTGGACATGTCCATTACGTCTGCTGTTGAAATTGTGATTGGCTGAGCTGCGCAGCGCCTCCGTAGCCATCATGTATCACAGCCCAAGAGAACTTCAGCAGCAGACGAAATGGACTTGTCAGCTAGGTGGACTGTTACAGAATACCTCCACAACTGCGACATTTTCAGTAAAAAATAATTGTGTACCATTTATGTACTCTCTCAAAGGCTGCAGTGCAACGAAATTATTGATGGCCACCATTCCGCATCCTTCTGCTCCACAGTCAAGTATCAATCGCGCAATATGAATGTTTCCCATATCGCAAATCTGGTGATATCCAACAACTTTCTATATGACAGCTTGTGGAGGATTATCCAATTTTTGCGAAATATTATTTTCTTCAACATAGCTAGCGATCGTGCACAAACTCCTTTCGTGCTAAAGCCGACTGGCTCTTTCATAAGTTCCGCACGTGCGTAACATGCCAGGCTTTCGTGTTCTTTGTGCGTGGCAGCTCATGCTTTGTTACCGGGCTCACACTCCTGACCCATCTGCCTCCAGTCTCCGGGACTGACCCATATCCCCGAACGATTTCCGCTTATCAGATAGCTTCACGTAAAAACCCTGCGACGCTCTATCGCTGGATTCGGCCCTGCTGGTCGGCCCAGGTCAAACAGGAGTACATCTTTATGGCCGGAGTACAATTGATATTCCAGTTATCACACCCCACAAAATAGTTAGTCATGAATCAAATGATTGTATAATACATTATTTGCTGAGAGTACGACAATGCATTTTTCACTTATTTACGCTCGCTGGTATTATAAGTAAAAACCAATTATCAAAATGTCAGAAGCTCACGTTGAAACAAAGGAATAGAAACCACGCCATTGTCGTCACACGGTCATCCCTGCCGTCTTCTAGCTGTTCTCGTCAAATCTACCTTCGCGTCTGACAGATTGTTTTGTGTCTTACGCAGACACATTGGTCATCTCAAACTCACTGCCTAATAGCAAAAGTTGCTAGGTTGCCAGCTACCAGAAATGTTTTGGTCATTAGAACGCGAAGCGTCCTAGACAAGCCACAAGAACTTCAGTTTGGCCTAGTTTGTATTTCCTGCATATCATACTGAACGCTAATAATGACGAGGGCAGGTGAAGAGAACACAAAATAACGGCACTGGCGGTATCATATTATTGTCATTTTGTGGTCTATTCTCCTGTCCACGTCCCCATTAGCGGGTAATGTGATATCCAAACAGGTCGCTCGACTATCTCATGATTACCTTTCACTAATTCATCAGAATCATTTTAATTAGAGTATTTCATGCCCACTGCAGTACGATGACCGCTTCCGGCGTTCTCCAATAACGCCTGTCTTGTGCTAACCAATTCTATCTCGCGCCTGCAGATTTCCCAATTTCATCACCACTCTTAATTTTCTGCCGTCCTTGACCTGGTTTCTTTTTCCTTGGTACTCATTCTGTACCTGTAATGACCCGCAGGTTATCTGCACTACACACTACATGATGTTCAAAGAAATTATTATCAGTGCCATGTCATTAGGGCACCTACCGCTTCAATGCTCGGCCATATCAATTAAAGAGATTTATCCCGAAAATGTGGTGCTTATGCAACAATGGCGATAAAATGACTCGTAGGGTTCCGAAATTCTTGCAAAAATCTACTAAAGTTGTGTATTCCAGCTTTTATATTTCTTCCACTACAGTTTGAGTGACTGAAATATTTTACCCGAAAATACAG
The DNA here is from genome assembly GCF_023375885.2 of Dermacentor andersoni. Classification (NCBI taxonomy): domain Eukaryota; kingdom Metazoa; phylum Arthropoda; class Arachnida; order Ixodida; family Ixodidae; genus Dermacentor; species Dermacentor andersoni. Next base: position 89,617,291 of record NC_092820.1, on the reverse strand, counting down.
TGTAGCAATTATCACAAAAGACATGCAGAACTCCTAGGTTTTGCACTCGTCCACAGTTTCTGGAATGAGGTACTCCCCGTAGCAACCTTACAGAAAGTGTATTCTTTCGCGCTCTTCAAAAATATTCAGTTCCCATTGTTAGCTTATGTTGATTTCTTGTTTTAGGATGTAGACGAAACTTTGAATTTCGCATCTGCATAACACTCCTCACGGTTCCGTACTACGCATTCGCCATTTTGCTTTCGACAACCGGTGCGCTCAGATTGTTGCGTAATGCAACCTTCCTTAGCACGTAAGCACTCGACTGTATTGACCAGTTGCAGTAACTATTATAAAACGTCTCTTCGCCTCGTACCTTCAAGACTAGGTAAAACTTTGAGAAGTTGTATGCGAGCTCTCGGAGTGGCCGTCTTTTCCTGCGCCGTCTCTATTTGTTTTTTTTTTTTTTTGCTTTACGTCATGTCTAAGAAAATTTAAAACACACACGTACAAGGGCATGACTGAGAAATAGTGCTACACTGGTAGGCTCTACCCAGGATAAATGAGAAGAAAACGGCGAAGCATTGGCGGACGTTCTTAAGTGTGCAGTTGCAATGAAAATTCGATGAGACGACGTGTACTGGCAGTTATCCGACCTCTTGAGCATCAGTACAACTGACGTTATTGTTATATTCAAGACAGCTTCAGAATCGTTTTCGTCATTGTCATCATAATTGTTTTGCTATAATATGTGTCGTGCAGGACGAAGACCCCTCCATTTTTTTAAGCAACTGGCCAAAGTCAAATCAACAAATTACTATAATACAGCACATTTTATCGTGGAGTTGACGTAGACTTTACCTGAAATACATATACAAGAATTCTATTTTCAATTGCGTTAAACGGTTGATTTAAAGCAAGCTTTCCCGGAGCCATCTTTTTACTTGGCCCTTCTATACTGCTTCTTCAACGAGCACAATATTGCTCTGCTGACACTAACTTAAATATCACGCCTGTGAATGCGCGCGAAATTTGCACCGTATTGCCGACTTGTACTCCATTCATAAGTTTGACCGTAAGTGCACGCGATACATAGGTTGTATTGAATGATTTGCCTAACAATGTTATCACAGCGTTCAGAAGAGTTGGAAATTCGTCGCAACCCACCTCAGCCCTCTGGCGATTCTAATTCAAAAAGAACACTCGTTGGTGATACTGCGTAGTTTCATTCTTTGTCGAACACCTCGATGTGGCTACCACAATGTGAAAGATACTCGCCTTTTTATTATTGTGCCTTCTAGTCAGGTTTTAACTACGTCTTCCTGGTGACGAGGTAGTCGGCTTGAGCTAGAATGCTGGCACGAATAATCCTCCCACGCCCCACATAATCTACTCACACGCGCATGCTGAGTCATGTTTTTTTAAGCTTCAGTGGTAGGAGAGTGCAAAGGAACGTACGAAAAAGAAGTGAAAAAAAAAACGTGGCACTGTAAGATTAGTGATTTCTGTGAACTCTCGACCAACCTCCCGGCTTCATGCGCAGCGGGAGTTAACACAAAGAAATACAACACGAAAAGGAACCAGTAGGGCATTCACTAAAACCAGACCAAGAAAGTGAACAGCTCGTGAACCCTCATCAGTCGCCACTGATATATGCTGGAGCGTACACAGAAGTATCCTGCTATAAGCCGGCTGTCATCTGCCGACTGGCGTTTCAAAAAGTGAACTTTTCAGTTGACCGGAGTAAGTTTTTTTATCTATTTATAAATACTGTGGTCTTAAACAAGATTTTAGCAGCGTGGTACACGAGTAAGGTTACAAAAGAAAATAAATACAAAAACAGGGAGCTGCACTAAAAAAAATCTTCACCCCAGCACTTCGCACAAGCGCAATAAAATCAGGTAGGACTGTTTTACTCTTTGATTCCGTCGTTTCTACAGCAATGACATGTCTCAAAAATGGGCCTTAAGCATATTGGTGATATGAAATTACCATTATGTCTTCCACTGCATTGTAAAAATATTAATATTTTAAAGGCTGTTTTCTTGTAGCACTGGTAACACCTTCACGTTTAAGGCCTCGTAGAAATTTCTAGAGGCCGACAGTTGAGCTCTAAGTAGACGAACGATTACAAAACACGCAGTGAAAACCAATGTAATAATTCTGACAGCTTTGAGCAGGCAGAAATATCCGCCAACAGAATTTCACAGAGCGAGATATCAAACTCTCCTGTCGAATGTTTCTGTGCGCCCAATGCTATCGAAATGATTACATAGTTTTCAACTTCGATATTTGCCATCCCACGCCTAGTTAACGCTAGAACGTTATCTAGTCCGGCGAGTCTAGCAGTGCTATTGGAAGAATTAGTGACAGTAAATGGGATATAATAGGGATCAGTGACGTTAGAAGGACAACAGAAACACATACAGTGCTCAAAGACGGGCATGTCCTGTGCTACCTGGGATTAGCGGAGAGACGAGAACTAAGAGTCGGATTCCTGATTAATAAGGATATAGCTGGTAACTTACAGAAATTTTATAGCATTAAGGAGAGGGTGGCAAGTCTTGTTGTCAAACATAATAAGACGTACAAATTGAAGCTCGTACAGGTCTACGCCACTTCATCCAGTCATGATGACCACGAAGTCGGAAGCTTCTATGAAGACGTGCAATCGGCGATGGGTGAAGTCAAAACAAAATTAACTATACTTATGGGCCACTTCAAAACCAGGGTAGGCAAGAAGCAGGCTGGAAACAAGTCAGTGGGTGAATATGGCATAGGCTCTAGTACTAAAACGGGAGAGTTTTTAGTAGATTTTACCGAACGGAGGAACATGGGAATAATAAATACGTTCTTCCGAAAGCGGGGTAACTTAAAGTGGGCGTGGAGCAGCCCGAATGGCGAGACTGGAAATGAAACAGACTTCATACTCGGCGCTAACTCTGGCATCATACAAGATGTGGGTGTGCTCGGCAAGCTGAGCTGCAATGACCATACAATGGTAAGATGTCGAATTAGCTTAGACTAGAGGAGGTAACGTAAAAAACTGCTACTTAAGGCGATCAATAAGTTAGTGGTAAGATGGAAAACAGAGAAATTCCAGATCAAGCGACAGAACAGGTATTCGCCTTCTACTCAAGAAGAGGACCTTAGTGTTGAAGCAATGAACGACATTCTTATGGGCATCATTAAGGAGTGCGAAATAGAAGTCGGTGGTAACTTAGTCAGTCAGGATACCGGTAAGCTATCGCTGGAGACGAAAGATCTGATTAATAAACACCAATGTATGAGAGCCACTAAACCCTCAGCTAGAATAAAACGGCCAGAACTTTCCAAGGTAATGAGTGAAGCCTAAAAGCAGTGAAGAAGAAACTAGGGATAGGCACGGCTCAGATGTATGCGTTAAGAGACAAAGCCGGCAATATCCTTACTAATACGAATGAGATAGTTCAAGTGGCTGGGGAGTTCTATAGACATTTATACAGTACCAGTCACACTCACGACTCTAAAGGAAGAGAGAACTGTCTAAAGGAATTTGACATCCCACAAGTAACGCCGGAAGAAGTAAAGAAAGCCTTGGGAGCTATGCAAAGGACGAAAGCAGCTGGGGAGGATCAGGTAAGAGCAGATTTGTTGAAGGATGGTGGGCAGATTGTTCTTCAAGTACTGGCCACCCTGTATACTCAATGCCTCATAACCTCGAGCGTACCCGAATCTTTGAAGAACGCCAACATACCCTAATTCTATAAGAGAAGAGGCGCCAAAGACTTGAAAAATTATAGACCGATCAGCTTACTCTCTGTTGCCTACGAAGTATTTACTAAGGTAATCGCAAATAGAATCAGGAACACCTTAGACTTCTGTCAACCAAAGGGCCAGGCAGCATTTCGTAAAGGCTGCTCAACAACAGACCATATTCACACTATGAATCGGTGATAGAGAAATGTGCGGAACATAACCGACCCTTATATATAGCTTTCATTGATTACGAGAAAACGTTTGATTCTGTCGAAACCTCAGCAGACATGCAGGATTTAAGCAATCAGGGTGTAGACGAGCCGTACGTAAATATACTGAAAGATATCTATAACGGCTCCACAGCCACCCTAGTTCTCCATAAAAAAAAGCAACATGGTCCTAACAAAGAAGGGTGTTAGGCAGGGAGATATGATCTCTCCAATGCTATTCACAGCGTGTTTACAGGAGGTATTAAAAGCCCTGGATTGGGAAGAATTGGGGATAAGAGTAAATGGAGAATACCTTGGCAACTTGCGATTCGCTGATGACATCGCCTCGCTTAGTAACTCAGTGGTCCAATTGCAATGCATGCTCACTGACGTGCAGAGGCAACGTAGAATGGTGGGTCTGAAAATAATCTGCAGAAAACCAAAGTAATAATTAACAGTCTAGGAAGAGAACAGAAGTTTACGATAGGTAGCGAGGCACTGAAAGTCGTAAGGGAATACATCTACTTATGCAGGTAGTGACCGCGCGGGAGTGCGTCTGGCATGCACTCTCCGTTCATGAACAGCAGGTTGCCAATATCCTTCAAAACAAATGTGTATAACAGATGTGCCTTACCAGTACTCACCTACGGGGCAGAAACCTGGAGGCCTACGAAAAAGTTTCTACTTAAATTGATGAAGACGCAACGAGCTATGGAAAGAATAATGATGGATGTTACGTGAAGGGATAAGAGCATATTTGGTGAGGGAACCAACGCGAGTTAATGACATCTTAGTTGAAATCAAGAAAAAGAAATGGGCATGGGCAGGATATGTAATGAGGAGGGAAGAAAACCGATAGTCATTAAGGGTTACATACTGGATTCTAAGAGAAATGAAGCGTAAGCAGGGGGCGGCAGACAGTTAGGTGGGCGGATGAGATTAAGAAGTTTGCAGGGACAGTATGACCACAATTAGCACATTACAGGGGTAGTTGGAGAAGTATGGGAGATGCCTTTGCCCTGCAATGGCCGTAGCCAGGATGATAATGATGATGACGTCTAGTTAGAGTCCAATTGTGGCAGTTCTCACTACGCTTTGCATGAGGTCCTAAAGGAAGGGAGTTAGCAGTGCGACGAGAAAACACCCTTAAGGGTGCAAACATTTTTACAGTGTCGCCCTAATGCTTCACTATTCGCGGTGACTGACCGAACTGCATGCAGAGATTATCACTGTTTGAGCGTTTATCCACTGTGCCAGTGCACGCGATGCTTCGCTTACATACAATGCGCTTACATTCAATGCATTATGCGGGATCTTCCTATTAGACCGGCGCTTTCGTTGCTTATTCTTTCGACTGCTGCTGCTACATATGCATGCTTCTTCCTGCGAGCTGTTTTGTTGTCTATTCGCTCCAGCGAAATGCATTGGTTATAATGAATGCAGTATGGGCGTCATGCCATCGTCGCCGTGCCAGTCATCTCTGCTGACTAATGGTTAGTCTGACACGATTTGCCAGCACCAAGCCTGGTGCAAAGAAACACGTATAACGGTGCTGTTTAAGGCATCTAGATTAGCCGGTACCGGACATAGTTCATCCTACAGTCATCATCAAGCGCTGCGCTCGTTCGATTTTGTCATTTTGCCATAGTGATTTTTGTCCCCTCTTGGGGGGCTCGTCATGGTTTCATCATTTCTTTGTTGTTGTGGCGTAGACCTTATGGCATAATCCACCGGTCATCGCGGTCGTTCTCTCATTTTCATTCCTTCGTCAACAAACGTGTGATGTGCATGATAGAGCTCTAAATATTTATGTGTAGTGAGGCCGTTTTCAGTAAAAATATCAATCGGTGTCATGCAGTGTCAACTGGATAATTTGCTAAGCATTGGTATTTTTCTTCGAGAAACAGGAATGCACATTTAGCTTTAACCCATTGCCAGCGCGCGTCAGATTCGCAGATTGCTTTTTACGGCGAAGCATTCTGTACTTCACGCTTGGCCCTTTGCGGTTGGTATTTTGTGTGTTACATAATGTGGGATCAATGTGGGAATCGAACATCTGCCGAAGAGCACAGAAGCCTGGTGTTCCAACATTTGGACCACAATGGTATTTCAAGTGAAGCTTGTATTGACTGATATGTTCCGGTGGCGCTGTGCTTACGCAAAAAAAAGAAGCAGTCGCTCCGTGAACAGAACAGCTGCGGGAAAGGGTGGTTTGATGAGTAGACGGCTGCGCCGGCGTGTGCTTACGCCACGCGCGCAATCAATCAGATCCGTTTCGCTTCCGCCAGGGAGAAAAAGGGCCGGAAAAGGATTCGCGCACACTGCATACGCTTCGTTAACGTTCAGCTCATTCTCCGAATACGGCTGCTAGAGCTAGAGCTGTTAGAGCTGTCTGGGCCCAAGCAATACGACCGGAACGAGAATATCACGAGCTGATGGATCGAAAGACCAACGCCATCCGGCACCGTTACCAGTGCGTTACTGAACTGTGACGAAGGTCAAGTGGACGAACGACAAGCTTCGCTGAGCTCCAATTTCCGGTGGTGGATGGGTTTGTTAGCCTTATTGAAAATAATTAACAAAACTAGCTTTGCGGACACTACCTCATATTCGTATTAAATGTAGCATGCACTTTCTATGAAGTTGTCTCACGTAGAACGTATATTTATCTCAGAAAGTCGGATAGCCAGACGTGTCTACCACAAGCTGTGTAACCTGCCTAATTCTGTAAGTGGCAGTGTTATAAACTTAGATAAATGCTCGGGTGTGTTGTATGAAAAGCATTCTTGCCACGTATGCAGAGTCAATTCGCGCGGTTTAAATACCTCAGAATGCCATCAGAACATTAGATAGGCCCCGCTCCCACGCATACTTATCTCGTTCCAAAGGCAGCCAGCTCTTAAAAACATTGGGCGAGGGTACCCAATTTGTCGTGTGCGTATCATGGCCACGCACGCTTATATCGCCTTCCGTTTCTCTACCACGGTTGCGCTTTAAGACCACGGCGCTGCAAGTTTGCTTGAGAGACTTTCCTTTCCTCCCCACTTCTCCGCCCTTAAACTGGCTCTCTCAACTACTACACGCAGAAACAAAGCAACAGTGCGCGCATTAGATCCCATAGATGAGATGACTATTTACAATTATTATTAGGGTTATAATTATATTCGAGTGCTGACTGCCGTGCTATCGTTTGCTAACGAAGCTTTCCCTCAAGTCTAAATATTTTAAGGCAGTTTGTCGTGTGCGTATCATGGCTACGCACGCTTATATCGCATTCCGTTTCTCTACCACGGGTGCGCTTTAAAACCACGGCGCTGCAGTTTTTGCTTTTCTTTCCTTTCTTCTTCGCCGCCCTTAAACTGGCTCTCTTAACTACTACACACAGAACAAAGCAACAGCGCGCGCATTAGATCCCATAGATGAGATGAATATTTACAATTAGTATTAGGGTTATAATTATATTCGAGTGCTGATTGCTGTGCTATCGTTTGTTACCGAAGTTTCCCTCAAGTCTAAATATTTTAAGGCAGTTTGTCGTGTGCGTATCATGGCTACGCACGCTTATATCGCATTCCGTTTCTCTACCACGGGTGCGCTTTAAAACCACGGCGCTGCAGTTTTTGCTTTTCTCTCCTTTCGTCTTCTCCGCCCTTAAACTGGCTCTCTTAACTACTACACGCAGAGACAAAGCAACAGCGCGCGCATGCGATCCCATAGATGAGATGAATATATATATATATATATATATATATATATATATATATATATATATATAGAAAACTATCAGTCATAGCCCTCGTAGTATAGCCCTCTGGGCCGTTTCCATTTTTTTCTTTCGAAAGTAGTCCTATTAGGGTTATTATAATTACACGAAGGTATTTCACCCTCGTCAGCAGCAGTCCTTGGTATAGTTATTCTGGCGGCTAGCTTCCCACGCTATGCGGGCCGCCATCGCACCTGGTTAAGCTTTTCCTAGACGCTAGAGTTATGCTTTGACCGCGCAACCTTGAGCGATCGGAAAGCGCGTTTTCCCCTCTTGGCCGGCGGAGAGAAGAGGCTTCGTTCCGGCCGCGAAGCTCTCCACATCTCTGTAAGGTGCCTTGTGGTCGTCTCGTGCTGACGATGCCCTCTCGGTGAGCGCATATTTCCCCCCCTCATCTTTTAAGAGGTTCAATACATACAAGCATTTGTCTCGCAAACCAGATTTTTTTTTGAGGGAATTTTCCACGTCTCAGTAATTTCTCTAGTCGTATTCGAGTGCTGATTGCCGTGTTATATTTTGTTAACGAAGCTTTCCCTCAAGTCTAAATATTTTAAGGCAGTTTGTCGTGTGCGTATCATGGTCACGCACGCTTATATCGCCTTCCGTTTCTCTACCACGGTTGCGCTTTAAGACCACGGCGCTGCAAGTTTGCTTCAGAGACTTCCTTTCCTCCCCACTTCTCCGCCCTTAAACTGGCTCTCTCAACTACTACACGCAGAGACAAAGCAACAACGCGCGCATTAGATCGCATAGATGAGATGACTATTTACAATTATTATTAGGGTTATAATTATATTCGAGTGCTCATTGCCGTGCTATCGTTTGCTAACGAAGCTTTCCCTCAAGTCTAAATATTTTAAGGCAGTTTGTCGTGTGCGTATCATGGCTACGCACGCTTATATCGCATTCCGTTTCTCTACCACGGGTGCGCTTTAAAACCACGACGTTGCAGTTTTTGCTTTTCTTTCCTTTCTTCTTCTCCGCCCTTAAACTGGCTCTCTTAACTACTACACACAGAACAAAGCAACAACGCGCGCATTAGATCCCATAGATGAGATGAATATTTACAATTAGTATTAGGTTTATAATTATATTCGAGTGCTGATTGCTGTGCTATCGTTTGTTACCGAAGCTTTCCCTCAAGTCTAAATATTTTAAGGCAGTTTGTCGTGTGCGTATCATGGCTACGCACGCTTATATCGCATTCCGTTTCTCTACCACGGGTGCGCTTTAAAACCACGGCGCTGCAGTTTTTGCTTTTCTTTCCTTTCTTCTTCTCCGCCCTTAAACTGGCTCTCTGAACTACTACACGCAGAGACAAAGCAACAGCGCGCGCATGCGATCCCATAGATGAGATGAATATATATATATATATATATATATATATATATATATATATATATATATATATATACAGAAAACTATCAGTCATAGCTCTCGTAGTATAGCCCTCTGGGCCGTTTCCATTTTTTTCTTTCGAAAGTAGTCCTATTAGGGTTATTATAATTACACGAAGGTATTTCACCCTCGTCAGCAGCAGTCCTTGGTATAGTTATTCTGGCGGCTAGCTTCCCACGCTATGCGGGCCGCCATCGCACCTGGTTAAGCTTTTCCTAGACGCTAGAGTTGTGCTTTGTCCGCGCAACCTTGAGCGATCGGAAAGCGCGTTTTCCCCTCTTGGCCGGCGGAGAGAAGAGGCTTCGTTCCGGCCGCGAAGCTCTCCACATCTCTGTAAGGTGCCTTGTGGTCGTCTCATGCTGACGATGCCCTCTCGGTGAGCGCATATTTCCCCCCCTCATCTTTTAAGAGGTTCAATACATACAAGCATTTGTCTCGCAAACCAGATTTTTTTTCAAGGGAATTTTCCACGTCTCAGTAATTTCTCTCGTCGTATTCGAGTGCTGATTGCCGTGTTATAGTTTGTTAACGAAGCTTTCCCTCAAGTCTAAATATTTTAGGGCAGTTTTCCTAGCCTCTAACGCGGCTCGAGTTCGCTCTTCTACTCAAGCGGCTATTTTTCCTAGAAAGTATGCCTTCCAACCACTCGGACTATCGCGGACAACATTAGTCTCTTTCCACGTAAGTGTGAGGCTCGGAGCAGGAGCTGTGGCGCTTGAAAGTAGCCTTGGGCCTGACGAACCAACCGACTGAGCTATCTTTCCGGGCAACATCGAAGGGTCACGAGTTCAAATCACCTGTTATGTTCCTTATTTTTTCGGCCCTTTTTCTTTCTTTTTTTTTTCTTTCTTGTAATGTCTTTTCCTTTATTTTATCACTGTACGGGAACCCTCCTAAAAAAAAATAGAAGATATATATCTTCAAATATGTATGGCCTCACATGTGCAGGTCATAAATACCAGGTTCTCTAGCCGAGTGCCATCCATGCGGCATAACCGAGCTCAGATTGGTCCACCTTGACTGATCAAATAGGGCACCACTGTAGGTTAAATGAGGCGTACAACTCCTGCGGGACCCGCCGTGGTTGCTCAGTGGTTATGGTGTTAGACTGCTGAGCACGAGGTCGCGGGATCGGACCCCGACCACGGCGGCCGCATTTCGATGGGGGCGAAATGCGAAAAACCCGTGTACTTAGAATTAGGTGCACGTTAAAGAACCCCAGGTGGTCGAAATTTTCGGAGTCCTCCACTACGGCGTGCATAATCAGAAAGTGGTTTTGTCACGTAAAACCCCATAAATTTATTTTTAATTTAACTCCTACGGGGACGGTAGAGTATCCGTCTCCAGTGCAAGAGGACCGTGATCCAAATCCCGGTGCCGCGCAATTCTCCACCGGAAAATACAAAAAAAACCGTGTGTTGAGAAAATTGCACAAACAGGCCTGGAGTGCGGCCTGATCCCGGTGATCAGAACCGGTAACGCACTCTCTCACCAGAGCAGGATTGGCCACCCTGGTGCAATACTTGGCCACAACCTCCTATATGAATACAACAATCGAATCCCGGCCCTCAGTCCCCAGCAGCCGCGAAGCAACTGACCACAGCGGCGGTCAGATCTGTGACGCTGCAGAGGGTGCTAAGAATACCTGGCTCCGGACAGGCCGCCATTGGAATCTGAACCTGGCAACGTTTAACGTTAGAACGCTATCTAGTGAGGCGAGTCTAGCAGTGTTATTGGAGGAATTAGAGGGTAGTAAATGGGATAGAATAGGGCTCAGTGAGGTTAGGAGGACAAAAGAAGCATATACAGTGCTAAAAAGCGGGCATGTACTTTGTTACCGGCGCTTAGCGGAGAGACGAGAACTAGGAGTCGGATTCCTGATTAATAAGGAAATAGCTGGTAACATACAGGAATTCTATAGCATTAACGAGAGGGTGGCATGTCTTGTTGTGAAACTTAATAAGAGGTACAAAATGAAGGTTGTACAGGTCTACGCTCCTACATCTAGTCATGATGACCAGGAAGTCGAAAGCGTTTATGAAGACGTAGAATCGGCGATGGGTAAAGTCAAAACAAAATACACTATACTGATGGGCGACTTCAATGCCAGGGTAGGCAAGAAGCAGGCTGGAGACAAGTCAGTGGGGGAATATGGCATAGGCTCTAGGAATAGCAGAGGAGAATTATTAGTAGAGTTTGCAGAACAGAATAATAGGCGGATAATGAATACCTTTTTCCGCAAGCGGGTTAGTCGAAAGTGGACGTGGAGGAGCCCGAATGGTGAGACTAGAAATGAAATCGACTTCATACTCTGCGCGAACCCTGGCATCATTCAAGATGTAGACGTGCTCGGCAAGGTACGCTGCAGTGACCACAGGATGGTAAGAACTCGAATTAGCCTAGACTTGAGGAGGGAACGAAAGAAACTGGTACACAAGAAGCAAATCAATGAGTTAGCGGTAAGAGGGAAACTAGAGGAATTCCGGATCAAACTACAGAACAGGTATTCGGCTTTAACTCAGGAAGAGGACCTTAGTGTTGAAGCAATGAACGACAATCTCATGGGCATCATTAAGGAGTGCGCAATAGAAGTCGGTGGTAACGCCGTTAGACAGGAAACCAGTAAGCTATCGCAGGAGACGAAAGATCTGATCAAGAAACGCCAATGTATGAAAGCCTCTAATCCTACAGCTAGAATAGAACTGGCGGAACTTTCTAAGTTAATCAACAAGCGTAAGACAGCGGACATCAGGAACTATAATATGGATAGAATTGAACAGGCTCTCAGGAACGGAGGAAGCCTAAAAACAGTGAAGGAGAAACTAGGAATAGGCAAGAATCAGATGTGTGCGTTAAGAGACAAAGCCGGCAATATCGTTACTAATATGGATGAGATAGTTCAAGTGGCTGAGGAGTTCTATAGAGATTTATACAGTACCAGTGGCACCCACGACGATAGTGGATGAGAGAATAGCCTAGAGGAATTCGGAATCCCACAGGTAACGCCAGAAGAAGTAAAGAAAGCCTTAGGAGCTATGCAAAGGGGGAAGGCAGCTGGGGAGGATCAGGTAACAGCAGATTTGTTGAAGGATGGTGGTCAGATTGTTCTAGAGAAACTGGCCACCCTGTATACGCAATGCCTCATAACCTCGAGCGTAGCGGAATCTTGGAAGAACGCTAACATAATCCTAATCCATAAGAAAGGGGACGCCAAAGACTTGAAAAATTATAGACCGCTCAGCTTACTGTCCGTTGCCTACAAAGTATTTACTAAGGTAATCGCAAATAGAATCAGGAACACCTTAGACTTCTGTCAACCAAAGGACCAGGCAGGATTCCGTAAAGGCTACTCAACAATAGACCATATTCACACTATCAATCAAGTGATAGAGAAATGTGCAGAATATAACCAACCCTTATATATAGCTTTTATTGATTACGAGAAAGCGTTTGATTCAGTCGAAACCTCAGCAGTCATGGAGGCATTACGGAATCAGGGTGTAGATGAGCCATATGTAAAAATACTGAAAGATATCTATAGCGGCTCCACAGCCACCGTAGTCCTCCACAAAGAAAGCAACAAAATCCCTATAAAGAAAGGCGTCAGACAGAGAGATACGATATCTCCAATGCTATTCACAGCATGTTTACAGGAGGTATTCAGAGGCCTGGAGTGGGAAGAATTGGGGATAAAAGTTGATGGAGAATACCTTAGCAACTTGCGATTCGCTGATGATATTGCCTTGCTTAGTAACTCAGGAGACCAATTGCAATGGATCCTCACTGACCTGGAGAGGCAAAGCAGAAGGGTGGGTCTGAAAATTAATCTGCAGAAAACTAAAGTATTGTTTAACAGTCTCGGAAGAGAACAGCAGTTTACGATAGGTAGCGAAGCACTGGAAGTGGTAAGGGAATACATCTACTTAGGGCAGGTAGTGACCACGGATCCGGATCATGAGACTGAAATAACCAGAAAAATAAGAAGGGGTTGGGGTGCGTTTGGCAGGCATTCTCAAATCATGAACAGCAGGTTGCCACTATCCCTGAAAAGGAAAGTGTACAACAGCTGTGTGTTACCAGTACTCACATATGGGGCAGAAACCTGGAGGCTTACGAAAAGGGTCCTGCTGAAATTGAGGACGACGCAACGAGCTGTGGAAAGAAGAATGATGGGTGTAACTTTAAGGGATAAGAAAAGAGCAGATTGGGTGAGGCAACAAACGCGGGTAAACGACATCTTAGTTGAAATCAAGAAAAAGAAATGGGCATGGGCCGGACATGTAATGAGGAGGGAAGATAACCGATGGTCACTAAGAGTTACGGACTGGATTCCAAGGGAAGGGAAGCGTAGCAGGGGGCGGCAGAAAGTTAGGTGGGCGGATGACATTAAGACGTTTGCAGGGACAACATGGCCACAATTAGTACATGACCGGGGTAGTTGGAGAAGTATGGGAGAGGCCTTTGCCCTGCAGTGGGCGTAACTAGGCTGATGATGATGATGATGACCCCGCGCCCATTTTTCATCTTTCTTTTCTTGTGCCGTGTTACACTGCAAGATATCCAGGACAAGCCCAAATTTCGGATAACATTCCTAGTAGCAGCTTACGGTACGTAGAATGTACGCGGTATTGTAAACAATGTGTTATAGCCGAAGGTAATGAGCTTTTCGAATTTCTTCAACGCAGTACAAGTGCCCCCCCCCCCTCTCCCCATTGTGGTTCTGAGAAAAAAAAAAGTCGAAACGTTGGCTGCCGCTTTTACCTTGTTCTCGTTTTGCTCACCACAGAAACTGGTCACATGTGCGTACGATTGTACAACACGCAATCACTGATGATGTCAAATTCTGTGTTTGCCTTTCTTAAGCTCGCCTATTACTTATAGGTATAGAAGCCAACACACGCTATGTGTTAGCCTCGCGCCGATAGGCTGCCGCACAAATCATACCATTGCCGTCATACAATCACGTGTGACGTGGTTATCGTCGTGTTGCTGTCGTCATGCCCAGAAGGCTCGTAAGTGACACAAACTGCTCAATGTAAGCGAACAGCTTGGTCAACCTGATATTGTTTTCTCAACCTCAAAGAATACTATGTAGCCAGGTGCCTGCAAAATGATTTGCATAACCTTGATTCAGACAGCGCATGAAATCAGAAAAAATTCTCTTTTGCATAAAAAATAGCCTCAGCGAGCATTCATAAGGCCAAAGAATTGACTAAGAGCCCGGTCGTATGGATTAATCATCTCTAAACGTGAGTCGTGACGAAGTCTACTACGAATAGCCGAGTGAATCACTTCTTTATCGTGGCGTGTGCTTCGTGTTTTTTATTCGTTCTCCTCGAAGAAAGTGACACATATGGCGCATTGGCTCGCTCGAATGTCTTACGTGGACTGGCGCACCCCTTAGCTTCCTCTCCACTTCTCGTTGTTTTTAGGTGTAGTGTAAAGGATGAGTTGTCTTTGAAATGTTTTTCTTCGGTTATCATCGTTTTCATTGCCGTCGTCATCATGATCACTATCATCATTACTATTACCATCATCATTGTCATCTCAAACGAAGTGCGTCTACTACGGATGGCTGAGTGAACCAATTCCTTGCCGCGGCGTCTGCTTAGTGTTTTTTTATTCGTTCTCCTCAAAGGAAGTGGAACAAATGCCGCATTGGCTACTTTGGATCACTTACGTGGCCTGCCGCAGCCTATAGCTTTCTCCAGACTGCCCGTTCTTTTTAGCCGTTGTATAAAGAATAAGCCATCTTTGAAATGTTTTTCTTCGGTTATCATCGTTTTCATTGCCGTCGTCATCATGATTACAATCAGCATTACTATTACCATCACCATTGTCATTCCAAACTAAGTGCGTATTACCCAGTGTGATCGTGTTCCCATCAATGAGAAGGGCCCAGTAGACCCAGTCGCACTTCAAGTTGGACTGAACTGTCTTCTGGATCATCCCATGAAATAATATAGTAGGTGTTTAGAGATAGACACACACAATTCCAAAAATTGAAGGTAACTCACCAAATAAGAGATTGTCTTTAAAAAAAAGACTATCGTGGCCGATGGTTTAGAGAGTCGGATTGCTGTACTCGAAGGAGAGACCGTATCTACCACTATTTGTTACGCATTTCTTGTTATTGGACCCCCAAAATCACGCCATACACTTACATTCCTACAGGAAAATTTCAGTTACTACGCAAATATTACATTGCATTAAAATGTAAGTCAACCTATCGCAAAGTCCAGTACCGTCCTCGCCATTATTGTATTGCTGATGCCGAAGACAATGATGTTCGTCCACGTGATAATGGTTTTCAGAACCCCAAAGCACACTTGGTAGCAAGCTACTTACACCTTGATTGGCTTAAACAGGATTCGGAGGCTACGTTGGACTTAATTTTTCTTCTTGTGTACGGGCTTGTAATTGTAATAAGACTAATAAGATCACGTCCTAATGAATTGTAGTAACTGAGATAACGGAAACCACTAATAAAAATTGCAGGAAGACCCATCACTTGACGAATTCCCAGGCAGATGGATAAATATTTAGTTACAAAAAACATAATTTGACTGGTAAATTGGTACATACCTAGAAATATACAGAGATAAATGGATAGCTCACGGGAAGTGCGTGAAGCACCGTACGAGATTTACCCCCGTATTCAGAAATGCGCCTTGACTCGAACTTGACTTGCGGCCGCCTCAAGTCGGCGCCAACGCGCATCATAAACCTCCCTTGACTTGAAGCGCCTCCTCGCGGTGGACTTCACTTGACCAAGTACGCGAAAACTTCAAGACAGGGCCAGTGCTACCTTCAAGTGGGCTTGACAGGTTGAGGAGCCATGGCGGCTTATAGGAGCGACGTTGCCAGAAGAATCAGCGCGTACGAATTTGCGTGTAGAGCATGTGATGTCGTCTTCGGTGATGCATTTTACATGCAAACTGTGCCACGGCTATGGATGCGCGATGCACTGAGATTTTACGGCGCCGGAACCTTTCAAACTGTGAGCGAAGACTTGGTCAATGTGTCCCAGCCCACGGTGTGCCACACGGTGAAACGAGTGACGCGCCTTCTTGCAAGGCACCTGTTCCGAGCAGTCGTCCGCTTCCCGGATGCCTCACAGCTGTCAGGTGTGATGCGAGATTTCTACGAGATAGCCCACTTCCCCGGGGTGACGGGCTGCATCGACGGCATACATGTACGCATAAAGAGTCCCGGAAGCGATGACGCAGAAGTTTACCGCAAGCGCAAAGGAGTGTTTTCTATTAACGTTCAGGTAAGCCCTTTCTCACCATGTGTAGGGATCGTACGTAAGCGATTAGTTTTGCAGAAACGTAGAAGCAGCGGTAAAAGTCATATTACAATTCTCGCATGCTGTTTTAAGTAACTATGTTACGCGCGTCATATTCATTCACACGCTATATTTGACGGAGAGACGGTACGAGTGCCGCTTTTTAGTCGCATGTGTGGTCTCAACTGTAGCGCTGCGGCAAGGACGAGCTTCGCTTGCTGATCACGAAGCAACTGATATGATGTGCGCGTGCACATATTTTTATTTCACAACGTAAGAAATAGGCTATCACACTTCTGTCCATCGTGACCACTACAAGCTGTGCAACAAATTCCGTATATACATGTGCCGTGGCAAAAGCGGCGGTGAATTATGGGCCACATGAAATTTTTAGTTAGTTGAAAATTTCTGCGAGATAGCCTTCAGTTGTTTTCAGATTTTTATCCTCCGTCTTGCTGGGAGGTAAAATGTACTTACAGTTGTTGCAACGACAACATGCCGTTCCTGTACTCATACTCTGGTTTTTTTTTGCAGGCGGTTGCCAGACCAATGCTGCAATTCTTCAACGTTGTAGCGAGCTGGCCGAGGTCTGCCCATGACAGTCGCATATTCGACAATTCTAGAGTACGAGTTATGTACGAACAGCACCGTGTGCCTGGTCTGCTGCTTGGGGACATGGGCTATGCCTGCTCTCCTTTCTTGATGACCCCCCTTGCTGAGCCAGGTCCAGTCAACTCACCAGAAGGCAGGCAAGTAATGCCTAATTCTTTCAGGGGTGTATATGATAGGTAACACCTCTCTCCATAATAACATACTATGTTTTTGTAAAGCTATGCAATACACCTGAGGTGTATTACAGTGAGTAGCTGCAATGCATAAGCAACACGTTCCTCTGTTATCTGTTGCTGCACCAAGAGCACACAGATGGCGTCGCCTATATAGCGCGAGATTGTTACAGTTCCGTTCAATATAATGGTGGGTAATTAAATATGGCTGGCCAGAACGAATGCAAAATCTAGGTGCTACATTGTTTGCAAGAAATGGAATGTATTTGTAACCATTCAATGTAGATCTGTGCTAACTACACAGAATAAAAGCTTTGGAACAATATAATGTACAGTGTGTATTCGAAAACTAATTGCATTGCATTGTCATTCTATCAGGTACAACAAGGCGCACATCAAGACCCGCAACTCCATAGAAAGGGCCTTTGGAGTGTGGAAAAGGCGCTTTCCATGTTTGGACATGAAGCTGCAGCACAAGCCTCGTAATGCAGCTCGCATAATAACAGCTTGCTGCCCTGCACAACGTGGCCCTCCTACGAAGAGAACCCGAGCCACTCGGTCTCCATGTTCCCACCAGCCGGTGCAGACGTACAGGGAGAAATACTCGCCAAGAGCACCTGCCAACTGTTAATGGTGTGGGGGGCAATCTACCTGGCATGCGTGCGCGACAACTTCTTATCCAGAGAAGTTTCTCTTAAGATTGTTGTTTGAAATCCACCTCAGTGTTTCTGAATAATAGGGGTGTGTGAACAGTGAATTTTGAGACTGAATCGAATGGAAATCGTGCAGAATCAAATCGAATGGTTTTGGAATAATGAAGAGGCATTAGCAGCATTAATATAAAACAATGCTCACATCCTAGTATAGTCAGAAAGGTTCTGTCATTACATAGCACATTATGAAGTGTTTATTAAAAGCTCAAACAGAGCATCAGGAGCAGACCAGTAGTTTCTTTGTATGCGCAGAACTCTTTAGAGTGTGCGAATGGTCACTGTATAGCCTGTAATGTATGGCTACCGAAGCGACGTAGCCTGTTCCACTACGCGAGTTCTCAAGTTTTATGTCTATACTATGCCCTAGGGGTAAAACCTTACCGTGCTCTTGCTCCAATTTTGTTTAATTGGGCGCAGTTTATGCTTTGAAATATTCAAAAAGTTTCGAATATTCACACACCCCTACTGAATAGTTGGGTAATGGGTTTAGGGTTCTTCTATGTGTCGTGTGGCGTCTGTATGGCACTACAGACAGACGAAATGTAAAAAGACCGTGTGTGTTAAAAACTCAGTTATTGATTCCACACGCAGCCTCAGGGTGTCATGCAGCTTTTATTTATCGCATTCAATTTTGCGAGCTCAACTTGCTTTTGAAGATTCAATATTTCTGTTTTGAGCTTATGCTCTTCATTCATTTTTTCAAGTTGTCTGCGGGCTCTTCTTCCATGAGATGCATTCGCAATTTGTGCTCTTCCCTGAGCAAAGCAATCCTGACTTCATTTTCAGAAGCCAAAGTTTTCTCGAGGAGTGCCATCCTGCTTCTGGGTGGCCTCTGGCTTGTAGCTTCTCTGGCTAGTTCTGGCTCATTCTCCTTGTTTCAGTCAAGAAGCTCTGGCGCAGGTGTAGTGTCATCCACAATGGGTGAACTTGTAGCGTTCAAGTCATTACCCATTGATTAGTCGTTTTGTAGATGGCCAGGGCTCCTGTGCTCCTGTGAAATGATCATTAGTTCAAAATTATACTCATCATGCAGCACACTTTGCATCACTGAATGTAACTGCCACAACAAATTGCTTTCGACATATTCAGCTGAGGGTTTTGAAAAAAGCCTAAATGCCTTCTAAAGACATATGTAACTTCTCCGCACTGTACAAGAAACAGGCTGAAGGTACCAATTGCACAGACATGTATACAGCATCAAAGCCTCAGAAACCACGATAAACTGGGAAGTGGTTCCTCCCACTTTCCTCACAGCAGATTGCCTTCAAGTTTCATGCCACAAAACCTTTGTAATGTGTTTCATGAAATAGTACTATACCATAATAGTCATATGTTGGTTCCACTTCTCCTGTTATGTGCTGCAGGAGCCGAATAACAAGCTCACTGTCAACTGGGGGGAGGTAGATTGCGCCATGAGAGTCTTCTTCATTTGGTATTCTGGTGGCCATGTGGCCTGCCACCGCCCCAACCAAAGCCGACAGCGGTGTCATGCCTGCTGCAGCAGGTCCTCCTCCTAAAGAAATGCGCAACAGTTGTAACATTCTATGAAGTACATTTATGATGTGCTTTGAGTGGGCCCGTACACAATGCACATTGAATAAAAATGTTCAACATATTTGATTTCAAGCAGGTTGCTGAAACTGCTGTGACCCACTTTTTTACTCGCATCCTTTCCAGTATTGCATGCAAGGTATATTACAGTATTACATTGTGCCACATTTCATGTTCTCTAATCTTTGTATAAATGTGTTAATATTTTCCTAGTACATGTATTTTTGTTACCTGCATTGCCTTTCAGCGTATGTTTAGAAGACCATGTGGTATTCCATAAAATGTCACTGCTGTATTGTGGATGCAATACACAATGCTCATTGAGGCTGTTCTGAGTCTCGCCGAAACAGGGTGCAGCAAACTTCTATGCACATACAAACAAGTAGGCAGGCTGTTATAGTAATAGGGCATTTCAGGAGTTACAAAATGTGATTCAGTGCCAAATTTTGTGAACTGGAGCTTTTGTGTATCTGATCATACTGAAATAAAGTACCCTGAGCGTGTCAAACTACTGCTAAGCTGTTTTTGCCAGCATACAATTGTGTCGGGGTACCATTAAAAAGACGTTACTTTTCAGAGCAGTAGAACGAATGCTGTTTGAACAGCTCGCTTGTTGCATAACTGCTTCGAGCCTAATGCCTGCGTTTAGCAAACCTAAGCTGTGTCTGCTCGTGTGTTACCCTACGCCCCATGTGACCCCCATCATGTGTTCCAGCATATGCACCACGCGAGAAGTGCTTGCGCATAACGTTGATCACTTTGAGGAAAAAGCTTTTGTACCGTGCACCATTTCGGCCAGCTGCAAATCTCAACTCTACACGAAGCACAAGTGTAAGGAGTGCAGTACAAATGAGCGAAAAAGTGGCAATGTTAATTTTCGTGACAACGTCGAAACGCGGAGACATAAATAACACGAACATACAGTACGATGAACTGTTCGTGTCACTTATACGTAGCGGTGTGTCGTTGTTTTCGCAGTCAATGACGCGAGTCTCGGCAAGCATGCAATCACCGAAGCCAATATACTGTCGACACCACAGACACACACGCGCAGTTTGACGACACAATTCCAATGACCTACACAATGGTGCTGGTCTTCTACGTTCCATCATCAATAAAAGATCGCTTACCCGTCTTGTGAATTTTTCTTTTTTCTTCAGAATTCTCCTCCTTCCATTTCTGCTTCATTTTTCCCCGCATTTCTTCAGCTGCTTGGGGT
Organism: Dermacentor andersoni; assembly: GCF_023375885.2. Taxonomy (NCBI): domain Eukaryota; kingdom Metazoa; phylum Arthropoda; class Arachnida; order Ixodida; family Ixodidae; genus Dermacentor; species Dermacentor andersoni. Next base: position 89,596,648 of record NC_092820.1, on the reverse strand, counting down.
GGCGAGGCGTGACACCATGCTGTGCGTTGTACTCCACAGCGAGGTTCTTCCACGCCGCAGTTTTCGCCCTCAGTGATGCCACGTCCTTCTTTTTACATTCTAGAACTTTTTTATGATTGTTAACTAAGCTCAAAAGAAGCGACTTCTTCTCGGATGTGAAGCGCGGTGCCGGTTTTCTCGAGCCACACGGTGCTGTCGTCTCCTCCGACACCATTTTAAAAGTGACCGTAGAGTGGCAGTGGATCGACTTGGATGGTTATGGCTGTTTTCGTGCGGTTTTCTTTTATTTATTTCTTTTTTCTGCCAATGGCTGTCTGCAAACGGGCACCTAGCTTAACGTTTAAGGAAATCGTCGGTTCTACAGATATATGAGATATTATTACTGTCATTCAATCTGGTAACCTCGCTCCCAGACACACCGCGGCGTAGCTTGGGCTTGACTTGACGAAGGAAGGCAACGAGAACGTTTGTGAAACGTGATCGCTGCCTTCAGCTTGTTTAAGTCGGGTGTAGTCTTGAGCAGGACTTGTTCAAGTCAAGGCGCAGCTTCAAGTTAAGGCGCATTTCTGAATACGGGGGTTAATGCATTAAAAATTTTCCAGCAAAATTCTTCACCAATATGAACACATCTTCAATTTCAGTTAAGGCATATGCATTATGTGCAATTTGTGGAGTTTTATAATAAATTGTTCTTTACGTTATTAATGCACCTGTTCAAAAAAATTAAACTAAATTATGGGGTTTTACGTGCCATAACCACTAACTGATTATGAGGCACGCCGTAGTGGAGGAATCTGGAAATTTCGACCACCTGGGTTTCTTTATCGTGCAATTAAATCTAAGTACTCGGGTGTTTTCGCATTTCGCCCCCATCTAAATGCGGCCACCATGGCCGGGATTCGATCCCGCGACGTCATGCGCAGCAGCCCAACACCATAGCCACTGAGCAACCACGGCGGGCTACGCCTCTTCCATTAACGTCGAGTAAACTAATGAAAGAACAATATATTTGTTTCATTCGTTGACAAGAAAAAATTTACTTTCAAACAATCATTGCAAAGTAAAGGAAATAAATATTTTGTCTTTCATTTCTGCAGATTCATCACCGTGTGGTGCCTACAATTGCACTAATGAGTGCGAAGGAAAAAGCCAAGGTTGGCACTTTAATCCGCAACTTGGATTGTGTCGTGCCAATGACAACTCACATTGTGGTACAAACGGAAATCAGTTTAATAGCTGTGATGAGTGCAACAAAAACTGCCAAAGTAAGTGCCACTTCAGTTTTCCAAAAGCAGGAGATTTCTTTTTCGTGACGTAGTTACACCAGCCCCTACTTTCAATGAACGAACTTGCAGATGAATCATCCTCAAATTTACGCACAGCAGTAGAGAGTATGGCTTCCTCTCTAGGTCTCAAGTGCTGCATATTGTTTGGCCCAGCTTGGCACTGGATGAGTGAATGTACGGCAAATAGACACATGCATATGTTTCGCATCTACTTGAAATAGGGTTGTGGCTGATACCACCACGTTGGTTCATTTTTTTTTTTGTGTTCTTACTGTTTTTTCAACACAATGGATGGTCCATTTTTCACAACTACCACATCTGATGATATTGGATTTTGCTAAACCTATCCTTCAATCGGCCACCATCAATTATAAGTTGCCCTTTATGTTTCTCCGCCCCAAATTGATAAAACTATTTCTGCTAGACATAAAGCCAGAGCAGCCACGTCATCGTTTCTTTTATTTAAACACACTGACAAGCTTACGAATATAATGCCTACGGCATCTCTAATTTTTCTAAACACTCCGGCCGAGATACCTAAACCATCCTTAAATTAGAAGGGAAATTTTCGTTGCAGCTATGCTGCCTTATGTGTATTCTGAAATGTTACCTTTTGAGGCGTCCTTAGAAGAGGTTTCCTTGGAACTGCCTTACCCTAATGTAGTTCCAATCGACCTTCATGTTTCCTGTCCTCCCTTTTTTTCAATAGGTAGCCTTCTCGGCAATGACTTGCTCATATGAATGAACGAGGTCTTCTTTACAATGCTTGCCCACGGATGCTCGTGTGATAACACGTAATATTACTTTCTAGTAGACGGCTGTCTGGCGACAAGAAAACGGCGCCTGCAAGTTTGAGCAGACGATAGCGTGCTCTATGCGAAGTGCAAGGTTCAAGCAGACTTAATATCCGTGTCCTCCAAAACACTACGGTGCGCGTTTTGCTTGTCGAACATGGCGCCGAATCTCTAGGCGACGAAAAATTGACAACGATCTGAGGAATAGCGCCCTACTGTGACGAATACCTTGCTGTCGAAGCATCGTGAGAGAAATCTAAAGAAAATGCAACTATCAGTTGAAAACAAAGGGCGAAACAGCACATGAGCGCAACTTAGTACATTGTCACGGGCTAATGATAGTCACCAACACAGTATGAAAGCTGTAAATGGCGAAATTAACTCTTTATCGGCGAACCTGTGCCCAGAAAAACCGGCTACACTAAAAGTACGACAGCAGTGAACACAGTCGGTGATCGTCGAAAATCTGATCTGTCGGCCAAACACGTCGACCTTTACACACGAGCCATCGAAAGTTCCAGAGTAATCGGGGGCGCCCTCGTGTCTTCCAGAAACTTCTTCACAATTTACGTCGCACTTGCAGCCAGACTGCGCAAGCTTCGGCGACAACAGCACTATCGATATCATTCGAGAAAAAGAGAGAGAGAGAGAGAGAAAAGGATGCTTAGAAAGGCAGAGAGGTTAACCAGAGGCAGTTCCGGTTGGCTACCCTGCACAGGGAAAGGGGGATAAAAAGAGAAAGAGACCGGACGGGGGCGATAGAAAGAAACAGAGACGAGCACGACCAAACCGCGTACTCTACAGAGCGGTAGGGGGCGGCGTTCTTACAGTCTATCGTGAAGCCCCGCAGACCGCAGGAACCTTAATAACGCGAGCAATGCCTTTAGCGTGGATGTTCTGTGGGAGTACTGACCTAAAGCTTTAGGTTCTGATAGTGGACGATTGTCCAACTGGTCTAGTACTGTGCACAGCAGATGCCTCTGACCACTATATCGTGGGCAGACACAGATATGTGCGAGCGTCTCATCAATGTTGCATGTGGCGCACGTGGGGCTGTTAGTCATTCCAATAAGGAAAGCATACGAGCTCGTAAATGCAACGCCTAGCCACAGACGGTACAGCATGGTCTGTTCACGTCGTGGTAACCCAGGCATTAGGTGCATCCGTATGTCCGGAGACAACGAACGCAAACGACACATGGTGAAAGCGTTCCAGTCCCACAGAGGCAAGGTACATTCACGGGATGTCAATCGCAGCCCAGCCACAGCGTCTGTTCGCGAAAGAAGAATCAAGACACGTTGACCACTTTCATGTGCAGATCGGGCGGTTTCATCGGCGTGGTCATTCCCGCTGATGCTGCAATGTCCTGGAAGCCATTGAAAGATAACGTTGTGTCCCTTGTCATGGCTGCGATGATACATGTGTCGAATTTCTGAAGCCAGTCGTTCATTGGGTCTGTGGCGCATTGGGCATTGTATGCACTGAAGGGCTGCCTTGGAGTCACTGAAGAATGTCCATTGTTTCAGGGGTTCCTGATTAATGAGTGCCGCAAGTTCAGCCCCCGTTGTTGTGATCGAACATGAAGTTCCTAATTTGAATTCTTCAGATTTTGCCGGGATGAAGACTGCAGCAGCTGAGCTGTTCAGTTTTACCGAACCATCTGTATAAGCATGTAGCCGGAATCTGAGTACGTGGTGAATGCATCCCAAAGTTGCTTGTTTCAAAGCTTGCAGCGGCACTCTAGCTTTCTTTCTGATTCCTGGAATTGTCACTTGCGCTTGCGGCCGGTGCAGACACCACAATGGATCTGATAATCGTGTAGCGGGTGTATATTTTGATGCCAAGTAGGACTGATGTCTTACAACACCTTTTGGCAAAAGTAGAATGTTGCCTCTTTGCTGGCAAGCAAGCAAGCAACATGGTGTGAGAGAATCCGAGTCAGGTTTCGGATGTGTGCTCTCAGGACCGCTGTATCTATATAGACTGTCAAAGCAGTATATCCTGCAATGGCCACTATCGTAATCGGTTACGTATTTTAGAGGAGACCGAGACAAGTTCTGAGTGCTTGTGCTTGCACATACTGAAGTTTGTGGATATTTGTAGTGCAAGTATATTCTAGTACAGGTAAGCTGTACCGCAGGAAGCCCAAAAACAGTTCTTTATATAGTTGCAATTATTGATGGTACTGTTGCGCGCCAGTACTTCGCGCCGAAAAATGCAAGAAGGTGCACAATGGCGGCCAAACGCTTTGTCATGTCCGAGACGTCATGTCATGTCCCATACTTCTCCAACAACTTCTGTCATGTACTAATTGTGGCCATGTCGTCCCTGCAAACTTCTTAACTCATCCGCCCACCTAACTTTCTGCCGCCACTGCTACGCTTCCCTTCCCCTCGGAATCCAGTCCGTAACCCCTAATGACGATTCGGTTATCTTTCCTCCTCATTACATGTCCTGCCGATGCCCATTTCTTTTTCTTAATTTTAACTAACATGTCATTACCTCACGTTTGTTCCCTCACCCAATCTGATCTTTTCTTATTCCTTATCGTTACACCCATCATTCTTCTTTCCATAGCTCGTTGCGTCGTCCTCACTTTAAGTAGAACCTTTTTCGTAAGCCTCCTGGTTTCTGCCCCGTAGGTGAGTACTGGTAAGACACAGCTATTAAACACTTTTCTCTTGAGGCATAATGGCAACCTGCTGTTCATGATCTGAGAAAGCCTACCAAACGCACCCCAGCCCATTCTTATTCTTCTGATTGTTTCCGTCTCATGATCTAAATTCCGCCGTCACTACCTGCTCTAAGTAGATGTACTCCCTTACCACTTACAGTGCCTCGCTACCCATTGTAAATTGCTGTTCTCTTCCGAGACTGTTAAACATTACTTTAGTTTTCTGCAGATTAATTTTTAGAACCACTCTTCTGCTTAGTCTCTCCAGGTCAGTGAGCATTCACTGCAATTGGTCCACTGAGTTACTAAACAAAGCAATATCATCAGCGAATCGCAAGTTACTAAGGTATTCTCCATTAACTTTTATCCCCAATTCCTCCCAATCAAGGTCTCTGACTACCTCTTGTAAACACACTGTGAATAGCATTGGAGAGATTGTATCTCCCTGCCTGACGCCTTTCTTTATTGGGATTTTGTTGCTTTCTTTATGTAGGACTGCGGTGGCTGTAAAGCCGCTATAGATATCTTTCAGTATTTTCACACACGGCTCGTCTGCACCCGGATTCCGTAATGCATCTATGGCTGCTGAGGTTTCGACAGAATCAAACGCTTTCTCGTAATCAATGAAAGCTATGTATAAGGGTTGGTTATATTCCGCACATTTCTCTATCACCTTATTGATAGTGTGAATATGGTCTATTGTTGAGCAGCCTTTAAGGATTCCTGCCTCGTCATTTGCTTGACAGAAGCCTAAGGTGTTCCTGTTAATATTTGCGATTACCTTAGTAAATAGTTTGTAGGTAACCGACAGTAAGCTGATCGGTCTATAATTATTCAAGTCTTTGGCGTCCCCTTTCTTATAGATTAGGGTTATGTTAGCCTTCTTCCAAGATTCCGGTACGCTCGAGGTCATGATGCATTGCCTATAAGGGGTGGCCAGTTTCTCTAGAACAATCTGCCCACCATCCTTCAACAAATCTGCTGTTACCTCATCCTCCCCAGCTGCCTTCCCCCTCTGCATATCTCCCAAGGCTTTCTTTACTTCTTCCGGCGTTACCTGTGAGATTTCCAATTCCTCTAGACTATTCTCTCTTCCATTATCGTCTTGAGTGCCACTGGTTCTGTATAAATCTCTACAGAACTGCTCAGCCACTTGAACTATCTCATCCATATTATTATTGATATTGCCGGCTTGGTCTCTTAGCGCATACATCTGATTCTTGCCAATTCCTAGTTTCTTGTTCACTGCTTTTAGGCTTCCTCTGTTCCTAAGAGCATGTTCAATCCTTCCCATATTATGCTTCCTTATGTCAGCTGTCTTACGCTTGTTGATTAGCTTCGAAAGGTGTGCCAGTTCTATTCTAACTGTAGGGTTAGAGGCTTTTATACATTGGCGTTTCTTGATCAGATCTTTCGTCTCCTGCGATCGCTTACTGGTATCCTCTCTAACGGAGTTACCACCGACTTCTATTGCAAACTCCTTAATGATGCCCACAAGATTGTCGTTCATTGCTTCAACACTAAGGTCCTCTTCCTGAGTTAAAGTCGAATACCTGTTCTGTAGCTTGATCCGGAATTCTTCTATTTTCCCTCTTACCGCCAACTCATTGATTCGGCTTCTTGTGTACCAGTTTCTTACGTTCCCTCCTCAGGTCTAGGCTAAGTCGAGTTCTTACGATCCTATGGTCACTGCAGCGCACCTTGCTGAGCACGTCCACATCTTGTATGATGCCAGGGTTTGCGCAGAGAATGAAGTCTATTTCATTGCTAGTCTCGCCGCTCGGCCTCCTCCACGTCTGCTTTCGGCTATCCCGCTTGCGGAAGAAGGTATTCATTATCCGCAAATTATTCTGTTCCACAAACTCTACTAATAACTCTCCCCTGCTATTTCCTTTTTTTGTATGCCATATTCCCCCACTGATTTATCTCCAGCCTCCTTCTTGCCTACCTTGGCATTGAAGTCGCTCTCAGTATAGAGTATTTTGTTTTCACGCTACTTCTAGACAGGTTCCTGTCAATGATGACGCCAAGAAAGCAGTGCGTTCGTTTGTATCGTGCAGTTTGGTCATTAATCCGCAAAGCATACGGGGCCATGGCTTTGCGAGTAAAGGCAACGAGTGTACATTTCTCAGGGTAAACCTCCAGGCCTTGCCTTCTTAGGTATGTTGACGCGGCCGTTGAAGCCTTGTGAAGTCGTGCGCGGACTTGTAGACGTGTCACCATTGAAGGCCATATGGAAATGTCGTCTGTATATATGGAGAGCTGAATGGTTTGCGGTAACGAATCGGCGAGACCAACGAGCACCAGGTTGAACAGGGTCGGGCTCAATGCCTCGCCTTGCGGTGCACCACGACTGGTATAGCTAGACGGCGTTGGTCCGTCTTCAGTAAAAATAAAGAGCTTCGATTCAAATAGCTGTATATCCAACGAAAGGCATGTCGACCAATCCTACAGCGGCTAAGACGTCCAGAATCGCATGAGGAGGGACAGTATCGTGCGCACCTTTGACATCAAGGAATAAGGCCGCAGTGATTCGCTTTAGATGTTTCTGGTGCTGAACATATGTTAGGAGGTGAATAACGCTGTCAATTGACGAGCGTCTGCGTCGAAAGCCAGCCATTACCTCTGGATAGACGTAAAATTCCGAGTAAAATTCTAACAGTGTAAGCATCATTCTCAACCTTACCTTGAAGATACAGCTGGCCAGTGCTATCGGACGGTAAGATGACAATTCCAGTGGAGACTTCCCAGGCTTGAGGAGTGGAACAAGGAGACTGGACTTCATAGCCTCGGCGATCTGAGTTTCTAGTGCGGACGAAAAGCCTTCGTGGCATGCATCTTCCATAAGTCATTTAAATACATGCCAATCTATTGTTTATGTAAAATTAAATGGGGCGGATTTGGTTAGGCCTTTGACCTTCATGTGGGTAGGAATGTGGTCGCTTCTGTGAGTTTCTATATCTGCGAACCAAAGGACGCGGCGAGTGAGGCTTCCCGAGACAAAAGCCAACTCTAAACACCAACTGTACGTCCAGCCGCGCAGAAAGGTGGGGCTGCCATCGCTTAGACAGCAAACTTCATGGTCACAGGCAAAGGAGACGAGGTTTCTTACTTTGTAATTTACCTGGACGCTTCCCCAAAGTGAATGATGTGTGTTAAAGTCCCCAACAAGAATCCATGCATCAGCAGTCGCAACTATAATGCCACTCAGTCTCTCTCTGTCGAACCGACTTGATGGAGAAAGGTAAGCGCCCACTAGACTAAATGAAAGTTTGCGCTTTTTCACGGTCGAACAGGCACACTGATCACTGTCGTGTGGCAGCACTGGATGAACAATGTAAGTCAGTTCACGGCGTATGTGAATGATCACCTTGCTAATTTCATTACAAGTCGATGACACATAAGGTTGATAGCCTAAGATCCGGACCGGTTTCTGTAGGATCGGTTCACATACAACAATATTGGGGAATCGACTGGTGAAAATGCATTGGCGAAAATCAGCAATACGGGATTTCAGTCCACGGGCATTCCATTGGATAATAGATGCGTCCTTGACTTTATCTGAAAAACGGCTTGCGCGGTAGAGCCATTGTGCTTGGTATTCCAGGCTCATAAGAACCGGATGCAGACCGTCAAGCACTTGCAGTGCACCCCGAGCAGTTGGCGTCTGCATGTCATTTATCAACACGCGAATGACTTTCATTAGACACTTGATTATAGTGATTACTTGCTTGTCTTGTCCTCGCACTTGAACTGTGCCGTCATTGGTGCGTTTGTAGTCCAACGTCAGTCTTTGTTCTGCTGGAGGACGTAATGTCGGAAGTGCAGGCCAGGCGTTTGCAGAAGATGTATTCAGTGCGTCACCACACGCCGTGTTGCTAGTGTGAGTGAGTGTCTTGGGAGCACCAGCTCTTGGAAGTAGCGTCTTTTCTACGACGGTCTTAGTATTTTTAGTAGACGAATATTGTCTGCGGGGGGAACGACGCCGTCGCACTTTGGCGGCGACATCTCTGTGCGTTGAGTTTTCTGTCACCATTTGTTTTAAGACTTTCAGCTCTGTCATGTGTCTCGCGCAGTCTTTCGACGATGGTTCATAAGGACCAGAGCAATTCGCACACTTGAAATCAGTCGCACGGCAAACATCAGCGCCGTCCTGCTCGGAGCATTTTGGACACACGGTCGAATTTTCGCATATGCCACTGACATGCCTTATCTTCAACCAATTACGGCACTTAAGTGGACGTTAAACGAATGGTCCGAAAAATCCGACTTTCACGTGTGACGGCAAGCTTCCTCCCTTGAAGATTATCCGTACACAACGTGATTCTCCTAGGCGACGATTCAAATAATAGTGATATCTGCTGTGGCGGGTTTAACCAATATAGGTAGATCGTTGTCGTTGATTGACTCGTCGACATCATAAATGACACCTGCTGAAGTATCGCTGTCTTGTGGTATTATGGTGCGAACATTAAGCTTTCCCAGCACTTTGACTGTTGTCAAGACCTCCAGCGCTGCTCTGTCCCTGACATCGATCGCGAGAATGTTCTTACGGGGGTTGATTCTCATATTTGTAATCTCATTCCGAACAAGAGCCTCCAGTGTGACAGATATGGCTTGCCTCTTTTGCCGATTCAGGTCATCGGTTTTAGTATCTGGCAAGAAAGGGATCGTATGAGCCATGTCATTGTTCTTTACCATCGCTGTCGTCTATGTTAAAGACGAGGAAGCAGTAACGATTTTCCTCTTTCCTTTTTGCCTCACAACTGTCAAGTAGTCGCCGTCATCCGATAGATCCTCGTCTGAAGCAGAGTACTACAGCATGGTGTCCGTCCTCGCTGCCTGTTTCGCTCATGAGGTGGTTGCGCTTCCTACGAGCACTTGACGCTGTGACGTCTGTCTCAAGCCTGTTTCACATGCAAGCGAAAATGCTCGCGAATCCTGCCGCCGCGCCGCAGAAATCTGTTTCGAGGGGCAGCGGCGGCACTGGCGGCGCGAGCGGCGAGGTTCGGGAAAATTGGAATTTCATCGCAGCGGCAGAGCGGCAGCACCGCTTCCGAACGGCCCACCTCGACACGTGACCAGTGGAGTACTAGTGCAGGAAAGCCTGCGCATAGGACGATGCTTATTTACTTGCTACACGTGGTACGGGCAACATGTCAAGAGCGCTTTTCAACAAATTGTTAATCGCTAAGCCCAGGATATGTATTTATAAAATAAAAATTTGGGAGGCAGGGATACAGCAATGCTTATGTTGGCAGTCGCAAAGTACCGAAACTGGCTGAACGTCCCGCGTTTTTTGCCAGCAACATTGCTATTCGCGGAGGCGGAAAACGCGCGGCGGCAATGCTTGTGAAACGAAACATCGCGAAAAGCTTCGCAGCGCCGCGCCACTGTTCGCTCCATTTGCTCAATGGCTTGCATGTGAAACAGGCTTCAGGCGGACGTCTAGCGGACTCCGTTGCCATCGCCGAATGTCTCGGCAGCGGCGTCTCCCGAAAGGAGGCAAGAACACTCGTAAAATGAGAGCAGTAGAAAACGGGGTTGTGCTCAACAGCCACTTCTTCGTCTTCTTCCGATTCGAGAAACTTCCCATGCTTGCGGGCGCGTCCCGCGCTGAGCGATAACATTTGTTATACGGTGACAAGCGCTCACCCGTAAAAGAAAAACAACTGCACGTGTCAATATTAGAGGCGGCAGGCATTCCCGCAAGGTATCCTTACGTGCATCTGCGTTGAACTTTAATCAGTATAAAGCGTATTCTCTTGTAGAATAAATATATGTCGAAAAAAAACGCGTTCAATAAGTTTACGGGTTCAGTAGGTTTCTTAGTTAACGAAAAGGTCCTTTTCAAGAGTGCGGGCAAAGGGAAGTTTAAGAATACGCTTGGTTTTTCCATGCTTCCGTTGCGGTAGGGATGTGCGAATGCCCCTCAAATAAGGTCTGACGTGGCTGAAGATAAGAAGGTTTCAAAATTTGGCCCTACGAATGTATAGATATCATCTTCAAGTGTTCTCCTAATGATGTGTTCTCATACCTAATCGCTCAGTCTTTGAATGGTATTGCATTGCAGTTGGGAAACACTGCATGCATTGCAGCTGCATCACTTCATGTCAACTTCCAATGCATCTGAGAAGCCGTCGATAACGCAAGTTTCTTTTAGCTAATGAGCAATGGTGCAATATCGAATTTAACAATTGCTTGGTTAACGGCAGTTCCTGATTTATTTATTGATCTTGCTTTACAAAAAGTGGCTACTACAGCGGCTACAATTGGCTCAGAGTGTGATATTAAGCATCCAGCCCACATGTTCCGTTGCGCTAATATTTCTGAAATCTAGACCTTCTTGCCTATTTGCGTTATGATAAGGAACCCATTTTACGGCATACGCTATATCGGTACTGTTGTTCAGTTACACACAGACGGAAAAAAAGAACTCGCTGCGCAAGCTGCATCGACAAGTCACTGTACGGAAAGGCACGTGCGCAAAACGTGAACACGCGAATTACAAGCCAGACCACAAAAACGTCGTTATTCTTGTCGTTATGTCCTTCAAGAGTAGTATAAGGGGAACCAATAGACTATGATGCAAACCTTTTCTTTTTGCTACCCTGTGATTCAAGCGTGCGGGTTTCACACGCCTGGCTGGTTGTACCACGAATACCTACGAATTTACTGTTTCCTGTGGTTCTAAGCATTGTTCGAGAACATTAGGAATATGATAATTGTGACAAAAAGTATAGTTAGGCTGGAAGGTTAAAAAAATATCTTGGCGAGCTGTCGTTTAGAATTGAAGTGTGAAAACATATATTTAGACAGCCTGAAGGAGGCACACCGCAAATTAAACATGAAGATTGGAAATGCGGACCTTTTCGGAAAGACAAAAACGAAGTAAACCACTCTGATAAATGGCAGCAACAAAACTAAAGCAGGACAATGTGAAGGCAAGATAATATGTAACATGCCTACTGTTATTGATTCATGTGGAATTACAACGACAGGCAGAGCGTGGCGTCCAAGGAACTAAATAGCATCCACCATCATTACGGTTTCAAAAATGACTTAGCTGGTTCTCTAATCACAGTTTAGTCAAAGCTCTCCTATAGTAACGTGCTGGAATGAACGCATCCGTGTTATTATCAAGCATGTCTTGATATATCATAGCATTTTAAACCGATGGAACATGCAATATTCGTTAGCTATATTTAAAGAAAGCTATTGCCTCAATAGTTTAAGAGACAACGTTGTAAGGGTTCCAAGCGTATTCTAAAGATAGCCAACAAGAACAGGGAACAAATACGGACATTCCACGTTTATCTGAGAATGGCTTTTAGGTGCTGGTTCCTTGCGTCTTTGCAGAAATCCTAAAGAAAATCTTTAGCAGCTGCAACGCTGGCGACCAAAATACCTATACGCATGGTGCAAACTGAACATAGAGAGAGACAATCAGAAGACAGAGCAATCACAGGGAGGTTAACCAGAGGGGAAAATCAGGTTTGTCACCCTACGCAAGGGGAAAAGGGAGGGGGAGTCAAAGGGACAGGCAACTACAAGGAGAGAGGAAGATAGCAACACGGACGCCCGATCCATGTGTCACTATCAACGCGTACTATCACGGCAGGGCACAGTAGCTCTTCCAGCGCTCTAAAAATCAGTTCAGGCTACAACCGCTTGTCCAAGTCTGTTGTCGTTAGAAACAGGGAACGCGAATAAGAGCCTCCTAGCTGCCACGTTCATCACACGGGGCCTCAGTGGTCTATCCGAATCTGAATTCAAAAGAGTTCGGAAAGGTCACTCGTAAACATATTCTATAAAACAGGGTAGCGTCGTGTCCTCAGAGTCCAGCTGGGGTGCAAATGTGTAGAGAATCGTCTGTGTAGTACAACCGGTTGCCTAGAAAACTTCGGTTGTTCGACAAGGTGAACGTGATGTCCAATGTGAGAATAGGATGCTTTCTCGAAACATCTGTCCATGTTAAGTGTATCGACTCCACTTTGCCGCCTTGATGAGCCTGCCGAGCAGAGCTATCGCCACGTTTGTTGCCTACGATACCGCAATGACTTGCAAGCTACTGAAATGTCGCGTGTGCCTTTTCTCAGGCAGGGCCATTGAAACTGAAAGCAATTATGCTTGAATGTGACGCTAATAAAACGAAGGCAATGCAATCTTCAGTGCTACGCTTCTGACTTAACGCGTGTTGCGTCCCTTCCTTGCACGCGACTGCTGCGCTTCGTTTTGCTCACCATGCTCACAATGCCTAAATACTAGCGCTGCAACTTGTACATTCGCACAGTTGTCTAATGCACCTGTTGACTATGCAACCAGATGCAACCTTATAAACTGTGGCTATCTGTGCACAATAGCTACAGCACATGTCCTGTACTAAAGATTGATTTACTCGACAACTGCAACAAACAGCAAATTGTCTAACGTAGCACGCACGCAGTCGCACAACTTGATCTTCGTTCGTCAAGACAGAAATTGCCTACAGCGAGGGGGGTAGATACGGCGCATCAAATATGTTGCTTTGTCTTCGCGAAGTTCTTGAGGTAAAATAGCATTTGGATAATTTCAATCTTTCTAGATGCTTTCTAATAACAGTTCTGGCAAACTTTCATCTGCTATGGGGCTTTGAAGATATAATTTTGCCAGATCAAGTCAGGAAGCTACGCTGGCGTGTTCTAGGCTGGCTGTAAGGTTTGAAATCTTTGTAAAGGGTTATCTATTACGGATCGCTGAAGAGCCTTCAGAGTACGAGAGTATCCACATTAGTCCCATTACCCAGTCAAGCACAACAACATTTGAAGTTGCTCAAACTCGCCGCATGGGAACTACTCTCCAGACATATATAAGAACATTTGATGTTGCTCCATCTCCACGATGCGCGAGTGATATGCATCGCCAGCATATACGCACACACGTGCTTAGGTGTGGTTTCCCAGTCTATTGCGCGGTAATGCGATGGTGCATGTCAGGGCGCGCTTCGAAGGACAATATGATATTCAACATCATGACAGAGAGGCTTACCCCAGTATTTTAGAAGGTACCTCCACTCAACAGTCCACCACGACTTAAGCAAAGGACAGCAGCGCGGTCCTTAAGTGGTCTCTGCAATTCGTTGACGCTACGCGGCAACTCTTCAGAGCTCCAGTTTCTTCTTGAGTTTCTTCTTGAAGATGCAATTCTCAACTCGATGGAGTTGGTGACATCGAACTCGCGTACCTCCATAAGCAGCCCGCAGAGTTAGCGCGCGACGCCGCAGTTGTGTGGGTGCCACGAAACAAGAATTGTTAGGGTTCTCACTCATCTGCGCCCCACACATCTCAGACACAACGTGCGGGCTTTGCGGTAGTGCTGCTAGATGACATAGCGTGTCTCTAGGGGCGCGAGAGAGAAGCAGTGCTGCAAGGCACGCCTCATACATGAAGCGTTTCAGCCCTGGCAATAAGGCGTGTCCTACAAGGTCTCCATGCATCGTGAGGTGGCTTCTGTCGCATCTTCTTCTGGTACATACTAAAATACTTCTGTCACCACACGCTCCCGTTGTCCGTATTTTGTAACGGTTTGCTCTCCAACAGCTTTAGAACATTCAATGCCTTCGGTACCAAAGTTTACCTTTGTAGCTCACCAATGTTTTCTTAGCACGAGCTTCACTACCTTGTAGGTTATTATTCCTGGGTCATTGTGCGAACTGGATGCTCTTTGCAGTCGTTTATTTTTATGGACCCTCATGAGTTTTTGCTGCGAAATCTTCTCATCGATTTTACAACCTGTCGTTTGACAAGTACCTATCCCTACGGACGGTCCTAAAGTGTTTACTTACCTAGTTGCTAATCTCTACGATTCGAAGTGACACATATTGTCTCTTCGGAAACATAACCACACCAACATCTCCAGCCGAACCTAAGCATTGCCCAAAGTGCATACCTTCGTAGATACACAGTGCAAGTTTTCCGTATTTCAGCATAATTTAAAGCAGCAGCACGCACCTGCAAGGTGCGTCTCGTCTTCTCGCCCCCAAGGTGAGAAGACGAGGCGATGAAACTTCGTTTTCAAACTTAAGCGTCCACATGTTCCCGGTATTGCTGCAAACATGACAAAGAGTAATCAAACATCATTAGAGCTATGTTGTTAAAAAAGCTTTTAGTCATGACTTGTCATTTTTTCTCTATTATAACACAATATTCTATACTATGTTGTCTGTCACCATAAGAGGCGTAGTTCCTGACATTTTCATTGAGATAATTAAATTACATCGTGGGGTTGTAGTAACGCAAAAAAAATGAAGCCAGATTACCGACTCAGTTTTTACACTTATTTTACAGTGCGTCCACTAATTGACAGTGGCCTTCCTTCCTTGTATTTTGAAGTCGCTTTTGCCCATATCACGTACTTATCCTGTTCATTGTAGTACGATTTACCGGGTGCTATGCTATCTTGTATTAGCTGCTTAGGTGCGAACGTTTAACTCTTCTCAAACTAAAGATGGGATAATTTTGTAAGAAATCACCAGAACATATATGTCACTAAAGTAATACACGTCCATATAATACAGAACCTAGCATGCCTGTTTCTTAGCAGTTTCAAGCAAAGGAGTTATATGGACATGTTGATACTGACTCATGTTTGGAGGGCCGAAAGAAAAAAACACCACTGCTATACACAAATTATCAGAGCTAACTTGCGTTACAATCAACTGATCAAATTTAGCGGTTCAGAAATGTACGCCAATCGCTTGTGACCAATATAAAAAAATAACGCCTCATGCCACTGACATTAGTGACAAAATGCAAAACCGGAGGGAAAATACCTTATGTAGTAGAGACAAGAGCTACACAATTTAAAAAAAAAAACTAAAATATCTAGGATTAGTTGGACAACCCCGCACACAGGAAACTTATTTTTGGCTATTGTGGATATCACAAAACCAAAAGCGCAAGTTCACTTTACAAAAGGGTAAATGAATGTTGACTCACTCAGTGATTCTGCGCTATTTTGTTGTTGAAGGGTCGCGGCGCTTAAGCACCAATTCTGAAAAGACATGTTTGAGGACACGTGCCGATCTGACCTCGCGCTGGTAGATAGTCATCTGTAGGCGGCTGTCATGAGATTGTATGCCCATGCACTAAACTTCTTTCTACGTGTTTTGTTCATAATTATAGATACGTTCACAAGTGAGGGTAATATATCTATATGGGTGCGAATGTACATGGCGCTTATTTTCTGTCCTGTCGAATTGAGTAATTATACCGTGCGGTACTTTTGCTGAGTCATCCATTAACGCCGGTGCAAACGCTGCTCGGCCAATTCTTTCTGCAATATGCTTCGCTGAAGCATGTCATAGTGATTAAATGGTGCATCAAGTACAAATACAGCTGAAGCGTATAAACGCATTATGTGACCTGTGAAATTTAGGCTGAGGATTGCTGCCTGTTCTCACTGGGTGCTCACTCTCGGGCTTTGCTACGGCAGAAAATCACCAGCTTTCACTGCTACCGCTGTACAGAGTCATAAGACCTTTCATTCTGCAACAGCAAAACACGACGTCAAAGACTAAAATATAAATTTCTCGTTAAAGAAACCGCACTCGTTGGTTTTAGACAATTTGATTGTACCTCAATCAAATTGTCAAATCATATGATAATACATTCACACGAAACACTCGGGAGTCAGCGTTATCTATTACCAGATTACTCTGCAGCGCAGCACTCTTCACGGCCCACAAAAACGGGCGTGCAGCTGCCCTTGCAGCTTCTCTATAAATAATGAAGATCGGCGCCCTAGTCTGTGATGACTTACATAGGATGGGAAAAAGCTTGGATAGACACTATAGAGAAACATTTTGTTCGGTAATTATTGGGATGCCAAGATCCTACAACGCATAGGAAAGTTGAAATGCTGCACATATATTACCGGAAATAAAACTTAAAAACATCATGTTTTGTTTTTACTTGCCTGTGTAAGCACAGAAAAACAAAGTTATTGGAACAATGACATTACCTTAGTGAAGCAATTTTGTGGTAAAGAAAAAAACACAAGGCAGTTACCGGCTGTCGACAGCAGTAATTGAGACGTTTGGAAATCGAATGCCAAAAAGGCTACAAATAAAGTTGCTATGACCTAGAATCACCGCACCTAATTAGGTAGGTATCAGCAAGAAAAGCTGCTATTCAGTTTCATTCGTATATACTAGTTTTAGGCTATTGTTATTCTTTTAAACAAGTTTCCATATCTAACAATGATTTGCTTACAGCCGTTGTGTGTGCTGAAGAAATAAGCACAACAGCAGCTCCGGGTTGGAATTTCCAACATGCACCAGATTGGAATTAAACGTGGGTGCCGTCCCAATGCTACGAAGCACTCCTGCAGCAAGAAATATTTTAAACATCAATGTTTATAGAAAGCACTAAACACCATTTATAACCCATGGACATAGTTTACATAACGGAGACAGTATGTGATATAGAAATAAAAAGTTATTCTTTCGTCTGCTGCTTATTTTTTTGCAATAGCACAGAATTAGGGGGCATTTGTTTTACCGATGATTACCGTGGACGAACATTTTAAATGTACCAGCGATGCAGTGTGCCTCGATTGGTAATTCAAGCGATCACTGAAAGCGAATTTCCCTCGTGTGCCAGGCTGTCCACAACGTGTTTATAACGTCATTGGCAGGGCGACGGCAACACAGAGTCACCTCTCCTATATTAGGTGCAAGCACAAGAATGGGGTCAAGGAATTCCTCGACCTCCTTGGAGCCACTGACGCTCTTTCCTTGGTGAGAATGCTTGCGTTGTGCAGCAGCAGATGAAATGTAACACCGGTTGTAAAGTGCAGCAGCATTTTTGAAGTGCTGCATACTGCCTGCTTGAACGCGTCTTCTAAACTTGAGATTAGACGAACTACAGTACTAGGCGCGCAAGAACAGAGCGCAAACGAAGATACGAGCCATCGTGGTTCTACTGGGGTTCGCGCCCCTGCAGATTACTTCCGAGCTAGTGCTTGCGCTGCTGTGCCACTAGCAGTGACGCCGGAGTTGCAATTGGAAGAGCGCGTGGTTGCTAACTGCCCTCCTTCCCTAGCAACCTTCCTTTGCACGAGCTCACCAAAGAATCGTGTAGCGCCTGATTTTGGGATCCCATTCGCGACTCATCCTGACGCACTTGACACTGCACCTACCTTGTGCGGAGCCGTGTTGCGGGATAGGACGTTGCCGCCCTTGGTCTTTAAGTAGAACATCACGGCGACAGTGATGATGGCGATGACGGCAGAAATTCGCCTGCGTTGTACGCATACGTGTTGCGGTAACATAAATTAAAAGGTGCCAGTAAGGATAACATTATTCTGACTTGAGGTATTTTAATATTGGAAGAAAAAATATTGCGAAATTAAGGAGATAGACTTTCGTCAATCGTTCCTGTATTCCTGTCATCCTTTCAGGGAGTTTATTTAGTCATTCGTATTGCCACGAGGAGCGCAAGGAGGGGAAATAAACAAAACAAGTAGAATAGCTATTGTAAAACAGTCCTGCCAGTAGCCAGGGGAGGGTAAGGCGTTAGGAAAATAAAAAGGCCAGAAGAGGCAGAATACAAAAACAACCAATATAAAAAACATTGACGGAAAGCGATGCAGTAAGTGAACCCTAAGAGTGAGAAAAAGTTGTTCCCTTGTTCTCAGGAAGCAGAGTCTTTTATTTTATTAAAATACTCAACCATCATCACAGGGCACTATATTCCGGCAGTAAGAAACATGACCACCCAGGGCAGTCAGTTCTTACCTAAGCATACTATTAGGAGCTTAGTCATATACGTAGTCTGGCGAATGAAGCCTTGTTATTCGAGACTACCTGATAACATTTGTCCGTGCATTGTCATTATGTAATGTGCCAACGTTTACATGCACGCACATCTGCCTTTATACTACTGCCGCCGATGTAGCTCGCCCCTATTTTGGGCGAACGTGTCTTGCCCGCGAGTGAAGCGCAAGTGCTTCAACGATTCATGTGATGGCTATGTCGGATTTAAAAACGTGAAAATCATGTGTGTATCAAGAAAATTGTACTAAAAAATGTAGCAGCCATTACACTTTGTGAAGTTCGCTGACCAGCGAAGCAGTAGCACAACATACAGAGTGAGAGAAGGATACATGTAATAATTTTCATCATTTGGTAATGGTTATGTTGATAGCTTTGTGATTACTATGCTATACACTTAGTTGCTCGGTTATAACCTTAGATACATGATTGGTTAAAGTTAAATTATACACGGCCACGGTTGAGTACTTGATGGACAGTGATTGATGTGGCACTTCTAACGAAACTCGTAGCACGAACAGAAAGGATATTTTTTTTATGCTTTTGAAAAGTCCACATTGAAGTCTCCAACGATGATCATCGAGGTAGTGTCATCGCGGCTAACACATGGTCATGAATGTCTCAATATGAGATTTAGGCGTGCCTGGAGATATATAGATGTACATACCACAAGTATGCCTGTCGATTATACGGCGCAGACATCTCAACAATCCGTGACATTGTCATCTTGTGAGTCAAGGGCACGTGGTTGTACGTACATTTTGTCCTTTTCGTATATGGCAACGTCTCCTGCTCGTGAGTTCACGTGGTGCTCAAAAACCATTCAAGTATACCCCATCAACTTGAAACAATGTATCTTGGTTTATTCATTTTATTTATAATTTTTTTTATTATTCATTACTGATAGTTGTGGATTGCTTCAAGCCTGTTTCGCTTTCGTTGGGGGTCAGCCCCCCACCTCAAGACTTGTTCATTTTGTTTTTGTCTGGGCTTACCTTTGTTCAAAATAATGCATGGTCCATTTTTGACAACCACCATATCTGATAATATTGGATTGTGTTAAGCTATCCTTCAATCGACCACCATCAATTATAAGCCGCCCTTTTTACGTTTCTCCACCCCAAATTGACCGAGTTTTTTTACTGGACATAAAGCCCTAGCAGCCACTTCATCATTTCTTTTAAGAAACAGTGTGGCAAAATAACAATTATGCCTAGGGCATCTCTACTCATTCTAAACACTACAGCCAACATTCTTAAACCTTCCTTATTGCAGCTTTGCTGCCTCACGTCTAACCTGAAATATTTTTTTGAAGCGTCCTTAGTAGAGGCTTCCTTGGCGCTCTCTTACCCCAAAATAGCCTGCAATCTACCTACACGTTTCCTTTCCTCTATTTTATTTCAGTAGGTGGGCTTCCCAGCCGCGACTTCCTCATTTCACTGAGCGCGGGCATCCTTACAGTGCTTGCCCACTGATGGTCGTCTGCGAACGCGTAAAACTACTTTGTAGTGGACGATTCACCGGTGACAGAGAAACGGCAACTTCAAATTTGAGCAGAAGGTAGGGCGCTCTATGCGAAATCTAAAGTACTAGCAGACTTTATATCCGTGGCCTCCAAAACCGGCGCGCACTTTACTTGTCGCACACGGCGCTGAATCTCTAGGCAACAAAAAATTGACAACTTATTTGAGGAACATCGCCCAACTGTGACTAATACCTTGCTGTCGAAAAATCGTAAGAGATATTTTCAGTAAATGGAGCTATCAGTTGAGAACCAGAGCGAGAAACAGCACAGGACCACAACTTAGTATATGGTCACGAGCTAATGATGTTCGCGAACACAGTAGCGAAACGGTAAATGGCAAAACTTATTTTAAAATAATTATCACTCATTTTATATGACTTTCCTGATTTATTTTAACAGAAAATTCAGCGCTATTCAATGCTAATTCTTTAGATATTCGCACATTTATCGTCCATATCATTTCGAATAATCCACCCATTTCTTGGCCAATCCCCCATTGTGGGTAGGAGCCCCACACGTCATAGACGACAACAACAACAGCAATTGTTTATTAAGCGAACCAGTGCCCAAAAATTTAGGCTTCATTGAAAGAACGACAGCTGCGAACACAGTCGGCGGTTGTAGAAAATCTGATCTGCCGGCCAAACACGTCGGCTTTTATGCATGAAAAGGAAATATAAAATATGGGGTTCTACGTGCGAAAATGACTTCCTGATTATGAGGCACGACTTTCTGATTATGACGCTTCTCAAAAACCATGGTCGCGATGCTACAAACATAAGAGGAGAGCGACAGACAAAAGTACACTCATAAATCAAAAGTAACAAAAGAAGAAACAAAGTCCAAAGTGAAACAGTTAAAAAAAATGTCTTAGTTTCACCTATGCGCAGTTCCAAATTTTTTTTAACGCTGGTATAACGGCTTAAGTCACACATGCACTAATAGGTCATGAGCGACACCGCTGTGATAGCCAAACGCTGTCTGGCACGACCTCATAGACGAGTGCGCCAATGCTTGGATGATCTTATAGGGTCCGAAGCAGCGGCGTAAAAGCTTCTCACTCAGGCTTCGTTAGCGTATCGGGGTCCAAACCCAAACACGGTCACAGGGCTGGTACTCGACATTGCGTCGCCGAAGGTTGTAGTGTCAGCTCTCGGTCGTCTGCTGGATTTTGACCCGCAGGTGTGCGAGCTTTCGAGCTTCTCGGCGCACTGGGCGTCAAGATTATTTTCGCCGGTGACGTGCAGCAGAATGGCACCGAGAGTCGTCCTCGGGTTCCTGTGTAAACCAGCTTGAACGCGGACTCTGCGTTGTTTCTTGCAACGCCGTGTTGTAAGCGAAAGTTACGTACGCAAAGACGGCATTCCAGGTCTTAACTTTACTTAGCATGTCAGCGATAGCATGTCAGCGATAGTCTTATTCAGGCGCTCCGTAAAGCCATTCTTCTGCTTGTGGTAGGCAGTTGTCCTCCTGTGGCTTGCCTGGCTGTGTTGCAGAATGTTTGGGTGAGCTCCATTGTAAAGGCCGTTCCACTGACGGTGAAGATAACGTCTGGGGCGCCATGTCGCACCAGTGCTCTCGATAAATAATTTCGCCACTTCTGCTGCACTACCTTTCTGCAGAGCTTTCGTTTCAGCGAAGGGACTTATGTAGCCTATCGGCACGTCGATTTTCCTATTTGCACATGTTGACGTCAGAAAATGTCCCAACAAACTCATCCCGATCTGCTGATATATTCGACAAGGAGGCTCGATTGCATGTAGTACAGTATTCCTGCTGCCCTTGCCAGCGGTGTCTTCCGTCGCTGACAGTCTCAGAATGTCTTGGCGCAACGGGCGACGTCGGTGATCAGGCGTGGCCAGTAATACCTTTCTATTTCCGCGATAGCGAGCGGAGGAATCCTGGGTGCCCAGAGGTCGGATGGTCATGTACAGCGTGCAGTACCTCTGAACGCAGCACTGTGGCGAGAACAAGAAGGCGCTCGGGGCAAACAGTTGAGAAGTTCCTCTTTATGAGTTAGTAATGCGTTCTGAAGCGCGAACGATGACAATCCTCGCCCACATACCCCTAGGGACAACGTTGGTGGTCTCTTCCAAATACTCAACGAGGCTTTTTAGCTCTGGGTATTGTCGTTTCTGTTTAGCGAAGTCTTCCGCGCTTATTATTCCATGAAAGCCGTCATCACCTTCGTCATTTTGCGGCGGCGGGCCATTGGGGGCGTGGAATAGGCAATCGGCATCAGATTGTTTTCGTCCGGACTTGTTGGATAAAGAAACGTCATATTCTGGCAGGCTGAGGCTCCACCAAGCGAGGCGTCCTGAATGGTGCTTTAAATTCGCTAGCCCACTCTACGCGTATGGTCGCTGACGAGCTTAAACGACTGCCATATAGGTAAAGACGGAATTTCGCTGTAGCCTAAGTGATCGCGAGGCATTCCTTTTCGGTAGCAGAATAATTGCATTCTGCTTTTGACAGCGACCGTCAAGCATAAGATATCACCCATTCAGGTCAGTCTTTCTCCTGGTGTAGAGTGGCGCCGAGGCCAAGGCTTATGCCATCAGTGTGGATTTCTGCACCGACGTCCTCGTCGAAGTGCGCAAGGACCGGTGGTAACTGCATGCGTCGTTCGTTTGAGTTGTGGAAATGCGTCGACCTGTGTCGTTTTCCGAACTGGACATCACATTTAGTTAGATGTGTCAGCGGCTCAGGCATGCGTGAAGAGTGCTTCAAAAAGCACTCTTCATGCAGTCTTGAAAACTACAACAGTGTCCTTGGTGCTATCCGCTCCGGTGGAGTGTGATGTCGGCATTCTAAACTGTTTTCCTTTATTCAAGGCGTACGGCCAAAGCGTGCTAGATTGATTGCGAGCGATTGTCTCTGTAAATTGTAGCGACGACAGTTACAGAGGACGTGACTAAGAGTGTCCTAGCTACCATAGTCATCACAGGAGGCGTGTGGCTCCATCCAATTATGTGTTTAAACAACTTCGCAAAGCCACTCCTAAACATATTCGAAAAAGTAGGGTAGCCTCGCGTCTGCAGAGTACTTCTCGGGTGCCAGGCGAAAGAGAGAGAAAGCAAGGACAGGAAAGGCAGGAAGGTCAACGAGAAGAGCACCCTGTTTGCTACCCTGCACTGGGGGTGGAGGAAAGAGGAATAGAAAGAGGAAAAAAAGGAAGAGAGTAAGCACTGAATGCGTGTGGGAGGGGCACTATTAACGGTCTCTTAAGGAGGTGCACTTCAAGTATTACACTAGTGCACGAATCGCTTTTCGTGCCAGTGACGGGTGTGGCCACGGTCCGAGTATCTTCGACTCAGTGAACGGTTTTGAGTCCAGTCGCCCCAACGTCGCCCGCAGAGAGAGGCGTTGTACATCCTAGCGAGGGCAGCTACACAATAGGTGTTCGGTGGTTTCTTCGCACCCACAGGAATCGCACATCGGGCTCTCCGCCATTCCCAAACGACAGGAGTATGCGTTCGCGAACGCCACACCCATGCAACAAACGGCACAGCAAGGTTGTTTCGCCGCGGGAAGGCTAGATGGCAGTTGTAGCCGTAGCGTAGGGTCCAGTTTAGGTAATCAACAATTGAAGGCACTTGAAATTTAGAGATCTTGTGACTTTTGTGTGCAATTAGGCGAAGTTCCCTGGCAGCGTCCGACCTCGCCAAAGGTGTTGGACGCGTCTGGGTATTTTTGGGGGCGAAGGTGCATAGAAGAGTGTATATAATGCAGCCGGTTGCCTAGAAAGCTTCGGGTTTTCGATACGGGGAACGTCAGGTCCAGTGTGAGAATTTGAAGTTTTCTGGAAGCATCTGTTCATGATAAGCTTATCGACTCCACTTTGCCACTTTGAAGAGCCCACCGAGCAGCGCTATCGGCATGTCACAGAGATGTCATTTGGTGTCCTTTGTCAGACAGGGTAATTGAAATTGAAAGCAATTATGCGGTAATGTACCGCTAATAACTCGAATGCAATACAATCATCATCGCTATGCTTCTGACTTCCACGCATATCGCGCCCCTTACTTCCACATGACTGCTACGCTTCGTTTTTCCCTTTCCGGCTTCGCGATGCGCGAGCTCACGCTCACAATGCCGAAATATTAAGTAGTGCATGCTCTCCAATGGTACACTTATCCAATGCACCTGTTGTTCCTGCGACCAGATCACACCTCAAAAAGTGTTGCTATTTGTGCACAATAACTAGCGCACATATCCTGTGCTTTAAATTGTTTACTCGACAACTGCAAAAAGCTGCAAATTGTCTAACGTCGCACGCACCCAGTGGCACAACTTGATCTTCGCTCGCCAAGACAGCAATTGGATACAAGGAGGGGGTGGGAGATACGGCGCATCAAAGATGTTGCTTCGTCTCCGTGAAGTTCTGGATGTCAAATAGCAATTGGATAATTTCAATGTTTCTAGGCGCATTTTAATGAGAGTTCTGGATAACATTACACTGTTATGGGGCTTTGAATATAAGATTTTGGCATATCAATTTAGGAAAATACACTTGCGTCTCATAGGCTGGTGGTAAAGTCTGAAGTCATTGTAAAGGGTTATCTTTCACGTATCGCGGAACAGTGTCCAGAGCACGATAGTATTCACATTGATGCCATTACCGAGTCAAATATAACATGTAAAGTTGCTCAAACTATGAGCATGGGTCCCACTCCCGAGTCATTTATAACATTTCAACTTGCTCAAACTACAAGATGCGTGAGTTATATCCATAACCAACATACGTGCACACGCGTGCTTGGGTGTGGTTGTTTAGTCTCTTGCGGGCTACAACGGTGATGCATGTAATGAAGCGTTTTAACGGATAATATGATATTCAACGTCATCACAGAGATGCTTATTCCCGTATTCTATACCCTCCTCTATACTCCACAATGACTCAAGAAAAGGACAGCAGTACCTCTCTGTGACCGAAGTGGTCAGTGCAACTCATTGACGCTACGCGGCAATTCTTCAGAACCATAGCGTATTCTTCACTCGAGGGATGTTGCAATGCTGAACTCGATCGAGTAGGTGACATCGAACCCACATACCTCTACAAGCAGCTCGAAATGTTAGCGCGTGGCTCCACATATGTGCGTGGGCCACGATAAAGGTATTATTCAGGATCTCACGCCACTGCGCGCAACGCACCTCAGATACAACGTACGCGCTTCGCGATGGTGCTGCTAGATGATACAGCGTGTCTTGAGAGGCGCGCGAGAGAAGCCGTGCTGCTGCACACGCCCTATACATGTGGCGTTTCGGCGCTGGCAAGAAGGTGTATCCTACATTTATTCAAGGTCATTCACAATAACGTCTGCATGCATAGTGAGGTGGCTTCTGCCGGATCTTTATATGTAAGTTATTAAAATGCTTGTGTCCCCACACGGCCCTGCTTCCGTGTTCTGTATCGGTTCACTTTGGAACAGCTTTAGAACATTCAACTTCTTCGGTTGCCGACCTTTACTTTGTAGCTGACCAATTTTTATTCGGAAGATTTTCGCTGCCTTGCAGGTCAACGTTCATTGATTTTTGTGCACTATGGGCGTTTTTTGTCGCCGTTTATTATTTATCGACCCTCATGACCTTTTGCTGCGGAATTCCCTCGCCGGCTGTATTAATATCATTTGACAGGCACCAATTTATACGGAGTGGCCTACAGTGTTAACTTGCGTAGTTGCTAATGTGCACCAATCGCAGTGACACATATTGTCTCTTCGGAAACATGCTTGCTCCAACATGTGCAGTTGAACTCAAGGAATACCCAAGTTGTATAATTTGGAAGACACACACCGTAATTACCAGTGCACCAGATTGCTGTATAATGTAAATAATCAGCACCCACTTGCAAGGTGCTCCACGTCTTCTCGCCCCGAAGTTGAAACGACGAGGCGGCGTAACTTGGCATTAAAACTTAAACGTCGAGAGTTCACGATATTGCTGCCTATATAAGAAAGAGGGATCATATTCCATTAGTATTATGTTGTTACCAGACCTGAAAGTCAAGACATTTTATTATATTCTGTTTGCTATTAAAACACAATAATTTGTACTATGGGTTCGGTAAGCGTAAGAGGCGCAGGATTTGGTATCTTCGTTGGGATATTGTAATTGCGTTGTCAAGTTGCTGTATAACTAAAAGTTAAGTCATATTACCGACTATATGTTTACACCTATTTTGAGATGCGTGCACTTAGTTGAAGTGGGCTTCTTTTTTTTCTCTTTTGAAGACTGGTCTAGAATTATATCCTTACATTTTTTATAGCAGCGGTGCTTTAGCGGGCGCTGTGCTATTTTGTATTAGCTACTTATGTGCGAAAATTTAACTCTTGTGAACCTAAAAATGGGCTAAATCGTGTTATAAGTTACTGAAAAAATGCACACTTTTACACTTTTATGCAAAATTATGTCACTAAAATAATACAGGTCTATATAGATATGAGATAGATTGCACGTTTCTTAACGACTTGAAGAAACATAGTTATAAAGACATGCTGATACTGATTCATGTTTGATGGGTCACAAGAAAAATAGCCCATGGCTAGAGAAAATACACAAATAACGCGCCGTTACATTCATCAAATCAAATTTAGTGATTTAGAAAGTTATGTCGGTCATTCTTGACCGATATAACGTAATAATATCTCATGCCATTGAAATCAGTGGCAGAATACAAAACTGGAAGGAAAATACCTTGCAATGAAGAGGCAAGAGCAACATAATTAAAGAATGAAATATATGGGAGAAGTTGGACAACCCCGTACACAAAAACATACCTACGGTATTGTGGATATCAAAGAACCAAAAGCGCAAGTTAGCTTTAACAAAAGGTAAATCAATACTGACTGACTGATTCAGAGGGACTGAGTTGTTCTGGGTTATATTGTTCTTGCAGGGTGGCGATGCTTACCCACGAAATGTGCACTGACATGTTTGAGGACACGTGCAGATCTGAGTACGCGCTGGTAGATAGTCACTAGTGGGCAGCTGAAATAAAGTTGTATGCGCGTTAACTAAGCATCCTCTTTCTATGTGTTTTGTTAAGCATAATAGATGCGTTCACAATTGAAGGTAATATATCTATAAGGTTGTGAATGTGCATGGCGTTTATTTTCTTTCCTGTTTTAGTATATAAACGCATTCTCTGCTTTTATGAAACGTGGGATTATGTTAAGCTGGATTTTATTAAGGGTCTCTCGCTCGCAGGCTTTGCCACAGCAGCCCAGCGTCATGTTTCACTGCGGCAGCCGTACAAACTCATAGGAACTCTCATACTGAACTGGCAAAAAGCAACGTCGAAAACAAAAATTTGAATTTCTCGTTGAACAAACGACACTTCTAAGTTTTCAAAAACTTGACTAACGTACAAATAAATTGTCAAATAATATCATAATACTATCAGAGGAAACAAGCGGGACTCACTGTGCTTTATTAACATGTTACTTTTCTGCATACAAGCCTTCGTGGCCCCCAAAACCGGGTGTGCTGCTTCCCTTGCAGCTTTTCTATAAAAAAAAAAGAAAATCGGCTCCCTTATAGGCGATGACCGCTTCATAGTATCAGAAAACGCGTGGATAGAGACTATAAAGAAATATGGTATTAGCAACATTTTAGAATGTCATGATGCTACAAGGTATAAAAAAGTTGAAAATGCTGCACAAATATTACGGGTAATGAAACTTTAACGTCATCAAGTTTTTTTACTAGCCGCTGTATGCTGTTACGACTGGCGTGTAGCACCCCGTGAAAAAGGTATGCTCGACCACCATGCCTCAAACCAAGGGTGAATTCATAATTCACTATGGTTATCTGGAGTGGATCACCGGTCTGGTGGGGCCCCGCAGTGCTCGCAGGCACCTTCGTGTGTGTGCACCCTTTCCGCGAAATAGACAGAACCCCCGTGCTGCCGCCAGCGGAGACACGCTGGTGAACACGTCAACTGGGACAATGGATCAGCCGCCTATCCACAACCGGACGCCCTTTCAACGAGCTGCCAAGCTCTACTGGAGAACTTCCGCGAACCAACGGCGCCTAGAAGAAAGGATCAAGCCGCCCCTACCGGACCTAGAGGCTCACTGAAAGTGAGAGCAGCTGCAAAGCCACGACGAGGGCTTGCCACGTATGCTGGGAGAATGGACCAGGCATCCTTTCCGCAAACCAACGTCGCCTAGAAGAAAGGATAAGCGCCTCCGATCTGGGACCTGCGGGTTGGTACCTGCGGAGTCGGGCCCGTACCGGCTCACTGAAAGTGGGAGACGTCCATCCACAAACCAGACTCAGTGCATGTCACGTGACGTTGACGTGAGCAAGATCCCGTCCCCGATTTTAGAGAATCCATTTAAAGGGACTCCCTAATGTACTCTTTTTTTACTTCATTCTCTTCTTATCTTTCACCAACCATTGAATAAACCGTGCAAGTTTCGCACTAGAAATCGTCTCGTCCTTGCCTGGTCGCCATGGTCTAGCGGATGCCTGCAGCCCGCCGACAACGTCACGCTACCCAATAGTAAAGTCGGTCGAGCTTTGATAAACAGGCGTCGCAACAATTTGGCACCTGTGGGATACGCTACCCTGGAGAACGCGACAATGCACAAAAAGAAATCTATTGACACAATCATAGTATCATACTGAAGCAATATTCACGTAAAGACAAACGCAGGAAAGTCACCGGCTGTCTACGGCAGCAATTGAGACGTTAGGTATATAAATACCGAACAGGCTACAGATAAAGTCGCTATAATCAAGACTCACCGCAGCTAATCGAGTAGGTATCACCAAGTAAAGTATTTTGTCCGTTTAGTGCGTAGATATAGTACTGAGGTCATTGTGATTCTTTTATACAACGTTCGAAATCTAACAGTGGTTTTCTTACAGCCGTCGTGTGTGCTGAAGAAATAACGACAACGACAAGAAAACCTCTGGAAGTGGATTACCCATTCGTACCTGTTGCTGGTTAGAATTCGGTGCCGTCTCAATCTTCAAAACACTCCTGCAGCAAGAAGAAATAAAAAAAAAAACAATCTTCATAGAAAGGTGTGTACAATATTTATCACCGATGAGCATAGTTTACGTAACAGAGACACTTATTACGAGACACAGCCAAATAAAAAGTTGTTCTATCGGCTTCTATTTTGTTTCTATTTTGCAACAACATTAGAAAAAAGGGCACGGGTTTCTCCGATGATTCCGGTGGACCAACATTTTAAATGTGCCAGGGATGCATTGTGCCTCGTTAGGTAATTCAAACGATCACTTGATACGAATTGCGCTCGTGTGCGAGGCAGCTCACAACATCAGTTTACAAGGTCATTGGCACAGCGCCGGCAACGCAAAGTCAGCTCTCCTGGAATAGGTGGCAAGTACAAGGACGGGGTCACGGGGTTCCTCAGCTTCCGTGGAGCCACTGGAGCGGTTTGCTTGGTGAGAATGCTCGTAACTGTGCAGGTGCAAGTGAAATGTTACATCGGTTCAAAAATACAGCACTATTTTTCAACCGGCGCATACTAGTTGCTTCAACACTTGTAGACTTGAGATGAGATGAACTCCAGTGATAAGCGCGCGTAAACACGGCGAAAACGAAAAAACATGAGCCATCGCGGTTCTTCTAGGACTTGTACCATGAGCAGATTACCTCGCAGGTAGTGCGTGCGCTACCGCGCCACAAGCAGCGACGCCCAGCTAAAATTAGAGGCGTGCGTGGTTTCAAAGTAAACTGCTTCCCTACTGTGCCCCCCCCCCCCCCCTTAGCGCGAGCTCACCAAACGCCCCTTTAGCGCACAACTTTGAGCTCAACTTCGCGGCTCATCCTCACAAGCTTTCACTTGCACCTACCTCCTACGGAGTCGCGTTGCGGGATAGGACTTTATCGCAGTTGGCCTTAATGTCGATTATTACGGTGACAGCAATGATAGCGATGACGGCTCAAATTCATCTGGAATGTCCGCATAAGTGCTTTGGTAATATAAATAAAGAGGTGTCAGAAGGGAGTACACCATACCGACTTTGAGTTATATCAATGTTCAAAGTTGAATAAAAATATTGCAAAACAAATAAATTCAATTTTACTGAAGAGTTCGTCTATACAGGTGATTGTTTACGGAGTCCATTTCATCATTCTTATTGCCAGGAGGAGCGCAACAAAATAAACAAAACAAGGATATCAGTCATTGTAAAACAGTCTTGCTAATGGGCAGGAGGGAAAGGCTTTCTGAAAATAAACAGAAAGAAAGAAGCCGAATATAAAAATAGCCAATATGAAAAACGTAGACTGAACACAATGCAGTACGTGAGCCTTCACTGTAAGAAAAACTTGATCGCTTGTGCTCAGAAAGCGGAGCAACGCGTTGAAGACCATCTGTTTTGATAAAATACCCAACCATCGTCACAGAACTGCATGTTCCTGCCGTAGCAACTGTAGCCCATCTTAGGCAGCCAGTTCTTGTCTAAGATAACTATAGTGAGGAGAGTCACAAAGATAGTCTGGGGAATGAAATCTTGGTAATATTGTTACGTGAAGCTGAAACCGAATACTATTTACAAGTTATTTACAGGGAAGCTCACGGAGGCCAAAATGGCCACGTTAATCAAGCCGGCACACACGTCGTCTTCGTCCTCCTCAGTGCAGCCGCACTGTGGCGGCTGTTCCGTAGCATCCCCCCTGGCTGTAGAAGCACCGTCCCGGTGCTTAATCTACACATCCGCGGTGAAAGGTGTGTGGTATGGTTTTAGTCTTGCCACGTGAACGGTGTCACTTACAGCTGATGATGACGCTGAGAGATCGGCGGGGATGATTTCATACGTGACATCGGTCACTTGTCGTGCCCCAGGGTAAGGGCCAGTGTAGCGCGACAGCAGCTTTTCGGAAAGGCCCACGCGGCGAACGGGTGACCAGAGAAGCACCAGAGAACTCGGAGAAAAGGGCACGTCACGATGGTGGCAATCATAGAGGCATCTCTGATGCTCCTGTAAGGCCTCGAGACGGGTGCGGGCGAGCTGGCGCGCGTGGTCGGCGTGTGCGATCGCGTCGCGGGTGTATTCAGTGGCGGAACGTGTGGCCGAGGACATCAAAGTGTCCAAGGGCAACATGGTTTCTCGGCCATATAGGAGATAGAATGGCGAATAGCCGGTGTTGTCGTGGCGCGATGAATCATATGCGAACGTTACACATGGTAAGTCAAGATCCCAGTAGTGGTGGTCCGTCGCAACCTACCTCGAAAGCATGTCGGTGATGGTCCGGTTGAGGCGTTCCCTGAGGCCGTTGGTCTGTGGGTGGTAGGACGAGCTGAACTTGTGCTTTGTCGAGCAGGAGCGGAGGATCTCCTCGACGACTGCCGACAGAAAGCTGCGGCCACGGTCAGTGAGTAATTGGCGCGGAGCACCGCGCACTAAAATGATGTCATAGAGCAGAAAGTCAGCAACGTCAGTAGTGCAACTTGTTGGGAGGGCTCTGGTGATTGCGTACCGCGTAGCATAATCGGTAGCGACGGCGACCCATTTATTTCCGGAGCCCGAGAGAGGAAATTGTTCAAGAAGGTCTTGACAAACACGGAAAAAGGGTTTGGGTGGGATGTCGATCGGCTGGAGACATCCAGGTGGAGGTGTGGAGGGCTTCTTCTGGCGCTGACAGGGCTCACAAGCGGCAACGTAGCGCCGCACGGAGCGGGCGAGACACGGCCAAAAGAATCCACGGTGTACACGGTCGTATGTGCGCGAGACGCCCATGTGTCCAGCCAAGGGAGCATCCTGAAGTTGGTGGAGGACAGTCGAACGCAGGTTCGATGGAATGACGAGCAGAAGGTCAAGGCCGTGTGGATCAAAATTGCGGCGGTGTAATGCCCCCTCCTTAAGCAAAAACATCCGGAGAGAGGCGTCGCCAGGAGTTGACTCCAGACGGTCGATGAGGGCTCGTAATGAAGGATCGCGCCGTTGCTCGTTGCCGATGTGAAGCAACTGGGACACAGAGAAAACGCAAGCGATGGCGTCCGCATCAGCCGGTTCGTCGAAGGGGTAATCGCACTCTGTGCGGCACTCGCGCTCTGTGATTGAATATTTGCGCTCGGCGGGTGACAGAATTCGGCTCGCAAAAGCTATAACGCGATCGTGTCCACGCTGGCGATGTGCTAACACTGCTCCTATGCCGTGACCACTGGCATCAGTTCGAACTTCCGTTGAGGCAGACGGATCAAAGTGGGCCAAAATTGGAGGCGTGGCAAGGAGTGTAGCCAGCTGCGAAAAAGATGCAGCATGGTCAGGACCCTAAGAAAAAGGGGCGTCTTTCTTCAAGAGGTCAGTAAGGAGACGTGCGATGGTCGCAAAATCCTTCACCAAGCGCCGGAAATAAGAGCACAGCCCTACGAAACTACGAACGTCCTTGGTAGACTTCGGAACAGGAAAATTTGTAACGGCACGAATTTTCTCCGGATCGGGGCGCACGCCTCTGGGGTCTACAAGGTGCCCAAGGACGGCGATTTCGCGGCGAGCGAAATGACATTTTGACGAGTTCAACTGGAGACCGGCGCGGCGGAACACGTCAAGAATAGCTGAAAGACGGTCTATATGCGTGTCGAATGTGGGCGAATAAACGATGACGTCGTCCAGATAGGACGAACAGGTGGACCAATTGAACCCCTGAAGCAAAGAGTCCATCATTCGTTCGAAGGTGGCGGGAGCGTTACAGAGACCGCAAGGCATCACCTTGAACTGATAAAGGCCGTCAGGGGTAACAAATGCAGTCTTCTCGCGGTCCTTGGCATCGACGGATATCTGCCAGTAGCCGGACCGTAAGTCGATAGAAGAAAAATAGGCGGCATCATACAGGCAGTCAGTCTAGAGCGTCATCAATACGTGCAAAGGGTACACGTCCTTCTTTGTGATTATGTTCAGGCGACGATAAACTACACAAAAGCGCCACGTCCCATCCTTCTTTTTGACAAGTACGACGGGAGATGTCCAGGGACTACAGGAAGGCTCGATAATGTCCTTCGCAAGCTTCTTTTTGACTTCCTGTTGGATAACAGCTTGTTCCGACGCAGAAACACGATATGGACTTCGGTGAATAGGGTTCGCATGGCCAGTATTTATGCGATGTGTCACGACGGACGCTTGACCTAAGGGTCTATTGTCAAAGTCAAAAATGTCGCGATAGCCTTCAAGAACGCGGCAAAGAGCTTCAGCTTCAGCAGGTGTAAAATCAGAGGAAACCATCTTCTTAATGTCGACGTCAGTACCGTGCGATGACGTCACGGTATGGGCTGAGCTGTAACGATCTTCCACTGTGAAGGGCTCGACCTTATCATCCTGCAAAGCTCTAATTATAGCCAAGGAGATCCCCTGAGGCAGAACTTGCGCGGTTAGCGCGAAATTGACAAGTTGAAGGCAGGTGCGGTTGCCAGTAATGTTCAGCACAGTGTGCGGCACGGTAACACCATGTGCAAGCATAACGGCCGGAATTGGTGCGGCCACGTAATTGCCGTCAGGTACAGCTGGGGAGGACAAGTCGACGTGTGTCAAAGAGTGAGGCGGTAGGCGAATAAAATCCATGGAGCTCAGATGGCTTGGGGCGGGTCCACAGGATCGGCAAGACGAGGCAAGTCAAGGCGAAGGGAGCCGGCCGAACAGTCAATGAGGGCAGAATGATTGGCAAGAAAATCCAGACCGACAATGAGTTCGTGAGGCCAATGCTCGATGACGGTGAAGAGAACGACGGTGTGTCTCTCAGCAATGGTGAGTCGGGCAGAACACATGCCAACAATAGCGGCAGTCCCTCCGTCGGTGACTTGTACAACTCGGTTCGGGGCAGGCGTCAGAACTTTCTTGAGCCAACGGCGAAGAGCAGCACTCATAATGGACAGATGCGCCCCGGTGTCAATCAACGCGCACACAGGTACATTGTCGACGAGAACGTTCAAAAGATTCTTGTTCGTGGGTAAGGTGAAGCGAGGATTTCGTGCCAATGTCGTCAATACAGCTTCACCTCCCGAAGCTGCACTGTCTAGTTTTCCGGTCGGGGGTGCGGCGAGTAGGTCAGAGAAGGAGCACGGCTTGACGGGGGCGAGCGACATTGATGGCAGGAGGGAGAAGGCGAGCGGGAGTAGCGGGCTCGTGTCAAATGTGTCGCAGGGTCAGATGATGGAGCGGGCATAGAAGGGGCGAAGGAAAAGGATGCGCTGGAGGGGCGAGGGGGTAATTAGGATAACAGTGCGTCGGAGAAGTCCAGCGGCTGCGGTAGTGGCGAACGAGATGTCCAATGCGTCGGCAGTTAAAACAGATCGGCTTGACGTCCACGGTTTGCCATTCGGAGGGGTTGCGCTGTCCATAAGAGGAGTAAGAAGAGCGCGGTGTGGACGTGCGGGGAGACAAAGGTTCCGAGCGTACGGACCGGATGGATTGCAGGCCGACGTTGGACAACTCTTGACGGACGACGGCCTGGATCAAGGAGACTGTCACCGGAGAATGATCAGGTAACGGGAATGAAGGGGCCGCCGGTTGTGCCGCTTCGACCTCACGACGGATGATGCCGGTCAAGTTGTCACATCCCGACGGTTGGTGGAAGAGTTCACAGGATGACGTAGCAGCTGTGTTGGAAAGTCGCGTGGTGTGCTGGGATACCCGGCGGCTTTTAGCATGCTCGAGACGGCGGCACTCCTTGAGGATGGTATCGATGCTGATGACGTTCGTAAACACCAGTAAATTGAAGGCGTCGTCAGCAATGCCTTTGAGGACGTGATTAAGGTCATCGTCCTCAGTCATGTTCGGGTCAGCCTTGGCACAAAGGGCCAGGACGTCGAGAATGTACGACACGTAGGACTCGGTCGACGTCTGTGCACGTGTGGCAAGGGCTTTCTTGGCATTGACGTGTCGACCAAACGGATTGCCAAAAAGGTCGCGTAGCTTGTTTTTGAAGAGATCCCAGCTCGAGATCTCCTCTTGGTGAGTCTGGAACCACGCCAATGGAGGTCCATCGAGGTAGAAAAGTACGTTGGCAAGCATAATAGTCGGATCCCACCTGTGACTGGTGGTGACACTTTCGTATAAGCGGAACCAGTCGTCAACATCAGGACTGCCGACTCCGTTGAAAACACCAGGATCCCGAGGTGGGGAAACGGCGACGGAGGTCCCGGGCTGCAGGCGGAGACGCTTGCGTAGATGAAGTGCTGCCAGCAGGAGCCAAGGTTGCATTGTCGCCGTTGCGACCACTGCGAAGCTCCATGACGGGTACGGGAACGTCCACCTCCACCAAATTAATGTCACGTGAAGCTGAAGCCGAATACTATTTACAAGTTTTTTTGCAGGGCAGCTCACGGAGGCCAAAATGGCGACGCTATATCAAGCCGGCACACACGTCGTCTTCGTCCTCCTCAGTGCAGCCACACTGTGGCGGCTGTTTCGTTGCAATATACACTACAGTATCGCATTTCCCCTTGCAGATTCGCAATGCAATATGCCAGCGTTTACTTGCACGCACATCAATCCTCATACTACGGCCACCGATTTAGCTTGCCCCTATTGTAGGCGAACCTGACTTGCTCATGAGTGTAGGGGAAGTGCTTCATCGATTCATCTCATGCGCTGTGTGCCATTTAAGAAGTTTCGCAATGGTATGTATAATACAGAAATTGTAACGGAAAAAAAATAAGGAGCCATCATACTAGATGAAGTTAGATGACCAGCGAAGCTGTAGCACGTCATTCAGGGTAAGAGATTACATGTATAATTTTCATCATTTGGTAATGATAGTGTGTAAAGCATTTTTATTATTGCAATATACAGGTAATTGTTCATATATAACTTTAAGTAGATCCTTGGCAAAAGTCAAATCAATACACGGCCGTTGTTGATTACTTCAGTTGTTGAGTACATTGATGTCTTCAGGTAACATGTCTGGGTGTATTGACCAGTTGCCTTCACCCAAAAAGAAGACGTACTCATGACGCCTGGCGCACAAAGGATGTTCCACATCCGCCGCCAAGGTTTTTTCTGGTGGCCCTGGCCAACAATCCCAGGATTCTAGTAGGAAACATAAATACCCAAGAAAGTGGATGCAAAAACGGAGCCGTAATCGCTCAATTGGTAGAGCATCGCGGATGTAATGCGAAGACGTGGGATCGTTCTCGACCTGTGGTAAGTTGTTTTTCACCCACTTTCCTTTCCATAAGTTCATCATTATTTAATTCATTTAGTAAGCGAAAGTAATCTCCCCTGTGTTGACCTTGATGGCAATGCTTGTTGGCTTCTTATAATATGAACTGGTGTGGCACTTCAAACCGAACTCTTAGCACGAGCCGAAAGTACAATTTATTGCCTGGTTTGAAATGTCCGCATTGAAGTCGCCAACAATGATCGCAGCGGTAGTATCATCAGGGCTAACCAACGAAAAGTCCGTTGCCATGAACTTGTAGATATGACAGTTGTGTGCGCCTACAGACGCATACACCGTGGAGATCACATTTATGCCTTTCAGTTGTACGGCGGAGACATCCCCACAATCGCTGGCAATGTCTTGTTTTCAGTAAAGGGTGTATGGTTCAACGTACATTTTGTCCTTTTCGTATATGGGAAAGCCTTCTGCTTGTGAATTCATCTGATGCTAAAAAACGATTCCAGTATACCCTATCGACGTGAAACAATGTATCTTGATTAAGGTATTTCATTTTTTTAATATGATTTATTATTATTAACGCATACTTCAAGCCTGTTTCACCTACGCCGCGGCTCGGCCCTATATATAGCGATCACCTGGATCGTCAAACACTCAAGATTTTTGTTGCTGATGCACTAGCACGCAAACCACATAGAACTCTAGCCATATAGATCGTCGCTTTAAAGTACTCTCTCCATAAAAATATTGTCGTCACTTGGGCTTATGCTTGTGTTTATCAATTTTCTACATTACAATTAAAATTCAAACCTTCGTAAAAACAGTTGATGTGCAAAACGAAAGGGAGGAGTGTTACAGGAATAAAACATTGACAAACTCCGTGTGCCTGACTGACACACTTTTTCCGCAAATGTTCGACGTGCAGCTGATGTTCCGATATTTGTAGCAGGGCCTCAGCATTCCAGCTGCAAGTCTCGGGGGCCGTGCCAAGTAAGGGCCAATTACAGCAATTTGCGGCTGGGCTGCTTGCTAGGATTACCCCAAGGTACGGCACACGCATTCACAGTAGCAGCAGGTTTCAGTTTCAGCAGTCATGTAATGGTTCGACAATCTACCACTGGAATCCCTATGAAAATTGACGTGCACCGTGCGACAGTTGCACGCTATAGGATGCACGTGCGCGCGCCGCCTTAGTGACCATTTTAAAGCGAAAGCCGTAAGTTTCTCGATGCGATGGCTTATACACAGGAAAAGCGGCGTCCATTCCTGTGCGACGAAAAATACCATGATCAGTAATGGATCATACCCCCATAAGAAAGCAAAAATACAATAGCTGAAGAATGAATGAATAGAAGAAATAATTATAGAAGGCAAGAAAGTATGAAGGAAGGAAAGGAAGACCCAAAAAGAACAAATAAAGAAAAAAAAATCAAGAAGGAATGAAAGGACGAAAGAACCTTTAGGTAGTGCATTAAGTACTCGCATGTGTCGCCAAGGAAATCGACCAACAGCCGGATACGCGTGCTTCACACTTTGGCTCGTTATGTCTGAAGGAGGTCTTCATCTTCAGGTGTTACGAGTATAACGTGCTGCCAAAGTTTTTCTCCTTCTTCATTCAGAAGGTATGGTATGGTATGGAGAACTTTATTGGGTCCTGAAGGTCAAGCATACGTTGACGCGGGCCGCTCCCACGTTGGGACTGTCAGGCCGAGCCCTTCAGCCACATCGCGGGCCTTCTGGACTGCCCGTAATTGGTCAGAGAGTGTTTCACTGTGTAGCATTTGCCGCCACCATTCTTGTTCCTTGTCACGGTCTGTGAAGACCGCGGGGCACTGCCAAAGCATGTGGTCAAGAGTAATGATGCCGTTGCACTTATTACAGTAGGTTTGAATTTCCCTCTCCGGGTAGATCCTATTAATAAAATATGGACTTGGGTATGTTGTTGTCTGTAGCAAACGTAATGTGACCGCTTGGGCTCTGCAAAGCTTACCGTGTGGCAATGGGTATTCCCTTCTGCTTAAATAATAATGCTTCGTGATTTCGTTATATGTTAATAATCGATCCCTGTGTTCCCCGGGTGAAGTGTAAGTTGCTCGGTCTTGAAGAGCACGGCTAGAAAGTCCTCGTGCTAATTCATTTGCCACCTCATTGAGGTTTCTCCGAGCTCCGTCCACCACCCCCAGATGTGCAGGAAACCAGCGGATTTCGATCCTCTCACTCTTGACCTTCTCTAGTAATTTTGTTGCTGTCCGTGTCACATATTCGTTGGTAAAGTTGCGCATGGCTGTTCTAGAGTCGCTGTATATATGTGTCCACCGATTAGCCCGAATGGCTAACGCGATTGCTACTTGTTCTGCTACTGCTGGGTCCTTGGTATAGACGGTGATGGCATCCTGTATGTTACCTTGAGTGCCTACGACAACGGAGGTATACGCATCCTTATTTTTAACCCAGGCAGCGTCAACGAACACCGCCTGCTGCTTATGTTGATCTATGTCTTGAAGGAGTGCCTTCGCCCTTGCCTTCCGTCTCTCGAGGTTATGTGTCGGGTGCATGTTCCTAGGGAACGGGGTCGTCTTTATTGTTTCTGGTAGTCCCGCTTGCAATTGTGTTAATAATTCTCCTTCGTTGGTATGGTTGTTAATTTCTACGCCAATTTCTTCAAGTAGCGCCCTCCCAGGGCGTGTCCCCATTAGTCTCTCCTGGTGGGCCACCTGTTGAGCCTCAGCTATCTCCACTAGTGTGTTATGCAGCCCTAGGCGCAATAAGCTATCATTGGCCGTGCTGATGGGAAGTCCTAGTGCAGTCTTTATAAGTCGTCTGATTAAAGCGTTTAGCTTGTTCTTATCAGCCTGTGTCTATTGTAGCATGCCAGCCACGTACGAGAAGTGGCAAAAGGTGAATGCATGTACCAATCTTATGGCACTGTCTTTTCCTAGCCCCTTATGCTTGTTGGTAACTCTACGCAGAAGCCTAATGACTTCTTCTGACTTGTTAGAGATGTATTCTATCATCCTGCAATTAGATCCGCTCGCTTGCAGGAGAAGTCCTAACACTCTAATAGTCTCCACCTGCCTGATTGGTTCTCCATTCTTGGCGTATATGTCAATGCGGGGTTCTTCCTCTGGGATATATCCGTTCGGCCTGCGCCCACGCTTACTGCTCCGTAATACCAATAGTTCTGATTTTTTAGCAGAGCAGTTCAGTCCCATACCCTCAAGTGTTGTTTCTACCACATAAATGCTTTCCTGTAGTTTGATCTCTGTTTGTCCCATATTACCTTCGGCACTCCAGATTGTTACATCATCTGCATATATAGCAAAGTGGATACCCTCAATCTGCGCGAGACCTCGAGCCACTTTTGACATTGCCAAATTAAATAACATGGGAGATAGGACAGACCCTTGTGGTGTCCCACGATTCCCAAGTTCCAGGGTTGTCGATTGGAGTTTGCCTAACCTGAGACAAGCAGAATGGCCACCGAGAAAGGCTTTGACTATATTGTGCAATCGCTTACCCAATCCCATCTCCCAGAGGATATCCAATATGGCCCTGTGCTTGATGCGATCAAAGGCCTTTTCTACATCGAGGCCTAGAAGAGCTCTCGTATGTAGCGGGCTAGCAAGAATAAGGTGATGCTTGATTAAAAGCATTGCATATTGAGTCGAAAGTCCAGGACGGAAACCGATCAGGTTATGCGGAAGAACATGTCTGTTTTCTACATACTTAGTCAGTCTATTGAGTATGACATGCTCCATGGTTTTGCCCAGACATGATGTTAATGATATGGGTCTTAGGTTATCTAGATTGAGTTGCTTGCCTGGTTTGGGAATAAGAATTGTGTTAGCAATTCTCCATTCCTTCGGATAATCACCATTTTTCCAGAGTTCATTGAAATACTCTGTTAAATATTTTATGGAATGATCGTCCAAATTTTTCAACAGCCTATTGGAAATGCCATCTGGACCGGCAGCAGATCTACTGTTGAGGTCGTACAGGGCTGCACGAACTTCGCTTTCTGTGAAGTCTTGATCCATAGGCTCACAGTCTTCCCCTGTATATTCAGGCAGGTCGGTACTCTCATCGTTATCCTTAAGTGGTAAATACCTAGCTGCGAGCAGATCCAGAATGGCCTCCTCCGTTGTGTCCTGACTCTCACGATGGACGAGTCGTGCTTTGCTGTTCTCCTATTAGATTTCGTGTCGTTCTCATGAAGCAAATGTCTAACTAAGTTCCAATTCCCACCACGTCTGATTCGACCATCTATGGAATTACAAAGCTCATCCCATTGTTGTTTCTGTAAATTTCTGGAGTGTTCTTCAATCTCCCTATTCAACAATGCTATGCGCTTCCTGAGTCTCCTGTTCAGCCGTTGCGTTTTCCATCTATTTAACATAGATTGTTTCGCTTCAATCAAGTGCGCCAACCTACTGTCCATGATTTCGATAACCTCCTCTGTGGTAATATCCTTCGTTGCCGCCTTTACATCTTCCCTGAGCTGAGTGGTCCAAGTTTGGAGTGTTTTCTTTTGTCCTACCTCTGTCTCAGCTCCGCTTTTCCTTGCTTTCCGAAAACGATCGCAGTCAACGTAGTTAAAGTGCTTTATCTCATTACTTGGTGTTTCCAATAGCATTTGTAATATGTAATGATCACTACCCAGGTCAAAATTGGAGTTATTCCAGCCAGCGTTCGCTAAGTTTGATACAAAAGTAAGGTCTGGGGTGGAGTCCCTGCATGTAGATGTACCACACCTAGTGGGATAAGCTGGGTCTGTGATGAGGGAGAGATTAAGATCTGTAGCTAGGTGTCAGAGTCCATCCCCTTTCTTAGTATTCCAGCGATATCCCCAGTTTTGATGTGGGGCGTTGAAATCCCCTCCAATAATGAGTGGAGCGTGCTTAGTAACAGCCATAGTCTTATTAAGAAGTGCCTTGAAACTCTGTTTCATGTCGCTAGGGATGCTATAAACATTAAGACAAAAGAGGCTTTGCGGTATGCTTCTATTCCTTTTCAAAATCATTTCCACTAGTAAGTATTCTAATTCGTTTAGTCCAAGGCGCAAATCATGTTCTATGTAAGGTATTTTCTTATCTACGAGCGTGGCTAACCCCCTACCCGGCTCTTTGCCCCTGCATGTCGCTTTGTATCCGGATAGGCTGATCTCATCCGCCAAGGTTTCCTGCAGCATAATTATTTTCGGTTTGTCTGGAGAGGTTTTTATTAACTGAATAAGAGGTGCTTTTTTGTGATAAAATCCTCGGCAATTTCATTGCCACACGGTAAAGCTCCCCCTGCTAGCCGTTGCTTATTGAACCCGCCTTACTGCTACCCGCTAAAGTACGCTTCGTAGAACCCCCCGACACGCCTGGGAGCGATCTGACGCTTTCTGCTTCTGAGGGTAGGTATTCGTCGTCATCGCCCTGTGCTTCTACTTTGGTGAGCCTCTTTTCAGCCGTCAGTCTCCATTTCCATAACTTATCAACTTTGAAGGTAGTTTTATCTATGGCATCTCTAAGTTGTTTAATCGCCTCCTTGATCTCTTCCAAAGCAGAGCACACTGTCGTTTCTACTGGGCTCATTGCCCGCTTCTTTGGAGCTGGTGTGTTTTCTTCATCCTGGCTGTTGTCATTATTCACCGGTTTGGCTATTGCTACTTTTGTGGAGTTAGACTGCGAGTTCTTGCGAAGTTCTACAACCTGCTTAGTAAGTTCTTCATTTGCCTTTCTCAGACACGTTACTTCTTTAATTAGCTGTTTTACCCTGGAATCATTATCTCCGACCAGCCGCCCCGCACCGCTCTCCGCAGCCCTCACAATACCTTTCACTTTGTCGGCCCAGGTTGTTCCAGATGTCGTGTTGTCGCCAGGCGTCTGCCCTCCTCCTTCGAAGCGCACCTGCACTTCACGTGATTTGGAGCGGCTTCTGCCCTTCGACGGCGAGCGGCGTCTTGACCGTGTGGGGCTCCTTGAGCACGTGCGCCCCCTGGTGCCCATTTGGGCATCCCATTGCAGCTGTGCTGATGTCGCCTCCGATGCAGATCTGTTGCGTTCTCGTCGTCGAACTCGTACCACGTATGGAATTTGGTACCGCTGTCGGCAAGTCTTGTCCCCAGTTGGGTGGTCCCCTCCACAGAATTTGCACTTAGGCACGCACATGTGATTGTCCTCGGGTTTTGAGTTCCACATCCTCTGCACTGTACCACGTCCGGTGTTGGACATACATCTGATCGATGTCCAATCTTTCCGCAAGCATAGCAGACATCAAACTGCTTCCTATACAGGTAGCACTTTACGAGGGTCGACCCGTATCTTACATAATTGGGTACCTTGAGCCCATCAAACAGAACAATAACCGAACCCGTGGATTTAATACGTTTGGCTGCCAATGCCAGTGGGTTAAAGTCATGCACAATGTTCTTCGTTATCGTGGCCTGATTGTCTCTGAGGTCAACTCTCCGAATCACTCCTTTACACGTGGTATGCGGAGCTGTCTCGTAGGCGTTCACTTCGTATTTGGTTTCCACTATAATGATTGACCTGATTCGCAGATACCTGGCAGCATGGTTGGGATCTGGTGTACTAACCACCACGATGTTTTGCGTGAAGTTAGGGCAAACGACATCCTCTCGGGCTTGTTGCGGAGTCAGACCCGATGCTTCAATAACCGCCACGCCTATCGCTGTGGTGCTCACTTTGCTCAAGTTGAGACCTCCTCGTGGGCGGATGATGATTTTGCTGTGCTCCTCGGGCAATTGGGGCATCCTTGATGCCTTGACAATCCGGTTTTTGAACATAGTGGTTGTAGATCCCTTGTTGCTGCTGTTGCCTTGCTCTTGCTGGCTCTGCGGCGATGTTTTCCCATCGCCAGCAATCCTTGTGGTGGAGCGAAATTTTCGGCTTGTCACAATTTGCCAACCTAGATCTTCCTCATTCTCTTCTAATCCGGTACCGTCTTCATCTTCCATGCGCGTTTCCGCCATCGCGGCACGGCGGGGCCAGTAGGCCTACTTGGGTCTTGCACCAAGAAAGGCCAGTAACAGTCCAAAAATGAAAGTCCCACCTCAAAGAAAGGTGTCCGCAAATTCCCGGTGACTTCACAAATCCAGTGATGTGCTTGAATCCGTGATGGTGGCAAAGAAGGCTGCACAAACATTCAAAAACGATGGAGCCGATGTGAGGGACGTCCGCACCTCGACTTCTTCTTCCATGAAAAAGCAGAAGAATCCACGAATCAGAGTCCATGAATCCATGAATCCAGAAATCCATGAAATCCAGAATCCAGAAATCCAGAATCCAGAAATCCATGAATCAGAAGGTCACTATTCGGAATTTGGGAGCATCCTTTCCCTAGTCAGATATGCAATGATTGGAAAATGCAGATGACAGTTGATGCAGCAAAAGACCGCTTGTTACAAAGCTTGTAGCGACGTGCATTCCCAACGTCAACAATACGGACAATTCTATTTAGACAAGAATTATCATGCTAAGAAAAGTTTTGAAGTCGTTTTATAGATGCTGTTATTCTTAAGAGAACAAGGCTGAGTATTTCATTCCTGGTTGCAGTTTTCATACTTCAATTAAGAATTCACGTCAAAAAATTTTGATTGACTTATATTTCAGAAGAATGAGTTGCAACACGAGCGCAGCAGTATATTCCAAGAAGCAGAGCGCGCTTCGCTGCATGTTCGGAAATACATGCTCATAAAATGCGCTGTCTTTTATTATTTACAGTTTTGATCGAAGAGCTAAGCAATGAAAGCGACAGCGAGTACGAGGTGTAGTGCTGCATGTGGCAATGCGTAAACGGCGCCCTGGAGGCTACCAGGCATACTAAAAGGTGAGGCGTGCAGACAGGACACAAGATAAGAGAGGTGGACAACACGAACGCCGACTATCAACTGAAGGGAGCACTGAGGCGAAAAGAAGAAAGAAGACTCATCTGCGGAATCTCTGGAATGGTATGACCACGTGTCCGTAGGGTACATGTGCCGGTCTACGTGAGAGATAGCTTTTCAGGCACTTAATCTCTTTCTTAAGTAAAGTAATCGAAGGCTGACTCACGCACGCACTTCCACCATTATAGATATGCCATGCCTCTGCCATAAGACGTAT
The DNA here is from genome assembly GCF_023375885.2 of Dermacentor andersoni. Lineage (NCBI taxonomy): Eukaryota > Metazoa > Arthropoda > Arachnida > Ixodida > Ixodidae > Dermacentor > Dermacentor andersoni. Next base: position 89,552,346 of record NC_092820.1, on the reverse strand, counting down.
ATCTTCATTCTTGTGTGTGTACAATATTGCGCATTCATCTAACTCTGGCGTGCAGCTAAAATCTTGGCAATGTAGGGAAAGATTAGAAGGCGATCCACCGGTTAATTGCATTTTATGTTCCATTAGCCTTTGATTGATACACCGTCCCGTTTGCCCTACGTAGAACTGACCACAGCTAAACGGAACATTATAAACCACACCCATACGACAGTCAGTAAAACTGTTGTTCTTATTGTGCTTCACAGGGCAAATATCTGTTCTTTTTTTTTGCCTTTTGCCTGCTCCTTTTTCTCTGCACGGCAGCGCATATCTTACCTAGCTTATTGAGAGCAGTGAAAGCAACATTACTATCATATTTACTTGCAACTTGTTTAGGCCTGTGCGATACTGAGTGAAGGTACGGAATAGCCGCTACGCTTTATTTTTGTTACTCTTTTTTGCGCTTGCGCGCTATGAAAGCTTCCTTCTACTAAAAAATTACTCTTCTATGCTGCAGTAAAATTGGCTACCTCACATTGTTTCACTACCAACTATAAGAAACCTAGTAAAAGGATGTGATTAGCCCACTTTATGACTTACAGAATTTTAGAATGCGCGAATAAAAACCATTCATAAAGTGTTCCAGACCACGAGATCTAGAACCTTGCTCAAGATCACGTGATTAACTTGTATTGGCCGTTCTCTGACAGGTGTAACTGAACATTTTTACAGAGAGAATGCTTATGCATTGGAGCTTGCCTCCCGCCTCTGTTAAGCGACCTATTTCTCGCTCATAAGGAGAGGATTTTGTGCACTACCCTGAAAAGATCATAGGTTGCATAAATTTTAGGTATGCTGATGATTATCCAGTATATTTACAATATGACTATGAATAATTTGCTTCTGTTACGCCAGCCGTTGCTCACTTTCTCGCGAGTGCCTTCAAACTTTTCTTTTGTCACGTGATAGCCTGCTAACTGTTCCATTAGGTTTTTAGATCTGGCGTTTGTTTTGTGAAGCTTTCATCTATGTTGGTGCTATGAGCCCAGAGGGAAGAAAGCCACTCTAGCATTTTCATCAGCTCATTCCAAACTAGTTAAGAGGGGCATCCGAAGCCTTTGTTTTAAAACACTGCTAAAATCATTCCATGAGCTGCTAAAGAGGAGCTTCGGAAACCTTTCGCGGCCTACGCGCAGCTTGCTAGCCCTTGCAAATGTTACCAGCAGTGGCTGGGAGCATCTAAAAAAACATGATCATCCGGATTCCGCTGCCGAACAGAGCAGAAGCACAAAAGTGCTTGTGATGCCCAAACTATCTATAATTTGAAGAATACTGGGAATCGTGTTGGCGTTGACGCCGTCTTTTCAGCGCCTTTGAAATTAGCTGGTTTTTGCAAGAAAGTTAAGAATATTAGAAAGAGGTGCCATGACTGCAATAAACACCGAGATGCGTTAGATTGTTGCAGGGAAGGAGTGGTGTACCATATTAATTTGGACTATGGGAAGGCATACATTGGTCCGAACAGAAAGTGCCTCAATGATCGCTTACGAGAAAGTTCGAACAATGTTAATAATCTTGTCAAAATTAGTTATCTTGCCGCACACCGCTCGCATTGTGGCAGTAAACCTTTGTATACCAAATCACATGGGATATTTAGGAACCGAGGCCGTGCCACTAGGGATACCATCGAGGCATTCCAAAAGATGAGAACCGATAATCTGTAATTTGCCCATCTGTGTCCCTGTCAAAAAATGAAATCATGTTTCTTCGTGGTAGCATCCTATGACGGATGATGTTGCTGGAAAGAAATCTATGTTGTAACAGTTACCTTTCTTTTCTTCCGTGTTGTGCGGTGGTATATACGTGGTAACCATGTGCAATAAGAATTAAGTTGTTAGTAGCGCTGTGTCTTCGTTCCGTTCCGCTGTGCTCGTGTTTTTTTTACGTTTTCCCCCAGGTTATGCAGTACCAAATAGCGAACAAGTTTCTTCTCTTGAACTAATTTGTACGCAAAGCAAGTACCACGTACCTTCAAAGAATTTCAATACATAAAATGAAGACCCACACATCGAGCCTGAAGGCGTATAGCTAACCGCTGTTGTAGGCTGCGTACAGGGTGCGCCAACTATCGTGCACCACGATTAATGATTTAAAGATGCTAAGTAGATGGACAGAACCAATGTAATGCTGTTTGCCGTCATTTGAAGTTTATCATAACTTTTTCATAATCTGTCTAATTAGATAATTGGTAAAAATTGTTAACGAACTTTTGAAATATTGTTACCGGAACGAAATACATATAATATATTTGCAGGTTATATGCAGAACGACGCTTCGGATGTCACTCAAGGTGGCTACCGAACCACACGACATCACCGAGCATCGTCGCCTTCTCTCACCACCTTCATCGCTGACAGCGCCTCGTAGCCTGACCACCGGCGGTGAAGGCACCGTCCCGTCGCTTGGTGGGTCCAAGTGACATGACTTTAGTCTTGTGACGTGGATGATGTCAGAGTCAAGCTTTGCCATGGTGACATAGAGAGGAACGATTTCATATGTGACGTCGGTTACTTCGCGCAAGACACGATGCTGGCTTGAATATGGCGATATCTACTGCTCACAAAGATGAACACGTCGTGATAGTGTCCAGGGGAGGACCATGTCAACAGGGTTGAAATGTGCATCGCGGTGGTGGGCGTCATAGACACGTCGTTGCTTTTCCTGTGAAGCGTTTAGACGCCAGCGGGAAATTTCACGCGCATCGGCACCTCTAGAGATGACATCACGGGATGTTCTGACGTTATGTGAAAAACAGTAGTAATAAACGTGCCGAAAGGAAGAGCGGGGTCTTGACCGTATAAAAGAAAAACAATGCGGAGAAGCTTGAGGATCGATGTGTGGATGTGTTGTAGGCAAATGTGACAAAGGGGGGGGGGGGGCGGCGTCCCAGTTTTTATGTTCAGCGGACACGTACGTGGCGAGCATGTCAGGGATAGTTTTATTAGGATGCTGTGTCAGCACGTTGGTCTGGGTTGATACGCCGTTGTAAACTTGTGTGGCGCAGGAGTGCAAGATGACCTCAATAACCTGTGACGGAAAGTACCATCCTTGTTCGCTAAGCAGTTGCCGAGGAGCACCGTGGTGAAGTATTACATATTTATGGAGGAAATTAGCCGCGTAAGATGCACAGGTGATAGCGAGAGAGCGTGTAATTGCATAATGGATGTAGTCCGTATCAACTGCTACTCATTTCTTTCCGCTGACTAAGAAAAGAAAAGGGCCAAGTAGGTCAACACCGAACCTGAAGAATGGTTTTGCTGGTAGTTCAATGGGTTGAAGGTGCTCAGCTGGGAAACCGGCTGGTTTCTTGCCGTATAAAGAGTATTTTCAGGAAGCAACATAGCGGGAAACAGAACGGCAAATTCCCGGCCAGAAAAGAGACGTTGAATACGGTCATAGGTCTATGAATCTCCTAGCTGACCACTGGTGGGAATATCTTGCAATTGGACGAAGATGCTCTGACACATGCGCCCAGCAAGGACGATAAGCAAATCAGGTCCGTCAGGGTACCTCTTGTAAAGACATAAGGTACCGTCTTGGAGCACAAACATGCTTAGAGAAGCGTCAGTTGTCTAGACAGATGTTTCCAGCTTAGTTATGATGTCTATCACGTAAGGATCACGCCGTTGCTCATGTGGGGGGATGCTGAATGCGGTAGGTGACAGTAAACAGGGAGATTCGTTGCTGTCGGGAAGTGCTTTGAGATCTACTGGATGACGCTACAATCAATGAGCGCCCTTATACAGTAGGCAAGTCTTGCACACAACTCTGTAAGGTCACTCCTGGAGGCGTAGAACCCTTCGGTCAAGATGGCCAGTAGGATATTTTAGGTTATCGTGACCTATCCTTTGCACTTCTCTGTGCTGAGGATCCGCTTCAGCGGAATTTAGCCTGACGCTGCAGGCCACCGCGATTTTCGACTAGCCACCGGAAGCTAAATAAGCGGATGCGGACCAATCTTTGACGGCATCCCCCCCCCCCCCCCCCTCCACTCGTCATCCGGCTACCTGTTTTTAGTCCGCTGGCTCGACCCAATCGAAAACCTCTGCCCTTGACCATGGTCCTTACCTCTCGTCAGCCAATGACATAAGGAAGAGCGCTGAACGTAGGCAGTTTTGTTCGTTTTGAAAGTAAACAAAACAGTTGGAAGTCAGCGATCAGTTCCTCTATCTGGCCGGCTCGGCTTGTTTCTTCCTTGGTATATTGCGCTGTAACAGTTCTAGAATGCAATATCAACTCGCCCAATCCTCAACCCTAGGAAACAAAACTCACCACCCACAACTAAGAGAGCATTTGAGTGAGCGATTCAGACAATGCTGAAGGCCAACGCCCAATGCTTCGCCGACAGTTGCATACTTTTGGCGTCAAGAGATAGGAATAAGGCTGATTGGAACAATATTACTTTATAGGGTTCGTGATTTGTCATCGGATCAAATATCAAATATTCTATTTTTGAAATAAATGTATGATTTAGTGTGTGGGGAGTACCTTTGATAAAAAAAATAAAATCTGCATAATTAGCATTACCTGCATAACATATTCATAGGCGTACATGAAATCACACAAGCACATGTATTATCGTTCTAAAGTTAACGGCTCTTAAATGGGAAGCGTGCAAATGAGAAACAACAATTTTGAGTTATGTAGTGTTTAATGACAATACAATATTTAAAGATCAGAACAGCATGGCGTCGTATATTCCAATTTATGGTGAGATTCGGGTGCAGGTGGTAGCGCTGTCACCGCGTTAGGGTGGATACGTGGCCCGCGGCAAGCAAGGCGGTGCCTCTATGCTGAGAATTTTAGCAGAGTGCATGTTAAAGGGTACTAGAAGCAATGAATATCGGGTTTAATCTGTCACACACAAAGGCGGGTGCAAAAGTGGAGCAGCGGCTTCCACCTTGCTTTTGGGGAGACTACGCTGTTTTGCTTGGTAACCAGCAAACCGATATGCAGTGTCAGACTAATAGCTGCTGACTGGAATGTTGGCATTTAGGATAAAAAATTAGCCTTTAAGAAGTCACAGACCTGCGCGGCACACGTAGCGCAGACACAGAGTAATATGGAGCAGCGGTTCCATAGGTGCTCCACTATAATGCAATATCTCAGCAATTATTTCAGCTTTCTGGGTGAAGCAAGAAAAACGCAGCCAGCTGTTGTCCAATACATGATCGATAGGCAAGTCGTAAGCTTTCCTTTGCTTATATTTTTTTTAAAAGTGCACCTCTGTTAGAGGGGTGGCGGTTAGATTGCATTATGCGATCCTTGCGCAGTATGGTGTTCGTCCACACCCGAAGGCGCTCTTTTTCTCTTGGCGCAGAGAAGAACGAACATTTCTCAGTACACTACTTGTACCCTGTCGTGTAACGTGGGACGAAATGCTTTCTCCCCATCGCTTCTACGGTCGCACACACCTCATATAAGTTCACTGGTTCAAGGAAAATTGTTAAGCATTGCGAATAGTTTCACAAATCATGAAGAAGGACGTTCCGATGTTAAACGTGGCCTCGCAGCAGAGAGAACTGAAGTAGCGCCTAGCAGGTTTACGTATCGCACGCAATCCTCCCTCCATGGCCCCGATAACCCTGGAGCCCTCTGATAGCAAGACGGTGAACGCCAACAGCTTTTCCACGTGGCTTCAGCGCTACGCATTCGGGCCAATCTGTCACCTCTACTTCCTGCACCATGTCCCTGAAATATTAGCACCACACCAGCATGCGTTTACCACTAATGCATCATACTATCGGATAGAGAATACCAGCTCTCTACAAAAGACATCGCCGGTTGATTAAAACGATTGTGGCCCGGTAAAAGCGCGTTGATATTATGACAAGGGCATTGCCAAAAGGTACTTCTACATTTATTTCGAATTGGGAGCAATAATTTGTGCACGATCATTTCTTTATCCACATTTTCTCTTTATGGCTGCTTTTGCTGTGTGGGAGCGTAATTGCTACCCGCGAATCGGTAATGAAGGTTTCATTTTCTCTATAGAATGAAAATAGGAAGCGCATTGTGTTAGGTGCCTTCGTTACGACAGCATTACATTAGGATATTTTATTGCTACTGGAATGAAATATATTTGTGCAGATTTGAACATCGTGAACATCGCGCTCGAATATAGATACTCACCGAATCCAGGAGTAAAACATACCTCGACAACGTAAAAACATACCTCGACATAACCTATGTAGAGAACAATCAGCGATATTTCTTAGCCCCATTTGAAAATCTAAGAGTGATTTGACTTACTTTTTATCTCACCCTGTTCTTTCTTCGGAGACGCACATAAAATTGGTTGTTACGGGGAGAAGGAGCAAACGCTTCAGCACAAATTAATCAACAGTAATCAGAGTGCAGGTGTCGTGTCGGCTTTGAAAAGATTTGCTGTAAGATCTTTGTAAGTGCATTACATATCAACCAGACACCAGCGTGATTTTCTCACTAAAGCTTCATATGGCCTTAGCGCATCCTAGCGAAGACAAGCCTACTATAAAACACATCGCAGGCTGAGTCAAACAATTGTGGCGCTGTCAGGGGACATTGAACTTGACACAAGCACATTCGGAAAAGCTATTTCTGTATTTGCTCCAGATTGGGCAGCAAGCATTTGTTCATGATAATTTCTTTACCGAAATTTCGTTCTACAGGGTTCCATTTGACGCGCAAGATCGTGATTCCTGTTGCAAACTGGCAACAAGAAGTTTCACTTTCTCGAACGAAGAAAAATAGGAAGAGTTTCGGGTTAGGTACCTTTCTTAGACACCGTTGCTTCGTGATATTTTTAGTGCAACATGGATAACGTATATTTTTCAAGTATTTCAACACATTGTATATAATCCATTACTACCCATTATACTATAACTAGTACGCTCGATTTCGCATCCCTACCTCTTGGACACCTGAATATTCCCGTACGTTTATTTCTATTTCGTCTACCCAGAGAACACGCACAGGCACCTGGGTAGTATCTACTGTTTAACACATATCAATATAGTTCGCGCTGATTGGAACAATACTGCCGACTCATGACGAATTGCGATGTGTAGCTGCTTTTCATTTATTTAAGGTCGCCTGGTTTATATATATGTGTTGTGATTATGCGGTGTTTATTGCATATCTTGATCATGTAAGAAACAAACCGTCTAGTCTGCAGCTACATTTAGAGGAACGGAATAATCATTCGAAATTTGTTAAGCCTAAAATACTACAGTGGGTGTTAACACCTAAAATTGACGATTTTTATTTATTTTTAATCAGAAGGATGTCACTTTCTCACTTTCGCGATGTCATGGATCCAGTTGAGAGTGCAGCAAGGATGGCAAAGGACATTATTATTGCGATTGTGTCGCCATAAGAAGCTGAAGATAGGGACGGGGAGGAAGATGACGAAGACAACAACGGTGCTTTCGCCCTGAACAGCGTCTGGGATTACTGTAGGTTCTCATGGAAATATAATTACTGAGAACACCTTATAGGCGCTATCACGATAGTGGCGTTTCCACTGTCGTCCTTGCTGGCTGTTGATATATGTGTGTGTAGATGCTCATGGCGGATAGACACGCTCACTACCCCCGAAAGAATCTGAAAAGAGCTGCGATACCGATTTTGTAATTACCAAGCATTGCGGAATTGAGAGAAGGGCACTGGCACTTTGCCCCTTACAGCAGAGTGCTTTAAATGTTTCATAGAAGGAGGTAGGAGCGCTTAGACAATTGGCTGATCATTGAAGCCCCCCGCGCCCAGTGTACTAGACGTAGTACACCATTGTAATTTGAGAACCAAAGAAATATATCTGAGTTATGTTTTGAAGATGTGATATTTGTGGTATTCTTTCCTTATACGCAAACTTTGAGTAAACGCGCTCTGACAGTTTTATCATGGGTCATAATGGGTTAAGATAGCGGCAAAATGCAACAACTCACCGAATGCAGGAGCGAATAACATAAAAACGAGCAAGCACACCTTAACAACATGCATGGTAGCGAGTTTCGGTTGAACTGAAGCGATCTCTCGCCCCTACTTCGGCGTCACTGCAAGGTATACATATATATACACACACATTCTATATATGTACACATAAGGTTCTTAGTCTACGTGTAACGCTTGATGACGCACTGAAAAGTCTGAGGGTTTGGTAGACTCCATGCTCTGACATTTGGTAACATCTGTGCTTCGTATTCCAGCTGTATTTGGCATGGTACAAAGTCAAGTCATGCATGAAACCAATCTGCAGGTAATTGTGGCCATGTTAATTACTTAAAAATATTGCTAGGTTGCTTTCCCAGCGCTTGCTTAAGGATAATACAAGTTGATGTTCAGAGCTATATGACAGTAAAATATGTAACGTAAGGTAGCTGGCAAATAAATGTTCCCACAGAAGAGAAGAACGCAAGGTATATGTGTGAAGTGCCAGAGAAAACACGAAAAGGAGTGTTGGGAACAGGTAATATCATGAGTAAAGTGACGCAACAATAACCGCCAAACCTATTCCACGAAACATGGACGCAGACACCCCACTAGGATGACACCAGCCCCAAGCCCAACATATTCTAGGAAACGCCGGAGAAATAATAGCTTACTTGGTGCTACACACATATAAACACCAAGGGCTACTAAATGTGTATAGCTTCCGTTCTTGTGGCACTTTCGTAGGGCTTTTATTACTACATTAGCACTCAACGCTTGGCAAAAATCACGGCTGTTGTGGAGGCTTGTGGGCTCTTCGGCACGTTTTCTGCCTAATATGAGAACTGTTTTATTGCCTGGCATATCATCCTTTCTTCCTATTTTGAAAGTGGTGCCGCATTCCTGACCAATTCGCCGTAGTGGGTATACGTCGTTGTATGAAGGGCCAATGATCATCAACGAAATTCGGCGATCATCTGCAATAAGTAGTTTGTGTTCGAACGATGGTAGTATATGTGTGATTGTGGCCGGATTGTTTAGAAAGTCCCGCAGAAACTATGGCAAGATGTCTTATTAAAAAACTGTGCTCCTGAAGGCATGAATTTGTTTCCTTAGGATAATTAGGAATCATTTGTTTCGTTATTGAGCAATTACGCAGAAAAGAAGGCATGAACTCGAGTAAATATTGTAGATGTTTGCGGCGTGTGAGGCATTCCAGGGAGCAGCAGCACCGAGCAAACACCTCAGCTGAGGAAAATCTGGGAGAGGGCCAAGCGAAAGTTTCGCTTTACAAATCATAGCAATATTGCCATCTTCCAGTATTTGTGTAGAGCTTAAATGATCTATCGCAATAAGTGCGTCGTTCTTACATTTAGAAATTAAGAAAGCCAACTTGGCTAAAATTTCTGCATTTGTAGTGCATTTATTTCTTGACGTGCATTATTGAGATAACGCGTTCTCGGAAGCGAGCGGAGGCCGAGAGTTTTCAGAAGCCTCCATTGCATGCATGTACTGCAGTTCCTTGAGCACATTGTACTTGCATGGGCGGGCTCACTCACCGCGTCCTATGGAAGGCGCGAAAGCCGCAATCAATAAAGCGGTAGAGAAATGCGATACCAAAAAAGAACGTTCAATACTCGCTTGTGCAAAGCAAAAGTTTGACAAAGGATTGCGAACTAATCGAAAGAGCGAACATAATTGAACAACTTCCTCAATCATGATTGAAGCTTGCAGCAGAAGAATGTTGGTTTAAACATAATACGGATCCTTGTGGCGAGGCGAAGGCATACATCAGAACGTAACCATGCCAAGTAGGTAACTGGGTCTCTGCCATTGGGCTTACTACTAAAATATGCCCCGACTCTACGCATGGTTTAAACGTGCCTGCAACTACACCCTGTGCTACAGCTTCAAACGCAATAGTGGTAGAGTTTGCTTTAGTCCTCGCTTGAATGCCGTCACTGCAATGCCAGCCGACTGTTACTTCGTATTAACAAGCCCTGCAAAATAGCTCTCCTATCTTATTGGTTTCCCTAGCCGTAAAAGTTCGCCAATTTATTGGTGCGAGAGACATTCTAACTGCATTTTAAGCTTAAATGTCAGCGCATGCTCAAAGGTTATAGATCGGTTTTTGCAGTTCTTCAACTCACCAGACAGCTTTCTTAGCTTGCGTAAATTCACCGCGCAGATGCTATGTGTATCCCTTCTTCATGGCACGTTTTTTGTGTGTTGACGGTTTCTGCGCCTGTTTTACTCAGATTCTTGCCTTTCAATACATGCCTTAGGTGTTCTTTCTTGCCACGAGGCACGCAAACAGCGATGCCAGATGGTTACTTGCTGCAATGTTGGCATGCTACCAGAACACAACAGTGAAAATTGAAATCTCGTGATTGACGCCATCGGATTTCTCCATTTACGTCAGGCCAGATAAATGTGAAGCCGGCTCTCGCAAATGCGACGGCTGTGAATCATGCAAAGTGATCTTCTAGAAAAATTCCATCATCGATGAAGTTTTAAACCTTAAAAAACAACCGAAATGCAGTAGAAAGACACCATAGCGATAAAAAAACGACTGCCAACAATACACCTCAGTTGGTAGAGAACAACGTGTATCATAAGAATTTTTTTACTCGGTATTTAGGTACGTGCGAGCATTCTGAGAGAAGCATCTCATACTTCATAATATACAGCAACAATATTCAGACTAGCTTTGAAGTACGGTACGCACCCACGTTATTGTGACCATACAGGTTCATAAACACATATTAATAAAAAACTTAGAACGCTGAAATCCCGAAATACGCAGAGAAAGAAACACACCATACGTGCTCCCTAACAAGTGAAGTTTAACGCACGTGTGGAAAAATAAGTATATAGCAATTGGACGCTTCGCACATGTCAAGATGAGGTATAAAAACAGCAAGCATTTAGGGCACGTGTGAATATCGATAAATAAAATTGAATTCTTTACCGTTTAGTAATATGGATGATTAGCTTACACACAGCGCGGTATTTTTGAGGATATGATAGGCTTCCGATATTTCTCGTGTGGTTTCGTTAGGGTCACAGATGTGTTTACAGAGACATGATTTACAATTTAAGGCGAGATGAGAGGATGGCGCGCCGTTGAATTAATTTCAGCGTTCATTTCAGCGTATGTTGACACATGTGCCTGTTTGGCCAATGTATTACATATGACCACAGCTTAGGGGAATCCTGTATACTACTCCAGAGACACGATCGTGAAAACGACTAACATGTTTCTGGCTGCACCCTCTGTCACTCATTGACGAGACTTGCGCCCTTCTGTGGTCAATGGAGAAAATACAACTATGCCTGTGTGGGGTAGAAAATGCCACCCGAACACCAGAACGCTTTGCCACATTTTGTAGGCCGTGTGCAATTTTATGTACATAGGGGATATCTGCCAATTTTTTGTTTCCTTCATTTCTAACAGAAGGACGACGCCCGCATTTTTCTTGCTTTGCAATTCGCACGAGCTTTTCACAAATTGATCAAATGAGGTAGATGGTGTAACCCGCGGCCTTAAGGCGTTCCACTTGCATGCGAATACGCGCGCTCAACTTGTGCACGCAAGGTATTTGCAAGGCCGCGCTTAGGCACGACAGAAGAATTCCACGCTTCACAATTTTTAAGTCGCCCGACGCGAAATCTGAAACAGGTTTTGCAGATCTTGAAGTGTAGTGTCAGCAAACGTGATCCCAACCATTATACATGCACAAGTCACCGTAATGTATTATTGCTCTACAAAAGCAGCTCAGTCTTAGTAAACCTAAAATATGAATTCCTCATACGTTTTCAGTAAGTTTTGGACAACGCACCCAACTTACCTCTTGCAGCATGAAGCTGGATGCGCGCGGCAATGTCTCTAGTTAGCACTAGCGCCGTACTTAAGTGGTCGCAGGTTAGCTATTAGGGAAACACACTGTCAAGCGCTCGGGTTATTATAACGAAAGCATGCCGTCAGCAGAATGACGCCTTCTTTTATGGGACTCCTTATTTCAACAAGGTTCCGTACTCAGTTGACTTCAAAATCGAATAAATTCGAACACACCAAGCGCACGCTAAGCATGGCCCGCATATGCTGGGAATCATGGGCTGGTAAACAAATGATCTTATGCGTGTCCTCCCCTCAGGTCTTACTGAAAATACGGTGATTCTGGCAGCGTTTGCGCTTTTCAAAGCTTTTACGGATAGCGGCAAGTGATAAAATCACATGCAGTTATCACGATGACTGGCTTTTTCGATCGACATAGAGAGACACAGCGCGCTTGCCTAGTCCGTTGTCAATCGCGTCGGGTAAACGTCACGGCGACTTCCTGGCGATAGCAGGTCTTACACGTAGATTGTATACGTAATTTAGAATTCACTTACCGTGTAGAAGTAATTCTTATATGCAACGAATTACGAATGACTGTCCTGATTTCGCGGTGACGTGAGATGGCTGACACGCGGTATCCCTTGGATGGTTTTCGTTCCTGATAGCTGGGCGGGTCACCTTTCTTATGAGCTGCGGTGTTCAGCGATGTTGTGCACGCGCATGGTAGGGCGACTCCGATTGCAAAAGTGGAGCGCTGGCTCCGGTTTCCTTTCGGCTGTGGCTGCCTGTTAGAAGCGATATGTTGTGCTCTTTGCTCAGCATGCGTGACTGCTGAATCGCCACGTTCCGGGCCAGTCTACTACAGCTAAAGCAAGAGCTTACGCTACGTTTTGTTCTCAATGGTCACATGCGTTGAACTGTCATTCTACTGTTTCTTAGATGGACCGAGTGAAAAGAATATTACACTCTCTCCTAGCTGACCGAGTGAACAATGCATTTCACTCCGCTTTTTTTATACAAGTACTTGCAGCACTACAAGGGCATTATTGCAGAGGGGGACAAATTGAAGTAAAATGAACATGTGACGAAAAATTAACACAGCTAAGCACAGGTGGTAGAATAACAAAATACGTAACATCGATGAGTAATCTCGACGGCAAAACGGTCTTCAGTGAACTCGGTGCAAAATTGCAACACAGAAATGGAAAGGGTACACTATCGCATGAAGCGCGATGCTAGCCAGATGATATAAAGAAAGCGGGATCTTATTATAATACGGCAGACTGCGTGACAATAAACAGTGAAACTCTGAACACGTTTTACATTCACCAATGCTGTTGGGAAGCCTATTCCAGTGTGTGGAAGCATGCGGAAAAATGAATTACGGTAGACATCAGTACGAAAGCGCATTTCAAGAACTTTCAGCTCGTGATCACATCGTTTAGAAAGGAAGTGGGGAGGGAAATGTACAAGTTCTTATTTATTCCGGCGAGATCAGAGTAGATTCGGAAAACGTTCTAATTTTGCAGTTAAGCGGCGTGTGCTAATGTTTTCCAACCAAGGTCCTCTTTAACTAATGTAATACTGCTACGGAAGTTATAATTACCAGAAAGAAATCTTGCAACGCGGTTTTGGACGCGTTCAAGCTTTTCTATAAGTTGAGAGCTTTGAGGGTCCCATACCTGGCAAGCGTATTCGAGTACCGCACGAACATTTGTTATGTAAAGCAATTCTTTTACTTTCTGGGGGGCTTTATAAAAAATAAGGCCAACAAGGTTTAGCATACGAGATGATTTTAAGATTAAGTATTCAATATGTCTGTTCCATGTTAAATTTTCTGAAAAAAATAACCCGAGGTATTTGTAGTGTTGGACCTTTTCAAGAAGTAGTCCATCCAATTGACAGACTGATCTCACAGGAAAGCGTTTACGGGTGAATGAAACAAGTTGGCATTTAGCACCGTTCAAAAACATGCCCGACTTAATGCACCAAGCATGAATTTTGTTTAGATCATTCTACAAACTACTGACGTTTTGACATTTTGTGAGAGTAAAACAATTCTTTGAACAGTAACTGGACCTCTCTACTCGTGCGATACTCTCCCTAGTTTTTAGAGTGTACCAGAAGCCGGTACCGTGCCTGATTTAACCGTTGCTCCCTGGAAGTAGTGAAACTCTGGGAAACTTAAGCTAGAACATGCGGCAAAGACCACTGCCTCATTATTTTCATCACCAATAGAAAAATTAGCAATGAATGCGAACTTGTTCGCAAGGTAAACTTGTCTGAAATCCTAGAGGGAATCAGAAACCAATGAAAATTGATCGCAATGCAATCAGTGCAATGCAATCAGTGAAATGTCTTGCCACCTCACACTATGCAATATGGAGTTCTATCTCATCGCCTTCAATATCTCTTACACGGGTCTCCCGATCTTGGTGACGACCCCTAAGCGAAATTATATCTGAACTCTCACTTCCAAACTGCGCGAAAGACCGCTTCCTCAAATACAGTAACAGGGAGAGACTCAAGCTTCGCAGACCTCCTCGCATGTTTAAGCACTTTGCCCTGAGCGGACAGCACAAACAATTTCCAAATAAAGTTCTTGCCAACACAGCCACTACTCCTGATATAATTCACAAATGGCAGACGTTGGCTGACGGAAAGAAGGGCATTGAGACATCTGCCCCTTAAACATGCACCTTCTGCCACTCTGTATGCGAAGGCGACTTGCAGCATCTCCTTTTTAGACTGTACTACATTCATTATTTACCAAGACGACACGAATGTTATTCTACATCGACATATTTACAGTTTTGAAGTACAACATTCTCGACAACCCGATCACCTATTAAAGTTAGCCCACTTTGGCGTTGCTAGCGGCTTGGCTTTCGCGATTAAGTGGTGGTCGACCTCTCTTTTGTATGTCCCGCCTCCCCTATCAACAACCTTTGGTCCTCGCTTGTCTCAATGAAATGAATTCCCTCAATAATTCTCTGTAATCACTTCTGACATGTTTTCTTTTGGTATTTCGGTGTCATAATTTATAGATATTGCTGTTATTTTTTATTGTTATTTTCAGGTTGCCATGTCACACGTTTGACACTCTCTTTCTTTTTCTCTGAGTGTTGGATTGTTCCAGGAATGAGCTGCACGACTCGCCTCCTATGAAGTACTATTGTGCTCAGGACCTGAAGCGGTACCTTTAATAAAAACAATAAAATCCTTAATTAAAATAAAATTGCCCTTAACAGGCCAATTAACTTATGCCCCAAGTGACCTTACCCTCTGCTACGCTATCAAAAACAGCCAGAGCTAAGCATGGCGCTGAGCAATGACTCGGATGCCGCGCGCGAACATCGGGTGCCCCGTTCTTACCATAGCAATACTATAGGCAGTGCCACTTCAATTTTTTTTTATTTTCGTCTTTTCCACGCTTAAAAACATTGGTGCTCGCTACAATGAAGAATTCTTTATTTGAAAGCCTAATTATTCGATCAAGTTCATCCAAATATATTCTCAAACGGTCCTTTTAATTGGGGCCTGGGTGTAATCAAGCCCATTTGGTTACGCAGCCTTATCACGGAAAGACTGCAGTCTTCCCGGTAGCCCATCCTAGCGCTGTTGCCGACACCTTTTTAAGGGAGTTCAACGAAGAAGCAAATAACGCAACCTGTGTGCTCTGCTGCTATTAACGCGATCGTATTGAGGCGGAAAGTTCACGTGCAGCCATGTGTTCACGGAATCCTCAACAACCTAAAGCGGGTGGTTGCTAATAGCGTTTTGTAAGCCTTGCAGCATGAAGCACCTAAGCAGTTGCGTATCCACACGAGCATGGAATACTTCGAATGCGGTACTTTTAGAGCCCAGCTTATAGGGGCCCGTTCCTGCGCCGAGTGTCGGTGTCGAAGAAGGTGTCTTCTTGCAAGATTGAACGGTTTGTCTAAGAAGGTTAACGGGAATATTGCTGACAAATTCAACATCCGACTGGACAGGGTGGTCCCTGCCTTCCAGTGTAATGACCTTGGTTAACTGCAGGCTGACAAGGGGGGTGCTGTTTAGGTTTCCGCCCCGAGATGTTGAAAATAAAACCACCATGGCTCTTAACAACTACTCCTTCCTCATCAAAGTGCACATGTCGACCATCGCACACTTTGTGCAAAGAAATTAATTTGTTGAGCTTAGTCAATCTACTCAAAAATAGCTAACAGCATTTCGTTTGACTATTTCACAGCAAAGAAGCACATGGTAGGCGCACCACCCCTCCGGACGATAGCTGCTACAGCGGCTTCGTAGCCATGTTGGCTGTCCTCTAACGACGAACCTCATGTTGTCACCTCTAGATAAGCGATTGGTAGGTTTAGAGCTTCTTCTCCGTTTCTTCTATGACATTGATTGTTCTTGTTCTACTTTCATTTACAACTATGTATTGTAAGCTAGGCTATCAAAAGGCCGCCGAAACTGTTTCTCTGATATATAGGTTAATTTATCATTCCACACGTACTATGGCAAATCGAGAAGCAATGACAATAATATTATTACCAGCCGGAATATTTTGCTAATAAATCAAAGGCTGTAGGTAAAAACGCGGTGGTTGGCATGGTATGGCAAGAACTTTATTTTGTTCCAGAGAAACTAGGGCTCCCCCGCAATGGGCATCTGCGTCAGCAGGCATTTGGTGTATTGCTACACCAAGTACCCGAGCACACGAGGGTTGGACCCTCCCGCGTGTTGCCGTGCGCGGCTTAGCCGTGTCCGAGGAAAGGGGGATCCTGGAGGTTGAGCCGTAGCCGGGTGTTTGGAACTTTAAGCCCCCCCCCCCCCCCCGGCGGAGGCAACACACCTCTTTGTCCTCTGCTTCATGTAGACGACACTCCCAGACTGACCCACCAGGGGAAAATCGGCAGTCGCCTCTTCTTGTCTGTTCCTCCTCGAATCTTTGTCTTTATCTCTTTCTTTTTGACCTTTCCTGTCTTTCCCTCGCTTCCATTTACTTCATTCCCCTTGGCGGCAAGGGTTAACCTTGTGTGGAATAGCCAACCTTGTTTATAACAGATTTGGTTATAGTAGTGTCGTACAGCTCGCGCATGCAGGCCGTCTTTTCACGGTCGTGCCGCGTCCCCTTCTTGGCCTCCATGGTGGGTGGTTGGCGGCGCCGCCGAATTTTCTCATATATCTATGGCAAGCTCTTTTCCAACACTTCCTGATCGCCCTCATAAACGAGGGTGCACCGAAGAGGTTTTCAAGTTTTTTGGCCGAAACAATAGAAATTTTCCAATATTTCATGTTGCACATTCAGAGAAAAGAAAGGCAGCGAAAATGATCTCACCTTTTCTTTTTGCAAAGACACTTAGTGAAGCTTTTGGCAAATGTTATAAAGTCTCCAAGTTGGCAAGTGGCAACCTTCTCTTAGAACTGCGTGATAAGACACAGTACGAGAAACCCTCTCATGTAGTATCTTTCGGTAGTCTTCCAGTGACGGTCACACCGCCCCGCACAATGAACACCACCCGCAGAGTCGTTTCCGATGCCGATCTCATGGAACTAACTGAAGCCGACCTACTGGAGGGCTGGAGCGATCAAATTGTGACCAGTGTCAAGAAACTAAAGATCAGGCGCGATGGCAAGGAGATAGAAAGAAAGCACTTAATTTAAATTTTTGCATCAAGTATGCTACCTGAGACCATTGAGGCTGGGTACATAAAGATCCGAGTCAGACCGTACATCCCCATTCCTCTCCGATACATTAGGTGTCAAAGGTTTGGCCAAGTACACCGAACTGCCGAGGCCGCCAGACTTGCGACCAATGTAGTGCCCAACAACACCCATCTGACAATTGCGAGAATGCTCCACACTGCGTGAACGGTGATGGGGAACACACTGCGTACGCGCGGTCCAGTCCGTCATGGAAAAAAGAAAAAGAAATAGTCACAATCAAAGTTAAGGAAAACATATCGTTCAAAGAGGCACGCAGGCGTGTAGCATACCTGCCAAAGAAAAGCTTTGCCGAAGTGGCGCGTCAGGGGGCAGCGTCCCAACGGCCTCCGGCGGCTGTCCGACCCACAAGCAGTGAGTCTGCAGTTACGTCATCTGCCCCCACGGTGGTTGCAGCTAGCGCTGCTCCGCTAACCGAGCAGAAGGGGCCATGGACCCCGAAGGTGGGAGCAGCCGAGGCTGCCCCAACCTCCCTGGCCCCTTCCAGCGCTGGCAACAGCCGGTGCAACCAAATCCCTCAGGGCGCCTCATCGACCTCGGGGCTGGTGGGCGCAGGGGTGTTGCCCTCGAAGGCGGGACTCTCTCTGGTGACCTCTCGCTCGCAAGAGCACGTGTCCGGAGCCTCACTAGAGACAATGGACACTAAACCTGTCGTGAAGGCGCACCAAATGCCTAATGAGCGGCGAGGCTCCCTCGAAGGCTTCAGAAAGGGCAAAACCCCGGTTACAGGGCCTCGAAAGAGCTCTGTAATCTAAGGTATCACTTCCGTTTCCGTACACACAGCACCTATTTACTTCCTATATGGCTACACAAATTAATTATTGGAACGTCAGAGGTCTCCTTAGAAACATTGATGATGTTCAAGAACTCACGCACAAACACAATCCGAAAGTGCTGTGTTTACAGGAAACACACTTAAAACCAAAATACACAAACTTTCTTCGACAGTACGTTGCTTTTCGTAAAGATCGCGATGATGCAATCGCATCCTCAGGCGGTGTATCCATTATACTCGACAAAGGTATAGCGTGCCAACATTTACAACTACAAACGCCCCTAGAGGCAGTGGCCGTTCGAGCCATACTTCTATACAAACTTATTGCCGTCTGCTATCTGTACATACCCCGCATTATCAGCTCCATAAACATGAATTCCATACATTAATAGATCAATTAACCCAACCCTATTTAGTTCTAGGAGATCTATGGGGCGACTCTCATTGCGAGGTGCGAGGTCGACAGATTGAACAGTTTCTCTTTTCATCTGGTGCATGCATTTTGAATAGTAAGGCACCTACATATAATACTGCACATAAGACCTATTCCTCTATAGACCTCAGTATTGCATCTCCCACCCTTTTACGTGATCTTAAATGAAATGTTATTAGAAATCCATACGGGAGCGACCATTTCCCGATAGTTCTGTCTACACCGAAGATGAATGAATGTCCCCCACAGTTTCCTCGGTGGAAAACTGATTCAGCCGACTGGGAACAGTTCCCAAACATTACTCTCAGATCGTGGGCTGACGTTTCTGCTCTAAGCCTGGAAGCTGAGGTTGAATACTTCACCTTTTTTCTGATTGATGCCGCGACCAAATGTATCCCAGAAACAAAGGGATCATCTAACAAGCGCCGTATTCCGTGGTGGAACGAGGAGTGTCGTAACGCGCGTAAAAAAAACAGAACAATGCATGGGGGTTGCTTCACGGTTCTCCGACTGTAGAAAACCTTGTTAATTTCAAGCATGTCAAATTAGAAGCATGTCAGCATGTCAAAGCATGTCAGCATGTCAAATTAGAAGCATCTCAAGCATATCACAGTTAGAAGTGAGAGATGGCAAAAATATATATAAGGAATTAACGCTTACATGGATGAGACAAAGGTCTGGAATAGAGTGCACAGAATAAATGGCTGACAACCTTACTCGCTACCCTTAGTAAATACACAGGGAGATAGTATGAAAGACCAGGCGAAGTATCTAGCGGCACATTTTGCACGCATATCCAGTTAGTCCCACTATTCTGACACATTTCAAAAGAAAAAAAAAACACGAATAGAACGGCAGCCATTAGTACGGAAAAGTGCAAAATGTGAGGTAAACAATAGGCCATCTTGTACAGCAGAGCTTCAAGCAGCCCTAAACGGCTGCAGCAAATCTGCCCCAAGCTCTGACCGCATAATATACGAAATGTTAAAGAACCTGCCATTTGAAACACAAAAAACCCTTCTTCTTCTTTACAATAATATATGGTCGTCCGGCCAGATTCCCTCTGTCTGGAAAGAGGCCATTACAAGTGCCATTCTGAAACGGGGTAAGGACCCTTCCTTGGCAAACAGTTATAGGCCGATAGCGTCGACACGCTGCCTATGCAAACTTTCTGAAAAGATGGTCAATAAACGCTTGTTCCACTATCTTGAAACCAACAAAATATTAGACCCATACCAATGCGGTTTCACGGAAGGCAGGTCGATGACAGACCAGCTTGTCCGCATGGAAATGTACATCCGTGAAGCCTTTATCCACAAACAGCTTGTCGTATCTGAATTCCTTGATATGGAAAAGGCATATGACACTACGTGGCGCTTCGAGATCCTTCGGGATTTTTCTGGAATGGGTATACGCGGCAACTTGCTGACCATTATTGAGAGCTACCTGCCTGACAGAACATTTCGCGTTAGAGTTGGCGATGTGCAGTCTCGATCATTCTCACACGAGACAGGTGTACCGCAGGGTGAAGTGCTGAGCTATACACTCTTTATTGTGAAAATGAACTCCTTGCATGCCATCATACCTCGCACACTCTTTTACTCGGTTTATGTGGGCTATGTACAGATAGCTTTTAGGTCGTGCAATCTCAGCATCTCCGAGAGACAGCTACAGCTTGGCCTAAACAGACTCTCAGAAGAAAATGCTTTTAAATTTAACCCTCAAAAAGGCACATGTGTTCTATTCTCAGACAAGAGAGGCATGTCACCGGAACCCGCCATTGACCTTAACTGAGAACGACTATCAGTCAGTCTTGAACATAAATGTTTAGGTATTATGTTGGCCACAAAACTTAATTTCATTCCACACTTGAAATATGTTAAAGCGAAGTGCCTGAAGACTATGAACCTGCTGAAGCTACTTTCTCGAACAAACTGGGGCAGTGACAGGAGGTGTTTGCTTAGCCTGTATAAGAGCCTTGTACGATCACGCCTCGACTGCGGAGCCGTGGTGTACCAATCCGCATCAGACAGTGCTCTCAAAATTCTCGACCCAGTCCACAATCTAGGTATAGGGCTGGCAACAGGCGCATTTAGGACAAGCCCTGTGGAAACTCTGTATGTGGAAGCGAACGAATGGTCTTAACACCTACGCAGAACATATCTAAGCTTCTGCTACTTTTAAAAATGCAAATCGGATAACGAACATCCGTGTTACTCAACTGTACTTGATTTGTCTTCTGCAAGACTTCACCGTAACCGCCCATCTGTTCGAGCTCCTCTGTCTGTGCGCTTAGAGAAACTGGCTAATGAAACTGGTATTCAACATCGTGAAACAGTCCGAATGACTAATCCAGTGTGATATGTCTTTCGTCGCAATAACAAAACATGCGCCTGAGGTGCGTATACATTCACACTTTCTCGAACTCCAGGCGAAGTACTCCTGCGTGGAGTTTTATACAGACGCTTCAAAGTCTACTTATGGTGTAGCTTATGCAGCACTCGGACCTTCATTTTCACTGTCCGGTGCATTAAATCCAAACACCAGTATTTTCACAGCGGAGGCATACGCGATCCTCTCTACTGTGAAACATATAAAACGAAAAGGTATAACAAAGGCTGTCGTATTCACAGACTCATTAAGCGTTGTTAGTTGCATATCAAGTCTACGAAAACACAAAAACTATATCCTTAATGAAGTCTACAACCTTCTATGTTTAGCATACATTTCGAACCAAATGATTGTTCTTTGTTGGGTGCCTGGCCACAGAGGCCTAGAGGGCAACGTAACTGCTGACGAAAGGGCTACATCCGTACCTTTTTCTGATGCGAACATTATATATCGGTACCCTACACAGACCTTAAGCCATTTTTACAGCATAAACTACGGAAATATTGGCACCGCGAATGGGACACTCAGGTATCCAACAAACTGCACCTAATCAAGCCAAAAATAGGGAACTGGATATCTGAGAAAACAACAAGACACCAGGAAGTACTGCTGTGTAGATTAAGAATTGGGCCCACCTGTAGCACTCACTCGTATATTGTAACTGGAACTAACCCTCCGACATGCACTAGGTGTGGACGTAGACTTACAGTCCTTCATGTTCTAGTTCAGTGCCCATTATTAGAAGAGGAGAGAAAAAAATTCTTCCCTTCTTTATACCGTCATATATACTTTTGCACCCAATCTACTTTTTAGGCAATGACCTTCTATTTAATTTTAAATCAGTACTCAAGTTGTTAGAAGAAACTAATACCATAGAAATAATTTCGCCTGGCTATTTGTAGCGCAGCCTCTGCTTAGAGGCTGTGGCTGCAATAAAATCACTTACAAGGCACATGCCTCGCAGCCCTTGCGCTGAAGGGCTCTGCAGAGGCACTGGTGCTGCTATACATTAACATGTTTTAGTATCCAATCCTTCGCAATGTACTTTTACAACCATTGCACTCGCTTCTCATCGATATTATTTTAATAGATACATATTTTACACCATTTGCAGCGAATATTTTAGGGCAATATGCAGCCACTCGATTTCCGCCTTATTCAACGATACTCATTGCCATTCATCATCAAATGTCATGGCGCTCTTTGGCCATTTCTGGCCCTTGCGCCAAGAAACAATATCCATCAAGAAATTAGGGCTGGAAGGCAAAAGCCCCCAGGCTAAGTCGATGGCTTTGCCCACGTAGGCACCGGTAGGCCAAAGGCTTTTCCGATGTCGTGAGCTCTCCGGACAGCCAGGAGTTCATCTTGCAGAGCTTCGCTGGATATCCGCCGACTCCAGTCCTCCTCACTGTAGAGATCCGAAGCCCTTTGGTTGGGGCACAGCCAGAACATATGATCAAATAGACACGGAGTGTGTCCATAACTTTTACATTCCGCACGAAAATCGTGGTCAATTTTGTTGAGCACAAAAGGTGTGGGATAAGAGTTAGTTTGAATCATTGTTAATGAGACTGCCTCAGCTCGGTTGAGCTTCTGATGGCGAGAGGAAAAGACCTCCTGCCGTCCCTGCAGTGTGAGGTGATCGCGCGAAATGTACTAAGTGGGTCTTTGTAGGAGTCGCAGTCATCCGGGAGCAGTTCCTGTTCTGATGCGCGGCATCTGAGATATCGAACAGCTGAGGGAGTTTGATCGTTAGGATTGCAGCCATTGAGCCCTGATGAGCCCGAAACCAGACTAAGTGTTAGCTATCCAGTTGCGCGTAAATATGAGTATTAAGACTATGTATAAGTAACTTGAGTACTTCCATTGAGACGAAGTCGGCTGAGTAGTTCCTAATTGTTGTATGAGAATCGGAGAAAATCGTGGAGCTCCTGCTCATTGTAATTGCAAATGCTATGCTTGCTTCTTCAACAGCATGAATTGAGCTCGTTCTTAGTGACGCCGCGCCTAATAATTTACCGTTCTCATCGAGAACGGCAATAGTGTAGCGGTTGCCCGATCCATAAGTAGTTGCATCGACAAGAGCTGACCTTTGTTGTTGTTGTAGTTTACCCAGAATGCATTTGGCCATGGCGACGCTTCTGGCTTTTTGTGG
Organism: Dermacentor andersoni; assembly: GCF_023375885.2. NCBI lineage: Eukaryota > Metazoa > Arthropoda > Arachnida > Ixodida > Ixodidae > Dermacentor > Dermacentor andersoni. Next base: position 89,529,092 of record NC_092820.1, on the reverse strand, counting down.
ACAGGATGAATATGTCTAGGAAAGGGGTCCACATCTAGTTGTGTCTCCACTTCCTTGAATAATTTGAGCTTAGAGACATCTCCTCGACGCGGTATTCCGACTTCATCTAGAATTTTGCGCCCTGGCTTAGTGTTGGAGAGTCTTGAAATTTGTGGCATCAAATGCACCTGAATAAGCTCATCTATAGCGTTATGAAGTCCTAACGTGTTGAGGAGTTCGGTACTCGTTCCGTGCAGGAGTCGCTGAGTCATTTTGAGTCCTGAGCGTATAAGTATGTTCAGCTTAGGCTTCTCTCTTTTCCCCACTTCAGGTATGATGCAACGTACGTTACATGACTGATGAAGAATGGCGGATATGTTTTGATGAGATTGTGCTCATCAGAGCAACACGCTCACGGCCAGAATATGATCGCGGTGGATGGCTCTGGAATAATTGGCATCACATCGGCTTCTCAACTGTGGATCTCAGTCTAAGAAGATCAGGGTTCTTGTATTTCGCCCCATCGAAAGGCCGCCAGTGTGGCCGACAGTCGTTAGCACGAGTCCTGGCCGAGAATCACTGCGCCTCTGCCATTGAACAACAGGATCGGGTGTTCGATGAGAGATACCTGGTTTACCAGAGCCTTTGAATCCTGCGATGCATTCCTGGTGCGCCTTGCTACGTATTAACGAGTTGTTTTTGTAAAGTATACGTTATGCACATTTTTAATATTCCATCACTATGCAAAGTAACACTAATCTACACCTGTTCAATTCACTCATTGAGCAAAATAAATCTACTGTTTTGTACGAAGGTGAAGCAGTGAAAGCGATAACAAGTGTAGAAAAAGACGATGCTGAATCAACCTAGCCTCGAGAGAATGCAAAGACTATGGTGTGAACCAGTGATCACTACTCCTTGTGTACCTGTTTGTAACTCCCTGTGTCGCTATCAAACATAAATTCGCAAGCGTGCCAGGCAAAACAATTGGTTTGTACTGGTAAATGCTGCAGCGTGTCTCTGGTATCGTGCAGCGTGTTGATGGAAAGGGATGGACAGTTGGGCAATTTGGTAACGATTAATAATGAAAAACTTAGAGCGCTAAAAAGAAGAACGACGTAGAGAAAGAAACACACACCGCACGCGCTCACTCACAAGTGATATTTAATGCACGTATAGAAAAATGCACATAAAGAAACCAGTGGGTTTATTGACCGGTTTCCTTCACCCAGAAAGATCAAGTTCTCGTGACGCCGGCGGAAGAAAAGGTGTTCCACATCTGTCGCCAAGACCTGTGAGTTGTGGCGCTGGCTAACACTCCCAGGGGTCTACTAGGAAAACATTAATACCCAAGAAAGTAGATTGAAAAACGACGTCGTGGTAGCTCAACTGATAGAGCATAGTACGCGAAATGCGAAGGTTGTGGGATCGTTCCCCACTTGCAGCAAGTTGGTTTTCATCCGCTTTCATTTACAATAATTTATCGTTTCTTTATTTTCGTTGATTAGGCATAAGTAATTTCCCCTATATCGTCCATGGTGTCAGTGTTTGTTGGCTTCTTATGATATAACCAATAAAAGAATAAAAATCATACCCCTCGGTTAACCCGGTTCTTGTTTATTACACAAAGAGGGTCTTGAATCCTGCAACATTGATGCCTTCAGGTAGCATGTGTGTGTTTATTTACCGGTTGCCTTGACCCAGAAACATGCCGTTCTCGTAACGCCTGCGGCAGAATGGATGTTCCACATCCACCGCCAAGGTCTATACGTTGTGGCACTGCCTAACACTCTGAGGGTTCTACAAGGAAAACATAAATATCCAAGGAAGTGGATGGGGAAACGACGCCGCGGTAGCTCAATTGGTGGAGCATCGCACGCTAAATTTGAAGGTATTGTGATCGTTTCCAACCTGCGGCAAGTTGTTTTTCATCTACTTTCATTTAGAATAATTTATCGTTTCTTCATTTTTATTTATTAGGCAAAAGTAATTTCCCCTATGTTGTCGTTGGTGTCAGTGTTTGTTGGCTTCTCATAATATTTATAGAAAGTGGCCGCTTCGCGCATGTCAAGACGAGGTATAAAAACATCAAGCATCTGAGGTGCGTGTGAATATCGATTAATAAAATTGAATTCTTTATGATGTAGTAATAAGGATGATTGGCTTACACACAGCGCGGTATTTTTGGTGATTTGATAGGCTTCCAACATCTCTCAAGTGATTTTGTTAGGGGGACAACACAAAATGACTGTTTTCGAAGATGAGTTTACACAGGCATGATTTACAATGTAAGGCGAGGAGAGACGATGTCACGCCGTTTAATGAATGTATGTGTCCTCTTATGCGTATGTTCACAAATATGTCAATGTACATATGACCGCAGCTTAGGGGAATGCTGTATACTATTCCTGAGACACAATCGACACAACGATTAACATGTTTCTGGCTGCACCCTCTATCCCCCACTGACGTGGCCTGCGCCCTTCTGTGCACAATGGAGCAAATACGACTAAGGCTGTGTGGTATGCATGCACACCAGAACTTAACCAAATCAATAATATTTGACAGTGGCTTGGGCATGAATATTGGTTCGGATCTTGTTTGCTGACGCTACAGTGCAAAATCTGCAAAACCTGTTTCAGGTTTCGCGTCGGGTCACTCTAAAATTGTGAAGCGTGGAATCTCCTGTCGTGCATAGGCCCAGCCTTGCAAAAAACTTGCGTGCACAAGTTGAGCACGCGTTTTCGAATGCAAGTGGAACGCCTTAAGGCCGCTGGTTAACTCATGCACCTCAACACATCAGTCTGTGAAAACATCATGCGAATTGTAAAGCAAGAAAAATCTGGGCGTCGTCCTTCTGTTCAAAATGAAGGAAACGAAAAATTTCACACGGCGTAGAAAATGTGACAATGCGCTCTGGTGTTCGGGTGGCATTTTATGCACCACACATGCTTAGTCGTATTTGCTCCATTGAGCACAGAAGGGCGCAGGTCACGATAGTGGGTGATAAGAGGTGCAGCCAGAAACATGCCAATCGTTTTGTCGATTGTGTCTCAGGAGTCGTATACAGGATACCCCTAAGCTGCAATCATATGTACTACATTGGCCAAACAGGCACATGTGTCAACATACGCCTAAGGGAACACTGAAATTTTTTCAATGGTGCGCTATCCTCTCATTTCGCCTTAAATTGCAAATCATTTCTGTGTAAACCATCTGTCACCCTAACCAAACCACACGAGAAATATCGGAAGCCTATCATATCCTCAAAAATACCGCGCTGTGTGCAAGCTAATCATCCATATTACTAAACGGTAAGGAATTCAATGTTATTTATCGATATTCACACGTGCCCTAAATTTTTGCTGTTTTTATACCTCATCTTGACATGTGCGAAACGTCCAATTGCTATACACTTATTTTTCCACACGTGCGTTAAACTTCACTTGTGAGGGAGCGCGTATGGTGTATGTTTCTTTCTCTGCGTCTTTCAGGATTTTAGCGTTCTAAGTTTTTACTAATATGTGTTGATGGACGTGGACGGTCGCAATTACGTGGGTCAGTACCGTATTTTACAGGTAAGTAGCATAATGTTGCTGTAGAGTACGAAGATTGAGATGCTTCTCTCAGAATTCTCGCACGTTCCTAAATACCGAGAAAAAAATTCTTATGATACACGTTGTGCTCTACCAACTGAGGTGTATCGTTGGCAGTCGTTTATTTTTTATTGCTATGGCGTTTTTTAGCATTTCGGTTGTGTTGTAAAGTTTATAACTCTATCTATCATTTAATTTTTCTAGAAGATCACATTGTATGATTCACAGCTGTCGCGTTTTCAGGGAGCCGGCTTCACATTTATCTAACCTGACGTCAACGGCAAAACCCGATGGCGTCAATCATGACATTTCAATTTTTGCAGTTGTGTTTTCGTACCACGCAAATATTTCATCAAGTAACCATCTGACGCCGCTGCTGGCGTGCCTCGTGGCCGGAAAGAACACCAAAGGCGTGTATTGAAAGGCAAGGATCTGAGTAAAACACGCGCAGAAACCGTCAGCACACAAAAAACGGGCCAAGAATAAGGGATACACGTGGCGTCTGCGCGATGAATCTACGCAAGCCAAGAAAGCAGTCTGGCGAGTTGAAGAACTGCACAAAACGATCTATAGCCTTTAAGCATGCACTGACATTTAAGCTTAAAACGCAGTTAGAATGTCTCTCGCACCAATAAATTGGCGAACTTTTAAGGCTAGGGAAAGCAAAAAGATAGGGGAGCACGTTTGCAGGGCTTGTTATATACGAAGTAACAGTCGGCTGGCATTGCAGCGACGGCATTCAAGCGAGTTACCGCACGGCGGTACTACCATTAGGATGTGATAGTGAATGTTTGTGTCACTGACACTGCAAATTCGTACGGCATGGTAGGAACAACAGTACTAACTCTACCGATACTACAACGAGCACCGTTGCCATATTTATCTGTGAGATGAGCCCACAAAAGAGGCTATACATACATGCTATACGGAAAAGTATTTAAACGTAGCCTGTAAGTAAGCACCCACAATTGCGTTCTCCAAGACACCGCTAACATCCAAGAACAGCTGCATTCCAACTGAAAATTCAGATAATGAATTAGGTTGTCACCATTGCACGAGTGAATGGTCTGTCTGAGAAGGCTAACAGTTATATTTCTGGCAACTTCAGCAATTCGCCTTTGACAGCGTGGAGCCTTAATTCAAATATTACGACCTATATTAACTGCAGGCTAATAAGGGGGAGACGTTGTGATTTTGGCGGCGCGATGCTGAAAAAGAAGACTACGATGGCTCTTATCAACTACTCCTGCCTTACAAAAGCGCAAACGTTGAAGACAGAGCACTTTGTGCAAACAATTGAATTTGTTAGGCTTCATGAATCTGCTCAATAGTAGCAAATCAACTTTTTGCTGGACTATTTCAAAAAAAGGAAGCATAAGGTTGATGCGCCACCTCTCCGGACTATAGCTGCTAAAGTGGCCTTGTAGATATGCCATATTGACGGTCCTCAAGCGACAAACCTGTCGATAAGTCATAAATATAAAGCTTTTTTCCACATTCACGTGTGACGGTACTTGTTATAGTTGCACTTACAAGTATGTATTATGAGCTAGGCAATAAGATTGTCCTCTGAACTGTTTCGATAAAAATTATGATATTTTGACACTCAATACACATTGCGGCGAATCTAGAAGCCATGACAATCATATATTTATAAGACCTAGTATTGTATTTACAAGCGGTTATAAGGGAGAACAAGACCTACGGCTCTAGAATAATTCTCGTCGCATGAGCTTATCTAACTTGGATATCGATCTGAGTACACCAGGGCTCTTGCGTTACCGCTAGCACGGCCGAGAATCCCCCACGAGACGCCAATTAACACCAAGATTGGATTTTATTTAGAAATTCCTCGTTTAACAGATCCTTTCAATCCTGCAATGCAGTCCTTCTCTTTAAATTAGGGGTTTTCACGTGCCAAAACCACTTTCTGATTACGTGGCACGTCGTAGTGGGGAACTCCGGAAATTTCGACCACCTGGGCTTCTTTAACGTTTACCTAAATCTAAGTACACATATGTTTTCGCATTCCCACCCCATCGAAATGCGGCCGCCGTGGCCGGCATTCGATTCCGCGACCTCATGCTCGCCACCCAAATACCATAGCCACTAAGCAACCACGGCGGGTGCCATGCAGTCCTGTACTGCCTTGCTATTTACGGGAGCTCATTTTTATCATCATCATCATAATTATCGTCGTTGTCGTCGTCGTCATCATCATAATCATCATAAGCCTGGTTAAGCCCACTACAGTGCAAATGCCTCTCCCATACTTCTAAAACTAGCCCGGTCATGTACTAATTGTGACCATGTTGTCCCTGAAAACTTCTTAATCTCATCCGCCCACCTAACTTTCTGCCGCCCCCTGCTACACTTCGCTTGCCTTGGAATTCACTCCGTAGCCCTTAATGAGCATAGGTTATCTTCCCTCCTAATTACATGTCCTGCCCATGCCTATTCTATTTTCTTGATTTCAACTAAGAGGTCATTAGGTCGTGTTTGTTCCCTCACCCAATCTGCTCTTTTCTTGCCCCTTAACGTTACACCCATCATTATTCTTTCCATACCTTGTTGCGTCGTCCTCAATTTAAATAGCACCCTTTTTGTAAGCCTCCAGGTTTGTGCCCCATACGTGAGTACAGGTAAGACACAGCTGTTATACGTTTTGTTCTTGAGGGAAAATGGCAACCTGCTCTTCATGATATGAGATTGCCAGGCAAACGCACCCCAGCCCACTCTTATTATTCTGGTTATTTCATTCTCATGATCCGGATCTGCGGTCACTACCTGTTCTAAGTAGATGTATTCTCTTACCACTTCCAGTGCCTCGCTACCTATTGTAAACTGCTGTTCTTTTCCGAGATTGTTAATGACTACTTTAGTTTTCTGCACAATAATTTTTAGACCCAACCTCTCCAGGTCAGTGAGCATCCATTGCAATTGGTCCCCTGAGTTACTAAGCAAGGCAATATCATCAGCGAATCGCAAGGCACTAAGGCATTCTCTAATAACTTTTATCCCCAATTCTTCCCACTCCAGGCCTCTGAATACCTCCTGTAAACATGCTGTGAATAGCATTGGAGATATCGTATCTCCCTGTCTGACGCCTTTCTTTATAGGGATTTTGTTGCTTTCTTTGTGGAGGACTACGGTGGCTGTGGAGCCGCTATAGATATCTTCCAGTATTTTTATATATGGCTCATCTACACCCTGATTCCGTAATGCCTCCATGACTGCTGAGGTTTCGACTGAATCAAACGCTTTCTCGTAATCAATGAAAGCTATATATAAGGGTTGGTTATATTCCGGACATTTCTCTATCAACTGATTGATAGTGTGAATATGATCTATTGTTGTGTAGCCTTTACGGAATCCTTCCTGGTCCTTTTGTTGACAGAAGTCTAAGGTGTTCTTGGTTTTTTTCGCGTTTACCTTAGTAAATACTTGATAGGCAACGGACAGCAAGGTGATCGGTCTATAATTTTTCAAGTCATTGGCGTAACTTTTCCTATGGATTAGGATTATGTTAGTGTCCTTCTGATAGAGTTTATTTTATGAAGTGTAAAATAAGGCCATTCCTTATTCTCATATGTATGCTTAGCAACATTAACCATGCCATCAAGCGCGCCACTTTAGCGGCTGTTTTCTAATGCGTCTTGCTTTAATGTGTCTTGCTTTCCATGCGTCTAGTAATGCGTCTGTTAATGCATCTTGCAGTTTCGTGCGAATGCGAAGCAGTGAAAGCAATAACAGTTGCAGAAAAATTTGTGACTGAATCAACGTAGCCACGAGAGAAGGAAAGGCGACGTTGTCAACTAGTGAGTGCTACTCCTCCTGTGAATGTTTGTCTTTCCCCGCGTGCTTGTCAAACGTGTATTCCCATGCGTGCCAGGCAAAACAATTTGGTTGTGCTGCTAAATGCGCAGCGTGTTTCAAAGTATTTGCAAGCTCGGCTACATGGAGACCTCGTGCGTTATGGATCTGGACGTTGGCAAAATCGTTGGTGAGTATAGTGCTTTTATGCTTGTCGGAAATATTTTGCTATGTATTGTTACGACGCAACCAAGAGTGGCGCCATTGAGAAGAAGATGATAACAATAACAGTATAGGGGAAGTGAAATAGAGCCATAATAAAACACAGGGGCTAGGGGGATACTTCATCTACTAGGTGCTCCGGCGTATGTGTAAAAGTGTAATGGCTCGAGGACTTACTTTTGGAAATGCGGTTGTTTGCTTGAAATGAGGGATACAATCAAGACTGGATGGCAACCAAACATCAGTGGAGCGCCTCGCATTGGGAAGACTACAAATGAAGATGTCCATGCTGTTATGGGCTGGACAAGTTTTGAAGTGAGTGAACAAGACGATTTAACGCGTGTAGGCTGAATCGATCTCGACAGCCATCTTGTTTATGCATGGTTATCTCTCTTGTAACTATTGTTATATGTGACTTCTACAAAGTAACATATTTAGTAAGGAGGAGATGGTTCTTCCACTATTTTTGAGCGCTCCCATAGACAGAATAGACAAAAATCCTTATGATACGCGTTGTGCTTTACCAACTGAGCTGTTTTCCTGGCAGTATTCTTATTTGATTCATTTGTGGTTTCCTTTGCATTGTTGTCATTGGTAAAGGTGTTTGACACCTTCACTTGGCAAATTTCAACACAAGAAGACATATCGCATTATCTACCGCCTTCGCAACTCCTGGAGCTGGTTTTTCTATATAATGTCTCGCATGACATATATGGCACGATTGGGCGGCGCCAGTTATAGCGTTTAAAATTGTCTTTTATGTTGCAGTACCATGTAAATATTTCAACTACTAATGAATCAGCAAAAATACCTTTGACTGGCTAACGGACGTCGCGCTTAGCGTGCGTAGTGCCGGAAAAATTACACCGAAGGCGGGCATTGAAGAGCAGGCATCGGAGTAAAATACACGACGATACCGCCAACACATAAAAAACTGTGCCGTGGAGAACGGCTACACGTGTCATAAGTAAGCATAATGTATGCAAGTTAAAAAATTGCCTTATAGGATAAAGAACCATGCAAAAGGATCTATAACCTTTAAAGATGTGGTGAGATTTAGGCTCAGTGTGTATTTCATGTTCCTCCCAGAAATGCATTGGAGGGCTTACGCGGCAAGTGAGTGTAACAAGATAGGGGGTCACCTCTACAGCACTCTTTACAACCTTTGGGGCTTATCTTGTCCTACAAAGATTAACCTGATTTGTCTTACCCGTATTTCCTTTCTTACGCGCTGTGAGCCCTGTACTTTGAAGTCGCGTAGGGCTTGCACGATACCAGCGTGACACGGCATTCCTGATGGAAAGTAGCAGACACCGAGTGTCCAAGAAAGCAAAGGCAAGCAAGGCAGATGACGATCATTGTTATGGGACGAATATAAACCCCAAAGGATGCGACCGTTTTGAGAGAGAGGGCTTGTAATACACGAAAAATCAATGGGTAATATCCAGTGATGTCATTCAAGCGGAGAGGAATTAGTTAAACCATGCGCCGACTTGGGTATGTTTTGAATGATGGGCACAATGCTAGACACTCAGGTAACTAACCTAGCATGGTTTGCAAGGTACGCCTTTGCCTTGCCACAATACTGCGTATTTTGCTCCTGCAAAGGTCAATAAACTGATTAAGGATGTTGTTCAATCGTGTTCTCTCTTACCATGATTTGTCAAACATTTGCTTTGCACAAGAAAGCATACAGCGTTATTTGCCGTTGACATTCTCTAGAGGCTTCTTCATTGCGGTCATCACGGGTTCCACAGGGCGATCTGATCCATGCCCGTCGTGCCAGTGCATCGTACTCATGGAAACACTAATGAAAATAGCAAAGCGATCGAATCTTTAAGTAGGGTGACAGGTGTGTAATCTCTGCTGTTTACGACAGCGGATAGCCAACCTAATACGTCAACCTGACATGAAGGCGCCGGTGAGCTGCAAATTCACTGGGCAGTCCCTTTTCCAGCTTTTGTGTCCATTTCCTGCTTGTGCTTATAGACACTGACAAGGTATACGCAATATTGGCACCTGGTTTACATGTAGTATTTGAACTGATCATTGCTTATTTCACAACTGGCCAGAAAACTCACACTGATAAGTACGAACAAACAAGCGACGAAGGAGCGTACCAATGAATATTCAGAGGTTGGTACTGCCAATGAATTTTTACGTGACAGCACTGCAGGCGAACTATCGACCAGTTATATTTACAAGGGGTAGTAAGCGACTGGCCTCCATGAAAGCCAGCCAATGTCAAGCGAAGCTTGTCGTCGTCCTGAGATGAGCCTGAGGCCGCCTATGTGTACGTCCTACTAACTACAAACGTCGACATCTTGTCCGAGTAGCACATAGCATCAGCCCCGGCGGCACACGTGCCCACCCACACCACTAAAGGCCCACCGCAAAGGACGGGTCGATGGATGCGGTTAAGGACCTTTTCAGAAATGCCAACTGGTCGGGAGGAAGTTCAAATTAACACAACGGCACCTGGAGCGAAACGTTCGTCGAGGTGTCTGTGGTGGTAAAGGCGCTTTTAATTGCCTTGAGAAGCAGCAAGTTTAGTAATGGCTATCTTCCGTGTGTAATCAGCTCATTCAATGGCGTCGCGTGGATATATACTAGCTGAAGTTGGGACCAAACGAACAAATGTGTCCAATGGTAAGGTTGATTGCAGTCTGACCAAAAGGTAAAATGAACAGTACCGTGCAGTGTCGTGGCAAGATAAATTTTAAGCGAACGCCAGGTATGGCAGTGCAATGTCTCAACCACGGTGGTGCGCCGACAGATACTTTGAAAACATCTCACTTCCGGTTCAAGCTCTGGGTGTGTCTATTCGTCTGCTGATGATATGCTGTCATGATGATTGGCTGAGGGGACATGCAGCGCAGGGTATTGCCGATGACTTTCGAGAGGAAAGTGCTACCTGGGTCTGTCAGCGATTTACGTGCCGCACCGTGTACTAAAGTTACGCCACGGACGGGAAAGTGCGTCACGTCTGTAGAAAAAATGGTCGCCAGCGCTCGCCCCATCCGTAGTAGCAGCGAAGGCAACTCATATGCTCCCAGAAGATATTGGAGGGTCAGAAAATGTACGAACGAACATGTAAATAGGGCTCCAGCGGGACGTCGATAGCATGTAGATACCCAGAACAAAGCGTTGACAGTTTCTCACAGCTTTGAAAGAGCTAGCTGGCGCTGACATACCACCCCCCTCAGCGGGCCAGGCCACACCATTTGAAGCGATGGAGCACGCGATCATGTGTTCGTGTGATACCAAGGTATCCAACAGCTGGGGCGTCTTGAAGCTCGCGAATAACTGTGGAACGCAGGTGTGATGGTATAACAAGGAGAAAATCAGAGCTGTCTGAGTACACCTGACGCCAACACTAGGTACCATCCTCCATAGTGAACATGCACACTGTGGCGTCACAGGGATAGCACTGTAGGCGTTCGATTATTTCTCTTAATTAGGCACACTGACGCTCTTCGTCCGCGGTGAAGAGTCGCAGCTGGCCAGAGGGTAGCGAAATAAACAATCCGCATCTTTATGTGTCTTGTATAAGACCTCGTAAGAGTACTCTTGCAGGCGCAGCGACCATCGTGCGAGCCTACGTGTAGGATCTTTTAAAGAGGCGAACCAAGAGACGGTATTATGGTCGGAAGCTACTGTGAGCGGTCAGCCAGGTAGATAAATGCGAAATTTTTCAAGTGCCTGAACAAGAAATTGAGTAAATTTGATCCGATGCACAGAGACGACGCATTTCGTTCCACGTTGGCTTTGATCCAAGATAGTGCCTTGTGCACCACCAGTCACGCCAGTGCGGAATTCGGCTTGGTCTGATGCTTCGAATTGGGACAAAATGAGACACGTCTTAAGGAGTGTGCTGAACTTGGAGAAAGCCGCAGCTTGTGCTAAACTCTACGGAATATAGGCGTCTTGTTAAGATCTGTAAGCGCTTTCGTAATAAATAGGAGCATAGAACCACAAAGCGGCGAACGTCTTTGTCGGACATAGGTACACGGAAGTGTTTCACGGCTCAAATTTTCTCAAAATCAGGTTTTACGCCGGCAGCGTCCACATTATGGGCAGGGGATCGTAATTCGTCGACGACCAAATCCGCTTTTCGACGAATAAAGCTGAAGTCTGACATGGCGGGCACCTTCACTCGCTTTTAGGCATTCGAGATGTGTCTTAAACACAGGCGGAAACACAAATACATAATTTAAAGAAGAGAAGCATCTATGCCTCTTGAAGTCATGAAATATCAAGTCTATCACTCGCTCGAATGTGACTGGGTCATTACACAGACTCAATGGCGCCACCTACAACTGTTAAAGCACATCAGGATTTATAAAAGCCATTTTCTTTTGGTCCATTGGGTTAACAGCAATCTGACAATATCAATATCAAAGGTCGATAGAAAAGAACAAAGCGAGGGTATCTTGAATGCGTGGTAACGGGTAAGCGTCTTTCTTCGTAATGTTGTTGATCATTCATTTATAGCGCAGCTGTATACCTCTACCGCCGAAGAAAATTTTCGAGTTGTTGTCGTGGTAAGCAAAAAACTGCCCATACATGGCCCGATCCCGGAGATGGTGCAAAGTGAGGCCCACCCGTGGTGGAGGTTAAGCAGGCGTTAAGAACTCCGCATACGTGAGCCGATACCGAAGATAGTGAAATCCCGGCCCAACCCACAGCAGAGGTAAAGCAAACGTTAACCACTCTCCATACGTGGGCTAGTCCCGAAGATAGTACTATACCGGGCCGACCCACGGTGGAGGTAAAGGAGGCGCTCCATACATGAGCCGATCCCGAAGATAGTGCATTGCCTGGCTGACTGGCAGCGGAATTGAAGTTTGCCTTTAAGGGGCTCACATACACAGCTTTTGCAAGAAAACTTGTGAGCAGCCTTCCCATAATGAGAAATTGAAATAGGAACACTTGCAACCAACTATTTGGTTGACGATATTGAGACGTAAGCTTCTTTATCGCTCTCGGATGATCGGTTTTCACTGGTTGTTATAAACTTCAGCATTTATCGAAAGCTTCTTGAATGTTATCGATGTTTGTGTGCATCGTCTGTTGTCACCGAACCCTGTGTAACCTAATTGTATGCGCTACGAGAATTATGTACTACTTTCTACAAGTCTTGCCGGCACCAGGGATTACGATGGAGCCTTCTACGGCTCCTGTACAGAAGCTGACGCGCTTGATCGGCCGATCAGATTTTGCACAATCGCCGACTATGCGCGTCCATATCCTTTTGCTTCGGCATTGTGTAGCTTCGCACAGGTTCGGCAAATAATTAGTTATATTTGCAACTCATAGATTTGCCTGTGTCTTGTTGTTCACCGGCACTACTACGTGACGATATCACTAATGCAGTGCATTCGCGAGTAGCAAAAACGTATTTATCAATTTACAGCTCTGTCATAAATGCTAAGTTTACAACTATATTCTTTTTTAAGTAGCATGGAGTTTGTCCAAGCATTGTGTATGTACAAAGGCGGATGATTGCCGGTGTAAGTGTTTGCTGCAGTTTGGTTTGTGCCTTTCGGCCCGTACGAGAGTGGGTAAGGTTTCATGTAAGAAACTGTACTGTTCTATACCTTAAACACAACCTCCGGTGAAGAAGCTTGTTTGTGGGTTAGCCATGCTGCACATCACATAAAACTACTCAATGGGTGTATCTTTAGAGCTGTTCACTGTTCTAATGCATGGCTCAATACTTAAATTAAAATTCAACGTGAACTTGAATACTGAACAGTTTGTCTGTTCGTGGCGAAATGCATCTGGTGTTACTGAAATAGATTCAGAATAATCGCTTTGACAATCTACACGGTACCTTTGACTTTTGATGGGCTTCCTGGATGAGCTCATATCTGCCCAATTATTGGCCGTACAGTGGATGATGAGGTGGAAAACTGTTTACTATGGTCGAGTGAACTTGGCTAGCTGGAACAATCGCCATTTTTATATATATATTTGAGGAGACTACTCTTTTGATTCCTAAACGTGATCGCTTAGTCATGATCCTTGACAGAGCCTGGAAGCCGCACTGTTATGGCTGTGCTTAAACGTTAAAAAAGATAAGAGACGCAATTGTCACTCGGTAACTTTTATTGTTGCGTCACTTTACTCGTGGTATTACCTGTTCCCAACACTTATTTCGTGTTTTCTTTGGCACTTCACACATGTACCTTGCGTTCTTCTCTTCTGTAGGAACATTTTTTTGCCAGCTAACTTATGTTGCATGTTTTACTGTCATACAGCTCTGAACACCAACTTTTATTATCCTTAATCGAGCGTTATGTAATTAACACGGCGACAATTTCCTACAGATTGGTTTCACGCATGACTTGACTTTGTACCATGCCAAGTACAGCTGGAATACGAAGCACAGATAATACGAAATGTCAGAGCATGGAGTCCAACAAACCCTCCGACTTTTTCGGTGCGTCATCAAGATATATATATATATATATATATATATATATATATATATATATATATATATATATATATATATATATATATGGATGACGCACAGATGACGCTTGAAGACGCAGCGAAGAAGTCGGAGGGTTTGTTGGACTCCATGCTCTGACATTTCGTATCGTCTGTGCTTCGTATTCCAGCTGTACTTGGCTTGGTACAAAGTCAAGTCATGCGTGAAACCAATCTGCCAATCTATATATATATATATATATATATATATATATATATATATATATATATATATATATATATATATATATATAATATAACGAAGTATCGGCGCATTAGGGGCTAGAGATTGCTTCAGTTCAAGCGAAACTCGCTACCATGCAGGGTAAAGTGGGCTTGCTCGTTTTTATGTTATGTGCTCCAGCATTCGGTGAGTTGCTGTATTTCGCCGCTATCTTAACGCATTATGACCCATGATGAAACTGTGAGCACGCATTTACTCAAAGTTTGAGTATAAGGAAAGAATAGCACAAGTTTCAAATCTTCCAAAATTATCGTCAGCTATTTCTTGGTTCTCAAATTACAATGGTGTACTACGTCCACTAAACTAGGCGCATGGGGTTTCAATGACGAAAACACTTGTGAAAGCACTCCTACATCCTTGCATGAACTTTTTGTAGTACCCTATATCGAGGTGCAAAATACCAGGGCCCTTCTCACGATTCCGTAATGCTTGGTCATTACAAAATCAGTATCGTAGATGTCTTAAGATTCTTTTTTTCGGGTAGTGAGCGCTTCTATCCGCCACGAGCATCCACACACACATATAGCAGCAACCAGCAAGGACGGCATAGAAACGCCAACATCGCGATTGCGGCTAAGGTGTTCTCAATAATGATATTTGAATAAACCCATTTTGGCCTAATATTGTTGCAGGCTTTGCTAACCTACAGTAATCCCAGATGCTGTTCAGAGTGAAAGCATCGTTGTAGCCTTTGTCATCTTCCTCCTCGTCCGTATCTTCAGCTGCCCATGTCGACACAATCACAATAATATTTTCCTCTATTATGTTTGCTGCGCGCTCAACTGCATCCTTAACGTCGTGAATGTGAGAAAGTGACATCCTTCTGATGAAAAACAAATAAAAAATCGCAAGTTTAAGCTGCTAAAGCCCACTGTACTATATTAGGCATACCAAACTTTGAATGCGTGTTCCGTTCTTCGAAATGTTATACAGATGGTTTCTCACATGATCGAGGTATGTAATAAACACCGTAAAAAGCACTACACAAACATATAAAGCAGGCGAGCGTAAATGAATGAAAAGAGAGTACACATCCCAATTCATCATGAGTCAGCAGTTTTGCTCGAATGAGCGCGAAATATTTTGATATGGATTGAACAGTAGGTACTACCCTGATGTGTGTGCGTTCGCTCCGGGTAGAAGGAATAGAAATAACAATAAGAGAACGTTCAGCTCTTCAAGAGGTAGGGATGCGAAATCAAGTGTACTAGGTCTAGTACAATGGGTACTAATGCTTTGTACACAACGTTTCGAAATCCTAAAAAAATATAAGTTTCCTAGTTCCACTAAAAATATTACCAAGCAACGGTGTCTAACGAAGGTACCTAATGCAAAACACTTCCGAATTTTCTTCTTCCGAGGAACTGAAACTTCTTTTTACCAGTTTGCTGCAGGAACCAGCATCTCAAGCAGCAAAAAGAACCCTGCAGAAAAAAATTATCATGAACAAATGCTTGCGGCCCATCTGGAGCAAATGTAGAAATATTTTTTACGAATCCGCTTGTCCCAAGATCAAAGTCCACTTACAGCGGCACAATTCTTTGACTCAGCCTGCGATGCCTTTTATAGTAGGCTTGTTTTCGCAAGGATGCACTAAGGTCGTATGAAGCTTTAGTGAGGAAAGCACGCCGGTGTCTCCCCGATATGTAAGTCTCTCTACAGAGGCCTTAGAGCAAATCTTTTAAAGCCGAAATAACATCTGCACGCTGATTACTCTTGAATAATTTTTGCTAACGCGTTTGCTCCTTCACCCTATCACAACCAATTTTGTCGTAGTTTGAGAAGCAAGACAAACGGTCAGATAAAAACTAAGTGATTTCACTGTTAGCTTACCAACTAGGACTAAAACATATCGCTGACTGTTCACTGCATAAATTATGTGCGCATCTCTGTAATGTTGGTTTGTTTACTTTTTTTTTCAGGTGGAGTCAGCAAATCGAAAAGTGAGTACATTCTTAGGCGCGGTGCAAATATAGAAACCGCATATATTGCTTTTTCTCACTCTGGGTCATATCAGGTTAGAGTACGTACTCTATTAAAAATCTTGCAGAATCCACCTGACAATGAATGCCGACGCTACCGCGATTAGCATTCAAACAATCTATCAATACACCGTATTACAACGGCGGAAACACGTAATGCAGTGGGTGGTTATGCAACCACGCTTCCCTCTTCACGCATATCGTTCGCGTTTCTGATGTGTGGATGTATGTTATCAGCGTCCCCTTTGGAACGGGGCGGTATGTTGCGCCACCAAGTTCTTCGTATTATACTGCCTCATGTCGTATCTAGGTTTAAAAAAAGAACACTATGAACTTCCAAAGCAAATTTTCTGACTGCCTATTGCGAACAATTTTTCGTACCTCTACGTTTTCTGACGTTTCCCTACTTTGCTTCCACCAATCTTCCAATCCCCTCTTAATCTCCATTGCGGACATGTTTACTTTTCGACTGCTCTCGCATAGCCCAAGCGCTTCTAGGAGGCTAGCGGAGTCTAAATTGACCGCTGGACAGATGTCTTCACAATCTAACAAAACATGCTGCATCGTTTCCTTAGCTTTAACGAATCCCCAAGCGCACGCTTCTTCTTCCTTCGTATATCTCACTTTATACGTGCGTTTTCTAAGACATCCCGCTCTCACTTTGAAAAGTAATTAGCTTCCCTTTGAGTTATGATAGATTGTTTCTTTCCTGATTTCTTTGTTTCCTCTTAAGAAGTCACTCATGGCAAGTTCCTTTTCCATTGCCGCCACACGCAAAATTTCAGCCTCTCGGACTTTGCGTTTGGCGTTATTTGTTGCTGTGTTGCCCACCCTACAGGTCGCATACTTGCTGGTAAGCTTCCTAATTCTTTTTGTCCATTGTGAATCAATCTTTCTCCTGTACAGAAACCCCAACACTCTCCCAGCCCATTTACTTTCTTCCATATTCCTGAGTCGTTCTTCATAATAAATTTTACTGTGAGCTTGCTTCACTTCAAATCTAGTTCAGCCAATATCACCCTGCGCAGCTTCATTTGTAGTCTTCCCGTGAGAGCACAATGCGAGGCGTTGAACTGACCTTTGGGTCCCATCGAGTCCTGATTGTACCCGTGATTTAAAGCAAATAACCACATTTCGAAACGTAAGTCTTGGAACAATTACACCTTTCCACACACTCCGGAGCACTTCGTAGCTATTGTATCCCCGTAGCCCTCTGTGCCTCCTTATGGCTGTATTTCTCTTCCCCTTCATTATTATTGTTTTTCCTGTGCTTCCATATATCTATTTCCGTCGCTTATTCATATACCAAGGTATTTGTAATCTCTTACGTGAGGTATTTCCTGGCCCTGTATTGCGACTGTCTGTTCACAGTTTTCATTGAATACCGTAGCACCTTATTTTCTAACACTAAATTTCAAACTTAAATTCTTGCATTCCTCTCCACAGATATTAGCCAGACGTTGCAAATCACTTTGCTTGTTAGCTAGCAACATAAGTCGTCCGCATAAAGCAAACCTCGAAGACTACTGTACCCACCTGTTTGAATGAGAGATTAAAGCCGATATTACTCCCTTCTAGCCCCCTCTCCCTCCTCGCTATGTACATCATAAACATCAGTAGGGATAAAGGGCACCCCTGCCTCAGTCCCTTGTTGATATCAACTTCCTCCTCGCTCCTCATCCCTTCCCATTCAACATAAACGCTATTTTCTAGGTAAATCTCTCTTAAAAGCTGTAGACAATCGTCACCTAAGCCTTCCCGTTCCAGAATATGCCGCAAAATGTTGCGCTCTACGTTGGCTTAGGTTCCTGTAATGTCTAAAAAGGCCACATATAACAGGCTGCTTTTTACTCTTGATGTTTCAATACACTGAGTACGCCTACCTATTCTGAAGCCATTCTGAGGTTCTCCCAAAATGCCATTCTTCTATACCCATGCTTGCAGCTTTAATTTGATCGCCTGCATTGCTAGCCTGTGTATTACCGATGTAATAGTCAACGGTCCATACAAGTGAATTATATCTTTCACCCTCTTACCTTCATAAATACATCAATTCTGCTTTGTCGCCAACTGTCTGGTATTCTTCGATCTTTTGAAGTTTTTTCCACTGTTTTTACCAGAGCTTGCTTACTTTTTGGTAATACTTCATTAATCAGCCCAAAGGGAACCTCGTCTAGCCCTGTGGCTGTGCGCTTAGGAATTTTCTCTTCGGCATTCTGCTAGTAAAAGTTTGTCAGCACCAGCTCTTTTTCCACCTGGTTCTCGTTCATGCTCTTTTTTCTTCAAATACAACCTCATCACTGCATTGGAAAGATTCGGCTGTTAATTTTCGGATGTAATTTATTGGCGCGGTCCCTTCCGGTTTGTTTCCGTCTTCGTCTATGATATTGTCTTGTATTGTTCACTTTCTGCCTAATAATTTTATGCGGTTCTTAAATATTATAGGTGCGGCCTTTCCTTGCTCACATACTTATGACAAGCAACGTTCGCTTTCCCCTTATATCTTAGCTTGCACCAGTATTTCAACCATAGGCTTTTTCTCCCGGTATATTTCCAATTTACCGGCTACTTCATCATGCGGCAACTGGGCCTTGTTTGCCTGCCTGTGCTCTCGGAATGTTTTCTGTCTTGGGGCGATCACTTCTCGTATCTCCCTGTTCCACCAGCATTTCGGTTTATTTTTTCTTTCCAACGAGCATGTTGTTTCTCTTTTCGCATTTCTGTTGTTATTACACTTTGTAGTTCCCTAAATTCCCATTATTTACCTGGCTATTTTGCTCTCCTTGCTCTCTTTCCCAACCACGTACCCCATTTTCAAAATCATGCATTTAAGGTCACTCCCTATGCTTCTATACCTTTCCTCATCAATGACCACTTCTCTCAACTTATGAATTCCTTCTGTCATCAGACAGTCACCAATGGTTGATTGCTGGTTTCCCACTTCCCACGATATCTGCCTTTCACACTTAGGCACTGTATTCACGATAACGAGGTAATGTTGCTTACAAAGGTCTAGCATTGACATCCCGATGGCCAAATAAATCCTGTATGTGGACAATCATGCCACCTACTAGGATAATTTCAGCGTCATTCTTGAAACCCTCCATATCAGCACTTACGCATTCCACTAACTTCTTATTCTTCTCAGTGCAATTATTTCTGGTCCACAAATGCGCAACGCCCAGTCAAGTTTTTTCGCACTTTTTGTACCTGATAACCAAAGATGGTCTGGACATTTCGTACTTATTCTTTTCGATTTGGCTCCCTGTTGGGTACGCATTCCGACTTCCCCTCCGTTTCTTTCCTACTTGGTTCTATTGCACCCTGTCCGAACATAATTCTCAATCACTGGCGGCTCTTCCGAGTCTCCAAGGCGTGTTTCTGTACCAGCACTCTCCCCTATTTGTTTCTATATCTAACTGCTCCTCAATTTCTTCCAACCTTTTTTTTCCTTCTTCTGCCCTGCATGTTCATGTAGTCTATTGCATGGCGAGCTCTCTTTCTTGCATTCCTCCTTTTTCTGTTAATGACGGCGATGCTGCTCTGAGGTTCCCTTGCGGGACCTTCTTCATCACTACCTGCTCAGGCCTCCTGAGCACCCTCGGGCCCCCTAAAAAAGTAACAGTCCGACCAGCAAGTCGCCAGCCCACTTCTCGTGAAATCCTGTAATTGAAGTGGATCCCGTCTCGTTGAAAAGCACCACACCTTCTGACTTCCCTGAAAGGCTTCGACAACCTCGAAGCTTTTATCTCGGCTCACTTTCCATATCACCTCATTAGCAGCATCTACAGCTCTTTGTGCGTGACTGTCACGTGCAAGCACCTCCGGCACCATGCACACCCCGATTTGCACCTCAGGGGACAGTTCGTGCAAGTAGTCCACCCCCTACGCCAAGCGCTTGGCTAGTCCGCTCTCTTTCCTGTTTAGGACGTCAATTAGCCCACCTGCTACTATGACAAGGTTTCGCACGTGGGCATTTTCCGCGAGCTTGACAGAACTACAGTGTCCGCCCCCGAAATGTCCCTACCGCCACCCTTTCGCCGCCTTTCACCCTCTACACAATTGCTTCCGAGCTTCTACCCAGATTTAAGTCGCGGCGATAATCACCATTTCAGTCTTTCCTACATCTCCCTCCTTCCATTTGTCCCTTTCCGCGTGATTCACACTTGAGAAGGGGCATTGACCCCTGCGCTCCTGCATTTTCCTCGCAGTGGCTTGAAGGTAGGTGCCGATTTTCCCACTAACAGCTCACCACGTTGCACGCATTTCACGTACTTCACTGGCACTGCCTTTCCAGGCACGTGGCGGACTGCGTTCTATTTCATGACCATTCTTGTTCACAATGTTGGCCCTGTTCAGCTTTTCCTCGGCTGCTTGAAGTCTTTTTTCCACTACCTTCTGTGCATCACGCTCCCTATGTAGCTCATTTTGAGCTGTTCAACCTGTTAGATAAGTTCTTCCTGGAAAGCCTCCATTTTCTTCAGCCTAGCATCGACATCGGTGTGTACAG
The DNA here is from genome assembly GCF_023375885.2 of Dermacentor andersoni. Lineage (NCBI taxonomy): Eukaryota > Metazoa > Arthropoda > Arachnida > Ixodida > Ixodidae > Dermacentor > Dermacentor andersoni. The sequence continues at coordinate 89,508,248 of NC_092820.1, read as the reverse complement.
ATTGACTCTATTGCCTCTCCATTCTCATCCGTCCCCTCATCTGCTTTGAGGGACCCCTCACACACTGCCCGCTTTCTCGGATTTTTAATTACCTAATTATGTATTATTTAATTAATTAATTAATTTGTGATACCCTCAAGGTACGGTTGTACATTGCAGAGGCGAGGGACAAGGTAAATACACAGGCAAATCACAGATAGGTTGATTATAGAAAAAAATTGTAAGTAGGAAGAAGCAAAAACTTTCGAAGAAAGCGTCAAAGCGAAATACGTGGAAATCAATAATTAATAAAAAGAAGAAAAAAAATAAGGAAGCACGGCAGCAACATGAAAAAACCATCGCGAATCATGGTATACAGAATAATAAGAATGGTAAATATAAACATGGAAAGCGTGGCAAAAATACATGGCGTAACAAAAAAAAAAAGGAGAAAGAAAGAACATGCCATATCAAAATACAAGCCATAACCTAATATATGGCATAAGAGTAGTTATTATGCAGAACAAGGAAACGCAACATTAATTTGTAACATGAAACTTCGAATTGTGGCTCTAAAGTTGTTGATGTCAGTTTACTTGTAATGCAGGTAAGTTATTTCCAATCTTTGCTCGTTTGGGGAAGAAATGAATATGAAAACCCGACGGTGTTACAGCACGGAATGTTTACCTTTTGGCGGTGGTCAATGCGAGCTGAAATGTATGCTGGCAGTTGAACAAAAATAGAACGTAAATATGCGTTGCGGTAGTAGATATTATGGAAAAGACATGGGCGGGGGGGATAGTTTTCTGCGGGTTGATAACAGCGGGAGGTGTAGGAGAGCTCTTTTGTTAGTGACACTCGGAGTTCTTTGGTAGTTGGTGAGAATGAAGCGGGCTGAGCGATTCTGTATTGCCTCTAGAGACTGTATAAGGATGTCATGACCAGGGTCCCATACTGATGATGCGTACTCAAGCTGTGGACGAATGTGAGTTGCGTACAATAAGAGTTTTAGCGATAATGGTGCTACAGCAAATTTCCGACGAAAGTATCCCAGTGTACGAATGGCCTTAGTGGTTAAGTGATCAATACGAGTTTTCCAGGACAGATTGCTGTCAATATTAACCCCCAAGTATCGGTATGACGTTACAAATTCTAGTGAAATGTTACTTAAGGTATAGGTGGGGCAGATCACGTTAGTACGAGAAAACCTCGTTGTCTTACACTTTTTATTATTTAGTTCCATGCGCCACGTACGACACCACTCATTTATGTTATTGAGATCCTCCGGAATTGCTAGAATATCTGAAAAATTAGTTATTTTAGGATGCAAGATGCAGTCATCCGCAAATAGACAAATGTTCGAGGAAACGTGAGGGGGGAAGTCATTAATATAAATTATCAATAACAAAGGACCGAGCACGGAGCCTTGAGGGACACCGGAGTCAACTGGAGCTAAAGGTGAGTTAGCGTCATTAGGGATTACAAATTGAGCACATGATGTAAAAAACGCGCGAATCCAACAATTACGAAAGAGTCTATGTATGGAACGTTTAATGTATGACGAAGAAATGCGTGGTTCATTTTGTCAGACGCTTTAGAAAAGTCCAGAAATATACAGTCTTTTAAGAACCAGAATCTAAATTGGCATGTAGGCAATTAGTGAAGAGAATAAGATGAGTGTCACAGGAGTTTTTACGGAATACATGCTTATAACTGTGAATAAGTTGCTATTTTCAAGACAATTAACTAGATGGGTGTATATTATATGCTCAATAACTTACAGGGTACAGATGTAAGTGAAATAGGTCTATAGTTCTGTGGATCATGCGTTGGTCCAGTTTTGTGAGTAGAGATGGTCATGGAGTGGTGATGAGAATGACTGAGTTAATGTATTGTTCAGCACAGTAGAAAACAATAAGACAGGGACTAGGTCCTCAGCACTTCTCAGCAATGATATTCTAGTTTTATGGCTATTTCCTCGTATGCTTTCCCAGAAGCGCTTTGGATTTGTCTTAACTAAATTTTGAAGTGTACAATCAAGGAATGAAAGTTTGGCTGACGTTAGGGCCCTAAAGCATGAAATTGCTCCGTCTTCATATGCTAGTCATGTGTCTGTTTTGAGGAATGTTTTGCTGTACAGAATAAACGTTTTTTCTTGTTCGATAACCGGTTCAGATATGTGCTGTATCATGGTGTATAATTGTTAGCATAGACGATTCGAAGGCGCACGTGTTTCGTGATTAGCTCACTGATTTTATTTTTGAAAATATACCAGTTATTTTTTACGGAGCGTTGCAGATGAAGTGGTAGGAAAGTATCTAGAAATATGCAGAGGTCTCTGTTGATGGCTTGATAGTTAGCTTTTTTTATAATCTCGGAACTTTTTCCGCTGTCGGTATGTTTTTTTTGTTCTGTTGCTGTAAGCGCAAAATGCAGGATATCATGATCGCTCAGTACGGGCAGGTGTGTCACCGCATAAAAGTTATCGGACGATGACGTTAGAACGAGGTCCAGGAGTTTTTTATTCTGTCCTGTTCTGCTCTCAATTCTATTCTGTCGAGGAGCTTTGTATCCAGTTCTGTAAAGCAGTGTATTGCAGAAATTTTTCAAATGCAAATAGTATAATATTATAGCACTATAGTAACGCAGAGCACGTGCCTTCTGGCAAAAACCGATACGCACAGGATTTTAATCCTTAAAATGTCGCAAAGTAATTCTCACCAATGTTTTAAAAGCAATCACTTCTACAGAGACTTAAGGTATGACACGTTTTCGCACATGTTCAACCACGCCGATAGGCTCTCACTTTCCTACCAAAACAAAGACAGTAAAGGCACTAATAGCTATCAGTCTTGCCACTCCTAAGCTACTACCTAAAGGCTATAAAGCACGTGACGCGAAAAGACGCTCTGACTATCCTGCGAAACGAATTGTACACGAAACAAAGCTGCGTAGACGAAAAAAAGAGAGACCAGAAAAGAACAGCTACCCAATTACTATCCAAAGGCTCAAAAATAGCAAGTCAAAAACAGAACCCAAGCTAAAAGCATGCACAAAACTTTATGATTTTGTCGCCGCCACGGAGCTCTAAAAAGCATGTGCATTCGACATGAAATCTCAAGCCGCTCTACCTCTGAACAAGATGCTTCCCTGTGAACTTGATGCGCCATCTAGCGCCGCACGAACGAAGTCACCTCGTGGCGCGTATGTGCACATATTGGCACGTGTACCGGGCGATCTTCTTCCGCCGAGCGCTTTTCTCGGGCTAACGCAGGTTAAACTTGGTTGCTCGGCGCAGGACGTGCCTGAATAAATGTGAACATTACTTGTTCTGGATTCTAGATCCACGACACTTAGATCTTTATCACACTAATTAGTATTGATGCATCTACGCACAAGTGAACAAAGCGAAATCACACTGACATATTGCGGAAACTCTGACCCCAGTCACTCATTTCGAAAAAAATGGACTGCATTTTTGAGCACTTACTTTCGACAATAATTACAGTTCTCTGCCACGCAGCACCGCAAGGCCACGGGACTCACCAGAGGCTTTACAAGCACGCTGACCTAACATGAAGCCTTAGTAAAAGAAATACCTCAAGGATATTTTTTATGCTTTACTCATTTCGGGCCCTCTCCATTCGGTTTCGCTATCGGTTTGCGAGTTCTTCCATTATGGCTTTACTTCAAAGTACATCAAAAGGAACCCCTGAACCAGCCAATAAAATTAAAGAAGGTTCAGAAATTCAACTAGTAAAGCCATTTGCTTTCCATTTCTGGAATCTGATAAAATCAGCAGGCTCGAAAACGTGCCGTGGGGTTCCTTTACCCAGAGTGTCAAAACGGGCCTTTGTGTAAGCGACGTCACCGCCACATGCCCATCAGCTTTTCGAGGACGGCCCGTGGTGTGCACCCGTGGTGTGAGAAAACGCTGAAGGAGCGGCGCTAGTTTTTTTGCCCCTCGCGAGGAGCTAAATCTCGTCCTTGTATCGACAAATACGGCGCCATGGCATCTTTCGCTCTCAGATGGCGGGTTACGCGTTGGTGGATACATTTTGTGGAGGAGTTAGAGGTATGCGCAATTGTAAGGGTATCAAATTCATACACTTGGGCTACGCCATACAGTTTGATACAATAATAACGAGACGGAACTGTGGCGCTAGTATTTACGACAGCTGCAAGCATGGCGGTTTGCCAGCATAGAAATGATGGGTAATAGATGTATATGCCTAAACTATCGTTCTTCTGGCTTCAAAGGGCTTCATTATTTTATGAACGTTTCATTTCGAACCATGCCATCTGTATGAAATAGTTAAAGGAACTCGAGTCATTCCACTGTTTGAAGGTGGATTGCTAACGAAGGTGTAGCTCATCACAAAGGGTTATAAAAAGGTACATCTATTTATTTACGTCATTTGTAATAACAGTGAGAATACCCCGTGTAAATAAAGAAACAAAATTGTTGTCACTGTATACCGATTCCTGTTACCATTACAGAAGTTCCTAACGTTTCATTAGCTGCGACATACATTTGTGACGGTACGAGAGAAATTCTGACGTTGCAACAGGAGCATTCCGTAGCACTTATCAACAGTTTGGAAGTCACAGCCGAAATTTTCTGTCGCGACAACAAGAGTTCTGAGCAGCTTTCTATCGTGACAGCGATTCTCACGTCTCATCAGGAATTCTCTGTCCCGAGGACAGACACTGTCTCTATCGGCATTAGAAATGTGCCACTTTCTAGCACAACGACTTTATATCTGCGCCGCGACAGAAGCGCTTTCCATTGCGTAGCTTTAAAATTGTGCGTCAGTTTCGCATTGGTTCTGTATACTGAACTTTTATCTTAGGCGGTATGCAATAGTGTGTTCTCTGAATCCGGCAATGTCGCTAGCACCGACTAGTCGACGTAGCCAATTGTCTTTATGTTGCTGTGAAGACGAGGCACCAGCAATCGCCTTACCAACTTCCTCAAAGTCACTGGCTGATCGAAATCATCGCATTTGCGACAACGGCTGCGTATACAATTTGTTTTATTTTGTAGGATGTGAAACAGAGGCTTTTGGAGTTGCACGTACTGTTACGCTGACACATGAGTTAATTTCACCCCAAATTATAAGTTTTTGCATAGCAAAAAAGAAGTTTTGCGTTGTTCGACAAAGATGCGTGAATATCTCTCTCGCTCGGGCACAGACGAGAGAGAGGCGCTACCTACGCCACGTAGAGGAGCTACATATTCTGGCACAGGCGCTACCTGAAAAATCGGTACGCTGTCGAAATAAGCACTTATCCACTTGTGTTATGAAGCTACATTGGACTGAACACACAAATGACATGCGCACTCAAAATCTTAAGAGCATCGAGCTACAACTTCCTAAATTAGCCGTAAGAAGCCTTACGGCGTCCCCGGCCACCGTTGTCTATTTTAAGTTTATTAGCTCATAGAGATATCGTGAAGTGAAATGAATGTTCTAGCGCTTCACGGAGTACTTGTCGATGGTAACAACCCTGTTGCTCTTGAAGAGAGGCGCGAGTTATCGTGACGGAGGGAAAGAACAACTTGGATCTCAACGTACAAATCCAAACCAGCACCGACAGAGATCCTTGCTGTTGACTTAGTCGAAATGTATGGGTATACCATCGTTCGGCGTGGCTCAGTGGAAAAGCACTTGGCTCAGACACCTTTAGCCTTAAATTAGAATGCCCGTCCGTGAATTTTTTTTCTTTCAGCTTTTCACTTTCCTTGCACTTTTTTGCACTTACAAATTTATGTAGCAATAAACAGTTCTCTGACGACCAATAATAAAATATTGATGAAGAACTTCATACGTCAAACAGCATAACGGCGGACAAAAGAACTTCCCAAAACACGACAGACGGAAATTTTCTTTTGTGTTTTCAACTGGTAGCTTTTTGATAACTGTCATATTAGTTCGGTTGCAAGCTTAGACAGTAGCTTGGCCAAAGACAAATCTATGCGTGGCCGTTGTCAATTGTTGAGTACAATCTGAGTAAACCGTTTCTCGTCTGCCTTCGAAATCTCCACATTGAAGTTTTCAACGATAATCACAGAGCAGTGTTCGTAACGCTAACCCATGCAAAGTGCGTGGTTTCAAACTTCCGGTATGAGACTACGGTGAGGCTGGAGACGTATGCGCAATGAATATCACAATTCCGTCTGTCGTTTGTGCGACATAGACTTCGCCACAGTCGATTGCATTGTCCTCCTGCGAGTCAAGGGTGCACGGATGTAGACACATGTTGTCCTCTGCGTATACAGCAACGCCTCCTGCTCGACAGTCCATGGGCTCTGCACGAGCGATTCCAATATACCCATCGACTTCAAATAAGTCATTGTGATTTGTTTATTTTATGTACTGTTTATTATTTTTACTATTAGTAGTGCTATTAGGTGCAGAGTGTTTGAGACCTGCATCAGCTATGCCGCGGGTCGGTACAGTATCGCACTATTTCTGGTATGGAGCCACGCTCACTCTTTATTTAGTGTTGACGCACAAACACGAAACGTGCCTACAACCATACAAAGGCATACAATGCATCTTGATTTATGAACTAATATTATTTTGATTATTCCGTGTAGTGCTTCAAGTCTGGCTCACCTCCGCCGCAGGTCGGCGGGTTATTGCACTATCTCAGGGATTGGCCCACGCTGATCATTTTTATGATGACGCACAAACACCTTATAAAATATGAAATTCTAGTCATATGCAGCTTCGTAGAAAAGTGAAGCATTATAAAACAGTCCGACGGCAGGATTCGAACACAGGACCTCTACAACGGAAGCTCGATATTGAAACCATTACGCCACGGACGCGTGCAGTTACAAACGGTATACAACGCCTTAGTATATTTCTTTTCCGAAAGCATTTGCGTTGAGACGCTTGGCTGTTTTAATTTCGCCACCTTGACAGGCCGAACTACAGTAATTAGAAGTTAGTGTGAGTGCTTGCAGAGTCGTCATCACTTAATAATGTATGGATTCCTCGGAAGACCAGAACAATAAATGCACATAAAGCCTAATAACGAATGCATATAAACGCCTGAATTAGGATGCATGGAGATCAGACAAATTCATGCACTACATTTTCTTCCCATGGTGGCTGAACGACGGCAGCGCGAGTGTTCCCTTTAGTAATTATTCTAGGAAACTCCATGTCGGTAACAACATTTTTTAGCGACCTGCGTTCACAGCCGACAGCGTGCCATTCTCCGGGCCCGCAAACATGGGAACATTCATTATTTAAAAACTTTTTGTGCGCACACAAACAGGGACAAAGAAGAGGAGCAAGACAAGGACGAGCGCTTGTCCTTGTGTCGCTCCTCTTCTTTGTCCCTGTTCGTTTGCGCACAAAAAGTTTTTAAATAATGAATCTATTCCAACTAGGCCGACTCGCAGTTATGCATGGGAACATGTCTTTGAAAAGTGCACGTGATGCTCGTGGAGCCTAAGAAAATAAAACGACGATTTAAAATATTGCTGTATTTCTTCCTCCTTTTATAAATGAGTTGCATACATAAAACCACACGTGCATGCATGCATGCATGCATGCATGCGTGCGTGCATACATACATACATACATACATACATACATACATACATACATACATACACACACACACACACACACACACACACACACACACACACACACACACACACATACATACATACATACATGCATACATAGACGGCTGCGGTGTTGTGCTGCTAAGCACGAGGTCGCGGTGTCGAATTCCGGCAATGCTGGCTGCGTTTCGGAGGCGGCGAAATGCAAGAACGCCCGTATCCCGTGCATTGTAGTGTAGATACAATGCACGGATACTGTAGTGGTAACAGTCTGTCCCTAGCCACCTACTATACGGTGTGCTTCGTAATCAAATCGTGGCTTCCACACATAAAACCCAGTAATTCAATTCAACATGTATAGAATGACACGTCTGATGGTAGAGGTGGATGGCTGTGCATACAGTCACCGACAACACGAACGCAGTGCGCCCATGTAGTCTAGTTCACGGTGTATACAGCCTTTGAACTCTCTATTGTTGTTGCTGTCATTGGGAATTATTTATTTAAAGAAGACCCAAGTAACACACGAATTCTTTATCCCGGCAGGGCTATCGCAAAAGTAGAGTGCTAGAAACGCGAGAATAACGCAACAAAGATCCTAAAATAAACGATAATACGCAAGCTAAAATGAAAAATAACAAACAAAACAGAAAAAAAAAGCCTATATGCAAGACATACGCGTAACATTAAATCCCTAGCAAAATACAATACATTTCAATGCACTTTCAAAAGTTCGAAAAGGAGGTTTCGCGTTTAACGGGGATACTATTCCATATTTCAACCATTAGTGAAAAACATAAAAGCTCAGTTCTTCGCGGCGCGATTTTCAGCGAAAGTGTAGCAGTGTACATTCCCATCAAAAAAGATAGCTTGCAACTTTTCGTAGTGTGAGTCAGCGAACTGCTTGCACTTGTAGATTAATCACCAAGTATAATAGGTGGAACATACTTTCTCTAGAGAATGGAAATCCTTGTTTGAAATCCCACTAATATTTCCCTAAACTCCATTTTTTTTTTCAGAAAAAGACCCCCTCGGTAAGCACATTGTTTGACCATGTGCACTTATCCCACCTTCAAGCGTGATATATTTTTTTTCCTTTGTACGCCACATACTGCTCAGGTAAGCTGCAGAGAAACCATAGATAGGAAAGATATCCTAAAGGTCTATAATTTATGGTAAAAGTATCAGCAAGCTTTTACAAGTAACCAAAGGTAAAAGATTATAGTGAAGATATCATGCTGCATTATATCTGTGTCTAAAACGGATGGTGTTTTTTTTAAAGTGTAATAAACACCCTATATAATATCGCTTGATTACCTTCCAGTGCTTCTAGGATGCATCGGAAGCATCTAATCTAAGTACTTTTAAAGATTACATGCTTTCATGCAGAAGAGGTTCGGAATGAAGCTTTATTAAGGACTGATTTTCTTGATTTATTGCACATTGGTTGAAAGTACAAGTCAATTAGGATGTAAACAATCATATAAACGAATTGAGAAATGGTTTCCGAACATGAACGAGAAGAGACTTGTTATAAGTAGCCTAAGCATACGTAATAAATTTCTAAGCCCACTGCGCTTACCTTTGAAGAGCATTCTGTGTTTTAGGAATACGACAGAAACTATTGTCGCCGGATGTGGTAATTAAAAACAACGAAGGATAATTTATACACATTACCAAGTACACTAGCAAAGGGCTACAAGAACGTCTTCCTGCGAAATATATATTGAGTGCACTTAAAAGCCTGAATTAGAATTCATTTATAAATTGGTAAGAAGCCTGTAGTAAAAATTTTAATGCAGAGATACAGGTAGCGGAACCACTAAGGAAGGATGTTCATTTCTTCAGCACACTGCAAGGGATGTTACCATGACTACCTGCGCTTGAAACATTCCGGTGTGGTAACTGTAACGTTTAGATCAATGAGCAAATGTTGAAGCCCTATCAAACGCGGTATAGCGTTAAGGCCTGCGTGATGATCTGTACCATTGCAGTTTGCTGCTTGAAAAATAAATTTGGGGAATAATTTCGCCCAAGTTTTTATATAAAAGCTTAACGACACATTTATAAAAGTATGTCGACATGTTATGTGCGTAATAGTCCTATCAGAATTCCAAAAGTTTTTACTAAAGAAGCATCGCTAAACAGTCAACGTAATTATTGAGTGATTTGTATGTCGTTATTCCCTTACTTGATATACTAGGGTGAACTCTTGAACAAGATATTTAAATTTTATGTTTGTGTTCATTTTACAAATTCTTTGACGCCATATTATGTCTAGAAAAGGTCGGCTTCCCGTCCACCTCCACTCTTCTCTTCCACTCTGATATTGAGATGGTGCATGCAGAAAGCTTTGTGATGATTTGTTCAATGCCGCAGGATAGTGATAAGAAGGCGTTAAGTAACTGAAGTGAACAAAAAAGAAGCAGTGCACTAGCGCGTTATTTAACATGACCAATTGCACTTTTACGTTAAACAAATAACATATGTTACTGCGCCGTCCTTATAATATGCAAAATGAATATTTTTCAGATTACAGAAAAGGATGCGCCGGAAATCATCCCTGTAAGGAGCTGCATTACGTTTTTCCATCCTATTGTTATGCAAGGGTAAAAATCTCTGCAAAATAATGTAGGCATGCCAGCTCCAGGCGAAAGTGAATTGTACCATAGTTTTCAACATACATTACAACAATCTTATCAAGTATGGCAGAAATGAATAATACCATGTGATCAGTTGCAATGTTTCCTGGACTTGTAGAAATCGCATTTTGCGAATAACAAAACTCTAGTCATTGAGGAGGAGTATTGAGAGGCGGATATGACTTGAACGCAAAATTGAAACAGGTGTTCAAATAAGAAAAAAACTCCGAGCACACCAGAGCACATGGTATGAGTTGTCCAAAACATCAGTGTCTAATTTAACGCCACTCTGTGGTCATTCATGTCTTGTGCGGCCAATAATGTACCATAGTGGTAGGTGCTGCCCGAGCCAGCAAGCAGGAAAGGCCAACGGCGATGGTGGCGCAAGCCACTGTCCTCCTGCACGACGACAGACCGATGAAGCAGTAGACGCCACCAAGGCCGGCCATCCACGGGCGCAGCAGCTAAGCCCAGTGGGGGTGAGAGACAGGTACTGCAGTAAAACACGTTGTGGGGCTAGTTGGTTAATAGCTTTCAAAAGGTGAAGCGCCAATAGTGATAGCACACAAGAAGAAATACGGACAGGACAAGGCGCTTGTCCTGTCTGTATTTCTTCTTGTGTGCCCTCAATATTGGCGCTTCACCTTTTGAAAGTGAGAGGGAGATACGGATAGGGCGCGTGCTTCAGTGAGCAGGAGTGACGTGGCGTCGCGGCGACGCCCTCTCCCTTCATGCAAAACCTGGTGCGCTAATGCTGCAGTAGGTGCTCCGTTTCGCTTGCTATGCTTCGTCGAGCCGCGCTGGTTACATGATGTCGCAGCCAATGGGAACTCCGCAGAGGCACGCTCATCACCTTGCTCGCTGCCAATGGGACATTAGGTGCCGTTTTGCAGGTACAGACTGAAGACATCGATGTTTTCGCTCAATTGGCCATTTAACGCTGTCGCGTAATATATTCCCTAATGACGTTCTTATTCGATTGATTTACGGCATATGCTGCAATAATACAAATTGTAGCGTATCTATATGGTATCGCTTATCCACATGGAATGATTGTCAGGAATTCCACCAGTTTGGAGATTTACACCAATAACCTCACCCTAAGTATACCCTGTGTGTCCACTTCCTATTTTAACAAAACATTTTTTGTTAGTACTGAAGCAGGAAAGGCCACTTGAACACCCAGCAATTTCATCCAAAAATTTGGAAAATCATTTTTCGAAATATGGTTTTCAGAAAATTCTCGCAAGACCATACGCTTTGGAATTTCATTTGCTAATATTCAGAAATTTCAATGTCTGCTTAAGTAAATGTTTGGGGAATTTATCAAAAATACTACTTTTACTTTTGAATGCATTATTATTTCTCTCACTAGCAATGTGCACATCATCGATTTTCCAGCTCAACGACAAGAGGTGTGCAATCTGCCTCAGACAATTGTGTTCAATTCCCGAACACTTAAAAATTGTCACCCCGTATATACGCTTCATAAGCATTTTAATGAAACAACCGCAAGAGAATTACTGAATTTGAGCTTTCTATATAGGTGTCTTCTATGCCTATAGAAGTCCCACGACTTATTTCCATATCCTTCTATTGTTTACACCGAAAGAGATTGCAAGTAGTCCTCTTGCATGCAAATGGTTGGTCAAAGAAAACTGAAGACAATATTAGGGTTCTAAATGATTCCCGTTTCACTGTTATGTATAATTTCGGAACACGAGTCAAATATTCTTAGCTTTCCACCAGACAAGTTATTTATTTATACGCACCTGTAATCATTTACCTCTAAAACTTCAAATAGCTATATAGGAAGTGAAGACTAACAACGGAGATAATGTATCAGAATTGACTCAGTGTCATCATTTGAATTGACAATACTCATGTATAAGCCTTTATCATTCCTATTTCTGTGTTGTGTATGTCCATCTACTTCTATGTTTCTGGAGAAAATTGGATGGTTATAATTCCATGAAGCCGCTGAAGCAGTATAATACAAAACATGCTTTTTGGCCACCATGTTGTATTCGAAAGCACGACAAACAATCCATAATGGATTGGCTGCTGCGAACTTATTCTTGCCATGATAGTGCATGCAGGAGATCAGTGCTAGTGACACACATAAGTCTTCCCTTGAACACAAGTCAAGTTTGTTGAAAGTGTTCTCTGCTGAGCTGCCGGGAAACATCTGCGTAATGCAGGTACGCCATGAAATCACAATCATGCAAATTTCGTCGCAGTCCTGGTGCAGGTGCCACGTCCGTGAAAATACAGTCACTGATCTATCTGTCTGATGTCTGCCTACTGGCTATTGATATCTATCTATCTATCTATCTATCTATCTATCTATCTATCTATCTATCTATCTATACATATATATATAAATATATATATATATATATATATATATATATATATATAGGGATCTGTGCGTGATTGTGACACTGTGACGAGCTTAGTTCAACTAAGTAATCGCTGCCGATGCGCAGCCTCAGCGCATGAAGTGAGTAAGTCGTTCGTTACCACAGTGCAAGTCATTCACTAAAGACCATCCTGCACAAAGAAAAACAGAAACATTACAAACTAGTCAGACACACACACAAAATAGTTACGACTCCAAGGAAGTGTCAACGTCAGAAAGGGCTTACAGTTTCATGGTGGGCAGTGCAGCTGCGAGATCAACTGGAGGTCTCGACGGAGGCAGCACTCGGAGCATAGAAGCGGTGTTGCCGCTGCCGCAGCCGCTGCTGGAGAAAATCCTGCTCACACTCGAGCGAGGTATTGGGATCCAGTGATGCAGGAGTAAGTCCGGTTGCGATGTTTTTAACATGGGCGGATAGCCTTGGCACGGTAGAGGTATGGACGCCGGGAACCAAGTCCAATGGCATCATCTCAGCTCCCGCTGCATCGGCCTAATTATCCCGTCACTCAAAATCTTCCTGCGAGCGATCATGAGAATGCTGCGACACGCCCCTGGAAAATTCCCCTGGTCCAGTAGAAGGCTAGGAGCGCGGGCCCTATGCCCGATGACTTCACTTCTGCGCCCGGAGCACTGGCGAACTCCTTCCTCTACGAAGGCTTGTTGTTATTTCTGTATTGCTGCCTCAAATCTTGTCTCGTACCCACAGAGGGGATTGGCCACACTCGGTTGACTGAAAAAAAATGCATGTAATAAAATATCAAAAGTATGTAAAGGCATACTATCAATACAAAGCACTAGCCAACAAAGCTTGTTTTTGCACGACTCCCCGGCTTTTCTCCCTGCTCACGTCTTGCGGCTGTCTTTCAATTATTTCTTCGGCGCGCACTTACTTACTTGACTCTACTACCCGCCGTAGTTGCTCAGTGGGTATGGTGTTGGGCTGCTGAGCCCGAGGTCGTGGGATCGAATCCTGGCCATGGCGGCTGCATATCGATGGAGGCGAGGTGCGAAAACGACAGTGTACTTACATTTAGGTGCACGTTAAAGAACTCCATGCGGTAGAAATTTCCGGGGTCCTCCACTACGGCGTGCCTCATAATTAAAAAGTGCTTTTGGAACGTGACACCCCATAGTTTATTTATTTTATTTGACCGTCCTTATGTCATTGTAGTCTCCTTGTACAGGCCGTTGCAACTGCTGAAGATACCCTATAGATTAGGCCGCTATCACATATACTCGTGATTATTATGTCATCATAGTCATTGCCTCGTCAACATTTGAGCTTTGTCATGCAACTCTCGTAGATCGCCCATCGTCACGCAATTGTGCTTACACAGATGTCACGCATTCTTTGCCATGCAATGGTTATGATGACTTCTTAGTCGTTCTATCGCTGTCACTCCTGCAGTCATCAGACTCTAGTCATACCATCACCTTCACGCCATCGTCGTCATACAGTTTTCATGGTGCCGTATTCGTCATGCCACAGTTTTGTCGTTATACTCTCGTCATCATCTCAAGATCCGTATACCTCTTTAACGCCATCTTTGTCGCTGTGCCGTGGTCACGCATTCGATGACATATCATCGTCGTGGCACTGTCGTGGTTGTTCAGTCATCGTCATTATATCTTGGTCATCGCACTGTCACCATGCTGTCGTCGTCTTGCCTTCGTAGGAGAAAGATAAATAGGAGTGCCCACTGGCCTCGTACGGCATTCGAGCTTGAGTGCCGGGGAGCCAGCTACTTTATGGAGCAAATATCTCTGGTTAGCCTCCCTGCATTTCTCTGCATTATTTTCTCTCTCATAGGTGACGCACAAAATTGTTATTAGCACACAAAGATGCGTTGCCAGCATGTTTGTAAGCAGGACATAGGGTGTAAGAAGGCATAGTGGGCTTTCCGTTTGCTTGTTAGCTTATTGTGGAGATATGCGCGCATTTCCCATGCTGCCCGCGTGACACTGTATGCGTGTTCGTGCTGGTGATTACAGCTGGTCCTTGCTGAACTTTACTAGATGATTTGCTGGGCTTAAATGCATAAAGTTTGTTTATTTATTTGTTTTGCTAAAGATATTTTACAGGCCCCTAGAGCCATTGTGTAAGTCGGGAGAACAAACTCAAAGGTAACAATATACAATAATTAGAATGCATGTGTAAATACACTCAAAAATACAGTGTAAGAAATGCGCTAACATAGAATAATGTGGTGTTGGAATTGTACAATGGACAAACTGAATGCTTTTCAACGCTAGTGGTGGCTGGTCAAGAATGTTTCACTAAGTAAAACATAATCCACAGAAATATAGAGCAAGCGGAACAGTTTCGGCTATAGCAAAACAGCATTTAAGGGGTTCTAACGCATTATTAGCAGGAAAGGCAAAAAAGATGTAACAAGTTTGGTTATGCAGAGTGTGAAAAAATGCGTAGTTAGAAGACGCCGGAAATTTTCTTTGTCACTCTCATAAGCGAAGATAAGCGACTGCAATTATAAGTATCAGCCCCCCCCCCCCGTGGTAGTTTCGGTTAAACTATATGCATTTGGATTTTGGTGTCATTTTACTAAAGTACATGCGTTAATAAAAGAAACTGAAACGAAATCAGCAAGCTTACCTACGTCTCTGCGCATGCCGTATATCTCAGTGTGAAAATCTGACGTGTAACTTTCCTTATTGGAGTGAGATTGTGCCATTTCTGAGTTCAAGATCAATTTATGGTGTCTTGTGGCATGTGTCGTTGCATGCTTCAGCCAGCATTCCACCATGGTAGCATCCAAAATTACAATTATAGCTTTCACATGTTTTTACGCCACACTACATCGGACAACTTACTGACTAAGGTTAGCATCACTCTAAAATTGGCTAGGTCACACCGCACGCCATTGGGGAACATCAGCCTACTTTTGTTTCACAATGTAACGTAGAATAAAACAAACGCAAGTTCCTTCAAGTCGCGATCGTGAATTAGGAAGCAGGCTGGAATGCACGGCGCATAAGCACAAGACGTTTCATGCTGTTTTAATGCGAATGCTGTATATGGCCCATGAAGCGGAAAATTGAGCGGCATCCCCAGAGATGTAGCAAAAGTCACGAGGTCACTGTCGTTCAAGGAGAGGCGGATGCCACATGTGATCTGGGTTCCTTCAAGCAATACAAGGTAGTGCTCCCATCAGTGCATAAGCGGCAGCGGCGGCGCCAGCCTGCGCACCGGCCATGCAGTGGAAAAGGCAAAAAGTAGAAGTACCAGAAGGCCACAAATGTTTCTAGGTAAAGACGGGGGCTGCATAAGCTGCAGTTAAAGGGTAGCGGCGACTGTGTGACCGGTGTACATAAGGCACTGCGCGTCGAGGAGCTGCCAGTCGGTTCAGTGATTTTGGCGAGTTCTGCGTTCGGTCCAATTGACGAACCTTCGACTTCTCAGTCAGAAGCTGCGCCGGGCACCTGTGGACGTGCATGCGGATACATGACGTCATTCGAGAGAAATGCAAGGCTTTCGCATTGATCCACGCAGGCATACCTAAGCGTCCTTACCTTTTCTTCTTGTATTAAGTTTGCACTCGCAAGAACTATCAGAAGCCAATAAGCCTATACTGACAGGCTCGAAGAGTGAGCTGTTATCGTGTTTACCTTTGCCAATGTAGCAGCATTGGATAACTTCGCTGGCAAAATAAGTTTCACTCTTGAAAATTGGCTTGTCTTAACCGGAACAAAAAAAAAAAAAAAACTTGATGCACTGGCAGTGCGATTCCAGGGCAAGTGAACCGAAAGCGCGCCATCGGCCCCCTTAACACTTGAGAGTTGTAAAAGTTCCCGACACATACATATCTGGACTTGAGCGCCGCACGCCGCAAATATCTGGCGCCAATATCTAGGAAAAGAATATAAGGGCCGAGTAACTTGGAAAGGCACGAAGAGCAAAGGACTGCAGGGGCGATAGAGATAACGGTGAAAAACTTGGCGCCGGTTTTCGCTGGACATTAGTTGTATGCACTCAATGAATAGTATGTTAGGCGATTGGGTGCTCGTGCATATTTTACTCTGTAGTCTTCAAAGAGTAGACATCATAGCTTCGTTATGATGCCGTCATCATCAAGTCGTTTTACCATCGTCCTTATTTGCGAAACGTCGTTTCATTGAATACGTGCTGTCTTATTATTATCGCCTTCATCGTTCGACAGGAAGACATTCTTATCCGTCATGGTGGGGTAATCATGGTGTCGTCATTCAATCGTGATTATGCGGTAATTGTCATGTCATTGTCATCACTGCGCCGTCATCAGGCATGCTTGCTTGCTTGCTTGCATCTTGCTTCAGCTGACGTACCGTTGTCGTCATGGCATCGTAGCGTGCAGTATAGAATGACAGGTATCAGACATTCATTGTAACATCACCGTCGTGATGGCATCGTTGTTGTTTTATGGCCCATTTCTTCTGCTTCGTTATGTAACTCTCAAAGCATCATCGGCACACCGTTGTTGTCATATAGTCTTTGCGATATAGTATGTGGTACGCCATCATCGTGTTACACCGAGTATCATCGTATTTTCTTGATACTGTTGTCATGCCGTTGTCGTCATTGTGTCGTCGTCATACCTCGTGCCGTCCTTATCCCGATGCCCTCTAAATATTATCGTCCTCATTTCAGGATCGTTACATCACTGTCACCATGACACCGTGGTCATGCCGCCTCTCTCATGTCACCGTCGCCATACTGCTTCGGTCAGTCCCTCGACTTTCTTTCTTATTTGGAATTTAATGCTTGTCGCTTTCTGGTCGTCATACAGTCGTGGTTATAAGGTACTGCTCGTAGGCGACCTTGGACTGCGAGTGCCCTAAAAAGTGGGCGGCTGGAGGAGACAGTGTATGCACATATAGGCGAAGCAATGAAACGCACACAACGACACTGAGTGATAATAAACAAACGGAGCTTCAGCAATATGGAGTGTTGCTAAATTGCCTAATGCTACGCGTATTACCGCGATAGTTGTGAGGAGATGGTTACGGCAGTTATCGTTTAAATCCTCCATTTCAGCAGCTGCCCATTGCGGCATTTTGTCATCGTGCCGGCTTTTACACTGTGATCTTCTCAGCTTCTATTCAAGAATTCAAACCTTTTCAACCGAAATTGTTATTTCAGTTTTTAAGACCTATTGAAAATGCTAAACCGTGAGGGAAAACCATTGTGTCAAGGAATTCCGATGACTTGGAAAAGGCGCGAGGAAGGGGATAAGACGAGCATCGAAGAATCGCTCGTGTGGTGGTTGTTCCAACTAGGCTTCTCTCTGTATATGTTACCTAAAGACGCTTTTTCTTTTGTTTTACCTAGTCTTATCGCCGTCGCATTGTTATCGGACTACACTCATCACACACTGCCGACTAGAAGTAATTGACGCTATGGTGGACAGTACTCTGCTCGCTGCTCTCGTGGACACGGGGACACATATCTCAGTAATGCATTTGGAGCTTCGCAGTCGACTTAACAAGGTCCTTACACAACCCATGTTACCGCTCACCAAAGTCGCCGACGCGGGTACGCTTCCCGTCCTTGGCATGTGCTCCAGTCGAATAAGTATTGCGCGCAACTGTATGACTGCATTACTTGCTATGCCCGAACCCTGTTCCCATCAACTTCTCCTCGGCATTGACTTTCTATCTCCCTCCTTCTATGTGCTTCCAACCTTATTGATTCTGGAACAGGATTGCTTCATCTTGACCTGCATTCCTAGTATGACGCTCTGCCCACCCGTGAACGGCATTTGTTTTCCGTGGATTACATCTGTATGGAACCTCAATCTGTTATGTATGTGGACCTAATGTCTCTTCGTTCTATTCCTGATGGCGATTACGTCCTGACTCCCAATGTTGACATTCCAGTGGCCAGAAATGTTGTCGTTTCCCACACCTACTTCACCGTTTCTAACAACCGCGCGTCCCTTCCAATATTGAACTTCAGCTGGTGCACGTAACTTATACCGAAATGGTACGCATCTTGCCAACGTCTCTTCTATCGATGAATATACCGTTTCTGCATTTGTTGCCCGCGATGCTTCACTCCCCGCTGCATTTACCACCTTCCGCCGCACAAACGTTCGTCATATTACCAAGATGATCATGCCTGACCTCCTTCCAATGTCGACCGCCGACATCAGGCACATGTTGATAGCTTATCGCTACATCTTAGATATCGATGTCTGCCCTTTCGGCCGGACATCTGCCGTCACTCACCGTATCCTTATTGGAGACGCCAGCCGCATCCCATGACGTCATCAGACGCTGCCTTATGGAGGATTGTCGGGGTACGTAGCCTAATCTAGAGGCTCGTCATTTGCGCTCTTGGCAGCTATAGTTGGCAACAATCTAAAGAAGGCATTTTATGGACGCTGTCTGTCTCAAACATAATTTGCGTAGATTTTCGAGACAGTTTGGTTCTCTTGTTTACCTGACGTCATGCGGCCTCTCGTGTTGAAAGCAGCGTTTATCTCCGTACAAATCGGTTTTTATGCGACTGGTTGCAGTATGAAAACGAAGCATCGCGGGCAAGCTTTACTGATGATGCTGAGATCACTGCTCAGTTGCAGCTAAGATTTTAGCTTGAAACAAGTCGTTTTCAATTTATATGAAACCTAGCGCATGCATTATCACAGCAAAATGCTACCTTCGACCTTCAAATACTCGGCTCTCTGTAAGATTGTAACGCCCGCCTATGCCGCATAGTGCGGACGCTGCTAATGGTCGGCGTCCTCGGTCGTTACAGAAAAAGTTGAGAAAAACAATGTTGGGCAGCGCGTGTTCGCCGAGCAAGCACGGCACCCGCTACTCCGTTCTAAGAGCCTGCTTCCCTGGTCAGCTGGCTCTGGCGCTCAGATGCAACCCCTCCGTTCGCTACTCTGGCTGCTCTTGAGTTAGAGACGACCGACCCAAGCAGCCTACCCCTCTCAGGTAAACTTGCGCCTGACGCTACTTCGCGCCCACAATACGTCGCAGCTCTATAGCTTCGCCTTCCCTTGTTCGTAAGCAAAAGCGCACAGGTTTGGTTCGCCCAAATCGAAGCCTCATTCTGTCTATGCCGCATCACCTCTGACAATTTTCGAGGTTGCGGACGGCATCGCTGCACGTTTGGTTGGTGTCTCGTACAAGCAAGTGAAGCCGAGTATTTTGGATCGTACCATGGCGTCCGAGAGCGCGTACCTCCAGCTCCTGCTCACCTTCAAGGAGCTGAGAGATCGCCGCCCTTCCCAGGTGCTCTACAGCATGCGACGGCGGCTGGGCAAAAGCAATATTGATGAACGGCGCGCTGATGAA
Organism: Dermacentor andersoni; assembly: GCF_023375885.2. Taxonomy (NCBI): domain Eukaryota; kingdom Metazoa; phylum Arthropoda; class Arachnida; order Ixodida; family Ixodidae; genus Dermacentor; species Dermacentor andersoni. The sequence continues at coordinate 89,488,315 of NC_092820.1, read as the reverse complement.
GGAGCTCTTCCTGCAGCTCTTGCCACAGTCCTGCCGCATTGTCTTGACCACTGAAGGAGACTTTACCTTTGACCATCTCTCCTAGCTCGCTGATAGAGTCCACGACGCCACTTCTCCTTCGGTCGCTGCTCTCTCTTCACCACCTGCGTCCTCCATCTAGGCCCTCTTCTTATAACCAGAGGGCTGCCTCCTCATGCCACAACGGTGTTTTGTTGTCCCTCTTCCACGAGCAGATCCAGCTAGCGTAGTCCTCGGGGCTTGCTTTACTTGCTAGCACCATCGCCATTTTCAGCGCCACGCCCGCCAGTGCAAGTCCCCATACTAGTGGTAGGGAAATGCACTGTGAGTTGACTAACTGAGGCCTGTGACCACACCATACAACGTGGCCGCCTTTTCATGGTCGTGGATAGCAAATATGGCCTGCGCTTCCTTGTAGACACGGGTCTTGGGGGCAGCGCACTGCTGTCCCCCAATCGTGACTGCGCTTCAAAGGCCTCTGGCCCCACACTCCGTGCGGTGACCTCTGCCTCAATCACCACGTATATTCTACGGTCCGTCACTAGCAACCTTGTCCTGCGACGTACGTCCCGGTAGGTTTTATTCATTACGGATGTCAATCAGCCTATACTAGTTTCCGAAATCCTGACCCATTTTTACCTCGACATGCGCCGTCGTTGCCTGATTGGCAGCAAGACGCGACTCTCGATCTATAGAGTTCTTTCGTCTGCTGCTCCCAATGGTTTCTGCATGCTGATTCCACCATGCCCATAAGCTAGCATCCTCTAAGACATTCCTGAGGTGACGGGGCCCTGAAATTTCAATCAGCCACCCAGGTTCAACATATCCACTACAACATATACAGCATACGACATATACAAAATATTGTCACGCGTGGTCTATCTGTTGCTGCTCGTCCGCGCCACCTCTTCGGTGAGCGTCTGGCCACTGCTCAACAGCAATTCTAGCACCTCATCCATCTGGGTATTTTGCGTCCTTCTTCTCCACTTCATCTAGTGCCCAAGAAACAGCTAGGATACCGGTGTCTGTGCGTTCAATACCGGGCGTTTAACGCTGACATGGTGCACGATAGCTATCCCCTTCCACACATCCAAGATTTCACAGGCCACTTTAAAGAGTACACAATGTGTATTAAAGTTGACCTTGGGCCCTATAACGTAAAGCTATTTCAATATGTTTTATTCCAATCTCCTGACGTCAAATTTGCGTAACCGCCGACGCAAGCATCGGGCGGTCACCCGCAGGGTTGTTTGAACAGACCAATCTAACGCTCTCCTCGTTCATAGGAGGTCACTTTTGTTTGCTTGATAAACGAATAGCATTGCCTACACTGAGCGGCTTGTCTTATATAATTGGCTCACAAGAGGCGAGGAGCATGCTCAAGTGCAGAGGGATTCAATAGGGCTGAGCCACTGCACCGAAAATCGATAACCAAATGAAGAGGGTGGTGCCGGTGGCTACGATTGGTCCGCTTTCCCTTACTTTGCTCGCGGTGGCTCGTCGACAATCGCGGCGGCATGTAACGGAAGCTTAAGAATGACGCTGAAACAGATCCTCAGCAAAGAAGAGTCGGCAGAACGAGGTCGTAAACATGCCGAAATTGCTCGAAAGCCTTACACGCCCATCCAAAAAGCTTTATTACACGCAAATAAACCCATGCTCTCCGGCAGGTGCGAGTAGCCAGTGCCTGAGCGATCGGCGGCAGCCATTTTTTATTCCTTTCGGAACGGGGCAGCCTGCGGCTATTCAGAAGAAAATTCAGTTTTGTTTGGCATATTATTGCATCTTTATCGCGTGCACGTCACTTTAACGCGGTGAGTTTTTGCGGTTTTCTGACGTCGCGTTAAAGGCAGGTGAAGTGCTTGCAGCCCGAAAACTTTTGACCAATAGCCGAGGGCTAATGGCGAAGAGGGGTCGAATCAGAAATAACTATTTTTGTTTTGTTCGGTCAAATTATGCATAATCAGTGTGACCACGTCATATCAGATGGGGAGCTATCACGGTTTTCGTGACGCCGCGTGACAGACAGGTGAAATGGGGATGGTCCAAAAAAGTTTTTGACCAGTCGTGGTGGGCTGATTGCAGAATTGGAATAGAAAAGTCTGGAATAGTTTTACGTTATAGCGCCCCTTGTCTAGGCCTGTTACCAAATCCTCGGCGAGGCAGCCTATATCCCGAAGGCGGCCATTACTACACCCTGCGGTCTGTTTGTGTATGTGCGCATGTCCTTTGGGCCACCAGACGCAGCTAAACATTCAAAAGATTCATTGCTGAGGTAATGTGCGGACTATCGGCTGCATTTGTCTACGTGACAATATATCCTTGTCGCGAGTCCTAATCCATAGAATTATGAGTGCCACCTTCGGGAACTTTTTCAGCACCTTTAGCAATTTCGCATTGTTGTCTACACCCAGAAATGTTTTTTTTTGGGTCTTCAGAGCTCGAGTTCTTGGGTCACCACATGGCGGTTCTGGGAATTAGTCCAACCACGTCTACACCGTGAAAGATTTCCAAGCATCCACTACAGTACGCCAGCGGCGTGAGTTCCTGGACCCATTGCTTTATTTCGCACTGCCCTAAGCTTCTGTACCAATTGAGTAACGTTCATCGCGTGACCACCGTGTAAAATTAATGTTTTCACTCTCAAGAGTGTTTCCTTCACTACAACAATTATCGGAGTACGACAACCGAGCTCCATATAGACGTGCGATGACAAAAGGCGCAGCTCAAAGCCGTGTAATCATTCTGACAGCGTTGGTCGCAAATAACTATCCGACAGGAGAATTTGACAGGGACATATGTGAAACTCTCCTCTCGAATATTTCTGTGCGCCCAAGGCTGTCTCAGTGCTTAAATAATTTCAACTACGTCTTTTGTCACCTCGCGTCTAGTTAAAGCTCCGTTGTCGTCCTGTATGCTTTTTTGTAAGCCCTAACGGTAAAGGTATTACTAATGCGACAATAAAACACCCTTGAGATGGTTAACAGTTTTACATTACAAGGGTTCCTTAGGGGCAATTTTCTTGACTCCCGAAGCTCAAGCTGATTTCAAGTCTGATAAACAAGCCGTCTTTAATTGGGCGCTTCTCATCCACCGCACAACTAACGCGCCTACTGGCATCTTGCTGGGTACATTCAGTGTGGCCATTCGCCCAGTTCTCCAGCAGTAAATGCGCAGTGAAGCCTGCGCCATGTTCTCGTGACGCCTGCGGCAGAAAGGACGTTCGACGTCCACCGCCAAGGCCTGTGAGTGGTGGCGCTGGCTAACACTGCCAGGGTTCTACTAGGAAACATAAATACCCAAGAAAGTGGATGAGCAAACGGCGCCGTGGTAGCTCAATTGGTAGAGCATCGCACGCGAAATGTGAAAGTTGTGAGATCGTTCCGCCCCCCTGTGGAAGTTGCTTTTTCGACCACTTCCATTTCCAATAAGTTATCGTTTCTTTATTTCATTTATCAGGCAGAAGCAAATTCCTCTATGTCGCCCTTGGTGTCAGTGTTGGTTGGCTAATATTTCTTTGGAGAACACATGTTTGATGTCGGAGACTAGGAGAAGATGTAGAGTTGAGAGTGGCGTATGGTGGCCAATAACTGTACGAATGAACACAGGCTTACGAGCCACGTGCGCGCCAGTGCGCAATAGTTCCGCTTGTACCGCGTCATGGGAGCGGAGCTTGGGACTTTATCTGATAAGGGCTCACTGCTCGGAGAACTCAAGAGCCCAACGTTATGGTACGGTCGCATGACTGACCCTAAATGAACTCTCGCAATTTACCTAATACGGATAGACTATCTTCAGTCCTCCAAGTTAGTCTATTACTTACCACTCCAAATAAAACTACTTAATTCAGTTTTTATTGCCTGCAGCTTGCAACGTTGTAATATTTCGTTAATGTAGGTGTAGCGAAGATGACGCACGCTGGGGCAAGCATCTTCACAAGCGCTAGGCATGGGTTGCGCTGCTTGTGCTGGGACGCTTGCTGCTGCATACGGCCGAATTAGCCACTCCCAGTCTGCAGCCAAGAAACATCTTCAATATATATAAGAAAAATACTCGCCTTCGTGCAGCAGTATCGCCAATTCTCGGTGCACTCTGCTCGCTCGCTACTGACAGCTGGTGTCCTTTGAGATGGTGAATGATGATGCCTCACCGTTCCTACTCATAGCGTCCTTAAGGAAACGCACCACTATTAAACCTCTTATCATAGGGAACATTTCATCGTGTTTAATGTTATACGAATATTTCCCCCTATAATTATGCAGAAACATGATATTTTAAGGTTTACTATAATAATGAACATGACTTGCAAGAAATTGCTGTCAGCTTCCAATAGAATGCCCCGAAAAACAATTCCACGTGTTGAAAGAAATGAACAAATTATTTTTAAATGCTCATGATCGTGTAACTCATTCCAGCCGCTTCGCGATAGGTTAATTGGGGTCTCGCTAAACCTGGTGGCTTTGTTATAGCAAAATGACTGAGAGATGTGAAATTAAACCATCGCATTTGAACCCCCCAGCCAACTGCTCTAACCAGTAGTCTACGATTGCGATTTCTTTCTACATGGAAGACAACACATATAAACAGCCGCAACAGAAATATAAGAACACTACATCTCATGCAGATTACCTAAAATTTGAGTCAGCTCACGCAAGCATTGAGCATCACCATAAAAGTTATCGGCTGCTTCTGAGCTGCATGCACTTTTCTAACACGGGCTGCAGGCTCCCAGAAGAACGATATTGTAGATATTAGGTTTTTTACGTGTCAATTACACACCCTGCTTCGCCAGAAGCTCTGCAATCCAAGGAGCACAATCATATTGAAGTTTTAGAAGTTCTTCAGCGTAGTAAAAACACCTTAGTAGTCTTAACATACATATGTCGGCTTGAAATAAACAAGTCTACTCGTTGAAACGTTGGCTGCCGCTTTTACCTTGTTCTCGATTTGCTCACCGCTGAAAAGCAACATATGTGCGTACGATTATACAACACGTAATCACTGATGACATGCAGTTCTGCGTTTGCCTTTCTTAAGCCGGGCTTACTTACAGGTATAGAAACCAACAAACGCTTTGCGTTAGGCTCGTTAGGCACCAATTAGGCTATTGCCGTCGCACAATCACGTGTAGCGTAATTATCGTCGTGCTGATGTCATCAAACCCACTAAGCTTCAAAAGCGACACAAACAACTCCTGCATATGTACAAACGTTTTTGTGAACCTGGTATTATTTTTCTGAACCTCAAAGAATGCTATGTAGTCAGGTACCTGCCAAATTTCATGCATAGCCTTGATTCCGACAGTGCATGACATCCGAAAAAAATAACTTTGGAAAAAATTAACCTCAGCCAGCATTCTTAAGATAAAAGAATCGATTAACATCACGGTCATGTGGATTAAATATCTGTAAACATTAGTCGTGACGAAGTTTACTACGAATGACCGAGTGAATCACTTCTTTGCCGCGTCGTCTGCTTCGTGTTTTCTGATTCGTCCTCCTCTAAAGCAAGGAACTCTTCAAAAGGCCATACACGCAGTCGTGGGATACGCACCGTCGGCGGACATGGCATGCGCACCCGAAAAATCGGAATTCATTCGGGTGCATGCGCAATGCGCAAGAAAAAAGGACTGGGTGCCACTCACTCTGACTCTCGACGGGGCGCAAATTCGTGATGTGCAGACACTCAGAATATTGGGGATGTGGATACAGCAGAATGCTGGTGTCAGGCCCTGGCAAGCCAAGAGATGATACAGGCAAACACAATAATAAGAAGAGACTTCAAAGCCGCCCTTGGTCTTCCCGAATGCGCTAGCACAGAGAGATTCGAGGGACTGGGTCTGCACAATACTTTTCTCGAGTATGTAGTCGCGACGTTATATGCTCAGGAAGAACGACTTTGTTCATCAACTCAGGGCAGGGAAGTATTGGTGAGGTTAGGCTCTCCTCTGAGACCCCAGTATTGAGGAGTGGAAAGGGCACAGATAGACCAACGTTCGATCGCACATCGCCGTGGCCCCAATTCTCGAGAACATGCACCCCAAGTACCATTCCGGACGACGCAGAGCAAGGGCAAAGACTCTTCACAAACGTTTTGGCATGGGACCAGGGGTGTATTATACGGATGCCAATCGAGCCAGCTCAGACACTTTCACAATAGTCTCTACATGCAAGATCAACATAACAACGGCATCTTTCAAAGCCGCCTCGGCATGCGTGGCAGAGGCCGCAGCGATCGCCTTGGCCATTTCGGCTGTCATATTATCCGACTCACATGCGGCTTGCCGCCTGTTTCTACATGGAATGGCACACAAATCAATACTCAGAATTTTAGGCAATGAACTAGAGGGGCGCCACACTATGATATGGTGTCAGGCACACGAGCGACTGGAAGGAAACGCGAGGGCAGACCGTATTGCTCGAGGATTAAACGTCCGAGCAACGACATGGCATAGCGGCGACCTTCCACCGAATTCTCGTGACATCCTCCTACAGCAAAGGCTGGAGCGGAGACGTTTTGGACAGCCTCACTCCGATTTAAACAGCCAACAGGAGAGGGACTGGCGTCGTATTCAGATGAATACACACCCCAACCTGCACCACCTACACAGAAAACGCCCCACGAGGTTCACTGACGAGTGCCCGTGGTGCACAGAAACACCCGCCCTAAAACACATCACATGGGAGTGCCCCGACAGGCATCCGCAATTAGACAGCCCCATATTACACATACATCTACTAATGAGGAATAGGCAGTGGGAGGCATGGCTTGCGGACGAGTGTCGGGAGAGCGATTTGGCTCTTCTGGACCAAGCCCAGCGAGCCGCTCGTGCCAGTGGGGTCTGGAATAGGGGCTCCAACCATCGCATCGTGCCTTATTTTATTTATATTCAATAAAGTTTTTACTCCTTCCTCAAAGAAAGCGACACAAATGACGCATTGGCTCCTTCGAATGACAGACGTGGCCTGGCGCACCCCATAGGTTTCTCTGCACTGCCCGTTGTTTTTAGTCGTCGTATAAAGAATGAGTCGTATTGAAATGTTTTTTTTCGGTTATCATCGTTTTCATTGCCATCGTCATCATGATTACTATCATCATTACTACTACCATCATCTATGTCATCTCAAACGAAGTGCATCTTACACAGTGTGATCATGTTCCCGTCAATTAGAAGGGCTCAGTAGACCATGTCACACTTCAAGTTGTTCTGGACTGTCTTCTGGCTCATCCCCTGAAAGACGCCAGAATGTTTTTAAACGTAGACATACATAGTTCCAAAAATACGTGGTAGCTCGTCAAAGAAGCGATTGTCTTTAAAGAAACGATCGTGGCCTAAAGGTTAGGTTAGACATGGTCTCTTACTATTGCTTAGACATTTCTTGTTATTGGAGCCCCGAAATCCCGCGATAGTAGAACCTACCTAGAGAAAAGTGTCAATTACTACGCAAATAATGCATTACGTTAAAATCTGATCCGCCATGGTTGCTCACTGGCCATGGTGTTGGGCTGCTGAGCACAACGTCGCGGGATCGAATCCCGGCCACGGGAGCCGCATTTCAATAGGGGCGAAATGCGAAACCACCCGTGTACTTAGATTTAGGTGAACGTTAAAGCACCCCAGGTGGTTGAAATTTCCGGAGTCCTTCACTACGGAGTGCCTCGTAATGAGACAGTCGTTTTGGCACGTAAAACCGCATAATTTAATTATTTAATTAAAACCTGAGTCCACCTATTGCAACGTTTACTAATGCCCTTGCCATTATTGTCTAGCTGCAGCCGAAGACAGTGATGTTCGACGTGATAATGGTTTTTGGACGCCAAATGACACTGGGTAGCTAGCTACTTCTAAATTGATTGGCTTAAACAGGATTCCGAGAGTGCGATGGACTTCATTTTGTTTTCTTTTTGTACGGGCTGGAAATTGTAATAAGACTAACACGACCACGTCTTATCAATTGTGGTAACTGAGATAAGGGAAACCACTAATAAAAATTGCAGGAAGATCCATTACATGATAACTACCCAGGGACACAGGTCAGTGAGTAAATGGTTAGTTGCTAACGTAAAAACTGGTAAATGAATACATACTTAGTAGAAATTTAGAGAGATCAATGCATAGCCCATGGGTAGTGCGGGGAGTACCGTATGACATCTAATGCATTAAAAATGTTCCAGCAATACACTTCATCAATATGAACACATCTTCAATTCCGATGAAAGCTTATGCATAATGCGTTCCTTGTGGAGTTGTATATTAAATTGTTATTCACTTTAACCGCATACTTGTTCGAGAAACGTAGGGTAAGCTAATGCAAGAAGAATAAATTTGTTTCACACATTAACAAGAAAAAATTCACGTTGAAGCAATCAGAGCAATGTTAAGGAAATAAATAATCCTTCCTCCATTTCTGCAGTTTCGTCGCCGTGTGGTGCTTTCAATTGCACTAATGAGTGCGGCCGCAGCTGGCGTGGCTGGCACTTTAATGCGAAACTTGGTTTCTGTCGTGCTAACGACCATTCACATTGTGGTACGGGCCAAAATAAATTTCCTAGCTGCGAAGTGTGCACCTCTATATGCAAAAGTAAGTACCACATCTGTTTTCGGAAAGCACGTGATTTCTTTTCGTGACCTAGGTACAGCAACCTGTACATTCAGTGAAATAACTTGCAGATGGATTATGGTCAAATTTACGCAAAGCAATAAAAATTATGGCTTCCTCTCTAGCTCTCAAGTGCTGCATATTGTTTGTCCCGGCTTGGCACTGGATGGGTGAATGTCAGACGAATGGACAGAAGCATGGGTTCCACATCTACTTGAAATAGGGTTGTGGCTGATACCACAACACTTGTTCATTTTGTTTTTGTCTATCGTCACTGCTGTTCAACGCAATGCAAGGGTCAATTTTGCCAAATTTGACAGCTGATAATATTGGATTGTGTTAGGGCTATCCTTCAATCGACCACCATCAATTAAAAGTCGCGCTTTACCTTTCGCCGCCCCAAATTGATCGAACTTTTTGTACTAATGTAAAGCAGAATGCCAGAAAACTGGAAAGTCGGAAAAATCGAGAAGCAGACGTAGACAAGGCGACAGGGAAGTGGCTTGAACCTTCGCCTATGTCTGCTTCTCGAGTTTTTCTACTTTCATGTTTGCTGGCATTCTCATAGTATAACCATGTACCAACTAGCCCAATAAGCCACTCTCATAAACTTAAAGCCAGAGGAGCCACGCCATCATTTCTTTAAAATAAACACGGTGACAAGATAACAAAAATAATACCTATGAGATCTCTACTCTTTTTAAACACTACGGCCCACATTCTTAAACATTCCTTACTAAGTAAGGAAACTTTCATTGCAGCTACGCTGCCCCACGTATATTCTGAAATTTTATCTTTTGAGGCGTCTTTAGTAGAGGCTTCCTTGGCGCTCCTTTACCCTAATGTAGTTTCAATCTACATTCGTGTTTCCTTTCGTCTATTTTTTCAATAGCTGGGCTTCTCGGCAACGACTTACTCATTTGACTGAACGAGGGCTTCTTTGGGCTTCTAATGCTCGTCTGCAAACGCCTAATAATACTTTCTAGTGGACAGCTGACCGGCGAAACAGAAACGGTGCCTGAAAGTTTGAACAGACGGTAGCGCGCTGTATGCGAAATGCAAACTACAAGCAGACGTTACATCCGTGGTCTCTAAGACGCACGTTCCTTCTCGCACATGGCGCCGAATCACTAGGCAACGAAAAAATGACAGCCAATCTGAGAAACAGCGCGCAACTGTGACCAATAGCTTGCTGTCCAAAAATCATGAGAAAAATCTAAATCAAATGCAGATATCAGTTGAGAATGAAAGGGCGAAACAGCACATGAGCGCAACTTAGTATATTGTCACGTGCCAACGATGTCCACGAACACAGTAGCAATACTGCAAATGGCGAAACTAACTCTTTATTGGGCGAGCCTATGCCCAGAAGAACAGGCTACACCCAAAGCACGACAGCGGCGAACACAGTAGGCAATAGTCGAAAATCTGATCTGCCGATCAAGCGCGTCGACTTTTATACAAAGGCCATCGAAGGTTTCAGAGTAATCGGTGGTTCCCTCGTGTCTTCCAAAACGTTCTTCACAAACTACGTTGCACATGCAGTAAGTTTAGACAAGCTAAGGTGACAACAGAACCATTGATAACATTCGATAAACTTCCTTCACAATCGGGCGCGTGTCGCGCTGAATAAACACATTTGTTACATAGTGGCCAGCGTTCACGCGTAAAAGAAAAACGACTCTACGTGTCGACTGGCATCCCCGCAAAATATCCTTACGTGCATTAGCGTTGAACGGTAATCAGTAAAAAGCGTATTCGTTTATATAATAATTATATATCAAAAAAAAAACGTATTCAAGGTAATAGCTTTTTTGCTGAATGAAGAAGTTTGATCACACTTATGAAGAAATGCCGTGAACATTACGTGTTGATTCCGTCGTTTACCTAACGAAAGGGTTTCTTTCTTCAGTGCGGGCAAAGGGAAGTTTAAGAATACGCTTGGTTTTTCGAGGCTTCAGTTTCAGTAGGGAAGCACGAATGACCCTTCAAATAAACTAGGAAGTGGCCAAAGAAGGTACCCAAATTTGTCCCTACCATTGTATAGATATCATCGTCAAATGTTCTCCCAATCTTGTTTTCTGATATATATTGCTCAGTTTTTGAACGGTATTGCATTGCAGTTGGGAAGCACTGCATATATTGCAGCTGCCGCAATTCATCTAAACTTTAATACCTATGAGAAGTACTGGATAATGCAGGTTTATTTTAGCTAACGAGAAATGGTGCCATCTAAAACTTAACAATTGCTTGGTTAAAGGCAGTTTCTCATTTAATCCATTAGTCTTGATATAAAAAAGTGGCTACTAGAGTGGCTACAATTGGCTAACGCATTCATACTAAGCACCCAGCCCACATGTTCTGTGGCGCTAATATTGTCAATATCTAGACGGTCTTACCGATTTGCGTTACGATGACGGGCCAGTTTTACAGCATACACTAGATTGGTACTATTTTTCAGTTACATACAGACGGAAAAAATGAACTCGCTGGGATTGCTACATGTGCGAACCATCGTACGAAAATGCCCGTACTCAAAACGTGAACACGCGAAGAACAAGCCAGACAACAAAAGCGTCGTTATTATTGTCGTTGTGTCCTTCAAGAATAGAATAATGGGAACCAATAGACTCTAATGGAGACATTTTCTGTTTGCTGCCCTGTGATTCTTGCGTGCGGGTTTTGGACGCCTGGCTACGATACCATGAATCCCTACAAATTTGCTCAGTTTCCTGTTGTTCTAGGTTTTGCTTGACATCTTTAGGAATAGCACAATTCTGACAAAGCGTATAGTTAGGCTGGAAAGATAAAAAATGATCTTGGAGAGCTGTTGTATAGAGTTGCACTATGAACACGTATGTTTAGACAGCCTGAAGGATGCACCCTGCAAACTTAACTTGAAGATTTGAAATGCACAGTCTTTTCGGAAAGACAAAGACGAAGTAAACCACTCTGATATACTGCAGCAACAAAACTGCAGCAAGAAAAGGTGAAGGCAAGACAATACTTAACATATGTGCTGTAATTGACTCGCGTGCAAATAAAACAAACGGCAGAGTAAGGCATCTAAGGAACGAGATAACATCTACCTTCAATACCATATGAAAAATTTACTGCTTCACTAACAACAGTTGAGTCAAAACTCTTCTACAGTAAGGTGCTGGAGTGAATGCATCCGTACTATTACCAAGCATGTCGTAATATGTCATAGCTCTTTAAACTGATGGAACATGCAATATACTTTAGCAATTCGTAACAAAAGCTATTGTCTCAATCATTTAAGAGACAACGTTGAAAGGTTTCCAGACGTATTGTAAAGACAGCGAACAACAAGGGGGAACAAATAAGCTGATTCCACGGTTATGTGGAAATCGCTTTTAAGTAATGAATTCTTGCGTCTTTGCGAAAATGCTAAAGCAAATGTTAAGCAATTGCAATGCTAGTGACAAAAATACCGATTCGCATGACACAAATTCAAAGTACAGAGACAGACAGAAGAAAGAACAAAGACAGCGAGGTTAACCGGAGGGGAAAATCCCGTTTGCCGCCCTACGTAGGGGGAGAATGTAGAGGGAACTAAAATGATAGAGAAGTACAGGCAGAGGGAATGTAAGGAACCACAGACTCCCAATCACCGCTTACTATCACCATAGAGCACAGTAGTATTTCTAGCACTCTAACCATCAGTTCAGGCTACAACCGCTTGCCCAAGTCGGTTGTCAATAAAAACTGCAACAGTACCCTTGACGCCATCCGCTGCGATGGAGTGTGATGTCACCATTCTAAAGTGTTTTCCTCTATTCAAGGTGTGTGGTCAAAGCGCGCTAATTAGATTGCGAGTGATTGTATCTGTATATTGTACCGGGCACATTTACAGAGAACGTGGTTAAGAGCCTCCTAAGTACCACAGTCCCCACACGAAGCGTCGATGGTTCATCTTATTTTGAATTCAAAAGATTTCGGAAAAGCCACTCCTAAACATATTCAATAAATAAGGGTAGCCTCGCATCTGCAGAATCTGGCTGGGGTGCAAGCAAATGTGGAGAGAATTATCTATGAAGTAGAGCTGGTTGCCTAGAAAATTTCGAGTGTTCGACCTGGAGAACGTGATGTCCAGTGTGAGAATTCGACGTTTTATGGAAGCATATGTCCGTGAAATGTGTATCGACTCCAGTTTGCCGCTTTGAAGAGCCTGCCCAGCAGCGCTATCGGCACGTTCGTTGCCTATGACGCCGCAGTGACTTGGAAGCGACTTAAATCTCACGTGCTGTCCCTTCTCAGATACGGTAATTGAAATTGAAAGTAACTATGCGGGAATGTGACGCTAATAAAACGAATTCAATACAATCTTCAGCGCAATGCTTCTGACTTAGACCCATGCCGCATCTCTTGCTTGTACACAACTGGTACTCTTCGTTATTTTCATTCTGGCTTCGGGGCGCGACAGACCAGGCTCACAATGCCTAAATAATAAGTGTTGCAACGTCTACATTGGCACAGCTGTCTAACGCTACTGTTTTCTATGCGACCAGATGGAACCTTAAAAACTGTGGCTATATGTGCACATTAACTAGAGCACATGTCCTGTACTAAAGATTGTTTACTCAACGACTGCAACAAGCAGCAAATTGTGTAACGTAGCACGCACCCTACGGCAGAACTTGATCTTCGCACGACAAGAGAGCAATATCATACAAGCAGGGGGGAAGATACGGTGCATCAAAGATGTTTGTTTATCCCCGTCAAGTTCTTGATGTCAAATAGCATTTGAATAATTTCAATCTCTCTAGGCACGTTCGAATGACAGTTCTGGCAAACCTTCTTCTGCTATGGGGCTCTGAAGATATGATTTTTGACAGATCAAGTCAGGAAGACACACTGGCGTATTGTAGATTGGCGGTAAAGTCTGAAGTCTAGGGTTATGTATGTATGTATGTATCACTTATGTATTACGGATCGCCGATGGGTGTCCAGCGAACGATAGTATCCGCATTGGTCCCACTGCCCAGTCAAACACAACAAAAGTTGAATTTACTCAAACTCTTTGCATGGGAGACACTCCCCCGACATTTATAACAACATTTGAAGTTGCTCAATCTGCACGATGCGCGAGTGATACGATTCACTAAGATAAGCGCACAAGCGTGCTTGGGTTTGGTTTACTAGTCTGCTGAGGGGTAGTGCGGGGATGCATGTCATGGCGCACTTCGACGGACAATATGATATTCACCGTCATGACACAGAGGCTTACCCCCGTATTCCATAATATACCTCCACTCAACAATCCACAAGGACTGAAGAAACGGACAGCAATGTCCCCCTACGACAGAAGTGGTCACTGCAATTCGTTGCCGCTACGCGGCAATTCTTCGGAGTCATAGCGTCTTCTTCTCTCGATGGATGGTGCAATGCTCAACTCAATGGATATGGTGGCGTCGAACTCGCGTACCTCAACAAGCAGCCCGAAGTGTTAGCGCGCGGAGCCACAATTGTGCGCGGACACCGAAGCGAGAATTGTTGAGGCTCTCACACATCTGCGCCCCACGCATCTGCGACACAACGTGCGAGCTTTGCGATGGGGTTGCTAGATGCCATAGCGTGTCCCCATAGGCGCGCGAGAGAAGCAATGCTGCTAGGCACGCCTCATACACGATGCGTTTCAGCTCTGGCAATAAGGTGTGTCCTACAACGTCTGCATACATCGTGAATTGGCTTCTGCCGCATTTCTTTTGGTTGGTACTAAAATGCTTCTGTCACCACACGCTCCTGTGGCAGTATTTTCTAACGGTTAGCTCTGGAACAGCGTTAGAGCATTCAGGAGTTTCGGTTGCCTACGCTTACCTTTGCAGCTCACGAATTCTTAGTTAGCAAGATCTTCGCTCCCTTGCAGATGATTATTCCTGGGTCTTTGTGCGATTTGGATGCTCTTTGTAGACGTTTACTCTTTATGGACACTCATGAGCTGCTGCTGCGAAATATTCTCATCGATTGTACAACCTGTCGTTTGACAAGTACCTATTCTTAAGGACTGTCCTACTGTGTTCACTTTCCTAGTCGCCACTGTTTGCCATTTGAAGTGGCACATGTTGTCTCTTCCGAAACATACCCATTCCAACGTCTCCAGTTGAACTTAAGCACTGCCCAAGCTGCATACTTTCGTAGATACATACTGCGTGTACCAGTGCACCAGATTGCTGTATAATCTAAAGCAGCAGCACGCTCCTGCAAGGTGCGTCTCTTCTTCTCGCCCCCAAGGTGACGAGACCAGGCGACGAAACTTAGTTTTCAAAATTAAACGTTCAGCTTTCACAATATTGCTAGAAAGATAACAAAGAATAGTCAAACATCATTACTGATATGTTGTTAAAAGAGCTTAAAGTCAAGACTTGTCATTTTTTCCCTATTATAACACAATGTTCTATAGTATGTCGTCTGTTAGCCCAAGAGGCGTAGTTCCTGACATCTTCATTGGGATAATTAAATTACACAGTTAAGTTGTAGTAACGCAAAAAAAAATGAAGCCACATTACTGACTCAATTTTTACACTTATTTTAGAGTGCGTCCACTTATTGGCAGCGGCCTTCTTTCCTTTTATTTTGAAGTCTTTTTTGCCAGTATCATGTCCTTTCCCTGTTCATTGTAGTATGGTTTACCGGGCGTTATGCTATTTTGTATTGGCTTCTTAAGTGCGAAAGCTTAACTCCTCTCAAACTAAAGATGGAATAAATTTGTTAGAAATTACGCGAAAATATTGACTTTTAGTCATTCAGACAAAATTATTTCACTAAGGTAATACACGTCTATATATTATAGAACCTAGCTTACCTGTTTCTTAAGTTTCAAGCAAAATAGTAATATGGACATGTCGATACTGACTCATGTTTGGAGGGCCGCAAGAAAAACAGCACTGCTCTACAGAAAATACCAGAGCTCACGTGCGTTACAAACAACTAATCAAATTTCGCGGTTTCAGAAATGTACGTCAATCGCTTGTGACCAGTATAAAAAAATAACGCCTCATGACAATGCCATCAGTGACAAAACGAAAAACCAGAGGGAAAATATCTTATGTAGTAGAGAAAAGAGCTGCACAATTAAAAATATAAAACATCTAGGACAAGTCGGACAAATCCGTACACAGGAAACTTATCTCGGCTATTGTGGATATCAGAAACCGAAAAGCGCAAGTTCACTTTACAAAAGGGTAAATGAATACTGACTTAATCAGAGGCACTTAGCTGTACTTTACTATTTTGTTGTTACAGGGTCGCGGCACTTAAGTATCGATTGTGAAAATACATGTTTGAGGACACGTGCAGATCTGACCACGCGCTGGTAGATAGTCATTTGTAGGCAGTTGTCATGAGGTTGTATGCGAATACACTATACATCTTTCTACGTGTTTTGTTCATACATATAGATACGTTCAGAAGTGTGGGCAATATATTTATGTGGCAGCAAATTTGCAGGCGCATGTTTTCTGTCCAGTCGGTTTGAACAATTATCCCGTGAGGTACTCTTGCTGAGCCATCCATTAACACCGGTACTAACATTACTCGGCCAATTCTTTCTGCAAAAATGCTTCGCTGAAGCATGTCAATGTGATCGAATGGTGCATCAAGTACAAATACAGCGAAAGTGTATCAACACATTATCTGCCCTTTTGAAATGTAGGATGAGGGTGGCTGCCTTTTCTTACTGGGCGCTCACTCCCGAGATTCGCTACAGCAGCACATCATCAGCTTTCACTGCCCCAGCTGTGCAAAGTCACAGAACCTCTCATTCTGAACGAGTAAACCGCAATGTCAAGGACTAAGATATAAATTTCTCAGTAACGTACCGCACTCCTAGGTTTTGGACAATTTGATTGTACCTGAATAAAATTGTCAAATCAAATGATAATACATTCACTGGAAACACTCGCGACTCAGCATTATTTATTACCATATTGCTCTGCAGCGCACCAGTCCACACGGCCCACAAAAACGGGTGTGCAGCTGTCCACGCAGCTTTACTATAAATAATGAAGATCGGTGCCCTAATCTGTGATGACTGTTTCATAGGATGGGAAACGTTTGGATAGAGACTACAAAGATACATTTTATTAGGAAATTAATAGGATGCTATGAACCAAGAACGCATACGCAAGTTGGAATGCTGCAAATATATTACGGCAAATGAAACTTAAAAACATCATGTTTTGTTTTCACTCGCCACTGTATATACAAAAAAAACCTGAAACCGATTGAAACAATCACAGTATCTTACTGAAGCAATTTTCACGTAAAGAAAAACACAAGAACGTTTCTGGCTGTCGACAGCAGCAATTGAGACGTTTGGAAAACAAATACTAAAAGACTACAAATAGAGTTGCTATGACCTAGATTCACCGCACCTAATCAAGTAGGTATAACCAACAAAACTTGTCTTTCAGTTAAATGTGTATATACTAGTTTTAAACCATTGTTATTCCTTTAAACAACATTCGAAATCTAACCGTGATTTGCTTACAGCCGACGTGTGTGCTGAAGGAATAACCACAACAAAACGTCCCAGTAACAAATACGGACTTCTGCCGAATTGGGATTAAAATTGGGTGCCGTCACAATATTACAAAGCACTCCTGCAGAAAGAAATATTGTAAGCACCAATGTTTATAGAAAGCTGTAAACAACACTTATAACCGATGGACATAGTTTACATAGTGGATACGCTTAATATGTGACACAGACAAATAAAAAACTTATTCGATCGTCTTCTGTTCTTTTTTTTTGCAACAACACTGGAAAAGAGGGCGTGGGTTTTACCGATGATTCCTGTGGACTAAGATTTTGAAATTACCAGCAATGCAGTGTTTCTCCATCGGCAATTGAAACGACCGCTGAAAACAAATTGCGATTGTTGGCCAGGCTGCCAACAACATGAGTCATTGACGAAGCGATGGCAACGCAAAGACAGCTCTCCTGGATTAGATGCCAAGCACAAGGACGGGGCCAAGGAGTTCCATGGCCTCCAAGGAGCCACTGAAGCGCTTTCCTTGGTGAGAATGCTTGTGTTGTGCAGCTGCAGGTGAAATGTAACACCGGTTGTAAAATGCAGCAGCATTTTTGAAGTGGTGCATACCGCTTGCTTGAACGCGTCTTCCAAAGTTGAGATTAGACAAACTTCAGTACTAGGCGTGCAAGAACACAGCGCAAACGAAGATATGAGCCATCACGGTTCTACTGGGGTTCGTACCCCAGCAGATTACTTCCGAGCTAGTGCGTGGGCTGCTGCGCCACAAGCAGTGACGCCAGAGTTGGAATTGGAAGAGCGCTTGTTTGCTAACTGCACTGCTTCCCTAGCTACCTTCCTTTGTGCGAGCTCACCAAACACTCGTGTAGCGCCTGATTTTGGGCTCACATTCGCGAGTCATCCTGGCACACTTGACACAACACCTACCTTGCGCGGAGCCGCGTTGCGGGATTGGACTTTACCGCCCTTGGTCTTTAAGTAGAACATCGCGGCGACAGTGAGGGTGGCGATGACGGCAGAAATTCGCCTGGATTGTACGCATAACTGCTGCGATAATATAAATTATGAGGTGTCAGTAAGGATAACATAATTCTGATTTTGGGGTATTTCAATATTCGACGAAAAAATATTGCGAAATGAAGGAAATAGATTTTTGTGAATGGTTTCTCTATACGTGTCATCCTTTTTGAGAGTTTACTTAGTCATTCTTATCGTCATGAGGAGTGCAAGGAGGCAAAATAAACAAAACAAGTAGGTTATCTATTGTAAAACAGTTTTTGCAGCTTTGCTCCCTCATGTCTATTCTGAAAATTTTATTTTTTGAAGCGTCCTTAGTAGAGGCTTCCTTGACGCTCCATTACCTGAAAATAGCTCCCAATCTACCTACACTTTTCCTTTGCTCTATATTTTTCACTAGGTAGGCTTCCCGGCTGTGACATGCTCATTTCACTGAGCGCGGGCTTCCTCACAGTGCTTACCCACTGATGCTCGTCTGCAAACGCGTAATATTACATTTTATTGGGTGGCTGGCCGGCGACAGGGAAACAGTGCCTGCAAGTTTGAGCAGACGGTAATGCCCTTTACGTGAAATGCAAAGTACTAGCAGACTTTATATCCGTGGACTTCAAGACAGGCGCGCGCTTTGCTTGTCACACACGGCGCCGAATTTCTAGGTAACGAAAAGTTGACAACCCATCTGAGGAACATCGGCCAACTGTGACCAATACCTTGCTATTGAAGCATCGTGACAGAAATGTAAAACAAATGTAACTGTCGGTTGAGAACCAAAGGCCGAAACAGCACCGGACCACAACTTAGTATGCTGTCACCTGCTAATGATGGTCGCGAACATAGTAGCTAAACGGTAAATGGCAAAGCTTATTTTAAAAAAATTATTACTCATTCGATATTACTCTCCTGCTTTTATTTTAACAGGAAATTCTGCGCTATTCAATGCTAATTCTATAGAAATTCGCAATTTTACCTTCGATATTAATTTTTAATAAACCACCCATTTCTTGGCCAATCCCCCATCGGGGGTAGGAGCCACACACGTGATAGCGGACGACGACGGCGACAATAACAACAACAACAACAACTGTTTATTAGGCGAACGTGCGGCCAGAAACACGGGCTAAAGTGAAAGCACAACGACAGCAGCGAACACAGTCGGCGGTTGTCGAAAATCTGATCTGCCGGTCAAACACGTCGGCTTTTATGCATGAAAAGGAAATTCAAATATAGGGTTTTACGTGCTAAAACCTCTTTCTGATTATGAGGAACGGCGTAGTGAAGGACTCCGGATAGTTTGACCACCTGGCGTTGTTTAAGGTGCACCGAAATCTAAGTACACGGGTTTTTGCGCATTTTGCCTCCATGGAAATGCGGCCGCCGTGGCCGGGATTTTATCCCGCAACCTCGTACTCAGCAGCACAACGCCAAAGCTACCGAACAACCACGGATGGTTTTCCACTCATGAGCCATCAATGGTTCCAGAGTAATGCGTGGTGGCCGCGTGTTTCCGAGAAAGTTCTACACAATTCGCCTCGCACATGGACTCGATTACACAAGCTTCGGTGACAACAGAACCATCGATAACATTCGAGAAAATTCCTGTACATGCGGGCGCGTCCCACGCTGAGCAATAACATTTGTTAGATGGTGAAACATACTGACCCGTAAATAATAAACAAGACCACGTGTCATGGTCGCGATGCTACAAACATAACAGGAGAGCGATACAAGAATGGACACTTATGAAACAAAAATTTTTTTTACGCTGGTAGAACGGCCTGCGTCGCACATGTACTACATTAGCTCGTGAGCGACGCCACTGTGATAACGAAATGCTGTCTGTCACGACCTCATAGTCGAGTGCGCCAACGCTTGGATGATCTTGTAGGGTAGCTTCTCTGGTTGTTGTAGCTTCTCACTCCGGCCTCTTTGGCGTATCCGGGTCCAAACTCAAACACGGTCACCGGACGTCGACATAGCGTCGCCGAAGGTTGTAGTGTCGGCTGTCGGTCGTCTGCTGGTTTTTGATCCGTAAGAATGCGAGTTTTCGGGCTTCTCGGCGCACTGGAGATAGGTGGCGACGTCAAGATTCTCTTCGCAGGTGAGGTGCAGCAGCATGGCGTCAAGAGTCGTCGTTGGGTTCGTGCCGTAAACCAGCTTGAACGGCGGCATCTCCATAGTTTCTTGCACCGCCGTGTTGTAAGCGAAGGTTACGTACGCAAGGATTCCAGGTCTGGTGTTTCCCGTCAACGCACATTGCTAGGATGGCAGGGGCGGTCTTATTCGGGCGCTCCGTAAAGCGTGCGGGTGCTAGGCAATTGTCCTCCTGTGGATTGTCTGGCTGTATTTAATAACGGTTGGGCGAACTCAGCTGTAAACTCCGTCCCCCTGACGGTGAGGATGGCCTCTGGGGCGCCATGTTGCAGCAGAATGCTCTCTATAAAGAATTTCGCCACTTCTGTTGCACTACCTTTCGGCAGAGCTTTCCTTTCGGCGAAGCGACTTAGGTAGCCTATCTGCACGTTGATTTTCCTACTTGCGGATGTTGACGACAGAAAAGTTCCCAACAAACCCATCTCGATCTGCTGATATGTTCGACAAGGAGGCTCGATTGCATGTAGTAGTCCAGTGTTCCGTCTGCCGTTGCCGGTGGTGTCTTCTATCGCTGACAGTCTCGGAATGTCTCCGCGCAATGGGCGACGTCGGCGGTCAGTTGTGGCCAGCAATACCTGCCTATTCCCACGATAGCATCCGGGGGAATCCTGGGTGCCCAGAGGTCGCATGGTCATGTGGGGCGTGCAGTACTTCTGAACGCAGCGCTTTTGCGACAACAAGAAGGCACTCGGTGCAGAGAGGTGAGAAGTTCATCCTTAGGAGTAATGGGTTTTGCAGCGTGAACGATGACAATCCTCGCCCAAATACCCGTTGGGACAACGTTGGTGGTCCCTTCCAAATCCGCAGCGAGGCTATTTAGCGCCGGGTCTGGGCGTTGATGTGCCTCGAAATCTTCCGAACTTATTATTTCAAGAAAGGCGTCGTCAACCTCGTCATCTTGCGGCGGCGGGTAATTGGGGGCGTGGGATAGGTAATCAGCATCAGAGTGCTTTCGTCCGGTCTTGTAGAATAAAAATTGGCACTGACTTAGCTCGGCTGTGCCAGGATATACGTAGCGAAAGCTAAGGCATAGCATGGTTAGCCTGGGTTAATCTTGTTTGCAAGTTCAGGTTAGTCTCGTTGTCTAGCTATGTTGAGGCGTTTAGCCAGTCGTTCATCGCGCTGTTCGTCTTCTTCCTGGGCGACTCGTTTCCTCTTCATCTCGTTCCCATGTCGATTCGGGGCCTCCTCCTGCTTATCAGAATTGTCGTAGCCCATACTGCCGCCTCAAGTGTGCTTGCGGCGCCCGCGAGTTCTCCTTTTCAATCCTCCGACATGTTATCAGGCATGCGATGCAGCTGGCGAAGCGAGCAGATGTGACCGCATTGATGAGGAACGCAGTGTGACGTCATACCAACGGCGGCGGCGGAAAGGCGCGGCGCAGCGGCGGAACACCTATGTGCCGGTGCTACTTGTGGCGCATGCGCAGTAGTGAATAGGGAGCGAGAGAGAGAGAGAAGTGTCCGCGGAGAGGCGCGCGTTGTGACGTCCTGTGCCTCCTCGGGTCACCGCCACGGCAAAATCACAAGTTCGCGTGCAGTAAAGCTTTCGCTTTAAAAGAGATGCAATATTCTGGCAGGCTGAGGCTCTACCATGTGAGGCGTCCTGAACGGTGCTTTAAATTCGCTACCCTACACTACGCGTATGGTCGCTGACGAGTTTAAACTCCTGCCATATAGGGAACAGCGGAATTTCGCTCTAGCCCAAACGATCGCGAGGCATTCCTTTTCGGTAGTAGAATAATTGCATTCCGCTTTTGACAGTGATTGGCTAGCATGACCTGTCACCCGCTCAGGTCCGTCTTTCTTTGGGGGGTAGAGCGCCGTCGAGGCCTAGGCTACCGGCATTAGTGTGGATTTCTGCACCGACGTCGTCGTCAAGTGCGCAAGTACCGGTAGCGACTGCATGCGTCATTAGAGTTGTTGAAATGCGTTGACCTGTGTCATTTCCCGCTTGAACTGGACACCACATTTACTTAGATGTGTCAGCGGCTCAGCCATACGCGACAAATTCTTGACAAAGCACCTCTATTAGGCGCATATGCCAAGGAATCTGCTCCCTGCTCCTTGTCGATGGGCTGCTGGAACTTTGCGATGGCAGCTGTCTTCTGTGCGGGGGCGCAGACTCCATATTTGTTGATCACGTCGACAAGGAACGAAACTCATCGTAGGCGAAGTGACACTTTTCTTGCTTCAGAGAGAGCCCTGATGATTTGATGGTCTCTAGTGCTGTCACAAGCCGCGTAAGGTGACCGTAGAAATTTTCAGCGGAGACAACGACGTCTTCCAAGTCAACAAGACAGATCTGTCACCTTAATCTTGCTGTTATTGCGTCCTTGACCCGTCGAAACGTTCCCGGCTCATAACAACAGTCCGAATTACAAGACGAACTCATGGAGTGCCGTCTGAAGTGATGAAGGCGGTCTCTTCTCAATGTCTCACGTTGACTTCTATTTGCATGTAGGCAGTCTTGAGATCCATCGTCGAGAAGTATTTACCTCTGCAGAGCCGAGCCAATGCGTCGCCTATCAGTGGGAGGGTGTATACGTCCTTCTTTGGTGACTTTGCTCAGGCAACAATAACTGACGTAGAAAGAGAGCCCTCCATCCTTATTCTTGACGAAGACAGCAGGAGATACGCATGGCCGTTTCGACCGCTTGATAATTGTTGTCGCCCAGCATTTGGTCGACTTGTGGCCTTATAGCTTCACGTTCTCGCGTGGAAACTCGGTAAGGGCTCTGGCATTGTAGTTGAGAGCACTCTTCGCTTATTATCCAATGTTTTGCAAGTGGTGTTCGTCGGAGCCTTGATGATGTGGAACAGCAGTCTTTGTATCATTGGAGTAGATTTCTGAGCTGTTGCTGCTTACTGACAGGGAGATTTGGACTTATAAATTGGAGCTGAGACAACACAACGCCGAAAAGCCTCGGAATTGAAAAGGGCACGGCAGCAGGGCTTGCAGGCAGATGGCTCACCCGCTTGTCTTCTT
Organism: Dermacentor andersoni; assembly: GCF_023375885.2. Lineage (NCBI taxonomy): Eukaryota > Metazoa > Arthropoda > Arachnida > Ixodida > Ixodidae > Dermacentor > Dermacentor andersoni. The sequence goes on along the minus strand of NC_092820.1, from coordinate 89,465,026 downwards.
TATGCAGATTATCGCCAACCTGCTGCTGATACCAGCGAGACACCAAGAACCAAATCAGCCTTTCGTGATTCTCGACGCGCATGTGCTTCAGAACGGCACATTTTCGTCGCTTCTTTTCCTACGATTTGCGGAAGGGAACCTGCCACCTTCTACCTCCAGCGGAAGTACATTCTTGAAGCCGTCCAGCACGGCCCTTCCCCTCACCCGGAGCATAAAAGCCGGCGATGACCCAGCACATCCCAAAGGGCACGGTAGCAGGGCTTGCACGAAGATGGCTCACCCGCTTGTCTTCTTTATACAGGTAAGAAGACGTTTTGGAAAGTGTTTTCACTCTAGTGAGCGCTGTCTCGTCGTGCTGCCCTGCCCTACGGTGCTTCTCGATTCTCTGTAAAACAAAGTGTACCTTGCAAAGTTGTTATTGCTTACCGGAGATGTCGAGGCAAATCCCGGGCCTGACCTTTCGGACCTTGCCGAACAGTTAACTCAAATCGCCGCTGATATAAAGACAAGAAAGGAAGAACGACTGACATCGATAGATAAAAAAAACTAGAACGTTTATCATACCTTGAAGACAATGTTTCCGCTTGCACTGAAGAAGTGGCTAGCCTACAAAAAACTGTAACGTCCTTGGAATTAAGGCTAGACGATCTAGAGAATAGATACAGAAGGTCGAACGTTATTGTGTATGGTATGCAAAAAGATACAGAAGGAAATACCGAATCCCTGGAACGCGCAGTGAATGAAAAGGTCATTGGGCATACTTTGAGGTTAGAAGCAGTGGCAATAGAACGCATCCATAGACTAGGCAAACCAATGGCAAACAAAACAAGACCAATAATCTTTAAGCTCCTAGACTTCCAAGACAAAACAAAAATTTTGCGTAACTGTCAAAAACTCAAGGATACTGATTAAACCATCAGCGAAGACTTTTCACCACGAGATCGAGATATTAGGAAGAAGCTATGGCAATATGGAAAAGCAAGGAAGGAATGTGGTGATAAAGTGGCCGTGGTCTACGACAAACTAAAGAATAATAATTGCCTTTATTCTTGGGACGAGGAACATAATGAGGTGACCCCCATTACGCCCACTTCAAGCGATACAAAAAATCGGGATGTCGGTACGCGAACCTTGCGTCGCCGCCGTCACCAACATCCAGAATAACGTTTGGTAATATATAATAAAGTGTTAGTAGTAAGCTTGGACGCCTCGAATCAATGTTAACAGCTTTCGAACCGAAATTTATAGGCATAACAGAGACTTGGCTAACCAAAGATGTCAAATACTTCGAAATTACTCCCCCAAACTATGTCATTATTCGCAAAGATCGGCCAACACGAGGCGGTGGCGTTGCTATTTTGATAAAAAGGGAAATTTCGTACCTTAAGTTGCCTGACGTTGAGGGGGCTGAAGCTGTATTTTGCAAACTTTGCTTTGCCAATAGAAACTTCATTGTTGGATGCATTTACCGTAGTCCTTCTACTGATCTGAATGTACTGCAATCGTTGCACGTGTATATGCAGCAGCATGTGAAGGGCACCAAGCTCATATTACTAGGCGACTTTAATCTCCCTGATATCAGCTGGCACACACTGCATCGCCGTTCACCTTGCGCAGATATTCTTTGTAGCAATTGCTACCAACAGGTGGATGTCTGATTTTCCCTTTATTCATATTCTTTTCGACATTATGCTCTCTTTTAACCTACCCCGGATAATAACTGAACCCACCCGTGTACAAGGATCCAGTTCTAACATTTTAGACCCAGTATTTTTAAGCAATCATTTCCCCACCCATAACGCTAAATTCGAAGTGTCAACCGTCTTGTCAGATCACAAACTAGTATTGTGTGAGGTGCTGTATTAAGATTCGCTACCCTCCTCACAACCAACAAAAACGTATAAAGACTACAGTAGAGCTGACGATACAAGCACTATTGATACACTGTCATTTCAACTATCGTCATTCAATCAATTCGCACATGATGGAAACACAGACATAAATTTTATGGCACAAATTTAAGTCCGTTGTGTCATATTGCATCAGTAACTACGTCCACTTGAAAACTAAGAAAACTCAGAAACATAACCCTGGATAACTCGGACCGTTATTCATGCAAATAGGAAAGTTCGCCGAATTCAAAGAACCAAATAATCCCATCCCTCACAACGAACTGAGCAACAATTGAGAGGGCATGGCACTTGGCTGACAAGCATGATGCCTAAAACGCCGTTGCTCCTATTGCAGATGCTTCTGTGGTTTCTCGTCAGAATGTCGGACAGGGACGACGGAGGCCTCGTTTTCGTCGTCGATGCGCAACTTTGCAGAAATGAAAGCTTGGAGTGCTCATTATCCGGACTTGCTGCCTCGGGTGTGACGTCACCAGCGACCAGTCTACAAAAGGAACAACGCGAGAACATCGGCTTCAGAGGGCATGGCACTTGGCTGACAAGCATGATGCCTAAAACGCCGTTGCTGCTATTGCAGGTTAGTTACTGCTCTACGTATCGTAGTGATAATAGATGCTTGTTAGTCCTGCCATGCCCTCGTAGATGTTGTACTATTTTGGTGGATTGCTGGTCAATACTGCTACTGCTGCTAATGGCCGGGGATGTTGAGGAAAATCCAGGCCCAAGAAAGGCTGAAATCTTGCAGGAAATTCTTGGAAATCAAAATGCATTGGATCGCAAGATAGATGATATTAGGAAAGAAATTGCAGAAGTGAATGCTAAAACTGATAAGATGCAAAGTGTACTAGCCATGTTCGACGAAATGAAAAATAGAATCGATAAATTGGAGACCACCGTACGAAAACAATCTCAAAAATAATCGATTATGAAAATAGAAGCAGACAAAATATTCTTATGGTGTTTGGTCTTACTGAAAGCACCAACGAGTCTGCACAAGTGTTAAAAAAACGCGTTGTAAATGATATTTTTTCTAAAGTTCTTGGCATAGAAGTCTCTACAGTGGAAAGAATTCACCGGATTGGCAAAGTGAATTCTGATAGACCAAGGCCTGTGATCCTGAAATTTTATGACTACAAGGAAAAGGATTCCGTCCTCCAAAGCGGCGGAAAGCTAAAGGGAACTTCAATCAAGATAAGCAATGACTATGCGAAGGAAACAGTACCGATCTGAAAGAAATTATGGGACAGTGCTACCTTGGACAGGGACGCAGGTGCAAAAGTAGTTCTTCTGCACGATAAACTTCGGATAAACGATCAGTTATACGCATGGGGTGACGTCAGAGACAAGCGTTACTTGCACTCGAGCAAACGTGATACGGATCAAATGAAGCGAAGTGAGCGCGTTGCATCAACTAAGTCAAATGGATCTGATAGCTCATGCACCTCATTTGAGACACCAAAAAATAGCTAAGATTGCTCTCGTTTAATGCGCTCAGTATAGTAAATAAGACTACGCATCTTGAGTATTTATTGCTTTTGCATGATCCTCACATAACCACGATAACTGAAACATGGTTGCATGAAAATGTACCCAATGATTGCACTGTTCCTCCCGGTTACAACATATTCAGGAAAGACAGACTCACGTGGAGGTGGGGTGTGTATATTAGTTAAAAATTCTCTGGATGCTTCGTTGATTGATTGTGAAGTACCAGAAACTCTCTGGTGTAAAATAACTTGTAAAAGTACTGTTTTTCTTATCGGAGTTGTATATCGGCCACCCTCAAGCTCTCCTGAGTTTCTCGAAAACCTGAACAAGTTTTTATATTCTCATGTAAATGGGAACACTAGGTTGGTAATGACTGGAGATTTTAACTTACCACATATAAATTGGAAAAAAATTTCGTATAGTGGTGTGGAATGAGTAAGCGCTGAAAAAATACTAGACATTATGTTTGCGTACAATTTGAAACAAATCGTGCTTGAGCATACCAGAATTACGCTGACGTCAAGGTCAATACTAGACTTGGTGTTCCTATCAAATAAACTAAATGATTACAATGTGACGGTAGAAGATGGTATATCGGATCACAGGATGATTTGTCTCGATGTGCCTATCCGAGCAACTAGGCAAATAAAGAGCTATGTGCCAGTAAAAATTAAGGAGTATGCTAGGGCTGATGACACTTCGATTCTTGATTTTTTGGACATTCAATTTGATACTTTCAAGAGTACCGCTGGTCTAAAAACAGTAGAAGAATTATGGCAGGAATTCAAATGTATTATAAATCATTGCATAGACAAATATGTTCCATCAGGGGTTCAAAAACAAAACAGACAAGTCCTTGGATCACCCGAGATATAATTCATATGAAAAGAAAAATTAAGAGATGGCGTAAAGAGAGCAAGTCGCCAGTGGTCTTGGCCAATTTAAAAACTGAACTCAAACGTACTTTGGCTAAATCTAAACAAACATTCGTTGAAAAAAACCTCAGTGATTTCCTTAGGTCGTCACCTCAAAAATTTTGGCGATATTTTAGCGACAGGAAAGAAATGATTGACGAAATTCATGATGGAAGCGACATTATAAGAGAAAAGGATGAAATAGCAAACAATCTTAACCATTTTTTTCCAATCTGTATTTAACGTCCCAGAAACTAATGTGAATTTGGAAGAGGCCTTACATATTCCCCCTACTGTTCCAATGGAAACCCTTCAAATCACCCAGCAAGAAATATTTCAGCAACTACTCAAATTAGATACGAAAAAATCGAGCGGACCCGATAATATACCTGCAGTATTCCTCAAACGATACGCAGAATGGATGTCACATTATCTAACTGTCATATTTCGAAAATCTTATGCAACTCACTCATTGCCGCAAGACTGGCGCACCGCATTCGTGATACCTGTATTTAAAGGAGGTAATCGAAGACAGGCAACAAATTACCGTCCAGTGTCACTTACTTCAGTTACCTGCAAAGTCTTCGAACATATAATAGCGAAACACATACTTAGGTTTCTAGATCAGAACAATTTACTATATCCTTAATAACATGGCTTTAGGACCGGGTTATCAACTGTTACACAGTTAATAGAAACAATTCATGACTTTGCGGGTGCAGTAGATATAAGACAACATGTTGATGTGGTTTGCGTGGATTTTGCGAAAGCTTTTGATAAAGTACCTCATGTCCAATTAATCTTCAAATTACGTAATGCAGGAATAAATGAATTGATAATAAAATGGATTGAAGCATATTTAACCAACCGTACGCAGGTAGTTAAACTGGATGGTTATGTATCAGATTCATTAGCTGTACTCTCGGGAGTGCCCCAAGGCTCAGTATTGGGACCACTATTGTTTCTCCTTTATATCAATGACATTAGTAGCGTGGCAGAAGAGGGTGTTCAGGTTAAGCTTTTCGCAGACGACTGCTTAATTTACACCACAATTACTAAACTTGATGACCAGCTTAAAATTCAGAAATGTTTGCAAAATTTAGACGATTGGTGTAGGAAATGGAAAATGGAAATAAATTATCCCAAATCTACATATACACACATGACCAAAAAGAAAACTGTCTATTCCTTTTTTTATAGCATTGGAGGACATTTATTGGAGAATGCGCACCAGTTCAAGTATCTAGGGGTAACAATAACACGAAATTTGACATGGAACCAACATATAGATAACGTCTGCATGACTGCCTATCAAAAGTTATACTTTCTGAGAAGAAAACTGGAACATGCATCGCGCAATGTAAAACTTATTGCATACACCACCTTCATTAGGACGATACTAGAATATTCAGCCGTTGTTTGGAGTCCCCATCAAGTGACACTTAAAAGAAAATTGGAAAGGATACAGAGACTGGCGGCGCGTTTCATTTGTTCGACGTACCGAAGCAAGGAATCGGTCACGCTTATGTTAAAACGTTGCAACTTGGATCTTCTTGAAGTACGTAGGAAGAAATATAGGCTGAAAATGCTTTATCAAATAATGCAGGGTCAACTTAAGATTGACAAGCTCAAATATCTACACGCTCCAGGCAAAAGAAACCCGCGAACTAACCACGACTACGTCATAAAGCCGTACCGTACCAACACAGATACATTTCGATACTCTTTTTTTCCCGGATGCAATAGAAATGTGGAACCAATTGCCAAACGCTATTCTTAGCCTAAAAGATGTCACCAACTTTGAAAATGCTGCTGAGGCGTATTTACGGGAGTTGCCAATTTAGCCTTGAAGTGCCAAGTGATATGTGCGACTTGATGTTCATTGTAAGTACTTTGATAAATGTAAGAAGTGTGCTGAACATCATTCAAGTGAACATCTTATTCACTGTGAATTGACATGTGTTGAGCTACTTTACGTACATTGGCATTGTACATATTTGATGTATGTAATTGTATTGTCCTCTCTGTTATGACCCTCTATGAGGGTTGACAGTATCAATAAATTAAAAAAAAATAGTTAACTTAAGCCGTGGACGTTTTGAAAACAAAAATTAAGAAGGCCAAATCACACTATTTTACAAAGCACTTCCTCACTTAATAAAGAATGCTCCCGAAGAATTCCAGCGTTATTTAAACCCCCAAAAAAACTAGATGAAAGGCCGACATCTCCATCGGATAACAAAAACGCTACAACTTTTTTAAATAATTATTTCTGCATTATTTTTACATCTGATAGCGGAGAACTACCAGGAATAACCTCCGGCACTGGTGTGAAGATGGCACCATTAATTAAAACACAAACAGGAGTACTAAATCTTTTACTAAATCTCGACACAAGAAAAAGGACCAGGGCCAGATAACATCTCTAACATATTCCTTCATCGGTATGCCGAGTGGATGGCAAAATTCCTAATCCTCCTTTTCCAACAAATCATTATCAACCTGCACCCTTCCTACGGAATGGAAACCTGCCAAAATAACACCAATACACAAATCGGGAAATAAATCTGATCCTTCAAACTACAGACCCATATCATTAACTAGCACAGTAGGCAAGTTATTAGAACACATTATTTTAAAACACGTAAATTCTTATCTAGAAGTAAATGATATCTTAACCCTTTGTCAGCGCGGCTTTCGTAAAGGCCTTTCTACTATTGCGCAATTAATTTAATTAACAGATGACATATCCAAGAGCCCTGATAACCAGAAACAAATAGACCTCATATTTTTAGACTTTTCGAAGACATTTGGCCGCGTGTCACACACCTAACTTCTTGCAAAACTAGAAATAACTTTGGGAAGTGGCCCCATCCTTGCTTGGATTAGTAATCGCACACAATTTGTTGAAATTAACAACGAGAGGTCCGCGACAACTAACGTTACATCAGGAGTACCCCAAGGAAGTGGCTTAGCCCCAGTATTATCCTTAATCTTTATTAATGACTTACCACCATATGCTTCACAGAAAATCAAACTTTTTGCAGATGACTGCGTTCTTTTCCAGTAAATTAACTGCCTTGATGACCACAGAACTTTAATTAACGCCATAAAGCAGTTTCCCAGTGGTGCAAGGACTAGCAGATGAATATATGTCTAAAAAAGTCCGTTGTATTATGTATAACCAGAAAAAAAAAACATACATCAGCCTTCCAGTACACCCTTAACAACATTCATCTTGCATCTGTTCATGAGCATAAGTACCTTGGTGTGACACTAACATCTGACTTCAGGTGGGATTCTCACGTTAATAATATCGCATCAACCGCAATAAGACAGCTATTCTTCATTAACAGACGACTTAAACTAGCACCATCTGAAACAAAGTTACTCGCATATAAAACACTTATAAGACCGGTTCTAGAGTACGCCAACACCGTTTTGGTTCCCGTTTACTAACAAGCTGATTAAAAACTTTAAGGGGTACAGCGAAAAGCGCTGAAATACATATGTAATAAACACTCCATCACAGACTCAGCAACAGCATTACTGAAACGGGCAGAACTTCTAACCCCGGCTAACAGAGCCAAGCTTGCTAGACTAAATATCATGTATCAGTTAATACACAAACAACTTAAACTACCTCTTATGAAATACATATCAACGCCCTCGAATAGATTAACTCGTCATAAACTCACACACACATCAAGCGAATTTTCATTCCGCACTGATATTTTCAAATACTCATTTTTACAACGGTGACACGCGAATGGAATAATCTTAACACGGTTATCACTGACAGCTCATCCTTAGATACGTTTGGTACCCTGATCGCGGATCAACTATACGTATTGCAGCAATAATTATTCTCATTATTTACGTAGTTCCTTGTTGCCTTGGTATTTTAACGCTGTTTGTGCTTGACTATAATTACGGCAATGATGCAATACATTTCTTTTCTTGTTGGCATTATTGTAACCTTGATTGTTGCGTGACTGTTATTACCTCAATACTGACGCTGTAACTGGTTTCTGCAACTGCAATTATTGTTGTTATATACTCTTCGTTCTAGTTATTTTCTTGTATAATCACGTAATCAAATTGTTATATGCCCAAATTTTTTATTGTATAAAATTTAATATGTAACACCTTATACCGTGTTCCTATGTATCACATACAGCCCTCCCTGTTACAATCCCTGATGTGATTCACAGTATCAATAAATGAAATGAATAGGTCATGCGTTGGCTAAGGAGTTGAACATTGGCGGTGAAGGGCGGGATAGCTTCCGCAGCGCTTGGCGGATTACGGAGTAAAGTGCTTCTTGGATGGCACTGAGTTTGTGTGCGAAAGTGGTTGCGGCAGGAAGCGAAATGGCATCCTTCCTGCGCAACGCTGCTATGTTTTTATTCGGATAAGCATTCTTTGGGCACTTCACACACTTTCTGGTGCTTGTCTATTGATGCCTCTGATCGTTTTCTTAGGATCCTGGGTACCTGGGTAGTCCGTGGTGTACTATTTAGCGCACCGTGTTGCTGTGCTGATGGTAGTAGGTTAAAAAACAAGCGTGGGTCACATTTCGGTCACTGTTTATGTGTCGCTTGCAAATGAACCTTGTTACGCCGACAAGGCTACTGCTTCTGCAGCACGGGGAAAGTGGTACTGGGCGCGCTCCGCTATTCAATGAACCTCTTTGACACTGCCTCGCGTAACTAGTTACGTAATCAGGGCTACGGGACAAATTCTTTAACTAAAGGCTAATATAACTAACTCGTGTTTGTTGCAAGACGCTCGACCACGTTTTGTACAAAGATATTTTGTATCACCTTCAGGATAGCTAGTTTCTTGTTAATTTTCTTTATGGTTTTCGCTGTGGTAAATTGTGTCTAACTTCTCCTAACCGAATTCACCCACGACTTGTTCAGTTTATTCAACGAGGGCTTAAAGATAGACTGTTTACTACTTGACATTCAAAAAGCCTTTCACGAAGTACCGCACGAGCTTTTTCTCTATAAACCAGCTTCGCTCCGTTTGCTGAATAACATTTTTATTGGTTTTCCAAATTCTTAACTAGTCCTACACAAAATGTAATAATAAATCGCGTAGAATCATACAAGGTGACCTTAAACACTGGTCTACCACAGAAATCTGTCCTTCTTCCGCTTTTGTTTTTAAATTATAGAATAACATTGGTAGCGGTATCACATGTAGCGTTAGGCTTTACGCACATGATTGAGTTTAAACGGCGTATGCGCCCATCACTCAGCCCAGTAAGTATTTCAAAACGATTGGGACTTAATTGTATCCTGGTCGCAGAAATGGAGGCTGCCGTTAAATACTAGGAAATGTAAACATATCAGGTTAACTATCAAGCGCGCGCCACTTCGCACAGTTTTTTTGCTTAAGCAACCATGTCACCCAATAAATGAACACCTCAATGTACTTAGGGTAACTTTTCCTCAAATATATCGTAGAATGAACACGTTCATGACTTAACGCATAAAGCAGGGCGCACTCTTAGTTTCATTACAATAAATTTTAAACATGCACCACCTTCGCTGAAGCAGTTGCTTTACTTTACCAACGTATGGCCTCGCGTACTACATTGGAGCCCCCTACACAAGTACTAATTAGCAGAATCAACGCCATTCAATTCGCGCGGCGCATTTCGTAACTAGAGAATATACTATGCGAACTAGCATGACTGTCATTAAATGTAGCTCGCCACAGTTCGGAAACATTTTAGCGTGACATTCATTACAAACGGCACGACATCGCGTCTAAGATGTCACACTCACGCTGGCTATTATTACAGGCTACGATAACGCTGATGGTATCGTCCATGTGTCTTCGCCCGGATGAACAACGGCCTGGCGACCTGTGGCTGCCGCCTGCCAATCTGCATCGACGATTGCTTTCTCCAGCTCATCACTCGCCAGTTACAGATGAATCCAACTGGTCCACCTGACAACCTAGGATTACATTGTGTTCATGGCGGCCGATGCAGGATACAAAGGACAGCTTGCTGGCTCCCACTTCGGGCACGGCACTGCATCTAAGGTGTCGCATTCACGTTGGCTATTATTACAGGCTACGATAACTCTGATGGTATCGTCCGTGTGTCTTCTCCCGGATCGACAACCGCCTGCCGACCTTCTGCTGCCACCTGCCAATCCGCATCGACGATTGCTTACTCCAGCTCATCACCCGCCAGTTACAGATGAATCCAACTGGTCCACCTGGCAACCTAGGATTACGTCATGTGCGTTCACGGCGGCCGATGCAGGATATAAAGGACAGCTTGCTGGCTCACACGTAGGGCACGACATTGCATCTAAGATGTCGCACTCACGCTGGCTATTATTACAGTTTAGTTACCTGAAATGTCCACTTTGTTTTAGAGTGTGCAGCTATATAGTAGTATAGTAATATTATAGTAATGCACCTTATAGTAATTACTTTTTGTTGGCGGTGTCGTGCCTACCACAGTCTACATAAAAATTGAAGTTTTTGATGGCTCTGTTGCCAATTTCGTACCTTGTATGCTGTTTTACTATTGCTTTCGGGAGACATAATATCTAATCCTGGTCCTGTGGCAAAATGCGAAGCAGATTCACTTGCCCAGGCTACAGATGCTATCCGCCGGCTTGATGAGGGTCAAGCTTCCCTGAGATCTGATTTGAAGTCTCCCAGGGAGAAGCAAGTGGAAGCTGACAACAAAATTAAAATTTTAAGTGGCAAGATTGGGTCTTTGGAAAAAGCAATGTAGTTACATTGGAAATTTAAAGCTGGGACAGATTTCAACGCTGCACGCGTTGTGTCTGAGTAGGTGGCGGTTATTAGGACGTGCTGTAACGACTCCGAGAACAGACTGCGACGTTCGAATCTGCTTTTCTTCGGTTTGTAAGATAACGCTAGAGCAGACTGGACAAAGTCGGAGCAGAAAATAATCGACTTTTGTGCGGATAAGCTTAGCATAAAAATAAATGAACAAAAATCTGATTGGGTGCATCGGTTGGGAACATATAGAGAGGACAAACGGAGACCAATCATAGCCAAGCTGACCGTCTTTAAGGACATAGGTCGCATTCTCTCTGCTGTCCACGAAGTGAAAGGAACGTCCTATTCCATTCGCCAAGATTTTTTACCGGAAACGCGACGTGCTAGAGAAAAGCTAATTGCATTTGCGAAAACCCAGAATAAAGCTTTCAAGCTTTCAGTGGACAAGCTGCGTATTGATTGAAGAATTTATATCTACGATGGTTCTGCAGTTGCAGTTGTCTCAGTGAATAGATAGGTACGTTTGAGAGCATGCGCACAGAGTCAACAAGTACTAAAGCTGACCCCGACTTCACGCTCGCTATTACTATCACATGCCAACATACGAAGCATACCATCAAAGCGCGATCTCATCTCTTCCTTCTTGGAAAACAGTAGATCTGACATTATCGCTTTCACAGAGACATGGCTGCATTCTGCAATAAGCAATGATGAAATCTTTTCATCTTCAAACATGTATCACATATATAGGTGTGACCGCTCTATTAAGATAGGGGACGGTGTCCTGATAGATGTAAAGAAAACCATTACGTCATTTTTGGTCAACCCTAATTCTGATCTCGAGATTGTTTGGGTGGCCTGAACGATCTCATCTTCAAGGACAACAATTGGTAATTGTTACCGTGCACCAGATTCTAACAATTCTTTAATCAATGCTCCGCGCGACACAATCAACTAAGCCATGGAACTTTTCCCGGCTGATTCAATTTGCCTTCTTGGGGATTTCAATTATTCACTAATTGATTGGACGAATTTTTCATTTCCTTGTCATATATCCTCTGAATTTATTTATTTTATTTATTTATTTCATGTACCCTCAGGGCCATTGGCATTGGAGAGGGGAGTGGTTACAGGCATACAGAACAAGAAAAAATAGGAAATGTGGTACAAGGAATAGGAGTATTGCAATAAAAGTTAACAAGTGTGTCTACTCATACAATATTAGCTAAGGCGTTCTTGAAAAGCTGGTAATCTTTGATGGTGGCTGTCAGTGCGGGAAGGTGATTCCACTCTGCAGCTGTACGAGGTATAAATGACTGGAAGAAAGCGTTAGTTCTACAAAATGGGACACCGACCTTGTAGGCATGATCCAATCGAGATGATAGGTGACGTGGGGGAGGGATTAATTCGCTACGCAGGTGTGGATGATGAAACATCTTATGGAACAGACAGATACGAAACGCTTTGCGACGTGAGGCTAGGGATGGTAGATTAAGGCTTGATTTCATTAAAGATATGCTAGCGGTCCTGTTATAGTTGGAAAGAATGAAGCGAACCGAGTTATTTTGGACCAATTTTAGTGAATATATTAGGTTTTCATGATGAGGGTCCCAGATGGATGCGGCGTACTCTAGTTTCGGACGTATTAATGTTTTGTACAACAGCAGTTTAAGGGAAGAGGGCGCTTTAGAAAAGTTGCGGCGGATGTAGCCAAGCATACGATTAGCATTGTTAATTATGTATGTGATATGTGCAGACCAAGTGAGAGTGGAAGTGATGTGTACACCAAGGTACTTGTATGAGCCTACCGATTCTAAGAGGACATGATCTAAGGAATAAGTGGGGATACTGTTGCAAGTTCTTGATACACGAAGAGATTTACATTTTGTGATGTTAAGTTCCATTAGCCACGTTTTACACCACAATGAAATAGCGTTCAGGTCAGTCTGAAGAGCGGTTACATCGTCACTGCTTGTTATTTCTCTGAAGATTACGCAGTCATCCGCAAATAAATGGATATGAGAGGAAACAGAAGAAGGCAAGTCGTTGATGTACATTAGAAAAAGAAGAGGCCCGAGGACGGAGCCTTGTGGGACGCCGGAATGAACCGGGTTTGAGTGAGAGTTAAGATTATTAGCTGACACGTATTGTGAACGGTTTTTAAGGAAACACTCAATCCAAGCAAGAAGTTTGGGGTCAATGTTCATGAGCTGTAGTTTGTGAAGTAGCAGTTTGTGAGACACTTTATCGAAAGCTTTGGAGTAGTCTAGGAAAATGCAATCCGCCATTGAACGAGTATCAAGAATTAGGTGTAGCTTATGTATGAAGGAAGCCAGCTGCGTTTCACAAGAATAAGTTTTTCGAAAGCCATGCTGTGAACTTGAAAAAAATGAATTTGACTCAAGAAAGTTAGCAAGCTGTGAATATAGCATATGTTCTAATATTTTGCATGGGATACTGGTTAGTGAAATAGGCCGATAATTGAGAGGAGAATGCTTGTCACCTGATTTATAAAGTGGAATCACCTCACCGACTTTCCAATCAAGGGGCAGGTATCCTGTGTCAAGCGACTGTTGAAAAAGTTTTGCTAGTAAAATAGATGAATAAACAACAGTGCTGTGCAAAAATTTCACGGAAATTAGGTCATGGCCAGGAGCAGAGGAGAGACGCAATGATTTAATCACGATTTCTATACCACAGGGTTCAATTGTAATTGGAAACATAGCCTGGTAATCATAACAAGGTGCAGTGGGTGGGGAAACATTACAGGTTACAGAAAAATTTTGGATAAATGTTTCATTGAGGACGGATGCGATATGATCACAGGGTATGGCATTCCCAGAGTTATCTACAAGAGTTATGGTGTGATCATCTTTTTGGTTAATAACGCGCCAGAATTTTTTGGTATCATTTGTTAACATGGACGGCAGCGTGTGACATAAAAAATTGTTTCTGGCGTTTCTTAGCGCTGATACATATTCGCTTGAAGCCAATCGGTAGGCGCTCCAACGAGCTTCACTCGAGGAAAACTTTGCCGACCTGTACAATCGACTCTTTTTATTTGATAACCGTTTTATATGAACATTATACCAGGGAGCGTCTGACTTGCTAGTTACGATGTGAATGGGAATGTACTTGTTGGTTAGGTAAGTAACTTTTTCTGCGAAGATTGCCCAGTTAGTTTCCCCTGTACGGCTGTCGAAATCCTGGAGGAAAGCATCAAGGAATGAGCATAATTCTCTATTAATCGCGTCAAAGTCTGCTTTATTGTAATTACGGATGGTTAGAGTCCTTTTGGTATGTTTAGGTTGTGCGAGATTTAAGTGAAAAAAGAGTAAAGAGTGGTCGCTCATTTCTGGAACGTGAGTGATGTTGGAAACTAGGTCGGGCTGTGAAGCGAGAACAAGGTCGAGGGTATTAGCAGCAGAGTCTGTGGTTCTAGTCGGTTCAGTTACAAGCTGTTCGAGAGAAAAAACGGAGCACATTTCTAAAAATTCTTTAGCTAGCGTGGAAGGTGGGTGTATCGTGGGGACAGTGTTAGACCAGGTTATGTTTGGCATATTAAAATCACCAAGCAAAAGTAATGGGCAGTTTGGGTAACGGGATGAAACGATGTTAACAACATCGTGTAATTCATTTACGAAGTTCTGTGTATAGGTAGGCGGCCGATAACAGACCCCAATAATAACTTTTTTATGATTTAGGGCGACGCATGCCCAGACAGTTTCTAAAGGGGTGTTGACGTGGATGCACTGTGAAGCGCAATTTTTCGTGATAGCGAGCAGTACGCCTCCTCCTTGTCGCCCAATGCGATCGCAGCGATAAATGGAGAAATTATTTGCAATAAGAAAGAGTTCGTGGTCTCGAATTTCAGGTCGTAACCAGGTTTCAGTTAATACTATATCAGCGCTGCAGGTGTCAATGGCGGAGTTAAGGCAGTCACGTTTGCTGATGATACTGCGGATGTTAGTAAAAAGAACGGATATCTGCGAAAAAGAGCGTCCACATCCCCTCACGCGTCCCTACGGACTGCCGTGAGCCGAACTGGCGGCATTATCAGCTGAGGGCGGTTTCTGCGCGTGCTGTTTAACAGAGTTAGTAGGATGACTATGATGTGATGGCGGTTGCTTCGTATGCTCGTTAACGCAGTTAGATTCGGGATCGTACATGTAGTATTTCTTATTCATTAGTAATTTGTTATATCGGAGCTGATACGGACCTCCGTCGGATGCACTTTAGGCAAACTCTGTTAATTTCTTCCGAGCGTGACGTGTAGCAGGTGAGTAATCTTCATTAACTGTGACGTTTTGGTCCTTCAGCTTTTTCCGGGCAGAGAGGACTATCTCTTTTATCTTAAAGTTAGTAAATTTTACAATGATCGGACGTTGTTTTCCTGGCGAATATTGACCTAGACGATGAGCGCGTTCAATGGCTGAATCCGGAAGTATGTCATGTGCGTCAGCCAAAACTACTTTAATTTTTTCTTCCAATTCAGCCCACGATTCCCGGTGCTCATCTAATCCATAAAAAATGAGGTTGCAGCGTCGTGATTGATCTTCAAGTTCGGTCTGCCGTGATTGAAAAGAAGCAGAATTGATTGACAGCGACTGTACCGAGGTCTGCATGGTGGCTATTTCGTGATCAATTTGGTCAATAGAGTCCGTTTTGTCTTCTAGGTCATCTAGTCTTTTTTCGATGGCGCCAATTTTGATTTCGATATTTTTTTGACTGGCTTTGATGGCTTTAATGTCAGTGACCATATCGGACTGACTTTTTGCTGCTTGCACGGATCGAGCCTGAAGATCTTTTAGAATGTGAAATATGACTTTCATCTGTTCGCCTGGCTCGTCAGGCAAGGACTGCAGTTCAGCCAAGGACTGAGAACGAGTCGGGGGACCTGGGTTCGACTCAATATCTCCAGAGCATAGTAATAAAACACTCATTGAAAAACAATCAACAGCAATATCACGGAGCACTCGTGGGCGTGGGAACAATAATAGGAAACGGTCGTCGCTCCTTCTGGCATACATGGAAAAAACGTTACACACCTGTAATGCGCAAAAGCGCGGAGTGTGAGACATGTTGACAGTGATGGTCCCGCGCCCACTGAAGAAACTGTCGCACTGGCGCCTTCTTATATCGACTGTGGTTGGTGACGTCATCGTAGACTTGGATGATGCGCAGTAGGCGGAGATGACGAGCGGAGCAGTACGGTAGGGGTAGTGCGGTTGATAGCAGAGCAGCGTCAATGGTATCGGGCTGGAAGGGCATTCGGGTTCACCAGGAGGCAAGGCTGTGGTTGACAGCAGGAAAAGCGGCAGGAACACCTGTAATGCGCAAAAGCGCGGAGTGTGAGACATGTTGACAGTGATGGTCCCGCGCCCATTCTCATCAGACAATTCATCAACTTGTCTTTAGATTCCAATCTCTTTCAAGCTGTCACGAAACGCAAACGTGGTGCCAATGTTCTAGATCTTATTCTTAGTACTGCACCTTAAACAATAGGTCACAAAATATTTCGATGGCTTCAGCGACCATCATTTGCTCCAAAAAACAATAAACGCAGCGCTACGGGTTACGGGTAAAACGAGGAAACAAATTCGGGATTACAATAAGGCCAATTATAAAGCAATAATCTCAAAATTCGAAGCTTTCTTTGAAAACAAAATGTGACCATAATTTTACGATAGCTCCGTTGAACAAAACTGGCTCATGTTTAAAGATACACTGTGCGCATTAGTAGATAAGTATGTTCCACTCGTTAATATAACGAACGATAAGTTGCACGCTTGGTTTACTAAAAAGCTTCAGCACATGAGGAACAAGAAAAAACACTTGTATAATATCACTAAGCGAGATCGCACATCAGCAACGTGGCACAATTACAATACGTACCTTAACTCCTACTGCTCAGCTTTAGGTGAAGCTAAAGATAAATATTTTCTAATGATCTTCCCGAGCTGCTTAAGAACAATACTCCCATGTTTTGGAAAATATTAGAGCCTAAGAACGAATCCGATGAATTGTCATTACAAAAGAGCAGCCGTATTCTTATTCCAGACAGCAAATGTTCGGAGGTGTTTAATTTATTCTTCAGCACTGTATTTACACAGGAGAACACTTCAAATATACTGTTTGTTTCAGTATTAAGCCACCATTACATGGAACCTATTGAAGTCACTTTGGAGGGCCTCTCTATTCTCATAAATAATCTTAGAATGTCTTCTTCATGTGGCGTAAATGGTATGAACTCGAAGACTTTAAAGAATTCTTTAGAAAAATCAAGCAAAATTCTCTTTCACATATTGAGACAGTCACTTGCGACTGGCCACCTTCCCGCAAAATGAAAGATGGCAAAAGTTATACCTGTATTTAAAAATTGAAACAGGAACTCCTGTGAGAATTATCATTCCACTTCCTCAACATGATTTCCCTGCGAGTTGCTTGAACACATTATCGCTTCGCAGATTTACAGATATCTTGAGCCTAACAAATTTCTTTTTAAAATCAGCATGGCTTTACGAAGGGCCTCTCGTGCGAGACACAGTTATTTGAATGTACAACAGACCTACACATTAACCTAAATTATACCTTGCAAATTGATTGTTTGTTTCTAGATTTTTCGATGGCATTCAACCGTGTCGCACATTGCCGCCTGAAATCAAAACTCTACGCACTCAAATTGGACTGTTACATTGTAAGGGCTCCGAAATTTTCTGTCTAATCGTCAGCAGTTTACTACCCCAAATAACTACTCTTCATGCGTAACAGGCGTTTCTTCTGGTGTACCACAGGGTAGCGTCCTCCGTCCCTGGCTTTTTTCGAATCTTACTTAACGACCTACCTGAATGGTTGTCCTCCACCATAAGAATATTTGCCGGCTACTGCGTAATGTTTGGCCAAATTAAAAGTTCTGATGATCATCCCCCTCTTCAGCAAGACCTTCAATAAGTTTTCAGCTGGTGCAATTGATGGCTAATGATTTTAAATAACTCAAAATGCAAAGTAATGTAGTTTACCCGGAAGTCAATAACCTCACCGTATCCCTACCATATCAATAATTTCACTCTTACAACTAACTACACAATATAAGAATCTAGAAGTTCTATTCACATCGAATCTTTCTTGGACAGCAGATGTTCCATCATCATCATCAGCAGCAGCAGCAGCCTGGTTACGCACACTGCAGGGCAAAGACCTCTCCAAACTTCTCCAACAATCCCGGTCACGGACTAATTGTGGCCATGCCGTCCCTGCAAACTCCTTAATCTCATCCGCCCACCTGACTTTCTGCCGCCCTCTGCTACGCTTCCCTTCTCTTGGGATCCAGTCCGTAACCCTTAATGACCATCGGTTATCTTCCCTCCTCATTACATGTCCTGCCCATGCCCACTTCTTTTTCTTGATTTCAACTAAGATGTCATTGCCTCGCGTTTGTTCCCTCACCCAATCTGTTCTTTTCTTATCCCTTAACGCTACACCCATCATTATTATTTCCATAGCTCGTTGCGTCGTCCTCAATTTAAGTAGGACCCTTTTCGTAAGCCTCCAGGTTTCTGCCCCGTAGGTGAGTACTGGTAAGACACAGCTATTATACACTTTTCCCTTGAGGGATAATGGCAACCTGCTGTTCATCATCTGAGAATGCCTGCCAAACGCACCCCAGCCCAATCTTATTCTTCTGATTATTTCAGTCTCATAATCCGGATGCGTGGTCACTACCTGCCCTAAGTAGATGTATTCCCTTACCACTTGCAGTGCCTCGCTACCTATCGTAAACTGCTGTTCTCTACCGAGACTGTTAAACTTTAGTTTTCTGCAGATTATTTTTAGACCCACCCTTCTGCGTTGCCTCTCCAGGTTTGTGAGCATGCATTGCAGTTGGTCCCCCTGAGTTACTAAGCAAGGCAATATCATCAGCGAATCGCAAGTTACTAAGGTATTCTCCATTAACTCTTATCTCCAATTCTTCCCAATCCATGTCTCTGTATAACTTCTGTAAACACGCTGTGAATAGCGTTCGAGAGCTCGTATCTCCCTGCCTGACGCCTTTCTTTATTGGGATTTTGTTGCTTTTTTTTATGGAGGAGTACGGTGGCTGTGGAGCCGCTATAGGTATCTTTCAGTATTTTTACATACGGCTCGTCTACACCCTGATTCCGTAATGCCTCCATGAATGCTGAGGTTTCGACAGAATCAAACGCATTCTCGTAATCAATGAAAGCTATATATAAGGCTTTGTTATATTCCGCACATTTCTCTACCACCTGATTGATAGTGTGAATATGGTCTGTTGAGTAGCGTTTACGGAATCCTGCCTGGTCCTTTGCTTGACAGAAGTCTAAGGTGTTCCTGTTTCGATTTGCGATTACCTTAGTAAATAGTTTGTAGGCAACTGACAGTAAGCTGCTGATTTAGTTTATAATTTTTTAAGTCTTTGGCGTCCCCTTTCTTATGGATTAGGAATATGTTAGCGTTCTTCCAAGATTCCGGTACGCTCGAGGTCATGAGGCATCGCGTATGCAGGGTGGCCAGTTTCTCTAGAACAGCGTTGTCAGAAATTTCGCTAAATATAACGTAGTCATCAGCAAAAGCTGAATATTTGAAATAATTTCGCGAGGTAAGTCAATATATTAGCTTAATATGAAAAGAAATTAGAATGAAGGAAACAGCGAGTGTTTACCATATATCCAGAGTACAACAAGCACGTATATCCCTGTACGAATATCATTTCTTTATTAAAACGAAAAAAAAAAGTTGCCGTTTCTAGCGTGTCAAAGTGAATAGTTTTTTTCTGCTTTTGTCCTTGAACAGGGATTTGCTCCCGGCAATGCAAATTACCGCTTTACTGATTCACAAAATAATCATGTGATTGGGGGTGGGGGGGGGGGGGGGGGGGGGAGACGACAATACGAATCAGGACGACGATTATCCCTCTGGCCGGTCTAGATTACGGGGAACTTTTGTGCATCGGCCAACCCTCGGGCCCAGTCGAATCCGTAGCTCAGGCTGCGAGCTGTACAGAGCAGCCTCCGATAGCACAAGGAGTTGTCACCTTTTCCATGGAACCTTGGCCTTGTTCGGGCGGTTTAGAAAGACGTGGTTATAGTCGACTGTAGTCTTAGGGACACAAGTGGCAGTCATGCGAGGTTTGACCGTGGGTTACATTAGAGAGAAGAAAGATATCGTGACTGTGGCCATTTTTAGTCGGCCCCACAAACGCAGGTCCCTTCTGGAAAAACACTAATGCGGTAGAGAATACATCAGTCGGTGATTTCTGTCAGACAGGATTATGGTAGCTGAAGAGTCGATCCCTGGCACTGCGAGACGAAGGTAAGTGGCTTTCAGCCCGGTTGAGGATTGCTCGAGCCTGGGTGTGACGATATATGAGACGATTAGATCGTGGTTGTGATTCGAGGACTTTAGCAGCCGGGCAGCAGATTTGGCCGGCTGGCGTACTTACTAATCGCAGTTTTATAATCTGAGAAAACATATTGTTGCAGGAAGAAAGCAGGCCCACGAGTGTAAAATATAGTTTATTTACAAGTAGTGTATGTGGCGTTCAGGCAACCGCCAGACTTCGTCTTCCTCTAGTCTGAATCAACTTCTTCCTTCCCTTCACCGTAACATCACCCTCCCGGCGGTGTAGCTCCGTCCCGGTGCAAGGTATAGAGTCTCACTTAAGGGGGGGGGGGACATAGGGCTTGAGCCTGGCCGCGTGAACAACGTCGCTGGTGACGTCGGGAGGCACTGAAGGCTGACCGACTGGGGCGATCTAATATGTTACGTCGGATGGTTGGCGTAAGATCTGGTACGAGCCAGAATAGCGGGAAAGTAGTTATTCCGACAAGCCGACGCGACGTGAAGATGTCCAGAGAAGTACAAGCGAACCAGATGAAAAATGGTGGTCTCGGTGCCGAAGGTCGTAGCGTCGCTTTTGAGAAGCTTGCGAGACTGTGAGGCGATGACGGGCGACATCTCGGGCATGAGCGGCTAAGTCAATAGCATCGCGAGCGTAACCAGTGCTGGGTGATTGTACTGCGGAAGGTAGCAATGTGTCAAAGGGCAAAGTGGAGTCACGGCCATACAAAAGGTAAAATGCTGAAAATCCGGCAGTGTCGTGACGGGACGAGTTGTACGCGAAAGTGATGTATGGGAAAGCGAGGTCCCAGTCGCGGTGATCGTCGGAAACGTACATGGCCAGCATTTCAGTTAGCGTGCAGTTGAGTCGCTTGGTGAGGCCGTTCCTTTGAGGGTGGTACGCGGTAGCAATCTGGTGTTCTGTAATACAGGAGGGGAGCAGGTCATCGACGACCTTCGATCAAAAGTAGCGGCCGCGATCGGACCGCAACTGGCGAGAGGCGCCGTGGTGCAGGATGACGTGGTATCGTAAGAAGTCAGCGACATCTGTAGCGCAGCTGGTTGGCAGTGCTCGTGCGATGGCATATCTCCTGGCTTAATCAGTCACTACAGCAATCCATTTGTTTCCTGTGATGTAAATTCGAAAGGGGCCAAAGAGGTCGAGGCCCACACGGAAGAAGGGCTATGTAGGGATATCAATTGGTTGAAGCAAGCCAGCGGGAGGCATCGCAGGCGTCTTCCGGCTGCTGACACAGGTCGCAAGAACCGACATAACGGCGCACAGAGCGATAAGTGCCGGGCCAGAAGAAGCGACGTCGCAGGCGATCGTAAGTACGGGTGAAGCCCAGATGTCCAGCAATAGGAGCGTCGTGAAGTTGCTGGAATGTGGCGAGTCGAAGGTGCTTGGGAACGACTCGGAGGAGCTCCGGGCCGTCAGGACGAACGCTACAGCGGTATAAAGTTCTATCGCGCAAGGTGAACATGCGGAGGGAAGGGTCATTGGGCGAGGAGCTTAGGCGTTCCATAAGTGTTCGATAAACAAGATCTTTGCGCTGCTCGTCGCCAGTATGGAGGAAGCCTGAGAGGGATAGAACACTGATGTCCGAGTCTGCATCGGTATCGTCCGGTTGATCCACGGAATTGCGGGACAGGCAGTCAGCGTCTTTATGCAGGCGTTCTGACTTATACATAATAGAAAATGTGTATTCTTGTAGACGCAATGCCCAATGTGCAAGTCGTCTAGCTGGGTTCTTCAAAGAGGAGAGCCAGCAGAGGGCGTGATCATCGGTTACGACGCGGAAGTTCCGACAGACAAGGTGTGGTCGAAATTTCGCGGCCGCCCATTTGAGCGCGAGACATTCTCTTTCAATAATGGAGTAATTTCACTCGGGCGTGGAAAGAAGGCGGCTAGCGTAAGCGATGACACGGTCTTGGCCCTGTTGACGCTGAGCGAGGACAGCGCCGATGCCATGACCACTTGCGTCAGTTCGTACTTAGGTGGGCGCAGAAGGATCAAAGTGTGACAAAATCGGGGAAGTTGTAAGCCTCTCAATCAGGGTAGAGAAGGCTTTCTCCTGTAGTGGTCCCCAAGAGCAAAATACGTCTTTCTTAAGAAGGTCAGTGAGAGGGTGAGCGATGTCGGTAAACTTTTTCACAAATCGCCAGAAATAAGAGCATAAACCCGGAAAGCTACGGACATCGTTTGTGGAACAAGGTGCAGCAAAATTTCGGTGATCGTCGGAATGTTTCGGTGGTCGTCGGAACAAGGTACAGCAAAATTTCGCACGGCGTGAGCTTTCTGTGGATCAGGTAGGATTCCGCCGGCGTTTACGAGATCACCGAGCATGTTAATTTCACGGCGACCAAAATGGAACTTGGTGGAGTAGCTGAAGGCCAGCCCTGCGAAACACGGAGAGTATGGTTGTGAGGCGCCCCAGGTGGCTCTCAAAGTTCGGCGAAAACACAATCACATCGTCGAGGTAACAGAGGCATGTAGACCACTTTAAGCCGCGCAAGAGAGAGTCCATCATGCGCTCGAATGTAGCTGGCGCATTGCACAATCCAAAGGGCATGACTTTAAATTGGTACAGACCATCCGGTGTGACGAAGGCGGTTTTCTCGCTGTCGATCTCATCGACGCTAATCTGCCACTAGCTGGAGCGGAGATCTATTGATGAAAAGTATTGAGATCCGTGAAGGCTGTCAAGAGCGTCATCAATGCGAGGCACGGGATAAACATCCTTCTTTGTTATCCTGTTGAGGTGACGGTAGTCAAGGCAGAAGCGCCACGAGTTGGCGTTTTTCTTTACTAAGACAACCGGTCATGCCCACGGTCTACTGGAAGGTTCAATGATGTCCTTGTCCATCATCCTATCTACCTGTTTCTGTATGATGGCCCTTTCTGTTGCGGAGACACGATATGGCCGCCTATGAATGGAGCTGGCGTCACCGGTGTTGATGCGATGCGTGACAACAGATGTCTGGCCAAGTGTACGGTCGTTCAAATTGAAGATGTCCCGATAGGATGACAGGAGGTGACGGAGAGCTGTTGTTTGCTCGGAAGGAAGGTCAGGGGCAATCATCTTGGAAACATCGTCCGCAAGCGCCGAGTACGAAGGAGTAGGTGACAAAGGTTTGTTGGTACTGAGGAACGATTCAGAGGTCAAAGAAGAAATCTCAAATTCTTCCAAAGGAGTGATATGCGCTATGGCGATACCGTGTGGCAGCACATGCGACGAAAATGCAAAATTGAGGATGGGCACGCGGACGCCGTTTTCATGGATCTGGATTAGGGTACTTGGTAGGGCAATATTGCGCGACAAACCCACGTCAGTAAGGGGCGACACGACGTACTCGCCATCAGGTATGGGAGGACAGGGCGTCAGGAGGACATTTGTAGCCGCCTGTGGCGAGAGCCTTCCAAACTCAGCAGAACATAAGCGGTGCGAAGCGCAAGTGGTTGCGTCGGCAGGAAGCGGTAGATCCAACTGGGCAACACCTGCGGAGCAGTCAATTTGGGCAGAGTGTTTCGAAAGGAAGTGGAGGCCAAGAATTAGGTCGTGCGGACAGTGTTCAAGGACGATAAATAGAACAACGGTATAATGGCCCCCAATGGTCACACGTGCTGTACACATTCCAAGGACAGGTGAAGTACTCCCGTTGGCGACAAGCACAGTGCACGGTATGGTGGGTGTCAGAACCTTTTTAGAGCCTTCGGCGGAGAGCAGCGCTCATAACTGAAAGCTGCGCTCCTGTATCAACAAGAGATCTAACAGGAACGCCATCAACTTCAATGTCCAGTAGGTTTCCACGGGTAGGCAGGGTCAACAAAGGATTTGTGGGCCGGGTCGGAGTTGCAGCTTCACCTCCGGAAGCTGCACCGCCTAGTTTCCCGAAGCGAAGCGACCGGTTGCAGAAGGGGAAGAAGAGCGGTGAACGAGAGGCGAACGGGACCTACGGCCTTGCGGAGACGGGGAGCGGGTGGATCTTGGTGGAGCACTGTCGGTGTTGATGTTCCTAGTCGGCGTATAGGGCGAGAAAGTGCGATTGTCTGGCACTTGGCGGTAGTGACTAGGAGACGACCACCGAGGAGGCGACGACCAGTGTTGCGGCAATGACGGGCCATGTGTCCAATACCGGGAAAATTAAAACAGATGGGTTTACTATCCGCTGTGCGCCACTCAGCTGGGTTGCGACGGAGTGGCGGAAAGCTTTGCGTCTGGGAGCAAGCGGCCGGAGAAATCTGGTAGGTGTTTGTATGGCGGACCGAGCAGAGAGATGGAATGCCGAAACTTGCTATTTCCTCCCGAATGACCGCTTGTATAAGAGAGATAGCGGGCACACTTTCCCGACAGTCGGAACGAACCGGAGCCGGGGCCATGGCCTCAAGCTCACGGCGAACGATGCGCGTTATATCTTCCGGTCCTTTAGGCTGAACGAATTGCGGCGGGTCTTTGCAAAAAGATGTCGCGGCGGTATTGGGCAATCGGTCGAAAGTTTGAGCAACCCTGTGGCCCTTCTCTTGTTCGAAGCGCCGGCACTCCTTTATAATTGCATCCGCAGTGGCACATTCCTTACACATAAGGAGATTGAAGGCATCGTCTGCAATACCTTTCAGTATGTGACCAATCTCGTCTGCGTCGGTCATGCTGTTATCAGCCTTGCGACAGAGGGCCAGCACATCCTGTATGTACACGACATAGGATCCTGTGGACGTCTGAGCGCGGCACGCAAGTTCTTTTTTTGCTGCCAGCTGACGACTGACAGGTCTGCCAAACAGGTCTCGCATTTTTTCTTTGCAAACATTCCAGTTCGTTAGGTCAGCTTCATGTGTGTCGTCCCATTGCTTCGCAGTTCCTCTCAGATAAAATATCACGTTTGCTAGCGTCATTGTTGGATCTCACATGTTGTCGCACACTCGCTCGTACATCGTATGCTAGTCCTCGACGTCGGCGTTGTCCGTGCCACAAAATGTCCCCGGGTCGCGCGGATGAGTGAGGATGACCGCTGGCAAGGGCTGTTAAGGCGTTGTCGCTTGTGTCGGTTGATTTACCATTGTGGCGGCAGGTAGATAACGTCCGCTGCGAAGTTCTGTGATTGTACCCCGCACATCCACCAAAATGTTGCAGAAAGAAAGCAGGCCCACAAGTGTAAAATATATTGTATTTACAACTGGTGTATTAGGCGTTCAGGCAACTGCCAGACTTCGTCTTCCTCTAGTCTGAATCAACTTCTTCCTTACCTTCTCCGTAACAATATTTAGCGGAGGAGTGTGCAATTGCTAAATGAATTGCTGTCTCTTCCGCTTCCAGGGAGTCTGTGAAATTAGGAGTAGGCACACTGACAATGAGGTTTTGGAATCTGTCTGCAATGGCTAATGCAAAAGCTGGCTGGTTTGAATATTCGGCGGCATCTGCGTAAACTGCCGGAGTATGATGGGCGTAGCTCATGTACAGAGCTTTGCCTCTGGCTTCCCGTCTTATTCAATTATGCTCTGTGTGTTTATTTTTTGGGAAGTGGCAGACTGCAGAGGTTATTGATAAAAGCAGTGGCAGGAGGGTGCGTGGCCGTGGTATGACTGGAGATGTTACGACGCCCTGGTCACGGCTTGAGCCTTTGACCGGAGACAAGTGCTATCTGCGGTAGCATTATCGCACCTGGAGTTTGAAACCGCTGTCGATGATTTTATTGGGTATTGCTTCGCTTTAGCTAAATATTATTTTGCTTTCGGTTTTATATTTTCTAAATGTCAATTACTTCTTTGGGGAGTATGCATATGAATGTCATGAGCTTACGAAAATGTGTCAATAACGTTTTCTCTATTTATAGCTATTGGCGACTATAGCTTCTGCGATAATCTAGCTTAGTTCAGACCTCCAAGTCTAATGTTTTCGGAACCTTTATTATATACCCAGTAGATGTAAATATAATTCGCAAACATGGTGAGATTCCCAAATAATGCGAATAGTAAAAAAAAACTCATGGTTGCTTCCAACGGAACCAATATTTTATTTATGACTGAAAGCCATATGGATATTTCTGGAGGTCAGAGGTTAGCCCCGATTTCCTGGCTTCAGGCATTCTGTTTGGCTGATAAGTCTGCAAAAGTCACGAATTATCTGATGTTGAAGTGAAAAGTAGTACAAAGGAGAAAGAAAATGGAAAGTTGCATCCAGTACTGTAGTGGTGGTCCCTACATTTACAAGTCTTACTTTACTAGCATTATTTACATGTTAGTTCTTTTTGTTCTTGGTTTTCTAGTGTGTGTATATATATATATATATATATATATATATATATATATATATATATATATATATATTCGCTCAAGATATTTTTCATGTTTATGTAGTTAATGGAATTATATTACTCAGAAGATTGATTTCCTTGACAAGAAAGCATTGCTACATGTCCCTGATCACGTGCTACGTTCATGGTAGAATAACCCCGTGATGTCTACATTTAAAGCAAATGATCCCGATTTCCTCCGAGAAAGGTTCATGACAAAAAACAAAGTGTGAAAGGTGCTCGAAACCGTGCATGGCGATTTTTTTTCTTCGAAGTTCACAAAATTGAGGCAACATTTCACGTTGTTCAGGTGACACCCGCGCGTCGCCTACTTGTGCCGTCCCAACTAGGTAGTGGAGTAGTGTTCTCAAGCACCTACTACCTCTGGTTGCCAGTTAGAGTTAGTGTGGTTGATCCGTGTGAAAAAAAAAAGTTGCTGGACGTTTGTAGTTAGCATGGTTAAAATCTTAAAACTAGTTCGCAGGAAGAACAACTACTAGAACGCATGCCGAGAATAGTAAACATCTGCACTTTTCTACTTCAACCTATACAATAGGGGTGAACCCAATGATGTCATTAGGAATTATCAATAATTGTTTAAACGCATCACCGTAACTTTTTCATCGCTCATAATAACTTTGGTGACTGTCTTAACAGCTTATTAGATGCATTACGGCTCTCATTGTCGTCCTTTCCCAGCTGTTGAGTTCCGGTCCTATGATTGTCTCTAGATTATCGACCAATCACCTTTAATACTTCATTACAGGTATAATCTCTGGTGGGGATCTTGTTTTCTTCTATTTATCTTTAGTTGGGAACACAGCTCGAATACGTGCGTTTCATCACTACTAGCCTAATTTACATGACTACTGATCGTTGCAACAACAAACATGCGTGTTATAAACTGTGCGTGTTATACAAAACTAGGCAGTTCCAGAAACTAGCGCTGCTTACCGTTCATTTTAAGATATAATGCACAGCGAGCATGTTGCGATATGCAAATCGTTGCTATTTTTATAAGTCATTAGCGGTAATAAAAAGTAAGCAGAATGCAAAAAATTTGTATTGCGAACTGCTCTCTCACGGCAATCATAACATGAAAAGAAGCGGCTATACAAAATTAATCAATGCTCCTAAAACATGGTAACTTTTAAACAAGGTCCACATCGCAATGACTAATTAGGAATTGACATACGCACGTTTTCATTTCAATTATACGTGACAGATATACGTGACATTTGATAGATTACCGAGGATATCTGCAACCTTGAAGTGTATGTTTTTACAGCTAGAGAAGCTTAAATGCACTGAAATATTTGTACCTAATCTGCAGTAACTTAGGCTCAAGATGTTCCTCAGGCGACAGCATATTCGCTTTTCTAACGGAATATAAACGCTAAACGAACGCTCGAATTTGTCACATTCCTTTAAAAAAGTAACTGCCATTTTTAAATGCTTGATTGGAGAAGAAGGATGTATAGCCAATGGGGACAGACTGCCTTGTTTTTATATGTCTTCAATCGAGCCATCAGTAATGACAGGACATGCGAGCACATATTTCCCTACGCGTACTTTCCCATCCGAGAACTATACTTTTCGTAAACAACTAAGCGCGAAAGATATCTGCTGGCTAAATTTGTACTGCCCCTTAAAACGTGTCAGAGAAAATAGATAAGACAACCATTTGTTACAATAAATGTTACATCTGATTCAGCGTAAGTATTTTGGTGTGGTTTTCACACAGCTGCTCACATATGAAAATACACACACCCAGAATGAAAGCGAAAGTAAGTTACAGATCGTTTAGTCTATAAGTATTCGCAACTACAAATTTTTTAAGATCAAGCAACCAGAACTTAGAAGAAATTCCGCTATTTAATTACCAATGCAAGTGAAAATGCATTGAATAAAAAGGCCCTGCGCTATTGCTCATGTAACTTTTTGTATAATTAAAAAAGATGCATTACTTTCTTTCTTGCACTTTCCTACTTGAAGACAATTATTTTCGGCGTTCGCAGCTATGGTAATATTTAATTATAGCTCACCTCATTTTTCTGTAGCCTTCAAAGAAACAGGATCAAAGCCTCCGCTGTTTCCACTACCTCTCGAAAGTTTTGGTTGTGCAGTAACCGGGGGATTGCTTTCTTTATCGTCATGTTTGTCGCCGTTCTTCTGGGCACCATGCTTTTCGTCAGAATAAGAATCGTATTCCAGGTCTGCGTCTCCGTTTACAGTTTTAAATCGTATGTCTGTGGAATATATGTTGTATATTAAGTCAAATAATTGGCTGGCATTAGAAAAGATAACATTTTTTGCTGACGCAACTCCAAAAATAGATTATCTCATGCCTTCTTTCAAGAACTGCTTGGAAAAAAAAAAATTGAACGCACAAACGGCTTCGTCTCGTCTGCAAGAAAGTCGTGTGAGACATTTTGCTTATTTGTTTTCATGAATGCAGTGAGTGTATTGAATTTAGGGCAGCCGGATGAAATAGTGAACAACCTTGATGAATGCACCGATCATGTACACTGATGATGTTTCTGTGCCGAGAGATCAAATACTCGTCTAATTCGTTTGGCTGCGATAACTAAACAGGTATATTTGGTCAAGAACGATGTTTATATTATAGTTTATAATATCGCTGACATGGGTAACCTATTAGATAGCGCAATATGAGAAACGGAGACAAATCACAAACCAACTGCGTTCACTCAGATGAAATCAAGATGGCAAAAATTATTTACTAATTCATTATTGCCGGTCTAATAGCTTGAGTTAGACTGCCTAATTTTCCTTCCAATTCGAAAAGAATGACATTCAATAGGTTACACTTCCATACAATTTTCTTCACAATTCTGCGGTTAAAAGTGCTTTGCACGTTAAAAGTAGAAGTGAACGTGCACGCGCCGAAATAGCGTCAGCGAAAGCAACACTAAAATTTATGGAGAAACTCCACTGGAGTTTACGTATGCTTGAACATTGTGCGACTTGGTCATCTCCACGCTTATGAAATATTGTTTACCGCGAGCGAAGTAACGGTAGAAGGTCAATAAATGTAGGCTTTTTTGGGCTTGTGTGTTTTGTTGACTCTTGATCTGAACAGTGTAAAGCCTTATTTATGTATTTTATTTATTTAATATTACCGCCAGGGCCAAAGCCAATAAATAGGGGAGTGGGTTACATCAAATGAGAAAAGAAACAAATATAAGTAGTTAGAACTATTAAATACAAAGGCTTTCGATTATACAGTTTTAGGTAAGGTTAACAACGTCATGATAAATTGCTCGCACAGTAGGATAGTAAACGGGTAAATGCGAAAGTACTTTGGTTACAACCAAACAGTAAACGACAATAACAAGAAAATGCTTCAATTACACAATGTTAGCGAGAACTGCTCGAAACATTTCGTTATCGTAAATGGCTCCGACTTCACCAGGAAGATGGTTAAATTGTGTGGATGACCGCAGAAAAAAAATGACTGCAGAAAAGTTTTAGTGTGACATGATTCTAGACCAACCTTATAACGGTGGTCGATTTGAGGGGATACGTATTGTGGCTGAAAACTGAAATAATTGCGGAGTGTTGAATGATGGTATAATTTATAAAATGGTTAAACGCGCGATTTTAAGTCTAGAAGAAAGTCGGGTAAGTGTAAGGTTGGTGTTCATGGCCGACACGCTTGTAGTTCTATTGTAATTACGAAAGATGAAACGAGCTGAATTATCTTGCACGAATTCTAATAAATTAGTCAGTTTGACAATGGCAGGATCCCAAACAGTGCATGCATATTCAAGATTCGGACGTATAATGGTAGTATAAAGAAGCATTTTTAGGGATCAAGGGGCAGTTGAAAAGTTACGGCGTAGGTAGGCAAGCATGCGGTTCGCATTGCGAATTAGGTGTTCTGTATGAAGATTCCAAGATAAACTATCAGAGATATGCACACTTAGGTATTCAAAAGCGTGAACTATTTCCAAGGCAACATTATTTAGGTAATGTCTATGCATGCTGCTAGTTATTCGGGATACGCGCTTTACTTTACATATGGCAACGTTTTGTTCATTAGCCAATGTTCCCACCAGTTTGCTACACTAATTAAATCAGACTGCATTAGGTGATTAGCATCCTCTGCATTAGTAATTTCACGAAAAATAACGCAATCATCTGGAAATAAGTGAATGTTAGATGATATTGACGAAGGGAGGTCGGTAATATAAATGGGAAACAAAAGAGGCCCGAGTACTGAACCTTGAGGTACACCGCAAGTTACGCTTCGAAGTGGGAAGTTATGACCGTTTGCAGTTACAAACTGAGAGCGATTGAAATCTTTATCGGTAATTTTAAACTTTAGCAGACTCGATCCGACCCGTGTCGGTCCTTATGAGCTTATATCGGCCTTTATCAAACTCATCGGACTTAATCATCGTTGCTCGTTATCAACATTATGGGAATCGTCCCCATACTTATCAACCCTTATGAGTCGTTAACAATCTTATCTGATTCGTTCCGACCCTTATCAACTCCAAGACTTTTGCAACTGAAATCCTTTCTCTAATGTCAGTGGAAGACTCCAGCATTGCAAACTGCATACTCGTATTTATTCACCTTCAGGATGAGCGAAATTGCAAAAAAATCAATATGTAAGTTATTGATATCGAATGTTCTTAATAATGAAAGTATTGCTCAGTATCGACCATCAGGCTAAAATGTATGCGTCTACTATTGAATTCAATGTAGCAGGGCTCTAGAATGAATGAGACTCCAATCATGCCGAAGTTGTGATACATATACGTAAAAGAAAGATCGAATTCAACGATTGAGGGCAATACATCCTGGCAATTCGAAAACGCAAAACAGCCTCATTTCGGGAAATCTTAAGGAGCATATTGTAGTCCAGCCAGCCACCCTGAGACTCACTAAAATTATAGAATTGCGAACTGTTAGAACGCTCTCAAACGGAACGTCTGGAAAATCAAATGTAAACGCCGATATGTTCTCAGTCGCGAATGACGTCGTGACCCTTCTGGTAATAAACATACTCTGTAGGCTTCTGAAAACTGGCATAAAACTGGGCTCCTACAATATGAAGTGATGATATTTATCTCCTGTCCCCAACATTTTACTTCGTTTCTTCGCTGCTGTCAGCCTGCGTAGTGTAATGTAGCACTTCTAGAGCCCATAATATTGGTGTGATTCATTATATTCGTACAATCAACCAAGTATAGTAGACTAATCATGCATGATTTATACTTCTCGCGAACGAAATAGACCCACAAGCTACTTTCTACTAGAACGCGGAAAAACATTTTCTTCTTTCTCGGTCGGGCTTCTTTTTTTTTTCTTTCGCCGGTGTTTATTTATTCTAAAGCGTGTATGCGTGCCATATTAACAAATGGTAAACTGTGATGGCGCAGCCTTATATTCGCCACTTATGTGGCGCTCATCTGCCCTGGCTACAAGACAAATATCCAATCAGCAAGCATTCAAAAATTTTCGTAGCATTTCATCTACAAATTTTAGCACCCTGTAAATGAAAAGCCGTGGCTGCTGCTAGCAACCTGTTCAAGAGGGAGCTTGCCAATTTTTTTTATTATCATCTTGCTCTAACG
The DNA here is from genome assembly GCF_023375885.2 of Dermacentor andersoni. Lineage (NCBI taxonomy): Eukaryota > Metazoa > Arthropoda > Arachnida > Ixodida > Ixodidae > Dermacentor > Dermacentor andersoni. Next base: position 89,432,677 of record NC_092820.1, on the reverse strand, counting down.
AGCAATAGTCTCGTAGCTAATAGGCAGGCCAGCCGGTGCGCAACAATTCTATTCATAATATAATTTTTCTTGGTGTATTTGATCAGTATTTATCAGCTGCATTTTCGTGGCTGGTGGACCCTTCTATTCGTTTTCGTGCATGTATTGCTCTATTAACTCGTAGCGGGGAAGGTGGCCGCAATGATATGTGGCTTCACCATGCACATACGATTTGTCAACAAGCTGAAAAACAGTTTCCCTGGAGTGTGCTGTCCGAAAGATGACCGTTGTTAATCGTAGTTATACGACATGTTCATGGCAACGCGAGTCAAGCTTCTTAGCAGATTGCTGCAGAAATGTTGACAATTCTCCGCTAATGCGTAAGCATTCTTTGGCACGGCTGTAACTTCACTTTTGTTAACTTGCGATTCCCAGCTTATGAATGTACGCCCATCGCTTTTCCTGTGCCAAAGAATACTTACCTATCAGCAGACTACTCTCCGACTTTCTGCGGAATTTTCTTGCTGATCATTGGTACTATGCTTACACATTTCATAACGTCCTAAACACACTTCTATTCCATACAATCACGGGTTTACAATTTTGTTTTATTGCAGCGCTTTATAGGATTTATTTTTGTAAATTCTTGCCTTCTATTTTATTTACTGTTTTTACTTGAGCGCGGTGACGTCACCATTGTGCTCCTTGTTTTAAGGCTACCGACCATTGAGTATTTGACTACAATTATCTCTACCAATCAGCTATTCTATCATTTTCATACTTGCTAATCTCAGGGTGCGCTTCTTTGTACGCACAACAGTAATGCGGAAAACAAAGCTTTCATGCGGTATGAAAAGAATGGTCGTTATCGATTTAAAGCTACCACTCATCTAGACACTATAATGAGGGTAATTGTCATGACTTTACCCATTTCCCAATTATCTTCCAGATAAATGGTGCGATGCCTTTTGCGTCTCGGACTGATTTTGCGAGGGTACTCACCCAAGAATGCTTACGCATTAAAAAAGGACTACTAGATTCGTTGATGCGACCAAAAGTGTTGTTTTAGCAGTTAATTTACGCATGCTGGTGATTTTTTATGAATATTGATAACCGAATTTTTTTTATTATTGATTATTGATTATTGTTTACCGAATTTATTTGACAGAACGTATAATTACTTTTATACTAGCGCTAGCTCGAATGCCTACTTGGGCATCGACTTGGAAAACATCCTATAGCACATTTGCCGACTTTCTTAATTTTCTCCAGTTTTTTTTGCATGTGTCTACGTTGTCGCAAAAAAGGCACAAATGAGCCCATTAGGAATGGGGGACACTAAAGTTTGTCGGCGCTATGACAGCCCTTTTAAAAGGGGTTTCAAATAACCCTAGCTTTCTGTGGTTGCCTTACTGAATCTGAAAACCTGACTTAGTGAAGTAATTGTTGGCTATTACTACCAAGCGATCACGTCACACTGTTTTTGTATGCATCGGGCACTGGCTTAGCGCAGCAATAAAGAACTACAACTGAAGCAAACGCAACAAAAAGTGCAGGCGTGGTTGCCAGACAGGAGCAGCTGATAACAGCTGCACCATCGCCTTGTCACTTTCTTGCGGCCAACAAGTCCGCCATTGAATAGTGTTGATTCTCAGAATCTCTTCCTTAGAGCACTGCTGCTGTCGTGCTCGGGAAATGCGTAGGTGCGCCTTCATTTCGAATTCATTTTCCTGTTTTGTACCACAAACGCGACAACCAGCAAAAAATAACCTTGGAACATGCAGTGAATAGGAAACTGTTCGCGATCACGTTTTCCAAGGCGACGCTCAATTTGACGTTCAACATTACGCAAATATGAGAGTAAATATAGGTAGACAGAATATTTGAATATTGAGCAATTCAATGATAATAGAAAAAGATGAACCATGGCCAGAAGGTCACTGCTATTTAACACTGTTGATCCCATTATTAAATCTCGCAGCCTCATTTTTTAAACAGCTTCATCCACATCAGCTGGGACATATGGTAGAAGGAGGGTGGTGCATATGACTGTCTGTACAACGGCGGCCATCTTTTTTCGCGGTTCAAAACTACGATTCCGCGGTTATAATATTATATAGAAATGATCAATGAAATTCTCTATTGAAATCGAGTACAGCTGAATATACCAGGTGTTTCACTTAACTTAAGCCAAACATTAAAAATAAGCAAATGCTCCTTAGCTGGAAAGAACCAAGGTAATGTTATTTGTCATCGCTTGGAGATTAAGATATTTTATTCGCTTTCCACCTAGTTAGATAATTAGTCTTAAATAATTATTAAAACTCTGCATTATCATATTTCGAATAAAAGTGTCAACGGCAAAATGTAGAGGGACATTAAAAGGTTTTCTGCCCTGATTATTCTATTGTTTACAGTTGTTGAGAAAGCTTAGCGATCCAGGCAACGAGACCACGGCATGTTATTGGAAGACATGCAAAATCCCTCTGCGCACATTTCTGTTACGCGCACGCACATGATACCCTGATTAACTTTACCGTTGTTCATTTTCCAGCACGCCTATTGCAACAAAATTTACGTTCATTTGGCAGTCTGAGCAGACGAAGGCGTGTTTGTCTGAAATAGTGCAAAAATCGCTAGGAATACCATCCCTTCAAGACGTATATTTGTAGTATTGTAGGTAAATGTGACTTCATCTGTTGTGCTCATTGTCAACATTATCGTATTGGTGAGCCGGATGACTGGCATCGGAGATATGTGCTGGTTATGTCCATGTGCAAAAACATGCATATATTATTCGTTCACATGTGTTATGTGAGAAATACTAACCATTATTAGTCAATTGCTGCTTTGCAAATTCATTAGGCCTGGCTTCGATGATGTCAGCCACTGTAAAAAAATATACAGTGTTATTTTTTCCTGAACAATTCACTAAAACCTAGACAGTCGCTCATTGAAGCAACCTGGCCCTCTAGACGTTTCCGAAGTGTAATCGGAAGTACAACATCAGAACAAGTACACGTACGAAACGTGCGAATCTTTCCTCACATAAATGACTTAGTTGATCCACCTCGACTTGGAATTTTTAAGCCCGTAAAACTATGTACTTGAGCTGGTAGTTATTTGCTGCGAGTGCCGGGGAGCTAAAGAACGCAACTAGCCGGCACCCCACCACCATGGTATTTTGGTGTTCGCGAAGTGAAGTCATTTCCAAGAATAAGTTTGTAAGACAGGCAATCAATACACGAGCACACAAAAGCCGTAGTTCGGGGTCTGGGAATTACAAGGTAACTCATGCCAACAGCAGCATGCGCGCAAATACTGCACATTAAAAAGATGGGGAGATGCTCACTTTTGAAGTGTTCGGATTATGAAGTGTATTTTTCTACACCATTTATGGCTTTGTTATGAAAAGTTCATAATTATTGCATCATAAAGAACATATATTTGGGGAAGTAAACGAACCACAAACGCTGAATTCAAACCCGGTATTTTAGAATTAGTATAACTTCGGACATCTGATCAAGTGTTCTTGTAAATAACACTTTAGGAGAAGCATATACCCTGTCATAGTTATCGAAATACATTCCAGAATTGGTTCTTTTTTTGGCACATGGCGCCTACATAGGAACTGCACGTGCATGACGACTAAATGCACCACGGTTGTTAGCCGCCTCAAACCAGCCAAATTAAGCTGGAACGTCTACAAGCATGCAAGAGATCTAGAAAATCTTGTTTTGTGCATGTCAGGAAAATGCCTTTCAAGAAGCAGCTCGAACGCCTTATGTTAAGGTGTAATTGCTTACGTGTTCCTGAAACATCTTCGCAACATCATTTATTTATGGTCAGACAACGTGTTATAAAAGCGCCGAAAATATATTTCGCTGAGAAGTATTCAGATATCAGTACAATATTTCATAATAAATATCAGTATAATGCATTTCGACGCTTTTCCAAGAATTATACGCTTGTTACACATCCATCGCACAAAGTGGCTCAGGCTATGCTTAAATATCACGCGCACTCCCTTCCTCTCCTTCGGCCAGTAATTTTGCCGTTTTTAAAGGCGGTAAAAGATGCACATATCGCATCACATACCAGGTGTTTCAGCGAACAGCTCTAAAGTTTGGGAAACATTTCCTGTGGCAGATAGCAAAATTCTAGTCGATGAGCTGGTTTACTCGTACAGGTGGATATTATTTGCAGAAGCAATTGAAATGCATGGTCGACTAATCAAAAATTTACTAATTAACTTTTTAACTAGAAAGCTTATGGCCCATATCGCAATTTAAAATTCTAACCGGAAAATTCAGAGGGCGAATCCAATTAAAATGAGTTTTTAGGATGACAGCGTTTTCAAAATATTGAATTCCGATCTTTGCGAGTACATGCAATGGCGTTCGAGTTACTTCTGGGCTTCAATACATAAAACCATATTTTGTTAAGAAAGTAAGTGGAACAATAGTGCATCGTACCCCAAGTTTGATGGCGCATATCAGGTAAATCGTGTCATCTACACAATTTTTTGAAGTGTATACGCCATGCAGTCTCACCCGCTAGAATTTGTAATTTGCAATTTGTGCAATACGGTGAAAAGTTAAAAATAATTAGTGAGTTTTGTTGGTTAGTCGAAGATTCATTTTAATTTTTTCGCATGTTGTGACCACTGTCGCCCATTCCTCTTTCAAGCACTGACGCATCGGGGCAAATTCGCCTTCTAGCACGCACACTCTCCATACCCGGGTGGAATATTGCACATACAAGGCGCACAAGACTGCACAAACTAAACCCTTCACTGCAACTCCGACCTCCGACCGAGTGGCACCGACGCGAAACATCTCTACTGTGTCGGTTCCGACTCACGAAAGCTTACTCAGCACTAAGTGGAATGGCTGATAGTCCTGCATGTTATGTTTGCGGATGCGAGGAAAACATTGATCACCTACTGTGCCCTGTCTTCCATTTGAAGCACAAAAACAATCTTTGTCCAACACATTGAGTAAACTAGATTATCATCAATGCAGACCAGTACCTAAGAAGCAAAAACAATTACCTAAGGACCCGTTGTAAAACTGCTGCTTTCACTGAGCGTTAAATCACATGCAGCTCAGGAATGGCCTTGACGAAATCTGATCTCAAATAAGTGACTCCAGTTTTACGACGCTGCTCTGCCTTAGAACTACATGGTTATGTGAACTTTGTAGAGTTGGTGGCTCACTTAACTGCACAAACTCCATACACCTTTCCACATCTAGTTAAGTCAAAACAACTTCTTAGCATTCATTTCTGGTGCTGGAATATTCTAATAGTTGATTATTATGCTAACTATCTAATTATAAAATAATTTGCAGCACTGCCCACAAGTGGAAATTCTCTGCAGCATATAAGAATGTATATACAGATTGTGCGTTAAGTTTGTAGTGTCTAAATAGGTTTTTCGAGGCAGCAAATTCTGCGTATCAAATACGATACGTTGGGCTAGTGGAGTTAAAATAGGCGTGTATAGTCATGGATTAAATCTGTGCCTTTAAAGCATAGTCCGGTATCCTAAGCATCCCCTAACAACAGCAAGCTATTTATTTCTTGAATGCCCAACTTCTCAGCACATCCTAATTACCCAACCCGTCGCACTCTAGTACTATCAGAAGGACATCACACATAATTTTATCATCCATGAAGAATTTGTGATTTCAGAAATATGGCTGTCATAACGTTAGAGAATGAATGAAAGTAGGAGCAAAGCATTGAGCAGTTAATTATTTCCTAAAACGCACCTTCTGTCAAACTCATTTGAAATGTGTAGCGTATTTTACATATAAGGTACTACTTATTCTAGCGAATAAATATGTTCTTTTGGTACATATGAATGAGTTTATAACTATATCACTTGTAAGAGTTATTCATTATTTACAATATAAGATCTACTTACCAATTGCTGCAAACAGCACTAAAAACAGCACTTTTACCATTGCGATATCTGTAAGAGATCAGTGCTCTGTCTTTGCGATGAAAATTTTAACTGTGCCACTTTATATACCGTTGGCTGAGTGCTTTGAACATATGCCAAGAGGCCAGTGAAGAGGTATTTCAATTCCTGAACATGGGAAAGTTTAACTAAATATCTGAAGAATTGAAGGGTACCAAACCTTATTTGTCATAGCCGGGCAAACATCTTTGACTTTGAAATGTAGAATGAAGACACCGCTTAGGGTAATGACATTCTGTGCCTCTTGCTGAGTTCGTGAAGAGTTCACTGAACCTTCTCAATTTCCCAGGTGTCCTTAAACGCAGCAGAAAAGCAGATAATTTTTTGCGTTATTGGATGTTATTTTCTTATGAATAGGTCATTTGCACTTAATGAGCCAATACAGTTTTTTTTACACTTAGGCGGCGTTCTTTCTCGACTTTGCAAATTATTTCAAAGTGCTAGCCGAAATATTTCAAGATGTACCTATTTTGCTTTCAATAAAACTGGCCTGAATATTTCAAACTGTATTTTAGACATTATATGCAAGGAAAAAAAGTAATGCAATACGGAGTACTGTGCAGCAGATGGCTATTTTTCAGGTAGCCGACTATGATTTTGACAATGTGCGCCATGATTCAACCAGCTCTTTGAATCTCAATTACTTTCAGCAGGTGCTTATTGTAGTGAACGGATTGTGAATAGACAGAAAGAGGGTGGTTTAGACTTGCTGCTCCATCATTGTGAATATGCTCATCTTCGTCTGCGCACATTAGCAAATCCCAGTGGTATGCCATCCTCAATCTACTCAAGGAAACCTCTCAAAAGCGCAATTTCAGAGTTGGCATGCTTTCTCAAGAAGCTGCGGTCTTCCGATAGCTTCTTTGAGAGCATCATCAGCAGGTTAACGTGTATGGAGTGGAAAACCTTCTTTTGAAAAGTTGTTCGCATGGACGCAACCAGTACCTAGCGTTCAGCAGTCATCACGCCCCGATCCTTACGCGCGTCGGCTGGCTCAGCGCATGCAGCACGTGAGAACCAGAAGATAGGCGCAAGATGGACCTCGAATGACGGCGATGCAGCAATTAGCCTGGCAGCGACAACCCGAAGATTTACGCAGCGGCTTTTCGTGGTAGTAAATTTGGGTGGACTCGGCCTAAACTGTGGTTCGCGCAGAGGAAGGAACATTTCTCCCTCGCACGCCTCGCTAAGTACCGGACACGCTATGACTACGACGTTGCCGATCAGGGCATCGACTACACTACCGAGATTTGGGACATCCTCGCATACTAGGCAGCAGATAACCTTTACCAACAGCTAATACTCCTCTTATGTCGGGTGCCACTTGCAGCTCAAGTACAAACAACTCGGTGACTGCAAGTCGTTTTAGTTTGTCCGCCAAATTCCGCTCCCATGCCGCACCCGGTAGCACGCGCAATCATAACCATTTCGCCTGAAAGCTGCCGCTTGAATGGCTACCAATTCACATCCACGCAGTTCTCCAGAGTAAGTACGCGCCAGTGCCTCACCAGTTTGTCAAAATTGCTGACCACGTCACTGGCGTCCCTGTAATCACAATCTCACACCATTCAGACGGCCAAAGTGGCGTCGCCTACTTCTAAGCTATTTCGTCACATCGACGACAATACGCAACAGGTCAGGTCTCTCCTAAAGTGTCTGGACCAGCACATGGCGTCGGTCCCGCCACCTCCATGTTATTTGTGACCAGAACATCCACCTGTTGCAGTCGCATTACAACAGCATTTGCTTCTGCCAGGACGCTTGTGAGACAAAACACAGAACCGGGGAACGTCATGTTCAACTGGACGTCAGGGAAGTCGATGGCATAGCGTGAAGGAGGCACTTAGCTGTCAACGTGTAGTTCGCCATATATCTGTCAGAGACTATGTAAAGAGATAGTTGTTCCCTATAGATTGCGGATCCAACCTTTGCGGCTATATACAAGCAAGACTTGAATCTCCTCGTCCGTCTTCGTCCGTCCAGTTCTGTGCAGTGACCAGTCTACCATCAAGACCAATATCTCGCTTTATCTGCAGATCGAACAACCATCGCCTACCTTTTCAGCATCTCTGAAATCACCCCTTACAAGAATAGAAAAAACCTCGCGTAGTCCATCCCTCCTGACCTTTCTAGCCTACGAGGCCTCAGCAGAAAGCACTCGATCTCTGGCTGACATCTTGGCCCTACAAGACTATCATCTTCCTACGACAGCCAAGATCCTCGACCTCCACCGTTTTAACTGCCTTCTGAATTCTACATACGCTTCTTGGCAAAAGCAGCCGTACACCACGCTTGGGCACTCTACAAAGTAGCTTTTGCATCTTGGGCAGTGTACAAGGTAGCCAATCCATCGCCTGCACACCAGCCTTAACGGAAGTTTTATATGGGAGCATATCTGCTGTCTGCGAGGGTACTCTACAGTTTCATATCATACCATATGCTTACTTGGGACTCATCAGTGGCAATTCTAGCACGGATGTCAGTGCCTCCCTCACTCACCACTTTGACAACACTTAAGTAACAGAAGCGACGTCGTCGCCGAGGCTCAACAGAGTGACACCGAATTCCAGCAACTACACAAATGCAGTTCTTCGCTGCAGCTACAGCAACTTACCGTCCTTGGTTGCGGGAAAAATGTCAACTACGACCTACGAAGATCATATGTGCCTTCATCGCAACGCAGTGGCCTCTTTATACAGCTCCAAAACCGCAGCCATCGCGGTATCAGTGCCTGCACGCGCATCGTGATTGACCATTTGATTTGCCTTTCCAGGCAGCGTGAGTTTCGCATGCTGGTCTGCACCCTCATAGGATGCCAAGGTGCCAAAATTATCTGGCGCGTAATTTCGCCATTCGGAGCACTTTCTCATCGCTGAGTATGCTTTCAACAAATCTATCTGGAGAATAATTAACGTTTGCTGTATGTTGCACCCTATTTTTACTGTTTTACACCCATCGATCGCTGCATCTGGTGGCCTTAAATATGACACATGCAAAGTATCACCACACAAGACGTCGCGTAGGCTTTCTTCATCTACTCGACACCCCGTTTCGACAGCACTCGTGCATTCGGAACTGAACGAGGACAGCTGTTCGAAAGGTAGGTTTCCAGGATTTCGGACCAGCGACTGTTTGTTTTTAAAATTCCGGATCGCCAATGATTACAATTGTGCCCACGGAATGATTTAATGCTTTCACTGTCAACTCAATGCAATCCTTTCATTGCTCGCCAACTGAACCAGATACAGATTTCAGGGAGTCCGGTTAATCAGCGCTCCTAGCTGCCACTGCTCGAAGCTCGCCTGATGTCAATGGAACGGGCTCATTTTTCGGTTATAGAAATCATAGAGGCTCAAATTCCACAAAGTTAGTCGAAAGGCACGTTGTAGTAGATGTACCACACTGCACAAATGCAGAAGTGTTAACATAGGGCTTCAGATTATATGCCAATGACATGTAAATTTTATACAATGGGAACCGTGTGGAACCTACAGAAATGACGCCTCGTTTGTCAGGACAAAAACGGCCAGTTAAAAAAAGAACTTGATGGAAATTATCAGATCGCCCATAGTTGCAAACAGTATGTACATATCCCTTTCATTTCACCAAGTAATACTGTCCGCGGGTGTATAAAAACATATTCCAAAATATCTTGTGCAAGGAAGTCGCGTCTTCACGGTAGTATTTTGACAATAATCTTCGTATTACGCCGCCATTGACGCGAAAGCGGCCAAGTGCTATGAGGGATCGTGTCGGTAGCTCACGCACAATCCCTAGGGCTCGAGTTGGAATCTAGAAATTGCGCCGCGACTTTATTAGAGCTTGCCAAAAAATTGGCTTGCTTCTTTTTTCGCTAGGGCGCAGCGTCCAGTCTTCGATATATTTTTGGTTTCACTTCTAGAAAGTGAGCCACTGAACTGTCCTCTGGGAGTAGCGCTGTTCTTCCATACATTTACTTCCCCTCATGAAAATAGCCATCGTGGCGAATTATGGGCAGAACACGACTGCAGGCTCAAAAAGAACGCTCAAGCGGCTCGAAGACGTAGTTCACGGGCGAAGTGTGCTTGACCATGCGGTACGTGCCGTGGAGCAATGAAAGAAGTTTCGCCACCTGACGGGGCTCCCTGAACGAATTCACAGCAACCCAAGTGAAGGTGTGGATATACCACGCTGCGTGCTTCGAGACTTCTCGATGGCGTTTTCGGCAGCGTTGGTGAGAGATTGGGCAAGCTCGCAACGCTATTTAGTGCGTTTAACAGCGTGTAAAACTCTAGCCGACTCACCTGCATTTGCGTGATAAGGAAGTATGGTCTCCAGTGTGGTGGAAGGTTCCTGTCCAAGTAGTAAGAAGTAAGGAGACAATCCAGTGGTGATCTACATAGCACGATAGTGTGCTTAGGTCGCAAGGGGTTGGACATGGTCCCAGTCTGAGTGACAAAAAGTGATGTATATTTGCAATATATCGTACAATGTTCAGGTAAATAATACTGTCATACCATTCGCTAGAAAATGGTAGGCCATGGTAGTGTGATGAACGACATTGCAATTCTCCAGAAGTTCTTCCACAACGTCCGGCAGCATTGCACATCATGTATTCCTGATCAGCTTACGTGGTGCTCCATGCCATAGAATGAAGTGGTGCGAAATGAAAGAGGCAACACTGAAAGAAAAATAAGCCTCGTTTGATTAATCCACAGTTAGGTTTCTGGCCGTCCACAACGCAAACACGACGAACTCGTGTCCTGCTCTGTTGTCTCAGGATAGGACACACATATGGTACCCACAGTTTTTTGCTGACTTGAAATGAACCACAAACCTCTGGTAGATACTGGAGAGGCTGACCGTCCTCCACGTGGTCCTAGACTGTCGGGAAGCCAAAACATAAAAAAAAATTTCCTCTAACGTTCGGCTACATGTTTCTCTCCGTCCCAGTATGTCTTTTGCTGAAAAAGCGTTTTGTAATGCCAAAGCAGTCCTCAGTTTAATGACCATGTGCCACATGTTATTTGCCCAATAAAATTTTAGCGCATCCTCTCACCAGAGGTTGCCTCTATGACAGTATTTAGGTATATCTTATGCCTTTAGGCCTTTGTGTCTCAATGGCTCTGTTAAGGCAAGAGTCCTTCTTGAAAATTCATGCATCTCTGACATATTTTGTATGTCTTACCATTCATTCGCAATGTATTGTTCATGTTAATAGTACACCTCGTTGGTCATTGTCAGAATTGTATAACATATCCAATTTACGCCCTACATTTAGGCCCCTTTATGCCACGTATCTTCTACTTGGCAGAATTCATCGCTTCACTGCAAACGCACTGACGCTGGAGTGGCGCTCTGTGGAAATAACTGACTCTCGCGCCACTAGCCAACATTCATTCATTAATTCATTCATTCATTGTCAGGTGAGCATGAGTCGGAAAACAAACACTTACAGCACAGCGATGGCTGTGCGTTAAGTCGTATTTCGTCGAAATCAGATCTACAGGTCAAAGCATCGGTTCATTAGACTTGAGTGCTCCTACATTGCAGCATAATCTCCGATGATCGAATGTGATAGAGAATGTGCGCCAATATTCGCTTCGCGCACGCAGTCTGACTAGATAACAACGTTTCTCTATCGAATTGGTGGGAACATGCAGGATAATTGAATACATGCAGGGACGACTTGAGCCAAGCGATGTTTGGAATAGTGATTAGACGCTAAGGTAGTTAACAACAAAAAAGAAACTAATATGCATAGTAGCTTAAAATATTAGTTGAAACAAAGTGTACGTGGTATCAGGGGTCCCGAAGAATGTACAGAGGCGCCGACATACCGAAAGTAAGAGCTAAACACAAGGCAACCACTCATTTTTGTTAAGCCAGAATTTCATGTGTCCTCTCTGTAGCCAAGGGCGCGGTTCAACTACAGGCAGTGAATCGGAACTAATATTCCACGTACCTGCGTGTACGTCTGCCCTAATGGTTAAACTATCGTGGTATTTTCATCTTGAGGTGTTAACAATAGCCAAAATTTATGCCGCAACGCGCTCGTCCTCATACTTCAATACTTTTCGTTCTAACGCACGTGTTCGCGCTGTTGCATTGTATACACAGTGCTGAAACATTTCCCCAAAGCTTTTCCCCAAGCAGCTGTGTTTAATCCTAATGATGCCTGGAAACGGAGTCTGGTGCCACCAATGCTGAGAAATGTAATGGGGAGCGCCTGGCGTTCTCGCATTCCTCATGTGTGGTAGCGTAGCGCTGATAAGTATGATGTTTGAATGTTCTTGTTAAATGGCAAAGCCAGAAGTTGTGCATGGTTGGACAGACGCGTATATTAAAGATATTGGCGGCACGAGAACGCCTCCAAGAATTCGCAATTGCGAATAAGAAGCGCGTACTGCCGCATGAATATTCCGATGGTATATGTTTGACGGCATCAAATAAAAAATAGACCAATATAAAACATGATAACGTCATTGCTGTCATTCGAGGGTTCAGATGGTAACCTTTGGATACGGAAGCGTCGGAGCAGCTGCGTGCGTAAATAACATAGGTACTCCACCTTTTCAAAAATTTGACCTTAGGCGGTAAAGCAAACTCAAACTTTACAGCGTCGAGATTTTCTGACTGAGCCAAGAACGCCTTATTAAACATGTAGCAGCTACGCTTGCAATTATTATGCTGTATGAAAGCGTAACTGATGCCGAAAAAGAATGTTTATAACATCGACATCACCACGCCCAGCATGTTCCCATTGAAATGAATGTCATGGCTTCCTGAGATTTCTTGAGGCGAGCCTGCTTTATTTTTTATTTTCTTTGTTTTAGCTAAAGTAACGAGTAAGAAGTTTGGATTTAAATATAGCAGAAACGTGAGCTGCCTAAAGCTTACTGGGCCGCGGAAGCGATGTATGACGAAATAATGGTGCAGACTTAATGAGTCGCTGGCATCAAGAAAATTAGGCACAAACACTTACAACTGCTATGTGTGGGAATGCGAAAGCACTATAATCGCTTATGTCATATGTTTTCGACATGCACTAAATTTCTTTCTGCTGAATCAGCGGGTGTGTTCGCGTGTACGTTGGACACAGGCTTGAAACATTCTTATGGTTTTGCGGCAAGAGAAATAATTTTATTTTATGCCGGACGGTTGGTGTGTCGGGACTATATCGTCTCCTTTTATGCTCCCTTGCTAAGTGTTCTGACGCGCGCGTCAGGGAGCCACCTCGTTTCACAGCTGTCGCTGAGCTAGGTGCTGCGGATTGTATCCCAATAGACGCAGCACCGCTAACTCATTGATTGGCTTCTTATGTGCCAGTTTCTTCCGTACCCTCCTCAAGTCAAGGCTAATTCGAGTTCTTACCATCCTATGGTCAATGCAGCGCACCTTGCCGAGCACGTCTACATCTTGTATGACGCCAGGGTTCGCTGAGAGTATGAAGTCGATTTCATTTCTAGTCTCACCATTCGGGCTCCTCCACGTACACTTTCGGCTAACCCGCTTGCGGAAAAAGGTATTCATTATCCGCATATTATTCTGTTCTGCAAACTCTACTAATAACTCTCCTCTGCTATTCCTAGAGCCTATGCCATATTCCCCCACTGACTTGCCTCCAGCATGCTTCTTGCCTACCCTGGCATTGAAGTCGCCCATCAGTATACTGTATTTTGTTTTGACTTTACCCATCGCTGATTCTACGTCTTCATAAAAGCTTTCGACTTTCTGGTCATCATGACTGGATGTAGGGGCGTAGACTTGTACTACCTTCAATTTGTACCTCTTATTAGGTTTCACAAGACCTACCACCCTCTCGTTAATGCTATAGAATTCCTGTATGTTACCAGCTATTTCCTTATTAATCAGGAATCCGACTCCTAGTTCTCGTCTCTCCGCTAAGCCCCGGTAGCACAGTAGTGCCCGCTTTTTAGCACTGTATATGCTTCTTTTGTCCTCCTAACCTCACTGGGCCCTATTATATCCCATTTACTACCCTCTAATTCCTCCAATAACACTGCTAGACTCGCCTCACTAGATAACGTTCTAACGTTAAACGTTGCCAGGTTCAGATTCCAATGGCGGCCTGTCCGGAGCAAGGTATTCTTAGCACCCTCCGCTGCGTCACAGATCTTACCGTCGCCGTGGTCAGTTGCTTCGCGGCTGCTGGAGACTGAGGGCCGGGGTTTGATTGTTGTATTCATATAGGAGGTTGTGGCCGAGTACTGCACCAGAGTGGCCAATCCTGCTCTGGTGAGATAGGGCGTTACCGGTTCGGGTCACCAGGATCAGGCCGCACTCCAGGCCTGTTTGTGCAATTTTCTGAACACAGTGTTTTTTTTTGTATTTTCCGGTGGAGAATTGCGCGGCACCGGGATTTGAACCACGGTCCTCTTGCACGGGAGGCGGATACTCTACCGTCCCCGCAGGAGTTAAATTAAAAATTAAATTATGGGGTTTTACGTGACAAAACCACTTTCTGATCATGAGGCACGCCGTAGTGGAGGACTCCGGGAATTTCGACCACCTGGGGTTCTTTAACGTGCACCTAAATCTAAGTACACGGGTGTTTTCGCATTTCGCCCCCATCGAAATGCGGCCGCCGTGCCCGGGATTTCATGCCGCGACCTCTTTCTCAGCAGTCTAACACCATATCCACTGAGCAACCACGGCGGCTCGCGCAGGAGTTGTACGCCTTATTTAACCTACAGTGGTGCCTTATTTGATTAGTCAAGGTGGACCAATCTGAGCTCGGTCATACCGCACGGATGGCACTCGGCTAGAGGACCTGGTATTTATGACCTGCACATGTGTGGCCATACATAATTGAGGATATATATATATTTCTTTTCTGACGAGGGTTCCCGTACAGTGATAAAATAAAAGAAAAGACATTGAAAAAAATGAATGAAAGGGGAAAAAAGGAAGAGAACAGGTGATTTGAACTCGTGACCCTTGGATGTCGCCTGGAAAGATAGCTCAGTCGGTTGGTTCGTCAGGCCCCAGGTTACTTTCAAGCGCCATAGCTCCTGCTCCGAGCCTCATACTTACGTGGAAAGGGACTGATGTTACGTGGAGAAGGACTGATGGGAAGGCATACTTTCTTGGAAAAATGGCCGCCCGAGGAGAAGAGCGAACTCGAGCGGCTTTAGAGACTAGGAAAAGCTTGATCACGTGCTCGGAGAGCGCGTGATCGAATGCGCGCGCTGTTGCTTTGTCTCTGCGTGTAGTAGTTAAGAGAGCCAGTTTAAGGGAGGAGAAGAAGGAAGGAAAGGAAAGTCTCTGAAGCAAAATTGCAGCGCCGTGGTTTTAAAGCGCACCCGTGGTAGAAAACGGAAGGCGATATAAGCTTACGTGGCCATGATAGGCACACGACAAACTGCCTTAAAATATTTAGACTTGAGGAAAAGCTTCGTTAACAAACGATAACACGGCAATCAGCACTCGAATACGACGAGAGAAGTTAATGAGACGTGGAAAATTCCCTTGAAATAAGTATGGTTTGCGAGACAAATGCTTGTAAGTATTGAACCTTTTAAAAGATGAGGGGGAATATGCGCTCACCGAGAGGGCATCGTCCGCACGAGACCACCACTAGGCACCTTACTGAGACGTGGAGGGCTTTGCGGACGGAACAAAGCCTCCCTTCTCCGCCGGCCAAGAGCAGAAACCGCGCTTTCCGATCGCTCAAGGTTGCGCGGACATAGTATAACTCTAACGTCTATGAAAAGCTTAAACAGGTGCCAGGGCGGCACGCATAGCGTGGGAAGCTAGCCGCCAGAGTAACTATCTCAAGGACTGCGGCTGACGAGCGCGAAATACCTTCGTGTAATTATAATAACCCTAATAGGACTACTTTAGAAAAAAAAGAAACGGCCCAGAGGGCTATACTACGAGAACTATGACTGATAATTTTTTATATATATATATGGTGATGTGGTGGTGAACTAGGTGATGAATATATATATATATATATATATATATATATATATATATATATATATATATATATATATATATATATATATATATATTCGTCACCTCTATGGGATCGAATGCGAGCGCTGTTGCTTTGTCTCTGCGTGTAGTAGTTAAGAGAGCCAGTTTAAGGGAGGAGAAGAAGGAAAGAGAGGAAAGTCTCTGAAGCAAGCAGGCACCTTACTCCCACCAGTTTTTGTTAGCGAGCTAGAGCACATCACTAAATATACGCATACAGGCATGCATACCCCTGATGTGCAGATGTAAACTGTGTCGGCCCATATGAGAGATCACCTCACTACATCTTACCGATAGCCCGTTATATTCGTACAGAAAAAAAACACTGTGTGATAGGCATTACTCCTTTAACTTTGAAACACTTTGCAATGCTTATGACAACATGAGCTAGCAGGCCAGGTCTACTTACTTCAATATGCACCAAGTTTTTGTGGTGTCGACGCTGGCTTGGCCTTGCAACCTTCCTTTAGCTTTCGCATACACATTTTGCCCGTAACACTCCTGTTGATTAATGCATGTGCCTGCCACAAGCATCGGGCAATCTCCCCGGCAAACGTGCTGCCAGTTTTGGCTTCGTTTACCCACGTCCACTTACTTGCACAAATAAATAACCGATTTTCCAATGTGAACCTACGAAAGATAAACATTGTAAGAGATTAGTTTCTTAAATACAAAAATAGCATATGTGCTCTCATAATAAGTATCTTTTCGTGAAATAATGAATAAAATAGTAACAGTTATTAAAGAAAAGCAGGTTGCCAGACACAGTGATTGCACTCAGGATAAAACCAAGATATACGCAAGAGGTTTAAAGTTTACGTCCTGACTGTAAGAAAGCCCTAGTCAATGAAGCTTTACAGATAGTGGCCCGCGGACAACAATTCTAGCTCAAAGAATCCACCACGTTTATTCCCACAGACAGCGACAAACACCTTTTGTACGGGATATACTAGTTTTTCTTTAGACTTGAGCAAAAGTTTAGGGAAGCAGATGGGAACAGTAGAAAACTGCAGTAAAACTTCTTGCATCCTTAAGGAGCTGCTTTGTCCCCGAGCTAGCAATCTTGCCCTTGAGGCTGAAAAAAGTTCTTGCAGTACCCCAGTGAGCTCAAATAACACATACGGTGAAAGAAGGGGTGCATACAGTAAAACCTCATTCATTGAGATTTCACAGGACTGGAACAAAATTCTGAATAAACGGAATGTTTAATTATTAAGGGTATGGAAATTAAAAAAAAACTGTTCACACAAGCACACTTTCATACTAAATTTATCCAGAAATCCTGTTTTTATTTCACACATAAGCAGTGCGGGAGCTGCAAATGTCATTTCGCGACTGGTTATACTGCTCGCAGCGGCAAGGGCCTTGAAAAAGTACACCTTTTGCAGTGCAGTCATAGCACAAGACTTGGCCGCATCTTTATCAGAGACATGCTATTCACTACCACGTGTCTATCCCAATAATTGTTTCGCCATTGAGCTGGCTGTAACCGGTTGTCCAACAATCTCAATGTAACTGGCTGTTTGGATGCCAGCGTGCAGGCCATGGTACAATCACTATCCTCGATAGACACCATGTTTGTGAGACTGCGTGCATTCCACCAAGTCACAATGAAACTAATACTTGCCACAATTGACCTCTGCGAACGAAACCGTGGCCATGACCATCCCGACTACAGAGGGTAACTATGAAGTTCTGAGGGCAAGTGGCGAATGCAGTCTCCTGCAAGGCAGCAAACGCGAGAATAAATACACAACTAGACCTGGACGCATTTTGGCATTCCTGTAGTTTTTCCTGATGGCAAGGTAATGTTGACTCGCTGTGTCATTTCAGTTGGACACTGGCACTGCTGTTGCTGTTTGGCATTGCACAGTAGTCACACACCTTGCTCAGAGCAAGAGAGTCATTAGGCCACACCTAATGTCACGGGCAGTGCTGATCCAATTGAATAGAAGTACTTATCCTTTGGAGCAAAAAAGAAATGTCTTACAATGCAGAAAGGGTGCCAGGACAGAAAGGGCACTGGTCTTCAACTGGTTTCATGGCATCGAAAAAAAAGCTCTTAAATGTTACACAATAGCATACGCAACTGTTAAACACATGGTACGCCAGACTTGCGCCAGACCACAAAGGCTGTGGGCACGAATTGCCTTTGCCTTCCGACCCGAGTATTTCGATACCATATCTGCCCCTATGTGTAAAGTGCTCGGGTTTAACACGTGAGCACCCTTACATTTGCTGCCGCAGATGGAGGCTTGTAAGCCCTATAGCTCCTGATAAGGAGACATTGTAGTTTGATGGTTTATACTCAAGAAAGTTATGAAACTTCTTGGATATACTTAGTATTGCATACTTAGCAATTAACGTTAGACATTGACTTGAATAAGCAAATGTCCCATGCTTCTAAATCACCGTCAATATTTGAGAAAATCGCGTGACTTGAAGGTGTGTCATGTACTTAGCGATACACATGCAGCGCTGGTTAGCCGGTGAAAACTCATCACCGTACCAAGAACTAGTACTCGTGTCAGTTGCCCCCTGCTATATATACATTACCGCAATAAAGGCGTCGAACCAAAGCGGAACTGCGAAAGAAGCCAGTGCTAAATCGTTGCATTCTGCTGATCTGGAATAGAATCGAACGGATATTTATTCCCACCATCTGAGAACCGGAACCGAATGTGAACATTTTGTAGGAAATATGCCGAAGCGGCGCAAACCCAAGTTCCCGGCAATGTTTTCGTGGTTCCTGGAACTTGGCGGGAGCAGACCACACCTCTTCGATAAATACGGCACTGTGATAGCTGTGTTTTAATACTACTAGGGCGTGGTTGTATAGGAGAGCGGATCCTAACTTATGGTCTCACTGTAGTGCACACTTGCGTTTCGAAAGTAACATACATGTGGCTCGCCACTGTGATCCAATTGGCTCACTCAGCCGTATTCTAATGATCGACTCAACTGTAAAATGTGCGTTGATTACAGGAGATTACTGCTTCTGCCCGTGGAATCGTCTGCGCTGAGGCAAAGTAGAGTACTGAGTTGCTATATATTCGCGTTGTAGCTTGTACTTGTAACAACAGTTGCATTCATTGATTACTGATGTTTCTATTTTGGCTTCGCGAAACTTTTCCGCGGCAGGTACAGAATGTGGCGAAGGAATAAAGTAAAAATGAGGGCGTACTTTTTTGTCGTGCTCGGACCTAAGTTACATTATGAATTTATCTCCATATATGGCATAGATGGAAGAACTTTAAAGCCTGCGGCTTCAGAAAAATTTCTCTCCCCACTTTTAGCTTAGAACAATGAGATCAGAGTTTCCCTTTTATTTGGGCCCGTCGAAGCGAACGGATGCATAGAAAGGGTAAAGGGAAGGTAGGCGGTTTGTGGTCGATGGTCCTTGCTTGACGAGCTGACTAGATGGGGATGACTTGTCGTCTGCGGTGGGAGTCCATCTCAGTGTACGATGCCAAGATGAGACAGACGTGCGGATCAGCACACATAGTTACTATAGCCACCACGGGGAGTGGCGCTTAGGCCAGCAATTCTTGAGGCGTACATGTCCCTGGTCTAAACCGCAGCGCATGGTTCGGACGGTCTTTCGGCGTCGCGTTTTCAAGTATGGTCGAGCGGCACAAACGCGGTTACTGGTAACCACGTGTATGTAGGAGCTCACTGTCTACGAGAAAACGCATGCAGTGCACGGTGGCTGGAGTGGCCCTCGGGCTTGTCACCGTGCCCATTAGTGCACAAAGGTGACCTCAGGTATGCTGAACATTGGCGCTTCGCCACGTCCATTTTCGTGCTGTTGCTTTAAAAGCAAAAGCGAAGATGTCTGTGAACACATCTAGCGTAATGTTGGCGACTTATGCTCACCGCGGTTACTGTTTACACGCTGCACTTCTTCCCACTCCCAACGCCGACCCACCACCTGCACCCTCCATTAATCAGACTGTCGCTAACCATTCACATAGTAATGAAAGAAAAGTATACATCGATTTGTGACCCTAGCTCCATCTCTACTGTAAAGCGTTCTGTGGCGGCACCAGTATGCCGATTTACCGTCGACAACGAAGTGCGCCTAGAGAACGCGTTCCGTTTTCATAAAATACAAACTAAACAAAAAAGAAGTACACACAAAGCAAGCATGTAAGTAGGGTCAATGAAAAATTACGGCAAAGGTCATCTCAGGATGATGGAATGCTAGTAATGTAGCAAAACAAGGCTGAAACATAGGTGAAGCCGAATTCATCAGCAAGGCAAAGGCAGAAGTTTGGTGCAATACTTCTGCGGAAATTCGCAAGGTGGAGAGAAGTAATTTAAATTACACATACTTATTTCCCCTTGCGGGTTACCGCAGAATGATTACGCCAATCTCTTGCCTCTGCTTGGAGTTGTTGATGAATTGGCCTTTGCCCGGCCATCAGCTAGCCGCTAGGTTAGCTCAGATGGTAGAGCGGCTACCCCGGAAAGGCCGTGGTCCCGGGTTCGAGTCCCGCACCAGGAGACATTTTTCTTCAACTGCGAGGCTTTCATTCAAGGATCCCGCATGGCTTCCCTTTGTAGCAATTCATACGATTGGGTGGGTGTCTAATTTTCTCTTAATAAATTACTTCTCTCCACTTTGCGGGCTTCCACAGAACTATTACGCCAATCTTTAATAATGATTTTCATACTTAAGTTTCTCTTATTATGTGTGACATATTCTGGTATTGTACCAATGTGCCTCGACACTGGATGTCGAAAGTCGCCCGTTAGCATATTGGTATGATGACAAGAATGTGATGCCGACGAATTATCGAGGCTGGAATGATGACGAAAGAAAGTGGCGGAGATATATGGGGCATGCCGACGACAAGATGTCGATTAGTAAATGATGATGCTCTAAATAAGATAAATAAGCGTGACGATGACGACAGGCGGACAATTGGATGGTGATCCGAGGGTACGATGACGATAGCATGGCGACGAAAGGGTGATCACAAGCTAATAAACAAACTGGAATGACGCCGTCGGCGCGACCACGATGACATGACGACGAAGGATGACATGAGTTGCACAATAGCAGCTGTTTCACCGGTGGTATGACGACAGTGGGATGAAGTTAGTGTAGTTATCACGATTCCAAATTAGCATGACTACGACACTTAAATGGAGACTATGACAATGACGCTGTGACAACGATGGCGTGACGACGATGGCAAGATAACAGAACAATACCGACGGAAACACGCTGGCTTTATCAGTGAATATTTGGCGACAACTTTATGACGACTCTGTGACGATTATGAAATACTTGTTTGAGTAGGCTTGACGACGAGTATATTAAGACACTAGCGTCACCAAGCCAGTATCACAAAGAATATGTAATTACGATGCAGTCATGATAGCATGGTGTTACTACTCCGCTGCTAGTCGGCCCAGCATTGTACTATCTTCGGGGTCGGACCACGTATGGAGAGTACTTTACGCCTGCTTCAACTCTGCCGCGGGTTGGGCCAGTATCTCCTGGATCAGCCTACATGTGGGGAGTTCTTCGCTTATGACACGAAAATTTGCTTGGAGGATAGAGGTATACAGATTTGCTGCAAAATTCTCTTCCTTCCAGTCACTCAACAGTGTCCTGTAACCTTTCTCCCAAGGAGTTGTTCTTAATTATAATAATGCATAGAAACGGAGCCTGATGCCACCAATTCTGAGAAATGTTTTCGGGAGCGTCTGGCGTTCTCGAAATCATAGTGGCACGTAGCGGAGCACTGAGAACTTTATTGTTTTAATGTTGTTAAATTTTAAAGCCAGAAGTAGTGCACAGTTGGACAGACACATTTATGAACGGTTTTTACGGCACGATGACGTCTCCAGGAATTCGCAATCGCTATTCAGAAGTGCCTAGTGCACCATGAATATCGCGGTGGTATATGTTTACCGCATCAAATTAAAGAAAAGTTGACCAATATAATACATGCTAACTTCATTGTTGTCATTCGAGTGTTCAGAGGGTAACCTTAGGATACGGCAGAGATTGACGAGCAGCGTGCGTAAACGACAAAGGTACTGTACCTTTTCGGAAATTTGATCTTAGGCGGCTAAACCAAATTTAAAATTTAGAGCGTCGGGATTTTGTGGCTGACCGAAGAACGCTTTAATAAAGAAGTAACAGCTACGCATGCAATTATTATGTATTATTAAAGCGTAACAGATGCTGGAAAAGAATGTTTATAACATCGATCTCACCGCGCCCATCTTTTCGTGATGTTGCCTTTGTCATCAATGGCACGGCTACCCAAGAATATTTGTCGAGGCGAACCTGCTTTATTTACTATCTCTTTTGTTTTTGCGACGGCAACCAATTAGAAGTTTTGATTTAAATATAGCAGAAACGTGAGCTTCCGTAACTTTACTTTGCCGCGGAAGCGATGTGTGACGCATAATGGTGCATACTTTGCGAGTCGCAGGCATAAAAGATTACTCAGCGGCACTTAAAACTGCTTACCTGTGGGAATGCAAAAACATTATAATCACTTATGTTATATGTTTCTTTTAAAGTTTTCGACGTGCATTATATTTCTTTCCGCCGAATCGGTGTTTGTGTTTGCGTGTACGTTGGCCACAGTCTTGAAACATTCGTAGCGTTTTGCGGCCGGCGAATGAATTTTATTTTATGCCTAATGGTAGGAGTCTTCGCTTGTGTGCACTTGCTCAGTCTTCTGAGGCGTGCGTCAGCGAGCGACACGTTTCAGAGCTGTCACTGAGATAGACGCTTCGTTTTGCGTTCCAGTAGTCGAAGCACCAATCAAATATGAAGATCAAGTGACGCTCGAGAGGCAGCGATGTGACGTGTGAAATGACGCACGCATGAATCACACCTCATTTCATACAGATGAATTTTCGTTTAGAGTGTATTTATGTAGACGCAGCACCGATTAAATCAGAAGTCGAAGTGACACGCGGGAGGCAGTGACATGACGTGTTCAATGGCGCAAGCATTAGGCACAACTTTAATCAAACCTGCCTATGTAGCCAGCATGGCTCACGTGCTCGTCTCGCATCCCGGTAGCCCGGGTTTACTAAACCGAAATTTCCCTAATGTTCTCTCCAAAGAAAACATTATTTACTTTGTTTAGGCAAACCTGCATGGCAAATGAGAGTGTGTTTAGTTTTCATAAAGGGCAAACTAAAAACGAGTAGGAACACAGCAAGTATGTAAGTAGGTAGAATAAAAAATTAGGGCAAAGCTCATCTCACGATGAGTGTTGACAGTATTCTTGTAAGTCGAAACAAAGGCGAACTCGAATTCCTCAACAACTGGAAGCAAAGACAACCGTTTGGCGTAATAGTTCTGCAGAAGCCCGCAAGGTGGACCGAAGTAATTAAAGTTACAAATACCTCTCTCCACATTGCCGGTTTCCGCCTAATTATTACGCCAAACTCTTGCTTTGCTTGGAGTTAGTGATGAATTCAACTACGCCCTGCCAACTGCTAGCCGCCTGGTTAGCTCAGATTGTATTGCGGCAGCCCCGAATAGACGGTGGTCCGGGTTCGAGTCCCGGCGCAGGACGAACTTTTCTTCAACGGCGAGGCTTTTCTTTGTAGGAACCCGTGTGGGTTTTTTTGTTGGAATTCTTACGATTGGGTGGATGTTCTAATTTTCCCTTGGTAAATATTTCTCTCCACGTCGCAGATTTCCGCACAACTATTGCGCCGATCTGTATTATTGATTTCAATACTTACGCTTCTCTTATTATCGGCGACATATTCTGATATCGTACGAATATGTAGCCTTACCAATTTCCTTTAGAAACGCACTCTTTTAGCTCAGCTGGCGTGTGCCAGATGACTTTTAGATTGCTGTACCATCGTCGAAGTTATTTCCTTAACATTAAGTTAAATTCAAACAATTCGTTTCCGGAAGCCTCATCATAGTAGTCATGTACAGGCCCTTGAGCTTCCTACAAGTTGTTTTTCAATATATCTGTAGTCTCGCCCAACCTTCAATCTAGTTCTTAATCTATTCCGCTACTTTCTTGTCAACGCTTTCGTCCTCGCAATGCTCGCAGATTAGCTGCCGTAGGAGCCTCAGATTTTTCGGTACTTAGGATCTGCGTGTTGCGAAGACATTATCATGATGAGGAATAGCGGACGAAGCGGAAAGCATGCCTAGAGGACAACACTTCCAGTGTGCCTTTCATTCATGGCACAACGCACTCAGCATTTTCTTGAGCACAGCGTTCCATCTTTCAAGACGAACTTTTTGTGGGGATACACGCAGCTGTGCAAATTTTTTATTTGCAATTGTCAAGAAAAGAGACCTAAGCGCATTTGTGACAAAGCTATCTTGGTCCAGTTGCATATCCGCTGGGAATCTAAGCATCTGCCACACAGCACTGCATTTAAATCTCCTTAGCTTAGTTGCCAAAATCAGCATAGTCAAAATATACTTCGTGCCAGACTTCGTTCTAATAAAGGCAAGGCTAATTGACAGCTGCCCTGTAAAATGAATAGAAAATAATGGTTATCTTTACTATTGTCGCCTTGCATTTGTCAGTAAATTTTCACACGTTTCGAAAACGTCTGTCAAATTGGCACAGTTTCTTTTACGTGCCTAAAACACCTGGAACGTACACAATCTGAAGCAGCTTGTTCTTCGTTTCATTTAGCACGAGGACCCATGCCCTCTGATGGTCGTGACGTAGGGTGAGTAGATCCTTCCGATAGTCTACCGCATCACTTATTGGTTGAGTAATTCTTTCGCATATGTCGTGGTAGTTTAGGTGCAGGATACGGTAGCTCGGCACGAACCTAATGTTCCTTGAAGGGACACTTGACCTAGGTTGCTGCTCAGAACCTATAGCGATGAGTCGTTTCTAGGGCTGCCATTATAGCTTCTAAACACACATAAAGCAAACCATGAAGACACGGCCAAGTAGATGTTACCAGCGATCTTGAGCGCTCAGTTTCGCGCGCCCACTACGCCCTAGGTCATAGAGCGGGCCTGCTGCATACGCGTTGCTTACCCTTTGTTCTATGTTTCGGCATTTTTTTTTATTTCCCATTGTTCCGCTGCATATGCTGCAATATCTGTATCAATCAGTTCAAACTTATCTTCCCTGGTCTACATGACGTAGTGGTACTGAAAGTTGTCAGGCTTTCCAAAGCGTCAGCGCTATTACATCAGGATACGGCCCGGGAAAGGCTATGCAACGAAGAGTGATTCATATTTACTTCGAAGTACGTATGAATAGTCTAGAGGCAGCCATTTTATTACAGCAGCTCCGGCCCTTCAATCACATATGGCCCCTCAGACTGAGCTTTGGTATTAGGCAACTACAATGGGTCCTCCCTAAACGCTTGGTGTATCTAGGCGAATTCAGAAAGGTAGTTGTTTCTTGATATGTATTAAGGTGCACCAAGCCCATCTTGGCCGTCAATCCCTTAGAATTCACAATTTATAGCTCTGTGTACAGTTTTTTTTTTAATTATGGGGTTTTACGTGCCAAAACCACTTTCTGATTATGAGGCACGCCGCCGTGGAGGACTCCGGAAATTTTGACCACCTGGGGTTCTTTAACGTGCACCTAAATCTAAGTACACGGGTGTTTTCGCATTACGCCCCCATCGGAATGCGGCTGCCGTGGCCGGGATTCGATCCCGCGACCTCGTGCTCAGCAGCCCAACACCATAGCCACTGAGCAACCACGGCGGGTTACAGTGTCAGAAACTTGATGTTGCTGGAGTGGCTGCTTACGACAGCGAACACTGGCCTCTCTTTTAATTCTTGATTCTTTCAATGCTGACCTGCTATGGGTGTTTTAGAATTCATCAGATCTTTGCTGCTCGAAACTTGTTCTTTCGATTTCAAATTTTAATTTCTTCTTGTTGTGCCTCAAGCGCTTACATAGCTCGCCTGTGTTGCATGTGTTCCTCTCATTGCTTCTCTTCTGCTAGTTCTCTCTCAATCTGGCACATCAATTTCCTTGCTTTAGCAATTTCGTTCCTTCGAAATAGATATCCTCAATTATGTCGCGGATATAACGTTTCCCATATTATGGCTTACTAGCACACTGAGTTCCTCCATCAGCAGCTATAATTTATCTTTGTTAGTTGCCCTATATTCATTTCAGCCAAAATCCAACAAGAAAAAATTCCGAACTTACCATACAATCTGTGGTGTCTGTTGAATATTACCACCTGATATGTCATGTACTAGTGTCTTGCAATCAGGAGGCAATCCACTACTCACCGATATCAGGAGAGTTCCATTGTCTGCCTTTTTGGTCAGCTACCTTGTCAACCAATCCTGGATCACTCACTTAATCTTTATGCAGGTTTCTGGCAAGCCTTGTTTTCTGTGTAGCGTAACTGAGATGACACGGACCATCGAAGTTACTTTCCCTCCCGCAGGTTTCCTCTAGTCTTTTTCCTATCGCATGGTTGCCAAGTGACTGCCGCGAAGTTGTGGGTTCTGGACTCGTTGAAGGTTACAAATAGTTTTTTCTTTTACTGCACCATCCAGGACCTCGGGTCTCAAGCCCGTGTGACGGTAAAAGAGGTTGCTTCCGAGCGGCTCGTCTCATCGGTTATAGAGGTAGACTCTCTCTCCGACGCTCTCCTGCCGATATTGCAGACCATTATTTCATGTACATGACCTTGCCAGGGCTTGTAAACGAAAGCATCGCTTCTGGCCGAAGAAGGACAAGATGAATTTCTTGTTGCAGAAACGCGTTGAGAGCCTTATATCTTTTGCTTCCCGTAAACATTCGTCACCTGTCTGCAAGATTAGCGCAGCGTGATCTGGTAAACATCACTGCAAAGAGTGGCAGTCGCCACCTGCATGTGTGGATTTTCCGGCAGTTAGGCATCCAGCTCCACATCTCCTTAGTATCTTCAGACGCACCGTCCACGACGCAACGTCACAGAACAATGCCCAGCACTTGAAATTCTTCCACATTCTATCCTTGTGCCATGAACTCTTCTACAGACCCTGACACAAGACTGTGGTCTGGTCGAAGGATCCAATTTTATCTCTTATCTGTTAGATTGACTTGTTCAGCTACGTCCTGCTTCAGTAGGAATGTTCACTTAAAAACAAAAGGGATCAACAAAAAGCAAGCACTTTCACCTTCAAATAAGGTATGGCGCTTGAATTGGCAAACGTGCAGTACTGCTCAAAATTACACCGGAAACATGAAGTGGTATCTATCTTCAGAGCCATGATAAATCGCTCTACCAAGTACAAAATTTCGTCGTGATTTTTTATCTTGTGCTTCTTTATTCATGGTGCAAGATTGATGCTGTTCACAGGAACTTGAATTATATTTCGTAGTTATGCAACGGTGTTCTCTTAATCCATGCCTGAAAATAAAAAAAAGAAGTAAGGACAATAGGTTAAGGTAATACATCGTTCCTTAGCCATTCGGAACGTTTCCTAAAATATTCATGAACTTGAATTTTTTTTTCGAGTTAACGTGCTCTTACTCTAGCGGCGTTGCCTAAAGAGTTCAATCGCAGCATCATCTACCCGTTGGTTGTTCGTCTTTCACATCTTATACATACGTCTTGCAACGCTATGCCTTGTTCCATTATTTCTTCCAGAGGACTTCGTCCCATGTTTCGTAAGTTACTATATTTCAGTAGTGGACATAACTGTAAAGGCAGGACAGCAAAAGTTTGCACTTACTTGGAGGAATCAGGGGTCGTTCACCTAATTCTGTTTTGTGGCGTTGATGGTCAATCCAGGATCAATGGGCTCGCTTCTGGGTGTGATACAGAATATTTGGTGATGATAGTAAACTTGGTATGTAAAACATTTATACTTATTCGCGTTTTGTTGTACCTGCAGTCACAAAAAGTGTTCCCAATATTCCAAGATGTCGTTGGACAAATGCACTACACTACATGGACGTAGCACAATGGTTGCATTTCTTTGCCGCATTACAATTGGCGTACGTTGTACTTGCTATTGCGAAAACGAGACTTTCGTTACCCCCATTTGGGGTAAAAGCACGCATGGACGATCAATATATATATATATAGATATATAGGACATTCCGTGACACCATTGTTAAAACAACTGTTACGTCTGTGAAAAGAACCTCCTCATTGACTCTTCAGCTTGATCAACAAAAAGAAAAGTCGACAAATTTATAGCTCAGCTGGGGCGCTATAACGTACAGTTGTGCCAAACTTTTGTATTCCAATTCTGCAATCAGTCCTACACTATTGGTCAAACAATTGTCGAGTCGCTGCCCACAGTGCCTGCCACTCAAGCGACGTCACCAAAACAGTGAAACCCACGTGTACGTATCTGATATGATATATCCACAACGATTATGCAAGATTAAACCGAACGAAAGAAAAAGAATAATTTCCGATTCGACGCCTTTGTCGCCATTAGGCGTCGTTTGAACAATGGATACTGGTCAAACGTTTCGGGGTTACGCCCACTTTACCTGTCTGTTATGCGAAGTCAAAAAACCACAAGAAATCCCCACGTTAAAGTGACGTGTACGTCAAACACGCATTAATATGGTGAACAAAAGTGACAGTTTTTTTTTTCAATATCCCGAGACTGTTCCATAACAAAAAGAATAGAAGATAGCTGCCCGCCGCTCGCTGTGGCGCTGGCTATTTGGAGCTACCGAGGGCATAGATTTATTGGCATATAATATAACATATTGCGTCGCAGTATAACGTTATCAAGACCTTGCTTCAGGTATACGAGATCGTTCTGTCAACTCTACATTGCTGAGGATCGGTTTTAGCGGCATTCTCAACCTTCCGTTGCATGCCGCCATGATTTTGGACCAGCCTGCGCAAGCTAAGCAACGGCAAGCATACCAATCGCAGACACCGTTGCCACCCTGCTCATCCGGTTACCTACTTTCCCTGCGCTGGCTCGGCCCCGTCGAAACTCTCTTCATTTGAGCGTGCTCCTCACATCGTCTGAGCCATTTAGATAAGAAAAACCGCTCAGTATAGACAATTCTATTCGTTTTCAAAGCAAAAGAAAGTGATATCCTACAAACGAGAAGTGCAATTGATTGGGCTTTCCAAATAACAATTCGGGTTACCGCCCGATGCTGCCGTCGGTGGTTACGGAAATGTCACATCAGGAGATGGCAATAAAAAGAGATAACAGTTTTACGCTGTAGGACCCCTGTTTGTACCGAAGCACATGCCTGAGAGAAACGATTCTTCAGGGCGTGCAGGGCCTCCCTAAGTCCGCATGTTAACCATAAGATCTACTTGCGGGGAAGATGAACTTTCAGATGCGTTTTGCTGGTATGAAAAAAAAAAAAAAACAGCACGAGGATCAGGTGCATCGGGACGCCTTCTGAGTTTATAGATATTCCTATAGACAAAAAGAAATGCGCAGAAGTACTGTCAACGTGTAAGAAACAACAATATCTCCTGACAAGTACTCAAACTGGCTTGTGCAAAGAACTTTCAATCTATTTTCTGTCAGGAAGATTTACTACTGGATATTCTAATTTCGGAACCACATTTGAATATGTTGTAGACTTTTAGTGATACTCCTTCTAATACAAATTGTAACGCAACATCAAGATTTCGCTTATATCATGAATTTACTGAAATAGCCATAATTGTTCGTAATCACAGCTCGAAAACAAAAGTACAAGGGCGGAAAAAAAGCATTTGTGTATAGCCAATACAGTTATTAAGTTACTCTCCATAATGTTTCTCGGCCTAATTTGTACTACAATTTCGTACTAGTGCAATATTGATCACTTTTGAGGACTCATATATTTATTCAAAAATTTTCCGTTTTCGACGTTATGTTAAAAAC
This sequence comes from Dermacentor andersoni, assembly GCF_023375885.2. NCBI lineage: Eukaryota > Metazoa > Arthropoda > Arachnida > Ixodida > Ixodidae > Dermacentor > Dermacentor andersoni. The sequence continues at coordinate 89,402,924 of NC_092820.1, read as the reverse complement.
CAACTCCTCTCTTCCTTCATCCTGGAACAGCGCAGGATGAACAACGGCTATGAAACTCCCTAATGGAAAATTTGAGTGCTGCTCTATGCGCTTTTTTTATTTTGCGATATATTGGATGGCTCGGACAATTCGTGTGGTGCGACACACTGCAAGCGGACAGAAGAGGGGAGCCAATGTCGCCATTCGCGAGATCGCGAGGCAGCGTGTGGGTGACGTGCGGGCGCGATAAAGAGCAGCCGCCGCAAAAAGACCACCACTCCTGCTGCGACATGTTTCCATATATTTGACGCACGCTTCTCTGGCGCCATCTAGTAGCCAACTTCGCCGCAGAGTCATTCTGCCGCGGCACTGCGCTTTTCTTCTTACGCCTTTTACTATACCCTCCTCCTCCGCTTTTTGCCTCATGGTTCCGCTGCAGGCTACTTCTCCACTTTCTTCACTACTCTCATCACCCACTGCGATTTGTGTTCGCTCTTTCATCCTTCGCTGTGCTCGTTCGCTGGGTTATCAGGGACGCCGACGCTCGCTGGAGCAACGGGCACCTCAGAGCTGCGCTCTAGAATGGCTCACGACCAATGAAAGGTCCGTGCTTTCTTTCAACTGCTAATAAAACTTACTTTTTCCGGTTATTTGTTTTTGTTTCATTGGACCTTCTTTTCCAAGACGACGTGATCTTCCCGAAGGCTCCACAAGTTCTTGATTTGGAAAGCAAAAGAAAATTTAATGCTACAAGATTACAAATGCTATTCGAAGGAACGATAGACATTCCTAATACCTAATTCCTAATACACTTAGGTATTTTGTTCTCACTTGTTATCACTTGTTATCATAATCACAGAAAAATCGTGAGAAATGATGATTTTGCTCCTGCTAGCAAAACAAATAAAACCACCCTACTTTTTGCCCTCATAATAAAAGCAACTGCCGCCAGCATCCAGAAAAATGGCTGTAGTTCGGTTACTTGTATTCGTAGAGCTTTGAATGATATGAATGTGCACACACTGTCTTCCTTTAAATATCCGAGCCTAGAAAGTGCTACTTTGCATAGAACAACCCAGTATTATATTGACAATATTACCTGTCATTTTTACAATGATTGAGTGATACACTAAGCATGTTCAGTGTGTAGAGCCTACAAACACCCCGTTAAATCTTTTCGCTAATGAAATCAACAGGAAGTCATCTGTTCGATAAATTTCCTCGGGTGATTCACGTTCATTCGATATCAATGGCACGTGTCTAAGCAAAGAAAACTAGTTTCTCACGATTTCTAGATTAGGGTACTCATTTGTTCGAATACACATGTTCGCTACAACTTATGCAGATGTCGAATACATCTGACATACATCTCTATTTATGACGACATTTAGACTTCTTTCCCAATAAAATGCTTTGCAATGTTCTAACCATATCACGCGGAATCTTCTACCACACTCGTGTGTGCTTCTCTTCGTAGACAACCGTGATTTTTATCCGAGTTACCATTTGTATTCGGCTGTAGGCATTGTACGACTTTATAAGGAATATTTATGCATCGAACAATCTCATGTTCGATGCCTAACAGGTCGATGCCTGAACATCAGATTGTATGAGCATAGGCGCTCCCTAACCGGTAATGCCTTCTCACATGTTGCGCGGCATTGCTCTGAGCATGGGTGCACTCCAATCTATGAAGACACCACAATACTTTCCGCGCATAGAAATCAGACTACACGGGAGATTACTGAGGGCTACTATATCAGCAAAAAAAGAATCGCGTTGTGTAAAGGTGCCATCATTAAACATGCATGACAAGAAATTTGAATTCCGCCTCATAGTGTAGCATTAGATAACAGGACTTTGAGTTTTTGCTAGCGCACTGATAATGACGCGATCGATGGGAGATACGGGGCTATAGGTTTTAGTGCATAAGTTTGCGCATGCCTTCGAGAAAAGTTCACACTGTCTATGAGTTCACTATGAGTTCACTCAGCGCTGTCCTGAGTCTTCCTTCCTTCTGTCTTCGTCGTCTGGCACCACTATTTCAATGCAGTTCAAAATATATTATTATAAACAAAAGCACAGTCACCTGAAAAATACATTGAGTTGACTGGCAATCTGCCTTACTTTGAACAAATGACTGCATGAGGTAGATCCGGAGGCTAAGTGCTTGTTATATTTTCCGGCACGTTTATTGCTTATATATAACTTTCACGCTGAGGTCCCTCACTGCTATATGTTTTCCTACATTTTGGTTTAACTGAAAACAAGTTGCACATCACAACTACAAAACGTAAGCAACTATGAAAACTGGCCCACACAAGCATGGGCTGGCACCTTTTATGGCGCGTAAAATGTCGTGGAGCCTGGCAAATTGTTGTATACTGCAGCAGCAATATTTTCTCTGGCTATTACACGCTAGAGCTGGCTCACAATGAGGGACACAAAACCTTAATTGCTCTATCAAATATACTAGCATCTTAAGGCTGGCCGTATCTGCCGCATAATTTAACGCTTGCATGGGATCAATAAACTAATCATTGCAAGAGAAACTGCGAAAATGAGTAAAAGTATAAAAGGACGCAGGAAAATGAGAGATAATTGTGAAAGTCAAAGAGGATCGGCAAACCCTGGGACCGCTTGTAAACTAGAAGCAGCCGCATAAGCTGCGGCAAAAGTGCACGAAGGCTGCTGCACATTGTTCTGTGCTACTGAGCGGCAATGACACGTACACAGCTGGGCTTCACTCATGCTGCCCCAAATGAAGGCACCGACACACACAAGAACTTCAAGGAAAAGTGCCGCTTGCGCGTACCTAAATAGCACGGCAATTGCTGACCAAATATGGTGGAGAAACTTTGGAGTTTAGGTGTAGTGATCACGTTATTGTAGCCTCTGATGCAACTGCAGTTTACATTGCGACTACTCTTACTCGCCGATCGCCCCATTGTTCTTGATACATCAGCACTTTTCTGTTCTCGTTGCGCTTACTATCAGAATCTACCACAGCTCTTGTTTGACTTGTTCCGTCCCCTCTTGCGAAGCCACTTCGAAGACCATGAATGCGGATGAAAGAGCCAAAGATATTTATCGCTTGCGTAATTAAATAGATGTTGTGCTTCTGATTCTGACATCTATATAATTCTCACATCCAAATAGCCAGCATGACCTTACTCTTGTTATGTGATAGGCGATCCTGCTACGAAGCAGGATCACGTATTAGGAATATAATATATGCTTGCTAAACGAAGCATGTAGGATTTAGTGCTAGCCGAAGCAGCCTGAACAGCCAAAGTAGCGTCGCGGAGGGAAAAAGTGAACCTTCACCAAGCCTTCGAGTCTATAGTTTGACTTCATAACAAATGAAACAAAAAAGCTCAAACATTGTTTGTACGTCATGGCTTGCGTAACACTGTGTATTGCATGCAAAATAGCAATGTCTTTTTTTTTTCTACTGGCTTTGCTCTCGTTATTTCCTTTTTATTGCCGGTAACATGCGGCATAGGAAGAAGTGTTAAAATTCCTGTACAGCACTTTCATGTCATTTCTATGCTCCACTACTACTATTTCTAGCCAAGACTTAGATCTTTATGTCTTTCCTCCTTAGTTTCAACAGCACGAAAACTTTACAGCGCCCAACACTTACACAAAGGACCAGAGCTGCTTTTTGCGCTGCGTAAACGTGAAGTATGTCGTACTAATCAGTGCAAACCGAATTATTCCTCATTGTCATATGTAAGATCTGCGAGAAGACCGGAGCAGACACGCAAGCTCCATGAAGAAGGAAGGAGTGACCGGGTGCACGAACGCGGTGGAACGAGGCGAGTGTTTGAACGAGTAGGAGAGCAGTTCCGAGCTCCTGGAGGTGCTGCCGGCCGAGATCCGTGGCAAGGTCCGGATGACGGTGGAGCCGAGCGTGGACGAGGATGTCGGAGCCACAGGGCCTCCAGCTGCCAGTGGTCGAGACTCTGCCTGACCCGAGGACCCCCTGCCCGTGAGCTGCCGCACCTGAGTTGTGCCAAGCAGCGTTCCAATCTGGCACAGAATTGGCTGTTCTAGATGCGGTCCTCACATGCGGCCACAGCACCTTTGTTGCAAGCGGATTACGAGTTTTCGCACGAGGCTGTCCTGGATGTGACCTGGGCGTGTCGTCGTTGCAGCCGACTCAAGCACAGAAATTCTACAGTGCCGTGGCGAGGGAACTGTGAGCCTCTCAGCCCTGGACTGCTTTAAGCTGTTCGTTCTCGTGTGCTCGTGTGTGGCTGTACTAACTACCGCTATGCAGCTTCCTTCGTAATCTTTATAGGCTCTTTTTATTTCCTTAAATGTTCACAATAAAACAAGGTTCCCAAAAACTCTCTGTCTTTCTTCCGCATAACTGTGCACTAGCAAAACTGCCAAACGGCCCTAAACACAACACCCTGTTATAAGTTTTTCGACACACCGCTTTTCTGGGCCGGTTCTCTTCCACAAGATAATTTCCTTGAGCAGTTCGTTCATACCTCGTACAAGAAAGTTCTCGCTGATGAATCTTGGCGATATTATTAAGCATTTCATATGTTCATGATTTTTTTTATTCATGTTCAGGTTGCTTTACTAAAGGACATTACATATACGCCACACTTATACTCCTAATATGCCAAGTTTTTGTGGGTGTCAGTCAATTCCAGAGACAGCTCACGATAAAACAAGTAAATTTCCTAAAGCTGTAGTATATCTTGTATTTAGCATGCATTGAGATATAGATCTGCAAAACATTGCCTAACATGTGTTGCTTGGTCAGTGTAAGCAGTGATTTTCGGATAATATTAGCAACACCATTATTATTTTACACCTACGGAATAGTCACATTCCTTCTGCACGCACACATATAACTATTCCGCAATTCTGGCATTACAATACTGATTTTCGGCGCAAATTTAAACAAGATTAGGCCAATGTAATGCACAAGAGCTCACGAGTTATGGCGTGATAGTGCAATTTTCTACCTATGCTGCCATGTGGGCAGCGTTTGCGCGTGCCTCAGTGCATGTCAAAACCCGATATAATACCCAGGTTCGGTGAAGCCTGGAACTTGTGAACATAAGGCTGCGTTCGTGTTACGTCTATGTATTTCACGTTTAATTTGTCCACGTTTGTGTCAGTGATGTACCATGTCGCCTATGTCAGTGTGTTCCAGTAGTTTTGAAACATAGATTTTCGTATTTACCCAATGGTACAGCATACCTTTAGTGCTACTTTTCTTATATGTAAGAATGTGCTTTTTTCAATTCTTTGAACAGCGCTACTATGGTCGCTTGGTGCATACCAAGCAAAATGCATACAAAACCATTGCCCACCTGCTCTCTCAGATATCACTGAGGGTATTTCCACTTCATTCGCCAAAATGCTTGTAAGGACTGTTAGAGATAAAATATCAAGGGAGAGATATGATACAAAAATGGTAAGAAGCAACACTGTAAATAAAATGTCATAGGTATACCAAGAGCTCGAAATTTTTCAGTTGCAATTAGTGATACAAGTAAGCACGTGCCAAGGACTCGCATTTATGTCGCGAGCATTGGTGAATTGAAGATATGGAGATAGGCGTTATTATTGTGAAAGCGAAAATGATGTGGACCATAGTTGGTAGTAAGTATTCTATCTGTTGAAATCTTACAATTACGTTACACTAAAGATAATGTTTTAGGTGATAACATGACGAAGAGATAACTTGTTTTAAGCAAATGCAATAACACCTAATTAATGAAGTGTCAAATTATTCTAACTTTTTACGCATAAGCTTCGCCGAACAGAGCTACTATAATACAGGTGAAACTGACACCTTTACTATTTTCTAGAAATCTGCTTACACTTTGTTTCGGTTTCCCGAGTGCCGTTCAGAACGTGGTATTAAGGCCACTTATGAAGACTAAGTGTGCGGGCGGAAATTGGCAACACTTATCGTTTGCTGTACAGTGATCCTCAGAAAAGCTTTCAGAAAATATACTACGTGAATGTCACACCAGAGAGGTATACATTGCCAACAGCATTTCCTGTTACCATCAATTGTGTGATTTGTTGCAGCGTTCTCAGCATTCGAGTTTTTTGGGATTTTGCTAATAAGAATTTGATAAGTTGTTAAAGAAAGCAATACAAAGGCGCAACACCAGTACTATTATTCGAAGTAAAATAATTACTGGTGTTCTATATACCATAAGAACGACCAAATTACGAAACAAGCCCTAGTAGAGAACTGCGGAATATTTTTACCACCTGACGTTATATTGCCTACTCATAAATCTCGACACCGCTCATTTTTCCCTTCTTCGCCGCTTCAAGATGCGACCGCCCTAGTTTGGGAGCTCTACAATGCTTCGCGATATCCACTGGGCTAACCTAGCGTTCATTAAGGCACTTATCTGTCGGGGTGATATTCGGCAATGGCACTTTTGTCCTTATATTCTAACATATATGAATTTGTGTAGGAGATGTGGTGGCGAAAAGTCATTAGGCTACCTTATATTGACTAACTGGAAGTAAGCCATCATCATCATCCGGCTAATTTTGATGACCACTGCAGGATGAAGGACTCGCACTGCATTCCTGTCCTGCACCAACTGTCCTGCACCAACTGCAGGTCGCTCCTGCAAATTTCCCGATTTTATCACCCCACCTAAATTTCTGGCATCCTCGACTGCGCTTCCCTTCTCTTGGCACACATTCTGTGACTCCATTTATCCACTGCTTATCCATCCAGATTACATGGCCTGACCAACTCCATTTTTTCGTTCAATGTTATTTAGAATATCAGCTATCCCCCCTTGCTCATTGATCCACACTGCACTCTTCCTGTTTCTTAATGTTAAGCCTGCTATTTTTCGTTCTATTGCTCTTTTCGCGGACCTTAACTTGTTCTCGTGCTTCTTTGTGGGTCTCCATGTTTCTGTCCCATATGTTAGCAGCGGCAGAATGTACTGGCTATGCACATTTCTTTTCAATTATAATGGTACCCTTCCAGCAGGCTATGGCAACGTCTGCCGTATGCGCTCGAACCATTAGTCTTCAGTAAATTTCCTTCTCAAAATCAGGGTCCCCTACGAGTATTTGACGCAGGTAAGCGTACTCCTTCACATACTAGAGGCTGCCTGTCGATCCAGTACTATTGTTCTCTTGCCAGGCTACTGAACATCATCTTTGTCTTCTGCATGTTAACCTTCAATCCCAATCTTACACTTTCAGTGTTAAGGTGTACAATAATTTGTTGTAATTCGTGACCAGTGTTTCTCAATAGGACAATGTAGTATTCGTTGTTTTCGTAGATATTCGTAGTTTATCCTCACTTCTAAGCGATGGAAAATACTAAACCTTGGTTGGCACTACCGAAGATATTTATAAGAAGACGTCCACGTCAATGCCTAATAAACGTGATAACTAAAATATGATATACACGACTTGTTTTAAGCGAGATATGAGTAGCGCCAGTACCGGCAATTTTACTCGCTCTCTTCACAAATGTAAGTACAGTTTATTGTCACGCGCTCAACTGCTACCCTATCTGTTCAGTAGATGTACCAAGCGCTGTCACCTTATTACCGTTCTTTAACATCTTCATCCATCCTGGTATGGTACTTTGTGGTAGAATATTGAATGTTTTCAGTGGATACATCGCATGTCCTATTGCACAAGTACTCATACCTGTGATTGTACTCGAACGTAGATGTTGTAAAAAAGGCAATTCGTGCTTTAAAGAATCCGCATATTTCATGGAGGGGACTTGTATTAACGCAAACCATGCTTCAAATTTCATGGAAGGGGAACAATAAAAAGCACCTGGTTCTGCATAAACAGCATTATAGTTTCATTGTCAGCAAAAGATGAAAATATATTCTTTTAAATTAGTACCTATTTGGCCGTAGGGTACAGTGTATGGAAGGCGTACTTCGCTGAAGTATGCCATTTAAATGATCCAGGACATCCTTTCAGGAACAATCATATAAAAGTGGGTCAAGAAAGTTGATTTAGTCGGAAACTGAAAGTATCGATTGCGATAGCAAATTATCAGACAGCTATACGGAGTAAGGATGGTAGTTTTATTGGCCCGAATAAACTTCGAAACATTCGCTGAATACCTGAATTAACAATCGTGGTGTTAGCACGCACAAGCAAACATGAACACATCACAGCCGATAAGCGCGCACGCTCGCTGGGAAAAGGATGATGTGAGCAAGCGGAGCACCGACAGCGAGCAAAGTGACTTTCGGACAGTCTCAACTCAAGAGTGGCGAGAAGAAAGCGAGCACAAAGGTATAGGTCGTCTGTAGATCTCGTTCAAGATACGCAGCCGGGTAAAGTACGCACTTGTTGACAGGGTAGAAGGCGCCCCCACCTGACTCCCTGCCGCGCTGCCTGCCCTCTTGCCTCCGTTTAGGGCGCACTGGATTGAGCCGCGATCGTCAGTTCCCCTTGCGCGCCGTAACGAAATTCGCATTCGGATAGGAACGCAATGTCCCCCCCCCCCCCCCCCCCGGCTCCCTACTTTTGATCCTCCCACGGCTTTTCGCGTGCCGGAAGACAGCGCGTGTGCTCTCCGCTTTCTTTCTTCGCGCGCGTCCGATTAAGCCGCGATCGTCGTCTTCGTTTGCGTGTTTTCATTCGCAGATACAGCATAGGACGCGCTACGACGGTGTTATTGCCCTTGGATATATACAGAGCAGCACCGCGGCGTTGACGACGATGGAGACGGCCATGGTGTCTGCAACAGTGCGGCTAGTGTGTATATATAATTGTTATCGCAATAAAATATAGCCACCTTATGGTTTGCGCACACGTCGTGGTGCAGCACAACGCCTTGCATAGCACCAATGGTGCTATTTTCCACTCACACATTTAGGCTTTTGCTTCAGCATGGCGATGTAAGTCAGTGAATATTTCAACCTTATAGGGGCAAACACTTCGTACTCGCGCGAATACAACTTCTATACTTCTAGGATCCACATAACTCGATACATACGTTTATAATGTCCATGTGTCTTGAAATTAACATTTACGATGCCTTCGTTCATGATTTTTGCAAATGGTGTCAGTCATTTTCTATGGCATCGATTGGGCCATAGCTTTTTCATGTTTTGCTGTTTTTCTACAATATTGTGTTTTCAACAATAACAATTTTGTGCATGTACTACACCTTAACATAGGGTTGTCTATTTGATTCCTTGCTTGGTGGCTGAAAATACCCATTCCCATCTGTAGGAATTGCTGAACATTTAGGCGCGTTCCAACACCATAATGCCTTTGGCATTAGAAGTATTCGAATCACAACGGTATTTGCAGCAATTTGAAAAATGAATCACATTTGTGGTGGTATGAAAAACAGTGCCGTCGTACAATAAAGCCGCTGGCTTTGAAATGGTCAAGATGTAAAGTGACGTTTCTTTATGGGGGGAGGGGTGTAATTTTAGCAATAGGAAGTAATCGAAAAAGAACGCTGACTCACGTTGACTTCGAAATTCTAATAAAGAAAGGAAAAAAGCAAGTTTGGTCTATCGCACCATACCTTATCGTGAAACCTAAAAACTACAAGGACCTATATTGGTATCTCCTAGATATACCACATTATAATAATAACAATAACGAATCGTAGCACCAACAATATTTTGCTGATTTCTGTGGTACATCATAACGGCTTCACAGCTAGGCTTAGTTTCGAGAAGAGAGATACTTAGTGAACCGCATAGGAGCACGTGCCCCTCAGCACTCATTCAGTGCAGGAATAATTACATTTCATGAGACTTACCGCAAAGGCAAGTAAGGAAAGCCACTATAGATTTCATATTTGCGGAGATGAGCTATCAGTGTCCAGCGAATCGCAAAGAGAATAAACAAGGCCAGAACACGTTCCCGGCTTTAGTTATATGATTTTTCCTCGCTAACGAATATGTGTCCGCAATAATCTGATGCCTTTCTAGTTTTCCGCAAGACAATTTGCGCGTGCGACACGCAAGTGTCTTCTGACAGCACATCTTTAAACTTCTCTTTAGAACAATAGATGCATTGTTTTGCCATGCGTATGTTCCTTGACTAATGCTGCCAGGAGTCAAGAAAAAGTGATGTTGCCGAATATAGTGCTATTGCACGGTAGCATTTTGATTTGGTTGCGGCCATAACATCGCTTTCTATGAAGGGCCCATTCTATTTTCCTAGTTCTAGTTCGTCACGACTTTACTAAAATAGACTGAAATACATGTGTTTATTATGCTCTTTATATCCCTGAATCAGTAAACACAATCATCAATTCTCACAAAACTCAGTCAACTCTTTCAACTGTTTTCGGGTAGGCAAATAACACCACTGAATAGGCTGTCCATAATTTACCACAAAGATCGTTTTTATTTCTTCTACTCTTCTTATACTATAGGTAATTTTCAATCCAGAAGGCGCAGTAAAAGCCTACCGACGTGGAGCCATAAATATTTTTGCAATCAGTGATGAAGTTATTACGTAATCAAAGAACCATGCTTCTCCATAGGGAACTGGGAAGGTAAGAAGGGTCAATCCAGAAAATTTTGCGCCGATATACGACGTAGTGAGCGCGAGTGCCAAGAAAACGAGATGACAACTCAATTGAGAGTAGAAGGATTCGTTTGATTTCAGCCGTGTCGGCAGGTTTCTTTTTTTTTCGTAAAAGGCGCGCATTTCAAAGACTGATTTATTCGTTTCTTTAATTGTGCTTTATCATTTGAAGTGGGTTCAGTACATGAATGCTTAGCCCTGATTTTGGTATAGCAGACTCCGCCGTAGCCAAACTTCTTTTTGGGTCGCAAATTATTGTCTAGCTTATGATACCATGAGCCAACACAATGCAGCAATGCCTTTCTCACACTTGTATGGCACACGTTTAACCCCCATTTACGATTGACTGATACCCTTGACGAACGCGGGTGGAGCGTCGCTCTAACCTTTGACAAAGCTAAATAGAGTGAAATAAGAGCACTGCTTCAAAGTCGTGGCACTAGGTCTCTAATGAAATTATTAACTGCCTCCCGTATAAACTAAACATGGCATAAGCATACGATGCTTTTTCTTCAGTCTCCAAATCGAAACACATTTTGCATCAAGTGCGTTGCTTCCGCATATATCTGCGTCAAAAGCGTTCATCACTGCGTTCTCGCGCGAATTACCTCATGTAGCAAGCATCGCCTTATGCTTATGAGATTAGTGTAATAATGCGTGACGTCTTACTGCTCAAGCACGTGCCCAGACGACAAACTGACAAGATTATTTATTTTGTTATTTTTATTTACAGAGACCTTACAGGCCACCGTACGAGCATGACGTAAGGGGGGGGGGTATAAACGGAAGCAGTACTATAAGAGCTAGTAAACGTATTGTAACGGATACGAAAGGCACACAGAAGAGAAAAGAAGACAAACAGAACGAAGAGTTTGAGAGGCCGGGCTGCGCTAAGATAACGGAACGATCATCGTCCATCTACTGCAAATAAAACCATTTCTCCGCAGCACTTCGTAACATTTGTGGTGGAGGTGCGGGGTAATCGACACCCGAAGACGGAGGCTGAACCACAAGTTCTTCGACGGAGCCGTCGCCTTGCTGGACTCCCACCGAATCTACCGAAGTTGAATATGTCCCACGACGCAGACGAACAACGGCCCATTCAAACTGCTGCACCGACAAGTTCTGTTCTAGAACTCTTCGTAACAACATATTCTAGGTCACCTCTGTGGCGTGGACAGTAATTTTCAGGAGTAACTTGCATAGTGGCCGTTCAGAAACGAACTTGTTCCCGATGTGCTGTTTATTTTCGCCGAATACACGGGGACCACGCGCTCGAATTATTATTGTCGTAGAAATGATCAGGACACTCGAGATGAACATCAGCTGTTGGTTTAATCTTGAGGTTCCACATAAATTGAATATATGATAGTCAATGTGCCTGTGCAGTAGGGGCAAACAGCGTGCAGTGGTGAGCTGTGAGGGATGCAGACTTGCTCGCGCAGTCTTGTCTGCGCAACGAGGGAGAAAACTACAGAAGATGAACACGCGTTTCCTGTTTGAACCTTGCCGTTGCTGCGTATGGCACGGTTGAGGGTTACTCCGCGCGCCCTATCTGACTGATGGGTTTGTGTCCGCTGTGTTCTCACACGCCCAGTGTAATATGTCGCATTATTTTATTTCACGGATATGTTGAAGCGGAAAGCAGTGCGAATCTGTCGCTCACTTCTAAAGCTTCTATTCACCATACCAGCTTTGTGTCAGCCTCTGTCTATGGTCATAAAGCGACAAGTGTTGTTGGCTACCTGTCCGCGCACGAATCGCACTTGTCAATTTTATTCGCTTAGGTTCACTGCAGTTTATCTAGCGAATGAAACTACGATGCCTACTTCGTGTAGTTGTTTAGAACTTTGCTATCGCTATCAATATCAATTTTATTTATCACTCTGATTTCACCAAGTTACCTTGATTTAAATTCTTAATGATATCCCACGGACATTTAGGAATATAGTCAGTGACGATAAGTCAACTTCGATTGAATTGTTTGACGAAAATGGTGCTACTATAACCCCCGATCACTACTGCGAAGTATTAAACAATTCATCCGTGTCATTCTTTTTCGATACATCACCCCATGCTTATCACGACATCCCGTTTGCTGGTTTCTTTTGATGTTGTCGGTATTGCTAGTTTCATTACAAAGCTAAAAACATCTGCTTGTGCAGTATTTGATCATGTGAATTCGAAGTTTCTTAAAAACACGTTGACGTATTCTTCTTTCTACTGTCGCACATTTTTGCTCAGTCACTAGAATCATTCACCAAGCCACTAGAAGCATTCACCAAGAAATATTAGGCATAATAATTGGAAGGGAGGGAAGGTGGATCCACCGCATAAATCAGGTCTCACTGACTCTCCATTATTTTATAGGCCAATGTAATTCACCAGCGTATCTTGTAAGCTCATGGAAGATGTCATTTACTAGCAGCTTATTACTTTTCTGGAACCAAACACGGTTTTCACAAACTGTCAGCCAGGTTTCTGAATTTTTTTTTTTTATGTGACACTCAGCTCTTGGTTTTACTAATAATTCAGTGCTGCAGACAATTGAGCAGGAGGCAGGCCGTCGCCTGGCGACAACTTCAGACGAACACCTTCCCTAATCCATTCCGTCTGAAACGTATCCTCCCAGATAAGCATCAGGACTACACGTGCTAATTGTGCCAGGAAGGACCAGCAACACTCAAACACATGCTGCAGGAGTGCAAAGTGGTTATAGGAGGGATGGCAGTTACTCCCGAGAGCAGCCTGTCATCGAGGTGGGCCGCCGCTCTGCGCAGCTCAGACCTCGGAATCCAGACGTGGGCAGTCCAGCAAGCCCGTGAGGCGGCGTTGAATCAGGGCCTTGACGTTCCCCCGTGGGAGACCTGAGCCCGGGTCGTGTTAAACCTTGCCGGACGTACAAGAAAGTTGTATCCATCAACACATGCAGACAAATGACTAAAAATATCTTTTATATTCTTGACTCTGAGTCTCATTAATTGCTTTTACATAGGTTGATTAACCTAATATCGATACTAATACATTACGATGGATTGAATGCTTCCTTCCTAACTGCTGTCAATATGTATCTGTTAAGAAACATTAAACTTCCATCGCTGTCGTCCAGTCTTGTGTACCTCAGGGGTCTGTTCAGGGTCCACTTCTCTTTCTAATATTTATTAGCGGCCTCCCCAAGTTCATTACTTTGTTATAAAAATTTTAGCCGTTGACTGGATAGTTTACCACGTCATCACTAACGCCTCTGATCCTGCTCCCTACAATCTGACCTTACCGCCATATCTTCTTGGTGGTCTGATTCTTTTATGACCCTTAACAATGGTAATAGCATATACGGACTTCCTCTCGCCCTTTTCTCTCAACAATAGCCTCAATAACACGGCATTAGGTTCTGTAGTACCTTAAAATTTCTTGGTATTCATATAACTAGTAATCTCTCGTGGAACGTCCATTTCCAGCACACATTTATAACGCTAGCGGCATGCTCGGATTTATACGTCGCCATTCTTCCAGCGCGACTGCTCACGTTAGGGCACAACATTATAAAACATCGTTACGTCCCAAGCTCGAATATGCCGGCACCATTTGGGACCCTGTTCACGGTAATCTAACAAATCTACTTGAATCTCCACAGAACAGGGCCGCCTGTTTCACTTTATCAAGTTGTGCACGTCACGCAAGCGCATCATAAAGAAACTGGCGGTCAGTTTGCCAGACCTTGCAGCACGCCGTAAGCTTTTGTGCCTATGCCTCTTTCATAAGCTATACTACACAATTCCTATTCTTAAAGTTGATTTGTTCCTTCACCCAACCTACATTTCACGTCACATCGATCACCAAATGAAGGTGGGGGTACCACCATGCAACTCCAAGTCTTACTTTCAATCATTTATATCGCGAACTGCCCACGACTGGAACCACCTTCCCGCTTACATCGCGGCCAACTGTGACACCACTAACTTCAAGAAGAGTGCCAACCACTACATATGTACTCGCCAGTCCTCTCCGTAATGCCCATGGGCGTTGAGAGCATGTAAATAAATAAATAAATTAATGATCGCATTTATGGCCATATACCTACTTCTTTAATTGTGCCTAAACTGCAGTAAGCTGTCGTTACATGAGCGCATATGCATTTCATTGTGATATCTCTACATTCAGAAACAACGCCAATGTTTAAGCACAATTCGCGTTTTCACCAAACAACAGCATGTTCGCATTGCTTTGTGTTGGCTATATTAGTTCTTAGTCCATCCGGCTACAGTTGGCTATAACAACCTCCATTTACCCACTAACGCCAGAAGAACCTCCATCCCACAGGTAACGCCAGAAGAAGTAAAGAAAGCCTTAGGAGCTATGCAAAGGGGGAAGGCAGCTGGGGAGGATCAGGTAACAGCAGATTTGTTGAAGGATGGTGGTCAGATTGTTCTAGAGAAACTGGCCACCCTGTATACGCAATGCCTCATAACCTCGAGCGTAGCGGAATCTTGGAAGAACGCTAACATAATCCTAATCCATAAGAAAGGGGACGCCAAAGACTTGAAAAATTATAGACCGCTCAGCTTACTGTCCGTTGCCTACAAAGTATTTACTAAGGTAATCGCAAATAGAATCAGGAACACCTTAGACTTCTGTCAACCAAAGGACCAGGCAGGATTCCGTAAAGGCTACTCAACAATAGACCATATTCACACTATCAATCAAGTGATAGAGAAATGTGCAGAATATAACCAACCCTTATATATAGCTTTTATTGATTACGAGAAAGCGTTTGATTCAGTCGAAACCTCAGCAGTCATGGAGGCATTACGGAATCAGGGTGTAGATGAGCCATATGTAAAAATACTGAAAGATATCTATAGCGGCTCCACAGCCACCGTAGTCCTCCACAAAGAAAGCAACAAAATCCCTATAAAGAAAGGCGTCAGACAGAGAGATACGATATCTCCAATGCTATTCACAGCATGTTTACAGGAGGTATTCAGAGGCCTGGAGTGGGAAGAATTGGGGATAAAAGTTGATGGAGAATACCTTAGCAACTTGCGATTCGCTGATGATATTGCCTTGCTTAGTAACTCAGGAGACCAATTGCAATGCATGCTCACTGACCTGGAGAGGCAAAGCAGAAGGGTGGGTCTGAAAATTAATCTGCAGAAAACTAAAGTATTGTTTAACAGTCTCGGAAGAGAACAGCAGTTTACGATAGGTAGCGAAGCACTGGTAGTGGTAAGGGAATACATCTACTTAGGGCAGGTAGTGACCACGGATCCGGATCATGAGACTGAAATAACCAGAAGAATAAGAATGGGTTGGGGTGCGTTTGGCAGGCATTCTCAAATCATGAACAGCAGGTTGCCACTATCCCTCAAAAGGAAAGTGTACAACAGCTGTGTGTTACCAGTACTCACATATGGAGCAGAAACCTGGAGGCTTACGAAAAGGGTTCTGCTGAAATTGAGGACGACGCAACGAGCTATGGAAAGAAGAATGATGGGTGTAACGTTAAGAGATAAGAAAAGAGCAGATTGGGTGAGGCAACAAACGCGGGTAAACGACATCTTAGTTGAAATCAAGAAAAAGAAATGGGCATGGGCCGGACATGTAATGAGGAGGGAAGATAACCGATGGTCACTAAGAGTTACGGACTGGATTCCAAGGGAAGGGAAGCGTAGCAGGGGGCGGCACAAAGTTAGGTGGGCGGATGACATTAAGACGTTTGCAGGGACAACATGGCCATAATTAGTACATGACCGGGGTAGTTGGAGAAGTATGGGAGAGGCCTTTGCCCTGCAGTGGGCGTAACTAGGCTGATGATGATGATGAACTGTGCCGAATGAATTGGGCTTTTACTTTGCAACATAACATGGTCATGTATTGCGCGAGGCTAAATATGTGTTTATTTGAGTCAATACACTGTTTGAATATTACACGACTGGAGATATTTTTCGGACAGCGCTGTAGGGTAGGCAACACCTTTTACAAATGAAGCTGATAATGAATTTGCACAGATCTACTAGACGAGTTATTTCCTCCACGGTATGTGGTCTCCACTACAGTGATAATGGGTTAGTGAAGTACATGATTCACCTCAATTTTAAGAAAGAAATAGTAAAAGTCGTAAAGAAGAAACAGGCCAACCTGGATGCAGTAAGGGTAAAAGCAGACGAAGTCAGGCGGGGGGTTACAAATATATATGCAGCCTTAAGACAGTGATATGAAAATGGCATAAAGGTATAATGAATGAAACTATAGCTAGGCTAGCTTCAAAAGCAGCCTTTTAAGTGGGAGGAAAGACGCCTAGGCAACCAGTAGGTGAGCTCAGCTAAGTGGCAAAATACCAAATTAAAAACTATAAAGAATGACAATTTCCAACTCAAAAGATGAAATAGAATTCGCGCAACACACAAAACTAATCAACAAGGATGCAATAGGGGATATTCTAAATTATAACGTAAGAAAGCCTGAGGAAACAGTAAAAAAGAAACGCAGCATGAAAGCAATAAGAAGAAAACTTGGCATAAGGCAAACCATGATGTATGCGCTGAAATAAATTCAGCGTAAAATCCTCAACAATTTCGAAGATTTAGTAAAAGCAGCGAAATAATTCTATACAGACCTGTATAGACAGGAGAGAAAGACAATGATCAATAGCCGGTCAGGCTCTAGGTCCTGTGAAGAAGTATGTTTACCTAGGTCGATTACTCGCATGGCACGCTGATCATGAGAAGGAAATTTCCAGAAGAATAAAAATGGGTTGCAATGCATACGGCAGACATTGTCACATCATTACTGGAATCCCACCGTTGTCATTGAAAAGAAAAGTGTACAATCAGTGCATTTTGACGATTCTAAGGTATGAGCAAAAACATGGAGACTGACAAAGAAAATGGAAAACAAGTTAAGGTCCACTCAAAGACCGATTGTACGAAGAGGGTTATGCGTACGGTTCATAGAGAGGACGAGAGCGGTGTCGATCAGAGAACAAACAGGGATAATCGATATTCTAATTGACATTGAGAGAAAAAGAATGGAGTTGGGCAAGTTATGTATAGCGTAGGCTAGGTAACGGGCGGACGATTAGAGTTACAGAATGGATACCAAGAGAAAAGAAGGGCAGTCGACGACGGCAGTAGACAAGGCGTGGTGATGAAATTAAGAAATTCGCTGGTGCTAGTTTGAATCGATTTCTGCAGGACAGGGTTAAATGAAGATCGCAGGGAGAGACCTTCGTCCTGCAGTGGACTTAATATACATTTAAAAAAAAAATGCCTCACTATACGGAGGATTTCCGCAATTGTACAGAGGAATTTCAGGTAAAAATAGGGAAAGTATGTCGTATTTCAAAACTAAGGCAGAAGTTGCCGTTAATATACGGAAATGTTCCCCGTCTTAATTTTTATGGAGATTTTTCTGTAATAACACAGTGGCTACACTGTTTCGCTTGAAACAGACTGCATTCTGTATTCTTGCGAGTGAACTATACACGCTGCATGTCTGAATAAGCGTTTGTACTCACAAAGTTGCACCCAACAATATTTTGTTGAACACGCCAACTGTACGCATTACGAAGATTCATACAAAATGTGAGGACTAGCCTTCTAAAGAAAACTCTCAAAACAGATTGTATATATATATATACACCCATCCTCTATACCGGTCGCAGTTTGCCGCGCATACAGGCCTTGTAACTCTGATCATATGCGCAATTAGATGCGTGTGTTCGAAACGTTCTCAAATTAAACGCTTTGTAGCTATTAATACAGGTTAAATATCTAGGTGAACGAAGAACCGTGGGCATCCGTGCCAATGTAAGCAAACTAGCTGCACTCAGGTGCCAGTGCACTGGGAATGACATTGGTGTTCTATACGCCAAAATTGTGCGCACTCTAAGTCAGTACACAAACGCAGGGAGTGCTAGAATGACCGTAACTGCGTTTACATTTAGCAAGAAATGTTCTCGAAGGGAACTGGCGGCCTATAGATCCAAGTACAACGGCTGGGTGAAATTTTCGAATGCGGGAAGCAATTAACCCAAGAGTCAAAGGGCTTTGCTGTGCTTTAGTGTAGTTGGTTTAGCTCATTCCCGTAATAATTCCCCAATGCCTTGTCTCTGTCAATAACTGTCCATTCATTAGCACAATGATTCCGCCTAATCTTCACTGTTCATGAGCTGTCAATTCTTGCGGTAAGATGTAATCGAAACATTTTGCGCATCATCTTGAAACAAGACCGGTGAGCGCGCACGTTATTGTACGGCAGAGTAAAGATCGCGCACATGCACCGACATGTGTCCAAAATACGGAACGGTAACAGAAGATGAAGGACCTAGTACCGTGCTAGAACTGCGTGCACTGTCAAAAAGAAAGAAAACGATCAAAAAGGAAAAGGAAACAAATAAGGCCCAGTGGTGAGTTTGCGTAATGATTCGAGCTTTATTTCTTTTTGACCCAGCATGTAACACCGTTTGTTCCATGTGCTTTATTGATGGGCAAATTTTGTGACATAACTCACTATTTGCCCGTTGATTATATGCGCCAACCATACTAGAGCTTATTGACGAATCGCAGTGCACTGATTTGCACTGCATTGCAACACTGGAGTTTGCTATCCCCTGTAGCAAACAGTCTGGTTGACCTGCCCGCCTTTCTTCTTGCATTCTTCACCTCTTTGTATGCAATGCACTACCTTGTGGGACAGAACGCGTTCTCATCTTTCACTATTAAATTTTTTGTCAAGCAATTATTTTGCTGTTCCAGCAACGATCACAAATTCGAAAACGAAAGTGATTCTGTTTTCCTCTGCTTGCTCACAGAGTGCGGCACCAGGGGGCAGCGCGCGCTGCGCTTCCGATGTAAGGAGCAATAGGCAAAGCTACACGTGTGTACTCAGCCTGCTTTTATCGTTATGAGTGGTCTTTTAGCTTTTAGGGGTTATGAGGGGTCTTTCAGCTGTCTGAATTTGACGGCTCTCCCATGCAGTCTCGACTTTCGTAAACATCGACTTTCAACTAATCGACTGATGATGGAGTAGTCGGCTCCACCCTCTACAAGCCCCCTGACGTCGTGGCCGTCACGAAGCACGTCGAGGTCGGTGGTCTCCCGTGGCAGTTACGTCTTGGGGTCGGATGACGGCTACGTCGAGTTGAACTGTGCCTCCTACACGACGTTTTCAGGTCGTCTTTTGTCGGCGTCGAGACTTCGCTGGGGTGGTGGCGTATTCTTGATGCATCGTCGAATTAGATATTGAAGCGTAGTCGTCGGCGGTGGCGAATCTTCGTAATTTCGAGGTACAGCAACCGCACCTCCATGGGTAGCTGGTTTTAGTTTTCTGGAGAGGGGCTTACGGACTAATACTGGTCTGGGCTAGTGTATGGCTCGCGCTGCGGCGACAGGTAGTGTGCTGGCGACGGCGAAGGCGAAGGACGTCCGGGTGCTCACTGTGCTGTGGCGATATAGTCAGCAATATCAGAAGGGCGTTCACCAAGCTGTGGACACGGAGCGTTGACGGCGAAGCCTCGCAGTCCCATCTTCCACTATGGATACTGGCGGTAGACATGTCCCGTTTCTCAGCAGTGGTAGCCGATGAGGCAGTGGGCTGGAGCGCGCAAGGAGTCTGTTCTCCTTGGGTATTCGCGCTTGGCGACGGGTGGGCGAGCTGGCAATGGCGGTGGTGGCGAGCGACGGGACGGCAGCTTTACGGGGCCTTGACATGGGCGCGGAGGGGCAGTTTGAAGGCGGGGGACGATGACGTAGGTTGTCACTTTACGTTAAGGCTATGGTGATTCTGGCAGTACCTATGGAACTCCAAATGACGACTGGGTATTTTTCCGAACTACGAAATTAATCGAACTAGTAAGGGACGGCCACGTGGGGGTCAGGTGCTTCAGTTCTTTGTGCACAACTTGTCTGATTGTCTCTCGCCAGTCGTAGGAGCTGAGGGATTGAACTTCTGTAGAGTCTGGCAGTCAGAGGCGATTGAATTGGCTGGTAGGCAATATTACCGTATTTTCAATCTTCATTGCTTCTGACAGAAATTCTGCAACGGCTGTCGGCAGGTTGTGCATCAGTCCAGCGAAGAGTTGCCATTTTGCATCGTGCTTGAGCAGACGTACATTCTTCTCCTCAGACATTTCCGGGTCGGCGAGACAGAAAGGACCAGTTATCTTTCCCGTGGATACTCGAAAGATAACTTTCCTGTCATTCATGATTTACAATACAATTCACACCGCGCATGCATAAAGTCAGAATACACAATATTTGCTGACAAGAGGCAGCGGATAGAACCATCGATAGCATTCTAGAAACTCTCTATACGTGCGGCGACTCTCACACTAAACAACAACACTTGATAGAATGTGAAACGCGGTCATTCGATAACCACGCACACCTGTCACTATGGAGAGATGAGCACGTCATTCCTACAAGGCGGGTCTTGACGGGACATTGCAGCAAACAGTGGGGTGATGTGAGGACCCGGGCAGAACTCCATGGGGAAAGGGTGAGACGACTTCGGGAATAAGGAACCTCCACGAGTTCTAAAGAATTTATTCTCCAAGATTTCATGCCACAGCAACCACGAAATCACGGCTCGTGCTAATGATTATATGAGTAGGTGGGGAAGATATGCAAATAATGTGCACCTATCGGCACCACACCGCTGTAACCATGCGCTGCTCACAACTGCTATTATTCCAGTCCGCAATTTCATGGGGCGTCCTTTCCTGGCTTCCTGGCACTTTCCCTACGAGCTTCGTTGGTCCACCGCTGCTTATGCCGTTCCTGCCGCAATCCAAGCCGTGTTTGGACGCAACTGCTCCATGTCTGGCAACGCGGAAAGGGAACGTATACCGGCAACGCAAGCGCATCAAAGTATAAATTGGAGCCAGCCACCAGCATCGTCGGACGCGACACCGCTGTAACCATGCGCTGCTTACAACTGCTATTGTTCCAGATCAGTTACTTGAACCCTGTCGTATGTGCCAAAACTAGCAATTGCTGTCTTATTGCGGTGTCGTGCCCATTGGAGCTGTCTAGCGTTAAAAAAGCTGTAATTCACTTGTTTGCAGTGTGTATCTTCTTCCCTCGTTAACTTGCTTCTCATGTTATCGGGTGATGTTGAGTCGAACCCTGGCCCAATGAGCAAGACTAAGTCCGCTGCTTTCAAATCCGCCCTGGAGGCAATTGAAAAAAATGGAATCTGGGCTGAAGTCAGTTCTGCTTGAATTTAAGGGCATCAAGGACGAACAAGCCGCTACTAACGATGAAATCAAAAAAACTTTTAGCGAGAGTCACTGCACTTGAAGCTAGTGGAACCGTAACTGCTACCACTGAAGCGGTTCCCCCTCAGAATACCCTGCAAGATATTTCAAGGCAGCTACAGCGAATAACAAACAGATGTGACAATGCAGAAAACAGATTCAGACGATCAAACTTATTATTTTTCGGGATAGAGGATGACGAAAAAGAAGATTGGGCCACGTCTGAAGAAAAGATTAAGAAGTTTTGCGAAGAAAAACTCGAACTTCCCACAACCAGTATGCAGTACGAACGGGTCCATCGCCTAGAAAAATATTCTACTGAAAAAAAAGGGCCCATAATCGCATAACTGTGTTCATTCAAGGACAAGCAAAGTATCCTGTCCGCAGCACGTAAACTTAGGGGGACAACATTTTCAATTGGTGAAGACTTCGCGCCATCAACACGTGTGGCTAGAAGAAAGCTGGTAGCTTTTGCCAGGCCACTTGAAAAGCCTTTTAATTTGGTGCTCGACAAGCTCTATATAGACAAAGAAGTATATGCCTACGACACTGCTAGCGACTCAGTAATACAATCTACCAGATAGCTAGACACAAGCCCAAGCTCGCAAAATAATCAGCCGCCTTTCTTGCCGCAAGCTGCTCTCTCCCTCTCAGTGGCCTACACTAACATCCGAAGTTTGCAACCTAAACGCGATACACTTTGTGCTATTTTAGACGATATTGACTCTGACATAATAGTACTAACTGAGACATGGTTGAATCCAGATATCGACGAAATGAGATCCTGCCAACAAATTTAAGAAATTGTAGAAAATTTATAGAAACGACCGCATCTATAGGCGCGGGGGGGTGTACTTATCGCCATTAAAAAAAAGCCCTTCAATCATATTTTATCGATTCAGGGTCATCTCTGGAGATTGTGTGGGCTGCTTTTTATGTGTCATCCAGTGCTGTACTTAATGGCGCCTGTTACCGGGCATCAGATTGCAGCCATTCTTTTTCGAATGATTTGCGGGACAATGTCACTAAAGCGCTCCAGCTGTGTTCATCCAACCACGTTTATCTTCTTGGTGATTTCAATTTGCCGCTTATCGACTGGGAACATATATCATCTTCATGTCACGCGTCTCTGGAACTAATCAATCTAACGTTAGATTTTAACCTGTTCCAAATAGTGAAGGCCCCTTTACGCACTTCCAATATCTTGGTCTTGGTTTTCACAAATGCTCCTGACACAATTACTTCCATTTGAAATTTGAGCGGCTTTAGTTATCATAACCTCATCCAACTAGCTGTTAGCATCCCGAAGCCCGTGTCTGGCACAACAACTAAACAAATTCGCGATTATAAGAGAGCAAATTACGATGATATTATCTCCCAACTAGAAGAATTTTTTTGCCAAGTGCTACTACCTTCATTTAATTGTCGATCCGTAAAGGACAACTGGGTGCTCTTCAGGGACAAATTAACTGCATTAGTAGACCGTTACGTCCCGATAGTCTCCATAACTAACGACAAATACAGCCCTTGGTTCAACAAGTCTCTTCGCAAACTAAGAAATAGAAAGAAGCGTTCTTATAACAGGGCTAAACGCGTGCGCACAGCTGAGGCTTGGCAGATATACAAAGACAGTTTAAACAATTACTGCTCAGCGATATCTTCCGCCAAAGATAAATACTACTTTCAAGACCTACCATTGCTGCTAACTTCCAATCCTAAAAAAAATTGGCGAACCATATCTCCGACAAGAGATACTAACACCATAACTTTGCACGGAACAAAAAACATACCTATTTCTAGCGCCGATTGCCCCACCGTCTTCAACACATTTTTTTCATCTGTTTTCACTCAGGAGGACTTTTCCAATGTTTCAACTTTTCCGGAACTTGATGCCGCATACATGGAACCAATCGATATCACTGTTCAAGGCGTTAAATTACTCATTAGTAACCTCAATATATCTACTTCCGCCGGTATTGGCAACATAATTCCAAGATTTTACAGAACACCATCGCTGCCTCAAGCAAGATCTTATGCCATATGTTTCAACAATCCCTAGCATCTGGAATGTTACCCACCGATTCGTTAATAGGAAAAATAATACCAATTGACAAATCTGAAGGTGTTCATACACCTGACAACTATCGGCCCATATCTTAGACCTGCATACGTTGGAAAATGCACGAGTACATAATCACTTCCCACCTGTACAGCCACCAAGAAGCTCACAATTTCTTTTTTCCTAATCAGCATGGTTTTAGGAAGATATTTTCTTGTGACACGCAATTGTTTGAACTAACGACTGACTTGCACTTTAAGATGGACTGCAACCTTCAAACTGACTGCATCTCTCTTGACTTCTCTAAAGCTTTTGACCACGTGCGCCACTGTCGCCTAATTTCTAAATTATCTGCCCTACGACTCGACTCTTTAAATTTTCTTTCTTTTCGAGAACAGTTTACTGTTGTTAACAATTTGTCTTCCCCGCCTTCTTCTGTTAGCTCTGGTGTGCCACAAGGCAGCGTCCTCAGCCCGTTACTCTTCTTAATCTACATTAACGACTTACCCACCCGGATTACTTCCTGCATGCGCCTTTTTGCCGATGACAGCATAATCTACCGTCCTATTCAGACGACTGACGTTCACTTGAAACTTCAAGCAGATCTTAACCTTATCGCTAACTGGTGTAACAAATGGCTTATGACACTATACTTTACAAAGTGCGAGGTGATGTGCTTCAGCCGAAAATGTGTAAATTCTAAATATTCGTATCATCTTAATAACACTGTGCTTTCCCACACTTCATCATATAAGTACCTTGGCGTTGTTCTTACAGATAATCTTTCATGGGCCCCACCCATCACTTCTACATGCTCCAAAGCATCACGTTCTCTTGGCTATCTACGACGCAACTTGCGAAATGCCCCGCCAAACATTCGACAACTCGCTTTCCAAACATTCATTTTGCCACAGTTAGAATTCGCCTCCCCAATTTGGTCCCCTCATCAAAATTACCTAATAAATATGACGGAAATGATACAAAATAGAGCAGCCCGGTTCATATCTCGTATCTACGGCATAAACTCAAGCATTACACAAATTAAACTAGACCAACTGTTGCCGCCATTAGATATCCGCCGCAACATCGCTCTTCTGTGCTTATTCCACGAATATATTTACACTATTAAACGAACCCGGTTACAACTACAAATACCCCACTCTTTTTCAGGCAGATTACATAATCAGTTCAGTTTCATGCATATATACGGTAAAACAAATGTATTTAGTTCATCTGCACTACCACGTGCCATTCGTCTCTGGAATGACCTCCCTGATAACATAGCCTCCATATCTAATCCCGACACGTTCCGCTCTCAGTTACTCATGCTTTTCCCATTTAATACCGTTCACGAGTGACCAATCTAGTGTATGTTATCGTGCATTTTTGCCATATTGCATATCATTTTCATAAGCGGTATTCCTTTGCTCTGTTAACAGTAACAAGTGTTCGTGTGCCTTCAGATATTGCTTTGTATTCCTAGTGCCTTCAATATTGCGTAACACGTTAATCTTTTTATAGCACTGCTCCTGATGAAAATTTGTACTTTTTATACCTTTACTGTTTAATATGCCCCCCTTACTTCATGCCCTGCCATAGGGCCTGAAAGGTTATATTAAATATATATATATATATATATATATATATATGACCTCACCACCACTTGCAATTCGCTCCTCAAAGAGGCACGACGCTAGCCGGGGGAGCTCCTAAGCAACATTTTGCAGCGTGACGAACGTGTTTAAGTGATGAATCCGGGGTCTCACAGCGGTGCGAAAAAATGCCCATCACAGTGTTTTCGCTTTTTACTGCTAAACTGCTTAAAATGTATTCGCTCCCCATGCGTTTGGTGGCAAAATGGCCTGGTCCATGGTTAACCTAACTGGCTTTTCTTATTCCCTGCTTTGCCCTTTGCTCTATGATTTTGCGCTTTCATTTGTCGGTGGTGTACCTTATCTCTGCTAGGGTGAAGTAAGAAGTGATGTAAGCGTGTTTGGGCTCGTGGCAGCCAGCTCTTGTCGAACTCGCGATGCGTCGATTTAAATTGTATGTTTTGTGCCAAAGCGTAAATGACCACGATGTAGGCGAGCTGAGTTAAAGTAGCTCTCTTCACGGAATACTTTAGCCATTTGCGTGGTTGTGAAAGGATAACGCGCTTGCTGAAATGAAACAGTTGAAATAACCACTTGTTCGATAACTCAGCACATGACATGGTCTCGCGATGCGTCGCACCTTGGATTTGGTATCACTATAAACAGGGGAAACTCGGCTGAAATATTAGAAGTAACTAGGCTTTTATATTCTAAGGTTATGAGCAGCGGAGCTTTTTAAACTTTAGTTTCGCCATGGAGCGTTACCAGAAAACTCAGCCCAACTGTGCGCCGCCTCACGTTACCTAGCAACCACCTGAGAGAGCACCGGCAACGTAATCGACTCGCAACCCACGCGCATAGGACGGAGTCATTACGTCTCAGGCAAGTAAAGGCTCGGAACAATGGCCGCGGCGACACCCCTTTCGCCTCCTCTACTCCGTGCGTACGTTATGCTGCAATGGGAAAACCAAAGAAAGTCCGGACGCCAGAAGAAGAAGGGGCTTACCAGGAACAGTACCGTACTGTCAAGCGAGAAGTGATGCGTCGCCGCCGTTGTGATTCGGAACACCGCGCCGAAGCTGCGGCTGAGAATAGGCGACGCCGAGTCGAGATTCACGAGTTTCAGTCCAGGAAACACGACAGTCGGCGCCTGAACACTCAACGTCGCTGAGAAAGCAATCCCGGCCTGCGACTGCTCGAAAATTTCCAGCGCCAAGGGCGCCGAGATAACAACTTGGCAAAGCCTAGCACAACCTCGCAAAACATCGGAACAACTTAGCCAAGCCTGCCATAGATTCGCAAATAGACGACTTAGGCAAGCCTTCCAACAATTTAACAAAACCTAACATAACCTCGAAAAACCTAAAAAGCTTTGGCAAGCCACGTAAAAACTACATGATCACAAGGTCCGCTGTCAGCACAAACAGTGCACGATTTTAAATTGAGTTTTTTTTCACTGACTTCAATTGAAACTTTATTAAGCATTCAAATTTTCTTTATCCGGGTTCAGTCATTTACAAGCCAGTAGCAGTAACGGTCAGTTGTGAATAATTAGTTATTTCTTTAAGAGCGTAAACAAACACGCAACGAAAGCCCTAGTCGATTGCGAAATTTTCACTCAATAAAATATGTGGCACGCATATAGTGTATTCATGTGAAGAAGAAGGTAGTTGAAGAAGAGTGATTCACGAATCTTACTCATTGTTAAGAGAGCTTTCGTTGGGAATAGCAATCAAAGCACAAGGATACCTATTTACTAAGTCGCTCTTCATGGAAATCTGAGTGGCAGATCAAAGCGCCAGTTGAGCAGACTTGAATGCTCGTACATTGCAGCAGAAACCTGGGCGCTTGAATGTGATCGGCAATGTACACCAGTATTCACTTCACGCGCTCAATCTGATTAGATCTCGATCTTTTGGTGGCAACATCCAGAATATTTGAAGTACATTGAGGCTCGTTTTGGGACGAGTTATAAAATCAGAACACTGATCAGACGCCAAATAAAGCAAATCCAAAAAAGGAAGCGAATTTGTATGGTTGTTTACATACTAGCTGAAACATTGTGCACGTGGTAAAAGGGGCCCCAACGCTGCACAGAGGTGCCGACGCACCAAAACACCAAGGGCTTTCCGATTACTGGTATCTATCAAACTACTATTTCATGTGGTAATTTAGCCGTGTAGTCTAGGGGCCAGCTTCTCCACGGACACTTTGTCGGAGCTTACATTTCATGTGAGTGTACGCATGTCGGCGCGTAATATACCGCGGTATTTATTGTTTAGATGTTACTATTAGAAAACCTAAAATATGCGCAATGCATTCAGCCTGAGTCTTCATTAGTTTTAGTTACAGCGCACATGCCAGCACTGCACCACCTTTTACAATGTGCTAGAAAACTTGTCGAATGGCTTTTGCCAGGCAGCTGTTTTAATCCTAATGACGTCAGGAAACCCAGTCTGATGACTCTAATGCTCAGGCATTCAATATTGACCACAGACAAAGTTCTCGCACAACTCGTGTGGAGAAGCGTAGCCGTGACGTGTATAATGTTCGAGTGCTTTTATTTAATTTTAAAGGCAAAAGCGCATGGTTGCCAACACGACTTCATGAACTGTATCTGCGTCACAAAAATGTGTCCATAAATTCGCACTTACAAATCAGAAGCGTATTCTGCACCGTGAATAATCCGTCGGTATTTCTTCATTGGCATTAAACTTAAAAAAGAAGTTAAAGCAAAAGCAAACCTTGCTGACGCTATTCCTTTCATTCAAATCTGGAGATGTGACCTTTCGATACGGAATACTTTGACCAGCTGCGTACGTAAAACCATATCTACTTCACCTTTCCAAAAATTTGACCTTAGGTAGCTACAACAACTCAGTAGTATGGAGCGTCGACATTTTTAGCGGAGCGAAAATTATTTTATCGAACTTGCTCCTGCAACCGCTACGCACACAAGCATTATGCTCTCTGAAAGCTTCTCTTAGGTGAAGAAATCAAATCTATGACCTCGATATCAACGCGCCCAGCGTTTCGTGGTATTGCCATTGTCATCAATGGCGTGGCTCTGCGACAAGTTTCGTTGCGGCCAGTCCGCTTTCCTTTTCATTCCATTTGTTATATTCTAAGGCAAGCTGCTGACAGTTTTCATGGTATTATGACAACAAACTTGATGCACCGAAAGCTTTTTGGGCCCAACACACGATGCTCGAAACAATGAGGGTGCAGATTTAGCACGTCACTGGCATAAAGCCAATGCGCTGACGCTGAAGCAAGAAAGAAAACGTGGGTGACCGGTTGGCAGCTATTCATGGCACCGCACCGTTGGCTATAGTGCTAGCGTGATGAAATCTGGGGCGGCGATCTTTAGGCCTCTCGCGCAACTTTTTCCCCGTCAGTTTCACTTTCCGAAAAAGAATATGCTTGAAATGCCGTATCATTTCTTGTTGACTCGTAGATTTAAATATCGAATAAATAGACAATATCCCATTCATCCCCGAGAGTATAGGTAAGGAAGCAATATCTAGATCCTTTGCACACAAACACACGCCCAGATACGACATATGTTCGCCAACAAACATAAAGAGGCGCGCATGCATGAACGAACGGACACTAATGCGCGCACGCATTCTCGTGCACGGAAATTCACGCATGCAGAAATGCGCCTATGCCCGCGCACCATAGTGCGGTTAGAGTCCATATGAATACATGGCTGTCGTGTGACATTAAACACCGCTCCTTACAGAAACAAAATTTTAACGTACAACCAGTGTTCCGACTAATTGCCATAAATGTATTTGTTTTACAAATATTCCTTGCTTAAGCTATGATACAGCCTGTCGAGCTTTTCTGAAATTTAATTGGGAAACGTGCTCGCGCCAATTCATAGTGGGCCAGCCGCAGTCAAAGGTGGCGGCCCCTATATATATCTCTCGCCTCTATTAGTAAATTGCGGAAGCTTCATGTGTGAGCATCCTTCTAATGTCTGCACCAAATTCAACGCCTGTTACCGTTTTACTAATGATGAAAGGAAGTTTGTGTTTGATGGATTATAGCCAAGGAGCTTGAAAACATAATTGAATATACCTACTATGGCCAAGTGAGCTCTTAGCGTTTCACATTCAATTAGTTGAAGGAATGTTCCTTGGTACTAAATCGGCGACAATGTTCCAGAATATTGCGCCACACCAAGGTGTATTCTGCGCTTAACGATGCACATACTGAGTTTGTAAGCCAATCAAAAAGAGTCACCTTAACAAGAACTATTACGCGTCTCAGTTTACCTTTCCTACATAACCCCTACCGTGATCAGGGGGTCGAACCACACTGGAACAGCGCCGAAAAGCAGGGCTGAATTGCTACATTCACCCGAACTCCAATCGAACCAGACCGATATTTCTACGCGGCATCTTGGAGCCGAAGCCGAATGTGAAGATATTGTAGCACTGATTCCAAACCGGTGCCACCCCTAGTTACGTACAGACAGGGCAGTTGTCATTGTAGGAACACCAGAGGAGTGGATGACGTCTTCTGCATCAGTTCGGCAAGGTATTCGTTGTATTGCCAATACTACGTAGGCGTAGTAATTAAACACAGTGAGTCCTAACTCATGGTCTCATTCTACAACGTCCTAGTGTTTTCAAAGTAATGTACACGTGGCTCACCATAGGGATCTCATTGGCTCACTCAGCCGTATACCATTTGTAGGCTCAACTGTACACTGTGCGTGGCGTCGTGGTGCACTGTCTAGGTAGAGCATCCCAGAAACTCCTTCGTCGTGAGCAATAGTGATTGGCCTTGCTTGTGGCGCCTTTTGCATTGAGGCACAGTAGCGTACTTGTGCTGTCTGCTACTCGCCACGCAGCTTGTTCTTGTAAAGATTTTTCTGTTCAGTGACTGTTGTTTTTGATGCACGATTTGTACTCCGTTTATATTTTCTTAGGCAGCATGAGGGAGATTTAATGGTTGTACGGCATTGACCTCAGTGAATTCTCGGAAGATTGCGAGGCGCCGCTGGTTTCAGGCCGTCCTCGATAAACCACGATCAGCGGACCGCTGGATTATGTTCGCCGCACATGGCTGAGCTGCCGAAAAAGAGCCAGGCTCGCGTCGGAGCTTTTGTCTTACTTTCTCTGGCTCTGGCAAGTAAATGAATAAAAGTGCTTATGTATACTTTGCATATCGAACTAAATATAGGGCGCGGGTGGAAGTACTATGCAAACCTACTGCTGGGAAAGAACGCTTTATTTCCTTACTTTTAGTTTGTGAACCTTTATATCAGGTTTCTCTTTCATTCGCTCCCGTCGAAGGGAATGACTCCAAAAAAAGTGTAAAGAGAAGCCTGGTGGTATGTTGGTTCTGATCGTTGTTTCACGACCGCTACACGTTCGGAATATTGGTTTAGTTGGGCAGTCGCTGTCCCAGTTTACTGTGCCGAGAGGAGACAGGCATGGGGCTCATTACACTGTCCGATTATACTCCCCACGGAGAATGCTGATCAGAGGTAGGAATTCATAACGCATTTACGATCCCGGTCATCCGTGGTGCATTGTCCTGAAGCACTTTTGGCAGCGAACTTTGGGATGTGGCCTACCGGAACGAACGTAATTGCTGATAACGCATTGCACACGCGAGCCGGCTGGCTGCAAGAAAACGTGGGAGGGGGGGTCTCATGGCGAAGCAGTAGCCCACAACGTCCATTGCACACATTAGCCATTAGTTTATTAGTGCTTAACCCCATTAGTGTACACTGCTGACCTCAAGGATGATGAGAACTGCAGCTTCACCATGTCTACTTTCGTGCGGAAATTTTGAAGGGGAAAGTGCAGATGCCGGCGTCCAATTCTGGCTTCTCACGCGCGCGGGCTAGGTATTTCATCGCCATAGAACTCGTGTACGCCGTATATGGTATTCAATGCGCACACCCTTAATTATTTTCGCTGTTGTTGGACTCCTTTCTGAGACCATGGCCATCTGGCCTTCGTGAGAAACTCTTTCTGAGAGGATGTTTACATGCCATGTGTACGCGAGCCTGTACTGCAGCAGTGACAGCTTTCTTTATTGCATGAGCCACAATTAGCATGCTATAAATTTTCTCCAAGGTGGCGCGCGCGTACGAGCGTCGGATTAGATCACTCAGGATAAGTGAATCAGATTGCCGCTTTCATTTCGAGATGCTTCCTGCTTATTAGATATTTATTGCCGTCCACTGTGCTGCACTCTTTCGCACTACGCTTTGTACCATTTCCCTTCATTGAACGTACGATTCCTTCGCATTTCTGACCATCTCTCTTCCGTTCTTATTTTATATGTGCCTTTATGGTAGAGCTGCAGTCACTAATCTGTGTTAAAGAAAGGGAGCACTGGCGAGGCTCAATGCTACCGTGCAACTGGAACACAAAAAACACAACGATGATCTCACAATATAGGTATATGGGTAGCTGGTAGAATATTCTCAAATCCACTTAGTGGTGATTCGACCGGAAACGTTTTGGGCTAGACAGCGAAAGGTAGAAATCGTGGGCGCATATTGAGATGCTATGCGCAAACCGCTCTGCCAATATTAAGCCACCCTATAGGTCTCCTGGTTCGGTCTTGTATATCTATCTGCGCTTCTTTAAAAGGTCCTTTTAAATAGAAAAAATTTCCAAACCTTATCAGTGTCTGAGTGCATTCATCTGAACACACCTGCGAACCTACTGCCGCTATTCTTAGCGGTAGTGCTCTTCACTTGCGCAGATCGTATCTGGTGGTGCCTCTCGTATGCCCTACTTCAGAAGTTATATATCTACCCTAGGGACCGAAGGAGGAGAACTTGTATTCAAAGAGCGCAGTCGATGCTATTGGTTCGCAGGACAAAGCGAGGCGACCTAAGTCAAGGAAGGCATCCTCTCGGGCTAGGATCGAAATGCTTAGCATCTCGGAGCTGTAATGGCTGGACGTCAGTGATTTCTGTGCGTGCTCGGAAGACAGCGAGGCGCAGCTGGTTTGAGGCTGTCCTCGACAGTAGCCTCCAGAAGGCTGCTACATCATGTTCGCCGCACATGGCTGAGCTGCCGGCAACTGAGCCAGGCATGCTAACGAAGTGAGTTGCTTTTGTCTTATTTTCTCTCGCTCTTGTTTTCGTGTTCGAGCCAAAAGAATGTCTTTAGGCAGGGCGAGGAACTTTCAGGAGTACGTGTAGCCAGAAACCATGAATTACAGCGAAGGGCTGGCAGGCGAGCTCTCGGAGCAAAAGATGCGGAAAAATATAAAGATCGCTCAGGAGCGCCCCAGCAGGTGGAACTTATGCTAGAATTAGCAAAGCTAAATTCAGTGAGAGCTTTGCAGGAGTGTCGAGGTACTGAGCAAGAGCCGTCAGAACTAGTGGGTATGCCTCAAGCATTTGAGTGCAGAAGTTTTCTAGTGTTCAAAATCACATGAGATCGAGATAATATGGGCTGTAAATCTTTATTGTAGAATAGGAGCAAGTACGCAGAGAAAACTGTTGACGGTGATCTTAAGGAGGACGTGCAGCCTTGGCTGGCGCGCACCGGGTAGGGCGTCACGTTGCGCTGGTGCTAATGGTGACATCGTGATGAAATTCATTGCGCCAATATTGACGTCACAACGCTTTTACAGTGAACTTGTATAGCGACGGTTAAGTGGCAAGCCGTTCTTGATCTCCTCGACAACTCTCCCCCAGCAGCATGCAATGGCGCCTTCATCCTACGAAAGCCGACCTGGTTCACCGAACGCACACTTGAGAGCAGCACTATACCACTGCGCAACCGCTCCATCACGGGGTTTTCTTTCATATTTTGCGGGCTTTCTTTGCAACTCGGAAAAAGGACTACGCGAGATATTTTGCAGTGGAAATATTCGATCGTTGGTTTCTGAAGTTGCTTTACAAATCTGCGTATCATGTATCGGGTGCTCAGCCAATAAATAAAAACTAGGGTAAATAAAGGAAATAAATAGTGTGTTACAGGAAAATAATACCCGAGTTAATATAGGCCAGTGCGAATAGTATGCGTTTGGTTCAGTTTGCTTCCGTCGCGCTTTTAATTTTAAATTCTTGGCTCAAGTTACGTGGACACCCTTTATATATGCATGGTAGTCTGCTCCAGGCCCAACCGTCTCTTGCACTATGCTCCTCGAAGAGGAACGACGCCTGCCGAGTGAGCTCCTAAACCACGCTTTGCAATGTGGTGAAGCTGTTTATGTGACGAATACGGGAACTGCCAGCGGTGCGACGAAATGCACACCGGATTTAGCTCGCTTTCTTATGCTAAGCTGCGAATAATGTTTTCCATCGCCATGTGTAGGTTGGCCTACTGGCCTCGACCATGGTAGTCCTACCTGCATTTTTCTATTCCATGCTTCGTCCTTTGATCTACGATTTAGCGCTTTCTTTTGGTGATGGTCTGCCTAGTCTCTGCTAGCGTGAAGTGCGAAGCACAATAGAACTGCCTTGGCTGGTGGCAACCTGGTATTTTCGAACTCACGATGCGTCGAAGTAAAATTTACATTTCGTTTGTAAGCGTAAATGACGACGCTATAGGCGAAGTGAGTTATGGTAGTTCGTGGGCTTGGGCTAGAGCCTTTTTACGCAGCACTTTTGTGCTTTGCGTTCTTGTGAAAGCATAACGAGCCTGCTGAAATTAATAATTTGGAATAACGACTTCTTCCAAGATTGAACATATGTCACTATTTCAACATGCGTACCAATTTGCAGTTTTGTATCAGTTTCAACAGGGGGAACTCGGATGAAACATTTTGAAGCCAATGGGCATTTAGATCTTAAGATCATTAGCAGCGCAGCTTTTTAAGGTTTAGTTTTGCCGTGGAGCGTTACCAGAAACCCAGCCCAACTGTGCGCCGGCTTACGTTCCCAAGCAACCACCTGCGAGAGCACTGAGGCGCATAACCTCCTTGCAGCTGACACGCTTAAGGCGGAGTCACTACGTCCCAGGCGAGTAAAAGCTCGGAACATTGGCTGCGGCGAGACACCTCTCGCCTCCTCTACTCTGTGCGTACCTGCTGCTGCCATGGGAAGACCGAAGAAAGACCGGACGCCCGAATAAGAGGCGGCTTACCAGGAAGAACACGGTACTGGCAAGCGAGAAAGGCTGCGTTGCCGCCGTTGTGATCCGGACACCGCGCCGAAGCTGCGGCTGAGGAGAGGCGACAACAAGTCGAGATTCCCAAGTATCAGTCCAGGAAGCACGAGAGTCTGCGCCTGAACACTCGACATCGCTGTGAAAGCAATCCTGGCCTGCGACTGCTCGACAACTTCCAGCGTCAAGCGCGCCGAAATAACAACTTAGAAAACCTAGCATAACCTCGCAAAACGTAGGAACAGCTTAGCCAAGCCTGCCATAGATTTGCAAAGTAAATAGATGACTCAGTCAAGCCTACCAACAATTTAGCAAAGCCTAGCATAACCTCGCAAACCTGCAAAATCTTTGGCAAGCGACGTAAAAACTAGGTGATCACAAGGTCCGCTGTCAGCACAAACAGCGCACTATTTTTAATGGAGTTTTTTCGCTGACTTCAATTGAAACTTTATTAACATTCAAATTTTCTTTATTCGGGTTCAGTCATTTACAAAATATTAGCACTGACGGTCTGTTGGGAATAATTAGTTATTCCTTTGGGAGCGTAAACAAACAAAAACGAAAGCCCTAGTCAATTTCGAAATTTTCACTCAATAAAAATGTGGCACGTCTATAGTGTACTCATGTTAAGAACAAGGTAGTTCAAGAAGTGTGATTCACGAATCTTACTCATTGTTAAGCGAGCTTTTGTCGGCAAATACCACTCAAGGCACGAGGATACCTCAGTAATAAGTCGCTCTTCATAGAAATCTGAGTGACAGATCAAAGCGCCAGTTGAGCAGACTTGAATGCTCGTTCATTGCAGCAAAATTCTGCGCGCTTGAATGTGATCGGCAATGTACACCAGTATTCACTTCACGCACTCAATCTGATTAGAATTTAGATTAGAATATTTCAAATACATTGAGGCTCGTTTTGGGAAGAGTTATAAAATTAGAACACTGATCAGACGCCAAATAAAGCAAATCCAAAAAAAGAAGCGAACTTGTACAGTTGTTTACATATTAGCTGAAACATTGTGCACGTGGTAAATAGGCCCCCAAGGCTGCACAGAGGTGCCGACGCACCAAAACACCAAGGGCTTTCCGATTACTGGTATTTATCAGACCACTATTTCATGTGGCAATGTAGCCCTGTATTCTAGGGCCCAGCTCCTCCACGGACACTTTGTCGGAGCTTACATTTCATGTGAGTGTACGCATGTAAGCGCTAATATACCGCCGAATTAATTGTTTAGCTCTTACTATTAGAAAACCTAATATATATCCCGCAAAGCATTCAGCCTGAGCCTTCACTGACTTTACTTTCAGCGCACATGTCGGCGCTGCACCATACTTTACTATGTGCTAAAAAATTTGTCGAATGGCTTTTGCCAGGCAAATGTTTTTAATCCTAATGACGTCAGGAAACCCAGGCTGATGACTCTGATGCTCAGGCATTCAATATTGACCACAGACAAAGTTCTCGCACACCTCGTGTGGAGCAGCATAGCCGTGACGTGTATATTGTTCGAGTGCTTTTATTTAATTTTAAAGGTAAAAGCGAAAGGTTGCCAACACGGCTTCATGAACTGTATCTGCGTCACAAAAATGTGTCCATAAATCTTTAAGCCTCTGGCGCACCCATTTCTCCGTCAGTTTCACTTTCCATAAGAGAATATGCTTGAAATGCCGTATCATTTCTCGTTGACTCGTAGATTTAAATATCGAATAAATACACGATATTCCATTCATCCCCGAGAGTATAGGTAAGGAAGCACAATCTAGATCATTTGCTCACCAACACACGCACAGATACGACATATGTTCGCCAACAAACATAAAAGGGCGCGCATGGATGAACGAACGGACAATAATGCGCACACGCATTCTCGTGCACGGAAATTCACGCATACAGAAATGCGCCTATGCCCGCGCACCATAGTGCGGTTAGAGTCGAAATGAATATATGGCTGTCGTGTGATATTAAACACCGCTCCTTACAGAAACAAAATTTTAACGTACAACCAGTGTTCCGACTAATTGCCATAAATGTATTTGTTTTACAAATATTCCTTGCTTAAGCTATGATACAGCCTGTCGAGCCCTGTCCGCCCCTATATATATCTCGTCTGTATTAGTAAATTGCGGAAGCTTCATGTGTGACCATCCTGCAAATGTCTACACCAAATTTAACGCCTGTAACCGTTTTACTAATGATGAGAGGAAGTTTGTGTTTGATGGATTATAGCCAAGGAGCTTGAAAACATAATTGAATATACCTACTATGTCCAAGTGAGATCTTAACGTTTCACAATCAATTAGTTGAAGGAATGTTCCTTGGTACTAAATCGGCGACAATGTTCCAGAATATTGCGCCACACCAAGGTGTATTCTGCGTTTAACGATGCGCATACTGAGTTTGTCAGCCAATCAAAAAGAGCAACCTTAACAAGAACTATTACGCGTCTCAGTTTACCTTTCCTACATAACCCCTACGGTGATCAGGGGGTCGAACCACACTGGAACAGCGCCGAAAGGCAGGGCTCAATTGCTACATTCACCCGACCTCCAATCGAACCGGACCGATATTTCTTCGCGGCATCTTCGAGCCGAAGCCGAATGTGAAGGTTTTGTTGCACTGATTCCGAGCCGGCGCCACCCCATGTTACGTACAGGCAGGGCTGATGTGGTTGTAGGAGTACCACAGGAGTGGATGACGTCTCCTGCATCAATTTGGCAAGGTACTCGTTGTATTGCCAATACTACACAGGCGTAGTAATTCAAGAGAGTGAGTTGTAACTCATGGCCTCATTCTACAACGCCCTAGTGTTGTCAAAGTAACAGACACGTGGCTCACCGTATAGATCTCATTGGCTCCCTCAGCCGTATACCGTTTGTAGGCTCAAGTCTACACTGTGCGTGGAGTCGTGGTGCGCTGTCTAGATAGAGCATCCCAGAAACTCCATTGTCGTGGACAATAGTGCTTGACCTTGCTTGTGGCGTCTTTCGCATTGCGGCACAGTAGCGCACTTGAGTTGTCTGCTACTCGACGCGCAGCTTGTTCTTGTAAAGATTTTTCTGTTCACTGACTGTTGTTCCTGTTTCACGATTTGTACTTCATTGATATTTTCTTACACAGCATGAGGGAGCTGTAATGGTTGCACGCCATTGACCTCAGTGGATTCTTGGAAGACTGCGAGGCGCCGCTGGTTTAAGTCCGTCCACGACAACACCAGCAGCGCACCGCTGCATTATTACTAAGCTGTCGACAATGGAGCCAGGCACGTGAACGGAATGAGTTGCTTGTGTCATTTTCTTTCGCTGTGCCAACTGTGTAAGGCAAAAGTCGGCGGTAACTATTTTAGCGTGCTTAGATACAAGTTCATTTGGGAATTTAACTAAATATAGT
This sequence comes from Dermacentor andersoni, assembly GCF_023375885.2. NCBI lineage: Eukaryota > Metazoa > Arthropoda > Arachnida > Ixodida > Ixodidae > Dermacentor > Dermacentor andersoni. Next base: position 89,364,998 of record NC_092820.1, on the reverse strand, counting down.
GCGTCGGTGGCAGTACTAACTAAATATTGGGCATCGGTGGAAGTACTTTGCAAACCTTTTGGTGGAAGAAAACGATGTATTTGCCTATTTTTAGCGCGAGAATCAGCCTTTCTCCTTCGTTCGCACCCGTCGATGGGAATGAATTAAAAAGAAAGGGTAAAGAGTCACCTGGCAGTATATTTTATAGGGTCATTGCTTCACAAGCGCGACACATTAGGAATATTGGCCCTCAGTCGACAGTCCCTATCCAAGTTTACGGCGCCGAAATGAGACAGGTGTGCGGCTCGTGACACTGGCCGATTATACCCACCACGCGGAATGGCGATCAGAGGCAGCAATTCGTGATCGTTTCAGATTCTGGTCCTTTGCGTTGCATTGTTCCGAAGCTGTTTCGGCGGCGTGCTTGAATGTTGGGCCCATCGAAACGAACGTAATTGCATGTAACCACATGTACACGCGAGCCCGCTGGCTGCAAGAAAACGCGGTAGTGGTGGTCGCGTAATGGGGTGGCCCACAACGCCCATTACGCCCATTAGCTATTGATCCATTAGTGCTTACTCCCATTAGTGGACAATGCTGACCTCAAGAAAGGTGACAAATGGTGCTTTGCGACGTCTATTATTGTGCGGAAGTTTCGAACGCCAAGCTGTTACCACCTCTTTCTTCTCACGATCGTGGGCTAGGTGATTCATCAGCACAGAACTTGTGTACGCTGTACCAGTTATTCAATGCCCGCCCCCTAAGTATTTTGGCAGTTGTGGGACTCCTTTTTGCGACCATGGCCATCTGGCCGTTGTGAGAAACCCTTTCTGGTAGGGTGTTTAATTGCTGATTGTACGCGAGCTTGTACTTCAGCAGTGACAGCTTTTGTTACTGTATGCCACAATTGGGGATCTATTAATTTTCCGGAAGGTCGCGCGCACGTACGTGCATTGGACCTGACCACACAGCAAAAGCGAATCACATGGCCGCTTTAGTTTTTACGAGCGTGCTGCTTGTTGGATATTTATTGGCGTGCACTGTGCTGCCCACTTTCACGTGTGTACGATTTCCCTTCACGCAACGTACAATTTCTTTGCGTTTGTGACCCTCTCTCTTGCGTTTTTGTAGGTTTTTTTTACGCGAGAGCAGCGAACACTAAATTGTGGTAAAAGATCGGGGCTTAAACGAGGCTCAATGCTTCCGTGTAGCTGGCAGACGAATCACGCTAGGTCAATATTGTTCGAGTATGCTTGCACAATATTGTTATATAGGTTGCCGATGGAACATCCTGAAAACCACATGGTGGTGATTGGAGGGGAAACATTTGGGGCAGGACACCGAATGCTAAAAAAAAAGAAAACGTGGGCGCGTTTACCCGACGAAGTATTCTAGACTAAACTTGAGACACTATGCGCAATCAGCTCTGCGAATATTGGGCTACCCCTTAGGTCTCGTGGTTCAATGTTGTATATCTAGGTGTACTTCTTGTAAAAAGTCCTTGTAAATACAAAGCGTTTTCAAACTTCATCTGTCTCTGAGTCCACCCATGTGAAACCTCCTGCGAATCTATCGCCGCTATTCGTAGCGGTAGTGCTCCTCACTTGCATAGATCGTCTTTCGAGGTGCGTCTCGTATGCCCCAGTTGAGAAGCTATACGTCTATCCTCCGGAGCGAAGAATAATAGCTTTGATCTTACTGGCGCAATCGGTGTTGCAGGTCCGCAGGACAAAGCGAGACGACCTAAATTCAAGCTAGACATCCCATGGGGCTGTGCATCGAAAAGCTTAGCATCACGAAGCTGTAATGGCTGGATGTCATTGAATTCAGTGCATTCTCGGAATGCTGCGAGGCGCCGCTGGTTAAAGGCCGTCCTCGACAAGTCATCTCCAGCGGACCGCTGCATCATTTTTGCCGCACATGGCTGAGTGGCTGACAACGGAGCCCTGCGGGCTAACGGAGTAAGATACTTTTGTTTCATTTTCTCTCGTTCCTGATTTCGTGTTTGAGCCAAGAGAACGTCCTTAGGTAGGGCGAGAAAGTTCCAGGGGTACGTGCGACCAGAAAGCATGAGTTGCAGCGAAGGGCGGACATGGGAGCTCTCTGACCAAGAAATGCAGAAAAACCTCGAGATCGCTCAAGTGCGCCCCAGGAGGCGGAACTTATGCTAGAATTAGGAAATCTAAATTCAACGAGAGCTATAGAGGAGTGTGAAAAAGATGATCAAGAGCTGTCAGAAGTAGATATATAGAGTGCCCCACGCATTTGAGTGCAGTTGTCTTCTCGTGTTAAGGATCACATAAGATAGAGGCAGTAAACCTTTATCGTGGAATAGGAGAAGGTGCGCAGTGAAAGCAGTTGACGGTGATCTTCAGCAGGACGTGCGGCTTTGTTTGGCACGCACAAGGCAGGGTGTCTCGTTGCGGTGGTGCTAGAGTCTGAAGTCGGCGCTGTAGATGAAGTAGACGCAACATGTGCTGTTGAGTATTATGAGGAATCGTCGTTATGTTTCTGCCGAGGCGGCAAGTAAGATTAGGAAGGTTAACTGCTTAGGGAGTGCTCGCGGGAGCATTCCAGTGCTGACTGTGACATTGTGACAAAATTCGAGAGGCAGTATTGACGTAACATGCGGTTTTACAGTAAATTTTTATACCTATGCTCCGCAACTTACATTTTCCTGCACATGGGTAAAAATGTGCGCATATTTCGGAGGTTGGCCGATACCGGGCTGTACCGTGGTGGAGGTGAAGAGCTGTTGAAACACTCCGTCCCTAATTATAAGAGCGATCTATTTATAATAAAAATTCAATAAAATGATTCACTCAAAATGCATTGCTTAAAGTCTTTGGGTATGCTGCAATGGTGGATGAAGAACACGTGGGCTCACTACGAGGAGGCATTGCCACATAAGCAGAGGACACAATGTATGTACAGCCATACATCCTGACTCGCAAGAGGACAGTTCCATCGACTGCGGGGATTTCTGTGGGCTACAAACGAAAGACAAAATTGTGATATTCACTATGTAGATTGTTCAGGAAGGCACAAGTGCGATATCCAGAAGTTCATGAACACGCTCTGTGCATGGGTTAGCAGGGATGACACTAGCCAATGGTAATCGTTGGAGATGTCCGTGTGGACATATAAAAGCAGACAAGAAATGATTTACTGGGTTTTCTGTCGAACAATTTGGTTTGAGTGGCCACACAAGTCCAATCGCTCAACTATTCGACAATGACCGTCTATAGATACAACTTTGGCAACGATTGTAAGTTTGCGAGCAAACCAATATGTGTATGTCACACAAGGTAGAAGCTACCATCGTTAACGTGACGAAATGATGAAAATAAGTACGGGTCCCCTTGTCCAACCCTCTATGATGTGCTGCAACTTAGCTGGTTGTCAAGCTTCATAGGTTAGAATGGCTTCTAGATTTCTTTGTCTGTTTGAATCAATTTTGCTTTCAGAAAGGGATAATGTGATAAAGCAAGTGGGATTGTGTCTTGCCTCGCGAATATAAATATACGTACAGATAAACTGTAAATTCAATTTCTCCCTGGAAGTAGGTGTAAGTCAAGAAATGCTCGCTCTCACACACACATAGACGCACAGATAGGACACATGTTCGCCCATGTACATATTCAAGCGCCTAAACGCATGTACACACGCCCAGGAAAGTACGCTCGCACGAACACTGAAATTTACGCATAGACAAATGTGCTTATGCCCGCAGACGCATACACGCACTGGTGAGCACGAAGAATCAAATGCAGAGACACAAACAAGCATGTACACACAAACTCAAGTACACACGCACATACGCTAAAACCGTGCGCCCACATACACACTCCCTCTCCGTCCATGCAGCCTCTGAAATCCCTGAGTGTGCAAGCAGTGTAACTAGTGTAGGAAGTCGCGATTTATTTTACTTGGTCTAGAAAGTTGTTGCTGCGTCTACCTGTAGGAAGCCAGTTTTTGTAACTCTGGTGTAGCGTGAAAACTGCACTTTCTAAACTGCGGTTCTGATGATTCCATGCACCAGACGACAAACAAGCACGCTGTAGTGGCGAATGCGTGGTGCCATTTGGTCTGATACAGTCCGCACTGACACACCGACGACAGTGAATATTCTCTCCAAACATGGTAGCCAAGCGCTTGCGTACCCACGTGTCACGCAGGAAGGTAAGATAATCTAGGACGGTAGAATTATGTCACTCATGTATTTCTGTGGGCTGTTTCCGACTACTCACTGTAGTACCCCATATTGGGAAATTGTCTTCGTGCACTGCGCAATCGCGATGCATTCAGCTACTCTTTGACCAGTTTCTTTTGATGAAACGAAATTTGTACAAGTGCGTTTAGTTTCAGGCAACGTCACATACGCAGCCAGTAAGTGCAAAGTCAGGCACTTTTCGTCTGCCGATGCAGAAGACGACACGCTGTCAGCTCCGATTGGCCACAACTTAGCGACCCAAGTACACAAAACGGTTTTATAAGCTCTGCCTCTCCCTCGACCCATCTACAGGGGTATACACGAAGTCTAGATAACGAAAAAAAGAACGCTAATTTTCCTTCTCCGGGTAGAGTGTAAAACGACTTCCTCCTGTCGTTTGACTTCAGCATCCATCCCTTACCAAAACATTGCTTCAAGGCATCTCCGGCGTTCCGACTAAGTGGCGTAAATGCAAATGTTAGAAGATGCTACCATCATGACATAGTTAGTTGAAACAGGTTGATTCTGGGCCGATATTTTGAGACATATTTCTAATAATTTGCACATTCAGCTACGCTTTGTCATTGCCGTTAAGTCCCGCATACGCCTCCAAAATTCCTGGCTGTGAGAAGTGGCATATGAAACATGTGTTTTACCAGTTTACTTGTCCTGCATGGGATCCGTTTTGTGGTCCATTTCTAGATCCATTTTCTAGAATTGCATTTTAAATACTCTTGTCCAGAATTTTACATATATTCGTCTAAAACACATGCTGGCATGTCGCACGCAGCCGTCAGCGCACGCTTTTCGGAGTCTGACGTTTTCACCCTCACACACGCATCTTTATAGCAGATATGGTGGGATGTGGTGGGATATAGCAAGGTCAAGAGGAAATGTCAAACAGCGTCATGAGACGTTGCAAGTGGCAGCTACTTTGGCGGACGAGTACTGTTCGCGCAGAATGGAAAGTTCAGAAGTCTAAAAGAAACCGTCATGAGCATTCAAGAAGTTTCAGAAAGGAGCGAGAGAAAGCAGTCAAGGGAAATCCGACAACGTTCCCGCCCAAGTGCATGCTATCAACTCGAGTGAAACAAAAAGTTCCGAGTTTGAAGAAAAACGACTGTTAGTCTGTCACAAATGCCAACAACCAGGCCATATTGCAATGTGGCGCCGACAAGCAACTGTGTCCGTTAATTTGCTAAAGGAAGAGAGCGATTTACTCTTGCATTACACCTATGACACGCGGGTGAACGGCGTCAGTTGCAAGGTTCTACGTGACATAGGAGCAACCTTTCATATCGTCCACGCGTCTTTTGTTGAACCCGAAGACTCTACCGGATCATGTGTATGGGTGCGTCAGGCACTAGAGCACGACACGAAGTGCTTGCCGGTAGCAAAACTTGAAATGACGGCTGGCTTCGGCAAATTTCAAACTGAAGCCGTTGTTTCAGACAAGCTGCCTCGAAAAAATCGTTTTATTTTTTCAAACAGATCAATGAGGGACTTGCAAAACGCCGAAATGGAACTACGTGCGAACCCTGTAATTGTCGTCACGAGGTGCCGCACAAGAGCGCAAACTACTAACGCTACTTGTGCTGTAGAAATTGCCGAGCAAGTTGATTCGTCACCAGCTGCTGTAACAAGCGAAACCGTTCCAGCCTTCCCTAGCTTCCCGGTCGCTGCCGCGCCCGGAGACGAAACGATAAGCCCAGTCAGTGAAAGTTGTGAACGAAAGTTCACAACTTTTTGAGAACAAGAACGTTCTCAAAATGGATCAAGTGAATGACGAATCGCCGCAAACGTTCTGGGAAAGGTCAAGACGGAACCAAAAGAGACTAGTATCGTTCACTGTAAAAGACGGCCTGTTGTACCGAACATTCAAAAACAAGAAAGGCAACTCTTTCAAACAGCAGGTAGTTCCCCAGAAGTATCGTGCTGCACCACTCGATTTGGTTCATAGCAATAGCTGGGCTGGCCATTTAGGAATAAACAAAACTAAGAGGAGGCAATTGAACGACTACTGCTGGCCGATGTGCTTCAATGGAATCTGAGCAATGGGTACATTCTTGCGACGTTTGCCAAAGGACCGGATTGCCAAACCAAAAACTCAAGGCGCCTTTCTTCTTAGTGCCTTTGATTGGCGAACCTTTGCGCAGACTGGGAGTCGACATTGTTGGTCCATTACCAGTAACAGCGGCGGGCAGCACATACTTGCTAACACTCATTTGCCCTGCCACGAAGTTCCCGGAAGCAGTGGTGTTGCCGGAATTAAGCTCCACAGCTGTTCTAAACGCGCTACTCGGCATCTTTGTCAGAATAGGATCTCCCAGTGAAATTCAAATGCGACCAAGGTTCTGTGTTTACAAGCGCGCTTACCACGACATTCTTGCAGAAATGTGGCATATGCAATCACCACAGCTCTGTCTACCACCCGCAAATCAATTCAGCCAAGAAACTTCACTCAGTAATGAAGCGCATTCTGCGTGCGCTCGGTTTCAAGAAGTGCGCCGACTCGGATGCAGCTGTTCCTCAATGCTCTTTGCTCTGCGCTCTGTCTCTCACGAAGCAACTGGATTCACCCCGGTGGAACTAGTTTACGGTCGAGCGCTTCGCTCCCCACTTAGCTTGCTAAAAGAAAAGTCGGAAGACAAATTTGTAGACAAATCAGCCGTCGAGTACGTGCCGACACCTTGTTGATACGGCTTCGTGAACCGCAAGAATTGGTGCAGATCAACATAACAGAAGCCCAGCAAAGCGCAAAGGTGCACTACGACAGATCTGCACGCTCTAAAGCGTTCAAGAAAGGTGACAAAGTGTTTATTTTGAAGTCGTCGAACGCAAACAAACTGGAAGTAGCATGGGATGGCCCAATCACGGTTAAGCAAGAGCTTTCCGACACCAAGTACCTCGTAACAATGCCCGGTAAACGCAACGAAGTGACAATCTACCACTGCAATCTAATGAAGCCAGTTATCGAGCGCATGGAGACGCTGAGCCTCGTCCTAAACGAACCAGAGGAAATAAATGTTCCAGTCGCTCAAGTACCAACCCCTTGCTCTTCCCCGTCAAAAGAAGAAATACTCGAATCTGTCGCTAAACAAGCTTTTAAACAATCGAGCAAAGAAAGAAGTTAAAAGAGCTTGTACACAACTTCAGCGATTTGTTCAGTCCCTATTCCGGTAGGACCAACTTTGTGGAACGTGACATTGAGCTGACATCGGACCAACCCTTCCGTACAAGGATGCACGGATTTTCGCCCTGTCATAAGAAGTAGTTGAACGATTTTGTTCCCAACATGTTGACACTGGGTCTAATTGTGGCAGGGGAAAGCGATTACGTGTCACAGATGTTTATCGTAGAAAGCCCTGGCAAGGAACCCAGACCCTGCATTGACTATCGTAACCTCAATATGATAACAAAAACAAAGACGCTTCCCATTCCTAATGTTCAGGCCTTGATCGAGAAAGTTTCCGCGCCACAGTACATTTCTACGTTAGATATGGTAAGTGGCTTCTGGCAAGTGCCACTCACGGACAACGCCAGTAAGCTCGCCGCTTTCATGACTCCAACAGGCACATATCGCCCTCTGGTGCTCAATTCTGTCCCGAAAAATGCACCGTTCGTATTTTCAAAACTAATAAATCAAGTGCTCACAGACACCGAGTCTTTCGATGTGCCCTACTTCAATGATATCGCTGTTTTCTCGAGCACTTGGAAACAGCATTTGGAACATCTGCAGCAGGTGTTCATTCGAATCCGTGAAGAACGTTTGACTCTCAAACTGAGCAAATGCTGTCTTGCCAGCAGTAAAGTCCACTTTTTGGGGCACGTTGTTGGCCAAGGGAAGCGACGCCCTTCCGAACTAAACGCTGAGGAAATCACTAGCCTTCCTTTGCCAAATTAAAGAGTAACTTGCGTTCCTTTTTGGGTTTGCCTAACTATTACAGAAGCTGCATTCCAAACTTCCGCATATCGCTAGTCTCACAGATGCTCTGCGCAAGACCGAGCCTGCTATCGTGCTTTAGAATACGGCACGTATGGACGTATTTGCTGCGATTACAAAGATTCTTGTCAGTGAACCGGTTCTCGTGACACCTGATTACTCTCTCGCTTTCTTAGTTCAGCGTGACGCCAGTGACCGCGGAATAGGCGTTGTTTTAGGTCAAGTAAATGAAAAAGGCGAGGAGCAGTTTGCTGTCTACGCAAGTTGAAAGCTAACATCCCGCGAGCAAGCCTACAGCACAACTCAAAAGGAATGCGCTTGCTTGGTGTGGGCTGTCAAAAAGCTCTCGTGCTATCTGAAAGTTTCTTCCTTTGTTTTTGAAAGCGATCCCTCCCCTTTAGCCTTGTTAAACCAAATGTCAAACAAAAATGGTCGCTTGATGAGGTGGAGTCTACCACTTCAACAATTTGATTTCCTAGGGCGACACCAGAAATGCAAACGCCCTGCAAATGCTGACTGCCTAAGCCGCATCCCCTAGCTTTATTTTTTCTCGTGCGCGCACCAGTCCATGCAAGTCCTTTTCATTCTTCTGTTCAGTTTTGCTTTGTTGTGCTCACAATGAATTCAACTGCCGCGCTTTCCTAAACTTCGGCGCGAGGTTGATTCTGACGCTGTTGCTGCGTTTCTCCCGCTTTTTCAATTTGCCACTTCAGATCCTCTCGTCGCGGCTGACGGATGAACCCTGCGCCAGCGGTCTGCGGCCGCCTCCCTATCGCTACGTGCACGGCAGCCTTTTGGAACTCGGCGAGCAGTGCTGATTATGAGTGTCACCTCCTCCTGGGCGTGCCAGCCCCTCTCCACTGTCCTGTTCTTCGAGCGTGAAGATGATCGGTACCTTCTCCACCCTTTCTGCGATGTCTAGCTCAACTTTGCCGCCTGTGCCACCAAGCACCTCAACGTCTTTTCCAAGCGCAAGAACGATGTGATCTTGGAAAACGCTTCAGGGCTGTGCTTGGACAATCTTGTTGCCATCGCTGGCTACCTGTTCCCGCCTTCAGTTGTTCAAGAAGCGTCATCCTCTCGAACGCCTTCCGAAATGGGTAGCTTTGTCCGAAATGTAACATTCGCGGTGCTGGTCACATTCTACGTTAGAATCAGCAAATAAGATTGCCCCGCATGCCGCGATATCTTTCTTTATGTTGCCACCGCCTGATTCACTGCTTAGCGCTTAAAAAGCGCGTCGCTAAAAAATTAACGTCATTGTCTTCCTGGAGCTGCGTGGGTCGTCTGTTCCTTGGGCCAGTCGTCCTGCAGCCCTCGGCGTCTAGCCATCGAATGCGTAACAAGATGAATGCACCATGGTCAGCTGCGAAACACATCAAACCGATAAAACTACACAAGGCGCTCATATACAGACATATATACGTTGCAAAAACATTGATATCATGCTGCAACCACAGAAATAAAGTAATTGAGGTCTTTTCTCTCTCCTGTGTGGTATTTATGTCTCTGGCCAACAAGTAACGGTATCCTGGTAGCTGGACACAGAGGTATTGAGGGTAACGTCCAGGCACACTGAAATGCTACCTCCTTAGAAAAGAACGCTTACAACATGTACGTAGTTTTCCTGTCTTAGAACCAAAGCCTTAGTTACAGAAGAAACTGAGAATGTACTGGTAGCATAAGTGGGACGCTGAAGTCCGTATTAAAGTCCACGTATCTAGCCACATTTGGGATACTGGTCATCACTGACCAAGTCCAGGCGAAGTGATGTCCTAATCTGTCGTCTCAGAGTAGGGCACGCCTATGGTACAGATAGTTTTTTCTTGACTTGCGGTGAACGTTCAATGTGTAGCAGACGTGGGGAGACGCTCAGTGTTCAGCATGTCTTCCTAGAATGTTGCGAAACACAAGTCTTATCCTTATCATATATTCAGTGTACACCACTTCACCTGGCACTGTTTCTAGGCAGAGAACCGTTATTTGACATTAAATATATTTTAGCATTTTTTCACGCTCCACCTTTTCTGTACGAAAAATTCGTAACGCGGCCTCTTGCGAGAGGCCACGGTCGCGATGTCAACCTTTGTTATAGCACATGCCTCCGGGCCCTTGTACTCAATGGACCCGCTGAGGCTGTTGTGCTACTCATCATCAGCAATCACCTGTCAATTTATATAGAAGTAACCCTATTACATCCTTGTTGCACATCCTATACTTAAGCATGCCCTACTTCAGTCATCCTGAAAATTATTTTTTAGATATATTAAGCAATTTACAGCTCTCAGTTTTAGGCCTCTATACAGCCACGTCACATGAGCCATTACTCCATCGAGTACTTATCATCACTGCTTTGGCGCTCTTTGGCGACACTTGACCGTTGCGCCATTAAACACTATGTATCATCTTCATCACGAATCTTACTCATTGTTAGGTGAGCTTTCATTGTAAAATAGCACTCAAAGCAGAGGGATAACTGCACACTAAGTCGCCCTTCATGGTAACCTGAGCGACAGGTCAAAGCATCGGTTGATCAGGCTTGAATGCTCGTACATTGTAGAACAATCGTTGGTGCTTGAATGTGATCGGCAGTGTACGCCAGTAATCGGTTACCGCATTCAATCTAAGTAGATGACGCTCTTTCAGTACTGAGCCGCTAGCAACATCTAGAATATTCGAAGTAGCTTATGGCGCGTTTTGAGACGAGTGATAATCTTGGAACACTGATTAGCCGCTAAATAATGTTACCATTGGCATATTTAGCTGTACACTGTGCGTGGGGTCGGGGTGCACAGTCTAGACAGAGCATCGCTGAAAATCTATCGTCGTGGACAATAGTGCTTGTATTTGCGGCGTCTTCTGCGTTGAGGCACAGTAGCCCACTTGAGCTGTCCTATACTCGCTGCAGAGCTGGAACGTGTAAATGTATTTATACTCGGTGATTGTTGTTGTTCCTGTTGCACAATTGTGCTTCGTGGATGTTTTCTACGGAAGCATCAGGAAGCTTTATTGGCTGGATGTCATTGATTGCAGCCCATTCTCGGAAGACTGCGAGGGGCAGCTGGTATAGGTCCGTCCTCAATAAATCACCATCAGCAGACCCCTGGATCATGCGCACCGATCGTGGCTGAGCTGCTGACAAGGCAGCCAGGCGGGCGAACGTACTTGCCTTTGTCGCATTTTCTCTCGCTCTGGTTGCTGAATAATATAATGTCGGGGGATAATTTTTCGCGTGCTTTGATATATGTTGTATTGCTAATTAAAGAAATATAGGACATGGATTAAAGTACTTTTCAAACCTACTGCTAGAAAAGTAGGATTTATTTTCTTACTTTTAGCTTTAGAAGCTTGAGATCAGCGTTTCCGTTCCTTTCGCTCCCGTCGAAGGAAATGATTCCAGAGAAAGGTTAAAAAGAACGGGTAAATCCTGGGGGTTGAGCCGACGCCGAGTGTTCGGACCTTTAAGGACCCACCACGGAGGCAACACACCTCTTTGGTCGCCACTTCACATAGATGTGTACCCCTGGGCTGAACGACCCAGAAGATATCGGCTGGTTGCCATTTCCTGTCCCCCTCTCCGAACTTTTTCTTACCCGCATACTTTCTCAGCTTTCCTGTCTTCTCTTCTCGTCTGTTACTTCTACGTTTTCGTAGGCGGCTTGGGCTAACCTTGTGTATATGCCCTCTCTTTGGTATGTTATATTGGTTATTACAGAAGCAATGCCCGGCCAGCGAGTGCAGCCGTAGACGTTAAGTGCTACATCGACCCTTAGTTCGGCTCCATAGTGGGTGCCCGCCATTGTCGCCAGAGGTGACCGAAGTATTATGGGAACACCTGCATTTCCGCGTTTACTTGATCGTCACCCTCAAAAGCGGGGACTAAGCCTCTTCAAACCGAATGAATTGTCCCTCGATTTCTAATTGTGCAAAGCGAAAAAACTGAAAATACATCTCGAACCGTATTCCCACTTCTTGTTGCAAAAAGCCTCGCTGATGACCTTGGCACTGTTTATAAGGTCACCAAAATGGGAAGCGGCGACCTCCTGCTTGAGATCCGTCATAAAGAACAGGAGAATAAGCTAAACAAACTTGTGAAATTCGCCGACATTCCTGTTGCCATTCACCTTATCTATCTATGAATACAGCACGCTGAGTAGTGTATGATGAAGATCTGACAGACTTGTGCGAGACAGCACTATGTGAGGTGTGAAAAGAACAAAATGTAACCAACGTTAAGCGCATCATAATCAAACAAGAAAATAAGGAAATTCCTACAAAGCACCTAATCCTGTCCTTTGCCGCTTACGATCTACCATAAGCCATTGAAACTGCATACAAAAAGATAGCTGTCAGACCATGCATCCCTAATCAAAGAAGATGCTTCCAACGTCAAAGATTGGGCCATGGATCGGAGAGCTGCCGTGGTTGTCTCACATGTGTGAAATGTGGAGTCCAAGGCCACTTTAGTACCAAGGCATATTTGATTAATTGCATGTGAAACGTTAACACCTCACTTGGCCATAGTAGGTATATTTAAGGAAGTTATGAAGCTCCTTAGCTATAGTCCATCAAACTGAAACTTATTCTCATCATTAGTAAAAGGGTTACAGGCGTTGCATTTGGTGCAGAAATATGAAGAACGCACATATACGAAACACCCGCACTGTACAGAAAGGGGCGATATATTGATAGGGGCCGCCACCTTTGACTACGGTTGGCCCACTATGAATAGGTGCGAGCTGGTTTGCAAATTAAACTTGAGGTTAGCTCAACGAGCTGCATCATAGCTTAAGCAAGGAAGATTTCTAGAACAAATACATTTAAGGCAATTAGCTGGAAGACTGATGGTACGTTAAAGTTGTGTTTCCGTAAGGGAGAGGTTTTAAAGTCACACGACAGTCATATTTTCCTTTGGACTGTAACCGCACTATGGTGTGCGGGAATAGGCGCGTTTCTATATGCCTGAATTTCCGTGCACGAGCACGCCCGCTCGCATTTTTGTCCGCTTGGTTCATCCGTGCGCGCCTATATATGTTTGTTGACGAACATATGTCGTATCTGTGCGTGTTTTGGTAAGCGAATATTCTAGATTTGGCTTCCTCGCCTACACTCTCGGGGATGAATGGGACATAGCGTACTTATTCGATATTTAAATCTACGAGACAACAAGAGATGACACGGTTTTTAAGCTTATTCTATTTCGGAAAGTGAAACTGACGGGGAAAAAGATACGCCAGAGGCCTAAAGATCACCGCCCCAGATTTCATCACGCTCGCACCATAGCCAATGGTACCGCTCCGTGAGGAGCTGCCGACCTTTCACACACGTTTTCTTTCTTCCTGCGGCGTCAGTGCATTGAATTTATGCCAGTGACGTGCTAAACCTGCATCATCATTGTTTCGTGCATCGCTTGTTGGGCCTAACAAACTTTCGGCGCATCACGTTTGTCTTAGTACCATGAAAACTGTCAACTGCTTACCTTGGAGAAGAACAAATGGAATAAAAAGGAAAGCGTACTGGCCACAACGAAATGTCTCGCAGAGCCATGCCATGGATGACAATGGCAATACCACGAAACGCTGGGCGCGGTGAGATCCAGGTCATAGATTTGATTTCTTAACCTAAGTTAGGCTTTCAGGGAGCTAACACTTGTGTGCGTATCTTTTGCAGGATCATGTTTGATAAAAGGTTCTTCGCTCAGCTAGAAAATGGCAACGATCCATACAGCTGATTTTCTTTAGCTACATAAGGTCATATCTTGGAAAAGGATAGGTATATTTGTTAGTTACGTGCGCAGCTGCTCAAATATTCAGCATCGAAAGGTTACCACCTCAACATTCGAATGATAGCAATAACATCAGCAAAGTTTAATTTGCTCTATCTTTTCTAAATATATTTTTTTAAGTTTAAATAGTGAGCATGTTTTCATGTCGCAGATACAGGTCATGAACCCGTGTGATGAACCGTGCGCTTTTGATATAAAATTAAGCAAAATCATTCGTATATTGTACACTTCAGCGTTACGCTCCTCCACACGAGGTGTGAGAGATCACTGTGTGCTCTTCCTATTAGATTTCTCAGCATTAGAGTCATCAGCTTCGGTTTCCTGGGGTCAGTAGGATCGAACACAGCTGCCTGGCAGAAGGCCTTCGATAAATTCTTGAGCACATTGTAAAAGATGGTGCAGCGCGGACATGTGCGCTAGAACTAAATGTAGCGAAATCTGAGGATGAATTGGTTGCGGCATATATTTGGATTTCTAATGTTAAGACCAATAAGAAATATAGTGCACTATTCTGACAATTAGCGCTGACCTGCATACACTCACATGAAATGTGAGCTCTGACAAAATGTCCGTGGTGGAACTGGCCCCGCGACTACATGGCTACATTGACATACGAAAGGCGGATTTGACAAATACCAGTGATCGGAATGCGTTTAGCCCTCGACGTTTTGGTGCTTCGGCACCCTTGTGCACTCTTGGGGGGACCTTTTACCAAGTGCACAATGTTTCAGCTAATATTTGACGAACTATACACTTTCGTTTCTTTTTTGGATTACCTTTAATTAGGGTGTAATCAGGGTTCCAAGTTTGTCTTAAATCCCAAAACGCGCCTTAATGTATTTCGAAAATTCTAGTTGTTGCGACCCACTCAGTGCTCAAAGATGGTCATCTAAATAGATTGAACGCGCCATACATTGCCTATGACAGTCAAGCGCGCGGGATTGTACTGCGATGTACGAGCATTCAACTCTTATCAACCGATCTTTTAACCTGTCGCTCAGATTCCCATGAAGACAGACTTAGTGCGCAGGTATCTTTGTGCTTTGAGTGCCATTTTACAACGAAAACTCTCCTTACAATGAGTAAAATTAGTGATAATGATGATATGTAGTGTTTAAAGGCGCGAGGGCCAAGTGTGGCCGAAGAGCTCCAAGGCACTGATCAGGAGTATTCAAATGACTAATGGCTCATGTGACGTGGCTTTAGAGAGACCTAAAGTTGAGAGCTGTAAGTCCCTAATATATATATGGAATAAATTATCAGAATGACTCAAGTAAGGTATGCTAAAAGGAAAGGATGTGCAAAAAATTGTAATAGCGTTCCATCATAAAAATGGACAGGTGAGTGTTGGTGACGAGTAGGACAACAGCGTCAGTGGGTCCCTTGAGCACAAGGGCCGGAGGCATGTGTTATAACAAAGGTTGACATCCCGACCACGGCATCTCGCAAGAGGCCGTTTACGAATTTCTTGGACAGAAAACGTGGATAGCGTCAACGTCGTTTAAAAAGGTTCAAATAGATTTCATATCACATAGTGGTTCTCTGCCTAGAAACAATGCCAGGTGAAGTGGTATACCCTGAATTTATGCTAAGGAGAAATTTCTTTTTCTCTCTACTTGTGTTTCGCGACATTCTAGGAAGATATGCTGAAGATGGAGCGTCTCCCCACATGTACTAAACATTCGACCTTCAGTGCCAGCCAAAAAAAAACTATGTGTACCATAAGTGAGCCCTATTCTGAGACGACAGAATAGGCCATCACAACCTCTGGACTCGGGCCTTTGGAGTGTGCTTAGTTACTTCTACAAATGACATGTCGCAGTGAATGATGTGCCACAACCACAGCGAGGACGGCTTGGCTGAGTCAATTAGACAATTTTAATGAATAGGAACGTCCATATCGTCGCTCAACTTTCTCAGACGAATCAAGAATGGATCCCTGGCTGTACGTCTGTTATGAAAGAGCGTTGCAGAAATCATAGTACTAAGGGTGGGATAAAAATAATGGTTTTCGCTCGCATGTGCTTTCAGAAAATAATAAACTAGAATATGAGCGCTGAAGATCAAGGGACTATTCTTTCGATTCTGCATGCATCCTTTCAATCGGACTCGTCCTAAAGGCACTGGTCTTGTAGGCGGACTACAAGGTGAGGCACAGGGTCAAGCATCTTGAGAGCACTGGGAGTAGCAGAGTGATACAGTACATTACCGTAGTCTAACCGGGATCGTACAAGGCTCCGGTAGAGGTTCACTATGCAATTCCTGTCGCTTCCTCAGGTTTTGTGTTACAATATTTCATGATGTTCATTTTTTTCAGCCGTTAACCTTTCAGATATTTGATATGAGGAATAAAGATTAGTTTAGAGGGGAGTATTATGCCTAAAAATTATATTCAGTGTTGAGTGGTATGTGTTGTCCATGCACCATGATATCAGGATCTCGTGTAAAGCACCTCTTTCTAGAAAGAAGTACTTTTCTAGTAAGAAGTACTTTTAAAACTCGCCATGCGTCGCATAAACTACTACATTTCGTACCAAAGCGTAAATGACAACGATGTAGGCGAGGTGAGTTACGGTAGCTTGTGGGCTTGTGCCAGCGACTCTTCACACAGCAGTTTAGTCCTTTGTGTGGTTGTGAAAGGATAACGCGCCTGCTGAAATGAAACATTCGAAATAACCAGTTGTTCGATGACTGAACACATGACATGTTCTCGCGATGCGTAGCACCTTGCATTTGGTATGAGTTTAAGCAGGGGAAACTCGGATGAAATATAAGAAGTAAATAGGGTTTTGTATTCTAAGGTTATGCTATAAACTTCAGTTTTGCCATGGTGCGTTACCAGAAAACTTAGCCCAGCTGTGCGCCACCTCACGTTGCCTAGCAACCACCTGAGACAGATCTGAGCAACGTAATCTACTCGCAACCCACGAGCATAAGGAGGAGTCATTACGTCTGAAGCGTGTAAAGGCTACAAAAAGTAAAGGCTCGGAACAGGGGCCGCGATGAGACCCCTTTCGCCTCCCCTGCTGCGTGCGTGCGTGATGCTGCCATGAGAAAACCGAAGAAAGTCGGGACAACCGAAGAAGAAGGGGCTTACCAGGAACAGCACCATACTGCCAAGCGAGAAACGATGCATCGCCGGTGTTGTGATTGGGAACGCCACGCCGAAGCTGCGGCTGAGAAGAGGCGACACCGAGTAGAGATTCCCGAGTTTCAGTCCAGGCAACACGACAGTCGACACCCGAACTTTCGACATCCCTGAGAAAGCGAGCCTGGCCTGCGACTGCTTGAAAACTTCCAGCGTCAAGCGCACCGAGAGAACTACTCAGCAAAACCTAGCGTAACCTCGCAAAACCTAGGAACAACATAGCCAAGTCTGCCATAGATTCACAAACGTATAGACGACTTATCCAAGCCTACCAACAAACTAGCAAAACCTAGAAAACATCGCAATACCTAAAGAAACTGATGCAAGCCACGTAAAAATTAGGTGATCACAAGGGCTGCTGTTGACTCCAGCCTTGCAGCACTAGTGCAAGCAGCGCACAATTTTTAATTGCGTTTTTTTCACTGACTTCAATTGCAACTTTAATAAGCGTTAAAATTTACTTGATCCGGGTTCAGTTCTCTACAAGCTATTAGCAGTGAAGGTGAGTTGTGAATGATCAGTTATTCCGTTAAGAGCGTAAACGCACACGCAACGAAAGCCCAAGTCGATTTCCGAGTTCTCACTCAATAAAAAAGTGGCATATCTATAGTGTACTCATGTGAAGAACAAGGCACTTCTAGAAGTGTGATTCAGTGAATCTTACTCATTGTCAAGAGAGCTTTCGCTGGCAAATAGCACTCAAAGCACGAGGATGCCTGTGCACTAAGTCGATCTTCGTGAGAATATGAGTGACAGATCGAAGCGTCTGTTGATCAGACTTGAGTGCTCGGACATTGAAGCAGAATTGTGGGTGCTTGAATTTGATCGGCAATGTACGCCGGTATTCACTTCACGCGCCCAGTCTCATCAGATAACGATATTTTGGTCGCAACATACAGTATATTTGAAATACATTAGGGCTCGTTGTGTGACGAGTTATAAGCTTAGAACACTTATGAGACGCTAAGTAATGCAAATGCAAAAAAAGAAACGAACTTGTATGGTTGTGTACATATTGGCTGAAACATTGTGCACGTGCCCAAAAGGGCCCCCAAGGCTCCGCAGAGGTGCCAACGCACAAAAACATCGACGGCTTTCAGATTACTGGTATTTATCAATCCACCATTCCCCACACATTCATGACCATCAAACCACCCATTCATCCTGACCATTCGCTAGTTTTCGTTTCAGCGCAAAAGCAGGCGCTCAATGTGCTCAATGTGCTTAATAATTTGTCGAATGACTTTTGCCAGGCAGCTGTTTTTAATCCTAATGACGCCAGGAAATCCAGCCTGGTGCCCCTAATGCTCAGGAATCTAATAGGGACAGCACACAGTGCTCTCGCACACCTCGTGTGGAGCAGCGTAGCCCTGACGTGTATAATGTTCCAGTGCTTTTTTTTTATTTTAAAGGCAAAAGTGCACGATTTGCAGCACGGATTCATGAACTGTACCTGCGTCACAAAAATGTGTCCCCGAATTAGCAGTTGAAAATCAGGAGCTTATTCTGCACCGCGAATATTCCGACGTTATTTCTTTAGTGGCGTTAAACTTAAAAAAATAAACCAAAGGTAAACCTTGCTGACGCATTTTCTTTCATTCAACTCTTGAGATGTGACCTTTCGATACGGAATATGTTGAGCAGCTGCGTACGTAAAACCAAATCTACTTTACCTTTCCAAGAATTCAACCTTAGGTGGCTAAAGCAACTCATTTGTATGGACCGTCGACATTTTTTAGCGGAGCGAAAAGACTTTTATTAAACATGATCCTGCAGAAGCTACGCACACAATTATTATGCTCACTGAAAGCGTAACTGAGGTGAAGAAATCAAATCTATGACCTCGATCTCACCGCCCCCAGCGTTTCGTGGTAATGCCATTTTTATCAATGGCATGGCTCTATGACAAGTTTCGTTGCGGCCAGTCCGCTTTCCTTTTTATTCCATTTGCTATTTTCTAAGGCAAGTTTGTTAGGCCCAACAAGCGATGCACGAAACAATAATGCTGCAGGTTTAGCACTTCACTGGAATAAATCCAACGCACTCACGCAGCAGGAAGAAAGAAAACGGGGGTCAAAGGTTCGGAGCTCCTCACGGAGCCGCACCGTTGGCTATGGTGCCAGCGTGATCAAACCTGGGGCGGTGATCTTTAGGCCTCTGGCGTGTCTTTTTCCCCGTCAGTTTCACTTTCCGAAACAGAATATGGTTGAAAAGCCTTGTCATCTCTTGTTGTCTCGTACATTTAAATATCGAATAAATACGCTATATCACATTCATCCCCGAGAATCTAGGCAAGGAAGCAAAATCTAGATTATTCGCCTAAAAACACACGCACAGATACGGCATACGTTCGTCAGCAAACATATATAGGCGCGAACGGATGAACCAAGCGGACAAAAATGCGCACGCGCGTGCTCATGCACGGAAATTCACGCATATAGAAACGCGCCTATTCCCGCACATCATAGTGCGGTTAGAGTCTAGCGGAATATATGACTGCCTTGTGACTTTAAAACATCTCCCTTACAGAAACACAGCTTTAACGTAAAACCAGTCTTCCAACTAATTGCCCTTAATGTATTTGTTCTAGAAATCTTCCTTGCTTAAGCTGCGATTCAGCTCATTGAGCTAACTTCAAGTTTAATTTGCAAACATGCTCACACCTATTCATAGTGGGCCAACCATAGACAAAGATGGCGACCCCTATCAATATATCGCCCCTTTCTGTAAAGTGCAGTTGCTTCGTATATGAGCATTCTTCAAATTTCTGCACCAAATGCAACGCCTGTAAACCTTTTTCTAATGATGAGAATAAGCTTCACTTTGGTGGATTATAGATAAGGAGCTTCAAACTTCCTTAAATATACCTACTATGGCCAAGTGACGTGTTAACGTTTCACATGCAATTAAACAAATGTGTCTTGGTACTAAATCGGCGACAATGTTCCAGAAAATTGCGCCACACGATTGTGTGTCCTGCGCTTAACGATGCCCATGCTGCATTTCTCTGCCAGTCAAAAACATTCGCCTTAACAAGATCAAGCACGTGTCTCAGTTTACCCTTCCTATACAACCGCTACCGTGATCTGGGGGTCGAACCACACTGGAACAGCACCGAAAAGTAGGGCTGAATTGCTACATTCAGCCGACCTCCAATCCAACTAGGCCGATATTTCTTAGCGGAATCTTGAAGCCGAAGCCGAATGTGAAGGTTTTGTAGCACTGATTCCGAAGCGGTGCCACCTCAAGTTACAGGCAGCGCTGTTGTGGTTGTGGGAATACCACAGGAGCAGATGACCACTGCATTAATTCGGCAACGGCTTTCCAAGGGCTTTCCGATTACTGGTATTTATCAGACCATTATTTCATGTGGCAATGTAGCCCTGTAGTCTAGGCGCCAGCTCCTCCACGGACACTTTGTCGGAGCTTACATTTCATGTGAGTGTACGCATGTCAGCGCTAATATACCGCGGTATTTATTCTTTAGCTCTTACTATTAGAAAACCGAATATATGACGCAACGCATTCAGCCTGAGTCTTCGCTAGATTTAGTTTCAGCGCACATGTCGGCGCTGCCCCATGTTTTACAATGTGCTAGATAATTTTTCAAATGGCTTTTGCCAGGCAGGTGTTTTTAAACCTAATGACGCCAGGAATCCCAGCCTGATGAATCTAATGCTCAGGCATCTAATAGGGACCGCACACAGTGTTCTCGCACACCTCGTGTGGAGCAGCGTAGCCGTGACGTGTATAATGTTCGAGTGCTTTTATTTAATTTTAAATGTAAAAGCGAAAGGTTGCCAACACTGCTTCATGAACTGTATATGCTTCACAAAAATGTGTCCATAAATTTGCACTTGCAAATAAGAAGCGTATTCTGCACCGTGAACATTCCGGCGGTATTTCTTTAGTGGTATTAAACATAAAAAAAAAAGTTAAAGCAAGGTAAACCTGCTGACGCTATCTCTTTCATTCAAATCTTGAGATGTGAGCTTTCGATACGGAATATTTTGACCAGCTGCGCACGTAAAACGAAATCTACTTTACCTTTCCAAAAATTTGACCTTAGGTAGCTAAAGCAACTCAGTAGTATGGAGTGCCGACATTTTTTAGCGGAGCGAAAATTCTTTTATCGAGCTTGGGCAAAAGCTACGCACACAAGTATTGTGCTCTCTGAAAGCCTCTCTTAGGTGAAGAAATCAAATCTATGACCTCGATCTCAGCGCGCCCAGCATTTCGAGGTATTGCCATTGTCATCAGTGGCATGGCTCTGTGACAAGTTTCGTTGCAACCAGTCCGCTTTCCTTTTTATTCCATTTGTTATTTTCTAAGGCAAGCTGTTGACAGTTTTCATGGTATTATGCCAACAAACGTGATGCGCCGAAAGCTTTTTGGGCCCAACAAGCGATGCACGAAACAATGATGGTGCAGATTTAGCACATCACTGGCATAAAGCCAATGCGCTGGCGCTGAAGGAAGAAAGAAAACATGGGTCACAGGTTGGCAGCTATTCATGGCGCCGCACCGTTGGCTATGGTGCCAGCGTGATGAAATCAGTGGGGAGGGGGGGGGGGGGGGGCGATCTTTAGGCTTCTGGCGCACCTATTTCTCCGTCAGTTTCACTTTCCGTAAGAGAATATGCTTGAAATGCCGTGCCATTTCTTGTTACCTCGTAGATTTAAATATCGAATAAATACGCAATATCTCATTTATCCCCGAGAGCATAGGTAAAAAAGCAAAATCTAGATCATTTGCTCACATACACACGCACAGATAAGACATATGTTCGTAAACAAACATAAACAGTCGCGCATGGATGAACAAACGGACAAAAATGGGCGCACGCATTCTCGTGCACAGAAATTCACGCATAGAGAAATGCGCCTATGCCCGCACACCATAGTGCGGTTAGAGTCGAAATGAATATATGGCTGTCGTGTGACATTAAAACCCGCTCATTACAGAAACAAAATTTTAACGTACAGCCAGTGTTCCAACTAATTGCCATAAATGTATTTCTTTACAGATATTCCTTGTTTATGCTATGATGCAGCCTGTCGAGTTTGCCTAAAGTTTAATTTGGAAACGTGCTCGCGCCTATTCATAGTGGGCCAGCCGCGGTCAAAGGTGGCGGCCCCTATATATATCTCGTCCCTATCAGCAAAGTGCGGAAGCTTCACATGTGAGCACTCTTCAAATGTCTGCACCAAATTCAACGCCTGTAACCGTTTTAGTAACGATGAGAGGAAGTTTGTGTTTGATGGATTATAGCCAAGGAGATTCAAACCTTCATTGAATATACCTACTATGGCCAAGTGGGCTCTTAACGTTTCACATTCAATTAGTTAAACAAATGTTTCTTGGTACTAAATCGGCGACAATGTTCCAAAAAATTGCGCCACACAAAGGTGTATTCTGCGCTTAACGATGCACCTACTGAGTTTGTCAGCCAATCAAAAACGGTCACCTTAACAAGAACTATTACACGTCTCAGTTTACCTTTCCTAAAGAACGGGTACCGTGATCAGGTGGTCGAACCGCACTGGAACAGCGCCGAAAAGCAGGGCTGAATTGCTACATTCACCCGAGCTCCAATCGAACCGGACCGATATTTCATTGCGGCATCTTGGAGCCGAAGCCGAATGTGAAGGTTTTGTTGCACTGATTCCGAGCCGGCGCCACCCCATGTTACGTACAGGCAGGGCTGATGTAGTTGTAGGAGTACCACATGAGTGGATGACGTTTCCTGCATCGATTCGGCAAGGTACTCGTTGTATTGCCAATACTACACAGGCGTAGTAATTCAAGAGAGTCTGTCATAACTCATGGCCTCATTCTACAACGCCCTAGTGTTTTCAATGTAACAGACACGTGGCTCACCATAGAGATCTCATTGGCTCACTCAGCCGTATAGCATTTGTAGGCTCAAGTGTATACTGTGCATGGAGTCGTGGTGCACTGTCTAGATAGAGCATCCCAGAAACTCCATCGTCGTGGACAATAGTGCTTGACCTTGCTTGTGGCGTCTTTCGCATTGCGGCACAGTAGCGCACTTGAGCTGTCTGCTACTCGCCGCGCAGCTTGTTCTTGTAAACATTTTTCTGTTCAGTGACTGTTGTTGTTCCTGTTTCACGATTTGTACTTCGTTGATATTTTCTTACGCAGCATGAGGGAGCTGTAATGGTTGCACGCTATTGACCTCAGTGAATTCTTGGAAGACTGCGAGGCGCCGCTGGTTTAAGTCCGTCCACGACAACACCAGCAGCGGACCGCTGCATCATTACTATGCTGTCGACAACGGAGCCAGGCAGGTGAACGGAATGAGTTGCTCGTGTCATTTTCTTTCGCTGTGCCAACTGTGTAAGGCAAAAGTCGGCGGTAACTATTTTCGCTTGCTTCGATATCAGTTCATTTGGGAATTTAACTAAATATAGCGCGTCGGTGGAAGTACTAACTAAATATTTAGTATCGGTGGAAGTACTTTGCAAACCTTTTGGTGGAAGAAAACGATGTATTTGCCTATTTTTAGCGCGAGAATCAGCCTTTCTCCTTCGTTCGCACCCGTCGAAGGGAATGAATTAAAAAGAAAGGGTAAAGAGTCACCTGGCGGTATATTGGATAGGGTCATTGCTTCACGAGCGCAACACATTCGGAATATTGGCCCTCAGTGAACAGTCCCTATCCAAGTTTACGGTGCCGAAATGAGACAGGCGTGCGGCTCGTGACACGGGCCGATTATACCCACCACGCAGAATGGCGATCAGAGGCAGCAATTCGTGAGCGTTTCATATTCTGGTCCTTTGCGTTGCATGGTTCCGAAGTTGTTTCGGCGGCGTGCTTGAAAGTCGGGCCCATCGAAACGAACGTAATTGCATGTCTAGATCATTTGCTCACATACACACGCACAGATAAGACATATGTTCGTAAACAAACATAAACAGTCGCGCATGGATGAACAAACGGACAAAAATGGGCGCACGCATTCTCGTGCACAGAAATTCACGCATAGAGAAATGCGCCTATGCCCGCACACCATAGTGCGGTTAGAGTCGAAATGAATATATGGCTGTCGTGTGACATTAAAACCCGCTCATTACAGAAACAAAATTTTAACGTACAGCCAGTGTTCCAACTAATTGCCATAAATGTATTTCTTTACAGATATTCCTTGTTTATGCTATGATGCAGCCTGTACACGCGAGCCCGCTAGCTGTAAGAAAACGCGGTAGCGGTGGTCGCGTAATGGGGTGGCCCACAACGCCCATCACGCCCATTAGCTATTGATCCATTAGTGCTTACCCCCATTAGTGGACAATGCTGACCTCAAGAAGGGTGACAAATGGCGCTTTGCGACGTCTATTATTGTGCGGAAGTTTCGAACGCCAAGGTGTTACCACCTCTTTCTTCTCACGCGCGTGGGCTAGGTGATTCATCAGCACAGAACTCGTGTACGCTGTACAAGTTGTTCAATGCCCGCCCCCTAATTATTTTGGCAGTTGTGGGACTCCTTTTTGCGACCATGGCCATCTGGCCGTTGTGAGAAACCCTTTCTGCTAGAGTGTTTAATTGCTGATTGTACGCGAGCTTGTACTTCAGCAGTGACAGCTTTTGTTATTGTATGCCACAATTGGCGATCTATTAATTTTCCGGAAGGTCGCGCGCACGTACGTGCATTGGACCTGACCACACAGCAAAAGCGAATCACATGGCCGCTTTAGTTTTTACGAGCGTGCTGCTTGTTGGATATTTATTGGCGTGCACTGTGCTGCCCACTTTCACGTGTGAACGATTTCCCTTTACGCAACGTACAATTCGTTTGCGTTTGTGACCCTCTCTCTTGCCTTTTTGTAGGTTTTTTTTTACGCGAGAGCAGCGAACACTAAATTGTAGTAAAAGAGAGGGGCTTAAACGAGGCTCAATGCTTCCGTATAGCTGGCAGACCAATCACGCTAGGTCAATATTGTTCGAGTATGCTGGCACAATATTGTTATATAGGTTGCCGACGGAACATCCTCAAAACCACATGTTGGTGATTGGAGGGGAAACACTTGGGGCAGGACACCGAATGTTAAAAAAAAAGAAAACGTGGGCGCGTTTACCCGACGAAGTATTCTAGATTAAACTTGAGACACTGTGTGCAATCAGCTCTGCGAATATTGGGCTACCCCTTAGGTCTCCTGGTTCAATGTTGTAGATCTAGGTGAACTTCTTGTAAAAAGTCCTTGCAAATACAAAGCGTTTTCAAACTTCATCTGTGTCTGAGTCCACCCATGTGAAACCTCCTGCGAATCTATCGCCGCTATTCGTAGCGGTAGTGCTCCTCACTTGCATAGATCGTCTTTCGAGGTGCGTCTCGTATGCCCCAGTTGAGAAGCTATACGTCTATCCTCCGGAGCGAAGAATAATAGCTTGGATCTTACTGGCGCAATCGGTGTTGCAGGTCCGCAGGACAAAGCGAGACGACCTAAATTCAAGCTAGACATCCCATGCGGCTGTGCATCGAAAAGCTTAGCATCAGGAAGCTGTAATGGCTGGATGTCATTGAATTCAGTGCATTCCCGGAATGCTGCGAGGCGCAGCTGGTTTAAGGCCGTCCTCGACAAGTCATCTCCAGCGGACCGCTCCATCATTTTTGCCGCACATGGCTGAGTGGCTGACAACGGAGCCCTGCGGGCTAACGGAGTGACATACTTTTTTTTTCATTTTCTCTCGTTCCTGATTTCGTGTTTGAGCCAAGAGAACGTCCTTAGGTAGGGCGAGAAAGTTCCAGGGGTACGTGTGACCAGAAAGCATGAGTTGCAGCGAAGGGCGGACATGGGAGCTCTCTGAGCAAGAAATGCAGGAAAACCTCGAGATCGCTCAAGAGCGCCCCAGCAGGTGGAACTTATGCTAGAATTAGGAAATCTAAATTTAACGAGAGCTTTAGAGGAGTGTCAAAAAGATGATCAAGAGCTGTCAGAAGTAGATAGAATGCCTCACGCATTTGAGTGCAGCTGTCTTCTCGTGTTAAGGATCACATAAGATAGAGGCAGTAAATCTTTATCGTGGAATAGGAGAAGGTGCGCAGTGATAGCAGTTGACGGTGATCTTCAGCAGGACGTGCGACATTGTTTGGCACGCACAAGGCAGGGTGTCTCGTTGCGGTGGTGCTAGAGTCGGACATCCAGTCTGTAGATAGAGTCGGCGCAACATGTGCTGTTGAGTATTATGAGGAATCGTCGTTATGTTTCTGCCGAGGCGGCAAGTAAGATTAGGAAGGTTAACTGGTTAGGGAGTGCTCGCGGGAGCATTCCAGTGCTGACTGTGACATCGTGACAAAATTCGAGAGGCAGTATTGACGTAACATGCGGTTTTACAGTAAATTTTTATACCTGTGCTCCGCAACTTACTTTTTCCTGCACATGGGTAAAAATGTGCGCATATTTCGGAGGTTGGCCGATACCGGGCTGTACCGTGGTGGAGGTGAAGAGCTGTTCAAACACTCCGTCCCTAATTGTAAGAGCGATCTATTTATAATAAAAATTCAATAAAATGATTCACTCAAGATGCATTGCTTAAAGTCTGTGGGTATGCTGCAATGGTGGATGAGGAACACGTGGGCTCACTACGAGGAGGCATTGCCACATAAGCAGAGGACACAATGTATGTACAGCCATACATCCTGACTCGCAAGAGGACAGTTCCATCGACTGCGGGGATTTCTGTGCGCTACAAACGAAAGGCAAAATTGTGATATTCACTATGTAGATTGTTCAGGAAGACACAAGTGCGATATCCAGAAGTTCATGAATACGCTCTGTGCATGGGTTAGCAGGGATGACACTAGCCAATGGTAATCGTTGGAGATGTCCGTGTGGACACATAAAAGCAGACAAGAAATGATTTACTGGGTTTTCGGTCGAACAATTTGGTTTGAGTTGCCACACAAGTCCAATCGCTCAACTATTCGACAATGACCGTCTATAGATACAACTTTGGCAACGATTGTAAGTTTGCGACCAAACCAATATGTGTATGTCACACAAGGTAGAAGCTACCATCGTTAACGTGACGAAATGATGAAAATAAGTACGAGTCCCCTTGTCCAACCCTCTATGATGTGCTGAAACTTAGCTGGTTGTCAAGCTTCATAGGTTGGAATGGCTTCTAGATTTTTTTGTCTGTTTGAATAAATTTTGCTTTCAGAAAGGGATAATGTTATAAAGCAAGTGGGATTGCACCTAATCTTGTCCTTTGCCGCTTGCGATCTACCATAAGCCATTGAAACTGCATACAAAAAGATAGCTGTCAGACCACACATCCCTAATCAAAGAAGATGCTTCCAACGTCAAAGATTGGGCCATGGATCGGAGAGCTGCCGTGGTTGTCTCACATGTGTGAAATGTGGAGTCCAAGGCCACTTTAGTACCAAGGCATATTTGAATAATTGCATGTGAAACGTTAACACCTCACTTGGCCATAGTAGGTATATTTAAGGAAGTTATGAAGCTCCTTAGCTATAGTCCATCAAACTGAAACTTATTCTCATCATTAGTAAAATGGTTACAGGCGTTGCATTTGGTGCAGAAATATGAAGAACGCTCATATACGAAACACCCGCACTGTACAGAAAGGGGCGATATATTGATAGGGGCCGCCACCTTTGACTACGGTTGGCCCACTATGAATAGGTGCGAGCTCGTTTGCAAATTAAACTTGAGGTTAGCTCAACGAGCTGCATCATAGCTTAAGCAAGGAAGATTTCTAGAACAAATACATTTAAGGCAATTAGCTGGAAGACTGGTGGTACATTAAAGTTGTGTTTCCGTAAGGGAGAGGTTTTAAAGTCACACGACAGTCATATATTCCTTTGGACTGTAACCGCACTATGGTGTGCGGGAATAGGCGCGTTTCTATATGCCTGAATTTCCGTGCACGAGCACGCCCGCTCGCATTTTTGTCCGCTTGGTTCATCCGTGCGCGCCTATATATGTTTCTTGACGAACATATGTCGTATCTGTGCGTGTGTTTGTAAGCGAATAATCTAGATTTGGCTTCCTTGCCTACACTCTCGGGGATGAATGGGATATAGCGTACTTATTCGATATTTAAATCTACGAGACAACAAGAGATGACACGGTTTTTAAGCTTATTCTATTTCGGAAAGTGAAACTGACGGGGAAAAAGATACGCCAGAGGCCTAAAGATCACCGCCCCAGATTTCATCACGCTCGCACCATAGCCAATGGTACCACTCCGTGAGGAGCTGCCAACCTTTCACACACGTTTTCTTTCTTCCTGCGGCGTCAGTGCATTGGATTTATGCCAGTGACGTGCTAAACCTGCATCACCATTGTTTCGTGCATCGCTTGTTGGGCCTAACGAACTTTCGGCGCATCACGTTTGTCTTAGTACCATGAAAACTGTCAACTGCTTACCTTGGAGAAGAACAAATGGAATAAAAAGGAAAGCGTACTGGCCACAACGAAATGTCTCGCAGAGCCATGCCATGGATGACAATGGGAATACCACGAAACGCTGGGCGCGGTGAGATCCAGGTCATAGATTTGATTTCTTAACCTAAGTTAGGCTTTCAGGGAGCTAACACTTGTGTTCGTATCTTTTGCAGGATCATGTTTGATAAAAGTTTCTTCGCTCAGCTAGAAAATGGCAACGATCCATACAGCTGATTTTCTTTAGCTACATAAGGTCATATCTTGGAAAAGGATAGGTATATTTGTTAGTTACGTGCGCAGCTGCTCAAATATTCAGCATCGAAAGGTTACCACCTCAACATTCGAATGATAGCAATAACATCAGCAAAGTTTGCATTGCTCTATCTTTTCTAAATATATTTTTTTAAGTTTAAATAGTGAGCATGTTTTCATGTCGCAGATACAGGTCATGAACCCGTGTGAGGAACCGTGCGCTTTTGATATTAAAATTAAGCAAAATCATTCGCATATTGTACACTTCAGCGTTACGCTCCTCCACACGAGGTGTGAGAGATCACTGTGTGCGCTTCCTATTAGATTTCTCGGCATTAGAGTCATCAGCTTCGGTTTCCTGGGGTCACTAGGATCGAACACAGCTGCCTGGCAGAAGGCCTTCGATAAATTCTTGAGCACATTGTAAAAGATGGTGCAGCGCGGACACGTGCACTAGAACTAAATGTAGCGAAATCTGAGAATGAATTGGTTGCGGCATATATTTGGATTTCTAATGTTAAGACCAATAAGAAATATAGCGCACTATTCTGACAATTAGCGCTGACCTGCATACACTCACATGAAATGTGAGCTCTGAAAAAATGTCCGTTGTGGAACTGGCCCCGCGACTACAGGGCTACATTTACATACGAAAGGCGGATTTGACAAATACCAGTGATCGGAACGCGTTTAGCCCTCGACGTTTTGGTGCTTCGGCACCCTTGTGCACTCTTGGGGGGACCTTTTACCAAGTGCACAATGTTTCAGCTAATATTTAACGAACTATACACTTTCGTTTCTTTTTTTGGATTACCTTTATTTAGCGTGTAATCAGGGTTCCAAGTTTGTCTTAAGTCCCAAAACGCGCCTTAATGTATTTCGAAAATTCTAGTTGTTGCGACCCGCTCAGTGCTCAAAGATGGTCATCTAAATAGATTGAATGCGCCATACATTGCCTATGACAGTCAAGCGCGCGAGATTGTACTGCGATGTACGAGCTTTCAAGTCTTATCAACCGATCTTTTAACCTGTCGCTCAGATTCCCATGAAGACAGACTTAGTGCGCAGGTATCCTTGTGCTTTGAGTGCCATTTTACAACGAAAACTCTCCTTACAATGAGTAAGATTTGTGATAATGATGATATGTAGTGTTTAAAGGCGCGAGGGCCAAGTGTGGCCGAAGAGCTCCAAGGCACTGATCAGGAGTACTCAAATGACTAATGGCTCATGTGACGTGGCTTTATAGAGGCCTAAAGTTGAGAGCTGTAAGTTCCTTAATATATATAAGGAATAAATTATCAGAATGATTCAAGTAAGGTATGCTAAAAGGAAAGGATGTGCAAAAAATTGTAATAGCGTTCCATCATAAAAATGGACAGGTGAGTGTTGGTGACGAGTAGGACAACAGCGTCAGTGGGTCCCTTGAGCACAAGGGCCGGAGGCATGTGTTATAACAAAGGTTGACATCCCGACCACGGCATCTCGCAAGAGGCCGTTTACGAATTTCTTGGACAGAAAACGTGGATAGCGTCAACGTCGTTTAAAAAGGTTCAAATAGATTTCATATCGCATAGTGGTTCTCTGCCTAGAAACAATGCCAGGTGAAGTGGTATACCCTGAATTTATGCTAAGGAGAAATTTCTTTTTCTCTCTACTTGTGTTTCGCGACATTCTAGGAAGATATGCTGAACATGGAGCGTCTCCCCACATGTACTAAACATTCGACCGTCAGTGCCAGCCAAAAAAAAAACTATGTGTACCATAAGTGTGCCCTATTCTGAGACGACAGAATAGGCCATCACAACCTCTGGACTCGGGCCTTTGGAGTGTGCTTAGTTACTTCTACAAATGACATGTCGCAGTGAGTGATGTGCCAGAACCACAGCGAGGACGCCTTGGCTGAGGCAATTAGACAATTTTAATGAATAGGAACGTCCATATCCTCGCTCAACTTTCTCACACGAATCAAGAATGGATCCCTGGCTGTACATCTGTTATGAAAGAGCGTTGCAGAAATCATAGTACTAATGGTGGGATAAAAAGAATGGTTTTTGCTCGCATGTGCTTTCAGAAAATAATAAACTAGAATATGAGCGCTGGAGATCAAGGGACTATTCATTCGATTCTGCATGCATCCTTTCAATCGGACTCGTCCTAAAGGCATTGGTCTTGTAGGCGGACTACAAGGTGAGGCACAGGGTCAAGCATCTTGAGAGCACTGGGAGTAGCAGAGTGATACAGTACGTCACCGTAGTTTAACCGGGATCGTACAAGGCTCCGGTAGAGGTTCACTATGCAATTCCTGTCGCTTCCTCAGGTTTGGTGTTACAATATTTCATGATGTTCATTTTTTTCAGCCGTTAACCTTTCAGATATATGATATGAGGAATGAAGATTAGTTTAGAGGGGAGTATTATGCCTAAAAATTATATTCAGTGTTGAGTGGTATGTGCTGTCCATGCAGCATGATATCAGGATCTCGTGTAAAGCACCTCTTTCTAGAAAGAAGTACTTTTCTAGTAAGAAGTACTTTTCAAACTCGCCATGCGTCGCATAAACTACTACATTTCGTACCAAAGCGTAAATGACAACGATGTAGGCGAGGTGAGTTACGGTAGCTTGTGGGCTTGTGCCAGCGACTCTTCGCACAGCAGTTTAGTCCTTTGCGTGGTTGTGAAAGGATAACGCGCCTGCTGAAATGAAACATTCGAAATAACCAGTTGTTCGATGACTGAACACATGACATGTTCTCGCGATGCGTGGCACCTTGCATTTGGTATGAGTTTAAGCAGGGGAAACTCGGATGAAATATTAGAAGTAAATAGGGTTTTGTATTATAAGGTTATGCGCAGCGGAGCTATATAAACTTCAGTGTTGCCATGGTGCGTTACCAGAAAACTTAGACCAGCTGTGCGCCGCCTCACGTTGCCTAGCAACCACCTGAGACAGATCTGAGCAACGTAATCTACTCGCAACCCACGAGCATAAGGAGGAGTCATTACGTCTGAGTCGTGTAAAGGCTACAAAAAGTAAAGGCTCGGAACAGTGGCCGCGATGAGACCCCTTTCGCCTCCCCTGCTGCGTGCGTGCGTGATGCTGCCATGAGAAAACCGAAGAAAGTCGGGACAACCCAAGAAGAAGGGGCTTACCAGGAACAGCACCATACTGCCAAGCGAGAAACGATGCGTCGCCGGTGTTGTGATTGGGAACGCCACGCCGAAGCTGCGGCTGAGAAGAGGCGACACCGAGTAGAGATTCCCGAGTTTCAGTCCAGGCAACACGACAGTCGACACCCGAACTTTCGACATCCCTGAGAAAGCGAGCCTGGCCTGCGACTGCTTGAAAACTTCCAGCGTCAAGCGCACCGAGAGAACTACCCAGCAAAACCTAGCGTAACCTCGCCAAACCTAGGAACAACTTAGCCAAGTCTGCCATAGATTCGCAAACGTATAGACGACTTATCCAAGCCTACCAACAAATTAGCAAAACCTAGAAAACATCGCAATACCTAAAGAAACTGATGCAAGCCACGTAAAAATTAGGTGATCACAAGGTCCGCTGTTGACTCCAGCCTTGCAGCACTAGTGCAAGCTGCGCACAATTTTTAATTGCGTTTTTTTCACTGACTTCAATTGCAACTTTAGTAAGCGTTCAAATTTACTTGATCCGGGTTCAGTTCTTTACAAGCTATTAGCAGTGAAGGTGAGTTGTGAATGATCAGTTATTCCGTTAAGAGGGTAAACGCACACGCAACGAAAGCCCAAGTCGATTTCCGAGTTTTCACTCAATAAAAAAGTGGCATATCTATAGTGTACTCATGTGAAGAACAAGGCACTTCTAGAAGTGTGATTCAGTGAATCTTACTCATTTTCAAGAGAGCTTTCGCTGGCAAATAGCACTCAAAGCACGAGGATGCCTGTGCACTAAGTCGATCTTCGTGGGAATATGAGTGACAGATCGAAGCGTCAGTTGATCAGACTTGAGTGCTCGGACATTGAAGCAGAATCGTGGGTGCTTGAATTTGATCGGGAATGTACGCCGGTATTCCCTCCACGCGCCCAATCTCATCAGATAACGATATTTTGGTCGCAACATACAGTATATTTGAAATACATTAGGGCTCGTTGTGTGACGAGTTATAAGCTTAGAACACTGATGAGACGCTAAGTAATGCAAATGCAAAAAAAGAAACGAACTTGTATGGTTGCGTACATATTGGCTGAAACATTGTGCACGTGCCCAAAAGGGCCCCCAAGGCTCCGCAGAGGTGCCAACGCACAAAAACATCGACGGCTTTCAGATTACTGGTATTTATCAATCCACCATTCCCCACACATTCATGACCATCAAACCACCCATTCATCCTGACCATTCGCTAGTTTTCGTTTCAGCGCAAAAGCAGGCGCTCAATGTGCTCAATGTGCTTAATAATTTGTCGAATGACTTTTGCCAGGCAGCTGTTTTTAATCTTAATGACGCCAGGAAATCCAGCCTGATGCCCCTAATGCTCAGGAATCTAATAGGGACAGCACACAGTGCTCTCGCACACCTCGTGTGGAGCAGCGTAGCCCTGACGTGTATAGTGTTCCAGTGCTTTTTTTTTATTTTAAAGGCAAAAGTGCACGATTTGCAGCACGCGTTCATGAACTGTACCTGCGTCACAAAAATGTGTCCTCGAATTAGCAGTTGGAAATCAGAAGCTTATTCTGTACCGCGAATATTCCGACGTTATTTCTTCAGTGGCGTTAAACTTAAAAAAATAAACCAAAGGTAAACCTTGCTGACGCATTTTCTTTCATTCAACTCTTGAGATGTGACCTTTCAATACGGAATATGTTGAGCAGCTGCGTACGTAAAACCAAATCTACTTTACCTTTCCAAAAATTTGACCTTAGGTGGCTAAAGCAACTCATTAGTATGGACCGTCGACATTTTTTAGCGGAGCGAAAAGACTTTTATCAAACATGATCCTGCAGAAGCTACGCACACAATTAATATGCTCACTGAAAGCGTAACTGAGGTGAAGAAATCAAATCTATGACCTCGATCTCACCGCACCCAGCGTTTCGTGGTATTGCCATTGTCATCAATGGCATGGCTCTGACAAGTTTCGTTGCGGCCAGTCCGCTTTCCTTTTTATTCCATTTGCTATTTTCTAAGGCAAGTTTATTAGGCCCAACAAGCGATGCACGAAACAATAATGATGCAGGTTTAGCACTTCACTGGAATAAATCCAACGCGCTCACGCAGCAGGAAGAAAGAAAACGGGGTCAACGGTTGGCAGCTCCTCACGGAGCCGCACCGTTGGCTATGGTGCCAGCGTGATCAAACCTGGGGCGGTGATCTTTAGGCCTCTGGCGTGTCTTTTTCCCCGTCAGTTTCACTTTCCGAAACAGAATATGGTTGAAAAGCCTTGTCATCTCTTGTTGTCTCGTACATTTAAATATCGAATAAATACGCTATATCACATTCATCCCCGAGAATCTAGGCAAGAAAGCAAAATCTAGATTATTCGCTTAAAAACACATTAAAAACACACGCACAGATACGACATACGTTCGTCAGCAAACATATATAGGCGCGCACGGATGAACCAAACGGACGAAAATGCGCACGCGCGTGCTTCTGCACGGAAATTCACGCATATAGAAACGCGCCTATTCCCGCACATCATAGTGCGGTTAGAGTCTAAAGGAATATATGACTGCCTTGTGACTTTAAAACATCTCCCTTACAGAAACACAGCTTTAACGTAAAACCAGTCTTCCAACTAATTGCCCTAAATGTATTTGTTCTACAAATCTTCCTTGCTTAAGCTGTGATGCAGCTCATTGAGCTAACCTCAAGTTTAATTTACAAACGTGCTCACACCTATTCATAGTGGGCCAACCATAGACAAAGGTGGCGGCCCCTATCAATATATCGCCCCTTTCTGTAAAGTGCAGTTGCTTCGTATATGAGCATTCTTCAAATTTCTGCACCAAATGCAACGCCTGTAAACCTTTTTCTAATGATGAGAATAAGTTTCACTTTGGTGTATAATAGATAAGGAGCTTCAAACTTCCTTAAATATACCTACTATGGCCAATTGACGTGTTAACGTTTCACATGCAATTAAACAAATGTGTCTTGGTACTAAATCGGCGACAATGTTCCAGAAAATTGCGCCACACGAATGTGTGTCCTGCGCTTAACGATACCCATGCTGCATTTCTCAGCCAGTCAAAAACATTCGCCTTAACAAGGTCTAGCACGTGTCTCAGTTTACCCTTCCTATACAACCGCTACCGTGATCTGGGGGTCGAACCACACTGGAACAGCACCGAAAAGTAGGGCTGAATTGCTACATTCAGCCGACCTCCAATCCAACCAGGCCGATATTTCTTAGCGGAATCTTGAAGCCGAAGCCGAATGTGAAGGTTTTGTAGCACTCATTCCGAAGCGGTGCCACCTCAAGTTACAGGCAGCGCTGTTGTGGTTGTGGGAATACCACAGGAGCAGATGACCACTGCATTAATTCGGCAACGGCTTTCCAAGGGCTTTCCGATTACTGGTATTTATCAGACCATTGTTTCATGTGGCAATGTAACCCTGTAGTCTAGGGGCCAGCTCCTCCACGGACACTTTGTCGGAGCTTACATTTCATGTGAGTGTACGCATGTCAGCGCTAATATACCGCGGTATTTATTCTTTAGCTCTTACTATTAGAAAACCGAATATATGACGCAACGCATTCAGCCTGAGTCTTCGCTAGATTTAGTTTCAGCGCACATGTCGGCGCTGCACCATCTTTTACTATGTGCTAAAAAATTTGTCGAATGGATTTTGCCAGGCAAATGTTTTTAAACCTAATGACGCCAGGAAACCCAGGCTGATGACTCTAATCCTCAGGCATCTGGTATTGACCCCAGACAAAGTTCTCGCTCACCTTTTGTGGAGCAGCATAGCCGTGACGTGTATAATGTTCGAGTGCTTTTATTTAATTTTAAAGGTAAAAGCGAAAGGTTGCCAACACGGCTTCATGAACTGTATCTGCGTCACAAAAATGTGTCCATAAGTTTGCACTTGCAAATAAGATGCGTATTCTGCACCGTGAACATTCCGGCGGTATTTCTTTAGTGGCATTAAACATTAAAAAAAAAAGGTAAAGCAAGGTAAACCTTGCTGACGCTATCTCTTTCATTCAAATCTTGAGATGTGAGCTTTCGATACGGAATATTTTGACCAGCTGCGCACGTAAAACGAAATCTACTGTACCTTTCCCAAAATTTGACCTTAGGTAGCTAAAGCAACTCAGTACTATGGAGTGCCGACATTTTTTAGCGGAGCGAAAATTCTTTTATCGAGCTTGGGCAAAAGCTACGCACACAAGTATTATGCTCTCTGAAAGCCTCTCTTAGGTGAAGAAATCAAATCTATGACCTCGATCTCAGCGCGCCCAGCGTTTCGAGGTATTGCCATTGTCATCAGTGGCATGGCTCTGTGACAAGTTTCGTTGCGACCAGTCCGCTTTCCTTTTTATTCCATTTGTTATTTTCTAAGGCAAGCTGTTGACAGTTTTCATGGAATTATGACAACAAACGTGATGCGCCGAAAGCTTTTTGGGCCCAACAAGCGATGCACGAAACAATGATGGTGCAGATTTAGCACGTCACTGGCGTAAAGGCAATGCGCTGACGCTGAAGGAAGAAATAAAACGTGGGTCACAGGTTGGCAGCTCTTCACGGCGCCGCACCGTTGGCTATGGTGCCAGCGTGATGAAATCTGGGGCGGCGATCTTTAGGCCTCTCGCGCAACTTTCTCCCCGTCAGTTTCACTTTCCCAAAGAGAATATGCTTGAAATGCCGTATGATATCTTGTTGCCTCGTAGATTTAAATATCGAGTAAATACGTAATCTCCCATTCATCCCCGAGGGTATAGGTAAGGAAGCAAAATCTAGATTATTTGCTTACAAACACACGCACAGATACGACATATGTTCGTAAACAAACATAAACAGTCGCGTATGGATGAAGAAACGGACAAAAATGGGCGCACGCATTCTCGTGCACGGAAATTCACGCATAGAGAAATGCGCCTATGCCCGCACACCATAGTGCGGTTAGAGTCGAAATGAATATATGGCTGTCGTGTGACATTAAAACCCGCTCCTTACAGAAACAAAATTTTAACGTACAGCCAGTGTTCCGACTAATTGCCATAAATGTATTTCTTTACAGATATTCCTTGCTTATGCTATGATGCAGCCTTTCGAGTTTGCCTAAAGTTTAATTTGGAAACGTGCTCGCGCCTATTCGTAGTGGGCCAGCCGCCGTCAAAGGCGGCAGCCCCTATATATATATCGTCCCTATCAGCAAAGTGCGGAAGCTTTACATGTGAGCATTCCTTCAAATGTCTGCACCAAATTCAACGCCTGTAACCGTTTTAGTAACGATGAGAGGAAGTTTGTGTTTGATGGATTATAGCGAAGGAGCTTGAAAACTTCATTGAATATACCTACTAAGGCCAAGTGGGCTCTTAACGTTTCACATTCAATTAGTTAAACAAATGTTTCTTGGTACTGAATCGGCGACAATGTTCCAAAATATTGCGCCACACCAAGGTGTATTCTGCGCTTAACGATGCACATACTGAGTTTGTCAGCCAATCAAAAACAGTCACCTTATCAAGAACTATTACGCGTCTCAGTTTACCTTTCCTAAATAACCGCTACCATGATCAGGGGGTCGAACAACACTGGAACAGCGCCGAAAAGCAGGGCTGAATTGCTACATTCACCCGACCTCCAATCGAACCGGACCGATATTTCTTCGCGGCATCTTGGAGCCGAAGCCGAATGTGAAGGTTTTGTTGCACTGATTCCGAAGCGGTTCCACCCCATGTTACGTACAGGCAGGGCCGATGTAGTTCTAGGAGTACCACAGGAGTGGATGACGTCTCCTGCATCGATTCGGCAAGGTACTCGTATTGCCAATACTACACAGGCGTAGTAATTCAAGAGAGTGAGTCGTAACTCATGGCCTCATTCTACAACGACCTAGTGTTTTTCAAACAGACACGTGGCTCACCGTAGAGATCTCGTTGGCTCACTCAGCCGTATACCATTTGTAGGCTCAAGTGTACACTGTGCGTTGAGTCGTGGCGCACTGTCTAGATAGAGCATCCCAGAAACTCCATCGTCGTGGACAATAGCGCTTGACCTTGCTTGTGGCGTCTTTCGCATTGCGGCACAGTAGCGCACTTGAGCTGTCTGCTACTCGCCGCGCAGCTTGTTCTTTTAAAGATTTTTTCTGTTCAGTGACTGTTGTTTTTCCTGTTTTCACGATTTGTACTTCGTTGATATTTTCTTACACAGCATGAGGGAGCTGTAATGGTTGCACGCCATTGACCTCAGTGAATTCTTGGAAGACTGCGAGGCGCCGCTGGTTGAAGTCTGTCCACGACAACACCAGCAGCGGACCGCTGCATCATTACTAAGCTGTCGACAACGGAGCCAGGCAGGTGAACGGAATGAGTTGCTCGTGTCATTTTCTTTCGCTGTGCCAACTGTGTATGGCAAAAGTCGGCGGTAACTATTTTCGCGTGCTTAGATATAAGTTCATTTGGGAATTTAACTAAATATAGCGCGTCGGTGGAAGTACTAACTAAATATTGGGCATCGGTGGAAGTACTTTGCAAACGTTTTGGTGCAAGAAAACGATGTATTTGCCTATTTTTAGCGCGAGAATCAGCCTTCCTCTTTCGTTCGCACCCGTCGAAGAGAATGAATTAAAAAGAAAGGGTAAACAGACACCTGGCGGCATATTGGATAGGGTCATTGCTTCACAAGCGCAACACATTCGGAATATTGACCCTCAGTGGACAGTCCCTATCCAAATTTACGGTGCCGAAATGAGACAAGCGTGCGGCTCGTGACACTGGCCTATTATACCCACCACGCTGAAAGGCGATCAGAGGCAGCAATTCGTGAGCGTTTAAGATGCTGGTCCTTTGCGTTGCATGGTTCCGAAGCTGTTTCGGCGGCGTGCTTGAAAGTCGGGCCCATCGAAACGAACGTAATTGCATGAAACCGCATGTATACGCGAGC
This sequence comes from Dermacentor andersoni, assembly GCF_023375885.2. Lineage (NCBI taxonomy): Eukaryota > Metazoa > Arthropoda > Arachnida > Ixodida > Ixodidae > Dermacentor > Dermacentor andersoni. The sequence continues at coordinate 89,326,155 of NC_092820.1, read as the reverse complement.
CCGCTGGCTGTAAAAAAACGCGGTAGCGGTGGTCGCGTAATGAGGCGGCCCACAACGCCCATTACGCCCATTAGCTATTAATCCAATTATGCTTATCCCCATTAGTGGACAATGCTGACCCAAGAGGGGTGACAGATGGTGCTTTGCGACGTCTATTATTGTGCGGAAGTTTCGAACGCCAAGGTGTTACCACCTCTTTCTTCTCACGCACGTGGGCTAGGTGATTCATCGGCACAGAACTCGTGTACGCTGTACAAGTTATTCAAAGCCCGCCCCCTAAGTATTTTGGCAGCTGTGGGACTCCTTTTTGTGACCATGGCCATCTGGCCGTTGTGAGAGACCCTTTCTGGTAGGGTGTTTAATTGCTGATTGTACGCGAGCTTGTACTTCAGCAGTGACAGCTTTTGTTATTGTATGCCACAATTGGCAATCTATTAATATTCCGGAAGGTCGCGCGCACGTACGTGCGTTGGACCTGACCACAAAGCAAAAGCGAATCACATGGCCGCTTTAGTTTTTACGTGCGTGCTGCCTATTAGATATTTATTGGCGTGCACTGTGCTGCCCACTTTCGCGTGTGTATGATTTCCCTTCACACAACGTACAATTCCTTTGCGTTTGTGACCCTCTCTCGCATTTTTGTAGGTTTTTTTTACGCGAGAGCAGCGAACACTAAATTGTAGTAAAAGAGAGGGGCTTAAACGAGGCTCAATGCTTCCGTATAGCTGGCAGACCAATCACGCTAGGTCAATATTGTTCGAGTATGCTTGCACAATATTGTTATATAGGTTGCCGATGGAACATCCTCAAAACCACATGTTGGTGATTGGAGGGGAAACATTTGGGGCAGGACACCGAATGTTAAAAAAGAAGAAAACGTGTGCGCGTTTACCCGACGAAGTATTCTAGACTAAACTTGAGACACTGTGTGCAATCAGCTCTGCGAATATTGGGCTACCCCTTAGGTCTCGTGGTTCAATGTTGTAGATCTAGGTGTACTTCTTGTAAAAAGTCCTTGTAAATACAAAGCGTTTTCAAACTTCATCTGTGTCTGAGTCCACCCATGTGAAACCTCCTGCGAATCTATCGCCGCTATTCGTAGCGGTAGTGCTCCTCACTTGCATAGATCGTCTTTCGAGGTGGGTCTCGTATGCCCCAGTTATGAAGCTATACGTCTATCCTCCGGAGCGACGAATAATAGCATGGATCTTACTGGCGCAATCGGTGTTGCAGGTCCGCAGGACAAAGCGAGACGACCTAAATTCAAGCTAGACATCCCATGGGGCTGTGCATCGAAAAACTTAGCGTCAGGAAGCTGTAATGGCTGGATGTCATTGAATTCAGTGCATTCCCAGAATGCTGCGACGCGCAGCTGGTTTAAGGCCGTCCTCGACAAGTCACCTCCAGCGGACCGCTGCATCATTTTTGCCGCACATGGCTGAGTGGCTGACAACGGAGCCCTGTGTGCTAACGGAGTAAGATTCTTTTGTTTCATTTTCTCTCGTTCCTAATTTCGTGTTTGAGCCAAGAGAACGTCCTTAGGTAGGGCGAGAAAGTTCCAGGGGTACGTGTGACAAGAAAGCATGAGTTGCAGCGAAGGGCGGACATGGCAGCTCGCTGAGCAAGAAATGCAGGAAAACCTCGAGATCGCTCAAGAGCGCCCCTGCAGGTGGAACTTATGCTAGAATTAGGAAATCTAAATTCAACGAGAGCTTTAGAGGAGTGTCAAAAAGATGATCAAGAGCTGTCAGAAGTAGATAGAATCCCTCATGCATTTGAGGGCAGTTGTCTTCTCGTGTTAAGGATCACATAAAGTAGAAGCAGTAAATCTTTATCGTGGAATGGGAGAGGGTGCGCTGTGAAAGCAGTTGACGGTGATCTTCAGCAGGACGTGCGGCATTGTTTGGGACGCACAAGGCAGGGTGTCTCGTTGCGGTGGTGCTTGAGTCGGACGTCGAGGCTGTAGACACAACATGTGCTGTTGAGTATTATGAGGAATCGTCGTTAGGTTTCTGCCGAGGCGGCAAGTAAGATTAGGAAGGTTAGCTGATTAGGGAGTGCTCGCGGGAGCATTCCAGTGCTGACGGTGATATCGTGACAAAATTCGAGAGGCAGTATTGACGTAACATGCGGTTTTACAGTAAATTTTTACACCTATGCTCCGCAACTTACTTTTTCCTGCACATGGGCGAAAATGTGCGCATATATTGGAGGTTGGCCGATACCGGGCTGTACCATGGTAGAGGTGAAGAGCTGTTCAAACACTCCGTCCCTAATTGTAAAAGCGATCTATTTATAATAAAAATTCAATAAAATGATTCACTCAAAATGCATTGCTTAAAGTCTGTGGGTATGCTACAATGGTGGATGAAGAACACGTGGGCTCACTATGAGGAGGCATTGCCACATAAGCAGAGGACACAATGTATGTACAGCCATACATCCTGACTCGCAAGAGGACAGTTCCATCGACTGCGGGGATTTCTGTGCGCTACGAACGAAACACAAAATTGTGATATTCACTATGTAGATTGTTCAGGAAGACACAAGTGCGATATACAGAAGTTCATGAACACGCTCTGTGCATGGGTTAGCAGGGATGATACTAGCCAATGGTAATCGTTGGAAATGTCCGTGTGGACATATAAAAGCAGACAAGAAATGATTTACTGAGTTTTCGGTCGAACAATTTGGTTTGAGTTGCCACACAAGTCCAATCGCTCAACTATTCGACAATGACCGTCTATAGATACAACTTTGGCAACGATTGTAAGTTTGCGACCAAACCAATATGTGTATGTCACACAAGGTAGAAGCTACCATCGTTAACGTGACGAAATGATGAAAATAAGTACGGGTCCCCTTGTCCAACCCTCTAGATGTGCTGCAACCTAGCTGGTTGTCAAGCTTCATAGGTTGGAATGGCTTCTAGATTTTTTTGTCTGTTTGAATAAATTTTGCTTTCAGAAAGGGATAATGTTATAAAGCAAGTGGGATTGCACCTAATCCTGTCCTTTGCCGCTTGCGATCTACCATAAGCCATTGAAACTGCATACAAAAAGATAGCTGTCAGACCATACATCCCTAATCAAAGAAGATGCTTCCAACGTCAAAGATTGGGCCATGGATCGGAGAGCTGCCGTGGTTGTCTCACATGTGTGAAATGTGGAGTCCAAGGCCACTTTAGTACCAAGGCATATTTGATTAATTGCATGTGAAACGTTAACACCTCCCTCGGCCATAGTAGGTATATTTAAGGAAGTTATGAAGCTCCTTAGCTATAGTCCATCAAACTGAAACTTATTCTCATCATTAGTAAACGGGTTACAGGCGTTGCATTTGGTGCAGAAATATGAAGAACGCTCATATACGAAGCACCCGCACTGCACAGAAAGGGGCGATATATTGATAGGGGCCGCCACCTTTGACTACGGTTGGCCCACTATGAATAGGTGCGAGCTCGTTTGCAAATTAAACTTGAAGTTAGCTCAACGAGCTGCATCATAGCTTAAGCAAGGAAGATTTCTAGAACAAATACATTTAAGGCAATTAGCTGTAAGACTGGTGGTACGTTAAAGTTGTGTTTCCATAAGGGAGAGGTTTTAAAGTCACACGACAGTCATATATTCCTTTGGACTGTAACCGCACTATGGTGTGCGGGAATAGGCGCGTTTCTATATGCGTGAATTTCCGTGCACGAGCACGCCCGCTCGCATTTTTGTCCGCTTGGTTCATCCGTGCGCGCCTATATATGTTTGTTGACGAACATATGTCGTATCTGTGCGTGTGTTTGTAAGCGAATAATCTAGATTTTGCTTCCTTGCCTACACTCTCGGGATGAATGGGATATAGCGTACTTATTGGATATTTAAATCTACGAGACAACAAGAGGTGACACGGTTTTTAAGCTTATTCTATTTCGGAAAGTGACACTGACGGGGAAAAAGATACGCCAGAGGCCTAAAGATCACCGCCCCAGATTTCATCACGCTGGCACCATAGCCAATGGTACCGCTCCGTGAGGAGCTGCCAACCTTTCACACACGCTTTCTTTCTTCCTGCGGCGTCAGTGCATTGGATTTATGCCAGTGACGTGCTAAACCTGCATCATCATTGTTTCGTGCATCGCTTGTTGGGCCCAACAAACTTTCGGCGCATAACGTTTGTCTTAGTACCATGAAAACTGTCAACTGCTTACCTTGGAGAAGAACAAATGGAATAAAAAGGAAAGCGTTCTGGCCACAACGAAATGTCTCGCAGAGCCATGCCATGGATGACAATGGCAATACCACGAAACGCTAGGCGCGGTGAGATCCAGGTCATAGATTTGATTTCTTAACCTAAGTTAGGCTTTCAGGGAGCTAACACATGTGTGCGTATCTTTTGCAGGATCGTGTTTGATAAAAGGTTCTTTGCTCAGCTAGAAAATGGCAACGATCCATACAGCTGATTTGCTTTAGCTACATAAGGTCATATCTTGGAAAAGGATAGGTATATTTGTTAGTTACGTGCGCAGCTGCTCAAATATTCAGCATCGCGTTTAGCCCTCGACGTTTTGGTGCTTCGGCACCCGTGTGCACTCTTGGGGGGACCTTTTACCAAGTGCACAATGTTTCAGCTAATATTTAACGAACTATACACTTCCGTTTCTTTTTTGGATTACCTTTATTTAGCGTGTAATCAGGGTTCCAAGTTCGTCTTAAGTCCCAAAACGCGCCTTAATGTATTTCGAAAATTCTTGTTGTTGCGACCCACTCAGTGCTCAAAGATGGTCATCTAAATAGATTGAATGCGCCATACATTGCCTATGACAGTCAAGCGCGCGGGATTGTACTGCGATGTACGACCATTCAACTCTTATCAACCGATCTTTTAACCTGTCGCTCAGATTCCCATGAAGACAGACTTAGTGCGCAGGTATCCGAGTGCTTTGAGTGCCATTTTACAACGAAAACTCTCCTTACAATAAGTAAGATTAGTGATAATGATGATATGTAGTGTTTAAAGGCGCGAGGGCCAAGTGTGGCCGAAGAGCTTCAAGGCACTGATCAGGAGTACTCAAATGACTAATGGCTCATGTGACGTGGCTTTATAGAGGCCTAAAGTTGAGAGCTGTAAGTTCCTTAATATATATATGGAATAAATTATCAGAATGACTCAAGTAAGGTATGCTAAAGGGAAAGGATGTGCAAAAAATCGTAATAGCGTTCCATCATAATAATGGACAGGTGAGTGTTGGTGACGAGTAGGACAACAGCGTCAGTGGGTCCCTTGAGCACAAGGGCCGGAGGCATGTGTTATAACAAAGGTTGACATCCCGACCACGGCATCTCGCAAGAGGCCGTTTACGAATTTCTTGGACAGAAAACGTGGATAGCGTCAACGTCGTTTAAAAAGGTTCAAATAGATTTCATATAACATAGTGGTTCTCTGCCTAGAAACAATGCCAGGTGAAGTGGTATACCCTGAATTTATGCTAAGGAGAAATTTCTTTTTCTCTCTACTTGTGTTTCGCGACATTCTAGGAAGATATGCTGAAGATGGAGCGTCTGTCTCCCCACATGCACTAAACATTCGACCTTCAGTGCCAGCCAAAAAAAAACTATGTGTACCATAAGTGTGCCCTATTCTGAGACGACAGAATAGGCCATCACAACCTCTGGACTCGGGCCTTTGGAGTGTGCTTAGTTACTTCTACAAATGACATGTCGCAGTGAATGATGTGCCACAACCACAGCGAGGACGGCTTGGCTGAGTCAATTAGACAATTTTAATGAATACGAACGCCCATATCCTCGCTCAACTTTCTCACACGAATCAAGAATGGATCCTTGGCTGTACGTCTGTTATGAAAGAGCGTTGCAGAAATCATAGTACTAATGGTGGGATAAAAAGTATGGTTTTTGCTCGCATGTGCTTTCAGAAAATAATAAACTTGAATATGAGCGCTGAAGATCAAGGGACTATTCTTTCGATTCTGCATGCATCCTTTCAATCGGATTCGTCCTAAAGGCCCTGGTCTTGCAGGCGGACTACAAGGTGAGGCACAGGGTCAAGCATCTTGAGAGCACTGGGAGTAGCAGGGTGATACAGTACGTCACCGTAGTCTAACCGAGATCGTGCAAGGCTCCGGTAGAGGTTCACTATGCAAGTCCTGTCGCTTCCTCAGGTTTTGTGTTACAATATTTCATGATGTTCATTTTTTTCAGCCGTTAACCTTTCAGATACTTGATATGAGGAATAAAGATTAGTTTAGAGGGGAGTATTATGCCTAAAAATTATATTCAGTGTTGAGTGGTATGTGCTGTCCATGCAGCATGATATCAGGATCTCGTGTAAAGCACCTCTTTCTAGAAAGAAGTACTTTTCTAGTAAGAAGTACTTTTCAAACTCGCCATGCGTCGCATAAAATATTACATTTCGTACCAAAGCGTAAATGACAACGATGTAGGCGAGGTGAGTTACGGTAGCTTGTGGGCTTGTGCCAGCGACTCTTCGCACAGCAGTTTAGTCCTTTGCGTGGTTGTGAAAGGATAACGCGCCTGCTGAAATGAAACATTCGAAATAACCAGTTGTTCGATGACTGAACACATGACATGTTGTCGCGATGCGTAGCACCTTGCATTTGGTATGAGTTTAAGCAGGGGAAACTCGGATGAAATATTAGAAGTAAATAGGGTTTTGTATTCTAAGGTTATGCGCAGCGGAGCTATATAAACTTCAGTTTTGTCATGGTGCGTTACCACAAAACTTAGCCCAGCTGTGCGCCGCCTCACGTTGCCTAGCAACCACCTGAGACAGATCTGAGCAACGTAATCTACTCGCAACCCACGAGCATAAGGAGGAGTCATTACGTCTGAGGCGTGTAAAGGCTACAAAAAGTAAAGGCTCGGAACAGTGGCCGCGATGAGACCCCTTTCGCCTCCCCTGCTGCGTGCGTGCGTGATGCTGCCATTAGAAAACCGAAGAAAGTCGGGACAACCGAAGAAGAAGGGGCTTACCAGGAACAGCACCATACTGCCAAGCGAGAAACGATGCGTCGCCGGTGTTGTGATTGGGAACGCCACACCGAAGCTGCGGCTGAGAAGAGGCGACACCGAGTTGAGATTCCCGAGTTTCAGTCCAGGCAACACGACAGTCGACACCCGAACTTTCGAAATCCTTGAGAAAGCGAGCCTGGCCTGCGACTGCTTGAAAACTTCCAGCGTCAAGCGCACCGAGAGAACTACTCAGCAAAACCTAGCCTAAGCTCGCAAAACCTAGGAACAACTTAGCCAAGTCTGCCATAGATTCGCAAACGTATAGACGACTTATCCAAGCCTACCAACAAATTAGCAAAACCTAGAAAACATCGCAATACCTAAAGAAACTGATGCAAGCCACGTAAAAATTAGGTGATCACAAGGTCCCATGTTGACTCCAGCCTTGCAGCACTAGTGCAAGCTGCGCACAATTTTTAATTGCGTTTTTTTCACTGACTTCAATTGCAACTTTAATAAGCGTTCAAATTTACTTGATCCAGGTTCAGTTCTTTACAAGCTATTAGCAGTGAAGGTGAGTTGTGAATGATCAGTTATTCCGTTCAGAGCGTAAACGCACACGCAACGAAAGCCCAAGTCGATTTCCGAGTTTTCACTCAATAAAAAAGTGGCATATCTATAGTGTACTCTTGTGAAGAACAAGGCACTTCTAGAAGTGTGATTCAGTGAATCTTACTCTTTGTCAATAGAGCTTTCGCTGGCAAATAGCACTCAAACCACGAGGATGCCTGTGCACTAAGTCGATCTTCGTGGGAATATGAGTGACAGATCGAAGCGTCAGTTGATCAGACTTGAGTGCTCGGACATTGAAGCAGAATCGTGGGTGCTTGAATTTGATCGGCAATGTACGCCGGTATTCACTTCACGCGCCCAATCTCATCAGATAACGATATTTTGGTCGCAACATACAGTATACTTGAAATACATTAGGGCTCGTTGTTTGACGAGTTATAAGCTTAGAACACTGATGAGACGCTAAGTAATGCAAATGCAAAAAAAAGAAACGAACTTGTATGGTTGTGTACGTATTGGATGAAACATTGTGCACGTGCCCAAAAGGGCCCCCAAGGCTCCGCAGAGGTGGCAACGCACAAAAACATCGACGGCTTTCAGATTACTGGTATTTATCAATCCACCATTCCCCACACATTCATGACCATCAAACCACCCATTCATCCTGACCATTCGCTAGTTTTCGTTTCAGCGCAAAAGCAGGCGCTCAATGTGCTCAATGTGCTTAATAATTTGTCGAATGACTTTTGCCAGGCAGCTGTTTTTAATCCTAATGACGCCAGGAAATCCAGCCTGATGCCCCTAATGCTCAGGAATCTAATAGGGACAGCACACAGTGCTCTCGCACACCTCGTGTGGAGCAGCGTAGCGCTGACGTGTATAGTGTTCCAGTGCGTTTTTTTTATTTTAAAGGCAAAAGTGCACGATTTGCAGCACGGGTTCATGAACTGTACCTGCGTCACAAAAATGTGTCCACGAATTAGCAGTTGGAAACCAGAAGCTTATTCTGCACCGCGAATATTCCGACGTTATTTCTTCAGTGGCGTTAAACTTAAAAAAATAAACCAAAGGTAAACCTTGCTGACACATTTTCTTTCATTCAACTCTTGAGATGTGACCTTTCGATACGGAATATGTTGAGAAGCTGCGTACGTAAAACCAAATCTACTTTACCTTTCCAAAAATTCGACCTTAAGTGGCTAAAGCGACTCATTAGTATGGACCGTCGACATTTTTTAGTGGAGCGAAAAGACTTTTATTAAACATGATCCTGCAGAAGCTACGCACACAATTAATATGCTCACTGAAAGCGTAACTGAGGTGAAGAAATCAAATCTATCACCTCGATCTCACCGCACCCAGCGTTTCGTGGTATTGTCATTGTCATCAATGGCATGGCTCTATGACAAGTTTCGTTGCGGCCAGTCCGCTTTCCTTTTTATTCCATTTGCTATTTTCTAAGGCAAGTTTGTTAGGCCCAACAAGCGATGCACGAAACAATAATGATGCAGGTTTAGCACTTCACTGGAATAAATCCAACGCGCTCATGCAGCAGGATGAAACAAAACGGGGGTCAAAGGTTGGCAGCTCCTTACGGAGCCTCAAAAACTCAAAAACTCAAAAAGAATGCGCTTGCTTGGTGTGGGCTGTCAAAAAGCTCTCGTGCTATCTGAAAGTTCCTTCCTTTGTTTTTGAAACCGATCCCTCCCCCTTAGCCTTGTTAAACCAAATGTCAAACAAAAATGGTCGCTTGATGAGGTGGAGTCTACCACTTCAACAGTTTGATTTCCTAGGGCGACACAAGAAAGGCAAACGCCCTGCAAATGCTGACTGCCTAAGCCGCATCCCCTAGCTTTATTTTTTCTCGTGCGCGCACCAGTCCATGCAAGTCCTTTTCATTCTTCTGTTCAGTTTTGCTTTGTTGTGCTCCCAGTGAATTCGACTGCCGCGCTTTCCTAAACTTCGGCGCGAGCTTGATTCTGACGCTGTTGCTGCGTTTCTCCCGCTCTTTCAAAATGCCACTTCAGATCCTCTCGTCGCGGCTGACGGATGAACCCTGCGCCAGCGGTCTGCGGCCGCCTCCCTATCGCTACGTGCTCGGCAGCCTTTTGGCACTCGGAGAGCAGTGCTGATTATGAGTGTCACATCCTCGTGGGCGTGCCAGCCCCTCTCCACTGTCCTGTTCTTCGAGCCTGAAGATGATCGGTACCTTCTCCACCCTTTCTGCGATGTCTAGCTCAACTTTGCCGCCTGTGCCACCAAGCACCTCAACGTCTTTTCCAAGCGCAAGAACGATGTGATCTTGGAAAACGCTTCAGGGCTGTGCTTGGACAATCTTGTTGCCATCGTTGGCTACCTGTTCCTGCCTTCAGTTGTTCAAGAAGCGTCATCCTCTCGAACGCCTTCCGAAATGGGTAGCTTTGTCCGAAATGTAACATTCGCCGTGCTGGTCGCATTCTACGCTGGAATCTGCAAATAAGATTGCCCCGCATGCCGCGATATCTTTCTTTATGTTGCCACCCCCTGATTCACTGCTTAGCGCTTAAAAAGCGCGTCGCTAAAAAAATTAACGTCATTGTCTTCCTGGAGCTGCGTGGGTCGTCTGTTCCTTGGGCCAGTCGTCCTGCAGCCCTCGGCGTCTAGCCATCGAATGCGCAACAAGATAAATGCACCATGGTCAGCTGCGAAACACATCAAACCGATAAAACTACACAAGGCGCTCATATACAGACATATATACGTTGCAAAAACATTGATATCATGCTGCAACCACAGAAATAAAGTAATTGAGTACTTTTCTCTCTCCTCTGTGGTATTTATGTCTCTGGCCAACAAGTAACGGTATCCTGGTAGCTGGACACAGAGGTATTGAGGGTAACGTCCAGGCAGACTGAAATGCTACCTCCTTTGAAAAGAACGCTTACAACATGTACGTAGTTTTCCTGTCTTAGAACCAAAGCCTTAGTTACAGAAGAAACTGAGAATGTACTGGTAGCATAAGTGGGACGCTGAAGTCCGTATTAAAGTCCACGTATTTAGCCACATTTGGGATACTGGTCATCACTGACCAAGTCCAGGCGAAGTGATGTCCTATTCTGTCGTCTCAGAGTAGGGCACGCCTATGGTACATATAGTTTTTTCTTGACTTGCGGTGAACATTCAATGTGTAGCAGACGTGGGGAGACGCTCAGTGTTCAGCATGTCTTCCTAGAATGTCAGGAAACACAAGTCGAGAGGAAAAGAAACTTATCCTTAGCATATATTCAGTGTATACCACTTCACCTGGCACTGTTTCTAGGCAGAGAACTGCTATTTGACATTAAATATATTTTAGCATTTTTTCACGCTCCACCTTTCTGTACGAAAAATTCGTAACGCGGCCTCTTGCGAGAGGTCAACCTTTGTTATAGCACATGCCTCCGGGCCCTTGTACTCAATGGACCCGCTGAGGCTACTCATCATCAGCAATCAATTTATATACAAGTAACCCTATTAATTCTTGTTGCACATCCTATACTTAAGCATGCCCTACTTCAGTCCTCCTGAAAATTTATTTTTTAGATATATTAAGCAATTTACAGCTCTCAGTTTTAGGCCTCTATACAGCCACGTCACATGAGCCATTACTCCATCGAGTACTCATCATCACTGCTTTGGCGCTCTTTGGCGACACTTGACCGTTGCGCCATTAAACACTATATATCATCTTCATCACGAATCTTACTAATTGTTAGGTGAGCTTTCATTGTAAAATAGCACTCAAAGCAGAGGGATAACTGCACACTAAGTCGCCCTTCATGGTGACCTGAGCGACAGGTCAAAGCATCGGTTGATCAGACTTCAATGCTCGTACATTGTAGAACAATCGTTGGTGCTTGAATGTGATCGGCAGTGTACGCCAGTAATCGGTTACCGCATTCAATCTAAGTAGATGACGCTCTTTCAGTACTGAGCCGCTAGCAACATCTAGAATATTCGAAGTAGTTTATGGCGCGTTTTGAGACGAGTGATAATCTTGGAACACTGATTAGCCTCTAAATAAAGTTACCATTGGTATATTTAGCTGTACACTGTGCGTGGGGTCGGGGTGCACAGTCTAGACGGAGCTTCGCAGAATATCTATCGTCGTGGACAATAGTGTTTTATTTGTGGCGTCTTCTGCGTTGAGGCACAGTAGCCCGCTTGAGCTGTCCTATACTCGCTGCAGAGCTGGAACGTGTAAATGTATTTATACTCGGTGATTGTTGTTGTTCCTGTTGCACAATTTGTGCTCGGTGGATGTTTTCTACGGCAGCATCAGGAAGCTTTATTGGCTGGATGTCATTGATTGCAGCCCATTCTCGGAAGACTGCGAGGGGCAGCTGGTATAGGTCCGTCCTCAATAAATCACCATCAGCAGACCCCTGGATCATGCGCACCGATCATGGCTGAGCTGCTGACAATGCAGCCAGGCGGGCGAACGTACTTGCCTTTGTCGCATTTTCTCTCACTCTGGTTGCTGAATAATATAATGTCGGGAGATAATTTATCGCGTGCTTTGATATATGTTGTATTGCGAATTAAAGAAATATAGGACATGGATTAAAGTACTTTTCAAACCTACTGCTAGAAAAGTACGATTTATTTTCTTACTTTTAGCTTTAGAAGCTTGAGATCAGCGTTTCCATTCCTTTCGCTCCCGTCGAAGGAAATGATTCCAGAGAAAGGTGAAAAAGAACGGGTAAATCCTGGGGGTTGAGCCGACGCCGAGTGTTCGGACCTTTAAGGACCCACGACGGAGGCAACACACCTCTTTGGTCGCCACTTCACATAGATGTGTACCCCTGGGCTGACCGACCCAGAAGATATCGGCTGGTTGCCTTTTCCTGTCCCCCTCTCCGAACTTTTTCTTACCCGCATACTTTCTCAGCTTTCCTGTCTTCTCTTCTCGTCTGTTACTTCTACGTTTTCGTAGGCGGCTTGGGCTAACCTTGTGTATATGCCCTCTCTTTGGTATGTTATATTGGTTATTACAGAAGCAATGCCCGGCCAGCGAGTGCAGCCGTAGACGTTAAGTGCTACATCGACCCTTAGTTCGGCTCCATAGTGTGTGCCCGCCATTGTCGCCAGAGGTGACCGAAGTATTATGGGAACACCTGCATTTCCGCGTTTACTTGATCGTCACCCTAAAAAGCGGGGACTAAGCCTCTTCAAACCGAATGAATTGTCCCTCGATTTCTAATTGTGCAAAGCGAAAAAACTGAGAAAAGCATCTCGAACCGTATTCCCACTTCTCGTTGCAAAAAGCCTCGCTGATGACCTTGGCACTGTTTATAAGGTCACCAAAATGGGAAGCGGCGACCTCCTGCTTGAGATCCGTCATAAAGAACAGGAGAATAAACTAAACAATCTTGTGGAATTCGCCGACATTCCTGTTGCCATTCACCTTATCGGTCTATGAATACAGCACGCTGAGTAGTCTATGATGAAGATCTTACAGACTTGTCCGAGACAGCACTATTTGAGGTGTGAAAAGAACAAAATGTAACCAACGTTAAGCGCATCATAATCAAACTAGAATATAAGGAAATTCCTACAAAGCACCCAATCCTATCCTTTGCCGCTTGCGATCTACCACAAGCCATTGAAACTGCATACAACAAGATAGCTGTCAGACCATACATCCCTAATCAAAGAAGATGCTTCCAACGTCAAAGATTGGGCCATGGATCGGAGAGCTGCCGTGCTTGTCTCAAATGTGTGAAATGTGGAGTCCAAGGCCACTTAAGTACCAAGGCACATTTGATTAATTGCATGTGAAACGTTAACACCTCACTTGGCCATAGTAGGTATATGTAAGGAAGTTTCGAAGCTCCCTAGCTATAATCCATCAAACTGAATCTTATTCTCATCATTAGTAAAAGGGTTACAGGCGTTGCATTTGGTGCAGAAATTTGAAGAATGCTCATATACGAAGCAACAGCACTTTACAGAAAGGGGCTATGTATTAGATAGGGGCCGCCACCTTTGACTATGGTTGGCCCCCTATGAATAGGTGTGAGCACGTTTGCAAATTAAACTTGAGGTTAGCTCAACGAGCTGCATCATAGCTTAAGCAAGGAAGATTTCTAGAACAAATACATTTAGGGCAATTAGTTGGAAGACTCGTGGTACGTTAAAGTTGTGTTTCTGTAAGGGAGAGGTTTTAAAGTCACAAGACAGTCATATATTCCTTTGGACTCTAACACCACTATGATGTGCGGGAATAGGCGCGTTTCTATATGCGTAAATTTCCGTGCACGAGCACGCCCGCGCGCATTTTTGTCCGCTTGGTTTATCCGTGCGCGCCTATATATGTTTGTTGACGAACATATGTCGTATCTGTGCGTGTGTTTGTAAGCGAATAATCTAGATTTTGCTTCCTTGCCTACACTCTCGGGGATGAATGGGATATAGCGTATTTATTCGGTATTTAAATCTACGAGACAACAAGAGATGACACGGTTTTTAAGCTTATTCTATTTCGGAAAGTGTAACTGACGGGGAAAAAGATATGCCAGAGGCCTAAAGATCACCGCCCCAGATTTCATCACGCTGGCACCATAGCCAATGGAGCCGCTCCGTGAGGAGCTGCCAACCTTTGACACACATTTTCTTTCTTCCTGCGGCGTCAGTGCATTGGATTTATGCCAGTGACGTGCTAAACCTGCATCATCAGTGTTTCGTGCATCGCTTGTTGGGCCTAACAACCTTTCGGCGCATCAGGAAAACTGTCAACTGCTTACCTTGGAGAAGAACAAATGGAATAAAAAGGAAAGCGTACTGGCCACAACGAAATGTCTCGCAGAGCCATGCCATGGATGACAATGGCAATACCACGAAACGCTGGGCGCGGTGAGATCCAGGTCATAGATTTGATTTCTTAACCTAAGTTTGGCTTTCAGGGAGATAACACTTGTGTGCGTATCTTTTGCAGGATCATGTTTGATAGAAGGTTCTTCGCTCAGCTAGAAAATGGCAACGATCCATACAGCTGATTTGCTTTCGCTACATAAGGTCACATCTTGGAAAAGGATAGGTATATTTGTTATTTACGTGCGCAGCAGCTCAAATATTCAGCATCGAAAGGTTACCACCTCAACATTCGAATGATAGCAATAACATCAGCAAAGTTTGCATTGCTCTATCTTTTCTAAATATATTTTTTTAAGTTTAAATAGTGAGCATGTTTTCATGTCGCAGATACAGGTCATGAACCCGTGTGATGAACCGTGCACTTTTGACTTCAAAATTAAGCAAAATTCGCATATTGTACACTTCAGCGTTACGCTCCTCCACACGAGGTGTGTGAGATCACTGTGTGCTCTTCCTATTAGATTTCTGAGCATTAGAGTCATCAGCTTCGGTTTCCTGGGGTCACTAGGATCCAACACAGCTGCCTGGCAGAAGGCCTTCGATAAATCCTTGAGCACATTGTAAAAGATGGCGCAGCGCGAACATGTGCACTAGAACTAAATGTAGCGAAATCTGAGGATGAATTGGTTGCGGCATATATTTGGATTTCTAATGTTAAGACCAATAAGAAATATAGCGCGCTATTCTGGCAATTAGCGCTGACCTGCATACACTCACATGAAATGTGAGCTCTGACAAAATGTCCGTGGTGGAACTGGCCCCGCGACTACAGGGCTACACTGACATACGAAAGGCGGATTTGACAAATACCAGTGATGGGAACGCGTTTCGCCCTTGACGTTTTGGTGCTTCGGCACCCTTGTGCACTCTTGGGGGGGCCTTTTACCAAGTGCAAAATGTTTCAGCTAATATTTAACGAACTATACACTTTCGTTTCTTTTTTGGATTACCTTTATTTAGCGTGTAATCAGGGTTCCAAGTTTGTCTTAAGTCTCAAAACGCGCCTTAATGTATTTCGAAAATTCTAGTTGTTGCGACCCACTCAGTGCTCAAAGATGGTCATCTAAATAGATTGAATGCGCCATACATTGCCTATGACAGTCAAGCGCGCGGGATTGTACTGCGATGTACGAGCATTCAACTCTTATCAACCGATCTTTTAACCTGTCGCTCAGATTCCCATGAAGACAGACTTAGTGAGCAGGTATCCTTGTGCTTTGAGTGCCATTTTACAACGACAACTCTCCTTACAATGAGTTAGATTAGTGATAATGATGATATGTTGTGTTTAAAGGCGCGAGGTCCAAGTGTGGCCGAAGAGCTCCAAGGCACTGATCAGGAGTACTCAAATGACTAATGGCTCATGTGACGTGGCTTTATAGAGGCCTAAAGTTGAGAGCTGTAAGTTCCTTAATATATATATGGAATAAATTATCAGAATGACTCAAGTAAGGTATGCTAAAAGGAAAGGATGTGCTAAAAATTGTAATAGCGTTCCATCATAAAAATGGACAGGTGAGTGTTGGTGACGAGTAGGACAACAGCGTCAGTGGGTCCCTTGAGCACAAGGGCCGGAGGCATGTGTTATAACAAAGGTTGACATCCCGACCACGGCATCTCGCAAGAGGCCGTTTGCGAATTTCTTGGACAGAAAACGTGGATAGCGTCAACGTCGTTTAAAAAGGTTCAAATAGATTTCATATCACATAGTGGTTCTCTGCCTAGAAACAATGCCAGGTGAAGTGGTATACCCTGAATTTATGCTAAGGAGAAATTTCTTTTTCTCTCTACTTGTGTTTCGCGACATTCTAGGAAGATATGCTGAACATGGAGCGTCTCCCCACATATACTAAACATTCGACCTTCAGTGCCAGCCAAAAAAAAAACTATGTGTACCATAAGTGCGCCCTATTCTGAGACGACAGAAAAGGCCATCACAACCTCTGGACTCGGGCCTTTGGAGTGTGCTTAGTTACTTCTACAAATGACATGTCGCAGTGAATGATGTGCCACAACCACAGCGAGGACGGCTTGGCTGAGTCAATTAGACAATTTTAATGAATAGGAACGTCCATATCCTCGCTCAACTTTCTCACAAGAATCAAGAATGGATCCCTGGCTGTACGTCTGTTATGAAAGAGCGTTGCAGAAATCATAGTACTAAGGGTGGGATAAAAAGAATGGTTTTCGCTCGCATGTGCTTTCAGAAAATAATAAACTAGAATATGAGCGCTGAAGATCAAGGGACTATTCATTCGATTCTGCATGCATCCTTTCAATCGGACTCGTCCTAAAGGCACCGGTCTTGTAGGCGGACTACAAGGTGAGGCACAGGGTCAAGCATCCTGAGAGCACTGGGAGTAGCAGAGTGATACAGTACGTCACCGTAGTCTAACCGGGATCGTACAAGGCTCCGGTAGAGGTTCACTATGCAATTCCTGTCGCTTCCTCAGGTTTTGTGTTACAATATTGCATGATGTTCCTTTTTTTCAGCCGTTAACCTTTCAGATACTTGATATGAGGAATAAAGATTAGTTCAGAGGGGAGTATTATGCCTAAAAATTATATTCAGTGTTGAGTGGTATGTGTTGTCCATGCAGCATGATATCAGGATCTCGTGTAAAGCACCTCTTTCTAGAAAGAAGTACTTTTCTAGTAAGAAGTACTTTTCAAACTCGCCATGCGTCGCATAAACTACTACATTTCGTACCAAAGCGTAAATGACAACGATGTAGGCGAGGTGAGTTACGGTAGCTTGTGGGCTTGTGCCAGCGGCTCTTCACACAGCACTTTAGTCCTTTGCGTGGTTGTGAAAGGATAACGCGCCTGCTGAAATGAAACATTCGAAATAACCAGTTGTTCGATGACTGAACACATGACATGTTGTCGCGATGCGTAGCACCTTGCATTTGGTATGAGTTTAAGCAGGGGAAACTCGGATGAAATATTAGAAGTAAATAGGGTTTTGTATTCTAAGGTTATGCGCAGCGGAGCTATATAAACTTCAGTTTTGTCATGGTGCGTTACCACAAAACTTAGCCCAGCTGTGCGCCGCCTCACGTTGCCTAGCAACCACCTGAGACAGATCTGAGCAACGTAATCTACTCGCAACCCACGAGCATAAGGAGGAGTCATTACGTCTGAGGCGTGTAAAGGCTACAAAAAGTAAAGGCTCGGAACAGTGGCCGCGATGAGACCCCTTTCGCCTCCCCTGCTGCGTGCGTGCGTGATGCTGCCATGAGAAAACCGAAGAAAGTCGGGACAACCGAAGAAGAAGGGGCTTACCAGGAACAGCACCATACTGCCAAGCGAGAAACGATGCGTCGCCGGTGTTGTGATTGGGAACGCCACGCCGAAGCTGCGGCTGAGAAGAGGCGACACCGAGTTGAGATTCCCGAGTTTCAGTCCAGGCAACACGACAGTCGACACCCGAACTTTCAAAATCCCTGAGAAAGCGAGCCTGGCCTGCGACTGCTTGAAAACTTCCAGCGTCAAGCGCACCGAGAGAACTACTCAGCAAAACCTAGCCTAAGCTCGCAAAACCTAGGAACAACTTAGCCAAGTCTGCCATAGATTCGCAAACGTATAGACGACTTATCCAAGCCTACCAACAAATTAGCAAAACCTAGAAAACATCGCAATACCTAAAGAAACTGATGCAAGCCACGTAAAAATTAGGTGATCACAAGGTCCGCTGTTGACTCCAGCCTTGCAGCACTAGTGCAAGCTGCGCACAATTTTTAATTGCGTTTTTTTCACTGACTTCAATTGCAACTTTAATAAGCGTTCAAATTTACTTGATCCAGGTTCAGTTCTTTACAAGCTATTAGCAGTGAAGGTGAGTTGTGAATGATCAGTTATTCCGTTCAGAGCGTAAACGCACACGCAACGAAAGCCCAAGTCGATTTCCGAGTTTTCACTCAATAAAAAAGTGGCATATTGACACGTGTACTTATATTTATCGGGCGACCACGTTTCGCCGCCTAAGAAATCTTATCGCACAGCGCGGGACGCGCTTGCATTTATCCGAAGTTTCTGGAAAGTTATCGATGCTTCTATCCGCAGTCTGTTGTCGCCGAACCTTGTGTTATCTGATTTATTCGCCTGACGCGAATGGTGTAGAACTTTGTGGAAGGCACGCGGGTCCCAACGATTAGTCTGGAACATTCGACGATTCTGTATAAAAGCCGACGCGCTTGACCCGCTGATCAGATTTTCGACGATCGCCGACCGTGTTCGCCGCTATCGTTGTGCTATAAGTGTAGCCTCGTTTGTGGGCACAGGTTCGCCCAATAAAAGTTAGTTTTGTGTTCCACAGTATTGCTACTGTGTTCTTTGACGTCACGACCACGTGACATCTGGTGGAGGTGCTTTTCGTCCATGTACCGGACGCCCCCGACAAGCCGTGATCCAAGCCCGGACCGCAAAGAGAGCACCAACGTAGTACTGGACCAGCGAGCAAGCCGTCGTCTACAACAGCTGCCCCCGGAGCACGGACTTCTACCTGAGAAGCCCAAGAAGATTGTGGCCAAGACAACCACGA
This sequence comes from Dermacentor andersoni, assembly GCF_023375885.2. Taxonomy (NCBI): domain Eukaryota; kingdom Metazoa; phylum Arthropoda; class Arachnida; order Ixodida; family Ixodidae; genus Dermacentor; species Dermacentor andersoni. The sequence continues at coordinate 89,307,165 of NC_092820.1, read as the reverse complement.
TGGCTGCCCCAGTGTCACCCATCGTACTTCAACAACCCAGGGAGCCCCCTACCTTCCGTGGAGCTACGTCAGAGGATCCTGAAACCTGGCTCGAAACCTTCGAAAGGATCTCGACCTTCAATAACTGGACCTCTGAGGATAAGCTACGACACGTGTACTTCTCCTTGGAAGATGCCGCGAGGACTTGGTTCGAAAACCGGGAGTCCACCCTAGCAACATGGGACCTATTCCGCAGTAACTTCCTGAGGACGTTCACGAGCGTTGTCCGAAGAGAAAGGGCCGAAGTTCTACTGGAAACCCGAGGCCAACTACCCAATGAGACCATCGCCATCTTCACAGAAGAGATGACCCGTCTTTTCCGGCACGCCGACCCGGAAATGTCCGAAGAGAAAAAAGTGCGTTTCTTGATGCGAGGCGTAAAGGAGGAACTTTTCGCCGGAATGGTAAGAAGCCCACCGAAGACCGTCGACGAGTTTCTTCGTGAGGCGACGAGCATCGAGAAGACACTGGAATTGCGGAACCGGCAATTCGACCGCCGCACCAAGCCAACAAGCTACGCCGGAATTCAATCACTGGCCACGGACGATCTGTGCGAGACCATCAGGGCCATTGTGCGCGAAGAACTGCGCAAGGTCTTGCCATCGTCGCAGCCTCAAGTGGCCTCGATCGCCGACATCGTGAAAGAAGAGGTGCACCGATCGCTTGGAGTTCCTGAGGTGCAACCACAAGTACCGCAGCCTCAGCCAGAAGCGATGACTTACGCCGCCGTCGCACGCCGTCAAGGTCCCCCTCCGCGACCGCGCCAGGGCCCTGCAACGCCCCAATTCCGTCGTCCGCCGCCGCCGCCAGTACGACCACCCGTCGCCCAGCGCACCTACGCGAGGAAGACGGACATTTGGCGCGCCCCCGACCACCGCCCGCTCTGCTACCACTGCGGCGAAGCCGGCCATGTTTACCGCCGATGCCCATACCGCGAGCTGGGATTGCGAGGCTTCGCCGTCAACGCACAGCGCCCGGGGGAAGGTGAACGCCCTCGTGACATCGCCGACTACCTCGCCGCTACTCAGTGGAGCCCTCGACGACCGTCCCGTTCGCCGTCACCAGGCCGCTACCTGTCGCCACAGCGCCGACCATACACTGGCCCAGCCCGGGGCCGGTCCGTCAGCCCATATCCGGAAAACTAAAAGCAGCAACCGATGGAGGTGCGGTTGCTGTTCGTCGAACTGACGAAGATCCTCCGCCGCCGACGAAGACGCCGAAAAGCCTATCTCGACGACATAACAACGACGACACACCGCCGTCACGACGAAGTCTGGCAGGAAAGAACACGCTGACGAAAGACCACCTAACGACGCCACGTACCAACCACAGGTCAACGCGACGCAGCCGTGATCCGACGCCGAGGCGTAACTGCAACGCAAGACAAAGAACCACCGACCTCGACGTGCTTCTCGACGGCCACGCAGTTACCGCCTTAGTAGACACCGGAGCCGATTACTCTGTCATGAGTGGACCCATCGCAGCCCAATTGAAGAAAGTTAAGACTGCATGGGAAGGCCCGTTAATTCGGACCGCTGGAGGACACCTAATCACGCCGAGTGGTATCTGCACGGCAAGAATTACCATTCATGACCGGACTTACCCTGCCACCTTCGTTATCCTGCAACAGTGTTCACGAGACGTCATTCTCGGCATGGACTTTCTGAACCAACACGGCGCAATCATCGACCTGAAGTCGAAGTCAATAACGCTGTCGGAAGATCAAGCGATACCGCCGGAGAGCTGTCGTAGTCACCACGCCTTGAGTGTGCTCGAAGATCAAGTGAGCATCCCGCCTCGCTCCAGCATTTTTATTTTGGTCGGCACCGAAACACCCGCTGACGTAGAAGGCGTCATCGAAGGCGACCAACGTTTATTGCTCGACCGTGAAATTTGCGTCGCAAGAGGGATCGCTCGACTGCACGGAGGAAACACGAAAGTGTTGCTGACAAACTTCAGCCAGGAGTTCAAGCACATCAACAAGGGCACGACGATCGCATACATCGAGGAAATTCAGGAAACCAGCGATGCCTTTGTCCTCTCGGATTCTGTTGCATCTACCCCGACGACCGTAGTTCCCGAGCCAGACTTCGACATAAATCCAAGTCTCCCCGTGATTAAGCAGCAACAGCTCAGAAGTCTGCTTCGACGATACAAAGACTGCTTTTCGACGTCATCGAGGATTCGACAAACACCAGTCGCAAAGCATCGCATAATAACCGAAGAGTGCGCTCGACCACTACGCCAGAGCCCTTACCGAGTTTCGACGCGAGAACGCGAAGCTATAAGACAACAAGTCGACGAAATGCTGCGCGACGACATCATCCAGCCGTCGAAAAGCCCGTGGGCGTCTCCAGTTGTTTTAGTGAAGAAAAAGGACGGAACCCTACGTTTCTGCGTCGATTATCGTCGACTGAACAAAATCACGAAGAAAGACGTATACCCCCTCCCACGGATAGACGACGCATTGGATCGGCTCTGCAATGCTAAATACTTCTCATCGATGGACCTCAAGTCTGGCTACTGGCAAATAGAAGTCGACGAAAGGGATCGCGAAAAGACCGCCTTCATCACGCCAGACGGCCTCTATGAATTCAAGGTTATGCCATTTGGACTGTGCTCGGCGCCTGCAACGTTCCAGCGCGTGATGGACACGGTTTTAGCAGGATTGAAGTGGCAGACCTGTCTTGTTTACTTGGATGACGTCGTCGTCTTCGCCGGAAATTTCGACGATCACCTTAAGCGGCTTGCGACAGTATTAGAGGCCATCAAGTCATCAGGGCTCACTCTGAAGCCGGAAAAGTGTCGCTTCGCTTACGATGAGCTTCTATTCCTAGGCCACGTCATCAGCAAATCTGGAGTACGCCCCGACCCGCAGAAGACAGCTGCCATCGCAAAGTTCCCGCAGCCAATCGACAAGAAGGCAGTGCGCAGATTCCTTGGCATGTGTGCCTACTATAGGCGCTTTGTCAAGGACTTTTCACGCATCGCGGAGCCGCTAACACATCTAACGAAATGTGATGTCGAGTTCAAGTGGGAAACGCCGCAGGCAGACGCATTTCAAGAACTCAAACGACGCATGCAGTCGCCGCCGGTACTTGCACACTTCGACGAGGACGCCGATACTGAAATCCACACTGACGCCAGTAGCCTAGGCCTCGGTGCCGTCCTAGTCCAGAGGAAAGACGGACTTGAACGGGTGATATCTTATGCTAGCCGGTCGCTGTCAAAAGCGGAAGGCAATTATTCCACGTCTGAAAAGGAATGCCTCGCCATCATTTGGGCTACAGCAAAATTCCGCCCTTACCTCTATGGCAGGCCATTCAAAGTCGTCAGCGACCATCAATCTGAGGCTCCACCGCGCCAGCCGTCCCTTCAGGACGGCTGGCGCGGTGGAGCCTCAGATTGCAAGAATATGACGTCACCGTAATATACAAGTCCGGAAGAAAACACTCTGACGCCGACTGCTTATCACGCGCCCCCATCGATCCCCCGCCGCAAGACGACGAGGACGACGACGCCTTCCTTGGAATAATAAGCGCGGAAGACTTCACTAAACAGCAGCGAGCAGACCCGGAGCTAAAAGGCCTCGTCGAGTACTTGGAAGGGAACACCGACGTTGTCCCTAGGGCATTTAAGCGCGGGTTGTCTTCGTTCACGCTACAAAACAACCTGCTCGTGAAGAAGAACTTCTCACCAGTCCGCGCCAGCTACCTTCGTGTTGTACCGTCAGCGCTGCGTCCAGAAGTACTGCACGCCCTACACGACGATCCAACCGCTGGGCACCTTGGATTCTCCCGGACGCTGTCGAGGATACAGGAAAGGTATTACTGGCCGCGTCTGACCGCCGACGTCGCCCGTTACGTCAAGACATGCCGAGACTGTCAGCGGCGCAAGACACCACCGACAAGGCCAGCAGGGTTACTACAGCCGATCGAACCTCCTCGTCGACCATTCCAGCAGATTGGGATGGATTTGTTGGGGCCGTTTCCGACGTCAACATCCGGGAATAAGTGGATCGTCGTGGCGACGGATTACCTCACCCGCTTCGCTGAAACTAAAGCTCTACCAAAAGGCAGCGCAGCCGAAGTGGCGAAATTTTTCGTCGAGCACATCCTGCTGCGACATGGTGCCCCAGAAGTCCTCATCACCGACAGAGGAACGGCTTTTACAGCAGAGCTCACCCAAGCCATTCTGCAGTACAGCCAGACAAGCCACAGGAGGACAACTGCCTACCATCCGCAGACGAATGGTCTCACGGAGCGCCTGAACAAGACCCTCGCCGACATGCTAGCAATGTACGTCGACGTTGAACACAAGACGTGGGACACGATCCTGCCGTACGTAACCTTTGCGTACAACACGGCGGTGCAAGAAACAACACAGATCACGCCGTTCAAGCTGGTCTACGGCAGGAACCCGACGACGACGCTTGACGCCATGCTGCCGCACGTAACTGACGAAGAGAATGTTGACGTCGCTAGCTATCTACAGCGCGCCGAAGAAGCCCGACAGCTCGCCCGCCTGCGAATCAAGAGCCAGCAGAGGACCGACAGCCGACACTACAACCTCCGACGACGCTTTGTCGAGTACCAGCCCGGTGACCGTGTTTGGGTTTGGACCCCTATACGCCGACGAGGACTGAGCGAGAAGCTCTTGCGTCGCTATTTCGGACCGTACAAGATCATCCGACGTATTGGCGCACTGGACTATGAGGTCGTGCCAGACGGCATTTCGCTGTCACAGCGGCGCCGCTCACGACCTGAAATTGTCCACGTTGTGCGACTCAAGCCGTATCACCAGCGTTGACGAACTTTGGGACTTCGCATAACTGACCTTTGGACTTGATTTCTTTTCGTTGTTTTGTTACTTATGTTTAATAAGTGTCGTTTTGTGTTTCGCTCTCTTATATTTGTAGCATCGGGACGATGCTATTTAAGAGGGGGGTATTGACACGTGTACTTATATTTATCGGGCGACCACGTTTCGCCGCCTAACAAATCTTATCGCACAGCGCGGGACGCGCTTGCATTTATCCGAAGTTTCTGGAAAGTTATCGATGCTTCTATCCGCAGTCTGTTGTCGCCGAACCTTGTGTTATCTGATTTATTCGCCTGACGCGAATGGTGTAGAACTTTGTGGAAGGCACGCGGGTCCCAACGATTAGTCTGGAACATTCGACGATTCTGTATAAAAGCCGACGCGCTTGACCCGCTGATCAGATTTTCGACGATCGCCGACCGTGTTCGCCGCTATCGTTGTGCTATAAGTGTAGCCTCGTTTGTGGGCACAGGTTCGCCCAATAAAAGTTAGTTTTGTGTTCCACAGTATTGCTACTGTGTTCTTTGACGTCACGACCACGTGACAATATCTATAGTGTACTCTTGTGAAGAACAAGGCACTTCTAGAAGTGTGATTCAGTGAATCTTACTCTTTGTCAAGAGAGCTTTCGCTGGCAAATAGCACTCAAACCACGAGGATGCCTGTGCACTAAGTCGATCTTCGTGGGAATATGAGTGACAGATCGAAGCGTCAGTTGATCAGACTTGAGTGCTCGGACATTGAAGCAGAATCGTGGGTGCTTGAATTTGATCGGCAATGTACGCCGGTATTCACTTCACGCGCCCAATCTCATCAGATAACAATATTTTGGTCGCAACATACAGTATACTTGAAATACATTAGGGCTCGTTGTTTGACGAGTTATAAGCTTAGAACACTGATGAGACGCTAAGTAATGCAAATGCAAAAAAAAGAAACGAACTTGTATGGTTGTGTACGTATTGGATGAAACATTGTGCACGTGCCCAAAAGGGCCCCCAAGGCTCCGCAGAGGTGGCAACGCACAAAAACATCGACGGCTTTCAGATTACTGGTATTTATCAATCCACCATTCCCCACACATTCATGACCATCAAACCACCCATTCATCCTGACCATTCGCTAGTTTTCGTTTCAGCGCAAAAGCAGGCGCTCAATGTGCTCAATGTGCTTAATAATTTGTCGAATGACTTTTGCCAGGCAGCTGTTTTTAATCCTAATGACGCCAGGAAATCCAGCCTGATGCCCCTAATGCTCAGGAATCTAATAGGGACAGCACACAGTGCTCTCGCACACCTCGTGTGGAGCAGCGTAGCGCTGACGTGTATAGTGTTCCAGTGCGTTTTTTTATTTTAAAGGCAAAAGTGCACGATTTGCAGCACGGGTTCATGAACTGTACCTGCGTCACAAAAATGTGTCCACGAATTAGCAGTTGGAAACCAGAAGCTTATTCTGCACCGCGAATATTCCGACGTTATTTCTTCAGTGGCGTTAAACTTAAAAAAATAAACCAAAGGTAAACCTTGCTGACACATTTTCTTTCATTCAACTCTTGAGATGTGACCTTTCGATACGGAATATGTTGAGAAGCTGCGTACGTAAAAGCAAATCTACTTTACCTTTCCAAAAATTCGACCTTAAGTGGCTAAAGCGACTCATTAGTATGGACCGTCGACATTTTTTAGCGGAGCGAAAAGACTTTTATTAAACATGATCCTGCAGAAGCTACGCACACAATTAATATGCTCACTGAAAGCGTAACTGAGGTGAAGAAATCAAATCTATCACCTCGATCTCACCGCACCCAGCGTTTCGTGGTATTGTCATTGTCATCAATGGCATGGCTCTATGACAAGTTTCGTTGCGGCCAGTCCGCTTTCCTTTTTATTCCATTTGCTATTTTCTAAGGCAAGTTTGTTAGGCCCAACAAGCGATGCACGAAACAATAATGATGCAGGTTTAGCACTTCACTGGAATAAATCCAACGCGCTCACGCAGCAGGATGAAACAAAACGGGGGTCAAAGGTTGGCAGCTCCTTACGGAGCCTCAAAAACTCAAAAACTCAAAAAGAATGCGCTTGCTTGGTGTGGGCTGTCAAAAAGCTCTCGTGCTATCTGAAAGTTCCTTCCTTTGTTTTTGAAACCGATCCCTCCCCCTTAGCCTTGTTAAACCAAATGTCAAACAAAAATGGTCGCTTGATGAGGTGGAGTCTACCACTTCAACAGTTTGATTTCCTAGGGCGACACAAGAAAGGCAAACGCCCTGCAAATGCTGACTGCCTAAGCCGCATCCCCTAGCTTTATTTTTTCTCGTGCGCGCACCAGTCCATGCAAGTCCTTTTCATTCTTCTGTTCAGTTTTGCTTTGTTGTGCTCCCAGTGAATTCGACTGCCGCGCTTTCCTAAACTTCGGCGCGAGCTTGATTCTGACGCTGTTGCTGCGTTTCTCCCGCTCTTTCAAAATGCCACTTCAGATCCTCTCGTCGCGGCTGACGGATGAACCCTGCGCCAGCGGTCTGCGGCCGCCTCCCTATCGCTACGTGCTCGGCAGCCTTTTGGCACTCGGAGAGCAGTGCTGATTATGAGTGTCACCTCCTCGTGGGCGTGCCAGCCCCTCTCCACTGTCCTGTTCTTCGAGCCTGAAGATGATCGGTACCTTCTCCACCCTTTCTGCGATGTCTAGCTCAACTTTGCCGCCTGTGCCACCAAGCACCTCAACGTCTTTTCCAAGCGCAAGAACGATGTGATCTTGGAAAACGCTTCAGGGCTGTGCTTGGACAATCTTGTTGCCATCGTTGGCTACCTGTTCCTGCCTTCAGTTGTTCAAGAAGCGTCATCCTCTCGAACGCCTTCCGAAATGGGTAGCTTTGTCCGAAATGTAACATTCGCCGTGCTGGTCGCATTCTACGCTGCAATCTGCAAATAAGATTGCCCCGCATGCCGCGATATCTTTCTTTATGTTGCCACCCCCTGATTCACTGCTTAGCGCTTAAAAAGCGCGTCGCTAAAAAAATTAACGTCATTGTCTTCCTGGAGCTGCGTGGGTCGTCTGTTCCTTGGGCCAGTCGTCCTGCAGCCCTCGGCGTCTAGCCATCGAATGCGCAACAAGATGAATGCACCATGGTCAGCTGCGAAACACATCAAACCGATAAAACTACACAAGGCGCTCATATACAGACATATATACGTTGCAAAAACATTGATATCATGCTGCAACCACAGAAATAAAGTAATTGAGTACTTTTCTCTCTCCTCTGTGGTATTTATGTCTCTGGCCAACAAGTAACGGTATCCTGGTAGCTGGACACAGAGGTATTGAGGGTAAGGTCCAGGCAGACTGAAATGCTACCTCCTTAGAAAAGAACGCTTACAACATGTACGTAGTTTTCCTGTCTTAGAACCAAAGCCTTAGTTACAGAAGAAACTGAGAATGTACTGGTAGCATAAGTGGGACGCTGAAGTCCGTATTAAAGTCCACGTATTTAGCCACATTTGGGATACTGGTCATCACTGACCAAGTCCAGGCGAAGTGATGTCCTATTCTGTCGTCTCAGAGTAGGGCACGCCTATGGTACACATAGTTTTTTCTTGACTTGCGGTGAACGTTCAATGTGTAGCAGACGTGGGGAGACGCTCAGTGTTCAGCATGTCTTCCTAGAATGTCAGGAAACACAAGTCGAGAGGAAAAGAAACTTATCCTTAGCATATATTCAGTGTATACCACTTCACCTGGCACTGTTTCTAGGCAGAGAACCGTTATTTGACATTAAATATATTTTAGCATTTTTTCACGCTCCACCTTTTCTGTACGAAAAATTCGTAACGCGGCCTCTTGCGAGAGGCCACGGTCGCGATGTCAACCTTTGTTATAGCACATGCCTCCAGGCCCTTGTACTCAATGAACCCGCTGAGGCTGTTGTGCTACTCATCATCAGCAATCACCTGTCAATTTATATACAAGTAACCCTATTACATCCTTGTTGCACATCCTATACTTAAGCATGCCCTACTTCAGTCCTCCTGAAAATTATTTTTTAGATATATTAAGCAATTTAGAGCTCTCAGTTTTAGGCCTCTATACAGCCACGTCACATTAGCCATTACTCCATCGAGTACTTATCATCACTGCTTTGGCGCTCTTTGGCGACACTTGACCGTTGCGCCATTAAACACTATATATTGACGCGTGTACTTATCTTTATCGGGCGACCACGTTTCGCCGCTTAACAACTGTAATCGCACAGCGACGGACGCGCCTGCATGTATCCGACGTTTCTGGAAAGTTATCGATGCTTCTACCCGGCTGTCTGTTGTCGCCGAACCTTGTGTTATCTGATTTCATCGCGTAACGCGAATGGTGTAGAACTTTGTGGAAAGCACGCGGGCCCAAACGATTAGTCTGGAACATTCGACGACTGCTCTATAAAAGCCGACGCGCTTGACCCGCTGATCAGATTTTCGACGATCGCCGACTGTGTTCGCCGCTCTCGTTGTGCTTTAAGTGTAGCCTGTTTTGTGGGCACAGGTTCGCCCAATAAAAGCTAGTTTACCCTTTCACAGTATTGCTACTGTGTTCTTTGCCATCACGACCACGTGACATCTGGTGGAGGTGCTTTTGGTCCATGTACCGGACGCCCCCGACAAGCCGCGATCCAAGCCCGGACCGTAAAGGGAGCACCAACGTAGTCACGGACCATCGAGTAAGCCGTCGTCTACAACAGCTGCCCCCGGAACACGGACTTCTACCTGAGAAGACCAAGAAGATCGTGGCCAAGACAACCCCAATGGCTGCCCCAGCGTCCCCCGTTGTCCTGCAACATCCTCGGGACCCACCGACCTTCCATGGAGCAGCGACTGAAGACCCGGAATCATGGCTGGAGACCTACGAACGCATCGCGACGTTCAACAACTGGGACTCCGACGACAAGCTGCGGCATGTCTACTTCGCCTTAGAAGACGCCGCCAGAACTTGGTTTGAGAACAGGGAATCGACCTTGACAACGTGGGACCTGTTCCGTAGCAGCTTCCTGCGCACCTTTACGAGCGTCGTGCGCAAGGAAAGGGCCGAAGCCATGCTGGACGCCCGAGTGCAGCTACCTAACGAGAACGTCGCCATATTCACGGAAGAAATGAACCGCCTGTTCCGCCACGCCGACCCGGATATGCCCGAAGAGAAGAAAGTCCGCCTTCTCATGCGTGGCGTGAAGGAAGAACTTTTCGGCGCAATGATACGAAGTCCACCGAAGACCGTAGAAGAGTTTCTTCGCGAGGCCACCAGCATCGAGAAGACACTCGAAATGCGGAACCGGCAATTCAACCGCCGCACGAACTCTACCAACTACATAGGAATTCAGTCACTGGCCAGCGACGACCTGCGCGAGACTATCCGAGCGGTCGTGCGGGAGGAACTACAAAAGCTGTTCCCGTCATCGCAGCCTCAAGTGGCTTCGATTGCCGACGCCGTACGTGAGGAGCTCCAACAACAACTCGGAGTAGCCCCTGAATCACCGCAGCCTCAGCCGCAAGCGATGACATACGCCGCTGTAGCCCGCCGTCACGTTCCCCCTCCGCGCCCACGGCAGGGCCCAGTGACGGCACAGTTCCGTCGTCCACCCCCAACCCCGCCGCCAGCACGCCAACCCGTCACCCCACGCGGCATTCCAAGAAAGACTGACGTTTGGCGCGCCCCTGACCATCGCCCGCTTTGCTATCACTGCGGAGAAGCCGGGCACATCTACCGCCGATGCCCATACCGGGAGATGGGACTCCGAGGGTTCGCCGTGAACGCGCCGCGACCACAGATTGGCGAACGACCTCGCGATATCGCCGACTACCTCGCCGCCACTCAGTGGAGCCCTCGACGACCGTCCCGTTCGCCGTCACCAGGCCGTTACCTGTCGCCGCAGCGCCGACCATACACTGGCCCAGCCCGGGGCCGGTCTGCAAGCCCATATCCGGAAAACTAAAAGCAGCAACCGATGGAGGTGCGGTTGCTGTTCGTCGAACTGACGAAGATCCTCCGCCGCCGACGAAAATGACGAAGGGACCATCTCGACGACATAATAAGGACCCGCCGCCGTCCCGACGAAGTCAGGAAGCCAAGACTATACCGACGAAAGACGACTTGACGACGCGACGTTCCAGCTTCAGTTCAACACGACGCAGCCGTGATCCGACGCCAAGGCCTAACTGCAACGCCAGACAAAGAACCACCGACCTCGACGTGCTTCTCGACGGCCACGCTGTTACCGCCTTAGTGGACACAGGCGCTGATTACTCCGTCATGAGTGGACACATCGCCGCCCAGTTGAAGAAGGTTAAGACTGCATGGGAAGGCCCTCAAATTCGGACTGCTGGAGGACACCTCATCACGCCGACTGGAATATGCACGGCAAGAATAACCATTCATGACCGGACTTACCCTGCCACCTTCGTTATCCTCCAACAGTGTTCACGAGACGTCATTCTCGGTATGGACTTCCTGAACCAACACGGCGCAATCATCGACCTGCAGTCGAAGTCTATAACGCTGTCGGAAGATAAAGCGACACCGCCGGAGAGCCCTCGTAGTCGCCGCGCCTTGAGTGTGCTCGAAGATCAAGTGAGCATCCCGCCTCGCTCCAGCATTGTTATTTCGGTCGGCACAGAAACACCCGCTGACGTAGAAGGCGTCATCGAAGGCGACCAACGTCTACTGCTAGACCGTGAAATTTGCGTCGCAAGAGGGATCGCTCGACTGCATGGAGGGAAAACTGAAGTGTTGCTGACAAACTTCAGCCAGGAGTTCAAGCACATCAACAAGGACACGACGATCGGGTACATTGAGGAAATTCTGGAAACCAGTAATGCGTTTGTCCTCTCGGATTCCGCCGCATCTGCCCCGACGACCATGGTTCCCGAACCAAACTACGACATTAATCCAAGTCTTCCGATGGGCAAGCAGCAACAGCTCAGAAGTCTGCTCCGACGATACAAAGCCTGCTTTTCAACATCATCGAGGATTCGACAAACACCAGTTGCCAAGCATCGCATAATCACCGAGGAGTGCACTCGACCACTCCGCCAGAGCCCTTACCGAGTTTCGCCGCGAGAACGTGAAGCTATAAGAGAACAATTCGACGAAATGCTGCGCGACGACATCATCCAGCCGTCGAAAAGCCCGTGGGCGTCCCCTGTTGTCCTGGTGAAGGAAAAGGACGGAACCCTACGTTTCTGCGTCGATTATCGTCGTCTGAACAAGATCACGAAGAAGGACGTATACCCCCTCCCACGGATAGACGACGCATTAGATCGGCTCTGCAACGCTAAATACTTCTCGTCGATGGACCTCAAGTCTGGCTATTGGCAAATAGAAGTCGACGAAAGAGATCGCGAAAAGACCGCCTTCATCACCCCGGACGGCCTCTACGAGTTCAAGGTTATGCCATTTGGACTGTGCTCGGCGCCCGCAACGTTCCAACGGGTGATGGACACGGTTTTGGCAGGATTGAAGTGGCAGACCTGTCTCGTTTACTTGGATGACGTCGTTGTCTTCGCCGGCAATTTCGACGATCACCTTAGGCGGCTTGCAACAGTACTAGAGGCCATCATGTCATCAGGACTTACTCTGAAGCCGGAAAAGTGCCACTTCGCTTACCAGGAGCTTCTATTTTGAGGCCACGTCATCAGCAAATCTGGAGTCCGCCCCGACCCGCAGAAGACGGCTGCCATCGCAAAGTTCCCGCAGCCCATCGACAAGAAGGCAGTGCGTAGATTCCTTGGCATGTGTGCCTACTACAGGCGCTTTGTCAAGGACTTTTCACGCATTGCGGAGCCGCTAACACATCTAACCAAATGTGATGTCGAGTTCAAGTGGGAAACGCCGCAGGCCGACGCATTTCAAGAACTCAAACGACGCATGCAGTCGCCGCCCGTACTTGCGCACTTCGACGAGCACGCCGATACCGAAATTCACACTGACGCCAGTAGCCTAGGCCTCGGTGCCGTCCTAGTCCAGAGAAAAGATGGACATGAACACGTGATAGCTTACGCTAGCCGGTCGTTGTCAAAAGCGGAAGGCAATTATTCCACAACGGAAAAGGAATGCCTCGCCATCGTTTGGGCTACAGCGAAATTTCGCCCCTACCTATATGGCAGGCCATTCAGAGTGGTCAGCGACCATCACGCGTTGTGTTGGCTAGCTAACTTAAAGGACCCTTCAGGACGGCTGGCACGGTGGAGCCTCAGACTACAAGAATATGACATCACTGTAACATACAAGTCCGGACGAAAACACTCAGATGCCGATTGCCTATCACGCGCCCCCATTGAGCCGCCGCCGCAAGATGACGAGGATGACGACGCCTTCCTTGGCATAATAAGCGCGCAAGACTTCGCCGAACAACAACGAGGGGACCCGGAGCTAAAAGCCCTAGTCGAGTATTTGGAAGGGCACACCGACGTTGTCCCTAGGGCATTTAAGCGTGGATTATCTTCGTTCACGCTTCAAAACAACCTACTCGTGAAGAAGAATTTCTCACCAGTCCGCGCCAACTGCCTTCTTGTTGTTCCGTCGGCGCTGCGTCCAGAAGTACTGCACGCCCTACATGACGATCCGACCGCTGGGCACCTCGGTTTCTCCAGAACGCTATCGAGAATACAAGAAAAGTATTACTGGCCGCACCTAACTGCCGATGTCGCCCGTTACGTCAAGACATGCCGAGACTGTAAGCGACGCAAGACACCACCGACAAGGCCAGCGGGATTACTACAGCCGATCAAGCCTCCTCACCGGCCTTTTCAGCAGATCGGGATGGACTTGTTGGGACCGTTTCCGACATCGACTTCCGGAAATAAGTGGATCGTCGTGGCGACGGACTATCTCACCCGCTTCGCTGAAACTAAAGCTCTACCGAAAGGCAGCGCAGCCGAAGTGGTGAAATTTTTCGTCGAGAACATCCTGCTGCGACATGGCGCCCCAGAAGTCCTCATCACCGACAGAGGAACGGCTTTTACAGCAGAGCTCACGCAAGCCATTCTGCAATACAGCCAGACAAGTCACAGGAGGACAACTGCCTACCATCCGCAGACGAATGGTCTCACGGAGCGCCCGAACAAGACCCTCGCCGACATGCTAGCAATGTACGTCGACGTCGAGCACAAGACCTGGGATGCGGTCCTGCCGTACGTAACATTCGCTTACAACACGGCGGTGCAAGAAACAACACAGATCATGCCGTTTAAGCTGGTTTACGGCAGGAACCCGACGACGACGCTCGACGCCATGCCGCCGCACGTCACGGACGAAGAGAATCTTGACGTCGCGACCTTTCTCCAGCGCGCCGAAGAAGCTCGACAACTTACCCGCCTACGGATCAAGAACCAGCAGCGTACCGACAGCCGACATTACAACCTCCGACGACGCTTCGTCGAATACCAGCCCGGTGACCGTGTTTGGGTTTGGACCCCTATACGCCGACGAGGACTGAGCGAGAAGCTTTTGCGTCGCTATTTCGGACCGTACAAGATCATCCGACGTGTTGGGGCACTGGACTATGAGGTCGTGCCAGACGGCATTTCGCTATCACAGCGTCGCCGCTCACGACCTGAAATAGTCCACGTTGTGCGACTCAAGCCGTACTACCAGCGATAATGAACTTTGGGACTTCGCGTAACTGACCTTTGGACTTACTTTCTTTTCGTTGTTTTGTTACTTATGTTTAATAAGTGTCCTTTTGTGTTTTGCTGTCTTATATTTGTAGCATCGGGACGATGCTTTTTTAAGAGGGGGGTATTGACGCGTGTACTTATCTTTATCGGGCGACCACGTTTCGCCGCTTAACAACTGTAATCGCACAGCGACGGACGCGCCTGCATGTATCCGGCGTTTCTGGAAAGTTATCGATGCTTCTACCCGGCTGTCTGTTGTCGCCGAACCTTGTGTTATCTGATTTCATCGCGTAACGCGAATGGTGTAGAACTTTGTGGAAAGCACGCGGGTCCAAACGATTAGTCTGGAACATTCGACGACTGCTCTATAAAAGCCGACGCGCTTGACCCGCTGATCAGATTTTCGACGATCGCCGACTGTGTTCGCCGCTCTCGTTGTGCTTTAAGTGTAGCCTGTTTTGTGGGCACAGGTTCGCCCATTAAAAGCTAGTTTACCCTTTCACAGTATTGCTACTGTGTTCTTTGCCATCACGACCACGTGACAATATCATCTTCATCACGAATCTTACTCATTGTTAGGTGAGCTTTCATTGTAAAATAGCACTCAAAGCAGAGGGATAACTGCACACTAAGTCGCCCTTCATGGTAACCTGAGCGACAGGTCAAAGCATCGGTTGATCAGGCTTGAATGCTCGTACATTGTAGAACAATCGTTGGTGCTTGAATGTGATCGGCAGTGTACGCCAGTAATCGGTTACCGCATTCAATCTAAGTAGATGACGCTCTTTCAGTACTGAGCCGCTAGCAACATCTAGAATATTAGAAGTAGTTTATGGCGCGTTTTGAGACGAGTGATAATCTTGGAACACTGATTAGCCGCTAAATAAAGTTACCATTGGTATATTTAGCTGTACACTGTGCGTGGGGTCGGGGTGCACAGTCTAGACAGAGCATCGCAGAAAATCTATCGTCGTGGACAATAGTGCTTGTATTTGTGGCGTCTTCTGCGTTGAGGCACAGTAGCCCACTTGAGCTGTCCTATACCCGCAGCAGAGCTGGAACGTGTAAATGTATTTATACTCGGTGATTGTTCTTGCTCCTGTTGCACAATTTGTGCTTGGTGGATGTTTTCTACGGCAGCATCTGGAAGCTTTATTGGCTGGATGTCATTGATTGGAGCCCATTCTCGGAGGACTGCGAGGGGCAGCTGGTATAGGTCCGTCCTCAATAAATCACCATCAGCAGACCCCTGGATCATGCGCACCGATCATGGCTGAGCTTCTGACAATGCAGCCAGGCGGGCGAACGTACTTGCCTTGGTCGCATTTTCTCTCACTCTGGTTGCTGAATAATATAATGTCGGGAGATAATTTTTCGCGTGCTTTGATATATGCTGTATTGCGAATTAAAGAAATATAGGACATGGATTAAAGTACTCTTCAAAGCTACTGCTAGAAAAGTACGATTTAATTTCTTACTTTAGCTTTAGAAGCTTGAGACCAGCGTTTCCATTCCTTTCGCTCCCGTCGAAGGAAATTATTCCAGAGAAAGGTTAAAAGGAACGGGTAAATCCTGGGGGTTGAGCCGACGCCGAGTGTTCGGACCTTTAAGGACCCACGACGGAGGCAACACACCTCTTTGGTGGCCACTTCACATAGATGTGTACCCCTGGGCTGACCGACCCAGAAGATATCGGTTGGTTGCCTTTTCCTGTCCCCCTCTCCGAACTTTTTCTTACCCGCATACTTTCTCAGCTTTCCTGTCTTCTCTTCTCGTCTGTTACTTCTACGTTTTCGTAGGAGGCTTGGGCTAACCTTGTGTATATGCCCTCTCTTTGGTATGTTATATTGGTTATTACAGAAGCAATGCCCGGCCAGCGAGTGCAGCCGTAGATGTTAAGTGCTACATCGACCCTTAGTTCGGGTCCATAGTGGGTGCCCGCCATTGTCGCCAGAGGTGACCGAAGTATTATGGGAACACCTGCATTTCCGCCTTTACTTGATCGTCACCCTCAAAAGCGGGGACTAAGCCTCTTGAAACCGAATGAATTGTCCCTCGATTTCTAATTGTGCAAAGCGAAAAAACTGAAAAATCATCTCGAACCGTATTCCCACTTCTTGTTGCAAAAAGCCTCGCTGATGACCTTGGCACTGTTTATAAGGTCACCAAAATGGGAAGCGGCGACCTCCTGCTTGAGATCCGTCATAAAGAACAGGAGAATAAACTAAACAAACTTGTGGAATTCGCCGACATTCCTTTTGCCATTCACCTTATCTGTCTATGAATACAGCACGCTGAGTAGTGTATGATGAAGATCTGACAGACTTGTGCGAGACAGCACTATGTGAGGTGTGAAAAGAACAAAATGTAACCAACGTTAAGCGCATCATAATCAAACAAGAAAATAAGGAAATTCCTACAAAGCACCTAATCCTGTCCTTTGCCGCTTGCGATCTACCATAAGCCATTGAAACTGCATACAAAAAGATAGCTGTCAGACCATACATCCCTAATCAAAGAAGATGCTTCCAACGTCAAAGATTGGGCCATGGATCGGAGAGCTGCCGTGGTTGTCTCACATGTGTGAAATGTGGAGTCCAAAGCCACTTTAGTACCAAGGCATATTTGATTAATTGCATGTGAAACGTTAACACCTCACTTGGCCATAGTAGGTATATTTAAGGAAGTTATGAAGCTCCTTAGCTATAGTCGATCAAACTGAAACTTATTCTCATCATTAGTAAAAGGGTTACAGGCGTTGCATTTGGTGCAGAAATATGAAGAACGCTCATATACGAAACACCCGCACTGTACTGAAAGGGGCGATATATTGATAGGGGCCGCCACCTTTGACTACGGTTGGCCCACTATGAATAGGTGCGAGCTCGTTTGCAAATTAAACTTGAGGTTAGCTCAACGAGCTGCATCATAGCTTAAGCAAGGAAGATTTCTAGAACAAATACATTTAAGGCAATTAGCTGGAAGACTGGTGGTACGTTAAAGTTGTTTTTCCGCAAGGGAGAGGTTTTAAAGTCACACGAGTCATATATTCCTTTGGACTGTAACCGCACTATGGTGTGCGGGAATAGGCGCCTTTCTATATGCCTGAATTTCCGTGCACGAGCACGCCCGCTCGCATTTTTGTCCGCTTGGTTCATCCGTGCGCGCCTATATATGTGTTTTGACGAACATATGTCGTATCTGTGCGTGTGTTTGTAAGCGAATAATCTAGATTTGGCTTCCTTGCCTACACTCTCGGGGATGAATGGGATATAGCCTACTTATTCGATATTTAAATCTACGAGACAACAAGAGATGACACGGTTTTTAAGCTTATTCTAGGAGCTGCCAACCTTTCACACACGTTTTCTTTCTTCCTGCGGCGTCAGTGCATTGGATTTATGCCAGTGACGTGCTAAACCTGCATCATCATTGTTTCGTGCATCGCTTGTTGGGCCTAACAAACTTTCGACGCATCACGTTTGTCTTAGTACCATGAAAACTGTCAACTGCTTACCTTGGAGAAGAACAAATGGAATAAAAAGGAAAGCGTACTGGCCACAACGAAATGACTCGCAGAGCCATGCCATGGATGACAATGGCAATACCACGAAACGCTGGGCGCGGTGAGATCCAGGTCATAGATTTGATTTCTTAACCTAAGTTAGGCTTTCAGGGAGCTAACACTTGTGTGCGTATCTTTTGCAGGATCATGTTTGATAAAAGGTTCTTCGCTCAGCTAGAAAATGGCAACGATCCATACAGCTGATTTGCTTTAGCTACATAAGGTCATATCTTAGAAAAGGATAGGTATATTTGTTAGTTACGTGCGCAGCTGCTCAAATATTCAGCATCGAAAGGTTACCACCTCCACATTCGAATGATAGCAATAACATCAGCAAAGTTTAAATTGTTCTATGTTTTCTAAATATATTTTTTTTTAAGTTTAAATAGTGAGCATGTTTTCATGTCGCAGATACAGGTCATGAACCCGTGTGATGAACCGTGCGCTTTTGATATTAAAATTAAGCAAAATCATTCGCATATTGTACACTTCAGCGTTACGCTCCTCCACACGAGGTGTGAGAGATCACTGTGTGCGCTTCCTATTAGATTTCTCAGCATTAGAGTCATCAGCTTCCGTTTCCTGGGGTCACTAGGATCGAACACAGCTGCCTGGCAGAAGGCCTTCGATAAATTCTTGAGCACATTGTAAAAGATGGTGCAGCGCGGACATGTGCACTAGAACTAAATGTAGCGAAATCTGAGGATGAATTGGTTGCGGCATATATTTGGATTTCTAATGTTAAGACCAATAAGAAATATAGCGCACTATTCTGACAATTAGCGCTGACCTGCATACACTCACATGAAATGTGAGCTCTGAAAAAATGTCCGTGGTGGAACTGGCCCCGCGACTACAGGGCTACATTGACATACGAAAGGCGCATTTGACAAATACCAGTGATCGGAACGCGTTTAGCCCTCGACGTTTTGGTGCTTCGGCACCCTTGTGCACTCTTGGGGGGACCTTTTACCAAGTGCACAATGTTTCAGGTAATATTTTCCGAGCTATACACTTTCGTTTCTTTTTTGCATTACCTTTATTTAGCGTGTAATCAGGGTTCCAAGTTTGTCTTAAGTCCCAAAACGCGCCTTAATGTATTTCGAAAATTCTAGTTGTTGCGACCCACTCAGTGCTCAAAGATGGTCATCTAAATAGATTGAATGCGCCATACATTGCCTATGACAGTCAAGCGCGCGGGATTGTACTGCGATGTACGAGCATTCAACTCTTATCAACCGATCTTTTAACCTGTCGCTCAGATTCCCATGAAGACAGACTTAGTGCGCAGGTATGCTTGTGCTTTGAGTGCCATTTTACAACGAAAACTCTCCTTACAATGAGTAAGATTAGTGATAATGATGATATGTAGTGTTTAAAGGCGCGAGGGCCAAGTGTGGCCGAAGAGCTCCAAGGCACTGATCCGGAGTATTGAAATGACTAATGGCTCATGTGACGTGGCTTTATAGAGGCCTAAAGTTGAGAGCTGTAAGCCCCTAATATATATATGGAATAAATTATCAGAATGACTAAAGTAAGATATACTAAAAGGAAAGGATGTGCAAAAAATTGTAATAGCGTTCCATCATAAAAATGGACAGGTGAGTGTTGGTGACGAGTAGGACAACAGCGTCAGTGGGTCCCTTGAGCACAAGGGCCGGAGGCATGTGTTATAACAAAGGTTGACATCCCGACCACGGCATCTCGCACGAATTTCTTGGACAGAAAACGTGGATAGCGTCAACGTCGTTTAAAAAGGTTCAAATAGATTTCATATCACATAGTGGTTCTCTGCCTAGAAACAATGCCAGGTGAAGTGGTATACCCTGAATTTATGCTAAGGAGAAATTTCTTTTTCTCTCTACTTGTGTTTCGCGACATTCTAGGAAGATATGCTGAACATGGAGCGTCTCCCCACATGTACGAAACATTCGACCTTCAGTGCCAGCCAAAAAAAAAAAAAAACAACGATGTGTCCCATAAGTGTGCCCTATTCTGAGACGACAGAATGGGCCATCACAACCTCTGGACTCGGGCCTTTGGAGTGTGCTTAGTTACTTCTACAAATGACATGTCGCAGTGAATGATGTGCCACAACCACAGCGAGGACGGCTTGGCTGAGGCAATTAGACAATTTTAATGAATAGGAACGTCCATATCCTCGCTCAACTTTCTCACACGAATCAAGAATGGATCCCTGGCTGTACGTCTGTTATGAAAGAGCGTTGCAGAAATCATAGTACTAATGGTGGGATAAAAAGAATGGTTTTTGCTCCCATGTGCTTTCAGAAAATAATAAACTAGAATATGAGCGCTGAAGATCAAGGGACTATTCATTCGATTCTGCATGCATCCTTTCAATCGGACTCGTCCTAAAGGCACTGGTCTTGTAGGCGGACTACAAGGTGAGGCACAGGGTCAAGCATCTTGAGAGCACTGGGAGTAGCAGAGTGATACAGTACATCACCGTAGTCTAACCGGGATCGTACAAGGCTCCGGTAGAGGTTCACTATGCAATTCCTGTCGCTTCCTCAGTTTTTGTGTTACAATATTTCATGATGTTCATTTTTTTCAGCCGTTAACCTTTCAGATATTTGATATGAGGAATAAAGATTAGTTTAGAGGGGAGTATTATGCCTAAAAATTATATTCAATGTTGAGTGGTATGTGTTGTCAATGCAGCATGATATCAGGATCTCGTGTAAAGCACCTCTTTCTAGAAAGAAGTACTTTTCTAGTAAGAAGTACTTTTCAAACTCGCCAAGCGTCGCATAAACTATTACATTTCGTACCAAAGCGTAAATGACAACGATGTAGGCGAGGTAAGTTACGGTAGCTTGTGGGCTTTTGCCAGCGACTCCTCACACAGCACTTTAGTCCTTTGTGTGGTTGTGAAAGGATAACGCGCCTGCTGAAATGAAACATTCGAAATAACCAGTTGTTCGATGACTGAACACATGACATGTTCTCGCGATGCGTAGCACCTTGCATTTGGTATGAGTTTAAGCAGGGGAAACTCGGATGAAATATTAGAAGTAAATAGGGTTTTGTATTCTAAGGTTATGCGCAGCGGAGCTATATAAGCTTCAGTTTTGCCATGGTGCGTTACCAGAAAACTTAGCCCAGCTGTGCGCCGCCTCACGTTGCCTAGCAACCACCTGAGACAGATCTGAGCAACGTAATCTACTCGCAACCCACGAGCATAAGGAGGAGTCATTACGTCTGAGGCGTGTAAAGGCTACAAAAAGTAAAGGCTCGGAACAGTGGCCGCGATGAGACCCCTTTCGCCTGCCCTGCTGCGTGCGTGCGTGATGCTGCCATGAGAAAACCGAAGAAAGTCGGGACAACCGAAGAAGAAGGGGCTTACCAGGAACAGCACCATACTGCCAAGCGAGAAACGATGCGTCGCTGGTGTTGTGATTGGGAATGCCACGCCGAAGCTGCGGCTGAGAAGAGGCGACACCGAGTAGAGATTCCCGAGTTTCAGTCCAGGCAACACGACAGTCGACACCCGAACTTTCGACATCCCTGAGAAAGCGAGCCTGGCCTGCGACTGCTTGAAAACTTCCAGCGTCAAGCGCACCGAGAGAACTACTCAGCAAAACCTAGCCTAAGCTCGCAAAACCTAGGAACAACTTAGCCAAGTCTGCCATAGATTCGCAAACGTATAGACGACTTATCCAAGCCTATCAACAAATTAGCAAAACCTAGAAAACATCGCAACACCTAAAGAAACTGATGCAAGCCACGTAAAAATTAGGTGATCACAAGGTCCGCTGTTGACTCCAGCCTTGCAGCACTAGTGCAAGCTGCGCAGAATTTTTAATTGCGTTTTTTTCACTGACTTCAATTGCAACTTTAGTAAGCGTTCAAATTTACTTGATCCGGGTTCAGTTCTTTACAAGCTATTAGCAGTGAAGGTGAGTTTTGAATGATCAGTTATTCCGTTAAGAGCGTAAACGCACACGCAACGAAAGCCCAAGTCGATTTCCGAGTTTTCACTCAATAAAAAAGTGGCATATCTATAGTGTACTCATGTGAAGAACAAGGCACTTCTAGAAGTGTGATTCAGTGAATCTTACTCATTGTCAAGAGAGCTTTCGCTGGCAAATAGCACTCAAAGCACGAGGATGTCTGTGCACTAAGTCGATCTTCGTGGGAATATGAGTGACAGATCGAAGCGTCAGTTGATCACACTTGAATGCTAGGACATTGAATCAGAATCGTGGGTGCTTGAATTTGATCGGCAATGTACGCCGGTATTCACTTCACGCGCCCAATCTCATCAGATAACGATATTTTGGTCCCAACATACAGTACATTTGAAATACATTAGGGCTTGTTGTGTGACGAGTTATAAGCTTAGAACGCTGCAGAGACGCTAAGTAATGCAAATGCAAAAAAAGAAACGAACTTGTATGGTTGTGTACATATTGGCTGAAACATTGTGCACGTGCCCAAAAGGGCCCCCAAGGCTCCGCAGAGGTGCCAACGCACAAAAACATCGACGGCTTTCAGATTACTGGTATTTATCAATCCACCATTCCCCACACATTCACGACCATCAAACCACCCATTCATCCTGACCATTCGCTAGTTTTCGTTTCAGCGCAAAAGCAGGCGCTCAATGTGCTCAATGTGCTTAATAATTTGTCGAATGACTTTTGCCAGGCAGCTGTTTTTAATCCTAATGACGCCAGGAAATCCAGCCTGATGCCCCTAATGCTCAGGAATCTAATAGGGACATCACACAGTGCTCTCGCACACCTCGTGTGGAGCCGCGTAGCCCTGACGTGTATAATGTTCCAGTGCTTTTTTTTATTTTAAAGGCAAAAGTGCACGATTTGCAGCACGGGTTCATGAACTGTACCTGCGTCACAAAAATGTGTCCACGAATGAGCAGTTGGAAATGAGAAGGTTATTCTGCACCGCGAATATTCCGACGTTGTTTCTTCAGTGGCGTTAAACTTAAAAAAGTAAACCAAAGGTAAACCTTGCTGACGCATTTTCTTTCATTCAACTCTTGAGATGTGACCTTTCGATACGGAATATGTTGAGCAGCTGCGTACGTAAAACCAAATCTACTTTACCTTTCCAAAAATTCGACCTTAGGTGGCTAAAGCAACTCATTAGTATGGACCGTCGACATTTTTTAGCGGAGCGAAAAGACTTTTATTAAACATGATCCTGCAGAAGCTACACAAACAATTAATATGCTCACTGAAAGCGTAACTGAGGTGAAGAAATCAAATCTATGACCTCGATCTCACCGCACCCAGCGTTTCGTGGTATTGCCATTGTCATCAATGGCATGGCTCTATGACAAGTTTCGTTGCGGCCAGTCCGCTTTCCTTTTTATTCCATTTGCTATTTTCTAAGGCAAGTTTGTTAGGCCCAACAAGCGATGCACGAAACAATAATGATGCAGGCTTAGCACTTCACTGGAATAAATCCAACGCGCTCACGCAGCAGGAAGAAAGAAAACGGGGGTCAAAGGTTGGCAGCTCCTCACGGAGCCGCACCGTTCGCTATGCTGCCAGCGTGATCAAACCTGGGGCGGTGATCTTTAGGCCTCTGGCGTGTCTTTTTCCCCGTCCGTTTCACTTTCCGAAACAGAATATGGTTGAAAAGCCTTGTCATCTCTTGTTGTCTCGTACATTTAAATATCGAATAAATACGCTATATCACATTCATCCCCTAGAATCTAGGCAAGAAAGCAAAATCTAGATTATTCGCTTAAAAACACACGCACAGATACGACATACGTTCGTCAGCAAACATATATAGGCGCGCACGGATGAACCAAACGGACAAAAATGCGCACGCGCGTGCTTCTGCACGGAAATTCACGCATATAGAAACGCGCCTATTCCCGCACATCATAGTGCGGTTAGAGTCTAAAGGAATATATGACTGCCTTGTGACTTTAAAACATCTCCCTTACAGAAACACAGCTTTAACGTAAAACCAGTCTTCCAACTAATTGCCCTAAATGTATTTGTTCTACAAATCTTCCTTGCTTAAGCTATGATGCAGCTCATTGAGCTAACCTCAAGTTTAATTTACAAACGTGCTCACACCTATTCATAGTGGGCCAACCATAGACAAAGGTGGCGGCCCCTATCAATATATCGCCCCTTTCTGTAAAGTGCAGTTGCTTCGTATATGAGCATTCTTCAAATTTCTGCACCAAATGCAACGCCTGTAAACCTTTTTCTAATGATGAGAATAAGTTTCACTTTGGTGTATAATAGATAAGGAGCTTCAAACTTCCTTAAATATACCTACTATGGCCAATTGACGTGTTAACGTTTCACATGCAATTAAACAAATGTGTCTTGGTACTAAATCGGCGACAATGTTCCAGAAAATTGCGCCACACGAATGTGTGTCCTGCGCTTAACGATGCCCATGCTGCATTTCTCAGCCAGTCAAAAACATTCGCCTTAACAAGGTCTAGCACGTGTCTCAGTTTACCCTTCCTATACAACCGCTACCGTGATCTGGGGGTCGAACCACACTGGAACAGCACCGAAAAGTAGGGCTGAATTGCTACATTCAGCCGACCTCCAATCCAACCAGGCCGATATTTCTTAGCGGAATCTTGAAGCCGAAGCCGAATGTGAAGGTTTTGTAGCACTCATTCCGAAGCGGTGCCACCTCAAGTTACAGGCAGCGCTGTTGTGTTTGTGGGAATACCACAGGAGCAGATGACCACTGCATAAATTCGGCAACGGCTTTCCAAGGGCTTTCCGATTACTGGTATTTATCAGACCATTATTTCATCTGGCAATGTAGCCCTGTAGTCTAGGGGCCAGCTCCTCCATGGACACTTTGTCGGACCTTACATTTCATGTGAGTGTACGCATGTCAGCGCTAATATACCGCGGTATTTATTCTTTAGCTCTTACTATTAGAAAACCTAATATATGACGCAACGCATTCAGCCTGAGTCTTCGCTAGATTTGGTTTCAGCGCACATGTCGGCGCTGCCCCATCTTTTACAATGTGCGAGAAAGTTTTTCGAATGGCTTTTGCCAGGCAGGTGTTTTTAAAACTAATGACGCCAGGAAACCCAGCCTCATGACTCTAATGCTCAGGCATCTTATACGGACCGCACAGTGTTCTCGCACACCTCGTGTGGAGCAGCGTAGCCGTGACGAGTATAATGTTCGAGTGCTTTTATTTAATTTTAAAGGTAAAAACGAAAGGTTGCCAACACGGCTTCATGAACTGTATCTGCGTCACAAAAATGTGTCCATAAATTTGCACTTGCAAATAAGAAGCGTATTCTGCACCGTGAACATTCCGGCGGTATTTCCTTAGTGGTATTAAACTTAAAAAAATAAAAGTTAAAGCAAGGTAACCCTTGCTGACGCTATCTCTTTCATCCAAATCTTGAGATCTGAGCTTTCGATACGGAATATTTTGACCAGCTGCGCACGTAAAACGAAATCTACTTTACCTTTCCAAAAATTTGACCTTATGTAGCTAAAGCAACTCAGTACTATGGAGTGCCGACATTTTTTATCGGAGCGAAAATTCTTTTATCGAACTTGGGCAAAAGCTACGCACACAAGTATTATGCTTTCTGAAAGCCTCTCTTAGGTGAAGAAATCAAATCTATGACCTCGATCTCACCGCGCCCAGTGTTTCGAGGTATTGTTATTGTCATCAATGGCCTGGCTCTGCGACAAGTTTCGTTGCGGCCTGTCCGCTTTTCCTTTTATTCCGTTTGTTATTTTCTAAAGCAAGCTGCTGACAGTTTTAATGGTATTATGACAACAAACGCACTCCGCCGAAAGCTTTTTGGGCCCAACAAGCGATTCAAGAAACAATGATGGTGCAGATTTAGCGCGTCACAGGCATAAAGCCAATGCGCTGACGCTGAAGGAAGAAAGAAAACGTGGGTCACCGGCTGGCAGCTATTCACGGCGCTGCACCGTTGGCTATGGTGCCAGCGTGATGAAATCGGCGGGGGGGGGGGGGGGGCAATCTTTAAGTCTCTGGCGCACCTATTTCTCCGTCAGTTTCACTTTCCGTAATAGAATATGCTTGAAATGCCATATCATTTCTCGTTGACTCGTAGATTTAAATATCGAATAAATACACAATATCCCATTCATCCCCGAGAGTATAGGTAAGGAAGCAAAATCTAGATCATTTGCTCACAAACACACGCACAGATACGACATATGTTCGCCAACAAACATAAAGAGGCGCGCATGGATGGAAGAACGGACAATAATGCGCGCACGCATTCTCGTGCACGGAAATTCACGCATACAGAAATGCGCCTATGCCCGCACACCATATTGCGGTTAGAGTCCATAGGAATATATGGCTGTCGTGTGACATTAAACAGCACTCCTTAGAGAAACAATATTCTAACGTACAACCAGTGTTCCGACTAATTGCCATAAATGTATTTGTTTTAAAAATATTCCTTGCTTAAGTTATAATACAGCCTGTCGAGCTTGTCTCAAGTTTCATTGGGAAACGTGCTCGCGCCACTTCATAGTGGGCCAGCCGCAGTCAAAGGTGGCGGCCCCTATATATATCTCGTCTCTATTAGTAAATTGCGGAAGCTTCATATGTGAGCATCCTTCAAATGTCTGCACCAAATTTAACGCCTGTAACCGTTTTGCTAATGATAGGAGGAAGTTTGTGTTTGACGGATTATAGCCAAGGAGCTTGAAAACATAATTGAATATACCTACTATGGCCAAGTGAGCTCTTAACGTTTCACATTCAATTAGTTGAATTAATGTTCCTTGGTACTAAATCGGCGACAATGTTCTAGAATATTGCGCCACACCAAGGTGTATTCTGCGCTTAACGATGCACATACTGAGTTTGTAAGTTAATCAAAAAGAGTCACCTTAAGAAGAACTATTACGCGTCTCAGTTTACCTTTCCTACATAACCCCTACCATCATCAGGGGGTCGAACCAAACTGGAACAGCGCCGAAAAGCAGGGCTGAATAGCTACATTCACCCGAACTCCAATCGAACCGGACCGATATTTCTTCGCGGCATCTTGGAGCCGAAGACGAATGTGAAGGTTTCGTTGCACTGATTCCGAACCGGTGCCACCCCATGTTACGTACAGGCAGGGCTGATGTAGTTGTAGGAGTACCACAGGAGTGGATGACGTCTCCTGCATCGATTCGGCAAGGTACTCGTTGTATTGCCAATACTACACAGGCGTAGAAATTCAAGAGAGTGACTCGTAACTCATGGCCTCATTCTACAACGCCCTAGTGTAGGCTCAAGTGTACACTGTGCGTTGAGTCGTGGCGCACTGTCTAGATAGAGCATCCCAGAAACTCCATCGTCGTGGACAATAGTGCTTGACCTTGCTTGTGGCGTCTTTCGCATTGCGGCACAGTAGCGCACTTGAGCTGTCTGCTACTCGCCGCGCAGCTTGTTCTTGTAAAGATTTTTGTGTTCAGTGACTATTGTTGTTCCTGTTTCACGATTTGTACTTCGTTGATATTTTCTTACACAGCATGAGGGAGCTGTAATGGTTGCACGCCATTGACCTCAGTGAATTCTTGGAAGACTGCGAGGCGCCGCTAGTTTATTTCCGTCCACGACAACACCAGCAGCGGACCACTGCATTATTACTAAGCTGTCGACAACGGAGCCAGGCACGCGAACAGAATGAGTTGCTTGTGTCATTTTCTTTCGCTGTGCCAACTGTGTAAGGCTAAAGTCGGCGGTAACTATTTTCGCGTGCTTAGATATGAGTTCATTTGGGAATCTAACTATATATAGCGCGTCGGTGGAAGTACTAACTAAATATTGGGCATCGGAGGAAGTACTTTGCAAACCCCTTGGTGGAAGAAAACGACGTATTTGCCTATTTTTAGCGCGAGAATCAGCCTTTCTCATTCTTTCGCACCCGTCGAAGGGAATGAATTAAAATGAAAGGGTAAAGAGTCACCTGGCAGTATATTGGATAGGGTCATTGCTTCACGAGCGCAACACATTAGGAATGTTGGCCCTCAGTGAACAGTCCCTATCCAAGTTTACGGTGCCGAAATGAGACAGGTGTGCGGCTCGTGACAGTGGCCGATTATACCCACCACGCAGAATGGCAATCAGAGGCCGCAATTCGTGAGTGTTTCAGATTCTGGTCCTTTGCGTTGCATGGTTCCGAAGCTGTTTCGGCGGCGTGCTTGAAAGTTGGGCCCATCGAAACGAACGTAATTGCATATAACCTCATGTACACGCGAGCCCGCCGGCTGCAAGAGAACGCGGTAGTGGTGGTCGCGTAATGGGGCGGCCCACTACGCCCATTACGCCCATTAGTTATTGATCCATTACTGCTTACCCCCATTAGTGGACAATGCTGACCTCAAGAAGGGTGACGCGCGTGGGCTAGGTGATTCATCAACACAGAACTCGTGTACGCTGTACAAGTTATTCAATGCCCGCCCCCTAAGTATTTTGGCAGTTGTGGGATTCCTTTTTGGGACCAAGGCCATCTGGCCGTTGTGAGAAACCCTTTCTGGTAGGGTGTTTAATTGCTGATTGTACGCGAGCTTGTACTTCAGCAGTGACAGCTTTTGTTATTGTATGCCACAATTGGCGATCTATTAATTTTCCGGAAGGTCGCGCGCACGTACGTGCGTTGGACCTGACCACACAGCAAAAGAGAATCACATGGCCGCTTTAGGTTTTACGTGCGTGCTGATTATTAGATATTTATTGGCGTGCACTGTGCTGCCCACTTTCGCAATACCCTGTGTACGATTTCCCTTCACGCAACGTACAATTTCTTTGCGTTTGTGACCCTCTCTCTTGCGTTTTTGTAGGTTTTTTTTACGCGAGAGCAGGGAACACTAAATTGTGGTGAAAGAGAGGGGCTTAAACGAGGCTCAATGCTAACGTGTAGCTGGCACACCAATCACGCTAGGTCAATATTGTTCGAGTATGCTTGCACAATATTGTTATATAGGTTGCCGATGGAACATCCTCAAAACCACATGTTGGTGATTGGAGGGCAAACATTTGGGGCAGGACACCGAATGTTAAAAAAGGAGAAAACGTGGGCGCGTTTACCCGACGAAGTATTCTAGATTAAACTTGAGACACTGTGTGCAATCAGCTCTGCGAATATTGGGCTACCCCTTAGGTCTCGTGGTTCAATGTTGTAGATCTAGGTGTACTTCTTGTAAAAAGTCCTTCTAAATACAAAGCGTTTTCAAACTTCATCTGTGTCTGAGTCCACCCATGTGAAACCTCCTGCGAATCTATCGCCGCTATTCGTAGCGGTAGTGCTCCTCACTTGCATAGATCATCTTTCGAGGTGCGTCTCGTATGGTCCAGTTGAGAAGCTATACGTCTATCCTCCGGAGTGAAGAATAATAGCTTAGATCTTACTGGCGCAATCGGTGTCGCAGGTCCAGAGGACAAAGCGAGACGACCTAAATTCAAGCTAGACATCCCATGGGGCTGTGCATCGAAAAGCTTAGCATCAGGAAGCTGTAATGGCTGGATGTCATTGAATTCAGTGCATTCTCGGAATGCTGCGAGGCGCAGCTGGTTAAAGGCCGTTTTCGACAAGTCACCTCCAGCGGACCGCTGCATCATTTTTGCCGCACATGGCTGAGTGGCTTACAAGGGAGCTCTGCAGGCTAACGGAGTGAGCTACTTTTGTTTCATTTTCTCGTGTTCCTGCCTTCGTGTTTGAGCCAAGAGAACGTCGTTAGGTAGGGCGAGCAAGTTCCAGGGGTACGTGTGACCAGAAAGCATGAGTTACAGCGAAGGGCGGACATGGCAACTCTCGGAGCAAGAAATGCAGGAACATCTCGAGATCGCTCAAGAGCGCCCCAGCAGGTGGAACTTATGCTAGAATTAGGAAATCTAAATTCAACGAGAGCTTTAGAGGAGTGTCAAAAAGATGATCAAGAGCTGTCAGAAGTAGATAGAATGCCTCACGCATTTGAGTGCAGTTGTCTTCCCGTGTTATGGATCACATGGGATAGAGGCATTACATCTTTATCGTGGAATAGCAGAAGGTGCGCAGTGAAAGCAGTTGACGGTGATCTTCAGCAGGACGTGCGGCATTGGTTGGCACGCACAAGGCAGGGTGTCTCGTTGCGGTGGTGCTAGAGTCGGACGTCGAGGCTGTAGATTGAGTCGACGCATCATGTGCTGTTGAGTATTATGAGGAATCATCGTTATGTTTCTGCCGAGGCGGCAAGTAAGATTAGGAAGGTTAGCTGCTTAGGGAGTGCTCGTGGGAGCATTCCAGTGCTGATTGTGACATCGTGACAAAATTCGAGAGTCGGTATTGACGTAACATGCGGTTTTACAGTAAATTTTTATACCTATGCTCCGCAACTTACTTTTTCCTGCACATGGGTAAAAATGTGCGCTTATATTGGAGGTTGGCCGATACCGGGCTGTACCGTGTTGGAGGTGAAGACCTGTTCAAATACTCCGTCCCTAATTATAAGAGCGAACTATAAATAATAAAAATTGAATAAAATGATTCAGTCAAAATGCATTGTTTAAAGTCTGTGGGTTTGCTGCAATGGTGGATGAAGAACACGTGGGCTCACTACGAGGAGGCATTGCGATATAAGCAGAGGACACAATGTATGTACAGCCATACATCCTTGGCAACGATTGTAACTTTGGCAACGATTGTAAGTTTGCGATCAAACCAATATGTGTATGTCACACAAGGTAGAAGCTACCGTCGTTAACGTGACGAAATGATGAAAATAATTACGGGTTCCCTTGTCCAACCCTCTATGATGTGCTGCAACTTAGCTGGTTGTCAAGCTTCATAGGGTGGAATGGCTTGTAGATTTTTGTCTGTTTGAATCGATTTCGCTTTCAGAAAGGGATAATGTTATAAAGCAAGTGGGATTGTGTCTTGCTCGCGAATATACATATGCGTTCAGATAAACTGTAAGTTCAATTTCTCCCTGAAAGTAGGTGTAATTGAAGAAATGCTCGCTCTCACACACACATACACACAAATACACATAGACGCACAGATAGGACGCATGTTCGCCCCTGTACACATTCAAACGCGTAAACGCATGTACACACGAACAAGATACTACGCTCGCACGAACACGGAAATCTGCGCATACACAAATGTGCTTATATCCGCAGACGCATACACGCACTGGTGCGCACGAAGAATCAAACACGGAGACACAAACAAGCGTGCACACACAAACTCAAGCACACACGCACATACGCTAAAACCGTGCGCCTACATACACACTCCCTCTCCGTCCCTACTGCCTCTGAAATCCCTGAGTGTGCAAACAGTGTAACTTGTGTAGGAAGTCGCGATTTATTTTACTTGGTCTAGAAAAGTGTTGCTGCGTCTACCTCCACGAAGCCATTTTTGTATCTCTATTGTAGCATGAAAACTACACTTTCTACACTGCGGTTCTGATGATTGCATGCACCGGACGACAAACAAGCACGCTGTAGTGGCGAATGCGTGGTGCCATTTGGTCTGATACAGTCCGCACTGACACACCGACGACAGTGAATATTCTCTCCAAAGATGGTAGCCAAGCGCTTGCGTACCCACGTGTCAGGCAGGAAGGTAAGATAATCTAGGACGGTAGAATTATGTCACTCATGTATTTCTGTGGGCTGTTTCCGACTACTCACTGTAGTACACCATATTGGGAAATTGTCTACGTGCGCTGCGCAATCGCGATGCATTCAGCTACTCTTTGACCAGTTTCTTTTGATGAAACGAAATTTGTACAAGTGCGTTTAGTTTCAGGCAACGTCACATACGCAGCCAGTAAGTGCAAAGTCAGGCACTTTTCGTCTACCGATGCAGAAGACGACACGCTGTCAGCTCCGATTGGCCACAACTTAGTGACCCAAGTACACAAAACGGTTTTATAAGCTCTGCCTCTCCCTCGACCCATCTACAGGGGTATACACGAAGTCTAGATTTTCCTTCTCCCGGTAGAGTGTAAAACGACTTCCTCCTGTCGTTTGACTTCAGCATCCATCCCTTACCAAAACATTGCTTCAAGGCATCTCCGGCGTTCCGACTAAGTGGCGTAAATGCAAATGTTAGGAGATGCTACCATCATGACATAGTTAGTTGAAACAGGTTGATTCTGGGCCGATATTTTGAGACATATTTCTGATAATTTGCACATTCAGCTACGCTTTGTCATTGCCGTTAAGTCCCGCATACGCCTCCAAAATTGCTGGCTATGAGAAGTGGCATATGAAACATGTGTTTTACCAGTTTTACAGTATACTTGTCCTGCATGGGATCCGTTTTGTGGTCCATTTCTAGATCCATTTTCTAGAATTGCATTTTAAATACTCTTGTCCAGAATTTTATATATATTCGTCTAAAACACATGCTGGCATGTCGCACGCAGCCGTCAGCGCACGCTTTTCGGAGTCTGACGTTTTCACCCTCACACACACATCTTTATAGCAGATATGGTGGAATATGGTGGGATATAGCAAGGTCAAGAGGAAATGTCAAGCAGCGTCATGAGACGTTGCAAGTGGCAGCTACTTTGGCGGACGAGTACTGTTCGCGCAGAATGGAAAGCTCAGAAGTCTAAAAGAAACCGTCATGAGCATTCAAGAAGTTTCAGAAAGGAGCGAGAGAAAGCAATCAAGGGAAATCCGACAACGTTCCCGCCCAAGTGCATGCTATCAACTCGAGTGAAACAAAAAGTTCCGAGTTTGAAGAAAAACGACTGTTAGTCTGTCACAAATGCCAACAACCAGGCCATATTGCAATATGGTGCCGACAAGCAACTGTGTCCGTTAATTTGCTAAATGAAGAGAGCGATTTACTCTTGCATTACACCTATGACATGCGGGTGAACGGCGTCAGTTGCAAGGTTCTACGTGACATAGGAGCAACCTTTGATATCGTCCACGCGTCTTTTGTTGAACCCGAAGACTCTACCGGATCATGTGTATGGGTGCGTCAGGCACTAGAGCACGACACGAATTGCTTGCCGGTAGCAAAACTTGAAATGACGGCTGGCTTCGGCAAATTTCAAACTGAAGCCGTTGTTTCAGACAAGCTGCCTCGAAAAAATCGTTATATTTTTTCAAACAGATCAATGAGGGACTTGCAAAATGCCGGAATGGAACTACGTGCGAACCCTGTAATTTTCGTCACGAGGTGCCGCGCAAGAGCGCAAACTACTAACGCTACTTGTGCTGTAGAAATTGCCGAGCAAGTTGATTCGTCATCAGCTGCTGTAACAAGCGAAACCGTTCCAGCCTTCGCTAGCTTCCCGGTCGCTTCAGTGCCCGGAGACGAAACGATAAGCCCAGTCAGTGAAAGTTGTGAACGAAAGTTCACAACTTTTTGAGAACAAAAACGTTCTCAAAACGGATCAAGTGAATGACGAATCGCTACAAACGTTCTGGGAAAGGTAAAGACGGAACCAAAAGAGACTAGTATCGTTCACTGTAAAAGACGGCCTGTTGTACCGAACATTCAAAAACAAGAAAGGCAACTCTTTCAAACAGCAGGTAGTTCCCCAGAAGTATCGTGCTGCACCACTCGATTTGGTTCATAGCCATAGCTGGGCTGGCCATTTAGGAATAAACAAAACTAAGAGGAGGCTATTGAACGACTACTGCTGGCCGATGTGCTTCAATGGAATCTGAGCAATGGGTACATTCTTGCAACGTTTGCCAAAGGACCGGACTGCCAAACCAAGAACTCAAGGCGCCTTTCGTCTTAGTGCCTTTGATTGGCGAACCGTTGCGCAGATTGGGAGTCGACATTGTTGGTCCATTACCAGTAACAGCGGCGGGCAGCACATACTTGCTAACACTCATCTGCCTTGCCACGAAGTTCCCGGAAGCAGTGGTGTTGCCGGAATTAAGCTCCACAGCTGTTCTAAACGCGCTACTCGGCATCTTTGTCAGAATAGGATCTCCCAGTGAAATTCAAATGCGACCAAGGTTCTGTGTTTACAAGCGCGCTTACCACGACATTCTTGCAGAAATGGGGCATATCCAATCACCACAGCTCTGTCTACCACCCGCAAATCAATTCAGCCAAGAAACTTCACTCAGTAATGAAGCGCATTCTGCGTGCGCTCGGTTTCAAGAAGTCCGCCGACTCGGATGCAGCTGTTCCTCAATGCTCTTTGCTCTGCGCTCTGTCTCTCACGAAGCAACTGGATTCAGCCCGGTGGAACTAGTTTACGGTCGAGCGCTTCGCTCCCCACTTAGCTTGCTAAAAGAAAAGTCGGAAGACAAATTTGTAGACAAATCAGCCGTCGAGTACGTGCCGACACCTTGTTGATACGGCTTCGTGAACCGCAAGAATTGGTGCAGATCAACATAACAGAAGCCCAGCAAAGCACAAAGGTGCACTACGACAGATCTGCATGCTCTAAAGAGTTCAAGAAAGGTGACAAAGTGTTTATTTTGAAGTCGTCGAAGGCAAACAAACTGGAAGTAGCATGGGATGGCCCAATCACGGTTAAGCAAAAGCTTTCCGACACCAAGTACCTTGTAACAATGCCCGGTAAACGCAACGAAGTGACAATCTACCACTGCAATCCAATGAAGCCAGTTATCGAGCGCATGGAGACGCTGAGCCTCGTCCTAAACGAACCAGAGGAAATAAATGTTCCAATCGCTCAAGTACCAACCCCTTGCTCTTCCCCGTCAACAGAAGAAATACTCGAATCTGTCGCTAAACAAGCTTCTTTAACAATCGAGCAAAGAAAGAAGTTAAAAGAGCTTGTACACAGCTTCAGCGATTTGTTCAGTCCCTATTCCGGTAGGACCAACTTTGTGGAACGTGACATTGAGCTGACGTCGGACCAACCCTTCCGTACAAGGATGCACGGATTTTCGCCCTGTCATAAGAAGTAGTTGAACGATTTTGTTCCCAACATGTTGACACTGGGTCTAATTGTGCCAGGGGAAAGCGATTACGTGTCACAGATGTCTATCGTAGAAAGCCCTGGCAAGGAACCCAGACCCTGCATTGACTATCGTAAGCTCAATATGATAACAAAAACAAACCCGCTTCCCATTCCTAATGTTCAGGCCTTGATCGAGAAAGTTTCCGCGCCACAGTACATTTCTACGTTAGATATGGTAAGTGGCTTCTGGCAAGTGCCACTCACGGACAACGCCAATAAGCTCGCCGCTTTCATGACTCCAACAGGCACATATCGCCCTCTGGTGCTCAATTCTGTCCCGAAGAATGCACCGTTCGTATTTTCAAAACTAATAAATCAAGTGCTCACAGACACCGAGTCTTTCGATGTGCCCTACTTCAATGATATCGCTGTTTTCTCGAGCACTTGGAAACAGCATTTGGAACATCTGCAGCAGGTGTTCATTCGAATCCGTGAAGAAGGTTTGACTCTCAAACTGAGCAAATGCTGTCTTGCCAGCAGTGAAGTCCACTTCTTGGGGCACGCTGTTGGCCAAGGGAAGCGACGCCCTTCCGAACTAAACGTTGAGGAAATCACTATCCTCCTTTGCCAAAATAAAAGAGTAACTTGCGTTCCTTTTTTCGGTTTGCCTAACTATTACAGAAGCTGCATTCCAAACTTCCACATATCGCTAGTCTCACAGATGCTCTGCGCAAGACCGAGCCTGCTATCGTGCTTTAGAATACGGCACGTATGGACGTATTTGCTGCGATTACAAAGATTCTTGTCAGTGAACCGGTTCTCGTGGCACCAGATTACTCTCTCGCTTTCTTAGTTCAGCCTGACGCAAGTGACCGCGGAATAGGCGTTGTTTTAAGTCAAGTAAATGAAAAAGGCGAGGAGCAGTTTGCTGTCTACGCAAGTTGAAAGCTAACATCCCGCGAGCAAGCCCACAGCACAACTCAAAAGGAATGCGCTTGCTTGGTGTGGGCTGTCAAAAAGCTCTCGTGCTATCTGAAAGTTTCTTCCTTTGTTTTTGAAACCGATCCCTCCCCCTT
Source organism: Dermacentor andersoni (assembly GCF_023375885.2). Classification (NCBI taxonomy): domain Eukaryota; kingdom Metazoa; phylum Arthropoda; class Arachnida; order Ixodida; family Ixodidae; genus Dermacentor; species Dermacentor andersoni. The sequence goes on along the minus strand of NC_092820.1, from coordinate 89,271,143 downwards.
AGCCTTGTTAAACCAAATGTCAAACAAAAATGGTCACTTGATGAGGTGGAGTCTACCACTTCAACAGTTTGATTTCCTAGGGCGACACAAGAAAGGCAAACGCCCTGCAAATGCTGACTGCCTAAGCCGCATCCCCTAGCTTTATTTTTTCTCGTGCGCGCACCAGTCCATGCAAGTCCTTTTCATTCTTCTGTTCAGGTTTGCTTTGTTGTGCTCCCAGTGAATTCAACTGCCGCGCTTTCCTAAACTTCGGCGCGAGGTTGATTCTGACGCTGTTGCTGCGTTTCTCCCGCTCTTTCAAAATGCCACTTCAGATCCTCTCGTCACGGCTGACGGATGAACCCTGCGCCAGCGGTCTGCGGCCGCCTCCCTATCGCTACGTGCTCGGCAGCCTTTTGGCACTCGGCGAGCAGTGCTGATTATGAGTGTCACCTCCTCCTGGGCGTGCCAGCCCCTCTCCACTGTCCTGTTCTTCGAGCCTGAAGATGATCGGTACCTTCTCCACCCTTTCTGCGATGTCTAGCTCAACTTTGCCGCCTGTGCCACCAAACACCTCAACGTCTTTTCCAAGCGCAAGAACGATGTGATCTTGGAAAACGCTTCAGGGCTGTGCTTGGACAATCTTGTTGCCATCGTTGGCTGCCTGTTCCCGCCTTCAGTTGTTCAAGACGCGTCATCCTCTCGAACGCCTTCCGAAATGGGTAGCTTTGTCCGAAATGTAACATTCGCGGTGCTGGTCGCATTCTACGTTGGAATCTGCAAATAAGATTGCCCCGCATGCCGCGATATCTTTCTTTATGTTGCCACCCCCTGATTCACTGCTTAGCGCTTAAAAAGCGCGTCGCTAAAACAATTAACGTCATTGTCTTCCTGGAGCTGCGTGGGTCGTCTGTTCCTTGGGCCAGTCGTCCTGCAGCCCTCGGCGTCTAGCCATCGAATGCGTAACAAGATGAATGCACCATGGTCAGCTGCGAAACACATCAAACCGATAAAACTACACAAGGCGCTCATATGCAGACATATATACGTTGCAAAAACATTGATATCATGCTGCAACCACAGAAATAAAGTAATTGAGTTCTTTTCTCTCTCCTCTGTGGTATTTATGTCTCTGGCCAACAAGTTACGGTATCCTGGTAGCTGGACACAGAGGTATTGAGGGTAACGACCAGGCAGACTGAAATGCTACCTCCTTAGAAAAGAACGCTTACAACATGTACGTAGTTTTCCTGTCTTAGAACCAAAGCCTTAGTTACAGAAGAAACTGAGAATGTACTGGTAGCATAAGTGGGACGCTGAAGTCCGTATTAAAGTCCAAGTATTTAGCCACATTTGGGATACTGGTCATCACTGACCAAGTCCAGGCGAAGTGATGTCCTATTCTGTCGTCTGAGAGTAGGGCACGCCTATGGTACAGATAATTTTTTCTTGACTTGCGGTGAACGTTCAATGTGTAGCAGACGTGGGGAGACGCTCAGTGTTCAGTATGTCTTCCTAGAATGTTGTGAAACACAAGATGAGAGGAAAAGAATCTTATCCTTATCATATATTCAGTGTATACCACTTCACCTGGCACTGTTTCTAGGCAGAGAACCGTTATTTGACATTAAATATATTTTAGCATTTTTTCACGCTCCACCTTTTCTGTACGAAAAATTTGTAAGGCGGCCTCTTGCGAGAGGCCAAGGTCGCGATGTCAACCTTTGTTATAGCACGTGCCTCCGGGCCCTTGTACTCAATGGACCCGCTGAGGCTGTTGTGCTACTCATCATCAGCAATCACCTGTCAATTTATATACAAGTAACCCTATTACATCCTTGTTGCACATCCTATACTTAAGCATGCCCTACTTCAGTCCTCCTGAAAATTATTTTTTAGATATATTAAGCAATTTACAGCTCTCAGTTTTAGGCCTCTATACAGCCACGTCACATGAGCCATTACTCCATCGAGTACTTATCATCACTGCTTTGGCGCTCTTTGGCGACACTTGACCGTTGCGCCATTAAACACTATATATCATCTTAATCACGAATCTTACTCATTGTTAGGTGAGCTTTCATTGTAAAATAGCACTCAAAGCAGAGGGATAACTGCACACTAAGTCGCCCTTCATGGTAAACTGAGCGACAGGTCAAAGCATCGGTTGATCAGACTTGAATGCTCGTACATTGTAGAACAATCGTTGGTGCTTGAATATGATCGGCAGTGTACGCCAGTAATCGGTTACCGCATTCAATCTAAGTAGATGACGCTCTTTCAGTACTGAGCCGCTAGCAACATCTAGAATATTCGAAGTAGTTTATGGCGCGTTTTGAGACGAGTGATTATCTTGGAACACTGATTAGCCGCTAAATAAAGATACCATTGGTATATTTAGCTGTACACTGTGCGTGGGGTCGGGGTGCACAGTCTAGACAGAGCATCGCAGAAAATCTATCGTCGTGGACAATAGTGCTTGTATTTGTGGCGTCTTCTGCGTTGAGGCACAGTAGCCCACTTGAGCTGTCCTATACTCGCTGCAGAGCTGGAACGTGTAAATGTATTTATACTCGGTGATTGTTGTTGTTCCTGTTGCACAATTTGTGCTTGGTGGATGTTTTCTACGGCAGCATCAGGAAGCTTTATTGGCTGGATGTCATTGATTGCAGCCCATTCTCGGAAGACTGCGAGGGGCAGCTGGTATACGTCCGTCCTCAATAAATCACCCTCAGCAGACCCCTGGATCATGCACACCGATCATGGCTGAGCTGCTGACAATGTAGCCAGGCGGGCGAACGTACTTGCCTTTGTCGCATTTTCTCTCGCTCTGGTTGCTGAATAATATAATGTCGGGAGATAATTTTTCGCGTGCTTTGATATATGTTGTATTGCGAATTAAAGAAATATAGGACATGGATTAAAGTACTTTTCAAACCTACTGATAGAAAAGTACGATTTATTTTCTTACTTTTAGCTTTAGAAGCTTGAGATCAGCGTTTCCATTCCTTTCGCTCCCGTCGAAGGAAATGATTCCAGAGAAAGGTTAAAAAGAACGGGTAAATTCTGGGGGTTGAGCCGACGCCGAGTGTTCGAACCTTTAAGGACCCACGACGGAGGCAACACACCTCTTTGGTCGCCACTTCACATAGATGTGTACCCCTGGGCTGACCGACCCAGAAGATATCGGCTGGTTGCCTTTTCCTGTCCCCCTCTCCGAACTTTTTCTTACCCGCATACTTTCTTAGCTTTCCTGTCTTCTCTTCTTGTCTGTTACTTCTACGTTTTCGTAGGCGGCTTGGGCTAACCTTGTGTATATGCCCTCTCTTTGGTATGTTATATTCGTTATTACAGAAGCAATGCCCGGCCAGCGAGTGCAGCCGTAGAGTTTAAGTGCTATATCGACCCTTAGTTCGGCTCCATAGTGGGTGCCCGCCATTGTCGCCAGAGGTGACCGAAGTATTATGGGAACACCTGCATTTCCGCGTTTACTTGATCGTCACCCTCAAAAGCGGGGACTAAGCCTCTTCAAACCGAATGAATTGTCCCTCGATTTCTAATTGCGCAAAGCGAAAAAACTGAAAAAACATCTCGAACCGTATTCCCACTTCTTGTTGCAAAAAGCCTCGCTGATGACCTTGGCACTGTTTATAAGGTCACCAAAACGGCAAGCGGCGACCTCCTGCTTGAGATCCGTCATAAAGAACAGGAGAATAAACTAAACAAACTTGTGGAATTCGCCGACATTCCTGTTGCCATTCACCTTATCTGTCTATGAATACAGCACGCTGAGTAGTGTATGATGAAGATCTGACAGACTTGTGTGAGACAGCACTATGTGAGGTGTGAAAAGAACAAAATGTAACCAACGTTAAGCGCATCATAATCAAAGAAGAAAATAAGGAAATTCCTACAAAGCACCTAATCCTGTCCTTTGCCGCTTGCGATCTACCATAAGCCATTGAAACTGCATACAAAAAGATAGCTGTCAGACCATACATCCCTAATCAAAGAAGATGCTTCCAACGTCAAAGATTGGGCCATGGATCGGAGTACCAAGGCATATTTGATTAATTGCATGTGAAACGTTAACACCTCACTTGGCCATAGTAGGTATATTTAAGGAAGTTATGAAGCTCCTTAGCTGTAGTCCATCAAACTGAAACTTATTCTCATCATTAGCAAAAGGGTTACAGGCGTTGCATATGGTGCAGAAATATGAAGAACGCTCATATACGAAACACCCGCACTGTACAGAAAGGGGCGATATATTGATAGGGGCCGCCACCTTTGACTACGGTTGGCCCACTATAAATAGGTGCGAGCTCGTTTGCAAATTAAACTTGAGGTTAGCTCAACGAGCTGCATCATAGCTTAAGCAAGGAAGATTTCTAGAACAAATACATTTAAGGCAATTAGCTGGAAGACTGGTGGTACGTTAAAGTTGTGTTTCCGTAAGGGAGAGGTTTTTAAGTGACACGACAGTCATATATTCCTTTGGACTGTAACCGCACTATGGTGTGCGGGAATAGGCGCGTTTCTATATGCCTGAATTTCCGTGCACGAGCACGCCCACTCGCATTTTTGTCCGCTTGGTTCATCCGTGCGCGCCTATATATGTTTGTTGACGAACATATGTCGTATCTGTGCGTGTGTTTGTAAGCGAATAATCTAGATTTTGCTTCCTTGCCTACACTCTCGGGGATGACTGGGATATAGCGTACTTATTCGATATTTAAATCTACGAGACAACAAGAGATGACACGGTTTTTAAGCTTATTCTATTTCGGAAAGTGAAACTGACGGGGAAAAAGATACGCCAGAGGCCTAAAGATCACCGCCCCAGATTTCATCACGCTCGCACCATAGCCAATGGTACCGCTCCGTGAGGAGCTGCCAACCTCTCACACACGTTTTCTTTCTTCCTGCGGCGTCAGTGCATTGGATTTATGCCAGTGACGTGCTAAACCTGCATCATCATTGTTTCGTGCATCGCTTGTTGGGCCTAACAAACTTTCGGCGCATCACGTTTGTCTTAGTACAATGAAAACTGTCAACTGCTTACCTTGGAGAAGAACAAATGGAATAAAAAGGAAAGCGTACTGGCCACAACGAAATGTCTCGCAGAGCCATGCCATGGATGACAATGGCAATACCACGAAACGCTGGGCGCGGTGAGATCCAGGTCATAGATTTGATTTCTTAACCTAAGTTAGGCTTTGAGGGAGCTAACACTTGTGTGCGTATCTTTTGCAGGATCATGTTTGATAAAAGGTTCTTCGCTCAGATAGAAAATGGCAACGATCCATACAGCTGATTTGCTTTAGCTACATAAGGTCATATCTTGGAAAAGGATAGGTATATTTATTAGTTACGTGCGCAGCTGCTCAAATATTCAGCATCGAAAGGTTACCACCTCAACATTCGAATGATAGCAATAACATCAGCAAAGTTTACATTGCTCTATGTTTTCTAAATATATTTTTTTAAGTTTAAATAGTGAGCATGTTTTCATGTCGCAGATACAGGTCATGAACCCGTGTGATGAACCGTGCGTTTTTGATATTAAAATTAGGCAAAATCATTCGCATATTGTACACTTCAGCATTACGCTCCTCCACACGAGGTGTGAGAGATCACTGTGTGCGCTTCCTATTAGATTTCTGAGCATTAGAGTCATCAGCTTGGGTTTCCTGGGGTCACTAGGATCGAACACAGCTGCCTGGCAGAAGGCCTTCGATAAATTATTGAGCACATTGTAAAAGATAATGCAGCGCGGACATGTGCACTAGAACTAAATGTAGCGAAATCTGAGGATGAATTGGTTGCGGCATATATTTGGATTTCTAATGTTAAGACCAATAAGAAATATAGCGCACTATTCTGACAATTAGCGCTGACCTGCATACACTCACATGAAATGTGAGCTCTGACAAAATGTCCGTGGTGGAACTGGCCCCGCGACTACAGGGCTACATTGACATACGAAAGGCGGATTTGACAAATACCAGTGATCGGAACGCGTTTAGCCCTCGACGTTTTGGTGCTTCGGCACCCTTGTGCACTCTTGGGGGGACCTTTTACCAAGTGCACAATGTTTCAGCTAATATTTACCGAACTATACACTTTCATTTCATTTTTGGATTACCTTTATTTAGCGTGTAATCAGGGTTCCAAGTTTGTCTTAAGTCCCAAAACGCGCCTTAATGTATTTCGAAAATTCTAGTTGATGCGACCCACTCAGTGCTCAAAGATGGTCATCTAAATAGATTGAATGCGCCATACATTGCCTATGACAGACAAGCGCGCGGGATTGTACTGCGATGTACGAGCATTCAACTCTTATCAACCGATCTTTTAACCTGTCGCTCAGATTCCCATGAAGACAGACTTAGTGCGCAGGTATCCTTGTGCTTTTAGTGCCATTTTACAACGAAAACTCTCCTTACAATGAGTAAGATTAGTGATAATGATAATATGTAGTGTTTAAAGGCGCGAGGGCCAAGTGTGGCCGAAGAGCTCCAAGGCGCTGATCAGGAGTACTCAAATGACTAATGGCTCATGTGACGTGGCTTTATAGAGGCCTAAAGTTGAGAGCTGTAAGTCCGTAATATATATATGGAATAAATTATCAGAATGACTCAAGTAAGGTATGCTAAAAGGAAAGGATGTGCAAAAAATTGTAATAGCGTTCCATTATAAAAATGGACAGGTGAGTGTTGGTGACGAGTAGGACAACAGCGTCAGTGGGTCCCTTGAGCAGAAGGGCCGGAGGCATGTGTTATAACAAAGGTTGACATCCCGACCACGGCATCTCGCAAGAGGCCGTTTACGAATTTCTTGGACAGGAAACGTGGATAGCGTCAACGTCGTTTAAAAAGGTTCAAATAGATTTCATATCACATAGTGGTTCTCTGCCTAGAAACAATGCCAGGTGAAGTGGTATACCGTGAATTTATGCTAAGGAGAAATTTCTTTTTCTCTCTACTTGTGTTTCGCGACATTCTAGGAAGATATGCTGAACATGGAGCGTCTCCCCACATATACTAAACATTCGACCTTCAGTGCCAGCCAAAAAAAAAACTATGTGTACCATAAGTGCGCCCTATTCTGAGACGACAGAAAAGGCCATCACAACCTCTGGACTCGGGCCTTTGGAGTGTGCTTAGTTACTTCTACAAATGACATGTTGCAGTGAATGATGTGCCACAACCACAGCGAGGACGGCTTGGCTGACGAAATTAGACAATTTTCATTAATAGGAACGTCCATATCCTCGCTCAGCTTTCTCACACGAATCAAGAATGGCTCCCTGGCTGTACGTCTGTTATGAAAGAGCGTGGCTGAGATCATATTACTAATGGTGGGATAAAAAGAATGGTTTTTGCTCGCATGTGCTTTCAGAAAAGAATAAAGTAGAATATGCCCGCTGCAGATAAAGAGACTATTAATTCAATTCTGCATGCAGCCTTTCAATCGGACTCATCCTAAAGGCACTGGTCTTGTAGGCTACAAGATGAGGCACATGGTCAAGCATCTTGAGAGCACTGGGAGTAGCAGAGTGATACAGCACGTCACCGTAGTCTAACCGGGATCGTACAAGGCTCCGGTAGAGGTTCACGATGCAATTCCTGTCGCTTCCTCAAGTTTTGTGTTACAATATTTCATGATGTTCATTTTTTTCAGCCGTTAACCTTTCAGATACTTGATATGAGGCATGAAGATTAGTTTAGAGTGGAGTATTATGCCTAAAAATTATATTCAGTGTTGAGTGGTATGTGTTGTACATGCAGCATATTATCAGGATCTCGTGTAAAGCACCTCTTTCTAGAAAGAAGCACGTTTCAAACTCGCCATGCGTCGCATAAAATTTTACATTTCGTACAAAAGCGTAAATGACAACGATGTAGGCGAGGTTAGTTACGGCAGCTTGTGGGCTTGTGCCAGGGACTCTTCACACAGCACTTTAGTCCTTTGCGTGGTTGTGAAAGGATAAGGCACCTGCTGAAATGAAACATTCGAAATAACCAGTTGTTCGATGACTGAACACATGACATGGTCTCCTCATGCGTAGCACCTTGGATTTGGTATCAGTTTAGGCGGGGGAAACTCGGATGAAATATTAGAAGTAAATGGGCTTTTGCATTCTAAGGTTATGCGCAGCGGAGCTATATAAACTTCAGTTTTACCATGGTGCGTTACCAGAAAACTTAGCCCAGCTGTGCGCCGCCTCACGTTGCTTAGCAACAACCTGAGAAAGATCTGAGCAGCGTAATCTACTCGCAACCCACCCGCATAAGGCGGAGTCATTACGTTTGAGGCGTGTAAAGGCTACAAAAAGTGGCCGCGGCGAGACCCCTTTCGCCTCCCCTACTGCGTGCGTGCGTGATGCTGCCATGATAAAACCGAAGAAAGTCCGGACAACCGAAGAAGAAGCGGCTTACCAGGAACAGCACCATACTGCCAAGCGAGAAACGATGCGTCGCCGCTGTTGTGATTGGGAACGCCGCGCCGAAGCTGCGGCTGAGAAGAGGCGACGCCGAGTAGAGATTCCCGAGTTTCAGTCCAGGCAACACGACAGTCGACACCTGAACTTTCGACATCCCTGAGAAAGCGAGCCTGGCCTGCGACTGCTTGAAAACTTCCAGCGTCAAGCACGCCGAGAGAACTACTCAGCAAAACATAGCATAACCTCGCAAAACCAAGGAACAACTTAGCCAAGCCTGCCATAGATTCGAAAACGTATAGACGATTTATCCAAGCCTACCAACAAATTAGCAAAACCAAGAAAACATCGCAATACCTACGAAAAACTGAGGCAAGCCCCGTAAAAATTAGGTGATCACAAAGTCTGCTGTTGACTCCAGCCTTGCAGGACTAGTGCAAGCTGCGCACAATTTTTGATTGAGTTTTTTTCACTGACTTCAATTGCAACTTTAATAAGCATTCAAATTTTCTTGATCCGGGTTCAGTTCTTTACGAACTATTAGCACTGATGGTGAGTTGTGAATGAGAAGTTATTCCATTAAGAGCGTAAACGCACACGCAACGAAAGCCCAAGTCGATTTTCGAGTTTTCACTCAATGAAGAAGTTGCATATCTATAGTGTACTCATGTGAAGAACAAGGCACTTCTAGAAGTGTGATTCAGTGAATCTTACTCATTGTCAAGAGAGCTTTCGTTGGCAAATAGCACTCAAAGCACGAGGATACCTGTGCACTAAGTCGCTCTTCGTGCGAATATGAGTGACAGATCGAAGCGTCAGTTGATCAGACTTGAATGCTCGGACATTGAAGCAGAATCGTGGGTGCTTGAATTTGATCGGCAATGTACGCCGGTATTCACTTCACGCGCTCAATCTGATCAGATAACGATATTTCGGTCGCAACATACAGTATATTTGAAATACATTAGGGTTTGTTGGGTGACGAGTTCTAAACTTAGAACACTGATGAGACGCTAAGTAATGCAAATGCAAAAAAAGAAACGAACTTGTATGGTTGTGTACATATTGGCTGAAACATTGTGCACGTGCCCAAAAGGGCCCCCAAGGCTCCGCAGAGGTGCCAACGCACAAAAACATCGACGGCTTTCAGATTACTGGTATTTATCAAACCACCATTCCCCACACATTCATCACCATCAAACCACCCATTCATCCTGACCATTCGCAGTTTTCATTTCAGCGCAAAAGCCGGCGCTCAATGTGCTCAATGTGCTTAATAATTTGTCGAATGACTTTTGCCAGGCAGCTGTTTTTAATCCTAATGACGCCAGGAAATCCAGCCTGATGCCCCTAATGCTCAGGAATCTAATAGGGACAGCACACAGTGCTCTCGCACACCTCGTGTGGAGCAGCGTAGCGCTGACGTGTATAGTGTTCCAGTGCGTTTTTTTTTATTTTAAAGGCAAAAGTGCACGATTTGCAGCACGGGTTCATGAACTGTACCTGCGTCACAAAAATGTGTCCGCGAATTAGCAGTTGGAAACCAGAAGCTTATTCTGCACCGCGAATATTCCGACGTTATTTCTTCAGTGGCGTTAAACTTAAAAAAATAAACCAAAGGTAAACCTTGCTGACGCATTTTCTTTCATTCAACTCTTGAGGTGTAACCTTTCGATACGGAATATGTTGAGCAGCTGCGTACGTAAAACCAAATCTACTTTACCTTTCCAAAAATTCGACCTTAGGTGGCTAAAGCAACTCATTAGTATGGACCGTCGACATTTTTTAGCGGAGCGAAAAGACTTTTATTAAACATGATCCTGCAGAAGCTACGCACACAATTAATATGCTCGCTGAAAGCGTAACTGAGGTGAAGAAATCAAATCTGTCACCTCGATCTCACCGCACCCAGCGTTTCGTGGTATTGTCATTGTCATCAATGGCATGGCTCTATGACAAGTTTCGTTGCGGCCAGTCTGCTTTCCTTTTTATACCATTTGCTATTTTCTAAGGCAAGTTTGTTAGGCCCAACAAGCGATGCACGAAACAATAATGATGCAGGTTTAGCACTTCACTGGAATAAATCCAACGCGCTCACGCAGCAGGATGAAACAAAACGGGGGTCAAAGGTTGGCAGCTCCTCACGGAGCCGCACCGTTGGCTATGGTGCCAGCGTGATCAAACCTGGGGCGGTGATCTTTAGGTCTCTGGCGTGTCTTTTTCCCCGTCAGTTTCACTTTCCGAAACAGAATATGGTTGAAAAGCCTTGTCATCTCTTGTTGTCTCGTACATTTAAATATCGAATAAATACGCTATATCACATTCATCCCCGAGAATCTAGGCAAGGAAGCAAAATCTAGATTATTCGCTTAAAAACACACGCACAGATACGACATACGTTCGTCAGCAAACATATACAGGCGCGCACGGATGAACCAAACGGACAAAAATGCGCACGCGCGTGCTCATGCACGGAAATTCACGCATATAGAAACGCGCCTATTCCCGCACATCATAGTGCGGTTAGAGTCTAAAGGAATATATGACTGCCTTGTGACTTTAAAACATCTCCCTTACAGAAACACAGCTTTAACGTAAAACCAGTCTTCCAACTAATTGCCCTAAATTTATTTGTTCTAGAAATCTTCCTTGCTTAAGCTGTGATGCAGCTCATTGAGCTAACCTCAAGTTTAATTTGCAAACGTGCTCACACCTATTCATAGTGGGCCAACCATAGACAAAGGTGGCGGCCCCTATCAATATATCGCCCCTTTCTGTAAAGTGCAGTTGCTTCGTATATGAGCATTCTTCAAATTTCTGCACCAAATGCAACGCCTGTAAACCTTTTTCTAATAATGAGAATAAGTTTCACTTTGGTGGATTATAGATAAGGAGCTTCAAACTTCCTTAAATATACCTACTATGGCCAAGTGACGTGTTAACGTTTCACATGCAATTAAACAAATGTGTCTTAGTGCTAAATCGGCGACAATGTTCCAGAAAATTGCGCCACACGATTGTGTGTCCTGCGCTAAACGATGCCCATGCTGCATTTCTCAGCCAGTCAAAAACATTCGCCTTAACAAGATCTAGCACGTGTCTCAGTTTACCCTTCCTATACAACCGCTACCGTGATCTGGGGGTCGAACCACACTGGAACAGCACCGAAAAGTAGGGCTCAATTGCGACATTCAGCCGACCTCCAATCCAACCAGGCCGATATTTCTTAGCGGAATCTTGAAGCCGAAGCCAAATGTGAAGATTTTGTAGCACTCATTCCGAAGCGGTGCCACCTCAAGTTACAGGCAGCGCTGTTGTGGTTGTGGGAATACCACAGGAGCAGATGACCACTGCATAAATTCGGCAACGGCTTTCCAAGGGCTTTCCGATTACTGGCATTTATCAGACCATTATTTCATGTGGCAATGTAGCCCTGTAGTCTAGGGGCCAGCTCCTCCACGGACACTTTGTCGGAACTTACATTTCATGTGAGTGTACGCATGTCAGCGCTAATATACCGCGGTATTTATTCTTTAGCTCTTACTATTAGAAAACCGAATATATGACGCAACACATTCAGCCTGAGTCTTCGCTAGACTTGGTTTCAGCGCACATGTCGGCGCTGCCCCATCTTTTACAATTTGCGAGAAAGTTTTTCGAATGGCTTTTTCCAGGCAGGTGTTTTTCAACCTAATGACGCCAGGAAACCCAGTCTGATGACTCTAATGCTCAGGCATCCGATATTGACCACAGACAAAGTTCTCGCACACCTCGTGTGGAGCAGCATAGCCGTGACGTGTATAATGTTCGAGTGCTTTTATTTAATTTTAAAGGTAAAAGCGAAAGGTTGCCAACACGGCTTCATGAACTGTATCTGCGTCGCAAAAATGTGTCCATAAGTTTGCACTTGCAAACAAGAAGCGTATTCTGCACCGTGAACATTCCGGCGGTATTTCTTTAGTGGTATTAAACTTAAAAGAAAAGTTAAAGCAAGGTAAACCTTGCTGACGTTATTTCTTTCATTCAAATCTTGAGATGTGACCTTTCGATACGGAATATTTTGACCAGCTGCGTACGTAAAACGAAATCTACTTTACCTTTCCAAAAATTTGACCTTAGGTAGCTAAAGCAACTCAGTAGTATGGAGTGCCGACATTTTTTAGCGGAGCGAAAATTCTTTTATCGAGCTTGGGCAAAAGCTACGCACACAAGTATTATGCTCTCTGAAAGCCTCTCTTAGGTGAAGAAATCAAATCTATGACCTCGATCTCAGCGCGCCCAGCGTTTCGAGGTATTGCCATTGTCATCAGTGGCATGGCTCTGTGACAAGTTTCGTTGCGACCAGTCCGCTTTCCTTTTTATTCCATTTGTTATTTTCTAAGGCAAGCTGTTGACAGTTTTCATGGTATTATGACAACAAACGTGATGCGCCGAAAGCTTTTTGGGCCCAACAAGCGATGCACGAAACAATGATGGTGCAGATTTAGCACATCACTGGCATAAAGCCAATGCGCTGACGCTGAAGGAAGAAAGAAAACATGGGTCACAGGTTGGCAGCTATTCACGGCGCCGCACCGTTGGCTATGGTGCCAGCGTGATGAAATCCGTGGTGGGGGGGGGGGGGGGGGGCAATCTTTAAGTCTCTGGCGCACCTATTTCTCCGTCAGTTTCACGTTCCGTAAGAGAATATGCTTGAAATGCCGTGCCATTTCTTGTTACCTCGTAGATTTAAATATCGAATAAATACGCCATATCTCATTTATCCCCGAGAGCATAGGTAAAAAAGCAAAATCTAGATCATTTGCTCACATACACACGCACAGATAAGACATATGTTCGTAAACAAACATAAACAGTCGCGCATGGATGAACAAACCGACAAAAATGGGCGCACGCATTCTCGTGCACGGAAATTCACGCATAGAGAAATGCACCTATGCCCGCACACCATAGTGCGGTTAGAGTCGAAATGATTATATGGCTGTCGTGTGACATTAAAACCCGCTCATTACAGAAAAAAAATTTTAACGTACAGCCAGTGTTCCGACTAATTGCCATAAATGTATTTCTTTACAGATATTCCTTGTTTATGCTATGATGCAGCCTGTCGAGTTTGCCTAAAGTTTAATTTGGAAACGTGCTCGCGCCTATTCATAGTGGGCCAGCCGCGGTCAAAGGTGGCGGCCCCTATATATATCTCGTCCCTATCAGCAAAGTGCGGAAGCTTCACATGTGAGCACTCTTCAAATGTCTGCACCAAATTCAACGCCTGTAACCGTTTTAGTAACGATGAGAGGAAGTTTGTGTTTGATGGATTATAGCCAAGGAGATTCAAACCTTCATTGAATATACCTACTATGGCCAAGTGGGCTCTTAACGTTTCACATTCAATTAGTTAAACAAATGTTTCTTGGTACTAAATCGGCGACAATGTTCCAAAAAATTGCGCCACACAAAGGTGTATTCTGCGCTTAACGATGCACCTACTGAGTTTGTCAGCCAATCAAAAACGGTCACCTTAACAAGAACTATTACACGTCTCAGTTTACCTTTCCTAAAGAACGGGTACCGTGATCAGGTGGTCGAACCACACTGGAACAGCGCCGAAAAGCAGGGCTGAATTGCTACATCACCCGAGCTCCAATCGAACCGGACCGATATTTCATTGCGGCATCTTGGAGCCGAAGCCGAATGTGAAGGTTTTGTTGCACTGATTCCGAGCCGGCGCCACCCCATGTTACGTACAGGCAGGGCTGATGTAGTTGTAGGAGTACCACATGAGTGGATGACGTTTCCTGCATCGATTCGGCAAGGTACTCGTTGTATTGCCAATACTACACAGGCGTAGTAATTCAAGAGAGTCTGTCATAACTCATGGCCTCATTCTACAACGCCCTAGTGTTTTCAATGTAACAGACACGTGGCTCACCATAGAGATCTCATTGGCTCACTCAGCCGTATAGCATTTGCAGGCTCAAGTGTATACTGTGCGTGGAGTCGTGGTGCACTGTCTAGATAGAGCATCCCAGAAACTCCATCGTCGTGGACAATAGTGCTTGACCTTGCTTGTGGCGTCTTTCGCATTGCGGCACAGTAGCGCAATTGAGCTGTCTGCTACTCGCCGCGCAGCTTGTTCTTGTAAAGATTTTTCTGTTCAGTGACTGTTGTTGTTCCTGTTTCACGATTTGTACTTCGTTGATATTTTCTTACGCAGCATGAGGGAGCTGTAATGGTTGCACGCTATTGACCTCAGTGAATTCTTGGAAGACTGCGAGGCGCCGCTGGTTTAAGTCCGTCCACGACAACACCAGCAGCGGACCACTGCATCATTACTAAGCTGTCGACAACGGAGCCAGGCAGGTGAACGGAATGAGTTGCTCGTGTCATTTTCTTTCGCTGTGCCAACTGTGTAAGGCAAAAGTCGGCGGTAACTATTTTCGCTTGCTTCGATATCAGTTCATTTGGGAATTTAACTAAATATAGCGCGTCGGTGGAAGTACTAACTAAATATTTGGTATCGGTGGAAGTACTTTGCAAACCTTTTGGTGGAAGAAAACGATGTATTTGCCTATTTTTAGCGCGAGAATCAGCCTTTCTCCTTCGTTCGCACCCGTCGAAGGGAATGAATTAAAAAGAAAGGGTAAAGAGTCACCTGGCGGTATATTGGATAGGGTCATTGCTTCACGAGCGCAACACATTCGGAATATTGGCCCTCAGTGAACAGTCCCTATCCAAGTTTACGGTGCCGAAATGAGACAGGCGTGCGGCTCGTGACACGGGCCGATTATACCCACCACGCAGAATGGCGATCAGAGGCAGCAATTCGTGAGCATTTCAGATTCTGGTCCTTTGCGTTGCATGGTTCCGAAGTTGTTTCGGCGGCGTGCTTGAAAGTCGGGCCCATCGAAACGAACGTAATTGCATGTAACCACATGTACACGCGAGCCCGCTAGCTGTAAGAAAACGCGGTAGCGGTGGTCGCGTAATGGGGTGGCCCACAACGCCCATCACGCCCATTAGCTATTGATCCATTAGTGCTTACCCCCATTAGTGGACAATGCTGACCTCAAGAAGGGTGACAAATGGCGCTTTGCGACGTCTATTATTGTGCGGAAGTTTCGAACGCCAAGGTGTTACCACCTCTTTCTTCTCACGCGCGTGGGCTAGGTGATTCATCAGCACAGAACTCGTGTACGCTGTACAAGTTGTTCAATGCCCGCCCCCTAATTATTTTGGCAGTTGTGGGACTCCTTTTTGCGACCATGGCCATCTGGCCGTTGTGAGAAACCCTTTCTGCTAGAGTGTTTAATTGCTGATTGTACGCGAGCTTGTACTTCAGCAGTGACAGCTTTTGTTATTGTATGCCACAATTGGCGATCTATTAATTTTCCGGAAGGTCGCGCGCACGTACGTGCATTGGACCTGACCACACAGCAAAAGCGAATCACATGGCCGCTTTAGTTTTTACGAGCGTGCTGCTTGTTGGATATTTATTGGCGTGCACTGTGCTGCCCACTTTCACGTGTGCACGATTTCCCTTTACGCAACGTACAATTCGTTTGCGTTTGTGACCCTCTCTCTTGCCTTTTTGTAGGTTTTTTTTTTTACGCGAGAGCAGCGAACACTAAATTGTAGTAAAAGAGAGGGGCTTAAACGAGGCTCAATGCTTCCGTATAGCTGGCAGACCAATCACGCTAGGTCAATATTGTTCGAGTATGCTTGCACAATATTGTTATATAGGTTGCCGACGGAACATCCTCAAAACCACATGTTGGTGATTGGAGGGGAAACACTTGGGGCAGGACACCGAATGTTAAAAAAAAAGAAAACGTGGGCGCGTTTACCCGACGAAGTATTCTAGACTAAACTTGAGACACTGTGTGCAATCAGCTCTGCGAATATTGGGCTACCCCTTAGGTCTCCTGGTTCAATGTTGTAGATCTAGGTGAACTTCTTGTAAAAAGTCCTTGTAAATACAAAGCGTTTTCAAACTTCATCTGTGTCTGAGTCCACCCATGTGAAACCTCCTGCGAATCTATCGCCGCTATTCGTAGCGGTAGCTCTCCTCACTTGCATAGATCGTCTTTCGAGGTGCGTCTCGTATGCCCCAGTTGAGAAGCTATACGTCTATCCTCCGGAGCGAAGAATAATAGCTTGGATCTTACTGGCGCAATCGGTGTTGCAGGTCCGCAGGACAAAGCGAGACGACCTAAATTCAAGCTAGACATCCCATGCGGCTGTGCATCGAAAAGCTTAGCATCAGGAAGCTGTAATGGCTGGATGTCATTGAATTCAGTGCATTCCCGGAATGCTGCGAGGCGCAGCTGGTTTAAGGCCGTCCTCGACAAGTCATCTCCAGCGGACCGCTCCATCATTTTTGCCGCACATGGCTGAGTGGCTGACAACGGAGCCCTGCGGGCTAACGGAGTGACATACTTTTTTTTCATTTTCTCTCGTTCCTGATTTCGTGTTTGAGCCAAGAGAACGTCCTTAGGTAGGGCGAGAAAGTTCCAGGGGTACGTGTGACCAGAAAGCATGAGTTGCAGCGAAGGGCGGACATGGGAGCTCTCTGAGCAAGAAATGCAGGAAAGCCTCGAGATCGCTCAAGAGCGCCCCAGCAGGTGGAACTTATGCTAGAATTAGGAAATCTAAATTTAACGAGAGCTTTAGAGGAGTGTCAAAAAGATGATCAAGAACTGTCAGAAGTAGATAGAATGCCTCACGCATTTGAGTGCAGCTGTCTTCTCGTGTTAAGGATCACATAAGATAGAGGCAGTAAATCTTTATCGTGGAATAGGAGAAGGTGCGCAGTGATAGCAGTTGACGGTGATCTTCAGCAGGACGTGCGACATTGTTTGGCACGCACAAGGCAGGGTGTCTCGTTGCGGTGGTGCTAGAGTCGGACATCGAGTCTGTAGATAGAGTCGGCGCAACATGTGCTGGTGAGTATTATGAGGAATCGTCGTTGTGTTTCTGCCGAGGCGGCAAGTAAGATTAGGAAGGTTAACTGGTTAGGGAGTGCTCGCGGGAGCATTCCAGTGCTGACTGTGACATCGTGACAAAATTCGAGAGGCAGTATTGACGTAACATGCGGTTTTACAGTAAATTTTTATACCTGTGCTCCGCAACTTACTTTTTCCTGCACATGGGTAAAAATGTGCGCATATTTCGGAGGTTGGCCGATACCGGGCTGTACCGTGGTGGAGGTGAAGAGCTGTTCAAACACTCCGTCCCTAATTGTAAGAGCGATCTATTTGTAATAAAAATTCAATAAAATGATTCACTCAAGATGCATTGCTTAAAGTCTGTGGGTATGCTGCAATGGTGGATGAAGAACACGTGGGCTCACTACGAGGAGGCATTGCCACATAAGCAGAGGACACAATGTATGTACAGCCATACATCCTCACTCGCAAGAGGACAGTTCCATCGACTGCGGGGATTTCTGTGCGCTACAAACGAAAGGCAAAATTGTGATATTCACTATGTAGATTGTTCAGGAAGACAGAAGTGCGATATCCAGAAGTTCATGAATACGCTCTGTGCATGGGTTAGCAGGGATGACACTAGCCAATGGTAATCGTTGGAGATGTCCGTGTGGACACATAAAAGCAGACAAGAAATGATTTACTGGGTTTTCGGTCGAACAATTTGGTTTGAGTTGCCACACAAGTCCAATCGCTCAACTATTCGACAATGACCGTCTATAGATACAACTTTGGCAACGATTGTAAGTTTGCGACCAAACCAATATGTGTATGTCACACAAGGTAGAAGCTACCATCGTTAACGTGACGAAATGATGAAAATAAGTACGGGTCCCCTTGTCCAACCCTCTATGATGTGCTGCAACTTAGCTGGTTGTCAAGCTTCATAGGTTGGAATGGCTTCTAGATTTTTTTGTCTGTTTGAATCAATTTTGCTTTCAGAAAGGGATGATGTTATAAAGCAAGTGGGATTGTGTCTTGCCTCGCGAATATAAATATACGTACAGATAAACTGTAAATTCAATTTCTCCCTCGAAGTAGGTGTAAGTCAAGAAATGCTCGCTCTCACACGCACATACAAATACACATAGACGCACAGATAGGACACATGTACGCCCATGTACATATTCAAGCGCCTAAACGCATGTACACACGCCCAAGAAAGTACGCTCGCACGAACACTGAAATTTACGCATAGACAAATGTGCTTATGCCCGCAGACGCATACACGCACTGGTGAGCACGAAGAATCAAATGCAGAGACACAAACAAGCATGCACACACAAACACAAGTACACACGCACATACGCTAAAATCGTGCGCCTACATACACACTCCCTCGCCGTCCATGCTGCCTCTGAAATCCCTGAGTGTGCAAGCAGTGTAACAAATGTAGGAAGTCGCGATTTATTTTACTTGGTCTAGAAAGATGTTGCTGCGTCTACCTCCAGGAAGCCATTTTTTGTAACTCTAGTGTAGCATGAAAACTGCACTTTCTAAACTGTGGTTCTGATGATTGCATGCACCGGACGACAAACAAGCACGCTGTAGTGGCAAATGCGTGGTGCCATTCGGTCTGATACAGTCCGCACTGACACACCAACGATAGTGAATATTCGCTGCGAAGATGGTAGCCGAAAGCTTGCGTATCCACGTGTCACGCAGGACGGTAAGATAATCTAGGAAGGTAGAATTATGTCACTCATGTATTTCTGTGGACTGTTTCAGACTACTCACTGTAGTATACATATTGAGAAATTGTCTTCGTGCACTGCGCAATTGCGATGCATTCAGCTACACTTTGTCCAGTTTCTTTTGATCAAGCGAAATTTGTACAAGTGCGTTGAGTTTCAGGCAACGTCACATACACAGCCAGTAAGTGCAAAGTCAGGCACTTTTCGTCTGCCGATGCAGAAGACGACGCCCTGTCAGCTCCGATTTGCCACAACTTAGCGACCCAAGTACAGAACACGGTTTTATTAGCTATGCCCAACCCTCGACCCGTCTACAGAGGTATACACGAAGTCTAGATAAAGAAAAAAGAATGCTAATTTTCCCTCTGCCGGGAGAGTGTAAAACGATTTCCTCCTGTCGTTTGACTTCAACATCCATCCCTTACCAAAACATTGCGTCGAGGCATCTCCGGCATTCCGACTAAGTGGGGTAAATGCACATGTTAGAAGAGGCTACCCTCTTGGCATAATTAGTTGAAACATGTTGATTCTTGGCCGATATTTTGAAACATATTTTTATTATTTACGCATTCAGCTACGCTTTGTCATTGCCGTTAAGTGCCGCAGAACGCGTCCAAAATACCTGGCTATCAGAAGTGGCATACGAAACCTCTGTTTTACCAGTTATATAGTATACTTGTATTGTATGGGATCCGTTTTGTGGTGTGGATATAAATGCAGTTGAATAATTGAGTCGTTCGCGGCAAGGTGCAACCTGGACAGATGCGGCCACTTTGTGCACGTAACACCAATTAAAAAATATATTTGTTTGATCCCTTTCCTTGAGCGACACAGCAGGTGACGACATAAGCTGCTTCGTTCAATGCGCCATTATGATACGGGAGTCTGCTCAGGAGAATGCCCTGCATTATATATTTTGGCGTGAAGTGCATCTCCTTAAAGTTAGGCCGTACCTTTCCAAGTCTGGTCCCTTTGAATGTTCTTTTTTTTTCTAAGAACCGTATTAGCTTCGACTTCACGACCTGCGGATGTGGTGTACCGCTACAATGTTGACGTTTAGCGCACGCAATGATGCCTTAAAGGCGCTGTGGTTTATGTAGAAATAAATAGAGTTCGAGTAATCTGTGACACACGCCCAAATGTTTATTTGTAAAGGGATCTGAGCAATGGGTACGTTCTCGCAACGTTTGCCAAAGGACCGGACGGCCAAACGAAAAACTCAAGGCGCCTTTCGTCTGAGTGCCTTTGCTCGGCCAACATTTTCGCAGATTGGTAGTCGACATTGTTGGTCCATTACCAGTAACAGCGGTGGGCAGCAAATACTTGCTAACACTCATATGCGCTGCCACGAAGTTCCCGGAAGCAGTGTTGTTACAGGAATTAAGCTCCACAGCTGTTCTAAACGCGCTACTCGGCATCTCTGTCAGAAGAGAATCTCCCAGTGAAATCCAATGCGACCAAGGTTCTGTGTTTACAAGCGCGCTTACCACGACATTCTTGCAGAAATGTGGCATATCCATTCACCACAGCTCTTTCTACCACCCGCAAATCAATTCAGCCAAAAAACTTCACTCAGTAATGAAGCGCATTCTGCGTGCGCTTTGTTTCAAGAAGTGCGCCGACTCGGATGCAGCTGTTCCTCAATGCTCTCTGCTCTGCGCTCTGTCACTCACGAAGCAACTGCATTCACCCCGGCGGAACTAGTTTACGGTCGAGCGTTTCGCTCCCCGCTCAGCTTGCTAAACGAAATGTGGGAAGATAAATTTGTAGACAAATCAGCTGTCGAGTACGTGCCGACACCTTGTTGAAACAGCTTCTTGAACCGCAAGAATTGGTGCAGATCAACATAACGGAAGCCCAGCAAAGCGCTAATGTGTACTACGCCAGATCTGCACGCACTGAAGCCTTCAAGAAAGGCGACAAAGTGTTCATATTGAAGTCGTCGAAGGCAAACAAACTCGAAGTAGCATGGTATGGCCCAATCATGGTTAAGCAAGAGCTTTCCGACACCAAGTACCTTGTAACAAAGCCCGGTAAACGCAACGAAGTGACAATCTACCACTGCAATCTAATGAAGCCAGTTATCGAACGCATGGAGACGCTGAGCGTCGTCCTAAACGAACCAGAGCAAATAAATGTTCCAGTCCCTCAAGTACCAACCCCTTGCTCTTCCCCGTCAACAGAACAAATACTCGAATCTGTCGCTAAACAAGCTTCTTTAACAATCGAGCAAAGAAAGGAGTTAAAAGAGCTTGTACACAACTTCAGCGATTTGTTCAGTCCCTATTCCGGTAGGACAAACTTTGTGGAACGCGACATTGAGCTGACATCGGACCAACCCTTCCATACAAGGATGCACGGATTTCGCCCTGTCATGAGAAGCAGTTCAACGATTTTGTTCACAACATCTTGACACTGGGTCTAATTGTGCCAGGGGAAAGCGATTACGTGTCACAGATGTTTATCGTAGAAAGCCCTGGCAAGGAACCCAGACCCTGCGTTGACTATCGTAAGCTCAATATGATAACAAAAACAAAGACGCTTCCCATTCCTAATGTTGAGGCTTTGATCGAGAAAGTTTCCGCGGCACAGTACATTTCTACGTTAGATATGGTACGTGGCTTCTGGCAAGTGCCACTCACGGAGAACGCCAGTAAGCTCACTGCTTTCATGACTCCAACAGGCACATATCGCCCTCTGGTGCTCAATTCTGTCCCTAAGAATGCACCGTTCGTATTTTCAAAACTAATAAATCAAGTGCTCACAAGCACCGAGTCTTTCGCTGTGCCCTACTTCAATAATACCGCTGTTTTCTTGAACACTTGGAAACAGCTTTTGGAACATCTGCAGCAAGTATTCATTCGAATCCGTGAAGAAGGTTTGACTCTCAAACTGAGCAAATGCTGTCTTGCCAGCCGTAAAGTCCACTACTTTGGGCACGTTGTTGGCCATGAGAAGCGAAGCACTTCCGAACTAAACGTTGAGGCAATCACTAGCCTTCCTTTGCCAAAATCAAAGAGTAACTTGCGTTCCTTTTTGGGTTTGCCTGACTATTACAGAAGCTACATTCCAAACTTCGCACATATCGCTAGTCTTACAGATGCTCTGCGCAACACCGAGCCTGCTATCGTGCTTTAGAACATGGCACGTATGGACGTATTTGCTGCGATTAAAAAGATTCTTGTCAGCGAACCGGTTCTCGTGGCACCAGATTACTCTCTCGCTTTCTTAGTTCAGCGTGACACCAGTGATCGCGGAGAAGGCATTGTTTTAAGTCAAGTAAATGAAAAAGGCGAGGAGCAGTTTGCTGTCTACGCAAGTTGAAAGCTAACATCCCGCTAGCAAGCCTACAGAAAAACTGAAAAGGAATACGCTTGCTTGGTGTGGGCTGTCGAAAAGCTCTCGTGCTGTCTGAAAGGTTCTTCCTTTGTTTTTGAAACCGATCCCTCCCCCTTAGTCTTGTTAAACCAAATGTCATACAAAAATGGTCGCTTGATGAGGTGGAGTCTACCACTTCAACAGTTTGATTTCCTAGAGCGACACAAGAAAGGCAAACGTCCTGCAAATGCTGACTACCTAAGCCGCATTCCCTATTATTTTTTTCTCGTGCGCGCACCAGTCAATGCAAGTCCTTTTCATTCTTCTGTTCAGTTTTCCTTTGTTGTGCTCCCAGTGAATTCAACTGCCGCGCTTTCCTAAACTTCGGCGCGAGGTTGATTCTGACGCTGTTATGCGTTTCTTCCGCTCTTTTAAAATGCCACTTCAGATCCTGTCGTCCCGGCTGACGGATGATCCCTGCGCCAGCGGTCTGCGGTCGCCTCCCTGTCGCTACGTGCTCGGCAGCCTTTTGGCACTCGGCGAGCAGTGCTAATTATGAGTGTCACCTCCTCCTGGGCGTGCCAGCCCCTCTCCACTGTCCTGTTCTTCGAGCCTGAAGAAGATCGGTACCTTCTCCACCCTTTCTGCGATGTCTAGCTCAACTTTGCCGCCTGTGCCACCAAGCACCTCAACGTCTTTTCCAAGCGCAAGAACGATGTGATCTTGGAAAACGCTTCAGGGCTGTGCTTGGACAATCTTGTTGCCATCGTTGGCTACCTGTTCCCGCCTTCAGTTGTTCAAGAAGCGTCATCCTCTCGAACGCCTTCCGAAATGGGTAGCTTTGTCTGAAATGTAACATTCGCGGTGCTGGTCGCATTCTACGTTGGAATCTGCAAATAAGATTGCCCCGCATGCCACGATATCTTTCTTTATGTTGCCACCCCCTGATTCACTGCTTAGCGCTTAAAAAGCGCGTCGCTAAAAAAATTAACGTCATTGTCTTCCTGAGCAGCGTGGGTCGTCTGTTCCTTGGGCCAGTCGTCCTGCAGCCCTCGGCGTCTAGCCATCGAATGCGTAACAAGATGAATGCACCATGGTCAGCTGCGAAACACATCAAACCGATAAAACTACACAAGGCGCTCATATACAGACATATATACCTTGCAAAAACATTGATAACATGCTGCAACCACAGAAATAAAGTAATTGAGTACTTTTCTCTCTCCTCTGTGGTATTTATGTCTCTGGCCAACAAGTAACGGTATCCTGGTAGCTGGACACAGAGGTATTGAGGGTAACGTCCAGGCAGACTGAAATGCTACCTCCTTAGAAAAGAACGCTTACAACATGTACGTAGTTTTCCTGTCTTAGAACCAAAGCCTTAGTTACAGAAGAAACTGAGAATGTACTGGTAGCATAAGTGGGACGCTGAAGTCCGTATTAAAGTCCACGTATTTAGCCACATTTGGGATGCTGGTCATCACTGACCAAGTCCAGGCGAAGTGATGTCCTATTCTGTCATCTCAGAGTAGGGCACGCCTATGGCACAGATAGTTTTTTCTTGACTTGCGGTGAACTTTCAATGTGTAGCAGACGTGGGGAGACGCTCAGTGTTCAGCATGTCTTCCTAGAATGTTGCGAAACACAAGTCGAGAGGAAAAGAATCTTATCCTTATTATATATTCAGTGTATACCACTTCACCTGGCACTGTTTCTAGGTAGAGAACCGTTATTTGACATTAAATATATTTTAGCATTTTTTCACGCTCCACCTTTTCTGTACGAAAAATTCGTAACGCGGCTTCTTGCGAGAGGCCACGGTCGCGATGTCAACCTCTGTTATAGCACATGCCTCCGGGCCCTTGTACTCAATGGACCCGCTGAGGCTGTTGTGCTACTCATCATCAGCAATCAGCTGTCAATTTATATACAAGTAACCCTATTACATCCTTGTTGCACATCCTATACTTAGGCATGCCCTACTTCAGTCCTCCTGAACATTATTTTTTAGATATGTTAAGCAATTTACAGCTCGCAGTTTTAGGCCTCTATACAGCCACGTCACATGAGCCATTACTCCATCGAGTACTTATCATCACTGCTTTGGTGCTCTTTGGCGACACTTGACCGTTGCGCCATTAAACACTATATATCATCTTCATCACGAATCTTACTCATTGTTAGGTGAGCTTTCATTGTAAAATAGCACTCAAAGCAGAGGGATAACTGCACACTAAGTCGCCCTTCATGGTAACCTGAGCGACAGGTCAAAGCATCGGTTGATCAGACTTGAATGCTCGTACATTGTAGAACAATCCTTGGTGCTTGAATTTGATCGGCAGTGTACGCCAGTAAGCGGCTACCGCATTCAATCTAAGTAGATGACGCTCTTTCAGTACTGAGCCGCTAGCAACATCTAGAATATTCGAAGTAGTTTATGGCGCGTTTTGAGACGAGGGATAATCTTGGAACACTGATTAGTCGCTAAATAAAGTTACCATTGGTATATTTAGCTGTACACTGCGCGTGGGGTCGGGGTGCACAGTCTAGACAGAGCATCGCAGAAAATCTATCGTCGTGGACAATAGTGCTTGTATTTGTGGCGTCTTCTGCGTTGAGGCACAGTAGCCCACTTGAGCTGTCCTATACTTGCTGCAGAGCTGGAACGTGTAAATGTATTTATACTCGGTGATTGTTGTTGTTCCTGTTGCACAATTTGTGCTTGGTGGATGTTTTCTACGGCAGCATCAGGAAGCTTTATTGGCTGGATGTCATTGATTGCAGCCCATTCTCGGAAGACTGCGAGGGGCAGCTGGTATAGGTCCGTCCTCAATAAATCACCATCAGCAGACCCCTGGATCATGCGCACCGATCATGGCTGAGCTGCTGACAATGCAGCCAGGCGGGCGAACGTACTTCCCTTTGTCGCATTTTCTCTCGCTCTGGTTGCTGAATAATATAATGTCGGGAGATAATTTTTCGCGCGCTTTGATATATGTTGTATTGCGAATTAAAGAAATATAGCACATGGATTAAAGTACTTTTCAAACCTACTGCTAGAAAAGTACGATTTATTTTCTTACTTTTAGCTTTAGAAGCTTGAGATCAGCGTTTCCATTCCTTTCGCTCTCGTCGAAGGAAATGATTCCAGAGAAAGGTTAAAAAGAACGGGTAAATCCTGGGGGTTGAGCCGACGCCGAGTGTTCGGACCTTTAAGGACCCACGACGGAGGCAACACACCTCTTTGGTAGCCACTTCACATAGATGTGTACCCCTGGGCTGAGCGACCCAGAAGATATCGGCTGGTTGCCTTTTCCTGTCCCCCTCTCCGAACTTTTTCTTACCCGTATACTTTCTCAGCTTTCCTGTCTTCTCTTCTCGTCTGTTACTTCTACGTTTTCGTAGGCGGCTTGTTCTAACCTTGTGTATATGCCCTCTCTTTGGTATGTTATATTGGTTATTACAGAAGCAATGCCCGGCCAGCGAGTGCAGCCGTAGACGTTAAGTGCTACATCGACCCTTGTTTCGGCTCCATAGTGGGTGCCCGCCATTGTCGCCAGAGGTGACCGAAGTATTATGGGAACACCTGCATTTCCGCGTTTACTTGATCGTCACCCTCAAAAGCGGGGACTAAGCCTCTTCAAACCGAATGAATTGTCCCTCGATTTCTAATTGTGCAAAGCGAAAAAACTGAAAAAACATTTCGAACCGTATTCCCACTTCTTGTTGCAAAAAGCCTCGCTGATGACCTTGGCACTGTTTATAAGGTCACCAAAATGGGAAGCGGCGACCTCCTGCTTGAGATCCGTCGTAAAGAACAGGAGAATAAACTAAACAAACTTGTGGAATTCGCCGACATTCCTGTTGCCATTCACCTTATCTGTCTATGAATACAGCACGCTGAGTAGTGTATGATGAAGATCTGACAGACTTGTGCGAGACAGCACTATGTGAGGTGTGAAAAGCACAAAATGTAGCCAACGTTAAGCGCATCATAATCAAAGAAGAAAATAAGGAAATTCCTACAAAGCACCTAATCCTGTCCTTTGCCGCTTGCGATCTACCATAAGCCATTGAAACTGCATACAAAAAGGTAGCTGTCAGACCGTACATCCCTAATCAAAGAAGATGCTTCCAACGTCAAAGATTGGGCCATGGATCGGAGAGCTGCCGTGGTTGTCTCACATGTGTGAAATGTGGAGTCCAAGGCCAATTTAGTACCAAGGCATATTTGATTATTTGCATGGCCATAGTAGGTATATTTAAGGAAGTTATGAAGCTCCTTAGCTATAGTCCATCAAACTGAAACTTATTCTCATCATTAGTAAAAGGGTTACAGGCGTTGCATTTGGTGCAGAAATATGAAGAACGCTCATATACGAAACACCCGCACTGTACAGAAAGGGGCGATATATTGATAGGGGCCGCCACCTTTGACTACGGTTGGCCCACTATGAATAGGTGCGAGCTCGTTTGCAAATTAAACTTGAGGTTAGCTCAACGAGCTGCATCATAGCTTAAGCAAGGAAGATTTCTAGAACAAATACATTATAGCAATTAGCTCGAAGACTGGTGGTACGTTAAAGTTGTGTTTCCGTAAGGGAGAGGTTTTAATGTCACACGACAGTCATGTATTCCTTTGGACTGTAACCGCACTATGGTGTGCGGGAATAGGCGCGTTTATATATGCCTGAATTTCCGTGCACGAGCACGCCCGCTCGCATTTTTGTCCGCTTGGTTCATCCGTGCGCGCCTATATATGTTTGTTGACGAACATATGTCGTATCAGTGCCTGTGTTTGTAAGCGAATAATCTAGATTTTGCTTCCTTGCCTACACTCTCGGGGATGAATGGGATATAGCGTACTTATTCGATATTTAAATCTACGAGACAACAAGAGATGACACGGTTTTTAAGCTTATTCTATTTCGGAAAGTGAAACTGACGGGGAAAAAGATACGCCAGAGGCCTAAAGATCACCGCCACAGATTTCATCACGCTCGCACCATAGCCAATGGTACCGCTCCGTGAGGAGCTGCCAACCTTTCACACACGTTTTCTTTCTTCCTGCGGCG
Organism: Dermacentor andersoni; assembly: GCF_023375885.2. Taxonomy (NCBI): domain Eukaryota; kingdom Metazoa; phylum Arthropoda; class Arachnida; order Ixodida; family Ixodidae; genus Dermacentor; species Dermacentor andersoni. The sequence goes on along the minus strand of NC_092820.1, from coordinate 89,243,644 downwards.
TCAGTGCATTGGATTTATGCCAGTGACGTGCTAAACCTGCATCATCATTGTTTCGTGCATCGCTTGTTGGGCCTAACAAACTTTCGGCGCATCACGTTTGTCTTAGTACCATGAAAACTGTCAACTGCTTACCTTGCAGAAGAACAAATGGAATAAAAAGGAAAGCGTACTGGCCACAACGAAATGTCTCGCAGAGCCATGCCATGGATGACAATGGCAATACCACGAAACGCTAGGCGCGGTGAGATCCAGGTCATAGATTTGATTTCTTAACCCAAGTTAGGCTTTCAGGGAGCTAAAACTTGTGTGCGTATCTTTTGCAGGATCATGTTTGATAAAAGGTTCTTCGCTCAGCTAGAAAATGGCAACGATCCATACAGCTGATTTGCTTTAGCTACATAAGGTCATATCTTGGAAAAGGATAGGTATATTTGTTAGTTACGTGTGCAGCTGCTCAAATATTCAGCATCGAAAGGTTACCACCTCAACATTCGAATGATAGCAATAACATCAGCAAAGTTTACATTGCTCTATCTTTTCTAAATATATTTTTTTTAAGTTTAAATAGTGAGCATGTTTTCATGTCGCAGGTACAGGTCATGAACCCGTGTGATGAACCGTGCGCTTTTGATATTAAAATTAAGCAAAATCATTCGCATATTGTACACTTCAGCGTTACGCTCCTCCACACGAGGTGTGAGAGATCACTGTGTGCGCTTCCTATTAGATTTCTCAGCATTAGTGTCATCAGCTTCGGTTTCCTGGGGTCACTAGGATCGAACACAGCTGCCTGGCAGAAGGCCTTCGATAAATTCTTGAGCACATTGTAAAAGATGGTGCAGCGCGGACATGTGCACTAGAACTAAATGTAGCGAAATCTGAGGATGAATTGGTTGCGGCATATATTTGGATTTCTAATGTTAAGACCAATAAGAAATATAGCGCAATATTCTGACAATTAGCGCTGACCTGCATACACTCACATGAAATGTGAGCTCTGAAAAAGTGTCCGTGGTGGAACTGGCCCCGCGACTACAGGGCTACATTGACATACGAAAGGCGGATTTGACAAATACCAGTGATCGGAACGCGTTTAGCCCTCGACGTTTTGGTGCTTCGGCACCTTTGTGCACTCTTGGGGGGACCTTTCACCAAGTGCACAATGTTTCAGCTAATATTTACCGAACTATACACTTTCGTTTCTTTTTTGGATTACCTTTATTTAGCGTGAAATCAGGGTTCCAAGTTTGTCTTAAGTCCCATAACGCGCCTTAATGTATTTCGAAAATTCTAGTTGTTGCGACCCACTCAGTGCTCAAAGATGGTCATCTAAATAGATTGAATGCGCCATACATTGCCTATGACAGTCAAGCGCGCGGGATTGTACTGCGATGTACGAGTATTCAACTCTTATCAACCGATCTTTTAACCTGTCGCTCAGATTCCCATGAAGACAGACTTAGTGCGCAGGTATCCTTGTGCTTTGAGTGCCATTTTACAACGAAAACTCTCCTTACAATGAGTAAGATTAGTGATAATGATGATATGTAGTGTTTAAAGGCGCGAGGGCCAAGTGTGGCCGAAGAGCTCCAAGGCACTGATCAGGAGTACTCAAATGACTAATGGCTCATGTGACGTGGCTTTATATAGGCCTAAAGTTGAGAGCTGTAAGTCCCTAATATATATATGGAATAAATTATCAGAATGACTCAAGTAAGGTATGCTAAAAGGAAAGGATGTGCAAAAAATTGTAATAGCGTTCCTTCATAAAAATGGACAGGTGAGTGTTGGTGACGAGTAGGACAACAGCGTCAGTGGGTCGCTTGAGCACAAGGGCCGGAGGCATGTGTTACAACAAAGGTTGACATCCCGACCACGGCATCTCGCAAGAGGCCGTTTACGAATTTCTTGGACAGAAAACGCGGATAGCGTCAACGTCGTTTAAAAAGGTTCAAATAGATTTCATATCACATAGTGGTTCTCTGCCTAGAAACAATGCCAGGTGAAGTGGTATACCCTGAATTTATGCTAAGGAGAAATTTCTTTTTCTCTCTACTTGTGTTTCGCGACATTCTAGGAAGATATGCTGAACATGGAGCGTCTCCCCACATGTACTAAACATTAGACCTTCAGTGCCAGCCAAAAAAAAAACTATGTGTACCATAAGTGTGCCCTATTCTGAGACGACAGAATAGGCCATCACAACCTCTGGACTCGGGCCTTTGGAGTGTGCTTAGTTACTTCTACAAATGACATGTTGCAGTGAATGATGTGCCACAACCACAGCGAGGACGGCTTGGCTGAGTCAATTAGACAATTTTAATGAATAGGAACGTCCATATCCTCGCTCAACTTTCTCACACGAATCAAGAATGGATCCCTGGCTGTACGTCTGTTATGAATGAGCGTTGCAGAAATCATAGTACTAATGGTGGGATAAAAAGAATGGTTTTTGCTCGCATGTGCTTTCAGAAAATAATAAACTAGAATATGAGCGCTGAAGATCAAGGGACTATTCATTCGATTCTGCATGCATCCTTTCAATCGGAATCGTCCTTAAGGCACTGGTCTTGTAGGCGGACTACAAGGTGAGGCGCAGGGTCAAGCATCTTGAGAGCACTGGGAGTAGCAGAGTGATACAGTACATTACCGTAGTCTAACCGGGATCGTACAAGGCTCCGGTAGAGGTTCACTATGCAATTCCTGTCGCTTCCTGATGTTTTGTGTTACGATATTTCATGATGTTCATTTTTTTCAGCCGTTAACCTTTCAGATATTTGATATGAGGAATAAAGATTAGTTTAGAGGGGATTATTATGCCTAAAAATTATATTCAGTGTTGAGTGGTATGTGTTGTCCATGCAGCATGATATCAGGATCTCGTGTAAAGCACCTCTTTCTAGAAAGAAGTACTTTTCTAGTAAGAAGTACTTTTCAAACTCGCCATGCGTCGCATAAACTATTACATTTCGTACCAAAACCTAAATGACAACGATGTAGGCGAGGTGAGTTACGGTAGCTTGTGGGCTTGTGCCAGCGGCTCTTCACACAGCACTTTAGTCCTTTGCGTGGTTGTGAAAGGATAACGCGCCTGCTGAAATGAAACATTCGAAATAACCAGTTGTTCGATGACTGAACACATGACATGTTCTCGCGATGCGTAGCACCTTGCATTTGGTATGAGTTTAAGCAGGGGAAACTCGGATGAAATATTAGAAGTAAATAGGGTTTTGTATTGTAACGTTATGCGCAGCGGAGCTATATAAACTTCAGTTTTGCCATGGTGCGTTACCAGAAAACTTAGCCCAGCTGTGCGCCGCCTCACGTTGCCTAGCAACCACCTGAGACAGATCTGAGCAACGTAATCTACTCGCAACCCACGAGCATAAGGAGGAGTCATTACGTCTGAGGCGTGTAAAGGCTACAAAAAGTAAAGGCTCGGAACAGTGGCCGCGATGAGACCCGTTTCGCCTCCCCTGCTGCGTGCGTGCCTGATGCTGCCATGAGAAAACCGAAGAAAGTCGGGACAACCGAAGAAGAAGGGGCTTACCAGGAACAGCACCATACTGCCAAGCGAGAAACGATGCGTCGCCGGTGTTGTGATTGGGAACGCCACGCCGAAGCTGCGGCTGAGAAGAGGCGACACCGAGTAGAGATTCCCGAGTTTCAGTCCAGGCAACACGACAGTCGACACCCGAACTTTCGACATCCCTGAGAAAGCGAGCCTGGCCTGCGACTGCTTGAAAACTTCCAGCGTGAAGCGCACCGAGAGAACTACTCAGCAAAACCTAGCGTAACCTCGCAAAACCTAGGAACAACTTAGCCAAGTCTGCCATAGATTCGCAAACGTATAGACGACTTATCCAAGCCTACCAACAAATTAGCAAAACCTAGAAAACATCGCAATACCTAAAGAAACTGATGCAAGCCACGTAAAAACTAGGTGATCACAAGGTCCGCTGTTGACTCCAGCCTTGCAGCACTAGTGCAAGCTGTGCACAATTTTTAATGGCGCTTTTTTCACTGACTTCAATTGCAACTTTTATAAGCGTTGAAATTTACTTGATCCGGGTTCAGTTCTTTACTAGCTATTAGCAGTGAAGGTGAGTTGTGAATGATCAGTTATGCCGTTAAGAGCGTAAACGCACACGCAACGAAAGCCCAGGTCGATTTCCGAGTTTTCGTTCAATAAAAAAGTGGCATATCTATAGCGTACTCATGTGAAGAACAAGGCACTTCTAGAAGTGTGATTCAGTGAATCTTACTCATTGTCAAGAGAGCTTTCGCTGGCAAATAGCACTCAAAGCACGAGGATGCCTGTGCACTAAGTCTATCTTCGTGGGAATATGAGTGACAGATCGAAGTGTCAGTTGATCAGACTTGAGTGCTCGGACATTGAAGCAGAATCGTGGGTGCTTGAATTTCATCGGCAATGTACGCCGGTATTCACTTCACGCGCCCAATCTCATCAGATAACGATATTTCGGTCGCGAAATACAGTATATTTGAAATACATTAGGGCTCATTGTGTGACGAGTTATAAGGTTAGAACACTGATGAGACGCTAAGTAATGCAAATGCAAAAAAAGAAACGAACTTGTATGGTTGTGTACATATTGGCTGAAACATTGTGCACGTGCCCAAAAGGGCCCCCAAGGCTCCGCAGAGGTGCCAACGCACAAAAACATCGACGGCTTTCAGATTACTGGTATTTATCAATCCACCCTTCCCCACACATTCATGACCATCAAACCACCCATTCATCCTGACCATTCGCTAGTTTTCGTTTCAGCGCAAAAGCAGGCGCTCAATGTGCTCAATGTGCTTAATAATTTGTCGAATGACTTTTGCCAGGCAGCTGTTTTTAATCCTAATGACGCCAGGAAATCCAGCCTGATGCCCCTAATGCTCAGGAATCTAATAGGGACAACACACAGTGCTCTCGCACACCTCGTGTGGAGCAGCGTAGCGCTGACGTGTATAGTGTTCCAGTGCGTTTTTTTTATTTTAAAGGCAAAAGTGCACGATTTGCAGCACGGATTCATGAACTGTACCTGCGTCACAAAAATGTGTCCCCGAATTAGCAGTTGAAAATCAGGAGCTTATTCTGCACCGCGAATATTCCGACGTTATTTCTTCAGTGGCGTTAAACTTAAAAAAATAAACCAAAGGTAAACCTTGCTGACGCATTTTCTTTCATTCAACTCTTGAGATGTGACCTTCCGATACGGAATATGTTGAGCAGCTGCGTACGTAAAACCAAATCTACTTTACCTTTCCAAAAATTCGACCTTAGGTGGCTAAAGCAACTCATTAGTATGGACCGCCGACACTCTTTAGCGGAGCGAAAATACTTTTATTAAACATGATCCTGCAGAAGCTACGCACACAATTAATATGCTCACTGAAAGCGTAACTGAGGTGAAGAAATCAAATCTATGACCTCGATCTCACCGCACCCAGCGTTTCGTGGTAATGCTATTTTTATCAATGGCATGGCTCTATTACAAGTTTCGTTGCGGCCAGTCCGCTTTCCTTTTTATTCCATTTGCTATTTTCTAAGGCAAGTTTGTTAGGCCCAACAAGCGATGCACGAAACAATAATGATGCAGGTTTAGCACTTCACTGGAATAAATCCAACGCGCTCACGCAGCAGGAAGAAAGAAAACGGGGGTCAAAGGTTGGCAGCTGCTCACGGAGCCGCACCGTTGGCTATGGTGCCAGCGTGATCAAACCTGGGGCGGTGATCTTTAGGCCTCTGGCGTGTCTTTTTCCACGTCAGTTTCACTTTCCGAAACAGAATATGGTTGAAAAGCCTTGTCATCTCTTGTTGTCTCGTACATTTAAATATCGAATAAATACGCTATATCACATTCATCCCCGAGAATCTAGGCAAGGAAGCAAAATCTAGATTATTCGCTTAAAAACACACGCACAGATACGACATACGTTCGTCAGCAAACATATATAGGCGCGCACGGATGAACCAAGCGGACAACAATGCGGACGCGCGTGCTCATGCACGGAAATTCACGCATATAGAAACGCGCCTATTCCCGCACATCATAGTGCGGTTAGAGTCTAAAGGAATATATGACTGCCTTGTGACTTTAAAACATCTCCCTTACAGAAACACAGGTTTAACGTAAAACCAGTCTTCCAACTAATTGCCCTAAATGTATTTATTCTAGAAATCTTCCTTGCTTAAGCTGTGATGCAGCTCATTGAGCTAACCTCAAGTTTAATTTGCAAACGTGCTCACACCTATTCATAGTGGGCCAACCATAGACAAAGGTGGCGGCCCCTATCAATATATCGCCCCTTTCTGTAAAGTGCAGTTGCTTCGTATATGAGCATTCTTCAAATTTCTGCACCAAATGCAACGCCTGTAAACCTTTTTCTAATAATGAGAATAAGTTTCACTTTGGTGGATTATAGATAAGGAGCTTCAAACTTCCTTAAATATACCTACTATGGCCAAGTGACGTGTTAACGTTTCACATGCAAATAAACAAATTTGTCTTGGTACTAAATCGGCGACAATGTTCCAGAAAATTGCGCCACACGATTGTGTGTCCTGCGCTTAACGATGCCCATGCTGCATTTCTCAGCCAGTTAAAAACATTCGCCTTAACAAGATCTAGCACGTGTCTCAGTTTACCCTTCCTATACAACCGCTACCGTGATCTGGGGGTCGAACCACACTGGAACAGCACCGAAAAGTAGGGCTGAACTGCTACATTCAGCCGACCTCCAATCCAACCAGGCCGATATTTCTTAGCGGAATCTTGAAGCCGAAGCCGAATGTGAAGGTTTTGTAGCACTCATTCCGAAGCGGTGCCACCTCTAGTTACAGGCAGCGCTGTTGTGGTTGTGGGAATACCACAGGAGCAGATGACCACTGCATTAATTCGGCAACGGCTTTCCAAGGGCTTTCCGACTACTGGTATTTATCAGACCATTATTTCATGTGGCAATGTAGCCCTGTAATCTAGGGGCCAGCTCCTCCACGGACACTTTGTCGGAGCTTACATTTCATGTCGGCGCTGCCCCATCTTTTACAATGTGCTAGAAAATTTTTCGAATGGCTTTTGCCAGGCAGGTGTTTTTAAACCCAATGACGCCAGGAAACCCAGTCTGATGACTCTAATGCTCAGGCATCCGATATTGACCACAGACAAAGTTCTCGCACACCTCGTGTGGAGCAGCATAGCCGTGACGTGTATAATGTTCGAGTGCTTTTATTTAATTTTAAAGGTAAAAGCGAAAGGTTGCCAACACGGCTTCATGAACTGTATCTGCGTCGCAAAAATGTGTCCATAAGTTTGCACTTGCAAATAAGAAGCGTATTCTGCACCGTGAACATTCCGGCGGTATTTCTTTAGTGGTATTAAACTTAAAAGAAAAGTTAAAGCAAGGTAAACCTTGCTGACGTTATTTCTTTCATTCAAATCTTGAGATGTGACCTTTCGATACGGAATATTTTGACCAGCTGCGTACGTAAAACGAAATCTACTTTACCTTTCCAAAAATTTGACCTTAGGTAGCTAAAGCAACTCAGTAGTATGGAGTGCCGACATTTTTTAGCGGAGCGAAAATTCTTTTATCGAGCTTGGGCAAAAGCTACGCACACAAGTATTATGCTCTCTGAAAGCCTCTCTTAGGTGAAGAAATCAAATCTATGACCTCGATCTCAGCGCGCCCAGCGTTTCGAGGTATTGCCATTGTCATCAGTGGCATGGCTCTGTGACAAGTTTCGTTGCGACCAGTCCGCTTTCCTTTTTATTCCATTTGTTATTTTCTAAGGCAAGCTGTTGACAGTTTTCATGGTATTATGACAACAAACGTGATGCGCCGAAAGCTTTTTGGGCCCAACAAGCGATGCACGAAACAATGATGGTGCAGATTTAGCACATCACTGGCATAAAGCCAATGCGCTGACGCTGAAGGAAGAAAGAAAACATGGGTCACAGGTTGGCAGCTATTCACGGCGCCGCACCGTTGGCTATGGTGCCAGCGTGATGAAATCGGTGGTGGGGGGGGGGGGGGGCAATCTTTAAGTCTCTGGCGCACCTATTTCTCCGTCAGTTTCACGTTCCGTAAGAGAATATGCTTGAAATGCCGTGCCATTTCTTGTTACCTCGTAGATTTAAATATCGAATAAATACGCAATATCTAATTTATCCCCGAGAGCATAGGTAAAAAAGCAAAATCTAGATCATTTGCTCACATACACACGCACAGATAAGACATATGTTCGTAAACAAACATAAACAGTCGCGCATGGATGAACAAACCGACAAAAATGGGCGCACGCATTCTCGTGCACGGAAATTCACGCATAGAGAAATGCACCTATGCCCGCACACCATAGTGCGGTTAGAGTCGAAATGATTATATGGCTGTCGTGTGACATTAAAACCCGCTCATTACAGAAAAAAAATTTTAACGTACAGCCAGTGTTCCGACTAATTGCCATAAATGTATTTCTTTACAGATATTCCTTGTTTATGCTATGATGCAGCCTGTCGAGTTTGCCTAAAGTTTAATTTGGAAACGTGCTCGCGCCTATTCATAGTGGGCCAGCCGCGGTCAAAGGTGGCGGCCCCTATATATATCTCGTCCCTATCAGCAAAGTGCGGAAGCTTCACATGTGAGCACTCTTCAAATGTCTGCACCAAATTCAACGCCTGTAACCGTTTTAGTAACGATGAGAGGAAGTTTGTGTTTGATGGATTATAGCCAAGGAGATTCAAACCTTCATTGAATATACCTACTATGGCCAAGTGGGCTCTTAACGTTTCACATTCAATTAGTTAAACAAATGTTTCTTGGTACTAAATCGGCGACAATGTTCCAAAAAATTGCGCCACACAAAGGTGTATTCTGCGCTTAACGATGCACCTACTGAGTTTGTCAGCCAATCAAAAACGGTCACCTTAACAAGAACTATTACACGTCTCAGTTTACCTTTCCTAAAGAACGGGTACCGTGATCAGGTGGTCGAACCACACTGGAACAGCGCCGAAAAGCAGGGCTGAATTGCTACATCACCCGAGCTCCAATCGAACCGGACCGATATTTCATTGCGGCATCTTGGAGCCGAAGCCGAATGTGAAGGTTTTGTTGCACTGATTCCGAGCCGGCGCCACCCCATGTTACGTACAGGCAGGGCTGATGTAGTTGTAGGAGTACCACATGAGTGGATGACGTTTCCTGCATCGATTCGGCAAGGTACTCGTTGTATTGCCAATACTACACAGGCGTAGTAATTCAAGAGAGTCTGTCATAACCTCATGGCCTCATTCTACAACGCCCTAGTGTTTTCAATGTAACAGACACGTGGCTCACCATAGAGATCTCATTGGCTCACTCAGCCGTATAGCATTTGCAGGCTCAAGTGTATACTGTGCGTGGAGTCGTGGTGCACTGTCTAGATAGAGCATCCCAGAAACTCCATCGTCGTGGACAATAGTGCTTGACCTTGCTTGTGGCGTCTTTCGCATTGCGGCACAGTAGCGCAATTGAGCTGTCTGCTACTCGCCGCCCAGCTTGTTCTTGTAAAGATTTTTCTGTTCAGTGACTGTTGTTGTTCCTGTTTCACGATTTGTACTTCGTTGATATTTTCTTACGCAGCATGAGGGAGCTGTAATGGTTGCACGCTATTGACCTCAGTGAATTCTTGGAAGACTGCGAGGCGCCGCTGGTTTAAGTCCGTCCACGACAACACCAGCAGCGGACCACTGCATCATTACTAAGCTGTCGACAACGGAGCCAGGCAGGTGAACGGAATGAGTTGCTCGTGTCATTTTCTTTCGCTGTGCCAACTGTGTAAGGCAAAAGTCGGCGGTAACTATTTTCGCTTGCTTCGATATCAGTTCATTTGGGAATTTAACTAAATATAGCGCGTCGGTGGAAGTACTAACTAAATATTTGGTATCGGTGGAAGTACTTTGCAAACCTTTTGGTGGAAGAAAACGATGTATTTGCCTATTTTTAGCGCGAGAATCAGCCTTTCTCCTTCGTTCGCACCCGTCGAAGGGAATGAATTAAAAAGAAAGGGTAAAGAGTCACCTGGCGGTATATTGGATAGGGTCATTGCTTCACGAGCGCAACACATTCGGAATATTGGCCCTCAGTGAACAGTCCCTATCCAAGTTTACGGTGCCGAAATGAGACAGGCGTGCGGCTCGTGACACGGGCCGATTATACCCACCACGCAGAATGGCGATCAGAGGCAGCAATTCGTGAGCATTTCAGATTCTGGTCCTTTGCGTTGCATGGTTCCGAAGTTGTTTCGGCGGCGTGCTTGAAAGTCGGGCCCATCGAAACGAACGTAATTGCATGTAACCACATGTACACGCGAGCCCGCTAGCTGTAAGAAAACGCGGTAGCGGTGGTCGCGTAATGGGGTGGCCCACAACGCCCATCACGCCCATTAGCTATTGATCCATTAGTGCTTACCCCCATTAGTGGACAATGCTGACCTCAAGAAGGGTGACAAATGGCGCTTTGCGACGTCTATTATTGTGCGGAAGTTTCGAACGCCAAGGTGTTACCACCTCTTTCTTCTCACGCGCGTGGGCTAGGTGATTCATCAGCACAGAACTCGTGTACGCTGTACAAGTTGTTCAATGCCCGCCCCCTAATTATTTTGGCAGTTGTGGGACTCCTTTTTGCGACCATGGCCATCTGGCCGTTGTGAGAAACCCTTTCTGCTAGAGTGTTTAATTGCTGATTGTACGCGAGCTTGTACTTCAGCAGTGACAGCTTTTGTTATTGTATGCCACAATTGGCGATCTATTAATTTTCCGGAAGGTCGCGCGCACGTACGTGCATTGGACCTGACCACACAGCAAAAGCGAATCACATGGCCGCTTTAGTTTTTACGAGCGTGCTGCTTGTTGGATATTTATTGGCGTGCACTGTGCTGCCCACTTTCACGTGTGCACGATTTCCCTTTACGCAACGTACAATTCGTTTGCGTTTGTGACCCTCTCTCTTGCCTTTTTGTAGGTTTTTTTTTTACGCGAGAGCAGCGAACACTAAATTGTAGTAAAAGAGAGGGGCTTAAACGAGGCTCAATGCTTCCGTATAGCTGGCAGACCAATCACGCTAGGTCAATATTGTTCGAGTATGCTTGCACAATATTGTTATATAGGTTGCCGACGGAACATCCTCAAAACCACATGTTGGTGATTGGAGGGGAAACACTTGGGGCAGGACACCGAATGTTAAAAAAAAAGAAAACGTGGGCGCGTTTACCCGACGAAGTATTCTAGACTAAACTTGAGACACTGTGTGCAATCAGCTCTGCGAATATTGGGCTACCCCTTAGGTCTCCTGGTTCAATGTTGTAGATCTAGGTGAACTTCTTGTAAAAAGTCCTTGTAAATACAAAGCGTTTTCAAACTTCATCTGTGTCTGAGTCCACCCATGTGAAACCTCCTGCGAATCTATCGCCGCTATTCGTAGCGGTAGCTCTCCTCACTTGCATAGATCGTCTTTCGAGGTGCGTCTCGTATGCCCCAGTTGAGAAGCTATACGTCTATCCTCCGGAGCGAAGAATAATAGCTTGGATCTTACTGGCGCAATCGGTGTTGCAGGTCCGCAGGACAAAGCGAGACGACCTAAATTCAAGCTAGACATCCCATGCGGCTGTGCATCGAAAAGCTTAGCATCAGGAAGCTGTAATGGCTGGATGTCATTGAATTCAGTGCATTCCCGGAATGCTGCGAGGCGCAGCTGGTTTAAGGCCGTCCTCGACAAGTCATCTCCAGCGGACCGCTCCATCATTTTTGCCGCACATGGCTGAGTGGCTGACAACGGAGCCCTGCGGGCTAACGGAGTGACATACTTTTTTTTCATTTTCTCTCGTTCCTGATTTCGTGTTTGAGCCAAGAGAACGTCCTTAGGTAGGGCGAGAAAGTTCCAGGGGTACGTGTGACCAGAAAGCATGAGTTGCAGCGAAGGGCGGACATGGGAGCTCTCTGAGCAAGAAATGCAGGAAAGCCTCGAGATCGCTCAAGAGCGCCCCAGCAGGTGGAACTTATGCTAGAATTAGGAAATCTAAATTTAACGAGAGCTTTAGAGGAGTGTCAAAAAGATGATCAAGAACTGTCAGAAGTAGATAGAATGCCTCACGCATTTGAGTGCAGCTGTCTTCTCGTGTTAAGGATCACATAAGATAGAGGCAGTAAATCTTTATCGTGGAATAGGAGAAGGTGCGCAGTGATAGCAGTTGACGGTGATCTTCAGCAGGACGTGCGACATTGTTTGGCACGCACAAGGCAGGGTGTCTCGTTGCGGTGGTGCTAGAGTCGGACATCGAGTCTGTAGATAGAGTCGGCGCAACATGTGCTGGTGAGTATTATGAGGAATCGTCGTTGTGTTTCTGCCGAGGCGGCAAGTAAGATTAGGAAGGTTAACTGGTTAGGGAGTGCTCGCGGGAGCATTCCAGTGCTGACTGTGACATCGTGACAAAATTCGAGAGGCAGTATTGACGTAACATGCGGTTTTACAGTAAATTTTTATACCTGTGCTCCGCAACTTACTTTTTCCTGCACATGGGTAAAAATGTGCGCATATTTCGGAGGTTGGCCGATACCGGGCTGTACCGTGGTGGAGGTGAAGAGCTGTTCAAACACTCCGTCCCTAATTGTAAGAGCGATCTATTTGTAATAAAAATTCAATAAAATGATTCACTCAAGATGCATTGCTTAAAGTCTGTGGGTATGCTGCAATGGTGGATGAAGAACACGTGGGCTCACTACGAGGAGGCATTGCCACATAAGCAGAGGACACAATGTATGTACAGCCATACATCCTCACTCGCAAGAGGACAGTTCCATCGACTGCGGGGATTTCTGTGCGCTACAAACGAAAGGCAAAATTGTGATATTCACTATGTAGATTGTTCAGGAAGACAGAAGTGCGATATCCAGAAGTTCATGAATACGCTCTGTGCATGGGTTAGCAGGGATGACACTAGCCAATGGTAATCGTTGGAGATGTCCGTGTGGACACATAAAAGCAGACAAGAAATGATTTACTGGGTTTTCGGTCGAACAATTTGGTTTGAGTTGCCACACAAGTCCAATCGCTCAACTATTCGACAATGACCGTCTATAGATACAACTTTGGCAACGATTGTAAGTTTGCGACCAAACCAATATGTGTATGTCACACAAGGTAGAAGCTACCATCGTTAACGTGACGAAATGATGAAAATAAGTACGGGTCCCCTTGTCCAACCCTCTATGATGTGCTGCAACTTAGCTGGTTGTCAAGCTTCATAGGTTGGAATGGCTTCTAGATTTTTTTGTCTGTTTGAATCAATTTTGCTTTCAGAAAGGGATGATGTTATAAAGCAAGTGGGATTGTGTCTTGCCTCGCGAATATAAATATACGTACAGATAAACTGTAAATTCAATTTCTCCCTCGAAGTAGGTGTAAGTCAAGAAATGCTCGCTCTCACACGCACATACAAATACACATAGACGCACAGATAGGACACATGTACGCCCATGTACATATTCAAGCGCCTAAACGCATGTACACACGCCCAAGAAAGTACGCTCGCACGAACACTGAAATTTACGCATAGACAAATGTGCTTATGCCCGCAGACGCATACACGCACTGGTGAGCACGAAGAATCAAATGCAGAGACACAAACAAGCATGCACACACAAACACAAGTACACACGCACATACGCTAAAATCGTGCGCCTACATACACACTCCCTCGCCGTCCATGCTGCCTCTGAAATCCCTGAGTGTGCAAGCAGTGTAACAAATGTAGGAAGTCGCGATTTATTTTACTTGGTCTAGAAAGATGTTGCTGCGTCTACCTCCAGGAAGCCATTTTTTGTAACTCTAGTGTAGCATGAAAACTGCACTTTCTAAACTGTGGTTCTGATGATTGCATGCACCGGACGACAAACAAGCACGCTGTAGTGGCAAATGCGTGGTGCCATTCGGTCTGATACAGTCCGCACTGACACACCAACGATAGTGAATATTCGCTGCGAAGATGGTAGCCGAAAGCTTGCGTATCCACGTGTCACGCAGGACGGTAAGATAATCTAGGAAGGTAGAATTATGTCACTCATGTATTTCTGTGGACTGTTTCAGACTACTCACTGTAGTATACATATTGAGAAATTGTCTTCGTGCACTGCGCAATTGCGATGCATTCAGCTACACTTTGTCCAGTTTCTTTTGATCAAGCGAAATTTGTACAAGTGCGTTGAGTTTCAGGCAACGTCACATACACAGCCAGTAAGTGCAAAGTCAGGCACTTTTCGTCTGCCGATGCAGAAGACGACGCCCTGTCAGCTCCGATTTGCCACAACTTAGCGACCCAAGTACAGAACACGGTTTTATTAGCTATGCCCAACCCTCGACCCGTCTACAGAGGTATACACGAAGTCTAGATAAAGAAAAAAGAATGCTAATTTTCCCTCTGCCGGGAGAGTGTAAAACGATTTCCTCCTGTCGTTTGACTTCAACATCCATCCCTTACCAAAACATTGCGTCGAGGCATCTCCGGCATTCCGACTAAGTGGGGTAAATGCACATGTTAGAAGAGGCTACCCTCTTGGCATAATTAGTTGAAACATGTTGATTCTTGGCCGATATTTTGAAACATATTTTTATTATTTACGCATTCAGCTACGCTTTGTCATTGCCGTTAAGTGCCGCAGAACGCGTCCAAAATACCTGGCTATCAGAAGTGGCATACGAAACCTCTGTTTTACCAGTTATATAGTATACTTGTATTGTATGGGATCCGTTTTGTGGTGTGGATATAAATGCAGTTGAATAATTGAGTCGTTCGCGGCAAGGTGCAACCTGGACAGATGCGGCCACTTTGTGCACGTAACACCAATTAAAAAATATATTTGTTTGATCCCTTTCCTTGAGCGACACAGCAGGTGACGACATAAGCTGCTTCGTTCAATGCGCCATTATGATACGGGAGTCTGCTCAGGAGAATGCCCTGCATTATATATTTTGGCGTGAAGTGCATCTCCTTAAAGTTAGGCCGTACCTTTCCAAGTCTGGTCCCTTTGAATGTTCTTTTTTTTTCTAAGAACCGTATTAGCTTCGACTTCACGACCTGCGGATGTGGTGTACCGCTACAATGTTGACGTTTAGCGCACGCAATGATGCCTTAAAGGCGCTGTGGTTTATGTAGAAATAAATAGAGTTCGAGTAATCTGTGACACACGCCCAAATGTTTATTTGTAAAGGGATCTGAGCAATGGGTACGTTCTCGCAACGTTTGCCAAAGGACCGGACGGCCAAACGAAAAACTCAAGGCGCCTTTCGTCTGAGTGCCTTTGCTCGGCCAACATTTTCGCAGATTGGTAGTCGACATTGTTGGTCCATTACCAGTAACAGCGGTGGGCAGCAAATACTTGCTAACACTCATATGCGCTGCCACGAAGTTCCCGGAAGCAGTGTTGTTACAGGAATTAAGCTCCACAGCTGTTCTAAACGCGCTACTCGGCATCTCTGTCAGAAGAGAATCTCCCAGTGAAATCCAATGCGACCAAGGTTCTGTGTTTACAAGCGCGCTTACCACGACATTCTTGCAGAAATGTGGCATATCCATTCACCCCAGCTCTTTCTACCACCCGCAAATCAATTCAGCCAAAAAACTTCACTCAGTAATGAAGCGCATTCTGCGTGCGCTTTGTTTCAAGAAGTGCGCCGACTCGGATGCAGCTGTTCCTCAATGCTCTCTGCTCTGCGCTCTGTCACTCACGAAGCAACTGCATTCACCCCGGCGGAACTAGTTTACGGTCGAGCGTTTCGCTCCCCGCTCAGCTTGCTAAACGAAATGTGGGAAGATAAATTTGTAGACAAATCAGCTGTCGAGTACGTGCCGACACCTTGTTGAAACAGCTTCTTGAACCGCAAGAATTGGTGCAGATCAACATAACGGAAGCCCAGCAAAGCGCTAATGTGTACTACGCCAGATCTGCACGCACTGAAGCCTTCAAGAAAGGCGACAAAGTGTTCATATTGAAGTCGTCGAAGGCAAACAAACTCGAAGTAGCATGGTATGGCCCAATCATGGTTAAGCAAGAGCTTTCCGACACCAAGTACCTTGTAACAAAGCCCGGTAAACGCAACGAAGTGACAATCTACCACTGCAATCTAATGAAGCCAGTTATCGAACGCATGGAGACGCTGAGCGTCGTCCTAAACGAACCAGAGCAAATAAATGTTCCAGTCCCTCAAGTACCAACCCCTTGCTCTTCCCCGTCAACAGAACAAATACTCGAATCTGTCGCTAAACAAGCTTCTTTAACAATCGAGCAAAGAAAGGAGTTAAAAGAGCTTGTACACAACTTCAGCGATTTGTTCAGTCCCTATTCCGGTAGGACAAACTTTGTGGAACGCGACATTGAGCTGACATCGGACCAACCCTTCCATACAAGGATGCACGGATTTCGCCCTGTCATGAGAAGCAGTTCAACGATTTTGTTCACAACATGTTGACACTGGGTCTAATTGTGCCAGGGGAAAGCGATTACGTGTCACAGATGTTTATCGTAGAAAGCCCTGGCAAGGAACCCAGACCCTGCGTTGACTATCGTAAGCTCAATATGATAACAAAAACAAAGACGCTTCCCATTCCTAATGTTGAGGCTTTGATCGAGAAAGTTTCCGCGGCACAGTACATTTCTACGTTAGATATGGTACGTGGCTTCTGGCAAGTGCCACTCACGGAGAACGCCAGTAAGCTCACTGCTTTCATGACTCCAACAGGCACATATCGCCCTCTGGTGCTCAATTCTGTCCCTAAGAATGCACCGTTCGTATTTTCAAAACTAATAAATCAAGTGCTCACAAGCACCGAGTCTTTCGCTGTGCCCTACTTCAATAATACCGCTGTTTTCTTGAACACTTGGAAACAGCTTTTGGAACATCTGCAGCAAGTATTCATTCGAATCCGTGAAGAAGGTTTGACTCTCAAACTGAGCAAATGCTGTCTTGCCAGCCGTAAAGTCCACTACTTTGGGCACGTTGTTGGCCATGAGAAGCGAAGCACTTCCGAACTAAACGTTGAGGCAATCACTAGCCTTCCTTTGCCAAAATCAAAGAGTAACTTGCGTTCCTTTTTGGGTTTGCCTGACTATTACAGAAGCTACATTCCAAACTTCGCACATATCGCTAGTCTTACAGATGCTCTGCGCAACACCGAGCCTGCTATCGTGCTTTAGAACATGGCACGTATGGACGTATTTGCTGCGATTAAAAAGATTCTTGTCAGCGAACCGGTTCTCGTGGCACCAGATTACTCTCTCGCTTTCTTAGTTCAGCGTGACACCAGTGATCGCGGAGAAGGCATTGTTTTAAGTCAAGTAAATGAAAAAGGCGAGGAGCAGTTTGCTGTCTACGCAAGTTGAAAGCTAACATCCCGCTAGCAAGCCTACAGAAAAACTGAAAAGGAATACGCTTGCTTGGTGTGGGCTGTCGAAAAGCTCTCGTGCTGTCTGAAAGGTTCTTCCTTTGTTTTTGAAACCGATCCCTCCCCCTTAGTCTTGTTAAACCAAATGTCATACAAAAATGGTCGCTTGATGAGGTGGAGTCTACCACTTCAACAGTTTGATTTCCTAGAGCGACACAAGAAAGGCAAACGTCCTGCAAATGCTGACTACCTAAGCCGCATTCCCTATTATTTTTTTCTCGTGCGCGCACCAGTCAATGCAAGTCCTTTTCATTCTTCTGTTCAGTTTTCCTTTGTTGTGCTCCCAGTGAATTCAACTGCCGCGCTTTCCTAAACTTCGGCGCGAGGTTGATTCTGACGCTGTTATGCGTTTCTTCCGCTCTTTTAAAATGCCACTTCAGATCCTGTCGTCCCGGCTGACGGATGATCCCTGCGCCAGCGGTCTGCGGTCGCCTCCCTGTCGCTACGTGCTCGGCAGCCTTTTGGCACTCGGCGAGCAGTGCTAATTATGAGTGTCACCTCCTCCTGGGCGTGCCAGCCCCTCTCCACTGTCCTGTTCTTCGAGCCTGAAGAAGATCGGTACCTTCTCCACCCTTTCTGCGATGTCTAGCTCAACTTTGCCGCCTGTGCCACCAAGCACCTCAACGTCTTTTCCAAGCGCAAGAACGATGTGATCTTGGAAAACGCTTCAGGGCTGTGCTTGGACAATCTTGTTGCCATCGTTGGCTACCTGTTCCCGCCTTCAGTTGTTCAAGAAGCGTCATCCTCTCGAACGCCTTCCGAAATGGGTAGCTTTGTCTGAAATGTAACATTCGCGGTGCTGGTCGCATTCTACGTTGGAATCTGCAAATAAGATTGCCCCGCATGCCACGATATCTTTCTTTATGTTGCCACCCCCTGATTCACTGCTTAGCGCTTAAAAAGCGCGTCGCTAAAAAAATTAACGTCATTGTCTTCCTGAGCAGCGTGGGTCGTCTGTTCCTTGGGCCAGTCGTCCTGCAGCCCTCGGCGTCTAGCCATCGAATGCGTAACAAGATGAATGCACCATGGTCAGCTGCGAAACACATCAAACCGATAAAACTACACAAGGCGCTCATATACAGACATATATACCTTGCAAAAACATTGATAACATGCTGCAACCACAGAAATAAAGTAATTGAGTTCTTTTCTTTCTCCTCTGTGGTATTTATGTCTCTGGCCAACAAGTAACGGTATCCTGGTAGCTGGACACAGAGGTATTGAGGGTAACGTCCAGGCAGACTGAAATGCTACCTCCTTAGAAAAGAACGCTTACAACATGTACGTAGTTTTCCTGTCTTAGAACCAAAGCCTTAGTTACAGAAGAAACTGAGAATGTACTGGTAGCATAAGTGGGACGCTGAAGTCCGTATTAAAGTCCACGTATTTAGCCACATTTGGGATGCTGGTCATCACTGACCAAGTCCAGGCGAAGTGATGTCCTATTCTGTCATCTCAGAGTAGGGCACGCCTATGGCACAGATAGTTTTTTCTTGACTTGCGGTGAACTTTCAATGTGTAGCAGACGTGGGGAGACGCTCAGTGTTCAGCATGTCTTCCTAGAATGTTGCGAAACACAAGTCGAGAGGAAAAGAATCTTATCCTTATTATATATTCAGTGTATACCACTTCACCTGGCACTGTTTCTAGGTAGAGAACCGTTATTTGACATTAAATATATTTTAGCATTTTTTCACGCTCCACCTTTTCTGTACGAAAAATTCGTAACGCGGCTTCTTGCGAGAGGCCACGGTCGCGATGTCAACCTCTGTTATAGCACATGCCTCCGGGCCCTTGTACTCAATGGACCCGCTGAGGCTGTTGTGCTACTCATCATCAGCAATCAGCTGTCAATTTATATACAAGTAACCCTATTACATCCTTGTTGCACATCCTATACTTAGGCATGCCCTACTTCAGTCCTCCTGAACATTATTTTTTAGATATGTTAAGCAATTTACAGCTCTCAGTTTTAGGCCTCTATACAGCCACTTCACATGAGCCATTACTCCATCGAGTACTTATCATCACTGCTTTGGTGCTCTTTGGCGACACTTGACCGTTGCGCCATTAAACACTATATATCATCTTCATCACGAATCTTACTCATTGTTAGGTGAGCTTTCATTGTAAAATAGCACTCAAAGCAGAGGGATAACTGCACACTAAGTCGCCCTTCATGGTAACCTGAGCGACAGGTCAAAGCATCGGTTGATCAGACTTGAATGCTCGTACATTGTAGAACAATCCTTGGTGCTTGAATTTGATCGGCAGTGTACGCCAGTAAGCGGCTACCGCATTCAATCTAAGTAGATGACGCTCTTTCAGTACTGAGCCGCTAGCAACATCTAGAATATTCGAAGTAGTTTATGGCGCGTTTTGAGACGAGGGATAATCTTGGAACACTGATTAGTCGCTAAATAAAGTTACCATTGGTATATTTAGCTGTACACTGCGCGTGGGGTCGGGGTGCACAGTCTAGACAGAGCATCGCAGAAAATCTATCGTCGTGGACAATAGTGCTTGTATTTGTGGCGTCTTCTGCGTTGAGGCACAGTAGCCCACTTGAGCTGTCCTATACTTGCTGCAGAGCTGGAACGTGTAAATGTATTTATACTCGGTGATTGTTGTTGTTCCTGTTGCACAATTTGTGCTTGGTGGATGTTTTCTACGGCAGCATCAGGAAGCTTTATTGGCTGGATGTCATTGATTGCAGCCCATTCTCGGAAGACTGCGAGGGGCAGCTGGTATAGGTCCGTCCTCAATAAATCACCATCAGCAGACCCCTGGATCATGCGCACCGATCATGGCTGAGCTGCTGACAATGCAGCCAGGCGGGCGAACGTACTTCCCTTTGTCGCATTTTCTCTCGCTCTGGTTGCTGAATAATATAATGTCGGGAGATAATTTTTCGCGCGCTTTGATATATGTTGTATTGCGAATTAAAGAAATATAGGACATGGATTAAAGTACTTTTCAAACCTACTGCTAGAAAAGTACGATTTATTTTCTTACTTTTAGCTTTAGAAGCTTGAGATCAGCGTTTCCATTCCTTTCGCTCCCGTCGAAGGAAATGATTCCAGAGAAAGGTTAAAAAGAACGGGTAAATCCTGGGGGTTGAGCCGACGCCGAGTGTTCGGACCTTTAAGGACCCACGACGGAGGCAACACACCTCTTTGGTAGCCACTTCACATAGATGTGTACCCCTGGGCTGAGCGACCCAGAAGATATCGGCTGGTTGCCTTTTCCTGTCCCCCTCTCCGAACTTTTTCTTACCCGTATACTTTCTCAGCTTTCCTGTCTTCTCTTCTCGTCTGTTACTTCTACGTTTTCGTAGGCGGCTTGTTCTAACCTTGTGTATATGCCCTCTCTTTGGTATGTTATATTGGTTATTACAGAAGCAATGCCCGGCCAGCGAGTGCAGCCGTAGACGTTAAGTGCTACATCGACCCTTGTTTCGGCTCCATAGTGGGTGCCCGCCATTGTCGCCAGAGGTGACCGAAGTATTATGGGAACACCTGCATTTCCGCGTTTACTTGATCGTCACCCTCAAAAGCGGGGACTAAGCCTCTTCAAACCGAATGAATTGTCTCTCGATTTCTAATTGTGCAAAGCGAAAAAACTGAAAAAACATTTCGAACCGTATTCCCACTTCTTGTTGCAAAAAGCCTCGCTGATGACCTTGGCACTGTTTATAAGGTCACCAAAATGGGAAGCGGCGACCTCCTGCTTGAGATCCGTCGTAAAGAACAGGAGAATAAACTAAACAAACTTGTGGAATTCGCCGACATTCCTGTTGCCATTCACCTTATCTGTCTATGAATACAGCACGCTGAGTAGTGTATGATGAAGATCTGACAGACTTGTGCGAGACAGCACTATGTGAGGTGTGAAAAGCACAAAATGTAGCCAACGTTAAGCGCATCATAATCAAAGAAGAAAATAAGGAAATTCCTACAAAGCACCTAATCCTGTCCTTTGCCGCTTGCGATCTACCATAAGCCATTGAAACTGCATACAAAAAGGTAGCTGTCAGACCGTACATCCCTAATCAAAGAAGATGCTTCCAACGTCAAAGATTGGGCCATGGATCGGAGAGCTGCCGTGGTTGTCTCACATGTGTGAAATGTGGAGTCCAAGGCCAATTTAGTACCAAGGCATATTTGATTATTTGCATGGCCATAGTAGGTATATTTAAGGAAGTTATGAAGCTCCTTAGCTATAGTCCATCAAACTGAAACTTATTCTCATCATTAGTAAAAGGGTTACAGGCGTTGCATTTGGTGCAGAAATATGAAGAACGCTCATATACGAAACACCCGCACTGTACAGAAAGGGGCGATATATTGATAGGGGCCGCCACCTTTGACTACGGTTGGCCCACTATGAATAGGTGCGAGCTCGTTTGCAAATTAAACTTGAGGTTAGCTCAACGAGCTGCATCATAGCTTAAGCAAGGAAGATTTCTAGAACAAATACATTATAGCAATTAGCTCGAAGACTGGTGGTACGTTAAAGTTGTGTTTCCGTAAGGGAGAGGTTTTAATGTCACACGACAGTCATGTATTCCTTTGGACTGTAACCGCACTATGGTGTGCGGGAATAGGCGCGTTTATATATGCCTGAATTTCCGTGCACGAGCACGCCCGCTCGCATTTTTGTCCGCTTGGTTCATCCGTGCGCGCCTATATATGTTTGTTGACGAACATATGTCGTATCAGTGCCTGTGTTTGTAAGCGAATAATCTAGATTTTGCTTCCTTGCCTACACTCTCGGGGATGAATGGGATATAGCGTACTTATTCGATATTTAAATCTACGAGACAACAAGAGATGACACGGTTTTTAAGCTTATTCTATTTCGGAAAGTGAAACTGACGGGGAAAAAGATACGCCAGAGGCCTAAAGATCACCGCCACAGATTTCATCACGCTCGCACCATAGCCAATGGTACCGCTCCGTGAGGAGCTGCCAACCTTTCACACACGTTTTCTTTCTTCCTGCGGCGTCAGTGCATTGGATTTATGCCAGTGACGTGCTAAACCTGCATCATCATTGTTTCGTGCATCGCTTGTTGGGCCTAACAAACTTTCGGCGCATCACGTTTGTCTTAGTACCATGAAAACTGTCAACTGCTTACCTTGCAGAAGAACAAATGGAATAAAAAGGAAAGCGTACTGGCCACAACGAAATGTCTCGCAGAGCCATGCCATGGATGACAATGGCAATACCACGAAACGCTAGGCGCGGTGAGATCCAGGTCATAGATTTGATTTCTTAACCCAAGTTAGGCTTTCAGGGAGCTAAAACTTGTGTGCGTATCTTTTGCAGGATCATGTTTGATAAAAGGTTCTTCGCTCAGCTAGAAAATGGCAACGATCCATACAGCTGATTTGCTTTAGCTACATAAGGTCATATCTTGGAAAAGGATAGGTATATTTGTTAGTTACGTGTGCAGCTGCTCAAATATTCAGCATCGAAAGGTTACCACCTCAACATTCGAATGATAGCAATAACATCAGCAAAGTTTACATTGCTCTATCTTTTCTAAATATATTTTTTTTAAGTTTAAATAGTGAGCATGTTTTCATGTCGCAGGTACAGGTCATGAACCCGTGTGATGAACCGTGCGCTTTTGATATTAAAATTAAGCAAAATCATTCGCATATTGTACACTTCAGCGTTACGCTCCTCCACACGAGGTGTGAGAGATCACTGTGTGCGCTTCCTATTAGATTTCTCAGCATTAGTGTCATCAGCTTCGGTTTCCTGGGGTCACTAGGATCGAACACAGCTGCCTGGCAGAAGGCCTTCGATAAATTCTTGAGCACATTGTAAAAGATGGTGCAGCGCGGACATGTGCACTAGAACTAAATGTAGCGAAATCTGAGGATGAATTGGTTGCGGCATATATTTGGATTTCTAATGTTAAGACCAATAGGAAATATAGCGCAATATTCTGACAATTAGCGCTGACCTGCATACACTCACATGAAATGTGAGCTCTGAAAAAGTGTCCGTGGTGGAACTGGCCCCGCGACTACAGGGCTACATTGACATACGAAAGGCGGATTTGACAAATACCAGTGATCGGAACGCGTTTAGCCCTCGACGTTTTGGTGCTTCGGCACCTTTGTGCACTCTTGGGGGGACCTTTCACCAAGTGCACAATGTTTCAGCTAATATTTACCGAACTATACACTTTCGTTTCTTTTTTGGATTACCTTTATTTAGCGTGAAATCAGGGTTCCAAGTTTGTCTTAAGTCCCATAACGCGCCTTAATGTATTTCGAAAATTCTAGTTGTTGCGACCCACTCAGTGCTCAAAGATGGTCATCTAAATAGATTGAATGCGCCATACATTGCCTATGACAGTCAAGCGCGCGGGATTGTACTGCGATGTACGAGTATTCAACTCTTATCAACCGATCTTTTAACCTGTCGCTCAGATTCCCATGAAGACAGACTTAGTGCGCAGGTATCCTTGTGCTTTGAGTGCCATTTTACAACGAAAACTCTCCTTACAATGAGTAAGATTAGTGATAATGATGATATGTAGTGTTTAAAGGCGCGAGGGCCAAGTGTGGCCGAAGAGCTCCAAGGCACTGATCAGGAGTATTCAAATGACTAATGGCTCATGTGACGTGGCTTTATATAGGCCTAAAGTTGAGAGCTGTAAGTCCCTAATATATATATGGAATAAATTATCAGAATGACTCAAGTAAGGTATGCTAAAAGGAAAGGATGTGCAAAAAATTGTAATAGCGTTCCTTCATAAAAATGGACAGGTGAGTGTTGGTGACGAGTAGGACAACAGCGTCAGTGGGTCCCTTGAGCACAAGGGCCGGAGGCATGTGTTACAACAAAGGTTGACATCCCGACCACGGCATCTCGCAAGAGGCCGTTTACGAATTTCTTGGACAGAAAACGCGGATAGCGTCAACGTCGTTTAAAAAGGTTCAAATAGATTTCATATCACATAGTGGTTCTCTGCCTAGAAACAATGCCAGGTGAAGTGGTATACCCTGAATTTATGCTAAGGAGAAATTTCTTTTTCTCTCTACTTGTGTTTCGCGACATTCTAGGAAGATATGCTGAACATGGAGCGTCTCCCCACATGTACTAAACATTAGACCTTCAGTGCCAGCCAAAAAAAAAACTATGTGTACCATAAGTGTGCCCTATTCTGAGACGACAGAATAGGCCATCACAACCTCTGGACTCGGGCCTTTGGAGTGTGCTTAGTTACTTCTACAAATGACATGTTGCAGTGAATGATGTGCCACAACCACAGCGAGGACGGCTTGGCTGAGTCAATTAGACAATTTTAATGAATAGGAACGTCCATATCCTCGCTCAACTTTCTCACACGAATCAAGAATGGATCCCTGGCTGTACGTCTGTTATGAATGAGCGTTGCAGAAATCATAGTACTAATGGTGGGATAAAAAGAATGGTTTTTGCTCGCATGTGCTTTCAGAAAATAATAAACTAGAATATGAGCGCTGAAGATCAAGGGACTATTCATTCGATTCTGCATGCATCCTTTCAATCGGAATCGTCCTTAAGGCACTGGTCTTGTAGGCGGACTACAAGGTGAGGCGCAGGGTCAAGCATCTTGAGAGCACTGGGAGTAGCAGAGTGATACAGTACATTACCGTAGTCTAACCGGGATCGTACAAGGCTCCGGTAGAGGTTCACTATGCAATTCCTGTCGCTTCCTGATGTTTTGTGTTACGATATTTCATGATGTTCATTTTTTTCAGCCGTTAACCTTTCAGATATTTGATATGAGGAATAAAGATTAGTTTAGAGGGGATTATTATGCCTAAAAATTATATTCAGTGTTGAGTGGTATGTGTTGTCCATGCAGCATGATATCAGGATCTCGTGTAAAGCACCTCTTTCTAGAAAGAAGTACTTTTCTAGTAAGAAGTACTTTTCAAACTCACCATGCGTCGCATAAACTATTACATTTCGTACCAAAACCTAAATGACAACGATGTAGGCGAGGTGAGTTACGGTAGCTTGTGGGCTTGTGCCAGCGGCTCTTCACACAGCACTTTAGTCCTTTGCGTGGTTGTGAAAGGATAACGCGCCTGCTGAAATGAAACATTCGAAATAACCAGTTGTTCGATGACTGAACACATGACATGTTCTCGCGATGCGTAGCACCTTGCATTTGGTATGAGTTTAAGCAGGGGAAACTCGGATGAAATATTAGAAGTAAATAGGGTTTTGTATTGTAACGTTATGCGCAGCGGAGCTATATAAACTTCAGTTTTGCCATGGTGCGTTACCAGAAAACTTAGCCCAGCTGTGCGCCGCCTCACGTTGCCTAGCAACCACCTGAGACAGATCTGAGCAACGTAATCTACTCGCAACCCACGAGCATAAGGAGGAGTCATTACGTCTGAGGCGTGTAAAGGCTACAAAAAGTAAAGGCTCGGAACAGTGGCCGCGATGAGACCCGTTTCGCCTCCCCTGCTGCGTGCGTGCCTGATGCTGCCATGAGAAAACCGAAGAAAGTCGGGACAACCGAAGAAGAAGGGGCTTACCAGGAACAGCACCATACTGCCAAGCGAGAAACGATGCGTCGCCGGTGTTGTGATTGGGAACGCCACGCCGAAGCTGCGGCTGAGAAGAGGCGACACCGAGTAGAGATTCCCGAGTTTCAGTCCAGGCAACACGACAGTCGACACCCGAACTTTCGACATCCCTGAGAAAGCGAGCCTGGCCTGCGACTGCTTGAAAACTTCCAGCGTGAAGCGCACCGAGAGAACTACTCAGCAAAACCTAGCGTAACCTCGCAAAACCTAGGAACAACTTAGCCAAGTCTGCCATAGATTCGCAAACGTATAGACGACTTATCCAAGCCTACCAACAAATTAGCAAAACCTAGAAAACATCGCAATACCTAAAGAAACTGATGCAAGCCACGTAAAAACTAGGTGATCACAAGGTCCGCTGTTGACTCCAGCCTTGCAGCACTAGTGCAAGCTGTGCACAATTTTTAATGGCGCTTTTTTCACTGACTTCAATTGCAACTTTTATAAGCGTTGAAATTTACTTGATCCGGGTTCAGTTCTTTACTAGCTATTAGCAGTGAAGGTGAGTTGTGAATGATCAGTTATGCCGTTAAGAGCGTAAACGCACACGCAACGAAAGCCCAGGTCGATTTCCGAGTTTTCGTTCAATAAAAAAGTGGCATATCTATAGCGTACTCATGTGAAGAACAAGGCACTTCTAGAAGTGTGATTCAGTGAATCTTACTCATTGTCAAGAGAGCTTTCGCTGGCAAATAGCACTCAAAGCACGAGGATGCCTGTGCACTAAGTCTATCTTCGTGGGAATATGAGTGACAGATCGAAGTGTCAGTTGATCAGACTTGAGTGCTCGGACATTGAAGCAGAATCGTGGGTGCTTGAATTTCATCGGCAATGTACGCCGGTATTCACTTCACGCGCCCAATCTCATCAGATAACGATATTTCGGTCGCAAAATACAGTATATTTGAAATACATTAGGGCTCATTGTGTGACGAGTTATAAGGTTAGAACACTGATGAGACGCTAAGTAATGCAAATGCAAAAAAAGAAACGAACTTGTATGGTTGTGTACATATTGGCTGAAACATTGTGCACGTGCCCAAAAGGGCCCCCAAGGCTCCGCAGAGGTGCCAACGCACAAAAACATCGACGGCTTTCAGATTACTGGTATTTATCAATCCACCCTTCCCCACACATTCATGACCATCAAACCACCCATTCATCCTGACCATTCGCTAGTTTTCGTTTCAGCGCAAAAGCAGGCGCTCAATGTGCTCAATGTGCTTAATAATTTGTCGAATGACTTTTGCCAGGCAGCTGTTTTTAATCCTAATGACGCCAGGAAATCCAGCCTGATGCCCCTAATGCTCAGGAATCTAATAGGGACAGCACACAGTGCTCTCGCACACCTCGTGTGGAGCAGCGTAGCCCTGACGTGTATAATGTTCCAGTGCTTTTTTTTTATTTGAAAGGCAAAAGTGCACGATTTGCAGCACGGATTCATGAACTGTACCTGCGTCACAAAAATGTGTCCCCGAATTAGCAGTTGGAAATCAGAAGCTTATTCTGCACCGCGAATATTCCGACGTTATTTCTTCAGTGGCGTTAAACTTAAAAAAATAAACCAAAGGTAAACCTTGCTGACGCATTTTCTTTCATTCAACTCTTGAGATGTGACCTTCCGATACGGAATATGTTGAGCAGCTGCGTACGTAAAACCAAATCTACTTTACCTTTCCAAAAATTCGACCTTAGGTGGCTAAAGCAACTCATTAGTATGGACCGCCGACACTCTTTAGCGGAGCGAAAATACTTTTATTAAACATGATCCTGCAGAAGCTACGCACACAATTAATATGCTCACTGAAAGCGTAACTGAGGTGAAGAAATCAAATCTATGACCTCGATCTCACCGCACCCAGCGTTTCGTGGTAATGCTATTTTTATCAATGGCATGGCTCTATTACAAGTTTCGTTGCGGCCAGTCCGCTTTCCTTTTTATTGCATTTGCTATTTTCTAAGGCAAGTTTGTTAGGCCCAACAAGCGATGCACGAAACAATAATGATGCAGGTTTAGCACTTCACTGGAATAAATCCAACGCGCTCACGCAGCAGGAAGAAAGAAAACGGGGGTCAAAGGTTGGCAGCTGCTCACGGAGCCGCACCGTTGGCTATGGTGCCAGCGTGATCAAACCTGGGGCGGTGATCTTTAGGCCTCTGGCGTGTCTTTTTCCACGTCAGTTTCACTTTCCGAAACAGAATATGGTTGAAAAGCCTTGTCATCTCTTGTTGTCTCGTACATTTAAATATCGAATAAATACGCTATATCACATTCATCCCCGAGAATCTAGGCAAGGAAGCAAAATCTAGATTATTCGCTTAAAAACACACGCACAGATACGACATACGTTCGTCAGCAAACATATATAGGCGCGCACGGATGAACCAAGCGGACAACAATGCGGACGCGCGTGCTCATGCACGGAAATTCACGCATATAGAAACGCGCCTATTCCCGCACATCATAGTGCGGTTAGAGTCTAAAGGAATATATGACTGCCTTGTGACTTTAAAACATCTCCCTTACAGAAACACAGGTTTAACGTAAAACCAGTCTTCCAACTAATTGCCCTAAATGTATTTATTCTAGAAATCTTCCTTGCTTAAGCTGTGATGCAGCTCATTGAGCTAACCTCAAGTTTAATTTGCAAACGTGCTCACACCTATTCATAGTGGGCCAACCATAGACAAAGGTGGCGGCCCCTATCAATATATCGCCCCTTTCTGTAAAGTGCAGTTGCTTCGTATATGAGCATTCTTCAAATTTCTGCACCAAATGCAACGCCTGTAAACCTTTTTCTAATAATGAGAATAAGTTTCACTTTGGTGGATTATAGATAAGGAGCTTCAAACTTCCTTAAATATACCTACTATGGCCAAGTGACGTGTTAACGTTTCACATGCAATTAAACAAATTTGTCTTGGTACTAAATCGGCGACAATGTTCCAGAAAATTGCGCCACACGATTGTGTGTCCTGCGCTTAACGATGCCCATGCTGCATTTCTCAGCCAGTTAAAAACATTCGCCTTAACAAGATCTAGCACGTGTCTCAGTTTACCCTTCCTATACAACCGCTACCGTGATCTGGGGGTCGAACCACACTGGAACAGCACCGAAAAGTAGGGCTGAACTGCTACATTCAGCCGACCTCCAATCCAACCAGGCCGATATTTCTTAGCGGAATCTTGAAGCCGAAGCCGAATGTGAAGGTTTTGTAGCACTCATTCCGAAGCGGTGCCACCTCTAGTTACAGGCAGCGCTGTTGTGGTTGTGGGAATACCACAGGAGCAGATGACCACTGCATTAATTCGGCAACGGCTTTCCAAGGGCTTTCCGACTACTGGTATTTATCAGACCATTATTTCATGTGGCAATGTAGCCCTGTAATCTAGGGGCCAGCTCCTCCACGGACACTTTGTCGGAGCTTACATTTCATGTCGGCGCTGCCCCATCTTTTACAATGTGCTAGAAAATTTTTCGAATGGCTTTTGCCAGGCAGGTGTTTTTAAACCCAATGACGCCAGGAAACCCAGTCTGATGACTCTAATGCTCAGGCATCCGATATTGACCACAGACAAAGTTCTCGCACACCTCGTGTGGAGCAGCATAGCCGTGACGTGTATAATGTTCGAGTGCTTTTATTTAATTTTAAAGGTAAAAGCGAAAGGTTGCCAACACGGCTTCATGAACTGTATCTGCGTCGCAAAAATGTGTCCATAAGTTTGCACTTGCAAATAAGAAGCGTATTCTGCACCGTGAACATTCCGGCGGTATTTCTTTAGTGGTATTAAACTTAAAAGAAAAGTTAAAGCAAGGTAAACCTTGCTGACGTTATTTCTTTCATTCAAATCTTGAGATGTGACCTTTCGATACGGAATATATTGACCAGCTGCGCACGTAAAACGAAATCTACTTTACCTTTCCAAAAATTTGACCTTAGGTAGCTAAAGCAACTCAGTAGTATGGAGTGCCGACATTTTTTAGCGGAGCGAAAATTCTTTTATCGAGCTTGGGCAAAAGCTACGCACACAAGCATTATGCTCTCTGAAAGCCTCTCTTAGGTGAAGAAATCAAATCTATGACCTCGATCTGAGCGCGCCCAGCGTTTCGAGGTATTGCCATTGTCATCAGTGGCATGGCTCTGTGACAAGTTTCGTTGCGACCAGTCCGCTTTCCTTTTTATTCCGTTTGGTATTTTCTAAGGCAAGCTGTTGACAGTTTTCATGGTATTATGACAACAAACGCGCTCTGCCGAAAGCTTTTTGGGCCCAACAAGTGATTCACGAAACAATGATGGTGCAGATTTACCACGTCACTGGCATAAAGCCAATGCGCTGACGCTGAAGGAAGAAATAAAACGTGGGTCACAGGTTGGCAGCTATTCACGGCGCCGCACCGTTGGCTATGGTGCCAGCGTGATGAAATCGGGGGGGAGGGGGGGGGGGGCGATCTTTAGGCTTCTGGCGCACCTATTTCTCCGTCAGTTTCACTTTCCGTAAGAGAATATGCTTGAAATGCCGTGCCATTTCTTGTTGCCTCGTAGATTTAAATATCGAATAAATACGCAATATCTCATTCACCCCCGAGAGCATAGGTAAAAAAGCAAAATCTAGATCATTTGCTCCCATACACACGCACAGATAAGACATATGTTCGTAAACAAACATAAACAGTCGCGCGTGGATGAACAAACGGACAAAAATGGGCCGACGCATTCTCGTGCACAGCAATTCACGCATAGAGAAATGCGCCTATGCCCGCACACCATAGTGCGGTTAGAGTCGAAATGAATATATGGCTGTCGTGTGACATTAAAACCCGCTCCTTACAGAAACAAAATTTTAACGTACAGCCAGTGTTCCGACTAATTGCCATAAATGTATTTCTTTACAGATATTCCTTGCTTATGCTATGACGCAGCCTGTTCAGTTTGCCTAAAGTTTAATTTGGAAACGTGCCCGCGCCAATTCATAGTGGGCCAGCCGCAGTCAAAGGTGGCGGCCCCTATATATATCTCGTCCCTATCAGCAAAGTGCGGAAGCTTCACATGTGAGCACTCTTCAAATGTCTGCACCAAATTCAACGCCTGTAACCGTTTTAGTAACGATGAGAGGAAGTTTGTGTTTGATGGATTATAGCCAAGGAGATTCAAACCTTCATTGAATATACCTACTATGGCCAAGTGGGATCTTAAAGTTTCACATTCAATTAGTTAAACAAATGTTTCTTGGTACTAAATCGGCGACAATGTTCCAAAAAATTGCGCAACACAAAGCTGTATTTTGCACTTAACGATGCACCTACTGAGTTTGTCAGCCAATCAAAAACGGTCACCTTAACAAGAACTATTACGCGTCTCAGTTTACCTTTCCTAAAGAACCGGTACCGTGATCAGGTGGTCGAACCACACTGGAACAGCGCCGAAAAGCAGGGCTGAATTGCTACATTCACCCGAGCTCCAATCGAACCGGACCGATATTTCTTTGCGGCATCTTGGAGGCGAAGCCGAATGTGAAGGTTTTGTTGCACTGATTCCGACACGGTGGCGCCCCATGTTACGTACAGGCAGGGCTGATGTAGTTGTAGGAGTACTACATGAGTGGATGACGTCTCCTGCATCGATTCGGCAAGGTACTCGTTGTATTGCCAATACTATACAGGCGTAGTAATTCAAGAGAGTGAGTTGTAACTCATGGCCTCATTCTACAACGACCTAGTGTTTTTCAAACAGACACGTGGCTCACCGTAGAGATCTCGTTGGCTCACTCAGTCGTATACCATTTGTAGGCTCAAGTGTACACTGTGCGTGGAGTCGTGGTGCGCTGTCTAGATAGAGCATCCCAGAAACTCCATTGTCGTGGACAATAGTGCTTGACCTTGCTTGTGGCGTCTTTCGCATTGCGGCACAGTAGCGCACTTGAGTTGTCTGCTACTCGACGCGCAGCTTGTCCTTGTAAAGATTTTTCTGTTCACTGACTGTTGTTGTTCCTGTTTCACGATTTGTACTTCGTTGATATTTTCTTACGCAGCATGAGGGAGCTGTAATGGCTCCACGCCATTGACCTCAGTGAATTCTTGGAAGACTGCGAGGCGCCGCTGGTTTAAGTCCGTCCACGACAACACCAGCAGCGCACCGCTGCATTATTACTAAGCTGTCGACAATGGAGCCAGGCACGTGAACGGAATGAGTTGCTTGTGTCATTTTCTTTCGCTGTGCCAACTGTGTAAGGCAAAAGTCGGCGGTAACTATTTTCGCGTGCTTAGATACAAGTTCATTTGGGAATTTAACTAAATATAGTGCGTCGGTGGCAGTACTAACTAAATATTGGGCATCGGTGGAAGTACTTTGCAACCCTTTTGGTGGAAGAAAATGATGTATTTGCCTATTTTTAGCGCGAGAATCAGCCTTCCTCCTTCGTTTGCACCCGTCGAAGGGAATGAATTAAAAAGAAATGGTAAACAGACACCTGGCGGTATATTGGATAGGGTCATTGCTTCACGAGCGCTACACATTCGGAATATTGGCCCTCAGTGGACAGTCCCTGTCCAAGTTTACGGTGCCGAAATGAGACAGGCGTGCGGCTCGTGACACCGGCCGAATATAGCCACCACGCTGAATGGCGATCAGAGGCAGCAATTCGTGAGCGTTTAAGGTGGTGGTCCTTTGCGTTGCACGGTTCCGAAGCTGTTTCGGCGGCGTGCTTGAAAGTCGGGCCCAACGAAACGAACGTAATTGCATGTAACCACATGTACACGCGAGCCCGCTGGCTGCAAGAAAACGCGGTAGCGGTGGTCGCGTAATGGGGCGGCCCACAACGTCCATTACGCCCATTAGCTATTAATCCATTAGTGCTTACCCCCATTAGTGGGCAATGCTGAGCTCAAGATGGGTGACAAATGGTGCTTTGCGACGTCTATTATTGTGCGGAAGTTTCGAAGGCCAAGGTCTTACCACCTCTTTCTTCTCACGCGCGTGGGCTAGGTGATTCATCGGCACAGAACTCGTGTACGCTGTACAAGTTATTCATTGCCCGCCCCCTATGTATTTTGGCAGCTGTGAGACTCCTTTTTGCGACCATGGCCATCTGGCCGTCGTGAGAAACCCTTTCTGGTAGGGTGTTTAATTGCTGATTGTACGCGAGCTTGTACTTCAACAGTGACAGCTTTTGTTATTGTATGCCACAATTGGCGATCTATTAATTTTCCGGAAGGTCGCGCGCATGTACGTGCGTTGGACCTGACCACACAGCATAAGCGAATCACATGGCCGCTTTAGTTTTTACGTGCGTGCTACTTTTTAGATATTTATTGGCGTGCACTGTGCTGCCCACCTTCGCAATAGCCTGTGTACGATTTCCCTTCACGCAACGTACAATTTCTTTGCGTTTGTGACCTTCTCTCTTGCGTTTTATTTAGGTTCTTTTTTTACGCGAGAGCAGCGAACACTAAATTGTGGTAAAAGAGAGGGGCTTAAACGAGACTCAATGCTTCCGTGTAGCTAGCAGACCAATCACGCTAGGTCAATATTGTTCGAGTATGCTTGCACAATATTGTCATATAGGTTGCCGATGGAACATCCTCAAAACCACATGGCGGTGATTGGAGGGGAAACATTTGGGGCAGGACACCGAGTGTTAAAAAAAAAGAAAACGTGGGCGCGTTTACCCGACGAAGTATTCTAGACTAAGCTTGAGACACTATGCGCAATTAGCTCTGCGAATATTGGGCTACCCCTTAGGTCTCCTGGTTCAATGTTGTATATCTAGGTGTACTTCTTGTAAAACGTCCTTGTAAATACAAAGCGTTTTCAAATTTCATCTGTGTCTGAGTCCACCCATGTGAAACCTCCTATATATATGTATACGAATCTATCGCCGCTATTCGTAGTGGTAGTGCTCCTCACTTGCATACATCGTCTTTCGAGGTGCGTCTCGTATGCCCCAGTTGAGAAGCTATACGTCTATCCTCCGGAGCGAAGAATAATAGCTTGGATCTTACTGGCGCAATCGGTGTTGCAGGTCCGCAGGACAAAGCGAGACGACCTAAATTCAAGCTAGACATCCCCTGGGGCTGTGCATCGAAAAGCTTAGCATCAGGAAGCTGTAATGGCTGGATGTCATTGAATTCAGTGCATTCCCGGAATGCTGCGAGGCGCAGCTGGTTAAAGGCCGTCCTCGACAAGTCACCTCCAGCATCATTTTTGCCGCACATGGCTGAGTGGCTTACAAGGGAGCTCTGCAGGCTAACGGAGTAAGCTACTTTTGTTTCATTTTCTCGTGTTCCTGCCTTCGTGTTTGAGCCAAGAGAACGTCGTTAGGCAGGGCGGGCAAGTTCCAGGGGTACGTGTGACCAGAAAGCATGAGTTACAGCGAAGGGCGGACATGGGAACTCTCGGAGCAAGAAATGCAGGAACATCTCGAGATCACTCAAGAGCGCCCCAGCAGGTGGAACTTATGCTAGAATTAGGAAATCTAAATTCAACGAGAGCTTTGGAGGAGTGTCAAAGGGCTGATCAAGAGCTCTCAGAAGTAGATAGAATGCCTCACGCATTTGAGTGCAGTGTTCTTCCCGTGTTAAGGATCACATGGGATAGAGGCAGTACATCTTTATCGTGGAATAGCAGAAGGTGCGCAGTGAAAGCAGTTGACGATGATCTTCAGCAGGACGTGCGGCATTGGTTGGCACGCACAAGGCAGGGTGTCTCGTTGCGGTGTTGCTAGAGTCGGACGTCGAGGCTGTAGATGGAGTGGACGCATCATGTGCTGTTGAGTATTATGAGGAATCATCGTTATGTTTCTGCCGAGGTGGCAAGTAAGATTAGGAAGGTTAACTGCTTAGGGAGTGCTCGTGGGAGCATTCCAGTGCTGATTGTGACATCGTGACAAAATTCGAGAGTCGGTATTGACGCAACATGCGGTTTTACAGTAAATTTTTATACCTATGCTCCGCAACTTACTTTTTCCTGCACATGGGTAAAAATATGCGCATATTTTGGAGGTTGGCCGATACCGGGCTGTACCGTGTTGGAGGTGAAGACCTGTTCAAATACTCCATCCCTAATTATAAGAGCGAACTATATATAATAAAAATTGAATAAAATGATTCACTCAAAATGCATTGTTTAAAGTCTGTGGGTATGCTGCAATGGTGGATGAAGAACACGTGGGCTCACTACGAGGAGGCATTGCCACATAAGCAGAGGACACAATGTATGTACAGCCATACATCCTTGGCAACTATTGTAACTTTGGCAACGATTGTAAGTTTGCGACCAAACCAATATGTGTATGTCACACAAGGTAGAATCTACCATCGTTAACGTGACGAAATGATGAAAATAATTACGGGTTCCCTTGTCCAACCCTCTTTGATGTGCTGCAACTTAGCTGGTTGTCAAGCTTCATAGGGTGGAATGGCTTGTAGATTTTTGTCTGTTTGAATCGATTTCGCTTTCAGAAAGGGATAATGTTATAAAGCAAGTGGGATTGTGTCTTGCTCGCGAATATAAATATGCGTTCAGATAAACTGTAAATTCAATTTCTCCCTGAAAGTAGGTGTAATTCAAGAAATGCTCGCTCTCACACACACATACGCACAAATACACATAGACGCACAGATAGGACGCATGTTCGCCCCTGTACACATTCAAACGCGTAAACGCATGTACACACGCCCAAGAAAGTACGCTCGCACGACCACGGAAATCTGCGCATACACAAATGTGCTTATATCCGCAGACGCATACACGCACTGGTGCGCACGAAGAATCTAATACGGAGACACAAACAAGCGTGCACACACAAACTCAAGCACACACGCACATACGCTAAAACCGTGCGCCTACATACACACTCCCTCTCCGTCCCTGCTGCCTCTGAAATCCCTGAGTGTGCAAACAGTGTAACTTGTGTAGGAAGTCGCGATTTATTTTACTTGGTCTAGAAAAGTGTTGCTGCGTCTACCTCCAC
Source organism: Dermacentor andersoni (assembly GCF_023375885.2). Taxonomy (NCBI): domain Eukaryota; kingdom Metazoa; phylum Arthropoda; class Arachnida; order Ixodida; family Ixodidae; genus Dermacentor; species Dermacentor andersoni. The sequence goes on along the minus strand of NC_092820.1, from coordinate 89,207,578 downwards.
GAAGCCATTTTTGTATCTCTATTGTATCATGAAAACTACACTTTCTACACTGCGGTTCTCATGATTCCATGCACCAGACGACAAACAAGCACGCTGTAGTGGCGAATGCGTGGTGCCATTTGGTCTGATACAGTCCGCACTGACACACCGACGACAGTGAATATTCTCCCTAAAGATGGTAGCCAAGCGCTTGCGTACCCACGTGTCACGCAGGAAGGTAAGATAATCTAGGACGGTAGAATTATGTCACTCATGTATTTCTGTGGGCTGTTTCCGACTACTCACTGTAGTACCCCATATTGGGAAATTGTCTTCGTGCACTGCGTAATCGCGATGCATTCAGCTACTCTTTGACCAGTTTCTTTTGATGAAACGAAATTTGTACAAGTGCGTTTAGTTTCAGGCAATGTCACATATGCAGCCAGTAAGTGCAAAGTCAGGCACTTTTCGTCTACTGATGCAGAAGACGACACGCTGTCAGCTCCGATTGGCCACAACTTAGCGACCCAAGTACACAAAAAAGAACGCTAATGTTCCTTCTCCCGGTAGAGTGTAAAACGACTTCCTCCTGTCGTTTGACTTCAGCATCCATCCCTTACCAAAACATTGCTTCAAGGCATCTCCGGCGTTCCGACTAAGTGGCGTAAATGCAAATGTTAGAAGATGCTACCATCATGGCATAGTTAGTTGAAACATGTTGATTCTGGGCCGATATTTTGAGACATATTTCTAATAATTTGCACATTCAGCTACGCTTTGTCATTGCCGTTAAGTCCCGCATACGCCTCCGAAATTCCTGGCTATGAGAAGTGGCATATGAAACATGTGTTTTACCAGTTTTACAGTATACTTGTCCTGCATGGGATCCGTTTTGTGGTCCATTTCTAGATCCATTTTCTAGAATTGCATTTTAAATACTCTTGTCCAGAATTTTACATATATTCGTCTAAAACACATGCTGGCATGTCGCACGAAGCCGTCAGCGCACGCTTTTCGGAGTCTGACGTTTCGGAGTCTGACACGCATCTTTATAGCAGATATGGTGGGATAGGGTGGGATATAGCAAGGTCAAGAGGAAATGTCAAGCAGCGTCATGAGATGTTGCAAGTGGCCGCTACTTTGGCGGGCGAGTACTGTTCGCGCAGAATGGAAAGTTCAGAAGTCTAAAAGAAACCGTCATGAGCATTCAAGAAGTTTCAGAAAGGAGCGAGAGAAAGCAATCAAGGGAAATCCGACAACGTTCCCGCCCAAGTGCATGCTATCAACTCGAGTGAAACAAAAAGTTCCGAGTTTGAAGAAAAACGACTGTTAGTCTGTCACAAATGCCAACAACCAGGCCATATTGCAATATGGTGCCGACAAGCAACTGTGTCCGTTAATTTGCTAAATGAAGAGAGCGATTTACTCTTGCATTACACCTATGACATGCGGGTGAACGGCGTCAGTTGCAAGGTTCTACGTGACATAGGAGCAACCTTTGATATCGTCCACGCGTCTTTTGTTGAACCCGAAGACTCTACCGGATCATGTGTATGGGTGCGTCAGGCACTAGAGCACGACACGAAGCGCTTGCCGGTAGCAAAACTTGAAATGACGGCTGGCTTCGGCAAATTTCAAACTGAAGCCGTTGTTTCAGACAAGCTGCCTCGAAAAAATCGTTATATTTTTTCAAACAGATCAATGAGGGACTTGCAAAACGCCGGAATGGAACTACGTGCGAACCCTGTAATTGTCGTCACGAGGTGCCGCACAAGAGCGCAAACTACTAACGCCACTTGTGCTGTAGAAATTGCCGAGCAAGTTCATTCGTCACCAGCTGCTGTAACAAGCGAAACCTTTCCAGCCTTCGCTAGCTTCCCGGTCGCTTCAGCGCCCGGAGACGAAACGATAAGCCCAGTCAGTGAAAGTTGTGAACGAAAGTTCACAACTTCTTGAGAACAAAAACGTTCTCAAAACGGATCAAATAAATGACGAATCGCCGCAAACGTACTGGGAAAGGTCAAGACGGAACCAAAAGAGACTAGCATCGTTCACTGTAAAAGACGGCCTGTTGTACCGAACATTCAAAAACAAGAAAGGCAACTGTTTCAAACAGCAGGTAGTTCCCCAGAAGTATCGTGCTGCACCACTCGATTTGGTTCATAGCAATAGCTGGGCTGGCCATAGGAATAAACAAAACTAAGAGGAGGCTATTGAACGACTACTGCTGGCCGATATGCTTCAATGGAATCTGAGCAATGGGTACATTCTTGCAACGTTTGCCAAAGGACTGGACTGCCAAACCAAAAACTCAAGGCGCCTTTCGTCTTAGTGCCTTTGATTGGCGAACCTTTGCGCAGATTGGGAGTCGACATTGTTGGTCCATTACCAGTAACAGCGGCGGGCAGCACATACTTGCTAACACTCATTTGCCCTGCCACGAAGTTCCCGGAAGCAGTGGTGTTGCCGGAATTAAGCTCCACAGCTGTTCTAAACGCGCTACTCGGCATCTTTGTCAGAATAGGATCTCCCAGTGAAATTCAAATGCGACCAAGGTTCTGTGTTTACAAGCGCGCTTACCACGACATTCTTGCAGAAATGTGGCATATCCAATCATCACAGCTCTGTCTACCACCCGCAAATCAATTCAGCCAAGAAACTTCACTCAGTAATGAAGCGCATTCTGCGTGCGCTCGGTTTCAAGAAGTGCGCCGACCCGGATGCAGCTGTTCCTCAATGCTCTTTGCTCTGCGCTCTGTCTCTCACGAAGCAACTGGATTCACCCCGGTGGAACTAGTTTACGGTCGAGCGCTTCGCTCCCCACTTAGCTTGCTAAAAGAAAAGTCGGAAGACAAATTTGTAGACAAATCAGCTGTCGAGTACGTGCCGACACCTTGTTGATACGGCTTCGCGAACCGCAAGAATTGGTGCAGATCAACATAACAGAAGCCGAGCAAAGCGCAAAGGTGCACTACGACAGATCTGCACGCTCTAAAGCGTTCAAGAAAGGTGACAAAGTGTTTATTTTGAAGTCGTCGAAGGCAAACAAACTGGAAGTAGCATGGGATGGCCCAATCACGGTTAAGCAAGAGCTTTCCGACACCACGTACCTTGTAACAATGCCCGGTAAACGCAACGAAGTGACAATCTACCACTGCAATCTAATGAAGCCAGTTATCGAACGCATGGAGACGCTGAGCCTCGTCCTGAACGAACCAGAGGAAATAAATGTTCCAATCGCTCAAGTACCAACCCCTTGCTCTTCCCCGTCAACAGAAGAAATACTCGAATCTTTCGCTAAACAAGCTTCTTTAACAATCGAGAAAAGAAAGAAGTTAAGAAAGCTTGTACACAACTTCAGCGATTTGTTCAGTCCCTATTGCGGTAGGACCAACTTTGTGGAACGTGACATTGAGCTGACATCGGACCAACCCTTCCGTACAAGGATGCACGGATTTTCGCCCTGTCATAAGAAGTAGTTGAATGATTTTGTTCACAACATGTTGACACTGGGTCTAATTGTGCCAGGGGAAAGCGATTACGTGTCACAGATGTTTATCGTAGAAAGCCCTGGCAAGGAACCCAGACCCTGCATTGACTATCGTAAGCTCTATATGATAACAAAAACAAAGACGCTTCCCATTCCTAATGTTCAGGCCTTGATTGAGAAAGTTTCCGCGGCACAGTACATTTCTACGTTAGATATGGTACGTGGCTTCTGGCAAGTGCCACCCACGGACAACGCTAGTAAGCTCGCCGCTTTCATGACTCCAACAGGCACATATCGCCCTCTGGTGCTCAATTCTGTCCCGAAGAATGCACCGTTCGTATTTTCAAAACTAATACATCAAGTGCTCACAGACACCGAGTCTTTCGATGTGCCCTACTTCAATGATATCGCTGTTTTCTCGAGCACTTGGAAACAGCATTTGGAACATCTGCAGCAGGTGTTCATTCGAATCCGTGAGGAAGGTTTGACTCTCAAACTGAGCAACTGCTGTCTTGCCAGCAGTGAAGTCCACTTCTTGGGGCACGTTGTTGGCCAAGGGAAGCGACGCCCTTCCGAACTAAACGTTGAGGAAATCACTAGCCTTCCTTTGCCAAAATAAAAGAGTAACTTGCGTTCCTTTTTGGGTTTGCCTAACTATTACAGAAGCTGCATTCCAAACTTCCACATATCGCTAGTCTCACAGATGCTCTGCGCAAGGCCGAGCCTGCTATCGTGCTTTAGAATACGGCATGTATTTTTGCTGCAAAAACAAAGATTCTTGTCAGTGAACCGGTTCTTGTGGCACCAGATTACTCTCTCGCTTTCTTAGTTCAGCGTGACGCCAGTGACCGCGGAACAGGCGTTGTTTTAAGTCAAGTAAATGAAAGAGGCGAGGAGCCGTTTGCTGTCTACGCAAGTTGAAAGCTAACATCCCGCGAGCAAGCCTACAGCACAACTCAAAAGGAATGCGCTTGCTTGGTGTGGCCTGTCAAAAGCTCTCGTGCTATCTGAAAGTTTCTTCCTTTGTTTTTGAAACCGATCCCTCCCCCTTAGCCTTGTTAAACCAAATGTCAAACAAAAATGGTCGCTTGATGAGGTGGAGTCTACCACTTCAACAGTTTGATTTCCTAGGGCGACACAAGAAAGGCAAACGCCCTGCAAATGCTGACTGCCTAAGCCGCATCCCCTAGCTTTATTTTTTCTCGTGCGCGCACCAGTCCATGCAAGTCCTTTTCATTCTTCTGTTCAGCTTTGCTTTGTTGTGCTCCCAGTGAATTCAACTGCCGCGCTTTCCTAAACTTCGGCGCGAGGTTGATTCTGACGCTGTTGCGGCGTTTCTCCCGCTCTTTCAAAATGCCACTTCAGATCCTCTCGTCGCGGCTGACGGATGAACCCTGCGCCAGCGGTCTGCGGCCGCCTCCCTATCGCTACGTGCTCGGCAGCCTTTTGGCACTCGGCGAGCAGTGCTGATTATGAGTGTCACCTCCTCCTGGGCGTGCCAGCCCCTCTCCACTGTCCTGTTCTTCGAGCCTGAAGATGATCGGTACCTTCTCCACCCTTTCTGCGATGTCTAGCTCAACTTTGCCGCCTGTGCCACCAAGCACCTCAACGTCTTTTCCAAGCGCAAGAACGATGTGATCTTGGAAAACGCTTCAGGGCTGTGCTTGGACAATCTTGTTGCCATCGCTGGCTACCTGTTCCCGCCTTCAGTTGTTCAAGAAGCGTCATCCTCTCGAACGCCTTCCGAAATGGGTAGCTTTGTCCGAAATGTAACATTCGCGGTGCTGGTCGCATTCTACGTTGGAATCTGCAAATAAGATTGCCCCGCATGCCACGATATCTTTCTTTATGTTGCCACCCCCTGATTCACTGCTTAGCGCTTAAAAAGCGCGTCGCTAAAAAAATTAACGTAATTGTCTTCCTGGAGCTGCGTGGATCGTCTGTTCCTTGGGCCAGTCGTCCTGCAGCCCTTTGCGTCTAGCCATCGAATGCGTAACGTGATGAATGCACCATGGTCAGCTGCGAAACACATCAAACCGATAAAACTACACAAGGCGCTCATATACAGACATATATACGTTGCAAAAACATTGATATCATGCTGTAACCACAGAAATAAAGTAATTGAGTTCTTTTCTCTCTCCTCTCTGGTATTTATGTCTCTGGCCAACAAGTAACGGTATCCTGGTAGCTGGACACAGAGGTATTGAGGCTAACGTCCAGGCAGACTGAAATGCTACCTCCTTAGAAAAGAACGCTTACAACATGTACGTAGTTTTCCTGTCTTAGAACCAAAGCCTTAGTTACAGAAGAAACTTAGAATGTACTGGTAGCATAAGTGGGACGCTGAAGTCCGTATTAAAGTCCAAGTATTTAGCCACATTTGGGATACTGGTCATCACTGACCAAGTCCAGGCGAAGTGATGTCCTATTCTGTCGTCTGAGAGTAGGGCACGCCTATGGTACAGATAATTTTTTCTTGACTTGCGGTGAACGTTCAATGTGTAGCAGACGTGGGGAGACGCTCAGTGTTCAGCATGTCTTCCTAGAATGTTGCGAAACACAAGTCGAGAGGAAAATAATCTTATCTTTATCATATATTCAGTGCATACCACTTCACCTGGCACTGTTTCTAGGCAGAGAACCGTTATTTGACATTAAATATATTTTAGCATTTTTTCACGCTCCACCATTTCTGTACGAAAAATTCGTAACGCGGCCTCTTGCGAGAGGCCACGGTCGCGATGTCAACCTTTGTTATAGCACATCCCTCCGGGCCCTTTTACTCAATGGACCCGCTGAGGCTGTTGTGCTACTCATCATCAGCAATCACCTGTCAATCTATATACAAGTAACCCTATTACATCCTTGTTGCACATCCTATACTTAAGCATGCCCTACTTCTGTCCTCCTGAAAATTATTTTTTAGATATATTAAGCAATTTGCAGCTCTCAGTTTTAGGCCTCTATACAGCCACGTCACATGAGCCATTACTCCATCGAGTACTTATCATCACTGCTTTGGCGCTCTTTGGCGACACTTGACCGTTGCGCCATTAAACACGATATATCATCTTCATCACGAATCTTACTCATTGTTAGGTGAGCTTTCATTGTAAAATAGCACTCAAAGCAGAGGGATAACGGCACACTAAGTCGCCCTTCATGGTAACCTGAGCGACAGGTCAAAGCATCGGTTGATCAGACTTGAATGCTCGTACATTGTAGAACAATCGTTGGTGCTTGAATGTGATCGGCAGTGTACGCCTGTAATCGGTTACCGCATTCAATCTAAGTAGATGACGCTCTTTCAGTACTGAGCCGCTAGCAACATCTAGAATATTCGAAGTAGTTTATGGCGCGTTTTGAGACGAGTGATAATCTTGGAACACTGATTAGCCCCTAAATAATGTTACCATTGGCATATTTAGCTGTACACTGTGCGTGGGGTCGGGGTGCACAGTCTAGACAGAGCATCGCTGAAAATCTATCGTCGTGGACAATAGTGCTTGTATTTGTGGCGTCTTCTGCGTTGAGGCACAGTAGCCCACTTGAGCTGTCCTATACTCGCTGCAGAGCTGGAACGTGTAAATGTATTTATACTCGGTGATTGTTGTTGTTCCTGTTGCACAATTTGTGCTTCGTGGATGTTTTCTACGGCAGCACCAGGAACCTTTATAGGCTGGATGTCATAGATTGCAGCCCATTCTCGGAAGACTGCGAGGGGCAGCTGGTATAGGTCCGTCCTCAATAAATCACCATCAGCAGACCCCTGGATCATGCGCATCGATCATGGCTGAGCTGCTGACAATGCAGCCAGGCGGGCGAACGTACTTGCTTTTGTCGCATTTTCAATCGCTCTGGTTGCTGAATAATATAATGTCGGGAGATAATTTTTCGCGTGCTTTGATAGATGTTGTATTGCGAATTAAAGAAATATAGGACATGGATGAAAGTACTTTTCAAACCTACTGCTAGAAAAGTACGATTTATTTTCTTACTTTTAGCTTTAGAAGCTTGAGATCAGCGTTTCCATTCCTTTCGCTCCCGTCGAAGGAAATGATTCCAGAGAAAGGTTAAAAAGAATGGGTAAATCCTGGGGGTTGAGCCGACGCCGAGTGTTCAGACCTTTAAGGACCCACGACGGAGGCAACACACCTCTTTGGTCGCCACTTCACATAGATGTGTACCCCTGGGCTGACCGACCCAGAAGATATCGGCTGGTTGCCTTTTCCTGTCCCCCTCTCCGAACTTTTTCTTACCCGCATACTTTCTCAGCTTTCCTGTCTTCTCTTCTCGTCTGTTACTTCTACGTTTTCGTAGGCGGCTTGGGCTAACCTTGTGTATATGCCCTTCTCTTTGGTATGTTATATTGGTTATCATAGCAGCAATGCACGGCCAGCGAGTGTAGCCGTAGACGTTAAGTGATACATCGACCCTTAGTTCGGCTCCATAGTGGGTGCCCGCCATTGTCGCCAGAGGTGACCGAAGTATTATGGGAACACCTGCATTTCCGCGTTTACTTGATCGTCACCCTCAAAAGCGGGGACTAAGCCTCTTCAAACCGAATGAATTGACCCTCGATTTCTAATTGTGCAAAGCGAAAAAACTGAAAAAACATCTCGAACCGTATTCCCACTTCTTGTTGCAAAAAGCCTCGCTGATGACCTTGGCACTGTTTATAAGGTCACCAAAATGGGAAGCGGCGACCTCCTGCTTGAGATCCGTCATAAAGAACAGGAGAATAAACTAAACAAACTTGTGGAATTCGCCGACATTCCTGTTGCCATTCACCTTATCTGTCTATGAATACAGCACGCTGAGTAGTGTATGATGATCTGACAGACTTGTGCGAGACAGCACTATGTGAGGTGTGAAAAGAACAAAATGTAACCAACGTTAAGCGCATCATAATCAAACAAGAAAATAAGGAAATTCCTACAAAGCACCTAATCCTGTCCTTTGCCGCTTGCGATCTACCATAAGCCATTGAAACTGCATACGAAAAGATAGCTGTCAGACCATACATCCCTAATCAAAGAAGATGCTTCCAACGTCAAAGATTGGGCCATGGATCGGAGAGCTGCCGTGGTTGTCTCACATGTGTGAAATGTGGAGTGCAAGGCCACTTTAGTACCAAGGCATATTTGATTAATTGCATGTGAAAGGTTAACACCTCACTTGGCCATAGTAGGTATATTTAAGGAAGTTATGAAGCTCCTTAGCTATAGTCCATCAAACTGAAACTTATTCTCATCATTAGTAAAATGGTTACAGGCGTTGCATTTGGTGCAGAAATATGAAGAACGCTCATATACGAAACACCCGCACTGTACAGAAAGGGGCGATATATTGATAGGGGCCGCCACCTTTGACTACGGTTGGCCCACTATGAATAGGTGCGAGCTCGTTTGCAAATTAAACTTGAGGTTAGCTCAACGAGCTGCATCATAGCTTAAGCAAGGAAGATTTCTAGAACAAATACATTTAAGGCAATTAGCTGGAAGACTGGTGGTACGTTAAAGTTGTGTTTCCGTAAGGGAGAGGTTTTAAAGTCACACGACAGTCATATATTCCTTTGGACTGTAACCGCACTATGGTGTGCGGGAATAGGCGCGTTTCTATATGCCTGAATTTCCGTGCACGAGCACGCCCGCTCGCATTTTTGTCCGCTTGGTTCATCCGTGCGCGCCTATATATGTTTGTTGACGAACATATGTCGTATCTGTGCGTGTGTTTGTAAGCGAATAATCTAGATTTGGCTTCGTTGCCTACACTCTCGGGGATGAATGGGATATAGCGTACTTATCCGATATTTAAATCTACGAGACAACAAGAGATGACACGGTTTTTAAGCTTATTCTATTTCGGAAAGTGAAACTGACGGGGAAAAAGATACGCCAGAGGCCTAAAGATCACCGCCCCAGATTTCATCACGCTCGCACCATAGCCAATGGTACCGCTCCGTGAGGAGCTGCCAACCATTCACACACGTTTTCTTTCTTCCTGCGGCGTCAGTGCATTGGATTTATGCCAGTGACGTGCTAAACCTGCATCACCATTGTTTCGTGCATCGCTTGTTGGGCCTAACAAACTTTCGGCGCATCGCGTTTGTCTTAGTACCATGAAAACTGTCAACTGCTTACCTTGGAGAAGAACAAATGGAATAAAAAGGAAAGCGTACTGGCCACAACGAAATGTCTCGCAGAGCCATGCCATGGATGACAATGGGAATACCACGAAACGCTGGGCGCGGTGAGATCCAGGTCATAGATTTGATTTCTTAACCTAAGTTAGGCTTTCAGGGAGCTAACACTTGTGTGCGTATCTTTTGCAGGATCATGTTTGATAAAAGGTTCTTCGCTCAGCTAGAAAATGGCAACGATCCATACAGCTGATTTTCTTTAGCTACATAAGGTCATATCTTGGAAAAGGATAGGTATATTTGTTAGTTACGTGCGCAGCTGCTCAAATATTCAGCATCGAAAGGTTACCACCTCAACATTCGAATGGTAGCAATAACATCAGCAAAGTTTGCATTGCTCTATCTTTTCTAAATATATTTTTTTAAGTTTAAATAGTGAGCATGTTTTCATGTCGCAGATACAGGTCATGAACCCGTGTGAGGAACCGTGCGCTTTTGATAATAAAATTAAGCAAAATCATTCGCATATTGTACACTTCAGCGTTACGCTCCTCCACACGAGGTGTGAGAGATCATGGTGTGCGCTTCCTATTAGATTTATCAGCATTAGAGTAATCAGCTTCGGTTTCCTGGGGTCACTAGGATCGAACACAGCTGCCTGGCAGAAGGCCTTCGATAAATTCTTGAGCACATTGTAAAAGATGGTGCAGCGCGGACACGTGCACTAGAACTAAATGTAGCGAAATCTGAGGATGAATTGGTTGCGGCATATATTTGGATTTCTAATGTTAAGACCAATAAGAAATATAGCGCACTATTCTGACAATTAGCGCTGACCTGCATACACTCACATGAAATGTGAGCTCTGAAAAAATGTCCGTTGTGGAACTGGCCCCGCGACTACAGGGCTACATTGACATACGAAAGGCGGATTTGACAAATAGCAGTGATCGGAACGCGTTTAGCCCTCGACGTTTTGGTGCTTCGGCACCCTTGTGCACTCTTGGGGGGACCTTTTACCAAGTGCACAATGTTTCAGCTAATATTTAACGAACTATACACTTTCGTTTCTTTTTTGGATTACCTTTATTTAGCGTGTAATCAGGGTTCCAAGTTTGTCTTAAGTCCCAAAACGCGCCTTAATGTATTTCGAAAATTCTAGTTGTTGCGACCCACTCAGTACTCAAAGATGGTCATCTAAATAGATTGAATGCGCCATACATTGCCTATGACAGTCAAGCGCGCGAGATTGTACTGCGATGTACGAGCTTTCAAGTCTTATCAACCGATCTTTTAACCTGTCGCTCAGATTCCCATGAAGACAGACTTAGTGCGCAGGTATCCTTGTGCTTTGAGTGCCATTTTACAACGAAAACTCTCCTTACAATGAGTGAGATTTGTGATAATGATGATATGTAGTGTTTAAAGGCGCGAGGGCCAAGTGTGGCCGAAGAGCTCCAAGGCACTGATCAGGAGTACTCAAATGACTAATGGCTCATGTGACGTGGCTTTATAGAGGCCTAAAGTTGAGAGCTGTAAGTTCCTTAATATAAATAAGGAATAAATTATCAGAATGATTCAAGTAAGGTATGCTAAAAGGAAAGGATGCGCAAAAAGATGTAATAGCGTTCCATCATAAAAATGGACAGGTGAGTGTTGGTGACGAGTAGGACAACAGCGTCAGTGGGTCCCTTGAGCACAAGGGCCGGAGGCATGTGTTATAACAAAGGTTGACATCCCGACCACGGCATCTCGCAAGAGGCCGTTTACGAATTTCTTGGACAGAAAACGTGGATAGCGTCAACGTCGTTTAAAAAGGTTCAAATAGATTTCATATCACATAGTGGTTCTCTGCCTAGAAACAATGCCAGGTGAAGTGGTATACCCTGAATTTATGCTAAGGAGAAATTTCTTTTTCTCTCTACTTGTGTTTCGCGACATTCTAGGAAGATATGCTGAACATGGAGCGTCTCCCCACATGTGCTAAACATTCGACCTTCAGTGCCAGCCAAAAAAAAACTATGTGTACCATAAGTGTGCCCTATTCTGAGACGACAGATTAGGCCCTCACAACCTCTGGACTCGGGCCTTTGGAGTGTGCTTAGTTACTTCTACAAATGACATGTTGCAGTGAATGATGTGCCACAACCACAGCGAGGACGGCTTGGCTGAGGCAATTAGACAATTTTAATGAATAGGAACGTCCATATCCTCGCTCAACTTTCTCACACGAATCAAGAATGGATCCCTGGCTGTACATCTGTTATGAAAGAGCGTTGCAGAAATCATAGTACTAATGGTGGGATAAAAAGAATGGTTTTTGCTCGCATGTGCTTTCAGAAAATAATAAACTAGAATATGAGCGCTGGAGATCAAGGGACTATTCATTCGATTCTGCATGCATCCTTTCAATCGGACTCGTCCTAAAGGCATTGGTCTTGTAGGCGGACTACAAGGTGAGGCACAGGGTCAAGCATCTTGAGAGCACTGGGAGTAGCAGAGTGATACAGTACGTCACCGTAGTCTAACCGGGATCGTACAAGGCTCCGGTAGAGGTTCAGTATGCAATTCCTGTCGCTTCCTCAGGTTTTGTGTTACAATATTTCATGATGTTCATTTTTTTCAGCCGTTAACCTTTCAGATATATGATATGAGGAATGAAGATTAGTTTAGAGGGGAGTTTTATGCCTAAAAATTATATTCAGTGTTGAGTGGTATGTGTTGTCCATGCAGCATGATATCAGGATCTCGTGTAAAGCACCTCTTTCTAGAAAGAAGTACTTTTCTAGTAAGAAGTACTTTTAAAACTCGCCATGCGTCGCATAAACTATTACATTTCGTACCAAAGCGTAAATGACAACGATGTAGGCGAGGTGAGTTACGGTAGCTTGTGGGCTTGTGCCAGCGGCTCTTCACACAGCACTTTAGTCCTTTGCGTGGTTGTGAAAGGATAACGCGCCTGCTGAAATGAAACATTCGAAATAACCAGTTGTTCGATGACTGAACACATGACATGTTCTCGCGATGCGTAGCACCTTGCATTTGGTATGAGTTTAAGCAGGGGAAACTCGGATGAAATATTAGAAGTAAATAGGGTTTTGTATTATAAGGTTATGCGCAGCGGAGCTATATAAACTTCAGTTTTGCCATGGCGCGTTACCAGAAAACTTAGACCAGCTGTGCGCCGCCTCACGTTGCCTAGCAACCACCTGAGACAGATCTGAGCAACGTAATCTACTCGCAACCCACGAGCATAAGGAGGAGTCATTACGTCTGAGGCGTGTAAAGGGTACAAAAAGTAAAGGCTCGGAACAGTGGCCGCGATGAGACCCCTTTCGCCTCCCCTGCTGCGTGCGTGCGTGATGCTGCCATGAGAAAACCGAAGAAAGTCGGGACAACCGAAGAAGAAGGGGCTTACCAGGAACAGCACCATACTGCCAAGCGAGAAACGATGCGTCGCCGGTGTTGTGATTGGGAACGCCACGCCGAAGCTGCGGCTGAGAAGAGGCGACACCGAGTAGAGATTCCCGAGTTTCAGTCCAGGCAACACGACAGTCGACACCCGAACTTTCGACATCCCTGAGAAAGCGAGCCTGGCCTGCGACTGCTTGAAAACTTCCAGCGTCAAGCGCACCGAGAGAACTACCCAGCAAAACCTAGCGTAACCTCGCCAAACCTAGGAACAACTTAGCCAAGTCTGCCATAGATTCGCAAACGTATAGACGACTTATCCAAGCCTACCAACAAATTAGCAAAACCTAGAAAACATCGCAATACCTAAAGAAACTGATGCAAGCCACGTAAAAATTAGGTGATCACAAGGTCCGCTGTTGACTCCAGCCTTGCAGCACTAGTGCAAGCTGCGCACAATTTTTAATTGCGTTTTTTTCACTGACTTCAATTGCAACTTTAGTAAGCGTTCAAATTTACTTGATCCGGGTTCAGTTCTTTACAAGCTATTAGCAGTGAAGGTGAGTTTTGAATGATCAGTTATTCCGTTAAGAGCGTAAACGCACACGCAACGAAAGCCCAAGTCGATTTCCGAGTTTTCACTCAATAAAAAAGTGGCATATCTATAGTGTACTCATGTGAAGAACAAGGCACTTCTAGAAGTGTGATTCAGTGAATCTTACTCATTGTCAAGAGAGCTTTCGCTGGCAAATAGCACTCAAGGCACGAGGATGCCTGTGCACTAAGTCGATCTTCGTGGGAATATGAGTGACAGATCGAAGCGTCTGTTGATCAGACTTGAGTGCTCGGACATTGAAGCAGAATCGTGGGTGCTTGAATTTGATCGGGAATGTACGCCGGTATTCCCTCCACGCGCCCAATCTCATCAGATAACGATATTTTGGTCGCAACATACAGTATATTTGAAATACATTAGGGCTCGTTGTGTGACGAGTTAGAAGCTTAGAACACTGATGAGACGCTAAGTAATGCAAATGCAAAAAAAGAAACGAACTTGTATGGTTGCGTACATATTGGCTGAAACATTGTGCACATGCCCAAAAGGGCCCCCAAGGCTCCGCAGAGGTGCCAACGCACAAAAACATCGACGGCTTTCAGATTACTGGTATTTATCAATCCACCATTCCCCACACATTCATGACCATCAAACCACCCATTCATCCTGACCATTCGCTAGTTTTCGTTTCAGCGCAAAAGCAGGCGCCCAATGTGCTCAATGTGCTTAATAATTTGTCGGATGACTTTTGCCAGGCAGCTGTTTTTAATCCTAATGACGCCAGGAAATCCAGCCTGATGCCCCTAATGCTCAGGAATCTAATAGGGACAGCACACAGTGCTCTCGCACACCTCGTGTGGAGCAGCGTAGCGCTGACGTGTATAATGTTCCAGTGCTTTTTTTTTTTTTTAAAGGCAAAAGTGCACGATTTGCAGCACGGGTTCATGAACTGTACCTGCGTCACAAAAATGTGCCCACGAATTAGCAGTTGGAAATCAGAAGCTTATTCTGTACCGCGAATATTCCGACGTTATTTCTTCAGTGGCGTTAAACTTAAAAAAATAAACCAAAGGTAAACCTTGCTGACGCATTTTCTTTCATTCAACTCTTGAGATGTGACCTTTCGATACGGAATATGTTGAGCAGCTGCGTACGTAAAACCAAATCTACTTTACCTTTCCAAAAATTTGACCTTAGGTGGCTAAAGCAACTCATTAGTATGGACCGTCGACATCTTTAGCGGAGCGAAAAGACTTTTATTAAACATGATCCTGCAGAAGCTACGCACACAATTAATATGCTCACTGAAAGCGTAACTGAGGTGAAGAAATCAAATCTATGACCTCGATCTCACCGCACCCAGCATTTCGTGGTATTGCCATTGTCATCAATGGCATGGCTCTATGACAAGTTTTGTTGCGGCCAGTCCGCTTTCCTTTTTATTCCATTTGCTATTTTCTAAGGCAAGTTTGTTAGGCCCAACAAGCGATGCACGAAACAATAATGATGCAGGCTTAGCACTTCACTGGAATAAATCCAACGCACTCACGCAGCAGGAAGAAAGAAAACGGGGGTCAAAGGTTGGCAGCTCCTCACGGAGCCGCACCGTTGGTTATGGTGCCAGCGTGATCAAACCTGGGGCGGTGATCTTTAGGCCTCTGGCGTGTCTTTTCCCCGTCAGTTTCACTTTCCGAAACAGAATATGGTTGAAAAGCCTTGTCATCTCTTGTTGTCTCGTACATTTAAATATCGAATAAATACGCTATATCACATTCATCCCCGAGAATCTAGGCAAGGAAGCAAAATCTAGATTACTCGCTTAAAAACACACGCACAGATACGACATACGTTCGTCAGCAAACATATATAGGCGCGCACGGATGAACCAAGCGGACAACAATGCGGACGCGCGTGCTCATGCACGGAAATTCACGCATATAGAAACGCGCCTATTCCCGCACATCATAGTGCGGTTAGAGTCTAAAGGAATATATGACTGCCTTGTGACTTTAAAACATCTCCCTTACAGAAACACAGGTTTAACGTAAAACCAGTCTTCCAACTAATTGCCCTAAATGTATTTATTCTAGAAATCTTCCTTGCTTAAGCTGTGATGCAGCTCATTGAGCTAACCTCAAGTTTAATTTGCAAACGTGCTCACACCTATTCATAGTGCGCCAACCATAGACACAGGTGGCGGCCCCTATAAATATATCGCCCCTTTCTGTAAAGTGCAGTTGCTTCGTATATGAGCATTCTTCAAATTTCTGCACCAAATGCAACGCCTGTAAACCTTTTTCTAATAATGAGAATAAGTTTCACTTTGGTGGATTATAGATAAGGAGCTTCAAACTTCCTTAAATATACCTACTATGGCCAAGTGACGTGTTAACGTTTCACATGCAATTAGTTGAAGGAATGTTCCTTGGTAATGAATCGGCGACAATGTTCCAGAATATTGCGCCACACCAAGGTGTATTCTGCGCTTAACGATGCACATACTGAGTTTGTAAGCCAATCAAGAAGAGTCACCTCAACAAGAACTATTACGCGTCTCAGTTTACTTTTCCGACATAACCCCTACCGTGATCACGGGGCTGAACCACACTGGAACAGCGCCGAAAAGCAGGGCTGAATTGCTACATTCACCCAAACTCCAATCGAACCGGACCGATATTTCTTCGCGGCGTCTTGAGCCAAAGCCGAATGTAAAGGTTTTGTTGCACTGATTCCAAACCGGTGCCACCCCATGTTACGTACAGGCAGGGCTGATGTGGTTGTACCATCACCACATCAGTACCACAGGAGTGGATGATGTCTCCTGCATCGATTCGGCAAGGTACTCGTTGTGTTGCCAATACTACACAGGCTTAGTAATTCAAGAGAGTGAGTCGTAACTCATGGCCTCATTCTCCAACGCCCTAGTGTTTTCAAAGTAACAGACACGTGGCTCACCGTAGAGATCTCATTGGCTCACTCAGCCGTATACCATTTGCAGGCTCAATTGTACACTGTGCTTGGAGTCGTGGTGCACTGTCTAGATAGAGCATCCCAGAAACTCCATCGTCGTGGACAATAGTGCTTGACCTTGCCTGTGGCGTCTTTCGCATTGCGGCACTGTAGCGCACTTGAGCTGTCTCCTACTCGCCGCGCAGCTTGTTCTTGTAAAGATTTTTCTGTTCAGTGAGTGTTGTTGTTCCTGTTTCACGATTTGTACTTCGTTGATATTTTCTTACGCAGCATGAGGGAGCTGTAATGGTTGCACGCCATTGACCTCAGTGAATTCTTGGAAGACTGCGAGGCGCCGCTGGTTTAAGTCCGTCCACGACAACACCAGCAGCGGACCGCTGCATTATTACTAAGCTGTCGACAACGGAGCCAGGCACGTGAACGGAATGAGTTGCTTGTGCCATTTTCTTTCGCTGTGCCAACTGTGTAAGGCAAAAGTCGGCGGTAACTATTTTTGCGTGCTTAGATATAAGTTCATTCGGGAATTTAACTAAATATAGCGTGTCGGTGGAAGTACTAACTAAATATTGGGCATCGGTGGAAGTACTTTGCAAACCTGTTGGTGGAAGAAAACGATGTATTTGCCTATTTTTAGCGCGAGAATCAGCCTTTCTCCTTCGTTCGCACCCGCCGAAGGGAATGAATTAAAAAGAAAGGGTAAAGAGTCACCTGGCAGTATATTGGATAGGGTCATTGCTTCACGAGCGCAACACATTAGGAATGTTGGCCCTCAGTGAACAGTCCCTATCCAAGTTTACGGTGCCGAAATGAGACATGTGTGCGGCTCGTGACACTGGCTGATTATACCCACCACGCAGAATGGCAATCAGAGGCCGCAATTCGTGAGTGTTTCAGATTCTTGTCCTTTGCGTTGCATGGGTCCGAAGCTGTTTCGGCGGCGTGCTTGAAAGTTGGGCCCATCGAAACGAACGTAATTGCATATAACCTCATGTACACGCGAGCCCGCTGGCTGCAAGAGAACGCGGTAGTGGTGGTCGCGTAATGGGGCGGCCCACTACGCCCATTACGCCCAATAGCTATTGATCCATTAGTGCTTACCCCCATTAGTGGACAATGCTGACCTCAAGAAGGGTGACGCGCGTGGGCTAGGTGATTCATCAACACAGAACTCGTGTACGCTGTACAAGTTATTCAATGCCCGCCCCCTAAGTATTTTGGCAGTTGTGGGATTCCTTTTTGGGACCAAGGCCATCTGGCCGTTGTGAGAAACCCTTTCTGGTAGGGTGTTTAATTGCTGATTGTACGCGAGCTTGTACTTCAACAGTGACAGCTTTTGTTATTGTATGCCACAATTGGCGATCTATTAACTTTCCGGAAGGTCGCGCGCGCGTACGTGCGTTGGACCTGACCACACAGCATAAGCGAATCACATGGCCGCTTTAGTTTTTACGTGCGTGCTGCTTATTAGATATTTATTGGCGTGCACTCTGCTGCCCACTTTCGCAATACCCTGTGTACGATTTCCCTTCACGCAACGTACAATTCCTTTGCGTTTGTGACCTTCTCTCTTGCGTTTTTTTAGGGTTTTTTTACGCGAGAGCAGCGAACACTAAATTGTGGTAAAAGAGAGGGGCTTAAATGAGGCTCAATGCTTCCGTGTAGCTGGCAGACCAATCACGCTAGGTAAATATTGTTCGAGTATGCTTGCACAGTATTGTTATATAGGTTGCCGATGGAACATCCTCAAAACCACATGTTGGTAATTGGAGGGGAAACATTTGGGGCAGGACACCAAATGTTAAAAAAAAAGAAAACGTGGGCGCGTTTACCCGACGAAGTATTCTAGACTAAACTTGAGACACCGTGCGCAATCAGCTCTGCGAATATTGGGCTACCCCTTAGGTCTCCTGGTTCAATGTTGTATATCTAGGTGTACTTCTTGTAAAAAGTCCGCTATTCGTAGCGGTAGTGCTCCTCACTTGCATAGATCGTCTTTCGAGGTGCGTCTCGTATGCCCCAGTTGAGAAGCTGTACGCCTATCCTCCGGAGCGAAGAATAATAGCTTGGATCTTACTGGCGCAATCGGTGTTGCAGGTCCGCAGGACAAAGCGAGACGACCTAAATTCAAGCTAGACATCCCATGGGGCTGTGCATCGAAAAGCTTAGCATCAGGAAGCTGTAATGGCAGATGTCATTGAATTCAGTGCATTCCCGGAATGCTGCGAGGCGCAGCTGGTTTAAGGCCGTACTCGACAAGTCACCTCCAGCGGACCGCTGCATCATTTTTGCCGCACATGGCTGAGTGGCTTACAAGGGAGCTCTGCAGGCAAACGGAGTGACATACTTTTGTTTCATTTTCTAGTGTTCCTGGCTTCGTGTTTGAGCCAAGAGAACGTCGTTAGGTAAGGCGAGCAAAATCCAGGGGTACGTGTGACCAGAAAGCATGAGTTAGAGCGAAGGGCGGACATGGGAACTCTCGGAGCAAGAAATGCAGGAACATCTCGAGATCGCTCAAGAGCGCCCCAGCAGGTGGAACTTATGCTAGAATTAGGAAATCTATATTCAACGAGAGCTTTAGAGGAGTGTCAAAAAGATGATCAAGAGCTGTCAGAAGTAGATAGAATGCCTCACGCATTTGAGCGCAGTTGTCTTCCCGTGTTAAGGATCACATGGGATAGAGGCAGTACATCTTTATCGTGGAATAGCAGAAGGTGCGCAGTGTTGGAGGTGAAGACCTGTTCAAATACTCCGTCCCTAATTATAAGAGCGAACTATATATATTGAAAATTGAATAAAATGATTCACTCAAAATGCATTGCTTAATGTCTGTGGGTATGCTGCAATGGTGGATGAAGAACACGTGGGCTCACTACGAGGAGGCATTGCCATATAAGCAGAGGACACAATGTATGTACAGCCATACATCCTTGGCAACGATTGTAAGTTTGCGACCAACCCAATATGTGTATGTCACACAAGGTAGAAGCTACCATCGTTAAGTGACGAAATGATGAAAATAATTACGGGTTTCCTTGTCCAACCCTCTATGATGTGCTCATAGAGGCATCTCCGGCGTTCCGACTAAGTGGCGTAAATGCAAATGTTAGAAGATGCTACCATCATGACATAGTTAGTTGAAACAGGTTGATTCTGGGCCGATATTTTGAGACATATTTCTATTAATTTGCACATTCAGCTACGCTTTGTCATTGCCGTTAGGTCCCGCATACGCCTCCAAAATTCCTGGCTATGAGAAGTGGCATATGAAACATGTGTTTTACCAGTTTTACAGTATACTTTTCCTGCATGGGATCCGTTTTGTGGTCCATTTCTAGATCCATTTTTTGAATTGCATTTTAAGTACTCTTGTCCAGAATTTTACATATATTCGTCTAAAACACATGCTGGCATGTCGCACGCAGCCGTCAGCGCACGCTTTTCGGAGTCTGACGTTTTCACCCTCACACACGCATCTTTATAGCAGATATGGTAAGATGTGGTGGGATATAGCAAGGTCAAGAGGAAATGTCAAGCAGCGTCATGAGACGTTGCAAGTTGCAGCTACTTTGGCGGACGAGTACTGTTCGCGCAGAATGGAAAGTTCAGAAGTCTAAAAGAAACCATCATGAGCATTCAAGAAGTTTCAGAAAGGAGCGAGAGAACGCAATCAAGGGAAATCCGACAACGTTCCCGCCCAAGTGCATGCTATCAACTCGAGTGAAAGAAAAAGTTCCGAGTTTGAAGAAAAACGACTGTTAGTCTGTCACAAATGCCAACAACCAGGCCATATTGCAATATGGTGCCGACAAGCAACTGTGTCCGTTAATTTGCTAAATGAAGAGAGCGATTTACTCTTGCATTACACCTATGACATGCGGGTGAACGGCGTTAGTTGCAAGGTTCTACGTGACATAGGAGCAACCTTTGATATCGTCCACGCGTCTTTTGTTGAACCCGAAGACTCTACAGGATCATGTGTATGGGTGCGTCAGGCACTAGAGCACGACACGAAGTGCTTGCCGGTAGCAAAACTTGAAATGACGGCTGGCTTCGGCAAATTTCAAACTGAAGCCGTTGTTTCAGACAAGCTGCCTCGAAAAAATCGTTATATTTTTTCAAACAGATCAATGAGGGACTTGCAAAACGCCGGAATGGAACTACGTGCGAACCCTGTAATTGTCGTCACGAGGTGCCGCACAAGAGCGCAAACTACTAACGCTACTTGTGCTGTAGAAATTGCCGAGCAAGTTTATTCGTCACCAGCTGCTGTAACAAGCGAAACCGTTCCAGCCTTCGCTAGCTTCCCGGTCGCTTCAGCGCCCGGAGACGAAACGATAAGCCCAGTCAGTGAAAGTTGTGAACGAAAGTTCACAACTTTTTGAGAACAAAAACGTTCTCAAAACGGATCAAGTGAATGACGAATCGCCGCAAACGTTCTGGGAAAGGTCAAGACGGAACCAAAAGAGACTAGTATCGTTCACTGTAAAAGACGGCCTGTTGTACCGAACATTCAAAAACAAGAAAGGCAACACTTTCAAACAGCAGGTAGTTCCCCAGAAGTATCGTGCTGCACCACTAGATTTGGTTCATAGCAATAGCTGGGCTGGCCATTTAGGAATAAACAAAACTAAGAGGAGGCTATTGAAAGACTACTGCTGGCCGATGTGCTTCAATGGAATCTGAGCAATGGGTACATTCTTGCAACGTTTGCCAAAGGACCGGACTGCCAAACCAAAAACTCAAGGCGCCTTTCGTCTTAGTGCCTTTGATTGGCGAACCTTTGCGCAGATTGGGAGTCGACATTGTTGGTCCATTACCAGTAACAGCGGCGGGCAGCACATACTTGCTAACACCCATTTGCCCTGCCACGAAGTTCCCGGAAGCAGTGGTGTTGCCGGAATTAAGCTCCACAGCTGTTCTAAACGCGCTACTCGGCATCTTTGTCAGAATAGGATCTCCCAGTGAAATTCAAATGCGACCAAGGTTCTGTGTTTACAAGCGCGCTTACCACGACATTCTTGCAGAAATGTGGCATATCCAATCACCACAGCTCCGTCTACCACCCGCAAATCAATTCAGCCAAGAACCTTCACTCAGTAATGAAGCGCATTCTGCGTGCGCTCGGTTTCAAGAAGTGCGCCGACTCGGATGCAGCTGTTCCTCAATGCTCTTTGCTCTGCGCTCTGTCTCTCACGAAGCAACTGCATTCACCCCGGCGGAACTTGTTTACGGTCGAGCGTTGCGCTCCCCGCTCAGCTTGCTAAACGAAAAGTGGGAAGATAAATTTGTAGACAAATCAGCTGCCGAGTACGTGCCGACACCTTGTTGAAACGGCATCTTGAACCGCAAGAATTGGTGCAGATCAACATAACAGAAGCCCAGAAAAGCGCAAAGGTGTACTACGACAGATCTGCACGCACTAAAGCCTTCAAGAAAGGCGACAAAGTGTTCATTTTGAAGTCGTCGAAGGCAAACAAACTGGAAGTAGCATGGGATGGCCCAATCACGGTTAAGTAAGAGCTTTCCGACACCAAGTACCTTGTAACAATGCCCGGTAAACGCAACGAAGTGACAATCTACCACTGCAATATAATGAAGCCAGTTATCAAACGCATGGAGACGCTGAGCCTCGTCCTAAACGAACCAGAGCAAATAAATGTTCCAGTCCCTCAAGTACCAACCCCTTGCTCTTCCCCGTCAACAGAAGAAATACTCGAATCTGTCGCTAAACAAGCTTCTTTAACATTCGAGCAAAGAAAGGAGTTAAAAGAGTTTGTACACAACTTCAGCGATTTGTTCAGTCCCTATTCCGGTAGGACCAACTTTGTGGAACGTGACATTGAGCTGACATCGGACCAACCCTTCCGTACAAGGATGCACGGATTTTCGCCCTTTCATAAGAAGTAGTTGAACGATTTTGTTCCCAACATGTTGACACTGGGTCTAATTGTGCCAGGGTAAAGCGATTACGTGTCACAGATGTTTATCGTAGAAAGCCCTGGCAAGGAACCCAGACCCTGCATTGACTATCGTAAGCTCAATATGATAACAAAAACAAAGACGCTTCCCATTCCTAATGTTCAGGCCTTGATCGAGAAAGTTTCCGCGGCACAGTAGATTTCTACGTTAGATATGGTAAGTGGCTTCTGGCAAGTGCCACTCACGGACAACGCCAGTAAGCTCGCCGCTTTCATGACTCCAACAGGCACATATCGCCCTCTGGTGCTCAATTCTGTCCCGAAGAATGCACCGTTCGTATTTTTAAAACTAATAAATCAAGTGCTCACAGACACCGAGTCTTTCGATGTGCCCTACTTCAATGTTATAGCTGTTTTCTCGAGCACTTGGAAACAGCATTTGGAACATCTGCAGCAGGTGTTCATTCGAATCCGTGAAGAAGGTTTGACTCTGAAACTGAGCAAATGCTGTCTTGCCAGCAGTGAAGTCCACTTCTGGGGGCACGTTGTTGGCCAAGGGAAGCGACGCCCTTCCGAACTAAACGTTGTGGAAATCACTAGCCTTCCTTTGCCAAAATAAAAGAGTAACTTGCGTTCCTTTTTGGGTTTGCCTAACTATTACAGAAGCTGCATTCCAAACTTCCACATATCGCTAGTCTCACAGATGCTCTGCGCAAGACAGAGCCTGCTATCGTGCTTCACAATACGGCACGTATGGACGTATTTGCTGCGATTACAAAGATTCTTGTCAGTGAACCGGTTCTCGTGGCACCAGATTACTCTCTCGCTTTTTTAGTTCAGCGTGACGCCAGTGACCGCGGAATAGGCGTTGTTTTAAGTCAAGTAAATGAAAGAGGCGAGGAGCCGTTTGCTGTCTACGCAAGTTGAAAGCTAACATCCCGCGAGCAAGCCTACAACACAACTCAAAAGGAATGCGCTTGCTTGGTGTGGGCTGTCAAAAAGCTCTCGTGCTATCTGAAAGTTTCTTCCTTTGTTTTTGAAACCGATCCCTCCCCCTTAGCCTTGTTAAACCAAATGTCAAACAAAAATGGTCGCTTGATGAGGTGGAGTCTACCACTTCAACAGTTTGATTTCCTAGGGCGACACAAGAAAGGCAAACGCCCTGCAAATGCTGACTGCCTAAGCCGCATCCCCTAGCTTTATTTTTTCTCGTGCGCGCACCAGTCCATGCAAGTCCTTTTCATTCTTCTGTTCAGCTTTGCTTTGTTGTGCTCCCAGTGAATTCAACTGCCGCGCTTTCCTAAACTTCGGCGCGAGGTTGATTCTGACGCTGTTGCTGCGTTTCTCCCGCTCTTTCAAAATGCCACTTCAGATCCTCTCGTCGCGGCTGACGGATGAACCCTGCGCCAGCGGTCTGCGGCCGCCTCCCTATCGCTACGTGCTCGGCAGCCTTTTGGCACTCGGCGAGCAGTGCTGATTATGAGTGTCACCTCCTCCTGGGCGTGCCAGCCCCTCTCCACTTTCCTGTTCTTCGAGCCTGAAGATGATCGGTACCTTCTGCACCCTTTCTGCGATGTCTAGCTCAACTTTGCCGCCTGTGCCACCAAGCACCTCAACGCCTTTTCCAAGCGCAAGAACGATGTGATCTTGGAAAATGCTTCAGGGCTGTGCTTGGACAATCTTGTTGCCATCGTTGGCTACCTGTTCCCGCCTTCAGTTGTTAAAGAAGCGTCATCCTCTCGAACGCCTTCCGAAATGGGTAGCTTTGTCCGAAATGTAAAATTCGCGGTGCTGGTCGCATTCTACGTTGGAATCTGCAAATAAGATTGCCCCGCATGCCACGATATCTTTCTTTATGTTGCCACCCCCTGATTCACTGCTTAGCGCTTAAAAAGCGCGTCGCTAAAAAAATTAACGTCATTGTCTTCCTGAGCAGCGTGGGTCGTCTGTTCCTTGGGCCAGTCGTCCTGCAGCCCTCGGCGTCTAGCCATCGAATGCGTAACAAGATGAATGCACCATGGTCAGCTGCGAAACACATCAAACCGATAAAACTACACAAGGCGTTCATATACAGACATATATACGTTGCAAAAACATTGATAACATGCTGCAACCACCGAAATAAAGTAATTGAGTTCTTTTCTTTCTCCTCTGTGGTATTTATGTCTCTGGCCAACAAGTAACGGTATCCTGGTAGCTGGACACAGAGGTATTGAGGGTAACGTCCAGGCAGACTGAAATGCTACCTCCTTAGAAAAGAACGCTTACAACATGTACGTAGTTTTCCTGTCTTAGAACCAAAGCCTTAGTTACAGAAGAAACTGAGAATGTACTGGTAGCATAAGTGGGACGCTGAAGTCCGTATTAAAGTCCACGTATTTAGCCACATTTGGGATGCTGGTCATCACTGACCAAGTCCAGGCGAAGTGATGTCCTATTCTGTCGTCTCAGAGTAGGGCACGCCAATGGCACAGATAGTTTTTTCTTGACTTGCGGTGAACTTTCAATGTGTAGCAGACGTGGGGAGACGCTCAGTGTTCAGCATGTCTTCCTAGAATGTTGCGAAACACAAGTCGAGAGGAAAAGAATCTTATCCTTATCATATATTCAGTGTATACCACTTCACCTGGCACTGTTTCTAGGCAGAGAACCGTTATTTGACATTAAATATATTTTAGCATTTTTTCACGCTCCACCTTTTCTGTACGAAAAATTCGTAACGCGGCTTCTTGCGAGAGGCCACGGTCGCGATGTCAACCTCTGTTATAGCACATGCCTCCGGGCCCTTGTACTCAATGGACCCGCTGAGGCTGTTGTGCTACTCATCATCAGCAATCAGCTGTCAATTTATATACAAGTAACCCTATTACATCCTTGTTGCACATCCTATACTTAAGCATGCCCTACTTCAGTCCTCCTGAACATTATTTTTTAGATATGTTAAGCAATTTACAGCTCTCAGTTTTAGGCCTCTATACAGCCACGTCACATGAGCCATTACTCCATCGAGTACTTATCATCACTGCTTTGGCGCTCTTTGGCGACACTTGACCGTTGCGCCATTAAACACTATATATCATCTTCATCACGAATCTTACTCATTGTTAGGTGAGCTTTCATTGTAAAATAGCACTCAAAGCAGAGGGATAACTGCACACTAAGTCGCCCTTCATGGTAACCTGAGCGACAGGTCAAAGCATCGGTTGATCAGACTTGAATGCTCGTACATTGTAGAACAATCGTTGGTGCTTAAATGTGATCGGCAGTGTGCGCCAGTAAGCGGCTACCGCATTCAATCTGAGCCGCTAGCAACATCTAGAATATTCGAAGTAGTTTATGGCGCGTTTTGAGACGAGTGATAATCTTGGAACACTGATTAGCCGCTAAATAAAGTTACCATTGGTATATTTAGCTGTACACTGCGCGTGGGGTCGGGGTGCACAGTCTAGACAGAGCATCGCAGAAAATCTATCGTCGTGGACAATAGTGCTTGTATTTGTGGCGTCTTCTGCGTTGAGGCACAGTAGCCCACTTGAGCTGTCCTATACTTGCTGCAGAGCTGGAACGTGTAAATGTATTTATACTCGGTGATTGTTGTTGTTCCTGTTGCACAATTTGTGCTTGGTGGATGTTTTCTACGGCAGCATCAGGAAGCTTTATTGGCTGGATGTCATTGATTGCAGCCCATTCTCGGAAGACTGCGAGGGGCAGCTGGTATAGGTCCGTCCTCAATAAATCACCATCAGCAGACCCCTGGATCATGCGCACCGATCATGGCTGAGCTGCTGACAATGCAGCCAGGCGGGCGAACGTACTTCCCTTTGTCGCATTTTCTCTCGCTCTGGTTGCTGAATAATATAATGTCGGGAGATAATTTTTCGCGCGCTTTGATATATGTTGTATTGCGAATTAAAGAAATATAGGACATGGATTAAAGTACTTTTCAAACCTACTGCTAGAAAAGTACGATTTATTTTCTTACTTTTAGCTTCAGAAGCTTGAGATCAGCGTTTCCATTCCTTTCGCTCCCGTCGAAGGAAATGATTCCAGAGAAAGGTTAAAAAGAACGGGTAAATCCTGGGGGTTGAGCCGACGCCGAGTGTTCGGACCTTTAAGGACCCACGACGGAGGCAACACACCTCTTTGGTAGCCACTTCACATAGATGTGTACCCCTGGGCTGACCGACCCAGAAGATATCGGCTGGTTGCCTTTTCCTGTCCCCCTCTCCGAACTTTTTCTTACCCGCATACTTTCTCAGCTTTCCTGTCTTCTCTTCTCGTCTGTTACTTCTACGTTTTCGTAGGCGGCTTGGGCTTACCTTGTGTATATGCCCTCTCTTTGGTATGTTATATTGGTTATTACAGAAGCAATGCCCGGCCAGCGAGTGCAGCCGTAGACGTTAAGTGCTACATCGACCCTTAGTTCGGCTCCAAAGTGGGTGCCCGCCATTGTCGCCAGAGGTGACCGAAGTATTATGGGAACACCTGCATTTCCGCGTTTACTTGATCGTCACCCTCAAAAGCGGGGACTAAGCCTCTTCAAACCGAATGAATTGTCCCTCGATTTCTAATTGTGCAAAGCGAAAAAACTGAAAAAACATTTCGAACCGTATTCCCACTTCTTGTTGCAAAAAGCCTCGCTGATGACCTTGGCACTGTTTATAAGGTCACCAAAATGGGAAGCGGCGACCTCCTGCTTGAGATCCGTCGTAAAGAACAGGAGAATAAACTAAACAAACTTGTGGAATTCGCCGACATTCCTGTTGCCATTCACCTTATCTGTCTATGAATACAGCACGCTGAGTAGTGTATGATGAAGATCTGACAGACTTGTGCGAGACAGCACTATGTGAGGTGTGAAAAGCACAAAATGTAGCCAACGTTAAGCGCATCATAATCAAACAAGAAAATAAGGAAATTCCTACAAAGCACCTAATCCTGTCCTTTGCCGCTTGCGATCTACCATAAGCCATTGAAACTGCATACAAAAAGATAGCTGTCAGACCATACATCCCTAATCAAAGAAGATGCTTCCAACGTCAAAGATTGGGCCATGGATCGGAGAGCTGCCGTGGTTGTCTCACATGTGTGAAATGTGGAGTCCAAGGCCACTTTAGTACCAAGGCATATTTGATTATTTGCATGTGAAACGTTAACACCTCACTTGGCCATAGTAGGTATATTTAAGGAAGTTATGAAGCTCCTTAGCTATAGTCCATCAAACTGAAACTTATTCTCATCATTAGTAAAAGGGTTACAGGCGTTGCATTTGGTGCAGAAATATGAAGAACGCTCATATACGAAACACCCGCACTGTACAGAAAGGGGCGATATATTGATAGGGGCCGCCACCTTTGACTACGGTTGGCCCACTATGAATAGGTGCGAGCTCGTTTGCAAATTAAACTTGAGGTTAGCTCAACGAGCTGCATCATAGCTTAAGCAAGGAAGATTTCTAGAACAAATACATTTAAGGCAATTAGCTCGAAGACTGGTGGTACGTTAAAGTTGTGTTTCCGTAAGGGAGAGGTTTTAATGTCACACGACAGTCATGTATTCCTTTGGACTGTAACCGCACTATGGTGTGCGGGAATAGGCGCGTTTATATATGCCTGAATTTCCGTGCACGAGCACGCCCGCTCGCATTTTTGTCCGCTTGGTTCATCCGTGCGCGCCTATATATGTTTGTTGACGAACATATGTCGTATCAGTGCCTGTGTTTGTAAGCGAATAATCTAGATTTTGCTTCCTTGCCTACACTCTCGGGGATGAATGGGATATAGCGTACTTATTCGATATTTAAATCTACGAGACAACAAGAGATGACACGGTTTTTAAGCTTATTCTATTTCGGAAAGTGAAACTGACGGGGAAAAAGATACGCCAGAGGCCTAAAGATCACCGCCACAGATTTCATCACGCTCGCACCATAGCCAATGGTACCGCTCCGTGAGGAGCTGCCAACCTTTCACACACGTTTTCTTTCTTCCTGCGGCGTCAGTGCATTGGATTTATGCCAGTGACGTGCTAAACCTGCATCATCATTGTTTCGTGCATCGCTTGTGGGGCCTAACAAACTTTCGGCGCATCACGTTTGTCTTAGTACCATGAAAACTGTCAACTGCTTACCTTGCAGAAGAACAAATGGAATAAAAAGGAAAGCGTACTGGCCACAACGAAATGTCTCGCAGAGCCATGCCATGGATGACAATGGCAATACCACAAAACGCTAGGCGCGGTGAGATCCAGGTCATAGATTTGATTTCTTAACCCAAGTTAGGCTTTCAGGGAGCTAACACTTGTGTGCGTATCTTTTGCAGGATCATGTTTGATAAAAGGTCCTTCGCTCAGCTAGAAAATGGCAACGATCCATACAGCTGATTTGCTTTAGCTACATAAGGTCATATCTTGGAAAAGGATAGGTATATTTGTTAGTTACGTGTGCAGCTGCTCAAATATTCAGCATCGAAAGGTTACCACCTCAACATTCGAATGATAGCAATAACATCAGCAAAGTTTACATTGCTCTATCTTTTCTAAATATATTTTTTTTAAGTTTAAATAGTGAGCATGTTTTCATGTCGCAGATACAGGTCATGAACCCGTGTGATGAACCGTGCGCTTTTGATATTAAAATTAAGCAAAATCATTCGCATATTGTACACTTCAGCGTTACGCTCCTCCACACGAGGTGTGAGAGATCACTGTGTGCGCTTCCTATTAGATTTCTCAGCATTAGAGTCATCAGCTTCGGTTTCCTGGGGTCACTAGGATCGAACACAGCTGCCTGGCAGAAGGCCTTCGATAAATTCTTGAGCACATTGTAAAAGATAATGCAGCGCGGACATCTGCACTAGAACTAAATGTAGCGAAATCTGAGGATGAATTGGTTGCGGCATATATTTGGATTTCTAATGTTAAGACCAATAAGAAATATAGCGCAATATTCTGACAATTAGCGCTGACCTGCATACACTCACATGAAATGTGAGCTCTGAAAAAATGTCCGTGGTGGAACTGGCCCCGCGACTACAGGGCTACATTGACATACGAAAGGCGGATTTGACAAATACCAGTGATCGGAACGCGTTTAGCCCTCGACGTTTTGGTGCTTCGGCACCTTTGTGCACTCTTGGGGGGACCTTTCACCAAGTGCACAATGTTTCAGCTAATATTTACCGAACTATACACTTTCGTTTCTTTTTTGGATTACCTTTATTTAGCGTGAAATCAGGGTTCCAAGTTTGTCTTAAGTCCCATAACGCGCCTTAATGTATTTCGAAAATTCTAGTTGTTGCGACCCACTCAGTGCTCAAAGATGGTCATCTAAATAGATTGAATGCGCCATACATTGCCTATGACAGTCAAGCGCGCGGGATTGTACTGCGATGTACGAGTATTCAACTCTTATCAACCGATCTTTTAACCTGTCGCTCAGATTCCCATGAAGACAGACTTAGTGCGCAGGTATCCTTGTCCTTTGAGTGCCATTTTACAACGAAAACTCTCCTTACAATGAGTAAGATTAGTGATAATGATGATATGTAGTGTTTAAAGGCGCGAGGGCCAAGTGTGGCCGAAGAGCTCCAAGGCACTGATCAGGAGTATTCAAATGACTAATGGCTCATGTGACGTGGCTTTATATAGGCCTAAAGTTGAGAGCTGTAAGTCCCTAATTTATATATGGAATAAATTATCAGAATGACTCAAGTAAGGTATGCTAAAAGGAAAGGATGTGCAAAAAATTGTAATAGCGTTCCTTCATAAAAATGGACAGGTGAGTGTTGGTGACGAGTAGGACAACAGCGTCAGTGGGTCCCTTGAGCACAAGGGCCGGAGGCATGTGTTACAACAAAGGTTGACATCCCGACCACGGCATCTCGCAAGAGGCCGTTTACGAATTTCTTGGACAGAAAACGCGGATAGCGTGAACGTCGTTTAAAAAGGTTCAAATAGATTTCATATCACATAGTGGTTCTCTGCCTAGAAACAATGCCAGGTGAAGTGGTATACCCTGAATTTATGCTAAGGAGAAATTTCTTTTTCTCACTACTTGTGTTTCGCGACATTCTAGGAAGATATGCTGAACATGGAGCGTCTCCCCACATGTACTAAACATTAGACCTTCAGTGCCAGCCAAAAAAAAAACTATGTGTACCATAAGTGTGCCCTATTCTGAGACGACAGAATAGGCCATCACAACCTCTGGACTCGGGCCTTTGGAGTGTGCTTAGTTACTTCTACAAGTGACATGTCGCAGTGAATGATGTGCCACAACCACAGCGAGGACGGCTTGGCTGAGTCAATTAGACAATTTTAATGAATAGGAACGTCCATATCCTCGCTCAACTTTCTCACACGAATCAAGAATGGATCCCTGGCTGTACGTCTGTTATGAAAGAGCGTTGCAGAAATCATAGTACTAATGGTGGGATAAAAAGAATGGTTTTTGCTCGCATGTGCTTTCAGAAAATAATAAACTAGAATATGAGCGCTGAAGATCAAGGGACTATTCATTCGATTCTGCATGCATCCTTTCAATCGGAATCGTCCTTAAGGCACTGGTCTTGTAGGCGGACTACAAGGTGAGGCGCAGGGTCAAGCATCTTGAGAGCACTGGCAGTAGCAGAGTGATACAGTACGTCACCGTAGTCTAACCGGGATCGTACAAGGCTCCGGTAGAGGTTCACTATGCAATTCCTGTCGCTTCCTGATGTTTTGTGTTACGATATTTCATGATGTTCATTTTTTTCAGCCGTTAACCTTTCAGATATTTGATATGAGGAATAAAAATTAGTTTAGAGGGGATTATTATGCCTAAAAATTATATTCAGTGTTGAGTGGTATGTGTTGTCCATGCAGCATGATATCAGGATCTCGTGTAAAGCACCTCTTTCTAGAAAGAAGTACTTTTCTAGTAAGAAGTACTTTTCAAACTCGCCATGCGTCGCATAAACTATTACATTTCGTACCAAAGCGTAAATGACAACGATGTAGGCGAGGTGAGTTACGGTAGCTTGTGGGCTTGTGCCAGCGGCTCTTCACACAGCACTTTAGTCCTTTGCGTGGTTGTGAAAGGATAACGCGCCTGCTGAAATGAAACATTCGAAATAACCAGTTGTTCGATGACTGAACACATGACATGTTCTCGCGATGCGTAGCACCTTGCATTTGGTATGAGTTTAAGCAGGGGAAACTCGGATGAAATATTAGAAGTAAATAGGGTTTTGTATTATAAGGTTATGCGCAGCGGAGCTATATAAACTTCAGTTTTGCCATGGCGCGTTACCAGAAAACTTAGACCAGCTGTGCGCCGCCTCACGTTGCCTAGCAACCACCTGAGACAGATCTGAGCAACGTAATCTACTCGCAACCCACGAGCATAAGGAGGAGTCATTACGTCTGAGGCGTGTAAAGGCTACAAAAAGTAAAGGCTCGGAACAGTGGCCGCGATGAGACCCCTTTCGCCTCCCCTGCTGCGTGCGTGCCTGATGCTGCCATGAGAAAACCGAAGAAAGTCGGGACAACCGAAGAAGAAGGG
This sequence comes from Dermacentor andersoni, assembly GCF_023375885.2. Taxonomy (NCBI): domain Eukaryota; kingdom Metazoa; phylum Arthropoda; class Arachnida; order Ixodida; family Ixodidae; genus Dermacentor; species Dermacentor andersoni. Next base: position 89,175,568 of record NC_092820.1, on the reverse strand, counting down.
GCTTACCAGGAACAGCACCATACTGCCAAGCGAGAAACGATGCGTCGCCGGTGTTGTGATTGGGAACGCCACGCCGAAGCTGCGGCTGAGAAGAGGCGACACCGAGTAGAGATTCCCGAGTTTCAGTCCAGGCAACACGACAGTCGACACCCGAACTTTCGACATCCCTGAGAAAGCGAGCCTGGCCTGCGACTGCTTGAAAACTTCCAGCGTGAAGCGCACCGAGAGAACTACTCAGCAAAACCTAGCGTAACCTCGCAAAACCTAGGAACAACTTAGCCAAGTCTGCCATAGATTCGCAAACGTATAGACGACTTATCCAAGCCTACCAACAAATTAGCGAAACCTAGAAAACATCGCAATACCTAAAGAAACTGATGCAAGCCACGTAAAAAATAGGTGATCACAAGGTCCGCTGTTGACTCCAGCCTTGCAGCACTAGTGCAAGCTGTGCACAATTTTTAATGGCGCTTTTTTCACTGACTTCAATTGCAACTTTTATGAGCGTTGAAATTTACTTGATCCGGGTTCAGTTCTTTACTAGCTATTAGCAGTGAAGGTGAGTTGTGAATGATCAGTTATGCCGTTAAGAGCGTAAACGCACGCGCAACGAAAGCCCAGGTCGATTTCCGAGTGTTCGTTCAATAAAAAAGTGGCATATCTATAGCGTACTCATGTGAAGAACAAGGCACTTCTAGAAGTGTGATTCAGTGAATCTTACTCATTGTCAAGAGAGCTTTCGCTGGCAAATAGCACTCAAAGCACGAGGATGCCTGTGCACTAAGTCTATCTTCGTGGGAATATGAGTGACAGATCGAAGCGTCAGTTGATCAGACTTGAGTGCTCGGACATTGAAGCAGAATCGTGGGTGCTTGAATTTCATCGGCAATGTACGCCGGTATTCACTTCACGCGCCCAATCTCATCAGATAACGATATTTCGGTCGCAAAATACAGTATATTTGAAATACATTAGGGCTCATTGTGTGACGAGTTATAATGTTAGAACACTGATGAGACGCTAAGTAATGCAAATGCAAAAAAAGAAACGAACTTGTATGGTTGCGTACATATTGGCTGAAACATTGTGCACGTGCCCAAAAGGGCCCCCAAGGCTCCGCAGAGGTGCCAACGCACAAAAACATCGAGGGCTTTCAGATTACTGGTATTTATCAATCCACCCTTCCCCACACATTCATGACCATCAAACCACCCATTCATCCTGACCATTCGCTAGTTTTCGTTTCAGCGCAAAAGCCGGCGCTCAATGTGCTCAATGTGCTTAATAATTTGTCGAATGACTTTTGCCAGGCAGCTGTTTTTAATCCTAATGACGCCAGGAAATCCAGCCTGATGCCCCTAATGCTCAGGAATCTAATAGGGACAGCACACAGTGCTCTCGCACACCTCGTGTGGAGCAGCGTAGCCCTGACGTGTATAATGTTCCAGTGCTTTTTTTTATTTTAAAGGCAAAAGTGCACGATTTGCAGCACGCGTTCATGAACTGTAGCTGCGTCACAAAAATGTGTCCACGAATTAGCAGTTGGAAATCAGAAGCTTATTCTGCACCGCGAATATTCCGACGTTATTTCTTCAGTGGCGTTAAACTTAAAAAAATAAACCAAAGGTAAACCTTGCTGACGCATTTTCTTTCATTCAACTCTTGAGATGTGACCTTTCGATACGGAATATGTTGAGCAGCTGCGTACGTAAAACCAAATCTACTTTACCTTTCCAAAAATTCGACCTTAGGTGGCTAAAGCAACTCATTAGTATGGACCGCCGACATTCTTTAGCGGAGCGAAAATACTTTTATTAAACATGATCCTGCAGAAGCTACGCACACAATTAATATGCTCACTGAAAGCGTAACTGAGGTGAAGAAATCAAATCTATGACCTCGATCTCACCGCACCCAGCGTTTCGTGGTAATGCTATTTTTATCAATGGCATGGCTCTATTACAAGTTTCGTTGCGGCCAGTCCGCTTTCCTTTTTATTCCATTTGCTATTTTCTAAGGCAAGTTTGTTAGGCCCAACAAGCGATGCACGAAACAATAATGATGCACGTTTAGCACTTCACTGGAATAAATCCAACGCGCTCACGCAGCAGGAAGAAAGAAAACGGGGGTCAAAGGTTGGCAGCTCCTCACGGAGCCGCACCATTGGCTATGGTGCCAGCGTGATCAAACCTGGGGCGGTGATCTTCAGGCCTCTGGCGTGTCTTTTTCCACGTCAGTTTCACTTTCCGAAACAGAATATGGTTGAAAAGCCTTGTCATCTCTTGTTGTCTCGTACATTTAAATATCGAATAAATACGCTATATCACATTCATCCCCGAGAATCTAGGCAAGGAAGCAAAATCTAGATTATTCGCTTAAAAACACACGCACAGATACGACATACGTTCGTCAGCAAACATATATAGGCGCGCACGGATGAACCAAGCGGACAACAATGCGGACGCGCGTGCTCATGCACGGAAATTCACGCATATAGAAACGCGCCTATTCCCGCACATCATAGTGCGGTTAGAGTCTAAAGGAATATATGACTGCCTTGTGACTTTAAAACATCTCCCTTACAGAAACACAGGTTTAACGTAAAACCAGTCTTCCAACTAATTGCCCTAAATGTATTTATTCTAGAAATCTTCCTTGCTTAAGCTGTGATGCAGCTCATTGAGCTAACCTCAAGTTTAATTTGCAAACGTGCTCACACCTATTCATAGTGGGCCAACCATAGAGAAAGGTGGCGGCCCCTATCAATATATCGCCCCTTTCTGTAAAGTGCAGTTGCTTCGTATATGAGCATTCTTCAAATTTCTGCACCAAATGCAACGCCTGTAAACCTTTTTCTAATAATGAGAATAAGTTTCACTTTGGTGGATTATAGATAAGGAGCTTCAAACTTCCTTAAATATACCTACTATGGCCAAGTGACGTGTTAACGTTTCACATGCAATTAAACAAATTTGTCTTGGTACTAAATCGGCGACAATGTTCCAGAAAATTGCGCCACACGATTGTGTGTCCTGCGCTTAACGATGCCCATGCTGCATTTCTCAGCCAGTTAAAAACATTCGCCTTAACAAGATCTAGCACGTGTCTCAGTTTACCCTTCCTATACAACCGCTACCGTGATCTGGGGGTCGAACCACACTGGAACAGCACCGAAAAGTAGGGCTGAACTGCTACATTCAGCCGACCTCCAATCCAACCAGGCCGATATTTCTTAGCGGAATCTTGAAGCCGAAGCCGAATGTGAAGGTTTTGTAGCACTCATTCCGAAGCGGTGCCACCTCAAGTTACAGGCAGCGCTGTTGTGGTTGTGGGAATACCACAGGAGCAGATGACCACTGCATTAATTCGGCAACGGCTTTCCAAGGGCTTTCCGACTACTGGTATTTATCAGACCATTATTTCATGTGGCAATGTAGCCCTGTAATCTAGGGGCCAGCTCCTCCACGGACACTTTGTCGGAGCTTACATTTCATGTGAGTGTACGCATGTCAGCGCTAATATACCGCGGTATTTATTCTTTAGCTCTTACTATTAGAAAACCGAATATATGACGCAACGCATTCAGCATGAGTCTTCGATAGATTTAGTTTCAGCGCACATGTCGGCGCTGCCCCATATTTTACAATGTGCTAGAAAAGTGTTGGAATGGCTTTTTCCAGGCAGCTGTTTTTCAACCTAATGACGCCAGGAAACCCAGCCTGATGACTCTAATGCTCAGGAATCTAATAGGGACCGCACACAGTGTTCTCGCACACCTCGTGTGGAGCAGCGTAGCCGTGACGAGTATAATGTTCGAGTGCTTTTATTTAATTTTAAATGTAAAAGCGAAAGGTTGCCAACACGGCTTCATGAACTGTATCTGCGTCGCAAAAATGTGTCCATAAATTTGCACTTGCAAATAAGAAGCGTATTCTGCACCGTGAACATTCCGGCGGTATTTCCTTAGTGGTATTAAACTTAAAAAAAAAAAAAGTTAAAGCAAGGTAAACCTTGCTGACGCTATCTCTTTCATTCAAATCTTGAGATCTGAGCTTTCGATACGGAATATATTGACCAGCTGCGCACGTAAAACGAAATCTACTTTACCTTTCCAAAAATTTGACCTTAGGTAGCTAAAGCAACTCAGTAGTATGGAGTGCCGACATTTTTTAGCGGAGCGAAAATTCTTTTATCGAGCTTGGGCAAAAGCTACGCACACAAGCATTATGCTCTCTGAAAGCCTCTCTTAGGTGAAGAAATCAAATCTATGACCTCGATCTGAGCGCGCCCAGCGTTTCGAGGTATTGCCATTGTCATCAGTGGCATGGCTCTGTGACAAGTTTCGTTGCGACCAGTCCGCTTTCCTTTTTATTCCGTTTGTTATCTTCTAAGGCAAGCTGTTGACAGTTTTCATGGTATTATGACAACAAACGCGCTCTGCCGAAAGCTTTTTGGGCCCAACAAGTGATTCACGAAACAATGATGGTGCAGATTTACCACGTCACTGGCGTAAAGCCAATGCGCTGACGCTGAAGGAAGAAATAAAACGTGGGTCACAGGTTGGCAGCTATTCACGGCGCCGCACCGTTGGCTATGGTGCCAGCGTGATGAAATCGGGGGGGAGGGGGGGGGGCGATCTTTAGGCTTCTGGCGCACCTATTTCTCCGTCAGTTTCACTTTCCGTAAGAGAATATGCTTGAAATGCCGTGCCATTTCTTGTTGCCTCGTAGATTTAAATATCGAATAAATACGCAATATCTCATTCACCCCCGAGAGCATAGGTAAAAAAGCAAAATCTAGATCATTTGCTCCCATACACACGCACAGATAAGACATATGTTCGTAAACAAACATAAACAGTCGCGCGTGGATGAACAAACGGACAAAAATGGGCCGACGCATTCTCGTGCACAGCAATTCACGCATAGAGAAATGCGCCTATGCCCGCACACCATAGTGCGGTTAGAGTCGAAATGAATATATGGCTGTCGTGTGACATTAAAACCCGCTCCTTACAGAAACAAAATTTTAACGTACAGCCAGTGTTCCGACTAATTGCCATAAATGTATTTCTTTACAGATATTCCTTGCTTATGCTATGACGCAGCCTGTTGAATTTGCCTAAAGTTTAATTTGGAAACGTGCCCGCGCCAATTCATAGTGGGCCAGCCGCAGTCAAAGGTGGCGGCCCCTATATATATCTCGTCCCTATCAGCAAAGTGCGGAAGCTTCACATGTGAGCACTCTTCAAATGTCTGCACCAAATTCAACGCCTGTAACCGTTTTAGTAACGATGAGAGGAAGTTTGTGTTTGATGGATTATAGCCAAGGAGATTCAAACCTTCATTGAATATACCTACTATGGCCAAGTGGGATCTTAAAGTTTCACATTCAATTAGTTAAACAAATGTTTCTTGGTACTAAATCGGCGACAATGTTCCAAAAAATTGCGCAACACACAGCTGTATTTTGCACTTAACGATGCACCTACTGAGTTTGTCAGCCAATCAAAAACGGTCACCTTAACAAGAACTATTACGCGTCTCAGTTTACCTTTCCTAAAGAACCGGTACCGTGATCAGGTGGTCGAACCACACTGGAACAGCGCCGAAAAGCAGGGCTGAATTGCTACATTCACCCGAGCTCCAATCGAACCGGACCGATATTTCTTTGCGGCATCTTGGAGGCGAAGCGGAATGTGAAGGTTTTGTTGCACTGATTCCGACACGGAGGCGCCCCATGTTACGTACAGGCAGGGCTGATGTAGTTGTAGGAGTACTACATGAGTGGATGACGTCTCCTGCATCGATTCGGCAAGGTACTCGTTGTATTGCCAATACTACACAGGCGTAGTAATTCAAGAGAGTGAGTTGTAACTCATGGCCTCATTCTACAACGACCTAGTGTTTTTCAAACAGACACGTGGCTCACCGTAGAGATCTCGTTGGCTCACTCAGTCGTATACCATTTGTAGGCTCAAGTGTACACTGTGCGTGGAGTCGTGGTGCGCTGTCTAGATAGAGCATCCCAGAAACTCCATTGTCGTGGACAATAGTGCTTGACCTTGCTTGTGGCGTCTTTCGCATTGCGGCACAGTAGCGCACTTGAGTTGTCTGCTACTCGACGCGCAGCTTGTCCTTGTAAAGATTTTTCTGTTCACTGACTGTTGTTGTTCCTGTTTCACGATTTGTACTTCGTTGATATTTTCTTACGCAGCATGAGGGAGCTGTAATGGCTCCACGCCATTGACCTCAGTGAATTCTTGGAAGACTGCGAGGCGCCGCTGGTTTAAGTCCGTCCACGACAACACCAGCAGCGCACCGCTGCATTATTACTAAGCTGTCGACAATGGAGCCAGGCACGTGAACGGAATGAGTTGCTTGTGTCATTTTCTTTCGCTGTGCCAACTGTGTAAGGCAAAAGTCGGCGGTAACTATTTTCGCGTGCTTAGATACAAGTTCATTTGGGAATTTAACTAAATATAGTGCGTCGGTGGCAGTACTAACTAAATATTGGGCATCGGTGGAAGTACTTTGCAACCCTTTTGGTGGAAGAAAATGATGTATTTGCCTATTTTTAGCGCGAGAATCAGCCTTCCTCCTTCGTTTGCACCCGTCGAAGGGAATGAATTAAAAAGAAATGGTAAACAGACACCTGGCGGTATATTGGATAGGGTCATTGCTTCACGAGCGCTACACATTCGGAATATTGGCCCTCAGTGGACAGTCCCTGTCCAAGTTTACGGTGCCGAAATGAGACAGGCGTGCGGCTCGTGACACCGGCCGAATATAGCCACCACGCTGAATGGCGATCAGAGGCAGCAATTCGTGAGCGTTTAAGGTGGTGGTCCTTTGCGTTGCACGGTTCCGAAGCTGTTTCGGCGGCGTGCTTGAAAGTCGGGCCCAACGAAACGAACGTAATTGCATGTAACCACATGTACACGCGAGCCCGCTGGCTGCAAGAAAACGCGGTAGCGGTGGTCGCGTAATGGGGCGGCCCACAACGTCCATTACGCCCATTAGCTATTAATCCATTAGTGCTTACCCCCATTAGTGGGCAATGCTGAGCTCAAGATGGGTGACTAATGGTGCTTTGCGACGTCTATTATTGTGCGGAAGTTTCGAAGGCCAAGGTCTTACCACCTCTTTCTTCTCACGCGCGTGGGCTAGGTGATTCATCGGCACAGAACTCGTGTACGCTGTACAAGTTATTCAATGCCCGCCCCCTATGTATTTTGGCAGTTGTGAGACTCCTTTTTGCGACCATGGCCATCTGGCCGTCGTGAGAAACCCTTTCTGGTAGGGTGTTTAATTGCTGATTGTACGCGAGCTTGTACTTCAACAGTGACAGCTTTTGTTATTGTATGCCACAATTGGCGATCTATTAATTTTCCGGAAGGTCGCGCGCATGTACGTGCGTTGGACCTGACCACACAGCATAAGCGAATCACATGGCCGCTTTAGTTTTTACGTGCGTGCTACTTTTTAGATATTTATTGGCGTGCACTGTGCTGCCCACTTTCGCAATAGCCTGTGTACGATTTCCCTTCACGCAACGTACAATTCCTTTGCATTTGTGACCTTCTCTCTTGCGTTTTATTTAGGTTCTTTTTTTACGCGAGAGCAGCGAACACTAAATTGTGGTAAAAGATAGGGGCTTAAACGAGGCTCAATGCTTCCGTGTAGCTGGCAGACCAATCACGCTAGGTCAATATTGTTCGAGTATGCTTGCACAATATTGTTATATAGGTTGCTGATGGAACATCCTCAAAACCACATGGCGGTGATTGGAGGGGAAACATTTGGGGCAGGACACCGAGTGTTAAAAAAAAAGAAAACGTGGGCGCGTTTACCCGACGAAGTATTCTAGACTAAGCTTGAGACACTATGCGCAATTAGCTCTGCGAATTTTGGGCTACCCCTTAGGTCTCCTGGTTCAATGTTGTATATCTAGGTGTACTTCTTGTAAAACGTCCTTGTAAATACAAAGCGTTTTCAAACTTCATCTGTGTCTGAGTCCACCCATGTGAAACCTCCTATATATATGTATACGAATCTATCGCCGCTATTCGTAGTGGTAGTGCTCCTCACTTGCATACATCGTCTTTCGAGGTGCGTCTCGTATGCCCCAGTTGAGAAGCTATACGTCTATCCTCCGGAGCGAAGAATAATAGCTTGGATCTTACTGGCGCAATCGGTGTTGCAGGTCCGCAGGACAAAGCGAGACGACCTAAATTCAAGCTAGACATCCCCTGGGGCTGTGCATCGAAAAGCTTAGCATCAGGAAGCTGTAATGGCTGGATGTCATTGAATTCAGTGCATTCCCGGAATGGTGCGAGGCGCAGCTGGTTAAAGGCCGTCCTCGACAAGTCACCTCCAGCATCATTTTTGCCGCACATGGCTGAGTGGCTTACAAGGGAGCTCTGCAGGCTAACGGAGTGAGCTACTTTTGTTTCATTTTCTCGTGTTCCTGCCTTCGTGTTTGAGCCAACAGAACGTCGTTAGGCAGGGCGGGCAAGTTCCAGGGGTACGTGTGACCAGAAAGCATGAGTTACAGCGAAGGGCGGACATGGGAACTCTCGGAGCAAGAAATGCAGGAACATCTCGAGATCACTCAAGAGCGCCCCAGCAGGTGGAACTTATGCTAGAATTAGGAAATCTAAATTCAACGAGAGCTTTGGAGGAGTGTCAAAGGGCTGATCAAGAGCTCTCAGAAGTAGATAGAATGCCTCACGCATTTGAGTGCAGTGTTCTTCCCGTGTTAAGGATCACATGGGATAGAGGCAGTACATCTTTATCGTGGAATAGCAGAAGGTGCGCAGTGAAAGCAGTTGACGATGATCTTCAGCAGGACGTGCGGCATTGGTTGGCACGCACAAGGCAGGGTGTCTCGTTGCGGTGTTGCTAGAGTCGGACGTCGAGGCTGTAGATGGAGTGGACGCATCATGTGCTGTTGAGTATTATGAGGAATCATCGTTATGTTTCTGCCGAGGTGGCAAGTAAGATTAGGAAGGTTAACTGCTTAGGGAGTGCTCGTGGGAGCATTCCAGTGCTGATTGTGACATCGTGACAAAATTCGAGAGTCGGTATTGACGCAACATGCGGTTTTACAGTAAATTTTTATACCTATGCTCCGCAACTTACTTTTTCCTGCACATGGGTAAAAATATGCGCATATTTTGGAGGTTGGCCGATACCGGGCTGTACCGTGTTGGAGGTGAAGACCTGTTCAAATACTCCATCCCTAATTATAAGAGCGAACTATATATAATAAAAATTGAATAAAATGATTCACTCAAAATGCATTGTTTAAAGTCTGTGGGTATGCTGCAATGGTGGATGAAGAACACGTGGGCTCACTACGAGGAGGCATTGCCATATAAGCAGAGGACACAATGTATGTACAGCCATACATCCTTGGCAACGATTGTAACTTTGGCAACGATTGTAAGTTTGCGACCAAACCAATATGTGTATGTCACACAAGGTAGAATCTACCATCGTTAACGTGACGAAATGATGAAAATAATTACGGGTTCCCTTGTCCAACCCTCTTTGATGTGCTGCAACTTAGCTGGTTGTCAAGCTTCATAGGGTGGAATGGCTTGTAGATTTTTGTCTGTTTGAATCGATTTCGCTTTAAGAAAGGGATAATGTTATAAAGCAAGTGGGATTGTGTCTTGCTCGCGAATATAAATATGCGTTCAGATAAATTGTAAATTCAATTTCTCCCTGAAAGTAGGTGTAATTCAAGAAATGCTCGCTCTCAAGCACACATACACACAAATACACATAGACGCACAGATAGGACGCATGTTCGCCCCTGTACACATTCAAATGCGTAAACGCATGTACACACGCCCAAGAGAGTACGCTCGCACGAACACGGAAATTTACGCATACACAAATGTGCTTATGCCCGCAGACGCATACACGCACTGGTGCGCACGAAGAATCAAACACGGAGACACAAACAAGCGTGCACACACAAACTCAAGCACACACGCACATACGCTAAAACCGTGCGCCTACATACACACTCCCTCTCCGTCCCTGCTGCCTCTGAAATTCCTGAGTGTGCAAACAGTGTAACTTGTGTAGGAAGTCGCGATTTATTTTACTTGGTCTAGAAAAGTGTTGCTGCGTCTACCTCCACGAAGCCATTTTTGTATCTCTATTGTAACATGAAAACTACACTTTCTACACTGCGGTTCTGATGATTCCATGCACCAGACGACAAACAAGCACGCTGTAGTGGCGAATGCGTGGTGCCATTTGGTCTGATACAGTCGGCACTGACACACCGACGACAGTGAATATTCTCCCTAAAGATGGTAGCCAAGCGCTTGCGTACCCACGTGTCACGCAGGAAGGTAAGATAATCTAGGACGGTAGAATTATGTCACTCATGTATTTCTGTGGGCTGTTTCCGACTACTCACTGTAGTACCCCATATTGGGAAATTGTCTTCGTGCACTGCGTAATCGCGATGCATTCAGCTACTCTTTGACCAGTTTCTTTTGATGAAACGAAATTTGTACAAGTGCGTTTAGTTTCAGGCAACGTCACATATGCAGCCAGTAAGTGCAAAGTCAGGCACTTTTCGTCTACCGATGCAGAAGACGACACTCTGTCAGCTCCGATTGGCCACAACTTAGCGACCCAAGTACACAAAACGCTTTTATAAGCTCTGCCTCTCCCTCGACCCATATACAGGGGTATACACGAAGTCTAGATAACGAAAAAAAGAACGCTAATTTTCCTTCTCCCGGTAGAGTGTAAAACGACTTCCTCCTGTCGTTTGACTTCAGCATCCATCCCTAAACAAAACATTGCTTCAAGGCATCTCCGGCGTTCCGACTAAGTGGCGTAAATGCAAATGTTAGAAGATGCTACCATCATGGCATAGTTAGTTGAAACAGGTTGATTCTGGGCCGATATTTTGAGACATATTTCTAATAATTTGCACATTCAGCTACGCTTTGTCATTGCCGTTAAGTCCCGCATACGCCTCCGAAATTCCTGGCTATGAGAAGTGGCATATGAAACATGTGTTTTACCAGTTTTACAGTATACTTGTCCTGCATGGGATCCGTTTTGTGGTCCATTTCTAGATCCATTTTCTAGAATTGCATTTTAAATACTCTTGTCCAGAATTTTACATATATTCGTCTAAAACACATGCTGGCATGTCGCACGAAGCCGTCAGCGCACGCTTTTCGGAGTCTGACGTTTTCACCCTCACACACGCAACTTTATAGCAGATATGGTGGGATAGGGTGGGATATAGCAAGGTCAAGAGGAAATGTCAAGCAGCGTCATGAGATGTTGCAAGTGGCCGCTACTTTGGCGGGCGAGTACTGTTCGCGCAGAATGGAAAGTTCAGAAGTCTAAAAGAAACCGTCATGAGCATTCAAGAAGTTTCAGAAAGGAGCGAGAGAAAGCAATCAAGGGAAATCCGACAACGTTCCCGCCCAAGTGCATGCTATCAACTCGAGTGAAACAAAAAGTTCCGAGTTTGAAGAAAAACGACTGTTAGTCTGTCACAAATGCCAACAACCAGGCCATATTGCAATATGGTGCCGACAAGCAACTGTGTCCGTTAATTTGCTAAATGAAGAGAGCGATTTACTCTTGCATTACACCTATGACATGCGGGTGAACGGCGTCAGTTGCAAGGTTCTACGTGACATAGGAGCAACCTTTGATATCGTCCACGCGTCTTTTGTTGAACCCGAAGACTCTACCGGATCATGTGTATGAGTGCGTCAGGCACTAGAGCACGACACGAAGCGCTTGCCGGTAGCAAAACTTGAAATGACGGCTGGCTTCGGCAAATTTCAAACTGAAGCCGTTGTTTCAGACAAGCTGCCTCGAAAAAATCGTTATATTTTTTCAAACAGATCAATGAGGGACTTGCAAAACGCCGGAATGGAACTACGTGCGAACCCTGTAATTGTCGTCACGAGGTGCCGCACAAGAGCGCAAACTACTAACGCCACTTGTGCTGTAGAAATTGCCGAGCAAGTTGATTCGTCACCAGCTGCTGTAACAAGCGAAACCTTTCCAGCCTTCGCTAGCTTCCCGGTCGCTTCAGCGCCCGGAGACGAAACGATAAGCCCAGTCAGTGAAAGTTGTGAACGAAAGTTCACAACTTCTTGAGAACAAAAACGTTCTCAAAACGGATCAAGTGAATGACGAATCGCCGCAAACGTACTGGGAAAGGTCAAGACGGAACCAAAAGAGACTAGCATCGTTCACTGTAAAAGACGGCCTGTTGTACCGAACATTCAAAAACAAGAAAGGCAACTGTTTCAAACAGCAGGTAGTTCCCCAGAAGTATCGTGCTGCACCACTCGATTTGGTTCATAGCAATAGCTGGGCTGGCCACAGGAATAAACAAAACTAAGAGGAGGCTATTGAACGACTACTGCTGGCCGATATGCTTCAATGGAATCTGAGCAATGGGTACATTCTTGCAACGTTTGCCAAAGGACCGGACTGCCAAACCAAAAACTCAAGGCGCCTTTCGTCTTAGTGCCTTTGATTGGCGAACCTTTGCGCAGATTGGGAGTCGACATTGTTGGTCCATTACCAGTAACAGCGGCGGGCAGCACATACTTGCTAACACTCATTTGCCCTGCCACGAAGTTCCCGGAAGCAGTGGTGTTGCCGGAATTAAGCTCCGCAGCTGTTCTAAACGCGCTACTCGGCATCTTTGTCAGAATAGGATCTCCCAGTGAAATTCAAATGCGACCAAGGTTCTGTGTTTACAAGCGCGCTTACCACGACATTCTTGCAGAAATGTGGCATATCCAATCACCACAGCTCTGTCTACCACCCGCAAATCAATTCAGCCAAGAAACTTCACTCAGTAATGAAGCGCATTCTGCGTGCGCTCGGTTTCAAGAAGTGCGCCGACCCGGATGCAGCTGTTCCTCAATGCTCTTTGCTCTGCGCTCTGTCTCTCACGAAGCAACTGGATTCACCCCGGTGGAACTAGTTTACGGTCGAGCGCTTCGCTCCCCACTTAGCTTGCTAAAAGTAAAGTCGGAAGACAAATTTGTAGACAAATCAGCTGTCGAGTACGTGCCGACACCTTGTTGATACGGCTTCGCGAACCGCAAGAATTGGTGCAGATCAACATAACAGAAGCCGAGCAAAGCGCAAAGGTGCACTACGACAGATCTGCACGCTCTAAAGCGTTCAAGAAAGGTGACAAAGTGTTTATTTTGAAGTCGTCGAAGGCAAACAAACTGGAAGTAGCATGGGATGGCCCAATCACGGTTAAGCAAGAGCTTTCCGACACCAAGTACCTTGTAACAATGCCCGGTAAACGCAACGAAGTGACAATCTACCACTGCAATCCAATGAAGCCAGTTATCGAGCGCATGGAGACGCTGAGCCTCGTCCTAAACGAACCAGGGGAAATAAATGTTCCAATCGCTCAAGTACCAACCCCTTGCTCTTCCCCGTCAACAGAAGAAATACTCGAATCTTTCGCTAAACAAGCTTCTTTAACAATCGAGAAAAGAAAGAAGTTAAGAAAGCTTGTACACAACTTCAGCGATTTGTTCAGTCCCTATTGCGGTAGGACCAACTTTGTGGAACGTGACATTGAGGTTACATCGGACCAACCCTTCCGTACAAGGATGCACGGATTTTTGCCCTGTCATAAGAAGTAGTTGAATGATTTTGTTCACAACATGTTGACACTGGGTCTAATTGTGCCAGGGGAAAGCGATTACGTGTCACAGATGTTTATCGTAGAAAGCCCTGGCAAGGAACCCAGACCCTGCATTGACTATCGTAAGCTCTATATGATAACAAAAACAAAGACGCTTCCCATTCCTAATGTTCAGGCCTTGATTGAGAAAGTTTCCGCGGCACAGTACATTTCTACGTTAGATATGGTACGTGGCTTCTGGCAAGTGCCACTCACGGACAACGCTAGTAAGCTCGCCGCTTTCATGACTCCAACAGGCACATATCGCCCTCTGGTGCTCAATTCTGTCCCGAAGAATGCACCGTTCGTATTTTCAAAACTAATACATCAAGTGCTCACAGACACCGAGTCTTTCGATGTGCCCTACTTCAATGATATCGCTGTTTTCTCGAGCACTTGGAAACAGCATTTGGAACATCTGCAGCAGGTGTTCATTCGAATCCGTGAGGAAGGTTTGACTCTCAAACTGAGCAACTGCTGTCTTGCCAGCAGTGAAGTCCACTTCTTGGGGCACGTTGTTGGCCAAGGGAAGCGACGCCCTTCCGAACTAAACGTTGAGGAAATCACTAGCCTTCCTTTGCCAAAATAAAAGAGTAACTTGCGTTCCTTTTTGGGTTTGCCTAACTATTACAGAAGCTGCATTCCAAACTTCCACATATCGCTAGTCTCACAGATGCTCTGCGCAAGGCCGAGCCTGCTATCGTGCTTTGAATACGGCATGTATTTTTGCTGCAAAAACAAAGATTCTTGTCAGTGAACCGGTTCTTGTGGCACCAGATTACTCTCTCGCTTTCTTAGTTCAGCGTGACGCCAGTGACCGCGGAACAGGCGTTGTTTTAAGTCAAGTAAATGAAAGAGGCGAGGAGCCGTTTGCTGTCTACTCAATTTGAAAGCTAACATCCCGCGAGCAAGCCTACAGCACAACTCAAAAGGAATGCGCTTGCTTGGTGTGGCCTGTCAAAAAGCTCTCGTGCTATCTGAAAGTTTCTTCCTTTGTTTTTGAAACCGATCCCTCCCCCTTAGCCTTGTTAAACCAAATGTCAAACAAAAATGGTCGCTTGATGAGGTGGAGTCTACCACTTCAACAGTTTGATTTCCTAGGGCGACACAAGAAAGGCAAACGCCCTGCGAATGCTGACTGCCTAAGCCGCATCCCCTAGCTTTATTTTTCTCGTGCGCGCACCAGTCCATGCAAGTCCTTTTCATTCTTCTGTTCAGTTTTGCTTTGTTGTGCTCCCAGTGAATTCAACTGCCGCGCTTTCCTAAACTTCGGCGCGAGGTTGATTCTGACGCTGTTGCTGCGTTTCTCCCGCTCTTTCAAAATGCCACTTCAGATCCTCTCGTCGCGGCTGACGGATGAACCCTGCGCCAGCGGTCTGCGGCCGCCTCCCTATCGCTACGTGCTCGGCAGCCTTTTGGCACTCGGCGAGCAGTGCTGATTATGAGTGTCACCTCCTCCTGGGCGTGCCAGCCCCTCTCCACTGTCTTGTTCTTAGAGCCTGAAGATGACCGGTGCCTTCTCCACCCTTTCTGCGATGTCTAGCTCAACTTTGCCGCCTGTGCCACCAAGCACCTCAACGTCTTTTCCAAGCGCAAGAACGATGTGATCTTGGAAAACGCTTCAGGGCTGTGCTTGGACAATCTTGTTGCCATCGTTGGCTACCTGTTCCCGCCTTCAGTTGTTCAAGAAGCGTCATCCTCTCGAACGCCTTCCGAAATGGGTAGCTTTGTCCGAAATGTAACATTCGCGGTGCTGGTCGCATTCTACGTTGGAATCTGCAAATAAGATTGCCCCGCATGCCACGATATCTTTCTTTATGTTGCCACCCCCTGATTCACTGCTTAGCGCTTAAAAAGCGCGTCGCTAAAAAAATTAACGTCATTGTCTTCCTGAGCAGCGTGGGTCGTCTGTTCCTTGGGCCAGTCGTCCTGCAGCCCTCGGCGTCTAGCCATCGAATGCGTAACAAGATGAATGCACCATGGTCAGCTGCGAAACACATCAAACCGATAAAACTACACAAGGCGCTCATATACAGACATATATACGTTGCAAAAACATTGATAACATGCTGCAACCACAGAAATAAAGTAATTGAGTTCTTTTCTTTCTCCTCTGTGGTATTTATGTCTCTGGCCAACAAGTAACGGTATCCTGGTAGCTGGACACAGAGGTATTGAGGGTAACGTCCAGGCAGACTGAAATGCTACCTCCTTAGAAAAGAACGCTTACAACATGTACGTAGTTTTCCTGTCTTAGAACCAAAGCCTTAGTTACAGAAGAAACTGAGAATGTACTGGTAGCATAAGTGGGACGCTGAAGTCCGTATTAAAGTCCACGTATTTAGCCACATTTGGGATGCTGGTCATCACTGACCAAGTCCAGGCGAAGTGATGTCCTATTCTGTCGTCTCAGAGTAGGGCACGCCTATGGCACAGATAGTTTTTTCTTGACTTGCGGTGAACTTTCAATGTGTAGCAGACGTGGGGAGACGCTCAGTGTTCAGCATGTCTTCCTAGAATGTTGCGAAACACAAGTCGAGAGGAAAAGAATCTTATCCTTATCATATATTCAGTGTATACCACTTCAACTGGCACTGTTTCTAGGCAGAGAACCGTTATTTGACATTAAATATATTTTAGCATTTTTTCACGCTCCACCTTTTCTGTACGAAAAATTCGTAACGCGGCTTCTTGCGAGAGGCCACGGTCGCGATGTCAACCTCTGTTATAGCACATGCCTCCGGACCCTTGTACTCAATGGACCCGCTGAGGCTGTTGTGCTACTCATCATCAGCAATCAGCTGTCAATTTATATACAAGTAACCCTATTACATCCTTGTTGCACATCCTATACTTAAGCATGCCCTACTTCAGTCCTCCTGAACATTATTTTTTAGATATGTTAAGCAATTTACAGCTCTCAGTTTTAGGCCTCTATACAGCCACGTCACATGAGCCATTACTCCATCGAGTACTTATCATCACTGCTTTGGCGCTCTTTGGCGACACTTGACCGTTGCGCCATTAAACACTATATATCATCTTCATCACGAATCTTACTCATTGTTAGGTGAGCTTTCATTGTAAAATAGCACTCAAAGCAGAGGGATAACTGCACACTAAGTCGCCCTTCATGGTAACCTGAGCGACAGGTCAAAGCATCGGTTGATCAGACTTGAATGCTCGTACATTGTAGAACAATCGTTGGTGCTTGAATGTGATCGGCAGTGTACGCCAGTAAGCGGCTACCGCATTCAATCTAAGTAGATGACGCTCTTTCAGTACTGAGCCGCTAGCAACATCTAGAATATTCGAAGTAGTTTATGGCGCGTTTTGAGACGAGTGATAATCTTGGAACACTGATTAGCATCTAAATAAAGTTACCATTGGTATATTTAGCTGTACACTGCGCGTGGGGTCGGGGTGCACAGTCTAGACAGAGCATCGCAGAAAATCTATCGTCGTGGACAATAGTGCTTGTATTTGTGGCGTCTTCTGCGTTGAGGCACAGTAGCCCACTTGAGCTGTCCTATACTTGCTGCAGAGCTGGAACGTGTAAATGTATTTATACTCGGTGATTGTTGTTGTTCCTGTTGCACAATTTGTGCTTGGTGGATGTTTTCTACGGCAGCATCAGGAAGCTTTATTGGCTGGATGTCATTGATTGCAGCCCATTCTCGGAAGACTGCGAGGGGCAGCTGGTATAGGTCCGTCCTCAATAAATCACCATCAGCAGACCCCTGGATCATGCGCACCGATCATGGCTGAGCTGCTGACAATGCAGCCAGGCGGGCGAACGTACTTCCCTTTGTCGCATTTTCTCTCGCTCTGGTTGCTGAATAATATAATGTCGGGAGATAATTTTTCGCGCGCTTTGATATATGTTGTATTGCGAATTAAAGAAATATAGGACATGGATTAAAGTACTTTTCAAACCTACTGCTAGAAAAGTACGATTTATTTTCTTACTTTTAGCTTTAGAAGCTTGAGATCAGCGTTTCCATTCCTTTCGCTCCCGTCGAAGGAAATGATTCCAGAGAAAGGTTAAAAAGAACGGTTAAATCCTGGGGGTTGAGCCGACGCCGAGTGTTCGGACCTTTAAGGACCCACGACGGAGGCAACACACCTCTTTGGTAGCCACTTCACATAGTTGTGTACCCCTGGGCTGACCGACCCAGAAGACATCGGCTGGTTGCCTTTTCCTGTCCCCCTCTCCGAACTTTTTCTTACCCGCATACTTTCTCAGCTTTCCTGTCTTCTCTTCTCGTCTGTTACTTCTACGTTCTCGTAGGCGGCTTGGGCTAACCTTGTGTATATGCCCTCTCTTTGGTATGTTATATTGGTTATTACAGAAGCAATGCCCGGCCAGCGAGTGCAGCCGTAGACGTTAAGTGCTACATCGACCCTTAGTTCGGCTCCATAGTGGGTGCCCGCCATTGTCGCCAGAGGTGACCGAAATATTATGGGAACACCTGCATTTCCGCGTTTACTTGATCGTCACCCTCAAAAGCGGGGACTAAGCCTCTTCAAACCGAATGAATTGTCCCTCGATTTCTAATTGTGCAAAGCGAAAAAACTGAAAAAACATTTCGAACCGTATTCCCACTTCTTGTTGCAAAAAGCCTCGCTGATGACCTTGGCACTGTTTATAAGGTCACCAAAATGGGAAGCGGCGACCTCCTGCTTGAGATCCGTCGTAAAGAACAGGAGAATAAACTAAACAAACTTGTGGAATTCGCCGACATTCCTGTTGCCATTCACCTTATCTGTCTATGAATACAGCACGCTGAGTAGTGTATGATGAAGATCTGACAGACTTGTGCGAGACAGCACTATGTGAGGTGTGAAAAGCACAAAATGTAGCCAACGTTAAGCGCATCATAATCAAACAAGAAAATAAGGAAATTCCTACAAAGCACCTAATCCTGTCCTTTGCCGCTTGCGATCTACCATAAGCCATTGAAACTGCATACAAAAAGATAGCTGTCAGACCATACATCCCTAATCAAAGAAGATGCTTCCAACGTCAAAGATTGGGCCATGGATCGGAGAGCTGCCGTGGTTGTCTCACATGTGTGAAATGTGGAGTCCAAGGCCACTTTAGTACCAAGGCATATTTGATTATTTGCATGTGAAACGTTAACACCTCACTTGGCCATAGTAGGTATATTTAAGGAAGTTATGAAGCTCCTTAGCTATAGTCCATCAAACTGAAACTTATTCTCATCATTAGTAAAAGGGTTACAGGCGTTGCATTTGGTGCAGAAATATGAAGAACGCTCATATACGAAACACCCGCACTGTACAGAAAGGGCCGATATATTGATAGGGGCCGCCACCTTTGACTACGGTTGGCCCACTATGAATAGGTGCGAGCTCGTTTGCAAATTAAACTTGAGGTTAGCTCAACGAGCTGCATCATAGCTTAAGCAAGGAAGATTTCTAGAACAAATACATTTAAGGCAATTAGCTCGAAGACTGGTGGTACGTTAAAGTTGTGTTTCCGTAAGGGAGAGGTTTTAATGTCACACGACAGTCATGTATTCCTTTGGACTGTAACCGCACTATGGTGTGCGGGAATAGGCGCGTTTATATATGCCTGAATTTCCGTGCACGAGCACGCCCGCTCGCATTTTTGTCCGCTTGGTTCATCCGTGCGCGCCTATATATGTTTGTTGACGAACATATGTCGTATCAGTGCCTGTGTTTGTAAGCGAATAATCTAGATTTTGCTTCCTTGCCTACACTCTCGGGGATGAATGGGATATAGCGTACTTATTCGATATTTAAATCTACGAGACAACAAGAGATGACACGGTTTTTAAGCTTATTCTATTTCGGAAAGTGAAACTGACGGGGAAAAAGATACGCCAGAGGCCTAAAGATCACCGCCACAGATTTCATCACGCTCGCACCATAGCCAATGGTACCGCTCCGTGAGGAGCTGCCAACCTTTCACACACGTTTTCTTTCTTCCTGCGGCGTCAGTGCATTGGATTTATGCCAGTGAAGTGCTAAACCTGCATCATCATTGTTTCGTGCATCGCTTGTGGGGCCTAACAAACTTTCGGCGCATCACGTTTGTCTTAGTACCATGAAAACTGTCAACTGCTTACCTTGCAGAAGAACAAATGGAATAAAAAGGAAAGCGTACTGGCCACAACGAAATGTCTCGCAGAGCCATGCCATGGATGACAATGGCAATACCACAAAACGCTAGGCGCGGTGAGATCCAGGTCATAGATTTGATTTCTTAACCCAAGTTAGGCTTTCAGGGAGCTAACACTTGTGTGCGTATCTTTTGCAGGATCATGTTTGATAAAAGGTCCTTCGCTCAGCTAGAAAATGGCAACGATCCATACAGCTGATTTGCTTTAGCTACATAAGGTCATATCTTGGAAAAGGATAGGTATATTTGTTAGTTACGTGTGCAGCTGCTCAAATATTCAGCATCGAAAGGTTACCACCTCAACATTCGAATGATAGCAATAACATCAGCAAAGTTTACATTGCTCTATCTTTTCTAAATATATTTTTTTTAAGTTTAAATAGTGAGCATGTTTTCATGTCGCAGATACAGGTCATGAACCCGTGTGATGAACCGTGCGCTTTTGATATTAAAATTAAGCAAAATCATTCGCATATTGTACACTTCAGCGTTACGCTCCTCCACACGAGGTGTGAGAGATCACTGTGTGCGCTTCCTATTAGATTTCTCAGCATTAGAGTCATCAGCTTCGGTTTCCTGGGGTCACTAGGATCGAACACAGCTGCCTGGCAGAAGGCCTTCGATAAATTCTTGAGCACATTGTAAAAGATGGTGCAGCGCGGACATGTGCACTAGAACTAAATGTAGCGAAATCTGAGGATGAATTGGTTGCGGCATATATTTGGATTTCTAATGTTAAGACCAATAAGAAATATAGCGCAATATTCTGACAATTAGCGCTGACCTGCATACACTCACATGAAATGTGAGCTCAGAAAAAATGTCCGTGGTGGAACTGGCCCCGCGACTACAGGGCTACATTGACATACGAAAGGCGGATTTGACAAATACCAGTGATCGGAACGCGTTTAGCCCTCGACGTTTTGGTGCTTCGGCACCTTTGTGCACTCTTGGGGGGACCTTTCACCAAGTGCACAATGTTTCAGCTAATATTTACCGAACTATACACTTTCGTTTCTTTTTTGGATTACCTTTATTTAGCGTGAAATCAGGGTTCCAAGTTTGTCTTAAGTCCCATAACGCGCCTTAATGTATTTCGAAAATTCTAGTTGTTGCGACCCACTCAGTGCTCAAAGATGGTCATCTAAATAGATTGAATGCGCCATACATTGCCTATGACAGTCAAGCGCGCGGGATTGTACTGCGATGTACGAGTATTCAACTCTTATCAACCGATCTTTTAACCTGTCGCTCAGATTCCCATGAAGACAGACTTAGTGCGCAGGTATCCTTGTGCTTTGAGTGCCATTTTACAACGAAAACTCTCCTTACAATGAGTAAGATTAGTGATAATGATGATATGTAGTGTTTAAAGGCGCGAGGGCCAAGTGTGGCCGAAGAGCTCCAAGGCACTGATCAGGAGTATTCAAATGACTAATGGCTCATGTGACGTGGCTTTATATAGGCCTAAAGTTGAGAGCTGTAAGTCCCTAATTTATATATGGAATAAATTATCAGAATGACTCAAGTAAGGTATGCTAAAAGGAAAGGATGTGCAGAAAATTGTAATAGCGTTCCTTCATAAAAATGGACAGGTGAGTGTTGGTGACGAGTAGGACAACAGCGTCAGTGGGTCCCTTGAGCACAAGGGCCGGAGGCATGTGTTACAACAAAGGTTGACATCCCGACCACGGCATCTCGCAAGAGGCCGTTTACGAATTTCTTGGACAGAAAACGCGGATAGCGTCAACGTCGTTTAAAAAGGTTCAAATAGATTTCATATCACATAGTGGTTCTCTGCCTAGAAACAATGCCAGGTGAAGTGGTATACCCTGAATTTATGCTAAGGAGAAATTTCTTTTTCTCTCTACTTGTGTTTCGCGACATTCTAGGAAGATATGCTGAACATGGAGCGTCTCCCCACATGTACTAAAGATTCGACCTTCAGTGCCAGCCAAAAAAAACTATGTGTACCATAAGTGTGCCCTATTCTGAGACAACAGAATAGGCCATCACAACCTCTGGACTCGGGCCTTTGGAGTGCGCTTAGTTACTTCAACAAATGACATGTCTCAGTGAGTGATGTGCCAGAACCACAGCGAGGACGGCTTGGCTGAGTCAATTAGACAATTTTAATGAATAGGAACGTCCATATCGTCGCTCAACTTTCTCACACGAATCAAGAATGGATCCCTGGCTGTATGTCTGTTATGAAAGAGCGTTACAGAAATCATAGTACTAATGGTGGGATAAAAAGAATGGTTTTTGCTCGCATGTGCTTTCAGAAAATAATAAACTAGAATATGAGCGCTGAAGATCAAGGGACTATTCATTCGATTCTGCATGCATCCTTTCAATCGGACTCGTCCTAAAGGCACTGGTCTTGTAGGCGGACTACAAGGTGAGGCACAGGGTCAAGCATCTTGAGAGCACAGGGAGTAGCAGAGTGATACAGTACGTCACCGTAGTCTAACCGTGATCGTACAAGGCTCCGGTAGAGGTTCACTATGCAATTCCTGTCGCTTCCTCAGGATTTGTGTTACAATATTTCATGATGTTCATTTTTTTCAGCCGTTAACCTTTCAGATACTTGATATGAGGAATAGAGATTAGTTTAGAGGGGAGTATTATGCCTAAAAATTGTATTCAGTGTTGAGTGGTATGTGTTGTCCATGCAGCATGATATCAGGATCTCGTGTAAAGCACCTCTTTCTAGTAAGAAGTACTTTTCAAACTCGCCATGCGTCGCATAAACTATTACATTTCGTACCAAAGCGTAAATGACAACGATGTAGGCGAGGTGAGTTACGGTAGCTTGTGGGCTTGTGTCAGCGACTCTTCACACAGCACTTTAGTCCTTTGCGTGGTTGTGAAAGGATAACGCGCCTGCTGAAATGAAACATTGGAAATAACCAGTTGTTCGATGACTGAACACATGACATGTTCTCGCGATGCGTAGCACCTTGCATTTGGTATGAGTTTAAGCAGGGGAAACTCGGATGAAATATTAGAAGTATATAGGGTTTTGTATTCTAAGGTTTTGCGCAGCGGAGCTATATAAACTTCAGTTTTGCCATGGTGCGTTACCAGAAAACTTAGCCCAGCTGTGCGCCGCCTCACGTTGCCTAGCAACCACCTGAGACAGATCTGAGCAACGTAATCTACTCGCAACCCACGAGCATAAGGAGGAGTCATTACGTCTCAGGCGTGTAAAGGCTACAAAAAGTAAAGGCTCGGAACAGTGGCCGCGATGAGACCCCTTTTCGCCTCCCCTGCTGCGTGCGTTCGTGATGCTGCCATGAGAAAACCGAAGAAAGTCGGGACAACCGAAGAAGAAGGGGCTTACCAGGAACAGCACCATACTGCCAAGCGAGAAACGATGCGTCGCCGGTGTTGTGATTGGGAACGCCACGCCGAAGCTGCGGCTGAGAAGAGGCGACACCGAGTAGAGATTCCCGAGTTTCAGTCCAGGCAACAGGACAGTCGACACCCGAACTTTCGACATCCCTGAGAAAGCAACCCTGGCCTGCGACTGCTTGAAAACTTCCAGCGTCAAGCGCACCGAGAGAACTACTCAGCAAAACCTAGCGTAACCTCGCAAAACCTAGGAACAACTTAGCCAAGTCTGCCATAGATTCGCAAACGCGTAGACAACTTATCCAAGCCTACCAACAAATTAGCAAAACCTAGAAAACATCGCAATACCTAAAGAAACTGATGCAAGCCACGTAAAAATTAGGTGATCACAAGGTCCGCTGTTGACTCCAGCCTTGCAGCACTAGTGCAAGCTGCGCACAATTTTTAATTGCGTTTTTTTCACTGACTTCAATTGCAACTTTAATAAGCGTTGAAATTTACTTGATCCGGCTTCAGTTCTTTACAAGCTATTAGCAGTGAAGGTGAGTTGTGAATGATCAGTTATTCCGTTAAGAGCGTAAACGCACACGCAACGAAAGCCCAAGTCGATTTCCGAGTTCTCACTCAATAAAAAAGGGGCATATCTATAGTGTACTCATGTGAAGAACAAGGCACTTCTAGAAGTGTGATTCAGTGAATCTTACTCGTTCTCAAGAGAGCTTTCGCTGGCAAATAGCACTCAAAGCACGAGGATGCCTGTGCACTAAGTCGATCTTCGTGGGAATATGAGTGACAGATCGAAGCGTCAGTTGATCAGACTTGAGTGCTCGGACATTGAAGCAGAATCGTGGGTCCTTGAATTTGATCGGCAATGTACGCCGGTATTCACTTCACGCGCCCAATCTCATCAGATAACGATATTTTGGTCGCAACATACAGTATATTTGAAATACATTGGGGCTCGTTGTGTGACGAGTTATAAGCTTGGAACACTGATGAGACGCTAAGTAATGCAAATGCAAAAAAAAAGAAACGAACTTGTATGGTTGTGTACATAATGGCTGACACATTGTGCACGTGCCCAAAAGGGCCCCCAAGGCTCCGCAGAGGTGCCAACGCACAAAAACATCGGCGGCTTTCAGATTACTGGTATTTATCAATACACCATTCCCCACACATTCATGACCATCAAACCACCCATTCATCCTGACCATTCGCTAGTTTTCGTTTCAGCGCAAAAGCAGGCGCTCAATGTGCTCAATGTGCTTAATAATTTGTCGAATGACTTTTGCCAGGCAGCTGTTTTTAATCCTAATGACGCCAGGAAATCCAGCCTGATGCCCCTAATGCTCAGGAATCTAATAGGGACAGCACACAGTGCTCTCGCACACCGCGTGTGGAGCAGCGTAGCCCTGACGTGTATAATGTTCCAGTGCTTTTTTTTTTATTTTAAAGGCAAAAGTGCACGATTTGCAGCACGGTTTCATGAACTGTACCTGCGTCACGAAAATGTGTCCACGAATTAGCAGTTGGAAATCAGAAGCTTATTCTGCACCGCGAATATTCCGACGTTATTTCTTCAGTGGCGTTAAACTTAAAAAGATAAACCAAAGGTAAACTTTGCTGACGCATTTTCTTTCATTCAACTCTTGAGATGTGACCTTTTGATACGGGATATGTTGAGCAGCTGCGTACGTAAAACCAAATCTACTTTACCTTTCCAAAAATTTGACCTTAGGTGGCTAAAGCAACCCATTAGTATGGACCGTCGACATTATTTAGCGTAGCGAAAAGACTTTTATTAAACATGATCCTGCAGAAGCTACGCACACAATTAATATGCTCACTGAAAGCGTAACTGAGGTGAAGAAATCAAATCTATGACCTCGATCTCACCGCACCCAGCGTTTCGTGGTATTGCCATTGTCATCAATGGCATGGCTCTATGACAAGTTTCGTTGCAGCCAGTCCGCTTTCCTTTTTATTCCATTTCGTATTTTCTAAGGCAAGTTTGTTAGGCCCAACAAGCGATGCACGAAACAATAATGATGCAGGTTTAGCACTTCACTAGAATAAATCCAACGCGCTCAAGCAGCAGGAAGAAAGAAAACGGGGTCAAAGGTTGGCAGCTCCTCACGGAGCCGCACCGTTGGCTATGGTGCCAGCGTGATCAAACCTGGGGCGGTGATCTTTAGGCCTCTGGCGTGTCTTTTTCCCCGTCAGTTTCACTTTCCGAAACAGAATATGGTTGAAAAGCCTTGTCATCTCTTGTTGTCTCGTACATTTAAATATCGAATAAATACGCTATATCACATTCATCCCCGAGAATCTAGGCAAGCAAGCAAAATCTAGATTATTCGCTTAAAAACACACGCACAGATACGACATACGTTCGTCAGCAAACATATATAGGCGCGCACGGATGAACCAAGCGGACAAAAATGCGCACGCGCGTGCTCATGCACGGAAATTCACGCATACAGAAACGCGCCTATTCCCGCACATCATAGTGCGGTTAGAGTCTAAAGGAATATATGACTGCCTTGTGACTTTAAAACATCTTCCTTACAGAAACACAGCTTTAACGTAAAACCAGTCTTCCAACTAATTGCCCTAAATGTATTTATTCTAGAAATCTTCCTTGCTTAAGCTGTGATGCAGCTCATTGAGCTAACCTCAAGTTTAATTTGCAAACGTGCTCACACCTATTCATAGTGGGCCAACCATAGACAAAGGTGGCGGCCCCTATCAATATATCGCCCCTTTCTGTAAAGTGCAGTTGCTTCGTATATGAGCATTCTTCAAATTTCTGCACCAAATGCAACGCCTGTAAACCTTTTTCTAATAATGAGAATAAGTTTCACTTTGGTGGATTATTGATAAGGACCTTCAAACTTCCTTAAATATACCTACTATGGCCAAGGGACGTGTTAACGTTTCACATGCAATTAAACAAATGTGACTTGCCACACGATTGTGCCAAATGCCACACGATTGTGTGTCCTGCGCTTAACGATGCCCATACTGCATTTCTCAGCCAGTCAAAAACATTCGCCTTAACAAGATCTAGCACGTGTCTCAGTTTACCCTTCCTATACAACCGCTACCGTGATCTGGGGGTCGAACCACACTGGAACAGCACCGAAAATTAGGGCTGAAATGCTACATTCAGCCGACCTCCAATCCAACCAGGCCGATATTTCTTCGCGGCATCTTGGAACCGAAGCCGAATGTGAAGGTTTTGTAGCACTCATTCCGAAGCGGTGCCACCTCAAGTTACAGGCAGCCCTGTTGTGGTTGTGGGAATACCAAAGGAGCAGATGACCACTGCATTAATTCGGCAACGGCTTTCCAAGGGCTTTCCGACTACTGGTATTTATCAGACCATTATTTCATGTGGCAATGTAGCCCTGTAGTCTAGGGGCCAGCTCCTCCACGGACACTTTGTCGGAGCTTACATTTCATGTGAGTGTACGCATGTCAGCGCTAATATACCGCGGTATTTATTCTTTAGCTCTCACTATTAGAAAACCGAATATATGACGCAACGCATTCAGCCTGAGTCTTCGCTAGATTTAGTTTCAGCGCACATGTCGGCGCTGCCCCATCTTTTACAATGTGCTGGAAAATCTTTCGGATGGCTTTTTCCAGGCAGGTGTTTTTAAACCTAATGACGCCAGGAAACCCAGCCTGATGACTCTAATGCTCAGGCATCCGATATTGACCACAGACAAAGTTCTCGCACACCTCGTGTGGAGCAGCATAGCCGTGACGTGTATAATGTTCGAGTGCTTTTATTTAATTTTAAAGGTAAAAGCGAAAGGTTGCCAACACGGCTTCATGAACTGTATCTGCGTCACAAAAATGTGTCCATAAATTTGCACTTGCAAATAAGAAGCGTGTTCTGCACCGTAAACATTCCGCCGCTATTTCTTTAGTGGTATTAAACATAAAAAAAAAAGTTAAAGCAAGGTAAACCATGCTGACGCTATTTATTTCATTCAAATCTTGAGATGTGACCTTTCGATGCGGAATATTTTGACCAGCTGCGTAAGTAAAAACAAATCTACTTTACCTTTCCAAAAATTTGACCTTATGTAGCTAAAGCAACTTAGGAGTATGGAGCGTCGACATTTTGTAGCGGAGCGAAAATTCTTTTATCGAACTTGCTCCTGGAAATGCTACGCAC
This sequence comes from Dermacentor andersoni, assembly GCF_023375885.2. NCBI lineage: Eukaryota > Metazoa > Arthropoda > Arachnida > Ixodida > Ixodidae > Dermacentor > Dermacentor andersoni. Next base: position 89,148,128 of record NC_092820.1, on the reverse strand, counting down.
ACAAGTATTATGCTCTCTGAAAGCCTCTCTTAGGTGAAGAAATCAAATCTATGACCTCGATCTCAGTGCGCCCAGCGTTTCGAGGTATTGCCATTGTCATCAGTGGCATGGCTCTGTGACAAGTTTCGTTGCGACCAGTCCGCTTTCCTTTTTATTCCATTTGTTATTTTCTAAGGCAAGCTGTTGACAGTTTTCATGGTATTATGACAAAAAACGTGATGCGCCGAAAGCTTTTTGGGCACTACAAGCGATGCACGAAACAATGATGGTGCAGATTTAGCACATCACTGGCATAAAGCCAATGCGCTGACGCTGAAGGAAGAAAGAAAACATGGGTCACAGGTTGGCAGCTATTCACGGCGCCGCACCGTTGGCTATGGTGCTAGCGTGATGAAATCGGGGGGGAGGGGGGGGGGGGCGATCTTTAGGCTTCTGGCACACCTATTTCTGCGTCAGTTTCACTTTCCGTAAGAGAATATGCTTGAAATGCCGTGCCATTTCTTGTTGCCTCGTAGATTTAAATATCGAATAAATACGCAATATCTCATTCATCACCGAGAGCATAGGTAAAGAAGCAAGATCTAGATTTTTGCTCACATACACACGCACAGATAAGACATATGTTCGTAAACAAACATAAACAGTCGCGCATGGATGAACAAACGGACAAAAATGGGCGCACGCATTCTCGTGCACGGAAATTCACGCACAGAGAAATGCGCCTATGCCCGCACACCATAGTGCGGTTAGAGTCGAAATGAATATATGGCTGTCGTGTGACATTAAAACCCGCTCCTTACAGAAACAAAATTTTAACGTACAGCCAGTGTTCCAACTAATTGCCATAAATGTATTTCTTTACAGATATTCCTTGCTTATGCTATGATGCAGCCTGTCGAGTTTGCCTAAAGGTTAATTTGGAAACGTGCTCGCGCCTATTCGTAGTGGGCCAGCCGCAGTCAAAGGCGGCGGCCCCTATATATATTTCGTCCCTATCAGCAAAGTGCGGAAGCTTTACATGTGAGCATTCTTCAAATGTCTGCACCAAATTCAACGCCTGTAACCCTTTTAGTAACGATGAGAGGAAGTTTGTGTTTGATGGATTATAGCGATGGAGCTTCAAAACTTCATTGAATATACCTACTAAGGCCAAGTGGGCTCTTAACGTTTCACATTCAATTAGTTAAACAAATGTTTCTTGGTACTGAATCGGCGACAATGTTCCAAAAAATTGCGCCACACGAAGGTGTATTCTGCGCTTAACGATGCACCTACTGAGTTTGTCAGCCAATCAAAAACAGTCACCTTATCAAGAACTATTACGCGTCTCAGTTTACATTTCCTAAATAACCGCTACTGTGATCAGGGGGTCGAACAACACTGGAACAGCGCCGAAAAGCAGGGCTGAATTGCTACATTCACATGACCTCCAATCGAACCGGACCGATATTTCTTCGCGGCATCTTGGAGCCGAAGCCGAATGTGAAGGTTTTGTTGCACTGATTCCGAAGCGGTTCCACCCCATGTTACGTACAGGCAGGGCCGATGTAGTTGTAGGAGTACCACAGGAGTGGATGACGTCTCCTGCATCGATTCGGCAAGGTACTCGTATTGCCAATACTACACAGGCGTAGTAATTCAAGAGAGTGAGTCGTAACTCATGGCCTCATTCTACAACGACCTAGTGTTTTTCAAACAGACACGTGGCTCACCGTAGAGATCTCGTTGGCTCACTCAGTCGTATACCATTTGTAGGCCCAAGTGTACACTGTGCGTGGAGTCGTGGCGCACTGTCAAGATAGAGCATCCCAGAAACTCCATCGTCGTGGACAATAGCGCTTGACCTTGCTTGTGGCGTCTTTCGCATTGCGGCACAGTAGCGCACTTGAGCTGTCTGCTACTCGCCGCGCAGCTTGTTCTTTTAAAGATTTTTTCTGTTCAGTGACTGTTGTTGTTCCTGTTTTCACGATTTGTACTTCGTTGATATTTTCTTACACAGCATGAGGGAGCTGTAATGGTTGCACGCCATTGACCTCAGTGAATTCTAGGAAGACTGCGAGGCGCCGCTGGTTTAAGTCTGTCCACGACAACACCAGCGGCGGACCACTGCATTATTACTAAGCTGTCGACAACGGAGCCAGGCACGTGAACGGAATGAGTTGCTTGTGTCATTTTCTTTCGCTGTGCCAACTGTGTAAGGCAAAAGTCGGCGGTAACTATTTTTGCGTGCTTAGATATAAGTTCATTCGGGAATTTAACTAAATATAGCGTGTCGGTGGAAGTACTAACTAAATATTGGGCATCGGTGGAAGTACTTTGCAAACCTGTTGGTGGAAGAAAACGATGTATTTGCCTATTTTTAGCGCGAGAATCAGCCTTTCTCCTTCGTTAGCACCCGCCGAAGGGAATGAATTAAAAAGAAAGGGTAAAGAGTCACCTGGCAGTATATTGGATAGGGTCATTGCTTCACGAGCGCAACACATTAGGAATGTTGGCCCTCAGTGAACAGTCCCTATCCAAGTTTACGGTGCCGAAATGAGACATGTGTGCGGCTCGTGACACTGGCTGATTATACCCACCACGCAGAATGGCAATCAGAGGCCGCAATTCGTGAGTGTTTCAGATTCTGGTCCTTTGCGTTGCATGGTTCCGAAGCTGTTTCGGCGGCGTGCTTGAAAGTTGGGCCCATCGAAACGAACGTAATTGCATATAACCTCATGTACACGCGAGCCCGCCGGCTGCAAGAGAACGCGGTAGTGGTGGTCGCGTAATGGGGCGGCCCACTACGCCCATTACGCCCATTAGTTATTGATCCATTACTGCTTACCCCCATTAGTGGACAATGCTGACCTCAAGAAGGGTGACGCGCGTGGGCTAGGTGATTCATCAACACAGAACTCGTGTACGCTGTACAAGTTATTCAATGCCCGCCCCCTAAGTATTTTGGCAGTTGTGGGATTCCTTTTTGGGACCAAGGCCATCTGGCCGTTGTGAGAAACCCTTTCTGGTAGGGTGTTTAATTGCTGATTGTACGCGAGCTTGTACTTCAACAGTGACAGCTTTTGTTATTGTATGCCACAATTGGCGATCTATTAATTTTACGGAAGGTCGCGCGCGCGTACGTGCGTTGGACCTGACCACACAGCATAAGCGAATCACATGGCCGCTTTAGTTTTTACGTGCGCGCTGCTTATTAGATATTTATTGGCGTGCACTCTGCTGCCCACTTTCGCAATACCCTGTGTACGATTTCCCTTCACGCAACGTACAATTCCTTTGCGTTTGTGACCTTCTCTCTTGCGTTTTTTTAGGGTTTTTTTACGCGAGAGCAGCGAACACTAAATTGTGGTAAAAGAGAGGGGCTTAAATGAGGCTCAATGCTTCCGTGTAGCTGGCAGACCAATCACGCTAGGTCAATATTGTTCGAGTATGCTTTCACAGTATTGTTATATAGGTTGCCGATGGAACATCCTCAAAACCACATGTTGGTAAGTTGGAGGGGAAACATTTGGGGCAGGACACCAAATGTTAAAAAAAAAAGAAAACGTGGGCGCGTTTACCCGACGAAGTATTCTAGACTAAACTTGAGACACCGTGCGCAATCAGCTCTGCGAATATTGGGCTACCCCTTAGGTCTCCGGGTTCAATGTTGTATATCTAGGTGTACTTCTTGTAAAAAGTCCGCTATTCGTAGCGGTAGTGCTCCTCACTTGCATAGATCGTCTTTCGAGGTGCGTCTCGTATGCCCCAGTTGAGAAGCTGTACGCCTATCCTCCGGAGCGAAGAATAATAGCTTGGATCTTACTGGCGCAATTGGTGTTGCAGGTCCGCAGGACAAAGCGAGACGACCTAAATTCAAGCTAGACATCCCATGGGGCTGTGCATCGAAAAGCTTAGCCTCAGGAAGCTGTAATGGCTGGATGTCATTGAATTCAGTGCATTCCCGGAATGCTGCGAGGCGCAGCTGGTTTAAGGCCGTACTCGACAAGTCACCTCCAGCGGACCGCTGCATCATTTTTGCCGCACATGGCTGAGTGGCTTACAAGGGAGCTCTGCAGGCTAACGGAGTGAGCTACTTTTGTTTCATTTTCTCGTGTTCCTGGCTTTGTGTTTGAGCCAAGAGAACGCCGTTAGGTAAGGCGAGCAAAATCCAGGGGTACGTGTGACCAGAAAGCATGAGTTAGAGCGAAGGGCGGACATGGGAACTCTCGGAGCAAGAAATGCAGGAACATCTCGAGATCGCTCAAGAGCGCCCCAGCAGGTGGAACTTATGCTAGAATTAGGAAATCTATATTCAACGAGAGCTTTAGAGGAGTGTCAAAAAGATGATCAAGAGCTGTCAGAAGTAGATAGAATGCCTCACGCATTTGAGTGCAGTTGTCTTCCCGTGTTAAGGATCACATGGGATAGAGGCAGTACATCTTTATCGTGGAATAGCAGAAGGTGCGCAGTGAAAGCAGTTGACGGTGATCTTCAGCAGGACGTGCGGCATTGGTTGGCACGCACAAGGCAGGGTGTCTCGTTGCGGCGGTGCTAGAGTCGGACGTCGAGGCTGTAGATGGAGTCGACGCATCATGTGCTGTTGAGTATTATGAGGAATCATCGTTATGTTTCTGCCGAGGTGGCAAGTAAGATTAGGAAGGTTAACTGCTTAGGGAGTGCTCGTGGGAGCATTCCAGTGCTGATTGTGACATCGTGACAAAATTCGAGAGTCGGTATTGACGTAACATGCGGTTTTGCAGTAAATTTTTATACCTATGCTCCGCAACTTACTTTTTCCTGCACATGGGTAAAAATATGCGCATATTTTGGAGGTTGGCCGATACCGGGCTGTACCGTGTTGGAGGTGAAGACCTGTTCAAATACTCCGTCCCTAATTATAAGAGCGAACTATATATATTGAAAATTGAATAAAATGATTCACTCAAAATGCATTGCTTAATGTCTGTGGGTATGCTGCAATGGTGGATGAAGAACACGTGGGCTCACTACGAGGAGGCATTGCCATATAAGCAGAGGACACAATGTATGTACAGCCATACATCCTTGGCAACGATTGTAAGTTTGCGACCAACCCAATATGTGTATGTCGCACAAGGTAGAAGCTACCATCGTTAAGTGACGAAATGATGAAAATAATTACGGGTTTCCTTGTCCAACCCTCTATGATGTGCTCATAGAGGCATCTCCGGCGTTCCGACTAAGTGGCGTAAATGCAAATGTTAGAAGATGCTACCATCATGACATAGTTAGTTGAAACAGGTTGATTCTGGGCCGATATTTTGAGACATATTTCTATTAATTTGCACATTCAGCTACGCTTTGTCATTGCCGTTAGGTCCCGCATACGCCTCCAAAATTCCTGGCTATGAGAAGTGGCATATGAAACATGTGTTTTACCAGTTTTACAGTATACTTGTCCTGCATGGGATCCGTTTTGTGGTCCATTTCTAGATCCATTTTTTGAATTGCATTTTAAGTACTCTTGTCCAGAATTTTACATATATTCGTCTAAAACACATGCTGGCATGTCGCACGCAGCCGTCAGCGCACGCTTTTCGGAGTCTGACGTTTTCACCCTCACACACGCATCTTTATAGCAGATATGGTGGGATGTGGTGGGATATAGCAAGGTCAAGAGGAAATGTCAAGCAGCGTCATGAGACGTTGCAAGTTGCAGCTACTTTGGCGGACGAGTACTGTTCGCGCAGAATGGAAAGTTCAGAAGTCTAAAAGAAACCGTCATGAGCATTCAAGAAGTTTCAGAAAGGAGCGAGAGAACGCAATCAAGGGAAATCCGACAACGTTCCCGCCCAAGTGCATGCTATCAACTCGAGTGAAAGAAAAAGTTCCGAGTTTGAAGAAAAACGACTGTTAGTCTGTCACAAATGCCAACAACCAGGCCATATTGCAATATGGTGCCGACAAGCAACTGTGTCCGTTAATTTGCTAAATGAAGAGAGCGATTTACTCTTGCATTACACCTATGACATGCGGGTGAACGGCGTTAGTTGCAAGGTTCTACGTGACATAGGAGCAACCTTTGATATCGTCCACGCGTCTTTTGTTGAACCCGAAGACTCTACAGGATCATGTGTATGGGTGCGTCAGGCACTAGAGCACGACACGAAGTGCTTGCCGGTAGCAAAACTTGAAATGACGGCTGGCTTCGGCAAATTTCAAACTGAAGCCGTTGTTTCAGACAAGCTGCCTCGAAAAAATCGTTATATTTTTTCAAACAGATCAATGAGGGACTTGCAAAACGCCGGAATGGAACTACGTGCGAACCCTGTAATTGTCGTCACGAGGTGCCGCACAAGAGCGCAAACTACTAACGCTACTTGTGCTGTAGAAATTGCCGAGCAAGTTTATTCGTCACCAGCTGCTGTAACAAGCGAAACCGTTCCAGCCTTCGCTAGCTTCCCGGTCGCTTCAGCGCCCGGAGACGAAACGATAAGCCCAGTCAGTGAAAGTTGTGAACGAAAGTTCACAACTTTTTGAGAACAAAAACGTTCTCAAACGGACCAAGTGAATGACGAATCGCCGCAAACGTTCTGGGAAAGGTCAAGACGGAACCAAAAGAGACTAGTATCGTTCACTGTAAACGACGGCCTGTTGTACCGAACATTCAAAAACAAGAAAGGCAACTCTTTCAAACAGCAGGTAGTTCCCCAGAAGTATCGTGCTGCACCACTCGATTTGGTTCATAGCAATAGCTGGGCTGGCCATTTAGGAATAAACAAAACTAAGAGGAGGCTATTGAAAGACTACTGCTGGCCGATGTGCTTCAATGGAATCTGAGCAATGGGTACATTCTTGCAACGTTTGCCAAAGGACCGGACTGCCAAACCAAAAACTCAAGGCGCCTTTCGTCTTAGTGCCTTTCATTGGCGAACCTTTGCGCAGATTGGGAGTCGACATTGTTGGTCCATTACCAGTAACAGCGGCGGGCAGCACATACTTGCTAACACTCATTTGCCCTGCCACGAAGTTCCCGGAAGCAGTGGTGTTGCCGGAATTAAGCTCCACAGCTGTTCTAAACGCGCTACTCGGCATCTTTGTCAGAATAGGATCTCCCAGTGAAATTCAAATGCGACCAAGGTTCTGTGTTTACAAGCGCGCTTACCACGAGATTCTTGCAGAAATGTGGCATATCCAATCACCACAGCTCCGTCTACCACCCGCAAATCAATTCAGCCAAGAACCTTCACTCAGTAATGAAGCGCATTCTGCGTGCGCTCGGTTTCAAGAAGTGCGCCGACTCGGATGCAGCTGTTCCTCAATGCTCTTTGCTCTGCGCTCTGTCTCTCACGAAGCAACTGCATTCACCCCGGCGGAACTTGTTTACGGTCGAGCGTTGCGCTCCCCGCTCAGCTTGCTAAACGAAAAGTGGGAAGATAAATTTGTAGACAAATCAGCTGCCGAGTACGTGCCGACACCTTGTTGAAACGGCATCTTGAACCGCAAGAATTGGTGCAGATCAACATAACAGAAGCCCAGCAAAGCGCAAAGGTGTACTACGACAAATCTGCACGCACTAAAGCCTTCAAGAAAGGCGACAAAGTGTTCATTTTGAAGTCGTCGAAGGCAAACAAACTGGAAGTAGCATGGGATGGCCCAATCACGGTTAAGTAAGAGCTTTCCGACACCAAGTACCTTGTAACAATGCCCGGTAAACGCAAAGAAGTGACAATCTACCACTGCAATATAATGAAGCCAGTTATCGAACGCATGGAGACGCTGAGCCTCGTCCTAAACGAACCAGAGCAAATAAATGTTCCAGTCCCTCAAGTACCAACCCCTTGCTCTTCCCCGTCAACAGAAGAAATACTCGAATCTGTCGCTAAACAAGCTTCTTTAACATTCGAGCAAAGAAAGGAGTTAAAAGAGTTTGTACACAACTTCAGCGATTTGTTCAGTCCCTATTCCGGTAGGACCAACTTTGTGGAACGTGACATTGAGCTGACATCGGACCAACCCTTCCGTACAAGGATGCACGGATTTTCGCCCTTTCATAAGAAGTAGTTGAACGATTTTGTTCCCAACATGTTGACACTGGGTCTAATTGTGCCAGGGTAAAGCGATTACGTGTCACAGATGTTTATCGTAGAAAGCCCTGGCAAGGAACCCAGACCCTGCATTGACTATCGTAAGCTCAATATGATAACAAAAACAAAGACGCTTCCCATTCCTAATGTTCAGGCCTTGATCGAGAAAGTTTCGAGAATCGAGAATTCTGTCCCTAAGAATGCACCGTTCGTATTTTCAAAACTAATAAATCAAGTGCTCACAAGCACCGAGTCTTTCGCTGTGCCCTACTTCAATAATACCGCTGTTTTCTTGAACACTTGGAAACAGCTTTTGGAACATCTGCAGCAAGTATTCATTCGAATCCGTGAAGAAGGTTTGACTCTCAAACTGAGCAAATGCTGTCTTGCCAGCCGTAAAGTCCACTACTTTGGGCACGTTGTTGGCCATGAGAAGCGAAGCACTTCCGAACTAAACGTTGAGGCAATCACTAGCCTTCCTTTGCCAAAATCAAAGAGTAACTTGCGTTCCTTTTTGGGTTTGCCTGACTATTACAGAAGCTACATTCCAAACTTCGCACATATCGCTAGTCTTACAGATGCTCTGCGCAACACCGAGCCTGCTATCGTGCTTTAGAACACGGCACGTATGGACGTATTTGCTGCGATTAAAAAGATTCTTGTCAGCGAACCGGTTCTCGTGGCGCCAGATTACTCTCTCGCTTTCTTAGTTCAGCGTGACACCAGTGATCGCGGAGAAGGCATTGTTTTAAGTCAAGTAAATGAAAAAGGCGAGGAGCAGTTTGCTGTCTACGCAAGTTGAAAGCTAACATCCCGCTAGCAAGCCTACAGAAAAACTGAAAAGGAATACGCTTGCTTGGTGTGGGCTGTCGAAAAGCTCTCGTGCTGTCTGAAAGGTTCTTCCTTTGTTTTTGAAACCGATCCCTCCCCCTTAGTCTTGTTAAACCAAATGTCATACAAAAATGGTCGCTTGATGAGGTGGAGTCTACCACTTCAACAGTTTGATTTCCTAGAGCGACACAAGAAAGGCAAACGTCCTGCAAATGCTGACTACCTAAGCCGCATTCCCTATTATTTTTTTCTCGTGCGCGCACCAGTCAATGCAAGTCCTTTTCATTCTTCTGTTCAGTTTTCCTTTGTTGTGCTCCCAGTGAATTCAACTGCCGCGCTTTCCTAAACTTCGGCGCGAGGTTGATTCTGACGCTGTTATGCGTTTCTTCCGCTCTTTTAAAATGCCACTTCAGATCCTGTCGTCCCGGCTGACGGATGATCCCTGCGCCAGCGGTCTGCGGTCGCCTCCCTGTCGCTACGTGCTCGGCAGCCTTTTGGCACTCGGCGAGCAGTGCTAATTATGAGTGTCACCTCCTCCTGGGCGTGCCAGCCCCTCTCCACTGTCCTGTTCTTCGAGCCTGAAGAAGATCGGTACCTTCTCCACCCTTTCTGCGATGTCTAGCTCAACTTTGCCGCCTGTGCCACCAAGCACCTCAACGTCTTTTCCAAGCGCAAGAACGATGTGATCTTGGAAAACGCTTCAGGGCTGTGCTTGGACAATCTTGTTGCCATCGTTGGCTACCTGTTCCCGCCTTCAGTTGTTCAAGAAGCGTCATCCTCTCGAACGCCTTCCGAAATGGGTAGCTTTGTCCGAAATGTAACATTCGCGGTGCTGGTCGCATTCTACGTTGGAATCTGCAAATAAGATTGCCCCGCATGCCGCGATATCTTTCTTCATGTTGCCACCCCTTGATAGACTGCTTAGCGCTTAAAAAGAGCGTCGCTAAAAGAATTAACGTCATTGCCTTCCTGTCGCTGCGTGGGTCGTCTGTTCCTTGGGCCAGTCGTCCTACTGCCCTCGGCGTCTAGCCATCGAATACGTACCAAGATGAATCCACCATGGTAAGCTGCGAAACACATCAAACCGATAATGCTACACAAGGTGGTCATATACAGACATATATACGTTGCAAGAACATTGATATGCTGCAATTACAGAAATAAAGTAATTGAGTTCTTTTCTCTCTCTTTGGTATTTATGTCTCTGGCCAACAAGTAACGGTTTCCTGGTAGCTGGACACAGGTATTGAGGGTAACGTCCAGGCAGACCGAAATGCTACCTCCTTAGAAAAGAACGCTTACAACATGTACGGAGCTTTTCCTGTCTTAGAACCAAAGCCTTAGTTACAGAAGAAACTGAGAATGTACTGGCAGCATAAGTGGGACTCTGAAGTCCGTATTAAAGTCCACGTATTTAGCCACATTTGGGATACTGGTCATCACTGGCCAAGTCCAGGCGAAGTGATGTCCTATTCTGTCGTCTCAGAGTAGGGCACGCCTATGGTACAGATATTTTTTTGTTGACGGGTGGTGAACGTTCAATGTGTAGCAGACGTGGGCAGACGCTCAGTGTTCAGCATGTCTTCCTAGAATGTTGCGAAACACAAGTTGAGAGGAAAAGAAACTTATCCTTAGCATATATTCAGTGTATACCACTTCAACTGGCACTGTTTCTAGGCAGAGAACCGCTATTTGACATTAAAGATATTTTTGCATTTTTTCACGCTCCACCTTTTCTTTACGAAAAATTCGTAACCCGGCCTCTTGCGAGAGGCCACGGTCGCGATGTCAACCTTTGTTATAGCACATGCCTCCGCGCCCTTGTACTCAATGGACCCGCTGAGGCTGTTGTGCTACTCATCATCAGCAATCAATTTATATACAAGTAACCCTATTACATCCTGGTTGCACATCCTATACTTAAGCATGCCCTACTTCAGTCCTCCTGAAAATTTATTTTTTAGATATATTAAGCAGTTTACAGCTCTAAGTTTATGCCTCTATACAGCCACGTCACATGAGCCATTACTCCATTGGCGCTCTTTGGCGACACTTGACCGTTGCGCCATTAAACACTATATATCACCTTAGTACACGTGGGGAGAAGCTAAGCTTTCAGCATGTTTTTTTTTTTGTCAGCATGTGTACAGTCTAGACAGAGCATCGCAGAAAATCTATCGTCGTGGACAATAGTGCTTGTATTTGTGGCGTCTTCTGCGTTGAGGCACAGTAGCCCACTTGAGCTGTCCTATACTTGCTGCAGAGCTGGAACGTGTAAATGTATTTATACTCGGTGATTGTTGTTGTTCCTGTTGCACAATTTGTGCTTGGTGGATGTTTTCTACGGCAGCATCAGGAAGCTTTATTGGCTGGATGTCATTGATTGCAGCCCATTCTCGGAAGACTGCGAGGGGCAGCTGGTATAGGTCCGTCCTCAATAAATCACCATCAGCAGACCCCTGGATCATGCGCACCGATCATGGCTGAGCTGCTGACAATGCAGCCAGGCGGGCGAACGTACTTCCCTTTGTCGCATTTTCTCTCGCTCTGGTTGCTGAATAATATAATGTCGGGAGATAATTTTTCGCGCGCTTTGATATATGTTGTATTGCGAATTAAAGAAATATAGGACATGGATTAAAGTACTTTTCAAACCTACTGCTAGAAAAGTACGATTTATTTTCTTACTTTTAGCTTTAGAAGCTTGAGATCAGCGTTTCCATTCCTTTCGCTCCCGTCGAAGGAAATGATTCCAGAGAAAGGTTAAAAAGAACGGGTAAATCCTGGGGGTTGAGCCGACGCCGAGTGTTCGGACCTTTAAGGACCCACGACGGAGGCAACACACCTCTTTGGTAGCCACTTCACATAGATGTGTACCCCTGGGCTGACCGACCCAGAAGATATCGGCTGGTTGCCTTTTCCTGTCCCCCTCTCCGAACTTTTTCTTACCCGCATACTTTCTCAGCTTTCCTGTCTTCTCTTCTCGTCTGTTACTTCTACGTTTTCGTAGGCGGCTTGGGCTAACCTTGTGTATATGCCCTCTCTTTGGTATGTTATATTGGTTATTACAGAAGCAATGCCCGGCCAGCGAGTGCAGCCGTAGACGTTAAGTGCTACATCGACCCTTAGTTCGGCTCCATAGTGGGTGCCCGCCATTGTCGCCAGAGGTGACCGAAGTATTATGGGAACACCTGCATTTCCGCGTTTACTTGATCGTCACCCTCAAAAGCGGGGACTAAGCCTCTTCAAACCGAATGAAATTCTCCCTCGATTTCTAATTGTGCAAAGCGAAAAAACTGAAAAAACATTTCGAACCGTATTCCCACTTCTTGTTGCAAAAAGCCTCGCTGATGACCTTGGCACTGTTTATAAGGTCACCAAAATGGGAAGCGGCGACCTCCTGCTTGAGATCCGTCGTAAAGAACAGGAGAATAAACTAAACAAACTTGTGGAATTCGCCGACATTCCTGTTGCCATTCACCTTATCTGTCTATGAATACAGCACGCTGAGTAGTGTATGATGAAGATCTGACAGACTTGTGCGAGACAGCACTATGTGAGGTGTGAAAAGCACAAAATGTAGCCAACGTTAAGCACATCATAATCAAACAAGAAAATAAGGAAATTCCTACAAAGCACCTAATCCTGTCCTTTGCCGCTTGCGATCTACCATAAGCCATTGAAACTGCATACAAAAAGATAGCTGTCAGACCATACATCCCTAATCAAAGAAGATGCTTCCAACGTCAAAGATTGGGCCATGGATCGGAGAGCTGCCGTGGTTGTCTCACATGTGTGAAATGTGGAGTCCAAGGCCACTTTAGTACCAAGGCATATTTGATTATTTGCATGTGAAACGTTAACACCTCACTTGGCCATAGTAGGTATATTTAAGGAAGTTATGAAGCTCCTTAGCTATAGTCCATCAAACTGAAACGTATTCTCATCATTGCATTTGGTGCAGAAATATGAAGAACGCTCATATACGAAACACCCGCACTGTACAGAAAGGGGCGATATATTGATAGGGGCCGCCACCTTTGACTACGGTTGGCCCACTATGAATAGGTGCGAGCTCGTTTGCAAATTAAACTTGAGGTTAGCTCAACGAGCTGCATTATAGCTTAAGCAAGGAAGATTTCTAGAACAAATACATTTAAGGCAATTAGCTCGAAGACTGGTGGTACGTTAAAGTTGTGTTTCCGTAAGGGAGAGGTTTTAATGTCACACGACAGTCATGTATTCCTTTGGACTGTAACCGCACTATGGTGTGCGGGAATAGGCGCGTTTATATATGCCTGAATTTCCGTGCACGAGCACGCCCGCTCGCATTTTTGTCCGCTTGGTTCATCCGTGCGCGCCTATATATGTTTGTTGACGAACATATGTCGTATCAGTGCCTGTGTTTGTAAGCGAATAATCTAGATTTTGCTTCCTTGCCTACACTCTCGGGGATGAATGGGATATAGCGTACTTATTCGATATTTAAATCTACGAGACAACAAGAGATGACACGGTTTTTAAGCTTATTCTATTTCGGAAAGTGAAACTGACGGGGAAAAAGATACGCCAGAGGCCTAAAGATCACCGCCACAGATTTCATCGCGCTCGCACCATAGCCAATGGTACCGCTCCGTGAGGAGCTGCCAACCTTTCACACACGTTTTCTTTCTTCCTGCGGCGTCAGTGCATTGGATTTATGCCAGTGACGTGCTAAACGTGCATCATCATTGTTTCGTGCATCGCTTGTTGGGCCTAACAAACTTTCGGCGCATCACGTTTGTCTTAGTACCATGAAAACTGTCAACTGCTTACCTTGCAGAAGAACAAATGGAATAAAAAGGAAAGCGTACTGGCCACAACGAAATGTCTCGCAGAGCCATGCCATGGATGACAATGGCAATACCACGAAATGCTAGGCGCGGTGAGATCCAGGTCATAGATTTGATTTCTTAACCCAAGTTAGGCTTTCAGGGAGCTAACACTTGTGTGCGTATCTTTTGCAGGATCATGTTTGATAAAAGGTTCTTCGCTCAGCTAGAAAATGGCAACGATCCATACAGCTGATTTGCTTTAGCTACATAAGGTCATATCTTGGAAAAGGATAGGTATATTTGTTAGTTACGTGTGCAGCTGCTCAAATATTCAGCATCAAAAGGTTACCACCTCAACATTCGAATGATAGCAATAACATCAGCAAAGTTTACATTGCTCTATCTTTTCTAAATATATTTTTTTTAAGTTTAAATAGTGAGCATGTTTTCATGTCGCAGATACAGGTCATGAACCCGTGTGATGAACCGTGCGCTTTTGATATTAAAATTAAGCAAAATCATTCGCATATTGTACACTTCAGCGTTACGCTCCTCCACACGAGGTGTGAGAGATCACTGTGTGCGCTTCCTATTAGATTTCTCAGCATTAGTGTCATCAGCTTCGGTTTCCTGGGGTCACTAGGATCGAACACAGCTGCCTGGCAGAAGGCCTTCGATAAATTCTTGAGCACATTGTGAAAGATGGTGCAGCGCGGACATGTGCACTAGAACTAAATGTAGCGAAATCTGAGGATGAATTGGTTGCGGCATATATTTGGATTTCTAATGTTAAGACCAATAAGAAATATAGCGCAATATTCTGACAATTAGCGCTGACCTGCATACACTCACATGAAATGTGAGCTCTGAAAAAATGTCCGTGGTGGAACTGGCCCCGCGACTACAGGGCTACATTGACATACGAAAGGCGGATTTGACAAATACCAGTGATCGGAACGCGTTTAGCCCTCGACGTTTTGGTGCTTCGGCACCTTTGTGCACTCTTGGGGGGACCTTTCACCAAGTGCACAATGTTTCAGCTAATATTTACCGAACTATACACTTTCGTTTCTTTTTTGGATTACCTTTATTTAGCGTGAAATCAGGGTTCCAAGTTTGTCTTAAGTCCCATAACGCGCCTTAATGTATTTCGAAAATTCTAGTTGTTGCGACCCACTCAGTGCTCAAAGATGGTCATCTAAATAGATTGAATGCGCCATACATTGCCTATGACAGTCAAGCGCGCGGGATTGTACTGCGATGTACGAGTATTCAACTCTTATCAACCGATCTTTTAACCTGTCGCTCAGATTCCCATGAAGACAGACTTAGTGCGCAGGTATCCTTGTGCTTTGAGTGCCATTTTACAACGAAAACTCTCCTTACAATGAGTAAGATTAGTGATAATGATTATATGTAGTGTTTAAAGGCGCGAGGGCCAAGTGTGGCCGAAGAGCTCCAAGGCACTGATCAGGAGTATTCAAATGACTAATGGCTCATGTGACGTGGCTTTATATAGGCCTAAAGTTGAGAGCTGTAAGTCCCTAATATATATATGGAATAAATTATCAGAATGACTCAAGTAAGGTATGCTAAAAGGAAAGGATGTGCAAAAAATTGTAATAGCGTTCCTTCATAAAAATGGACAGGTGAGTGTTGGTGACGAGTAGGACAACAGCGTCAGTGGGTCCCTTGAGCACAAGGGCCGGAGGCATGTGTTACAACAAAGGTTGACATCCCGACCACGGCATCTCGCAAGAGGCCGTTTACGAATTTCTTGGACAGAAAACGCGGATAGCGTCAACGTCGTTTAAAAAGGTTCAAATAGATTTCATATCACATAGTGGTTCTCTGCCTAGAAACAATGCCAGGTGAAGTGGTATACCCTGAATTTATGCTAAGGAGAAATTTCTTTTTCTCTCTACTTGTGTTTCGCGACATTCTAGGAAGATATGCTGAACATGGAGCGTCTCCCCACATGTACTAAACATTAGACCTTCAGTGCCAGCCAAAAAAAAAACTATGTGTACCATAAGTGTGCCCTATTCTGAGACGACAGAATAGGCCATCACAACCTCTGGACTCGGGCCTTTGGAGTGTGCTTAGTTACTTCTACAAGTGACATGTCGCAGTGAATGATGTGCCACAACCACAGCGAGGACGGCTTGGCTGAGGCAATTAGACAATTTTAATGAATAGGAACGTCCATATCCTCGCTCAACTTTCTCACACGAATCAAGAATGGATCCCTGGCTGTACGTCTGTTATGAATGAGCGTTGCAGAAATCATAGTACTAATGGTGGGATAAAAAGAATGGTTTTTGCTCGCATGTGCTTTCAGAAAATAATAAACTAGAATATGAGCGCTGAAGATCAAGGGACTATTCATTCGATTCTGCATGCATCCTTTCAATCGGACTCGTCCTAAAGGCACTGGTCTTGTAGGCGGACTACAAGGTAAGGCGCAGGGTCAAGCATCTTGAGAGCACTGGGAGTAGCAGAGGGATACAGTACGTCACCGTAGTCTAACCGGGATCGTACAAGGCTCCGGTAGAGGTTCACTATGCAATTCCTGTCGCTTCCTGATGTTTTGTGTTACGATATTTCATGATGTTCATTTTTTTCAGCCGTTAACCTTTCAGATATTTGATATGAGGAATAAAGATTAGTTTAGAGGGGATTATTATGCCTAAAAATTATATTCAGTGTTGAGTGGTATGTGTTGTCCATGCAGCATGATATCAGGATCTCGTGTAAAGCACCTCTTTCTAGAAAGAAGTACTTTTCTAGTAAGAAGTACTTTTCAAACTCGCCATGCGTCGCATAAACTATTACATTTCGTACCAAAGCGTAAATGACAACGATGTAGGCGAGGTGAGTTACGGTAGCTTGTGGGCTTGTGCCAGTGACTCTTCGCACAGCAGTTTAGTCCTTTGTGTGGTTGTGAAAGGATAGCGCGCCTGCTGAAATGAAACATTCGAAATAACCAGTTGTTCGATGACTGAACACATGACATGTTCTCGCGATGCGTAGCACCTTGCATTTGGTATGAGTTTAAGCAGGGGAAACTCGGATGGAATATTAGAAGTAAATAGGGTTTTGTATTCTAAGGTTATGCGCAGCGGAGCTATATAAACTTCAGTTTTGCCATGGTGCGTTACCAGAAAACTTAGCCCAGCTGTCCGCCGCCTCACGTTGCCTAGCAACCACCTAATCTACTCGCAACCCACGAGCATAAGGAGGAGTCATTACGTCTGAGGCGTGTAAAGGCTACAAAAAGTAAAGGCTCGGAACAGTGGCCGCGATGAGACCCCTTTCACCTCCCCTGCTTCGTGCGTGCGTGATGCTGCCATGAGAAAACCGAAGAAAGTCGGGACAACCGAAGAAGAAGGGGGTTACCAGGAACAGCACCGTACTGCCAAGCGAGAAACGATGCGTCGCCGGTGTTGTGATTGGGAACGCCACGCCGAAGCTGCGGCTGAGAAGAGGCGACACCGAGTAGAGATTCCCGAGTTTCAGTCCAGGCAACACGACAGTCGACACCCGAACTTTCGACATCCCTGAGAAAGCGAGCCTGGCCTGCGACTGCTTGAAAACTTCCAGCGTCAAGCGCACCGAGAGAACTACTCAGCAAAACCTAGCGTAACCTCGCAAAACCTAGGAACAACTTAGCCAAGTCTGCCATAGATTAGCAAACGTATAGACAACTTATCCAAGCCTACCAACAAATAAGCAAAACCTAGAAAACATCGCAATACCTAAAGAAACTGATGCAAGCCACGTAAAAATTAGGTGATCACAAGGTGCGCTGTTGACTCCAGCCTTGCAGCACTAGTGCAAGCTGCGCACAATTTTTAATTGCGTTTTTTTCACTGACTTCAATTGCAACTTTATTAAGCGTTCAAATTTACTTGATCCGGGTTCAGTTCTTTACAAGCTATTAGCAGTGAAGGTGAGTTGTGAATGATCAGTTATTGCGTTATGAGCGTAAACGCACACGCAACGAAAGCCCAAGTCGATTTCCGAGTTTTCACTCAATAAAAAAGTGGCATATCTATAGTGTACTCATGTGAAGAACAAGGCACTTCTAGAAGTGTGATTCAGTGAATCTTACTCATTGTCAAGAGAGCTTTCGCTGGCAAATAGCACTCAAAGCACGAGGATGCCTGCGCACTAAGTCGATCTTCGTGGGAATATGAGTGACAGATCGAAGCGTCAGTTGATCAGACTTGAGTGCTCGGAAATTGAAGCAGAATCGTGAGTGCTTGAATTTGATCGGCAATGTACGCCGGTATTCACTTCACGCGCCCAATCTCATCAGATAACGATATTTTGGTCGCAACATACAGTATACTTGAAATACATTAGGGCTCGTTGTGTGACGAGTTATAAGCTTAGAACACTGATGAGACGCTAAGTAATGCAAATGCAAAAAAAGAAACGAACTTGTATGGTTGCGTACATATTGGCTGAAACATTGTGCACGTGCCCAAAAGGGCCCCCAAGGCTCCGCAGAGGTGCCAACGCACAAAAACATCGACGGCTTTCAGATTACTGGTATTTATCAATCCACCATTCCCCACACATTCATGACCATCAAACCACCCATTCATCCTGACCATTCGCTAGTTTTCGTTTCAGCGCAAAAGCAGGCGCTCAATGTGCTCAATGTGCTTAATAATTTGTCGAATGACTTTTGCCAGGCAGCTGTTTTTAATCCTAATGACGCCAGGAAATCCAGCCTGATGCCCCTAATGCTCAGGAATCTAATAGGGACAGCACACAGTGCTCTCGCACACCTCGTGTGGAGCAGCGTAGCCCTGACGTGTATAATGTTCCAGTGCTTTTTCTTTATTTTAAAGGCAAAAGTGCACGATTTGCAGCACGCGTTCATGAACTGTACCTGCGTCACAAAAATGTGTCCACGAATTAGCAGTTGGAAATCAGAAGCTTATTCTGCACCGCGAATATTCCGACGTTATTTCTTCAGTGGCGTTAAACTTAAAAAAATAAACCAAAGGTAAGCCTTGCTGACGCATTTTCTTTCATTCAACTCTTGAGATGTGACCTTTCGATACGGAATATGTTGAGCAGCTGCGTACGTAAAACGAAATCTACTTTACCTTTCCAAAAATTTGACCTTAGGTGGCTAAAGCAACTCATTAGTATGGACCGTCGACATTTTTTAGCGGAGCGAAAAGACTTTTATTAAACATGATCCTGCAGAAGCTACGCACACAATTAATATGCTCACTGAAAGCGTAACTGAGGTGAAGAAATCAAATCTATGACCTAGATCTCACCGCACCCAGCGTTTCGTGGTATTGCCATTGTCATCAATGGCATGGCTCTATGACAAGTTTCGTTGCGGCCAGTCCGCTTTCCTTTTTATTCCATTTGCTATTTTCTAAGGCAAGTTTGTTAGGCCCAACAAGCGATGCACGAAAAAATAATGATGCAGGTTTAGCACTTTACTGGAATAAATCAACGCGCTCACGCAGCAGGAAGAAAGAAAACGGGGGTCAAAGGTTGGCAGCTCCTCACGGAGCCGCACCGTTGGCTATGGTGCCAGCGTGATCAAACCTGGGGCGGTGATCTTTAGGCCTCTGGCGTGTCTTTTTCCCCGTCAGTTTCACTTTCCGAAACAGAATATGGTTGAAAAGCCTTGTCATCTCTTGTTGTCTCGTACATTTAAATATCGAATAAATACGCTATATCACATTCATCCCCGAGAATCTAGGCAAGCAAGCAAAATCTAGATTATTCGCTTAAAAACACACGCACAGATACGACATACGTTCGTCAGCAAACATATATAGGCGCGCACGGATGAACCAAGCGGACAAAAATGCGCACGCGCGTGCTCATGCACGGAAATTCACGCATACAGAAACGCGCCTATTCCCGCACATCATAGTGCGGTTAGAGTCTAAAGGAATATATGACTGCCTTGTGACTTTAAAACATCTTCCTTACAGAAACACAGCTTTAACGTAAAACCAGTCTTCCAACTAATTGCCCTAAATGTATTTATTCTAGAAATCTTCCTTGCTTAAGCTGTGATGCAGCTCATTGAGCTAACCTCAAGTTTAATTTGCAAACGTGCTCACACCTATTCATAGTGGGCCAACCATAGACAAAGGTGGCGGCCCCTATCAATATATCGCCCCTTTCTGTAAAGTGCAGTTGCTTCGTATATGAGCATTCTTCAAATTTCTGCACCAAATGCAACGCCTGTAAACCTTTTTCTAATAATGAGAATAAGTTTCACTTTGGTGGATTATTGATAAGGACCTTCAAACTTCCTTAAATATACCTACTATGGCCAAGGGACGTGTTAACGTTTCACATGCAATTAAACAAATGTGACTTGCCACACGATTGTGCCAAATGCCACACGATTGTGTGTCCTGCGCTTAACGATGCCCATACTGCATTTCTCAGCCAGTCAAAAACATTCGCCTTAACAAGATCTAGCACGTGTCTCAGTTTACCCTTCCTATACAACCGCTACCGTGATCTGGGGGTCGAACCACACTGGAACAGCACCGAAAATTAGGGCTGAAATGCTACATTCAGCCGACCTCCAATCCAACCAGGCCGATATTTCTTCGCGGCATCTTGGAACCGAAGCCGAATGTGAAGGTTTTGTAGCACTCATTCCGAAGCGGTGCCACCTCAAGTTACAGGCAGCCCTGTTGTGGTTGTGGGAATACCAAAGGAGCAGATGACCACTGCATTAATTCGGCAACGGCTTTCCAAGGGCTTTCCGACTACTGGTATTTATCAGACCATTATTTCATGTGGCAATGTAGCCCTGTAGTCTAGGGGCCAGCTCCTCCACGGACACTTTGTCGGAGCTTACATTTCATGTGAGTGTACGCATGTCAGCGCTAATATACCGCGGTATTTATTCTTTAGCTCTCACTATTAGAAAACCGAATATATGACGCAACGCATTCAGCCTGAGTCTTCGCTAGATTTAGTTTCAGCGCACATGTCGGCGCTGCCCCATCTTTTACAATGTGCTGGAAAATCTTTCGGATGGCTTTTTCCAGGCAGGTGTTTTTAAACCTAATGACGCCAGGAAACCCAGCCTGATGACTCTAATGCTCAGGCATCCGATATTGACCACAGACAAAGTTCTCGCACACCTCGTGTGGAGCAGCATAGCCGTGACGTGTATAATGTTCGAGTGCTTTTATTTAATTTTAAAGGTAAAAGCGAAAGGTTGCCAACACGGCTTCATGAACTGTATCTGCGTCACAAAAATGTGTCCATAAATTTGCACTTGCAAATAAGAAGCGTGTTCTGCACCGTAAACATTCCGCCGCTATTTCTTTAGTGGTATTAAACATAAAAAAAAAAGTTAAAGCAAGGTAAACCATGCTGACGCTATTTATTTCATTCAAATCTTGAGATGTGACCTTTCGATGCGGAATATTTTGACCAGCTGCGTAAGTAAAAACAAATCTACTTTACCTTTCCAAAAATTTGACCTTATGTAGCTAAAGCAACTTAGGAGTATGGAGCGTCGACATTTTGTAGCGGAGCGAAAATTCTTTTATCGAACTTGCTCCTGGAAATGCTACGCACACAAGTATTATGCTCTCTGAAAGCCTCTCTTAGGTGAAGAAATCAAATCTATGACCTCGATCTCAGTGCGCCCAGCGTTTCGAGGTATTGCCATTGTCATCAGTGGCATGGCTCTGTGACAAGTTTCGTTGCGACCAGTCCGCTTTCCTTTTTATTCCATTTGTTATTTTCTAAGGCAAGCTGTTGACAGTTTTCATGGTATTATGACAAAAAACGTGATGCGCCGAAAGCTTTTTGGGCACTACAAGCGATGCACGAAACAATGATGGTGCAGATTTAGCACATCACTGGCATAAAGCCAATGCGCTGACGCTGAAGGAAGAAAGAAAACATGGGTCACAGGTTGGCAGCTATTCACGGCGCCGCACCGTTGGCTATGGTGCTAGCGTGATGAAATCGGGGGGGAGGGGGGGGGGGGGCGATCTTTAGGCTTCTGGCACACCTATTTCTGCGTCAGTTTCACTTTCCGTAAGAGAATATGCTTGAAATGCCGTGCCATTTCTTGTTGCCTCGTAGATTTAAATATCGAATAAATACGCAATATCTCATTCATCACCGAGAGCATAGGTAAAGAAGCAAGATCTAGATTTTTGCTCACATACACACGCACAGATAAGACATATGTTCGTAAACAAACATAAACAGTCGCGCATGGATGAACAAACGGACAAAAATGGGCGCACGCATTCTCGTGCACGGAAATTCACGCACAGAGAAATGCGCCTATGCCCGCACACCATAGTGCGGTTAGAGTCGAAATGAATATATGGCTGTCGTGTGACATTAAAACCCGCTCCTTACAGAAACAAAATTTTAACGTACAGCCAGTGTTCCAACTAATTGCCATAAATGTATTTCTTTACAGATATTCCTTGCTTATGCTATGATGCAGCCTGTCGAGTTTGCCTAAAGGTTAATTTGGAAACGTGCTCGCGCCTATTCGTAGTGGGCCAGCCGCAGTCAAAGGCGGCGGCCCCTATATATATTTCGTCCCTATCAGCAAAGTGCGGAAGCTTTACATGTGAGCATTCTTCAAATGTCTGCACCAAATTCAACGCCTGTAACCCTTTTAGTAACGATGAGAGGAAGTTTGTGTTTGATGGATTATAGCGATGGAGCTTCAAAACTTCATTGAATATACCTACTAAGGCCAAGTGGGCTCTTAACGTTTCACATTCAATTAGTTAAACAAATGTTTCTTGGTACTGAATCGGCGACAATGTTCCAAAAAATTGCGCCACACGAAGGTGTATTCTGCGCTTAACGATGCACCTACTGAGTTTGTCAGCCAATCAAAAACAGTCACCTTATCAAGAACTATTACGCGTCTCAGTTTACATTTCCTAAATAACCGCTACTGTGATCAGGGGGTCGAACAACACTGGAACAGCGCCGAAAAGCAGGGCTGAATTGCTACATTCACATGACCTCCAATCGAACCGGACCGATATTTCTTCGCGGCATCTTGGAGCCGAAGCCGAATGTGAAGGTTTTGTTGCACTGATTCCGAAGCGGTTCCACCCCATGTTACGTACAGGCAGGGCCGATGTAGTTGTAGGAGTACCACAGGAGTGGATGACGTCTCCTGCATCGATTCGGCAAGGTACTCGTATTGCCAATACTACACAGGCGTAGTAATTCAAGAGAGTGAGTCGTAACTCATGGCCTCATTCTACAACGACCTAGTGTTTTTCAAACAGACACGTGGCTCACCGTAGAGATCTCGTTGGCTCACTCAGTCGTATACCATTTGTAGGCCCAAGTGTACACTGTGCGTGGAGTCGTGGCGCACTGTCAAGATAGAGCATCCCAGAAACTCCATCGTCGTGGACAATAGCGCTTGACCTTGCTTGTGGCGTCTTTCGCATTGCGGCACAGTAGCGCACTTGAGCTGTCTGCTACTCGCCGCGCAGCTTGTTCTTTTAAAGATTTTTTCTGTTCAGTGACTGTTGTTGTTCCTGTTTTCACGATTTGTACTTCGTTGATATTTTCTTACACAGCATGAGGGAGCTGTAATGGTTGCACGCCATTGACCTCAGTGAATTCTAGGAAGACTGCGAGGCGCCGCTGGTTTAAGTCTGTCCACGACAACACCAGCGGCGGACCACTGCATTATTACTAAGCTGTCGACAACGGAGCCAGGCACGTGAACGGAATGAGTTGCTTGTGTCATTTTCTTTCGCTGTGCCAACTGTGTAAGGCAAAAGTCGGCGGTAACTATTTTTGCGTGCTTAGATATAAGTTCATTCGGGAATTTAACTAAATATAGCGTGTCGGTGGAAGTACTAACTAAATATTGGGCATCGGTGGAAGTACTTTGCAAACCTGTTGGTGGAAGAAAACGATGTATTTGCCTATTTTTAGCGCGAGAATCAGCCTTTCTCCTTCGTTAGCACCCGCCGAAGGGAATGAATTAAAAAGAAAGGGTAAAGAGTCACCTGGCAGTATATTGGATAGGGTCATTGCTTCACGAGCGCAACACATTAGGAATGTTGGCCCTCAGTGAACAGTCCCTATCCAAGTTTACGGTGCCGAAATGAGACATGTGTGCGGCTCGTGACACTGGCTGATTATACCCACCACGCAGAATGGCAATCAGAGGCCGCAATTCGTGAGTGTTTCAGATTCTGGTCCTTTGCGTTGCATGGTTCCGAAGCTGTTTCGGCGGCGTGCTTGAAAGTTGGGCCCATCGAAACGAACGTAATTGCATATAACCTCATGTACACGCGAGCCCGCCGGCTGCAAGAGAACGCGGTAGTGGTGGTCGCGTAATGGGGCGGCCCACTACGCCCATTACGCCCATTAGTTATTGATCCATTACTGCTTACCCCCATTAGTGGACAATGCTGACCTCAAGAAGGGTGACGCGCGTGGGCTAGGTGATTCATCAACACAGAACTCGTGTACGCTGTACAAGTTATTCAATGCCCGCCCCCTAAGTATTTTGGCAGTTGTGGGATTCCTTTTTGGGACCAAGGCCATCTGGCCGTTGTGAGAAACCCTTTCTGGTAGGGTGTTTAATTGCTGATTGTACGCGAGCTTGTACTTCAACAGTGACAGCTATTGTTATTGTATGCCACAATTGGCGATCTATTAATTTTACGGAAGGTCGCGCGCGCGTACGTGCGTTGGACCTGACCACACAGCATAAGCGAATCACATGGCCGCTTTAGTTTTTACGTGCGCGCTGCTTATTAGATATTTATTGGCGTGCACTCTGCTGCCCACTTTCGCAATACCCTGTGTACGATTTCCCTTCACGCAACGTACAATTCCTTTGCGTTTGTGACCTTCTCTCTTGCGTTTTTTTAGGGTTTTTTTACGCGAGAGCAGCGAACACTAAATTGTGGTAAAAGAGAGGGGCTTAAATGAGGCTCAATGCTTCCGTGTAGCTGGCAGACCAATCACGCTAGGTCAATATTGTTCGAGTATGCTTTCACAGTATTGTTATATAGGTTGCCGATGGAACATCCTCAAAACCACATGTTGGTAAGTTGGAGGGGAAACATTTGGGGCAGGACACCAAATGTTAAAAAAAAAAGAAAACGTGGGCGCGTTTACCCGACGAAGTATTCTAGACTAAACTTGAGACACCGTGCGCAATCAGCTCTGCGAATATTGGGCTACCCCTTAGGTCTCCGGGTTCAATGTTGTATATCTAGGTGTACTTCTTGTAAAAAGTCCGCTATTCGTAGCGGTAGTGCTCCTCACTTGCATAGATCGTCTTTCGAGGTGCGTCTCGTATGCCCCAGTTGAGAAGCTGTACGCCTATCCTCCGGAGCGAAGAATAATAGCTTGGATCTTACTGGCGCAATTGGTGTTGCAGGTCCGCAGGACAAAGCGAGACGACCTAAATTCAAGCTAGACATCCCATGGGGCTGTGCATCGAAAAGCTTAGCCTCAGGAAGCTGTAATGGCTGGATGTCATTGAATTCAGTGCATTCCCGGAATGCTGCGAGGCGCAGCTGGTTTAAGGCCGTACTCGACAAGTCACCTCCAGCGGACCGCTGCATCATTTTTGCCGCACATGGCTGAGTGGCTTACAAGGGAGCTCTGCAGGCTAACGGAGTGAGCTACTTTTGTTTCATTTTCTCGTGTTCCTGGCTTTGTGTTTGAGCCAAGAGAACGCCGTTAGGTAAGGCGAGCAAAATCCAGGGGTACGTGTGACCAGAAAGCATGAGTTAGAGCGAAGGGCGGACATGGGAACTCTCGGAGCAAGAAATGCAGGAACATCTCGAGATCGCTCAAGAGCGCCCCAGCAGGTGGAACTTATGCTAGAATTAGGAAATCTATATTCAACGAGAGCTTTAGAGGAGTGTCAAAAAGATGATCAAGAGCTGTCAGAAGTAGATAGAATGCCTCACGCATTTGAGTGCAGTTGTCTTCCCGTGTTAAGGATCACATGGGATAGAGGCAGTACATCTTTATCGTGGAATAGCAGAAGGTGCGCAGTGAAAGCAGTTGACGGTGATCTTCAGCAGGACGTGCGGCATTGGTTGGCACGCACAAGGCAGGGTGTCTCGTTGCGGCGGTGCTAGAGTCGGACGTCGAGGCTGTAGATGGAGTCGACGCATCATGTGCTGTTGAGTATTATGAGGAATCATCGTTATGTTTCTGCCGAGGTGGCAAGTAAGATTAGGAAGGTTAACTGCTTAGGGAGTGCTCGTGGGAGCATTCCAGTGCTGATTGTGACATCGTGACAAAATTCGAGAGTCGGTATTGACGTAACATGCGGTTTTGCAGTAAATTTTTATACCTATGCTCCGCAACTTACTTTTTCCTGCACATGGGTAAAAATATGCGCATATTTTGGAGGTTGGCCGATACCGGGCTGTACCGTGTTGGAGGTGAAGACCTGTTCAAATACTCCGTCCCTAATTATAAGAGCGAACTATATATATTGAAAATTGAATAAAATGATTCACTCAAAATGCATTGCTTAATGTCTGTGGGTATGCTGCAATGGTGGATGAAGAACACGTGGGCTCACTACGAGGAGGCATTGCCATATAAGCAGAGGACACAATGTATGTACAGCCATACATCCTTGGCAACGATTGTAAGTTTGCGACCAACCCAATATGTGTATGTCACACAAGGTAGAAGCTACCATCGTTAAGTGACGAAATGATGAAAATAATTACGGGTTTCCTTGTCCAACCCTCTATGATGTGCTCATAGAGGCATCTCCGGCGTTCCGACTAAGTGGCGTAAATGCAAATGTTAGAAGATGCTACCATCATGAAATAGTTAGTTGAAACAGGTTGATTCTGGGCCGATATTTTGAGACATATTTCTATTAATTTGCACATTCAGCTACGCTTTGTCATTGCCGTTAGGTCCCGCATACGCCTCCAAAATTCCTGGCTATGAGAAGTGGCATATGAAACATGTGTTTTACCAGTTTTACAGTATACTTGTCCTGCATGGGATCCGTTTTGTGGTCCATTTCTAGATCCATTTTTTGAATTGCATTTTAAGTACTCTTGTCCAGAATTTTACATATATTCGTCTAAAACACATGCTGGCATGTCGCACGCAGCCGTCAGCGCACGCTTTTCGGAGTCTGACGTTTTCACCCTCACACACGCATCTTTATAGCAGATATGGTGGGATGTGGTGGGATATAGCAAGGTCAAGAGGAAATGTCAAGCAGCGTCATGAGACGTTGCAAGTTGCAGCTACTTTGGCGGACGAGTACTGTTCGCGCAGAATGGAAAGTTCAGAAGTCTAAAAGAAACCGTCATGAGCATTCAAGAAGTTTCAGAAAGGAGCGAGAGAACGCAATCAAGGGAAATCCGACAACGTTCCCGCCCAAGTGCATGCTATCAACTCGAGTGAAAGAAAAAGTTCCGAGTTTGAAGAAAAACGACTGTTAGTCTGTCACAAATGCCAACAACCAGGCCATATTGCAATATGGTGCCGACAAGCAACTGTGTCCGTTAATTTGCTAAATGAAGAGAGCGATTTACTCTTGCATTACACCTATGACATGCGGGTGAACGGCGTTAGTTGCAAGGTTCTACGTGACATAGGAGCAACCTTTGATATCGTCCACGCGTCTTTTGTTGAACCCGAAGACTCTACAGGATCATGTGTATGGGTGCGTCAGGCACTAGAGCACGACACGAAGTGCTTGCCGGTAGCAAAACTTGAAATGACGGCTGGCTTCGGCAAATTTCAAACTGAAGCCGTTGTTTCAGACAAGCTGCCTCGAAAAAATCGTTATATTTTTTCAAACAGATCAATGAGGGACTTGCAAAACGCCGGAATGGAACTACGTGCGAACCCTGTAATTGTCGTCACGAGGTGCCGCACAAGAGCGCAAACTACTAACGCTACTTGTGCTGTAGAAATTGCCGAGCAAGTTTATTCGTCACCAGCTGCTGTAACAAGCGAAACCGTTCCAGCCTTCGCTAGCTTCCCGGTCGCTTCAGCGCCCGGAGACGAAACGATAAGCCCAGTCAGTGAAAGTTGTGAACGAAAGTTCACAACTTTTTGAGAACAAAAACGTTCTCAAAACGGACCAAGTGAATGACGAATCGCCGCAAACGTTCTGGGAAAGGTCAAGACGGAACCAAAAGAGACTAGTATCGTTCACTGTAAACGACGGCCTGTTGTACCGAACATTCAAAAACAAGAAAGGCAACTCTTTCAAACAGCAGGTAGTTCCCCAGAAGTATCGTGCTGCACCACTCGATTTGGTTCATAGCAATAGCTGGGCTGGCCATTTAGGAATAAACAAAACTAAGAGGAGGCTATTGAAAGACTACTGCTGGCCGATGTGCTTCAATGGAATCTGAGCAATGGGTACATTCTTGCAACGTTTGCCAAAGGACCGGACTGCCAAACCAAAAACTCAAGGCGCCTTTCGTCTTAGTGCCTTTCATTGGCGAACCTTTGCGCAGATTGGGAGTCGACATTGTTGGTCCATTACCAGTAACAGCGGCGGGCAGCACATACTTGCTAACACTCATTTGCCCTGCCACGAAGTTCCCGGAAGCAGTGGTGTTGCCGGAATTAAGCTCCACAGCTGTTCTAAACGCGCTACTCGGCATCTTTGTCAGAATAGGATCTCCCAGTGAAATTCAAATGCGACCAAGGTTCTGTGTTTACAAGCGCGCTTACCACGAGATTCTTGCAGAAATGTGGCATATCCAATCACCACAGCTCCGTCTACCACCCGCAAATCAATTCAGCCAAGAACCTTCACTCAGTAATGAAGCGCATTCTGCGTGCGCTCGGTTTCAAGAAGTGCGCCGACTCGGATGCAGCTGTTCCTCAATGCTCTTTGCTCTGCGCTCTGTCTCTCACGAAGCAACTGCATTCACCCCGGCGGAACTTGTTTACGGTCGAGCGTTGCGCTCCCCGCTCAGCTTGCTAAACGAAAAGTGGGAAGATAAATTTGTAGACAAATCAGCTGCCGAGTACGTGCCGACACCTTGTTGAAACGGCATCTTGAACCGCAAGAATTGGTGCAGATCAACATAACAGAAGCCCAGCAAAGCGCAAAGGTGTACTACGACAAATCTGCACGCACTAAAGCCTTCAAGAAAGGCGACAAAGTGTTCATTTTGAAGTCGTCGAAGGCAAACAAACTGGAAGTAGCATGGGATGGCAAAATCACGGTTAAGTAAGAGCTTTCCGACACCAAGTACCTTGTAACAATGCCCGGTAAACGCAAAGAAGTGACAATCTACCACTGCAATATAATGAAGCCAGTTATCGAACGCATGGAGACGCTGAGCCTCGTCCTAAACGAACCAGAGCAAATAAATGTTCCAGTCCCTCAAGTACCAACCCCTTGCTCTTCCCCGTCAACAGAAGAAATACTCGAATCTGTCGCTAAACAAGCTTCTTTAACATTCGAGCAAAGAAAGGAGTTAAAAGAGTTTGTACACAACTTCAGCGATTTGTTCAGTCCCTATTCCGGTAGGACCAACTTTGTGGAACGTGACATTGAGCTGACATCGGACCAACCCTTCCGTACAAGGATGCACGGATTTTCGCCCTTTCATAAGAAGTAGTTGAACGATTTTGTTCCCAACATGTTGACACTGGGTCTAATTGTGCCAGGGTAAAGCGATTACGTGTCACAGATGTTTATCGTAGAAAGCCCTGGCAAGGAACCCAGACCCTGCATTGACTATCGTAAGCTCAATATGATAACAAAAACAAAGACGCTTCCCATTCCTAATGTTCAGGCCTTGATCGAGAAAGTTTCGAGAATCGAGAATTCTGTCCCTAAGAATGCACCGTTCGTATTTTCAAAACTAATAAATCAAGTGCTCACAAGCACCGAGTCTTTCGCTGTGCCCTACTTCAATAATACCGCTGTTTTCTTGAACACTTGGAAACAGCTTTTGGAACATCTGCAGCAAGTATTCATTCGAATCCGTGAAGAAGGTTTGACTCTCAAACTGAGCAAATGCTGTCTTGCCAGCCGTAAAGTCCACTACTTTGGGCACGTTGTTGGCCATGAGAAGCGAAGCACTTCCGAACTAAACGTTGAGGCAATCACTAGCCTTCCTTTGCCAAAATCAAAGAGTAACTTGCGTTCCTTTTTGGGTTTGCCTGACTATTACAGAAGCTACATTCCAAACTTCGCACATATCGCTAGTCTTACAGATGCTCTGCGCAACACCGAGCCTGCTATCGTGCTTTAGAACACGGCACGTATGGACGTATTTGCTGCGATTAAAAAGATTCTTGTCAGCGAACCGGTTCTCGTGGCGCCAGATTACTCTCTCGCTTTCTTAGTTCAGCGTGACACCAGTGATCGCGGAGAAGGCATTGTTTTAAGTCAAGTAAATGAAAAAGGCGAGGAGCAGTTTGCTGTCTACGCAAGTTGAAAGCTAACATCCCGCGAGCAAGCCTACAGAAAAACTGAAAAGGAATACGCTTGCTTGGTGTGGGCTGTCGAAAAGCTCTCGTGCTGTCTGAAAGGTTCTTCCTTTGTTTTTGAAACCGATCCCTCCCCCTTAGTCTTGTTAAACCAAATGTCATACAAAAATGGTCGCTTGATGAGGTGGAGTCTACCACTTCAACAGTTTGATTTCCTAGAGCGACACAAGAAAGGCAAACGTCCTGCAAATGCTGACTACCTAAGCCGCATTCCCTATTATTTTTTTCTCGTGCGCGCACCAGTCAATGCAAGTCCTTTTCATTCTTCTGTTCAGTTTTCCTTTGTTGTGCTCCCAGTGAATTCAACTGCCGCGCTTTCCTAAACTTCGGCGCGAGGTTGATTCTGACGCTGTTATGCGTTTCTTCCGCTCTTTTAAAATGCCACTTCAGATCCTGTCGTCCCGGCTGACGGATGATCCCTGCGCCAGCGGTCTGCGGTCGCCTCCCTGTCGCTACGTGCTCGGCAGCCTTTTGGCACTCGGCGAGCAGTGCTAATTATGAGTGTCACCTCCTCCTGGGCGTGCCAGCCCCTCTCCACTGTCCTGTTCTTCGAGCCTGAAGAAGATCGGTACCTTCTCCACCCTTCCTGCGATGTCTAGCTCAACTTTGCCGCCTGTGCCACCAAGCACCTCAACGTCTTTTCCAAGCGCAAGAACGATGTGATCTTGGAAAACGCTTCAGGGCTGTGCTTGGACAATCTTGTTGCCATCGTTGGCTACCTGTTCCCGCCTTCAGTTGTTCAAGAAGCGTCATCCTCTCGAACGCCTTCCGAAATGGGTAGCTTTGTCCGAAATGTAACATTCGCGGTGCTGGTCGCATTCTACGTTGGAATCTGCAAATAAGATTGCCCCGCATGCCGCGATATCTTTCTTCATGTTGCCACCCCTTGATAGACTGCTTAGCGCTTAAAAAGAGCGTCGCTAAAAGAATTAACGTCATTGCCTTCCTGTCGCTGCGTGGGTCGTCTGTTCCTTGGGCCAGTCGTCCTACTGCCCTCGGCGTCTAGCCATCGAATACGTACCAAGATGAATCCACCATGGTAAGCTGCGAAACACATCAAACCGATAATGCTACACAAGGTGGTCATATACAGACATATATACGTTGCAAGAACATTGATATGCTGCAATTACAGAAATAAAGTAATTGAGTTCTTTTCTCTCTCTTTGGTATTTATGTCTCTGGCCAACAAGTAACGGTTTCCTGGTAGCTGGACACAGGTATTGAGGGTAACGTCCAGGCAGACCGAAATGCTACCTCCTTAGAAAAGAACGCTTACAACATGTACGGAGCTTTTCCTGTCTTAGAACCAAAGCCTTAGTTACAGAAGAAACTGAGAATGTACTGGCAGCATAAGTGGGACTCTGAAGTCCGTATTAAAGTCCACGTATTTAGCCACATTTGGGATACTGGTCATCACTGGCCAAGTCCAGGCGAAGTGATGTCCTATTCTGTCGTCTCAGAGTAGGGCACGCCTATGGTACAGATATTTTTTTGTTGACGGGTGGTGAACGTTCAATGTGTAGCAGACGTGGGCAGACGCTCAGTGTTCAGCATGTCTTCCTAGAATGTTGCGAAACACAAGTTGAGAGGAAAAGAAACTTATCCTTAGCATATATTCAGTGTATACCACTTCAACTGGCACTGTTTCTAGGCAGAGAACCGCTATTTGACATTAAAGATATTTTTGCATTTTTTCACGCTCCACCTTTTCTTTACGAAAAATTCGTAACCCGGCCTCTTGCGAGAGGCCACGGTCGCGATGTCAACCTTTGTTATAGCACATGCCTCCGCGCCCTTGTACTCAATGGACCCGCTGAGGCTGTTGTGCTACTCATCATCAGCAATCAATTTATATACAAGTAACCCTATTACATCCTGGTTGCACATCCTATACTTAAGCATGCCCTACTTCAGTCCTCCTGAAAATTTATTTTTTAGATATATTAAGCAGTTTACAGCTCTAAGTTTATGCCTCTATACAGCCACGTCACATGAGCCATTACTCCATTGGCGCTCTTTGGCGACACTTGACCGTTGCGCCATTAAACACTATATATCACCTTAGTACACGTGGGGAGAAGCTAAGCTTTCAGCATGTTTTTTTTTTTGTCAGCATGTGTACAGTCTAGACAGAGCATCGCAGAAAATCTATCGTCGTGGACAATAGTGCTTGTATTTGTGGCGTCTTCTGCGTTGAGGCACAGTAGCCCACTTGAGCTGTCCTATACTTGCTGCAGAGCTGGAACGTGTAAATGTATTTATACTCGGTGATTGTTGTTGTTCCTGTTGCACAATTTGTGCTTGGTGGATGTTTTCTACGGCAGCATCAGGAAGCTTTATTGGCTGGATGTCATTGATTGCAGCCCATTCTCGGAAGACTGCGAGGGGCAGCTGGTATAGGTCCGTCCTCAATAAATCACCATCAGCAGACCCCTGGATCATGCGCACCGATCATGGCTGAGCTGCTGACAATGCAGCCAGGCGGGCGAACGTACTTCCCTTTGTCGCATTTTCTCTCGCTCTGGTTGCTGAATAATATAATGTCGGGAGATAATTTTTCGCGCGCTTTGATATATGTTGTATTGCGAATTAAAGAAATATAGGACATGGATTAAAGTACTTTTCAAACCTACTGCTAGAAAAGTACGATTTATTTTCTTACTTTTAGCTTTAGAAGCTTGAGATCAGCGTTTCCATTCCTTTCGCTCCCGTCGAAGGAAATGATTCCAGAGAAAGGTTAAAAAGAACGGGTAAATCCTGGGGGTTGAGCCGACGCCGAGTGTTCGGACCTTTAAGGACCCACGACGGAGGCAACACACCTCTTTGGTAGCCACTTCACATAGATGTGTACCCCTGGGCTGACCGACCCAGAAGATATCGGCTGGTTGCCTTTTCCTGTCCCCCTCTCCGAACTTTTTCTTACCCGCATACTTTCTCAGCTTTCCTGTCTTCTCTTCTCGTCTGTTACTTCTACGTTTTCGTAGGCGGCTTGGGCTAACCTTGTGTATATGCCCTCTCTTTGGTATGTTATATTGGTTATTACAGAAGCAATGCCCGGCCAGCGAGTGCAGCCGTAGACGTTAAGTGCTACATCGACCCTTAGTTCGGCTCCATAGTGGGTGCCCGCCATTGTCGCCAGAGGTGACCGAAGTATTATGGGAACACCTGCATTTCCGCGTTTACTTGATCGTCACCCTCAAAAGCGGGGACTAAGCCTCTTCAAACCGAATGAAATTCTCCCTCGATTTCTAATTGTGCAAAGCGAAAAAACTGAAAAAACATTTCGAACCGTATTCCCACTTCTTGTTGCAAAAAGCCTCGCTGATGACCTTGGCACTGTTTATAAGGTCACCAAAATGGGAAGCGGCGACCTCCTGCTTGAGATCCGTCGTAAAGAACAGGAGAATAAACTAAACAAACTTGTGGAATTCGCCGACATTCCTGTTGCCATTCACCTTATCTGTCTATGAATACAGCACGCTGAGTAGTGTATGATGAAGATCTGACAGACTTGTGCGAGACAGCACTATGTGAGGTGTGAAAAGCACAAAATGTAGCCAACGTTAAGCACATCATAATCAAACAAGAAAATAAGGAAATTCCTACAAAGCACCTAATCCTGTCCTTTGCCGCTTGCGATCTACCATAAGCCATTGAAACTGCATACAAAAAGATAGCTGTCAGACCATACATCCCTAATCAAAGAAGATGCTTCCAACGTCAAAGATTGGGCCATGGATCGGAGAGCTGCCGTGGTTGTCTCACATGTGTGAAATGTGGAGTCCAAGGCCACTTTAGTACCAAGGCATATTTGATTATTTGCATGTGAAACGTTAACACCTCACTTGGCCATAGTAGGTATATTTAAGGAAGTTATGAAGCTCCTTAGCTATAGTCCATCAAACTGAAACGTATTCTCATCATTGCATTTGGTGCAGAAATATGAAGAACGCTCATATACGAAACACCCGCACTGTACAGAAAGGGGCGATATATTGATAGGGGCCGCCACCTTTGACTACGGTTGGCCCACTATGAATAGGTGCGAGCTCGTTTGCAAATTAAACTTGAGGTTAGCTCAACGAGCTGCATTATAGCTTAAGCAAGGAAGATTTCTAGAACAAATACATTTAAGGCAATTAGCTCGAAGACTGGTGGTACGTTAAAGTTGTGTTTCCGTAAGGGAGAGGTTTTAATGTCACACGACAGTCATGTATTCCTTTGGACTGTAACCGCACTATGGTGTGCGGGAATAGGCGCGTTTATATATGCCTGAATTTCCGTGCACGAGCACGCCCGCTCGCATTTTTGTCCGCTTGGTTCATCCGTGCGCGCCTATATATGTTTGTTGACGAACATATGTCGTATCAGTGCCTGTGTTTGTAAGCGAATAATCTAGATTTTGCTTCCTTGCCTACACTCTCGGGGATGAATGGGATATAGCGTACTTATTCGATATTTAAATCTACGAGACAACAAGAGATGACACGGTTTTTAAGCTTATTCTATTTCGGAAAGTGAAACTGACGGGGAAAAAGATACGCCAGAGGCCTAAAGATCACCGCCACAGATTTCATCGCGCTCGCACCATAGCCAATGGTACCGCTCCGTGAGGAGCTGCCAACCTTTCACACACGTTTTCTTTCTTCCTGCGGCGTCAGTGCATTGGATTTATGCCAGTGACGTGCTAAACGTGCATCATCATTGTTTCGTGCATCGCTTGTTGGGCCTAACAAACTTTCGGCGCATCACGTTTGTCTTAGTACCATGAAAACTGTCAACTGCTTACCTTGCAGAAGAACAAATGGAATAAAAAGGAAAGCGTACTGGCCACAACGAAATGTCTCGCAGAGCCATGCCATGGATGACAATGGCAATACCACGAAATGCTAGGCGCGGTGAGATCCAGGTCATAGATTTGATTTCTTAACCCAAGTTAGGCTTTCAGGGAGCTAACACTTGTGTGCGTATCTTTTGCAGGATCATGTTTGATAAAAGGTTCTTCGCTCAGCTAGAAAATGGCAACGATCCATACAGCTGATTTGCTTTAGCTACATAAGGTCATATCTTGGAAAAGGATAGGTATATTTGTTAGTTACGTGTGCAGCTGCTCAAATATTCAGCATCAAAAGGTTACCACCTCAACATTCGAATGATAGCAATAACATCAGCAAAGTTTACATTGCTCTATCTTTTCTAAATATATTTTTTTTAAGTTTAAATAGTGAGCATGTTTTCATGTCGCAGATACAGGTCATGAACCCGTGTGATGAACCGTGCGCTTTTGATATTAAAATTAAGCAAAATCATTCGCATATTGTACACTTCAGCGTTACGCTCCTCCACACGAGGTGTGAGAGATCACTGTGTGCGCTTCCTATTAGATTTCTCAGCATTAGTGTCATCAGCTTCGGTTTCCTGGGGTCACTAGGATCGAACACAGCTGCCTGGCAGAAGGCCTTCGATAAATTCTTGAGCACATTGTGAAAGATGGTGCAGCGCGGACATGTGCACTAGAACTAAATGTAGCGAAATCTGAGGATGAATTGGTTGCGGCATATATTTGGATTTCTAATGTTAAGACCAATAAGAAATATAGCGCAATATTCTGACAATTAGCGCTGACCTGCATACACTCACATGAAATGTGAGCTCTGAAAAAATGTCCGTGGTGGAACTGGCCCCGCGACTACAGGGCTACATTGACATACGAAAGGCGGATTTGACAAATACCAGTGATCGGAACGCGTTTAGCCCTCGACGTTTTGGTGCTTCGGCACCTTTGTGCACTCTTGGGGGGACCTTTCACCAAGTGCACAATGTTTCAGCTAATATTTACCGAACTATACACTTTCGTTTCTTTTTTGGATTACCTTTATTTAGCGTGAAATCAGGGTTCCAAGTTTGTCTTAAGTCCCATAACGCGCCTTAATGTATTTCGAAAATTCTAGTTGTTGCGACCCACTCAGTGCTCAAAGATGGTCATCTAAATAGATTGAATGCGCCATACATTGCCTATGACAGTCAAGCGCGCGGGATTGTACTGCGATGTACGAGTATTCAACTCTTATCAACCGATCTTTTAACCTGTCGCTCAGATTCCCATGAAGACAGACTTAGTGCGCAGGTATCCTTGTGCTTTGAGTGCCATTTTACAACGAAAACTCTCCTTACAATGAGTAAGATTAGTGATAATGATTATATGTAGTGTTTAAAGGCGCGAGGGCCAAGTGTGGCCGAAGAGCTCCAAGGCACTGATCAGGAGTATTCAAATGACTAATGGCTCATGTGACGTGGCTTTATATAGGCCTAAAGTTGAGAGCTGTAAGTCCCTAATATATATATGGAATAAATTATCAGAATGACTCAAGTAAGGTATGCTAAAAGGAAAGGATGTGCAAAAAATTGTAATAGCGTTCCTTCATAAAAATGGACAGGTGAGTGTTGGTGACGAGTAGGACAACAGCGTCAGTGGGTCCCTTGAGCACAAGGGCCGGAGGCATGTGTTACAACAAAGGTTGACATCCCGACCACGGCATCTCGCAAGAGGCCGTTTACGAATTTCTTGGACAGAAAACGCGGATAGCGTCAACGTCGTTTAAAAAGGTTCAAATAGATTTCATATCACATAGTGGTTCTCTGCCTAGAAACAATGCCAGGTGAAGTGGTATACCCTGAATTTATGCTAAGGAGAAATTTCTTTTTCTCTCTACTTGTGTTTCGCGACATTCTAGGAAGATATGCTGAACATGGAGCGTCTCCCCACATGTACTAAACATTAGACCTTCAGTGCCAGCCAAAAAAAAAACTATGTGTACCATAAGTGTGCCCTATTCTGAGACGACAGAATAGGCCATCACAACCTCTGGACTCGGGCCTTTGGAGTGTGCTTAGTTACTTCTACAAGTGACATGTCGCAGTGAATGATGTGCCACAACCACAGCGAGGACGGCTTGGCTGAGGCAATTAGACAATTTTAATGAATAGGAACGTCCATATCCTCGCTCAACTTTCTCACACGAATCAAGAATGGATCCCTGGCTGTACGTCTGTTATGAATGAGCGTTGCAGAAATCATAGTACTAATGGTGGGATAAAAAGAATGGTTTTTGCTCGCATGTGCTTTCAGAAAATAATAAACTAGAATATGAGCGCTGAAGATCAAGGGACTATTCATTCGATTCTGCATGCATCCTTTCAATCGGACTCGTCCTAAAGGCACTGGTCTTGTAGGCGGACTACAAGGTGAGGCGCAGGGTCAAGCATCTTGAGAGCACTGGGAGTAGCAGAGGGATACAGTACGTCACCGTAGTCTAACCGGGATCGTACAAGGCTCCGGTCGAGGTTCACTATGCAATTCCTGTCGCTTCCTGATGTTTTGTGTTACGATATTTCATGATGTTCATTTTTTTCAGCCGTTAACCTTTCAGATATTTGATATGAGGAATAAAGATTAGTTTAGAGGGGATTATTATGCCTAAAAATTATATTCAGTGTTGAGTGGTATGTGTTGTCCATGCAGCATGATATCAGGATCTCGTGTAAAGCACCTCTTTCTAGAAAGAAGTACTTTTCTAGTAAGAAGTACTTTTCAAACTCGCCATGCGTCGCATAAACTATTACATTTCGTACCAAAGCGTAAATGACAACGATGTAGGCGAGGTGAGTTACGGTAGCTTGTGGGCTTGTGCCAGTGACTCTTCGCACAGCAGTTTAGTCCTTTGTGTGGTTGTGAAAGGATAGCGCGCCTGCTGAAATGAAACATTCGAAATAACCAGTTGTTCGATGACTGAACACATGACATGTTCTCGCGATGCGTAGCACCTTGCATTTGGTATGAGTTTAAGCAGGGGAAACTCGGATGGAATATTAGAAGTAAATAGGGTTTTGTATTCTAAGGTTATGCGCAGCGGAGCTATATAAACTTCAGTTTTGCCATGGTGCGTTACCAGAAAACTTAGCCCAGCTGTCCGCCGCCTCACGTTGCCTAGCAACCACCTAATCTACTCGCAACCCACGAGCATAAGGAGGAGTCATTACGTCTGAGGCGTGTAAAGGCTACAAAAAGTAAAGGCTCGGAACAGTGGCCGCGATGAGACCCCTTTCACCTCCCCTGCTTCGTGCGTGCGTGATGCTGCCATGAGAAAACCGAAGAAAGTCGGGACAACCGAAGAAGAAGGGGGTTACCAGGAACAGCACCGTACTGCCAAGCGAGAAACGATGCGTCGCCGGTGTTGTGATTGGGAACGCCACGCCGAAGCTGCGGCTGAGAAGAGGCGACACCGAGTAGAGATTCCCGAGTTTCAGTCCAGGCAACACGACAGTCGACACCCGAACTTTCGACATCCCTGAGAAAGCGAGCCTGGCCTGCGACTGCTTGAAAACTTCCAGCGTCAAGCGCACCGAGAGAACTACTCAGCAAAACCTAGCGTAACCTCGCAAAACCTAGGAACAACTTAGCCAAGTCTGCCATAGATTAGCAAACGTATAGACAACTTATCCAAGCCTACCAACAAATAAGCAAAACCTAGAAAACATCGCAATACCTAAAGAAACTGATGCAAGCCACGTAAAAATTAGGTGATCACAAGGTGCGCTGTTGACTCCAGCC
This sequence comes from Dermacentor andersoni, assembly GCF_023375885.2. Classification (NCBI taxonomy): domain Eukaryota; kingdom Metazoa; phylum Arthropoda; class Arachnida; order Ixodida; family Ixodidae; genus Dermacentor; species Dermacentor andersoni. Next base: position 89,109,321 of record NC_092820.1, on the reverse strand, counting down.
TTGCAGCACTAGTGCAAGCTGCGCACAATTTTTAATTGCGTTTTTTTCACTGACTTCAATTGCAACTTTATTAAGCGTTCAAATTTACTTGATCCGGGTTCAGTTCTTTACAAGCTATTAGCAGTGAAGGTGAGTTGTGAATGATCAGTTATTGCGTTATGAGCGTAAACGCACACGCAACGAAAGCCCAAGTCGATTTCCGAGTTTTCACTCAATAAAAAAGTGGCATATCTATAGTGTACTCATGTGAAGAACAAGGCACTTCTAGAAGTGTGATTCAGTGAATCTTACTCATTGTCAAGAGAGCTTTCGCTGGCAAATAGCACTCAAAGCACGAGGATGCCTGCGCACTAAGTCGATCTTCGTGGGAATATGAGTGACAGATCGAAGCGTCAGTTGATCAGACTTGAGTGCTCGGAAATTGAAGCAGAATCGTGAGTGCTTGAATTTGATCGGCAATGTACGCCGGTATTCACTTCACGCGCCCAATCTCATCAGATAACGATATTTTGGTCGCAACATACAGTATATTTGAAATACATTAGGGCTCGTTGTGTGACGAGTTATAAGCTTAGAACACTGATGAGACGCTAAGTAATGCAAATGCAAAAAAAGAAACGAACTTGTATGGTTGCGTACATATTGGCTGAAACATTGTGCACGTGCCCAAAAGGGCCCCCAAGGCTCCGCAGAGGTGCCAACGCACAAAAACATCGACGGCTTTCAGATTACTGGTATTTATCAATCCACCATTCCCCACACATTCATGACCATCAAACCACCCATTCATCCTGACCATTCGCTAGTTTTCGTTTCAGCGCAAAAGCCGGCGCTCAATGTGCTCAATGTGCTTAATAATTTGTCGAATGACTTTTGCCAGGCAGCTGTTTTTAATCCTAATGACGCCAGGAAATCCAGCCTGATGCCCCTAATGCTCAGGAATCTAATAGGGACAGCACACAGTGCTCTCGCACACCTCGTGTGGAGCAGCGTAGCCCTGACGTGTATAATGTTCCAGTGCTTTTTTTTTATTTTAAAGGCAAAAGTGCACGATTTGCAGCACGCGTTCATGAACTGTACCTGCGTCACAAAAATGTGTCCACGAATTAGCAGTTGGAAATCAGAAGCTTATTCTGCACCGCGAATATTCCGACGTTATTTCTTCAGTGGCGTTAAACTTAAAAAAATAAACCAAAGGTAAGCCTTGCTGACGCATTTTCTTTCATTCAACTCTTGAGATGTGACCTTTCGATACGGAATATGTTGAGCAGCTGCGTACGTAAAACGAAATCTACTTTACCTTTCCAAAAATTTGACCTTAGGTGGCTAAAGCAACTCATTAGTATGGACCGTCGACATTTTTTAGCGGAGCGAAAAGACTTTTATTAAACATGATCCTGCAGAAGCTACGCACACAATTAATATGCTCACTGAAAGCGTAACTGAGGTGAAGAAATCAAATCTATGACCTAGATCTCACCGCACCCAGCGTTTCGTGGTATTGCCATTGTCATCAATGGCATGGCTCTATGACAAGTTTCGTTGCGGCCAGTCCGCTTTCCTTTTTATTCCATTTGCTATTTTCTAAGGCAAGTTTGTTAGGCCCAACAAGCGATGCACGAAAAAATAATGATGCAGGTTTAGCACTTTACTGGAATAAATCAACGCGCTCACGCAGCAGGAAGAAAGAAAACGGGGGTCAAAGGTTGGCAGCTCCTCACGGAGCCGCACCGTTGGCTATGGTGCCAGCGTGATCAAACCTGGGGCGGTGATCTTTAGGCCTCTGGCGTGTCTTTTTCCCCGTCAGTTTCACTTTCCGAAACAGAATATGGTTGAAAAGCCTTGTCATCTCTTGTTGTCTCGTACATTTAAATATCGAATAAATACGCTATATCACATTCATCCCCGAGAATCTAGGCAAGGAAGCAAAATCTAGATTATTCGCTTAAAAACACACGCACAGATACGACATAGGTTCGTCAGCAAAAATATATAGGCGCGCGCGGATGAACCAAGCGGACAAAAATGCGGCCGTGCGTGCTGATGCACGGAAATTCACGCATATAGAAACGCGCCTATTCCCGCACATCATAGTGCGGTTAGAGTCTAAAGGAATATATGACTGCCTTGTGACTTTAAAACATCTCCCTTACAGAAACACAGCTTTAACGTAAAACCAGTCTTCCAACTAATTGCCCTAAATGTATTTGTTCTAGAAATCTTCCTTGCTTAAGCTGTGATGCAGCTCATTGAGCTAACCTCAAGTTTAATTTGCAAACGTGCTCACACCTATTCATAGGGGGCCAACCCTAGACAAAGGTGGCGGCCCCTATCAATATATCGCCCCTTTCTGTAAAGTGCAGTTGCTTCGTATATGAGCATTCTTCAAATTTCTGCACCAAATGCAACGCCTGTAAACCTTTTTCTAATGATGAGAATAAGTTTCGCTTTGGTGGATTATAGATAAGGAGCTTCAAACTTCCTTAAATATACCTACTATGGCCAAGTGACGTGTTAACGTTTCACATGCAATTAAACAAATGTGTCTTGGTACTAAATCGGCGACAATGTTCCAGAAAATTGCGCCAAACGATTGTGTGTCCTGCGCTTAACGATGCCCATGCTGCATTTCTCAGCCAGTCAAAAACATTCGCCTTAACAAGATCAAGCACGTGTCTCAGTTTACCCTTCCTGTACAACCGCTACCGTGATCTGGGGGTCGAACCACACTGGAACAGCACCGAAAAGTAGGGCTGAATTGCTACATTCAGCCGACCTCCAATCCAACCAGGCCGATATTTCTTAGCGGAATCTTGAAGCCGAAGCCGAATGTGAAGGTCTTGTAGCACTCATTCCGAAGCGGTGCCACCTCAAGTTACAGGCAGCGCTGTTGTGGTTGTGGTAATACCACAGGAGTAGATGACCACTGCATTAATTCGGCAACGGCTTTCCAAGGGCTTTCCGATTACTGGTATTTATCAGACCATTATTTCATGTGGCAATGTAGCCCTGTAGTCTAGGGGCCAGCTACTCCACGGACACTTTGTCGGAGCTTACATTTCATGTGAGTGTACGCGTGTCAGCGCTAATATACCGCGGTATTTATTCTTTAGCTCTTACTATTAGAAAACCGAATATATGACGCAACGCATTCAGCCATAGTCTTCGCTAGATTTAGTTTCAGCGCACATGTCGGCGCTGCCCCATCTTTTACAATGTGCTGGAAAATTTTTCGAATGGCTTTTTGCAGGCAGGTGTTTTTAAACCTAATGACGCCAGGAAACCCAGCCTGATGACTCTAATGCTCAGGCATCTAATAGGGACCGCACACAGTGTTCTCGCACACCTCGTGTGGAGCAGCGTAGCCGTGACGTGTATAATGTTCGAGTGCTTTTATTTAATTTTAAAGGTAAAAGCGAAAGGTTGCCAACACGGCTTCATGAACTGTATCTGCGTCACAAAAATGTGTCCATAAATTTGCACTTGCAAATAACAAGCGTATTCTGCACCGTGAACTTTCCGGCGGTATTTCCTTAGTGGTATTAAACTTAAAAAAAAAAGTTAAAGCAAGGTAAACCTTGCTGACGCTATCTATTTCATTCAAATCTTGAGATGTGAGCTTTCGATACGGAGTATTATGACCAGCTGCGCACGTAAAACGAAATCTACTTTACCTTTCCAAACATTTGACCTTAGGTAGCTAAAGCAACTCAGTAGTATGGAGTGCCGACATTTTTTAGCGGAGCGAAAAATCTTTTATCGAGCTTGGGCAAAAGCTACGCACACAAGTATTATGCTCTCTGAAAGCCTCTCTTAGGTGAATAAATCAAATCTATGACCTCGATCTCACCGCGCCCAGCGTTTCGAGGTGAGAGAGAGAGAGAGATAAGAATACAGGAAGGCAGGGATGTTAACCAGTCCATAGTCTGATTGGCTACCCTACACTGGGGGAAGGGAGAAGGGGGAGAGAAAGAAGGGCGAGAGAAGGTGTAGGTACGTGTACGGATAGCACTTCAGTTAAAGTCGCTCGAGCGTTTCGAGGTATTGCCATTGTCATCAATGGCATGGCTCTGCGACAAGTTTCGTTGCGGCCAGTCCGCTTTTCTTTTTATTCAGTTTGTTATTTTCTAAGGGAAGCTGCTGACAGTTTTCATGGTATTATGACAACAAACCCGCTCCGCCGAAAGCTTTTTGGGCCCAACAAGCGATTTAAGAAAAAATGATGGTGCAGATTGAGCGCGTCACGTGGGTCACCGGTTGGCAGCTATTCACGGCGGCGCACTGTTGGCTGCGGTGCAAGCGTGATGAAATCGGGTGGGGGGGGGGGGCAATCTTTAAGTCTCTGGCGCACCTATTTCTCCGTCAGTTTCCCTTTCCGTAATAAAATATGCTTGAAATGCCGTATCATTTCGCGTTGACTCGTATATTTAAATATCGAATAAATACACAATATCCCATTCATCCCCGAGAGTATAGGTAAGGAAGCAAAATCTAGATCATTTGCTCACAAACACACGCGCAGATGCGACATATGTTCACCAACAAACATAAAGAGGCGCGCATGGATGAACGAACGGACACTAATGCGCGCACGCATTCTCGTGCACGGAAATTCACGCATACAGAAATGCGCCTATGCCCGCGCACCATAGTGCGGTTAGAGTCCATATGAATACATGGCTGTCGTGTGACATTAAACACCGCTCCTTACAGAAACAAAATTTTAACGTACAACCAGTGTTCCGACTAATTGCCATAAATGTATTTGTTTTACAAATATTCCTTGCTTACGCTATGATACAGCCTATCGAGCTTGTCTCAAATATAATTGCGAAACGTGCCCGCGCCAATTCATAGTGGGCCAGCCGCAGTCAAAGGTGGCGGCCCCTATATATATCTCGTCTCTATTAGTAAATTGCGGAAGCTTCATATGTGAGCATCCTTCAAATGTCTGCACCCAAATTCAACGCCTGTAACCGTTTTACTAATGATGAGAGGAAGTTTGTGTTTGATGGATTATAGCCAAGGAGCTTGAAAACATAATTGAATATACCTACTATGGCCAAGTGAGCTCTTAACGTCTCACATTCAATTAGTTGAAGGAATGTTCCTTGGTACTGAATCGGCGACAATGTTCCAGAATATTGCGCCACACCAAGGTGCATTCTGCGCTTAACGATGCACATACTGAGTTTGTAAGCCAATCAAAAACGGTCACCTTAACAAGAACTATTACGCGTCTCAGTTCACCTTTCCTAAAGAACCGGTACCGTGATCAGGTGGTCGAACCACACTGGAACAGCGCCGAAAAGCAGGGCTGAATTGCTACACTCACCCGAGCTCCAATCGAACCGCACCGATATTTCTTTGCGGCATCTTGGAGCCGAAGACGAATGTGAAGGTTTTGTTGCACTGATGCCACAATTGGCGATCTAATAATTTTCCGGAAGGTCACGAGCACGTACGTGCATTGGACCTGACCACACAGCAAAGGCGAATCACATGGCCGCTTTAGTTTTTACGTGCGTGCTGCTTGTTGGATATTTATTGGCGTGCACTGTGCTGCCCACTTTCACGTGTGTACGATTTCCCTTCACGCAACGTACAATTCCATTGCGTTTGTGACCCTCTCTCTTGCGTTTTTGTAGGTTTTTTTTTTTTACGCGAGAGCAGCGAACACTAAATTGTAGTAAAAGAGAGGGGCTTAAACGAGGCTCAATGCTTCCGTATAGCTGGCAGACCAATAAAGCTAGGTCAATTTTGATCGAGTATGCTTGCACAATATTGTTATATAGGTTGCCAATAGAACATCCTCAAAACCACATGGTGGTGATTGGAGGGGGAACATTTGAGGCAGGACACCGAATGTTAAAAAAAACAAACGTGGGCGCGTTTACCCGACGAAGTATTCTAGACTAAACTTGAGACACTATGCGCAATCAGCTCTGCGAATATTGGGCTACGCCTTAGGTCTCCTGGTTCAATGTTGTATATCTAGGTGTACTTCTTGTAAAAAGTCCTTGTAAATACAAAGCGTTTTCAAACTTCATCTGTGCCTGAGTCCACACATGTGAAACCTCCTGCGAATCTATCGCCGCTATTCGTAGCGGTAGTGCTCCTCACTTGCATAGATCGTCTTTCGAGGTGCGTCTCGTATGCCCCAGTTGAGAAGCTATACGTCTATCCTCCGGAGCGAAGAATAAAAGCTTGGATCTTACTGGCGCAATCAGTGTTGCAGGTCCGCAGGACAAAGCGAGACGACCTAAATTCAAGCTAGACATCCCATGGGGCTGTGCATCGAGAAGCTTAGCATCAGGAAGTTGTAATGACTGGATGTCATTGAATTCAGTGCATTCCCGGAATGCTGCGAGGCGCAGCTGGTTTAAGGCCGTACTCGACAAGTCACCTCCAGCGGACCGCTGCATCATTTTTGCCGCACATGGCTGAGTGGCTTACAAGGGAGCTCTGCAGGCTAACGGAGTGAGCTACTTTTGTTTCATTTTCTCGTGTTCCTGCCTTCGTGTTTGAGCCAAGAGAACGTCGTTAGGTAGGGCGAGCAAGTTCCAGGGGTACGTGTGACCAGAAAGCATGAGTTACATCGAAGGGCGGACATGGGAACTCTCGGAGCACGAAATGCAGGAACATCTCGAGATCGCTCAAGAGCGCCCCAGCACGTGGAACTTATGCTAGAATTAGGAAATCTATATTCAACGAGAGCTTTAGAGGAGTGTCAAAAATGTGATCAAGAGCTGTCAGAAGTAGATAGAATGCCTCACGCATTTGAGTGCAGTTGTCTTCTCGTATTAAGGATCACATAAGATAGAGGCAGTAAATCTTTATCGTGGAATAGGAGAAGGTGCGCAGTGAAAGCAGTTGACGGTGATCTTCAGCAGGACGTGCGGCTTTGTTTGCCACGCACAAGGCAGGGTGTCTCGTTGCGGTGGTAGCTAGAGTCTGACGTCGGCGCTGTAGATGGAGTAGGCGCAACATGTGCTGTTGAGTATTATGAGGAATCGTCGTTATGTTTCTGCCGAGGCGGCAAGTAAGCTTAGGAAGGTTAACTGCTTAGGGAGTGCTCGCGGGAGCATTCCAGTGCTGACTGTGATATCGTGACAAAATTCGAGAGGCAGTATTGACGTAACATGCGGTTTTACAGTAAATTTTTACACCTATGCTCCGCAACTTACTTTTTCCTGCACATGGGTAAAAATGTCCGCATATTTTGGAGGTTGGCCGATACCGGGCTGTACCGTGGTGGAGGTGAAGAGCTGTTCAAACACTCCGTCCCTAATTGTAAGAGCGATCTATTTATAATAAAAATTCAATAATATGATTCACTCAAAATGCATTGCTTAAAGTCTGTGGGTATGCTGCAATGGTGGATGAAGAACATGTGGGCTCACTACGAGGAGGCATTGCCACATAAGCAGAGGACACAATGTATGTACAGCCATACATCCTGACTCGCAAGAGGACAGTTCCATCGACTGCGGGGATTTCTGTGCGCTACAAACGAAAGACAAAATTGTGATATTCACTATGTAGATTGCTCAGGAAGACACAAGTGCGATATCCAGAAGTTCATGAACACGCTCTGTGCATGGTTTAGCAGGGATGACACTAGCCAATGGTAATCGTTGGAGATGTCCGTGTGGACATATAAAAGCAGACAAGAAATGATTTACTGGGTTTTCGCTCGAACAATTTGGTTTGAGTTGCCACACAAGTCCAATCGCTCAACTATTCGACAATGACCATCTATAGATACAGCTTTGGCAACGATTGTAAGTTTGCGACCAAACCAATATGTGTATGTCACACAAGGTAGAAGCTACCATCGTTAACGTGACGAAATGATGAAAATAATTGCGGGTTCCCTTGTCCAACCCTCTATGATGTGCTGCAACTTAGCTGGTTGTCAAGCTTCATAGGCTGCAATGGCTTCTAGATTTTCTTGTCTGTTTGAATCAATTTTCCTTTCAGAAAGGGATAATGTTATAAAGCAAGTGGGATTGTGTCTTGCCTCGCGAATATAAATATACGTTCAGATACACTGTAAATTCAATTTCTCCCTGGAAGTAGGTGTAAGTCAAGAAATGCTCGCTCTCACACGCACATACACACAAATACACATAGACGCACAGATAGGACACATGTTCGCCCCTGTACATATTCAAGCGCCTAAACGCATGTACACACGCCCAAGAAAGTACGCTCGCACGAACACTGAAATTTACGCATACACAAATATGCTTCTGCCCGCAGACGCATACACGCACTGGAGAGCACGAAGAATCAAATGCAGAGACACAAACAAGCATGCACACACATACTCAAGTACACACGCACATACGCTAAAACCATGCGCCTACATACACACTCCCTCTCCGTCCCTGCTGCCTCTGAAATCCCTGAGTCTGCAAGCAGTGTAACTAGTGTAGCAAGTCGCGATTTATTTTACTTGGTCTAGAAAGGTGTTGCTGCGTCTACCTCTAGGAAGCCATTTTTTGTAACTCTGGTGTAGCGTGAAAACTGCACTTTCTAAACTGCGGTTCTGATGATTGCATGCACCGGACGACAAACAAGCACGCCGTAGTGGCAAATGCGTGGTGCCATTCGGTCTGATACAGTCCGCAGTGACACATTGACGATAGTGAATATTCACTGCAAAGAAGGTAGCCAGGCCCTTGCGTATACACGTGTCACGCAGGAAGGCAAGATAATCTAGGAAGGTAGAATTATGTCACTCATGTATTTCCGTGGGCTGTTTCAGACTACTCGCTGTACATACATATACATACATATCGGGGGGTTGAACCACACTGGAACAGCACCGAAAAGTAGGGCTGAATTGCTACATTCAGCCGACCTTCAATCCAACCAGGCCGATATTTCTTCGCGGAATCTTGGAGCCGAAGCCGATTGTGAAGGTTTTGTAGCACTGATTCCGAAGCGGTGCCACCTCAAGTTACAGGCAGCGCTGTTGTGGTTGTGGTAATACCACAGGAGTAGATGACCACTGCATTAATTCGGCAACGGCTTTCCAAGGGCTTTCCGATTACTGATATTTATCAGACCATTATTTCATGTGGCAATGTAGCCCTGTAGTCTAGGGGCCAGCTCCTCCACGGACACTTTGTCGGAGCTTACATTTCATGTGAGTGTACGCATGTCAGCGCTAATATGCCGCGGTATTTATTCTTTAGCTCTTACTATTATAAAACCTAATATATGACGCAACGCATTCAGCCTGAGTCTTCGCTGGTTTAATTCCAGCGCACATGTCGGCGCTGCCCCATCTTTTACAATGCGCTAGAAAATTGTTGGAATGGCTTTTTCCAGGCAGGTGTTTTTAAACCTAATGACGCCAGGAAACCCAGCCTGATGACTCTAATGCTCAGGCATCTGATAGGGACCGCACGCACTGTTCTCGCACACCTCGTGTGGAGCAGCGTAGCCGTGACGTGTATAATGTTCGAGTGCTTTTATTTAATTTTAAAGGTAAACGCGAAATGTTGCCAACACGGCTTCATGAACTGTATCTGCGTCACAAAATTGTGTCCATAAATTTGCACTTCCAAATAAGAAGCGTGTTCTGCACCGTGAACATTCCGGCGGTATTTCTTTAGTGGTAATAAACATAAAAAAAATTTAAAGCAAGGTAAACCTTGCTGACGCTATTTATTTCATTCAAATCTAGAGATGTGACCTTTCGATGCGGAGTATTTTGACCAGCTGCGTAAGTAAAAACAAATCTACTTTACCTTTCCAAAAATTTGACCTTATGTAGCTAAAGCAACTCAGGAGTATGGAGCGTCGACATTTTGTAGCGGAGCGAAAATTCTTTTATCGAACTTGCTCCTACAAATGCTACGCACACAAGTATTATGCTCTCTGAAAGCCTCTCTTAGGTGAAGAAATCAAATGTATGACCTCGATCTCAGCGCGCCCAGCGTTTCGAGGTATTGCCATTGTCATCAGTGGCATGGCTCTGTGACACGTTTCGTTGCGACCAGTCCGCTTTCCTTTTTGTTCCATTTGTTATTTTCTAAGGCAAGCTGTTGACAGTTTTCATGGTATTATGACAATAAACGTGATGCGCCGAAAGCTTTTTGGGCCCAACAAGCGATGCACGAAACAATGATGGTGCAGATTTAGCACATCACTGGCATAAAGCCAATGCGCTGACGCTGAAGGAAGAAAGAAAACATGGGTCACAGGTTGGCAGCTATTCACGGCGCCGCACCGTTGTCTATGGTGCCAGCGTGATGAAATCGGGGGGGAGGGGGGGGGGGGCGATCTTTAGGCTTCTGGCGCACCTATTTCTCCGTCAGTTTCACTTTCCGTAAGAGAATATGCTTGAAATGCCGTGCCATTTCTTGTTGCCTCGTAGATTTAAATATCGAATAAATACGCAATATCTCATTCATCCCCGAGAGCATAGGTAAAAAAGCAAAATCTAGATCATTTGCTCACATACACACGCACAGATAAGACATATGTTCGTAAACAAACATAAACAGTCGCGCATGGATGAACAAACGGACAAAAATGGGCGTACGCATTCTCGTGCACGGAAATTCACGCATAGAGAAATGCGCCTATGCCCGCACACCATAGTGCGGTTAGAGTCGAAATGAATATATGGCTGTCGTGTGACATTAAAACCCGCTCCTTACAGAAACAAAATTTTAACGTACAGCCAGTGTTCCGACTAATTGCCATAAATGTATTTCTTTACAGATATTCCTTGCTTATGCTATGACGCAGCCTGTTGAGTTTGCCTAAAGTTTAATTTGGAAACGTGCCCGCGCCAATTCATAGTGGGCCAGCCGCAGTCAAAGGTGGCGGCCCCTATATATATCTCGTCCCTATCAGCAAAGTGCGGAAGCTTCACATGTGAGCACTCTTCAAATGTCTGCACCAAATTCAACGCCTGTAACCGTTTTAGTAACGATGAGAGGAAGTTTGTGTTTGATGGATTATAGCCAAGGAGATTCAAACCTTTTTTGAATATACCTACTATGGCCAAGTGGGATCTTAAAGTTTCACACTCAATTAGTTAAACAAATGTTTCTTGGTACTAAATCGGCGACAATGTTCCAAAAAATTGCGCAACACAAAGCTGTATTTTGCACTTAACGATGCACCTACTGAGTTTGTCAGCCAATCAAAAACGGTCACCTTAACAAGAACTATTACGCGTCTCAGTTTACCTTTCCTAAAGAACCGGTACCATGATCAGGTGGTCGAACCACACTGGAACAGCGCCGAAAAGCAGGGCTGAATTGCTACATTCACCCGAGCTCCAATCGAACCGGACCGATATTTCTTTGCGGCATCTTGGAGGCGAAGCCGAATGTGAAGGTTTTGTTGCACTGATTCCGACACGGTGGCGCCCCATGTTACGTACAGGCAGGGCTGATATAGTTGTAGGAGTACCACAGGAGTGGATGACGTCTCCTGCATCGATTCGGCAAGGTACTCGTTGTATTGCCAATACTACACAGGCGTAGTAATTCAAGAGAGTGAGTTGTAACTCATGGCCTCATTCTACAACGACCTAGTGTTTTTCAAACAGACACGTGGCTCACCGTAGAGATCTCGTTGGCTCACTCAGTCGTATACCATTTGTAGGCTCAAGTGTACACTGTGCGTGGAGTCGTGGTGCGCTGTCTAGATAGAGCATCCCAGAAACTCCATTGTCGTGGACAATAGTGCTTGACCTTGCTTGTGGCGTCTTTCGCATTGCGGCACAGTAGCGCACTTGAGTTGTCTGCTACTCGACGCGCAGCTTGTCCTTGTAAAGATTTTTCTGTTCACTGACTGTTGTTGTTCCTGTTTCACGATTTGTACTTCGTTGATATTTTCTTACGCAGCATGAGGGAGCTGTAATGGCTCCACGCCATTGACCTCAGTGAATTCTTGGAAGACTGCGAGGCGCCGCTGGTTTAAGTCCGTCCACGACAACACCAGCAGCGCACCGCTGCATTATTACTAAGCTGTCGACAATGGAGCCAGGCACGTGAACGGAATGAGTTGCTTGTGTCATTTTCTTTCGCTGTGCCAACTGTGTAAGGCAAAAGTCGGCGGTAACTATTTTCGCGTGCTTAGATACAAGTTCATTTGGGAATTTAACTAAATATAGTGCGTCGGTGGCAGTACTAACTAAATATTGGGCATCGGTGGAAGTACTTTGCAACCCTTTTGGTGGAAGAAAATGATGTATTTGCCTATTTTTAGCGCGAGAATCAGCCTTCCTCCTTCGTTTGCACCCGTCGAAGGGAATGAATTAAAAAGAAATGGTAAACAGACACCTGGCGGTATATTGGATAGGGTCATTGCTTCACGAGCGCTACACATTCGGAATATTGGCCCTCAGTGGACAGTCCCTGTCCAAGTTTACGGTGCCGAAATGAGACAGGCGTGCGGCTCGTGACACCGGCCGAATATAGCCACCACGCTGAATGGCGATCAGAGGCAGCAATTCGTGAGCGTTTAAGGTGGTGGTCCTTTGCGTTGCACGGTTCCGAAGCTGTTTCGGCGGCGTGCTTGAAAGTCGGGCCCAACGAAACGAACGTAATTGCATGTAACCACATGTACACGCGAGCCCGCTGGCTGCAAGAAAACGCGGTAGCGGTGGTCGCGTAATGGGGCGGCCCACAACGTCCATTACGCCCATTAGCTATTAATCCATTAGTGCTTACCCCCATTAGTGGGCAATGCTGAGCTCAAGATGGGTGACAAATGGTGCTTTGCGACGTCTATTATTGTGAGGAAGTTTCGAAGGCCAAGGTCTTACCACCTCTTTCTTCTCACGCGCGTGGGCTAGGTGATTCATCGGCACAAAACTCGTGTACGCTGTACAAGTTATTCAATGCCCGCCCCCTATGTATTTTGGCAGTTGTGAGACTCCTTTTTGCGACCATGGCCATCTGGCCGTCGTGAGAAACCCTTTCTGGTAGGGTGTTTAATTGCTGATTGTACGCGAGCTTGTACTTCAACAGTGACAGCTTTTGTTATTGTATGCCACAATTGGCGATCTATTAATTTTCCGGAAGGTCGCGCGCGCGTACGTGCGTTGGACCTGACCACACAGCATAAGCGAATCACATGGCCGCTTTAGTTTTTACGTGCGTGCTGCTTATTAGATATTTATTGGCGTGCACTCTGCTGCCCACTTTCGCAATACCCTGTGTACGATTTCCCTTCACGCAACGTACAATTCCTTTGCGTTTGTGACCTTCTCTCTTGCGTTTTTTTAGGGTTTTTTTACGCGAGAGCAGCGAACACTAAATTGTGGTAAAAGAGAGGGGCTTAAACGAGGCTCAATGCTTCCGTGTAGCTAGCAGACCAATCACGCTAGGTCAATATTGTTCGAGTATGCTTGCACAATATTGTCATATAGGTTGCCGATGGAACATCCTCAAAACCACATGGCGGTGATTGGAGGGGAAACATTTGGGGCAGGACACCGAGTGTTAAAAAAAAAGAAAACGTGGGCGCGTTTACCCGACGAAGTATTCTAGACTAAGCTTGAGACACTATGCGCAATTAGCTCTGCGAATATTGGGCTACCCCTTAGGTCTCCTGGTTCAATGTTGTATATCTAGGTGTACTTCTTGTAAAACGTCCTTGTAAATACAAAGCGTTTTCAAACTTTATCTGTGCCTGAGTCCACCCATGTGAAACCTCCTGCGAATCTATCGCCGCTATTCGTAGCGGTAGTGCTCCTCACTTGCATAGATCGTCTTTCGAGGTGCGTCTCGTATGCCCCAGTTGAGAAGCTATACGTCTATCCTCCGGAGCGAAGAATAATAGCTTGGATCTTACTGGCGCAATCGGTGTTGCAGGTCCGCAGGACAAAGCGAGACGACCTAAATTCAAGCTAGACATCCCATGGGGCTGTGCATCGAAAAGCTTAGCATCAGGAAGCTGTAATGGCTGGATGTCATTGAATTCAGTGCATTCCCGGAATGCTGCGAGGCGCAGCTGGTTTAAGGCCGTACTCGACAAGTCACCTCCAGCGGACCGCTGCATCATTTTTGCCGCACATGGCTGAGTGGCTGACAACGGAGCCCTGCGGGCTAACGGTGTGAGCTACTTTTGTTTCATTTTCCCTCGTTCCAGATTTCGTGTTTGAGCCAAGAGAACGTCCTTAGGTAGGGCGAGAAAGCTCCAGGGGTACGTGTGACCAGAAAGCATGAGTTGCAGCGAAGGGCGGACATGGGAGCTCTCTCAGCAAGAAATGCAGGAAAACCTCGAGATCGCTCAAGAGCGCCCCAGCAGGTGGAGCTTATGCTAGAATTAGGAAATCTATATTCAACGAGAGCTTTAGAGGAGTGTCAAAAAGATGATCAAGAGCTGTCAGAAATAGATAGAATGCCTCACGCATTTGAGTGCAGTTGTCTTCTCGTATTAAGGATCACATAAGATAGAGGCAGTAAATCTTTATCGTGGAATAGGAGAAGGTGCGCAGTGAAAGCAGTTGACGGTGATCTTCAGCAGGACGTGCGGCTTTGTTTGCCACGCACAAGGCAGGGTGTCTCGTTGCGGTGGTAGCTAGAGTCTGACGTCGGCGCTGTAGATGGAGTAGGCGCAACATGTGCTGTTGAGTATTATGAGGAATCGTCGTTATGTTTCTGCCGAGGCGGCAAGTAAGATTAGGAAGGTTAACTGCTTAGGGACTGCTCGCGGGAGCATTCCAGTGCTGACTGTGACATCGTGACAAAATTCGAGAGGCAGTATTGACGTAACATGCGGTTTTACAGTAAATTTTTACACCTATGCTCCGCAACTTACTTTTTCCTGCACATGGGTAAAAATGTGCGCTTATATTGGAGGTTGGCCGATACCGGGCTGTACCGTGGTGGGGGTGAAGAGCTGTTCAAACACTCCGTCCCTAATTGTAAGAGCGATCTATTTATAATAAAAATTCAATAAAATGATTCACTCAAAATGCATTGCTTAAAGTCTGTGGGTATGCTGCAATGGTGGATGAAGAACACGTGGGCTCACTACGAGGAGAGAGAGAGAGAGAGAGAATAAACTTTTTTATTCGGTGAATGAAGCTTTGGAGAGGCGTCCTCATTCCAGGATGCCTTGAGCTCGGGCCGCGTCCTGGGCCCTCGCAATCAGCCGTTGCTGATCCTCGAGGTCGGAGCTGGCCAAGGCTCTCTCCCAAAGCTCGTTAGTGGGGTAAGGGTCCGGAGGATTTAATGGAGCCGCTCTGCAACCCCCTACTATGTGCCTGAGGGACCCGAGCTCTGGGCAGAAGCGGCATTGCGGAGAGAATTTTGTAGGGTCTATGAGGTGATTTCTGGTTGGGTGGGGGAATGTATTAACCTGTAGAGCTCGGAGGCATCGCTCCTGCTCTCTAGGTAGTGACTTGTGTGGGGGTGCATATGTTCTGCGGGTGAGCTTGTAGTGTTGTGTGATGTCTTGGTAAGAGACTAGAGGGTGCATGCGCTCGGGTTCAGATTCCTCGGCGTCGGCTCGGTGGGTCAGATCTCGAGCCACGTGGTTGGCGACCTCGTTGCCAGGAATGCCTTGATGAGCTGGCGCCCAGATGATCATGACTGATCTCGTTGGCGGCTTTTGATTGATGATCCGGAGCGTAGTGGTATGAATTCTGCCGCTAGCAAAGTTGCGGCACGCCTGTTGGGAGTCGGTCACTATGACTTCAACCTCTGTTTGGGAGAGCGCGAGGGCTATGGCCGCTTCCTCGGCTTGGAGGGGATTGTTTCGTGTGAGTGAAATGCTGCTCCGATGTTCTGTGTTGACGACTACGGTGGCTGTTGTGGCGGCGTGTCTGGAGTAAGAAGCCGCGTCCGTGTAGGCTGTAGAGGGTAAAGTCCCGTATCGCTTGTGTATGGCCAGGGCGCGGGCCTCCCTTCGCTCTGCGTGGTGCACTGGGTGCATATTGCGAGGTAGAGGACGTACGGTGATGTTTCTCCGGATGGCATGGGGTAAGCTCACAGTCTGAGGCGGCGGATGGCTCAGAGGGGCAGAGAGCCCCAGGCGTAAGAGAATGGACCTCCCTGCTTCCGTAACCGCCAGCCTTGTTCGTTGACTGGATAAATGTGCCTCGATCAGCTCCTCGGCCGTGTTGTGCACACCTAGTCGTAGTAGGCGTTCTGTGGAAGTACTGGTTGGCAGGCCCATCGCCTGCTTATATGCCTTTCTGATCATTGTGTTGATTTTCTTTAGTTCCGTCTCGTTGAGTAGTGCGTATGGAATAGCGTAAGTTATTCGAGACACGACGAAGGCTTGGACAAGCCGAAGCGTGTCCGCCTCCCGCATGCCTCTTGTCTTGGTTGTTATTCGCCGGATCATGTGCGTAACTTGGGCTGTTGTATTCTTAAGCTTTTGAATTACTATTGTATTGGTGCGGTCTGACTTTAAAACCATGCCCAATATCTTTACGCTCTGAGACGGAACGATGGTGTGTCCCTCCAGTTGTATGTTGATAGTGGGCGAGTCGGATGTGTGCTTTTTTCGCGGTGAGACCAGGAGTAGCTCCGACTTTTGGGGGGCGCAGCTGAGCCCGCATGACTTAGCATAGTCGCTCACCACGTCTGCAGCTTCCTGCAAGCGGTTCTCCATTTCCCCGATGGACCCTGTGGAAGACCAGATGGTAATGTCGTCGGCATATAGGCCATGCCGGATCCCTGGGATGTTATCGAGGAGCGGCGGTAGGCCTATTAGGGCGATATTGAAAAGGAGAGGGGATAACACTGCGCCCTGTGGTGTGCCGCGCCCGCCCAGTAGGAATGGGTTTGTGGCTTTGTCCCCGACCTTTAGGATGGCTTTTCTATCTGAGAGGAAATCTCTGATATAGGAGTACGTCCTGGCCCCACAGCCCAGCGCGTTTAGCCTCTGTAAGATTGCGGTGTGCTTGACGTTATCGAACGCCCCTTTAAGATCTAAGGCGAGGATAGCCGTGGGGGAGTTGCGTGTCGCTGGTACAATCACCTCCTCTTTCAGCTGAAGTAGGATGTCTTGAGTTGAGAGGTGTGGACGGAATCCTATCATCGTTGGTTGAAGTTTCCCCAAATCCTCCAGGAATGGCTGTAGCCGGTTGAGAACGATGTGCTCTAGGAGCTTTCCTACACATGAAGTGAGGGAGATCGGTCGTAGGTTCTCAATGGCTGGTGGCTTGCCTGGCTTCGGTATCAGACGAACCTCGGCTATTTTCCAGTCCTCGGGAAGGTTTCCTTTCCTCCATACTTCATTAAGATGAGCGGTAAGCTCTACTAGCGAGGGGCTGTCAAGATTTACAAGTGCCTTATTGGTAATTTGGTCCATTCCCGGGGCTGTGTGGCGTCTCAAGCCCATTATCGCCGCTGTTACCTCATGTAGATGAATGTCCTCATCTAGGAGCTCGTTAGGGGTGCCGGTGCAGAGGCTCCGATGTCTGTGTGGGGAAGTACTGGGATTTGAGAGTCAAAAGGAGGTCCGCCTCGTTTCCAGGAAATTGGTGAATTACTCGAGCCATATTGTGGTGGGATTCCGTTTTGCTGCTGGCCGGGTTGGTTAAATACCTCAATAACTTCCACGTCTTGGAAGTACTCAGTCTTCCTCTCAAGCTGTCGCAGAGGGATAGCCAATTCTCTCGGCATAGCGTGGTAGCGTATTCCGCAGCCTCTTGTGTGAGTAGTGCTATTCGCCTCTTGAGCTTGCAATTTAATCTTTGCCTTTTACAACGCTTCAGCAGGCTACGCCGGGCTTCCCACATGTGGAGCAAGCGAGCGTCGATGCTTGGAGTGGTGGTGGATGTTTCAAGCATTTTAGTGTGCGCCTTCACATCCTGGTGAAGCTGAGTGACCCACTCCTTAATTGACTGAAGCTGTTGGCTCTGTTCGTTCGCAGCTCTTTCTTCTCTTATCTCCCGCAGCTTGGTCCAATCCGTGAGGCGAGCCGTGCCTATCCTGGCTTTGTATTCGAGACCATGGAGAGTGGTGGCTAGCAGCCCGTGGTCGCTGCCTAGGTATTCCTCCAGATTGGTCCAGCAAGCTTGGGGGATACTTCTGGTGAGGGATAAGTCGGGGTTCGTGTCTCTTTGGACACTTGTGCCGAGCCTCGTGCTATTCCTTGGATCGTTGACGAGCATGAGATCCAGGTCCTCAATAACTTTGTGAAGCATGTTTCCCCTGGGGTTGGTGTACGTATAACCCCAGAGGGGGTGGGCTGCATTAAAGTCGCCCACAATTAGAAGCGGATGGTTGCCTGCTGCGTGCGTGGCTTGCCCCAAAACCAGTTTGAGGACTGATGGCGCACTTTTCGGCCGACAGTAGACGTTTAGAACAAACATGGGACCCTTTTTCTTTGTTGCCTGTGGGATAATTTCGAGCAGAGTGGCAAGCGGCTCGGATTGCTGGAGGTGGTGTTGAACGGCCACTAGCTTTTTACTGACCAGGGTGTGAAGGCTGCTCCCTGTATCGGTGCCATAAGTGACGTATCCGGGTAGGCGGACGTGTGTGTTCGTTTCTTGCGGTGCGATGATTTCAGGTGGTCTTGTTGATGTAGCGATGCATTGTATCAGTGATCCATACTTGTTCTTGTAGCCACGGCAATTCCACTGCCACACCGTGGTTTCGCCTGGGGAGCCCCCGCGCTTACTGCATATATGTTGGGGCGGAGCCATCTTGGTTATCAAGGGGTGGTGATGCGTGCACAAGATGGGGTTCTGGGGAGCCCACAGAATCTGGCAATTCTGGTAGGGTCTGATGAGCTGTTTTCTTGGGGCGCCGGCTTTGACGAGCTTCCAGTGCTAGTATGCGTTCCTCTAGTCTCATGATGCGTTCCCCCAACTGAGTGTTAGAGTATTGTTGTTGAGTTGCGAATTGTTGTTGTTGTGCCGCTGACTGTTGTATAGCTGTGAGTTGTTGCTGCATAGTAGCTTGTAGGGATGTCTGAAGGCTCTGAATAGCTTTTGCTACTACCTCTTCTACCTTCTGGAGAGTGGCATATTGGACGGGTATGACTCCCTGCGGTGCAGTGGGCTGCGCGGTTGCTCATTGCGGTGTCGGATTTGAAGTGACTGTGTGAGCTGGCTGCTCTTCCCGTTTCCGCTTCTCCGGGGGTGGGGTTGAAGTGTTTTGTGTAGGGGTAGTGCTATTTCTTCCAAGCAATTCATCTTTAAGTGCTACGAATTCTGCGTGTACGCTAGTGATTTCTGATTTGAGTTTTGCGTTTTCTTCAGTGAGACGCCTAATCTGGGCATGTGCCTGTGCCAGTTCTGTGTCAACAGTGGGGGGACGAGCTTTGGGAGAAACAACCTGTGCCCAGCTCACCTGCTGCGTGACCTGCGCTGCTCCCTTGCTTCCCCTCCTGCCGCTTGCGGAACGACCACGGCTCGAGGTCCTGCCATGGGATGGCGACCGTCGTCGCGATGAAGTCCTTCGCCTGGAACCGGAACCGGAACGCGGCCTGGAACTGCTCCTCCCCTGGACAGCTCCGCGTCGTTTCGGGGACCGCGACTTGCGGGATGCTGAGTGCTCGCCACGTGGCCTCGGAGACGAGGAGCCTGCTCTCGGGGTCTGCTGCGGTTTCCGGCGGTTGACGGGCGGCAGGAACCTGTTGGGGTAGGTTTTCGCTGCTGTCGGGTGATTCCCGCCGCACAGAGAGCACCGAGGGTGGCACTCGTGCTGCTCCGTTGCTAGCGAAGTGCCGCACTCTCTGCACTTGGGTGTGGCGGGGGGCCGCGGGCAGACGTCCTCTCTGTGGCCTGTCTCGTTGCAGGTTCGGCAATGCGGCACGGTTCTCTTGTAGAGGTAGCACCGCAGAAGAAGGCCGGAAAATTCGATGTAATATGGTACTGTTTTTCCCAAGAATGTGATCACCATGGTGGTTGTGTTTCCCAGTGTTCTACATGTTAGCGCCTCGCATCCGGGAGATTCAATGCGTTTAAGTAACATTTCGGGCGTGGTGTCGTGATCGATGTTGTATATTACCCCTTTGCAAGAGTTATCGGGGGAAATTCCGTATGATGCAATATTATATGTTGTTGCATCAATTGTGATTTTTTGCATCTTGCTTAGTGCTGAGGCCGTAGCTTCTGAGGCAGTGCTCAGAACAAGGATGTTTTGGTCTTCGTCGATGCGCATTTTGAATCCAGTGGCGCCGATTTGTAGCTTTGCCTCCTTTGTAATGGCGTCTACTAACTTCCCTGGGCTCACCTTGTTGAGCTGCAGGCCGTTCCGTGGACGAACCGCCAACTTGTAATCATCGGCAGGAAGGGGGGGTTGTCGGGGCTTGCGCATCGCCGGTCGGCTGTGGCGGAGAACGGGCTTCGGTGGCGTTCGGGAAAGTTGGGGCGTGGTCGAGCGTGTCTGCAGCCGACGGCGACGGGCACGACTGGTAACATTGATCCAAGGCCCACTGTCTTCTTCGTTCTCCTCAGCAGCCCGAAGAGGTCCTTGGGATTCGCGAATTTCCATGTCCTCGTCCTCCGGGGCCCCGGCAGACGATTGGTGGGCTTTGTCGGCGTCGGCATTGAGCAGCGCGTTCGCCATCTGCAGCGGTGCGGCGGCCGAAGCCTTTCCTAGGCCTCGCCACTAGCGAAGTAGGTTTAGCGGGGCGGCCCCGCTTCGAAACTTGATGTGGCCGTAAAATGCAATATATAGCACTTACACCCTCAAGTTTGGTGTTGACGTGCTCTGGCTGACTTCAGGCACACGATGATTACGTAGAATCTGGATGCGGAGGTGATTTCGCCGAAAATGTAGCTTCTGTGCGGAGCTGATGTAGAGCCCATCCGACCCGTCGCCACACTTCGTCGAGGAGGCATTGCCACAAAAGCAGAGGACACAATGTATGTACAGCCATAATTCTTGACTCGCAAGACGACAGTTCCATCGACTGCGGGTATTTCTGTGCGCTACAAACGAAAGACGAAATTGTGATATTCACTATGTAGATTGTTCAGGAAGACACAAGTGCGATATCCAGAAGTTCATGAACACGCTCTGTGCATGGGTTAGCAGGGATGACACTAGCCAATGGTAATCGTTGGAGATGTCCATGTGGACATATAAAAGCAGACAAGAAATGATTTACTGGGTTTTCGGTCGAACAATTTGGTTTGAGTTGCCACACAAGTCCAATCGCTCAACTATTCGACAATGACCGTCTATAGATACAACTTTGGCAACGATTGTAAGTTTGCGACCAAACCAATATGTGTATGTCACACAAGGTAGAAGCTACCATCGTTAACGTGACGAAATGATGAAAATAAGTACGGGTCCCCTTGTCCAACCCTCTATGATGTGCTGCAACTTAGCTGGTTGTCAAGCTTCATAGGTTGGAATGGCTTCTAGATTTTTTTGTCTGTTTGAATCAATTTTGCTTTCAGAAAGGGATAATGTTATAAAGCAAGTAGGATTGTGTCTTGCCTCGCGAATATAAATATACGTACAGATAAACTGTAAATTGAATTTCTCCCTCGAAGTAGGTGTAAGTCAAGAAATGCTCGCTCTCACACACACATAGACGCATAGATAGGACACATGTTCGCCCATGTACATATTCAAGCGCCTAAACGCATGTACACACGCCCAAGAAACTGAAATTTACGCATACACAAATGTGCTTATGCCCGCAGACGCATACACGCACTGGTGGGCACGAAGAATCTAATACGGAGACACAAACAAGCGTGCACACACAAACTTAAGCACACACGCACATACGCTAAAACCGTGCGCCTACATACGCACTCCCTCTCCGTCCCTGCTGCCTCTGAAATCCCTGAGTGTGCAAGCAGTGTAACTAGTGTAGGAAGTCGCGATTTATTTTACTTGGTCTAGAAAGTTGTTGCTGCGTCTACCTCTAGGAAGCCATTTTTTGTAACTCTGGTGTAGCGTGAAAACTGCACTTTTTAAACTGCGGTTCTGATGATTGCATGCACCGGACGACAAACAAGCACGCTGTAGTGGTAAATGCGTGGTGCCATTCGGTCTGATACAGTCCGCACTGACACATTGACGATAGTGAATATTCGCTGCAAAGATGGTAGCCAGGCCCTTGCATATACACGTGTCACGCAGGAAGGCAAGATAATCTAGGAAGGTAGAATTATGTCACTCATGTATTTCCGTGGGCTGTTTCAGACTACTCGCTGTACATACATATACATACATATCTGGGGGTCGAACCACACTGGAACAGCACCGAAAAGTAGTGCTGAATTGCTACATTCAGCCGACCTCCAATCCAACCAGGCCGATATTTCTTCGCGGAATCTTGGAGCCGAAGCCGAATGTGAAGATTTTGTAGCACTGATTCCGAAGCGGTGCCACCTCAAGTTACAGGCAGCGCTGTTGTGGTTGTGGTAATACCACAGGAGTAGATGACCACTGTATTAATTCGGCAACGGCTTTCCAAGGGCTTTCCGATTACTGGTATTTATCAGACCATTATTTCATGTGGCAATGTAGCCCTGTATTCTAGGGGCCAGCTCCTCCACGGGCACTTTGTCGGAGCTTACATTTCATGTGAGTGTACGCATGTCAGCGCTAATATGCCGCGGTATTTATTCTTTAGCTCTTACTTTTAGAAAAGCAAATATATGACGCAACGCATTCAGCCTGAGTCTTCGCTGGTTTAATTTCAGCGCACATGTCGGCGCTGCCCCATCATTTACAATGTGCTAGAAAATTGTTGGAATGGCTTTTTCCAGGCAGGTGTTTTAATCCTAATGACGCCAGGAAACCCAGGCTGATGACTCTAATGCTCAGGCATCTGATAGGGACCGCACGCACTGTTCTCGCACACCTCGTGTGGAGCAGCGTAGCCGTGACGTGTATAATGTTCGAGTGCTTTTATTTAATTTTAAAGGTAAAAGCGAAAGGTTGCCAACACGGCTTCATGAACTGTATCTGCGTCACAAAAACGTGTCCATAAATTTGCACTTGCAAATAAGAAGCATGTTCTGCACCCTGAACATTCCGGCGGTATTTATTTAGTGCTATTAAACATAAAGAAAAAGTTAAAGCAAGGTAAACCTTGCTGACGCTATTTATTTCATTCAAATCTTGAGATGTGACCTTTCGATGCGGAATATTTTGACCAGCTGCGTAAGTAAAAACAAATCTACTTTACCTTTCCAAAAATTTGACCTGATGTAGCTAAAGCAACTCAGGAGTATGGAGCGTCGACATTTTGTAGCGGAGCGAAAATTCTTTTATCGAACTTGCTCCTGCAAATGCTACGCACACAAGTATTATGCTCTCTGAAAGCCTCTCTTAGGTGAAGAAATCAAATCTATGACCTCGATCTCAGCGCGCCCAGCGTTTCGAGGTATTGCCATTGTCATCAATGGCATGGCTCTGCGACAAGTTTCGTTGCGGCCAGTCCGCTTTTCCTTTTATTCCGTTTGTTATATTCCAAGGGAAGCCGCTGACTGTTTTCATGGTATTATGACAACAAACGCGCTCCGCCGAAAGCTTTTTGGGCCCAACAAGCGATTCAAGAAACAATGATGGTGCAGATTTAGCGCGTCACAGGCATAAAGCCAATGCGCTGACGCTGAACGAAGAAAGAAAACGTGGGTCACCGGTTGGCAGCTACTCACGGCGCTGCACCGTTGGCTATGGTGCCAGCGTGATGAAATCGGTGGTGGGGGGGGGCATCTTTAGGCCTCTGGCGCACCTATTTCTCCGTCAGTTTCACTTTCCGTGAGATAATATGCTTGAAATGCCGTATCATTTCTCGTTGACTCGTAGGTTTAAATATCGAATCCCATTCACACAATATCCCATTCAACCCCGAGAGTATAGGTAAGGAAGCAAAATCTAGATCATTTGCTCACAAACACACGCACAGATACGACATATGTTCGCCAACAAACATAAAGTGGCGCTCTTGCATGAACGAACGGACACTAATGCGCGCACGCATTCTCGTGCACGGAAATTCACGCATACAGAAATGCGCCTATGCCCGCGCACCATAGTGCGGTTAGAGTCAGAATGAATATATGGCTGTCGTGTGACATTAAACAGCGCTCCTTACAGAAACAATATTCTAACGTACAACCAGTGTTCCGACTAATTGGCATAAATGTATTTGTTTTAAAAATATTCCTTGCTTAAGTTATGATACAGCCTGTCGAGCCTGTCTCAAGTTTCATTGGGAAACGTTCTCGCGCCACTTCATAGTGGGCCAGCCGCAGTCAAAGGTGGCGGCCCCTATAGATATCTCGTCTGTATTAGTAAATTGCGGAAGCTTCATGTGTGAGCATCCTTCAAATGTCTGCACCAAATTCAACGCCTGTAACCGTTTTACTAATGATAGGAGGAAGTTTGTGTTTGATGGATTATAGCCAAGGAGCTTGAAAACATAATTGAATATAACTACTATGGCCAAGTGAGCTCTTAACGTTTCACATTCAATTAGTTGAATTAATGTTCCTTGGTACTAAATCGGAGACAATGTTCTAGAATATTGCGCCACACCAAGGTGTATTCTGCGCTTAACGATGCACATACTGAGTTTGTAAGTTTACCTTTCTACATAACCCCTACCGTGATCAGGGGGTCGAACCACACTGGAACAGCGCCGAAAAGCAGGGCTGAATTGCTACATTGACCCGAACTCCAATCGAACCGGACCGATATTTCTTCGCGGCATCTTGGAGCCGAAGCCGAATGTGAAGGTTTCGTTGCACTGATTCCGAACCGGTGCCACCCCATGTTACGTACAGGCAGGGCTGATATAGTTGTAGGAGTACCACAGGAGTGGATGACGTCTCCTGCATCGATTCGGCAAGGTACTCGTTGTATTGCCAATACTACACAGGCGTAGTAATTCAAGAGAGTGACTCGTAACTCATGGCCTCATTCTACAACGCCCTAGTGTTTTCAAAGTAACAGACACGTGGCTCACCGTAGAGATCTCATTGGCTCACTCAGCCGCATACCATTTGTAGGCTCAATTGTACACTGTGCGCGGAGTCGTGGTGCACTGCCTAGATAGAGTATCCCAGAAACTCCATCGTCATGGACAATAGTGCTTGACCTTGCTTGTGGCGTCTTTCGCATTGCGGCACAGTAACGCACTTGAGCTGTCTGCTACACGCCGCGCAGCTTGTTCTTGTAAAGATTTTTGTGTTCAGTGACTGTTCTTGTTCCTGTTTCACGATTTGTACTTCGTTGATATTTTCTTACGCAGCATGAGGGAGCTGTAATGGTTGCACGCCATTGACCTCATTGAATACTTGGAAGACTGCGAGGCGCCGCTAGTTTATGTCCGTCCACGACAACACCAGCAGCGGACCGCTGCATTGTTACTAAGCTGTCGACAACGGAGCCAGGCACGTGAACGGAATGAGTTGCTTGTGTCATTTTCTTTCGCTGTGCCAACTGTGTAAGGGTAAAGTCGGCGGTAACTATTTTCGCGTGCTTAGATATAAGTTCATTTGGGAATTTAACTAAATATAGCGCGTCGGTGGAAGTACTAACTAAATATTGGGCATCGGTGGAAGTACTTTGCAAACCTCTTGGTGGAAGAAAACGACGTGTTTGCCTATTTTTAGCGCGAGAATCAGCCTTTCTCATTCTTTCGCACCCGTCGAAGGGAATGAATTAAAAAGAAAGGGTAAAGAGTCACCTGGCAGTATATTGGATAGGGTCATTGCTTCACGAGCGCTACACATTAGGAATATTGGCCCTCAGTGAACAGTCCCTATCCAAGTTTACGGTGCCGAAATGAGACAGGCGTGTGGCTCGTGACACTGGCCGATTATACCCACCACACTGAATGGCGATCAAATGCCGCAATTCGTGAGCGTTTGAGATGCTGGTCCTTTGCGTTGCATGGTTCCGAAGCTGTTTCGGCAGCGTGCTTGAAAGTCGGGCCCATCGACACGAACGTAATTGCATGTAACCACATGTACACGCGAGCCCGCTGGCTGCAAGAAAACGCGGTAGCGGTGGTCGCGTTATGGGGCGGCCCACAACGTCCATAACGCCCATTAGCTATTAATCCAGTAGTGCTTAACCCCATTAGTGGACAATGCTGACCTCAAGAAGGGTGACAAATGGTGCTTTGCGACGTCTATTATTGTGCGGAAGTTTCGAAGGCCAAGGTGTTACCACCTCTTTCTTTTCACGCGCGTGGGCTAGGTGATTCATTGGCACAGAACTCGTGTACGCTGTACAAGTTATTCAATGCCCGCCCCCTAAGTATTTTGGCAGTTGTGGGACTCCTTTTTGCGACTATGGCCATCTGGCCGTTGTGAGAAACCCTTTCTGGTAGGGCGTTTAATAGATAATTGTACGCGAGCTTGTACTTCAGCAGTGACAGCTTTTGTAATTGTATGCCACAATTGGCACGCTATAATTTTCCGGAAGGTCGCGCGCACGTACGTGTGTTGGACCTGACCACACAGCATAAGCGAATCACATGGCCGCTTTAGTTTTTACGTGCGTGCTGCTTATTAGATATTTATTGGCGTGCACGGTGCTGCCCACTTTCGAAATACCCTGTGTACGATTTCCCTTCACGCAACGTACAATTCCTTTGCGTTTGTGCCCTTCTCTCTTGCGTTTTTTTTTAGGTTTTTTTTTTTTTTACGCGAGAGCAGCGAACACTAAATTGTGGTGAAAGAGAGGGGCTTAAACGAGGCTCAATGCTTCCGTGTAGCTGGCAGACCAATCACGCTCGAATATTGTTCGAGTATGCTTGCACAATATTGTTACATAGGATGCCGATGGAACATCCTCAAAACAACATGTTGATGATTGGAGGGGAAACATTTGGGGCAGGACACCGAATGTTAAAAAAAAAGAAAACGTGGGCGCGTTTACCCGACGAAGTATTCTAGACCAAGCTTGAGACACTATGCGCAATCAGCTCTGCGAATATTGGGCTACGCCTTAGGTGTCCTGGTTCAATGTTTTGATCTAGGTGTACTTCTTGTAAAAAGTCCTCGTAAATACAAAGCGTTTTCAAACTTTATCTGTGCCTGAGTCCACCCATGTGAAACCTCCTGCGAATCTATCGCCGCTATTCGTAGCGGTAGTGCTCCTCACTTGCATAGATCGTCTTTCGAGGTGCGTCTCGTATGCCCCAGTTGAGAAGCTATACGTCTATCCTCCGGAGCGAAGAATAGTAGCTTGGATCTTACTGGCGCAATCGGTGTTGCAGGTCCGCAGGACAAAGCGAGACGACCTAAATTCAAGCTAGACATCCCATGGGGCTGTGCATCGAAAAACTTAGCATCAGGAAGCTGTAATGGCTGGATGTCATTGAATTCAGTGCGTTCCCGGAATGCTGCGAGGCGCAGCTGGTTTAAGGCCGTACTCGACAAGTCAGCTCCAGCGGACCGCTGCATCATTTTTGCCGCACATGGCTGAGTGGCTGACAACGGAGCCCTGCGGGCTAACGGTGTGAGCTACTTTTGTTTCATTTTCCCTCGTTCCAGATTTCGTGTTTGAGCCAAGAGAACGTCCTTAGGTAGGGCGAGAAAGCTCCAGGGGTACGTGTGACCAGAAAGCATGAGTTGCAGCGA
Organism: Dermacentor andersoni; assembly: GCF_023375885.2. Lineage (NCBI taxonomy): Eukaryota > Metazoa > Arthropoda > Arachnida > Ixodida > Ixodidae > Dermacentor > Dermacentor andersoni. The sequence goes on along the minus strand of NC_092820.1, from coordinate 89,081,804 downwards.
AGGGCGGACATGGGAGCTCTCTGAGCAAGAAATGCAGGAAAACCTCGAGATCGCTCAAGAGCGCCCCAGCAGGTGGAACTTATGCTAGAATTAGGAAATCTATATTCAACGACAGCTTTAGAGGAGTGTCAAAAAGATGATCAAGAGCTGTCAGAAGTAGATAGAATGCCTCACGCATTTGAGTGCAGTTGTCTTCTCGTATTAAGGATCACATAAGATAGAGGCAGTAAATCTTTATCGTGGAATAGGAGAAGGTGCGCAGTGAAAGCATTTGACGGTGATCTTCAGCAGGACGTGCGGCTTTGTTTGCCACGCACAAGGCAGGGTGTCTCGTTGCGGTGGTAGCTAGAGTCTGACGTCGGCGCTGTAGATGGAGTAGGCGCAACATGTGCTGTTGAGTATTATGAGGAATCGTCGTTATGTTTCTGCCGAGGCGGCAAGTAAGATTAGGAAGGTTAAGTGCTTAGGGACTGCTCACGGGAGCATTCCAGTGCTGACTGTGACATCGTGACAAAATTCGAGAGGCGGTATTGACGTAACATGCGGTTTTACAGTAAATTTTTACGCCTATGCTCCGCAACTTACTTTTTCCTGCACATGGGTAAAAATGTGCGCTTATATTGGAGGTTGGCCGATACCGGGCTGTACCGTGGTGGAGGTGAAGAGCTGTTCAAACACTCCGTCCCTAATTGTAAGAGCGATCTATTTATAATAAAAATTCAATAAAATGATTCACTCAAAAGGCATTGCTTAAAGTCTGTGGGTATGCTGCAATGGTGGATGAAGAACACGTGGGCTCACTACGAGGAGGCATTGCCACAAAAGCAGAGGACACAATGTATGTACAGCCATAATTCTTGACTCGCAAGAGGACAGTTCCATCGACTGCGGGGATTTCTGTGCGCTACAAACGAAAGACGAAATTGTGATATTCACTATGTAGATTGTTCAGGAAGACACAAGTGCGATATCCAGAAGTTCATGAACACGCTCTGTGCATGGGTTAGCAGGGATGACACTAGCCAGTGGTAATCGTTCGAGATGTCCGTGTGGACATATAAAAGCAGACAAGAAATGATTTACTGGGTTTTCGGTCGAATTATTTGGTTTGAGTTGCCACACAAGTCCAATCGCTCAACTATTCGACAATGACCGTCTATAGATACAACTTTGGCAACGATTGTAAGTTTGCGACCAAACCAATATGTGTATGTCACACAAGGTAGAAGCACCATCGTTAACGTGACGAAATGATGAAAATAAGTACGGGTCCCCTTGTCCAACCCTCTATGATGTGCTGCAACTTAGCTGGTTGTCAAGCTTCATAGGTTGGAATGGCTTCTAGATTTTTTTGTCTGTTTGAATGAATTTTGCTTTCAGAAAGGGATAATGTTATAAAGCAAGTAGGATTGTGTCTTGCCTCGCGAATATAAATATACGTACAGATAAACTGTAAATTCAATTTCTCCCTCGAAGTAGGTGTAAGTCAAGAAATGCTCGCTCTCACACACACATAGACGCATAGATAGGACACATGTTCGCCCATGTACATATTCAAGCGCCTAAACGCATGTACACACGCCCAAGAAAGTACGCTCGCACGAACACTGAAATTTACGCATACACAAATGTGCTTATGCCCGCAGACGCATACACGCACTGGTGAGCACGAAGATTCAAATGCAGAGACACAAACAAGCATGCACACACAAATACACACGCACATACGCTAAAATCGTGCGCCTACATACACACTCCCTCTCCGTCCATGCTGCCTCTGAAAACCCTGAGTGTGCAAGCAGTGTAACAAGTGTAGGAAGTCGCGATTTATTTTACTTGGTCTAGAAAGGTGTTGCTGCGTCTACCTCCAGGAAGCCACTTTTTGTAACTCTAGTGTAGCATGAAAACTGCACTTCCTAAACTGCGGTTCTGATGATTGCATCCACCGGACGACAAACAAGCACGCTGTAGTGGGAATTGCGTGGTGCCATTTGGTCTGATACAGTCCTCACTGACACATTGACGATAGTGAATATTTGCTGCAAAGAAGGTAGCCAGGCCCTTGCGTATACACGTGTCACGCAGGAAGGCAAGATAATCTAGGAAGGTAGAATTATGTCACTCATGTATTTCCGTGGGCTGTTTCAGACTACTCACTGTAGTATACATATTGAGAAATTATCTCCGTGTACTGCGCAATTGCGATGCATTCAGCTACACTTTGTCCAGTTTCTTATGATCAAGCGAAATTTGTACAAGTGCGTTTAGTTTCAGGCAACGTCACATACACAGCCAGTAAGTGCAAAGTCAGGCACTTTTCGTCTGCCGATGCAGAAGACAACGCCCTGTCAGCTCCGATTTGCCACAACTTAGCGACCCAAGTACCGAACACGGTTTTATTAGCTATGCTACACCCTCGACCCCTCTACAGAGGTATACACGAAGTCTAGATAAAGAAAAAGGAACGCTAATTTTCCCTCTGCCGGGAGAGTGTAAAACGATTTCCTCTTGTCGTTTGACTTCAACATCCATCCCTTACCAAAACATTGCGTCAAGGAATCTCCGGCGTTCCGACTAAGTGGCATGAATGCACATATTAGAAGAGGCTACCCTCTTGGCATAGTTAGTTGAAACATGTTGATTCTTGGCCGATATTTTGAAACATATTTTTATTAATTTACGCATTCAGCTACGCTTTGTCATTGCCGTTAAGTGCCGCAGAACGCGTCCAAAATACCTGGCTATGAGAAGTGGCATACGAAACCTCTGTTTTACCAGTTTGACAGTATACTTGTCCTGTATGGGATCCGTTTTGTGGTGTGGATATAAATACAGATGAATAATTGAGTCGTTCGCGGCAAGGTGCAACCTGGACAGATGCGGCCACTTTGTGCACGTAACACCAATTAAAAAATATATTTGTTTGATCCCTTTGCTTCAGCGACACAGCAGGTGACGATATAAGCTGCTTCGTTCAATGCGCCATTATCATACGGGAGTCTGCTCAGGAGAATGCCCTGCATTATGTATTTTGGCGTGAAGTGCATCTCCTTAAAGTTAGGCCGTACCTTTCCAAGTCTGGTCCCTTTGAATGTTCTTTTTTTTTTCTAAGAACCATATTAGCTTCGACTTCACGACCTGCGGATGTGGTGTACCGCTACAATGTTGACGTTTAGCGCACGCAATGATGCCTTAAAGGCGCTGTGGTTTATGTGGAAATAAATAGAGTTCGAGTAATCTGTGACACACGCCCAAATGTATATTTGTTTGCATTTATTTCCATGACAAATTCCTTCGACCAATTATTTACGACTTCAAAGTTAGACAGGACTCTAATATTAGCTTTATCGAAAGGTCTCCATAGCGCGAAAGAAGACAGAAGACAGGACAAAACACCGGCACTTTGTTGTGTCCTACGTTCTGTCCTCATCTTTTGCACTGAGCAGACATGTGCATTTTGAATCATCCACTCACCCAAGCTTGCCGGTTCTCAAAAAAATATATTTGTCACTTTTTATTTCTCTATACATAACACACTCATCAGTGAACAAATTAACGCTGTAAAATTATTACGTAATCGAACTGTGGTGTGGCCCGCCAAATAAGCCATTCTGTCCGGCTTACAAAAAGAAAGTCTGACTTGCTTGAGTAGCAGGTAAAGAAATGAAAACAGACGGAGTCTTAAGAATTCAGAAGAATTCGTAATTCGTAATCATGATGTTTTCCTGCTCTTATAGCCTTGCTCCTTTGTTTTTGAAACAAGAAATTGTTTACAGATACTTTATATATTGATTATTGTTAAGTGTAAATCCAAAACCGATTCTTTAGTGGCACAGTTTCCATGTGCCGAGATGAATCAACACTCTCATAGTGTGCTTTACTTTATTGTGCGTGTTTTTTTTTTACTTCTGCGTCATGCCATAAGCAATACAGCGAATTTCTAATCTATTAAGGAGAGTAGACTATGTGGTGGCAAAAAAATAAAACTGAATAAAATGTCTCGAAAGTCACTGTATGATCAAAGTAAAAGAAAATATCTTATTAAAGGAGGCACGCAGGCGAATGACGCGCCTGCCCAAGAGTAGCGTTGCTGTGTGAGTCACGCGGGGGCATTCACACAGCGGCTTCCGCAAATTGTCCGGTCCACACTCAGTGAGCCGCCAGTGATGCCAATTGCAATCTTGGCGGCTGCAGCTAGCACTGCTCAGCCACCCAAGCAGAAGAGGCCATCGACCTCCTGGCTTGCGGTCTCAAAGGTATCGTCTACCTAGATGAGGCCTTAACGTCAGACACAGAGCTTGCAAGAGTGGGAGTCCAGCGCCTCGCGAGAGGCCATCAACACCACTTACAGCCAAACAGGGCAGCTAGCGACAAACGAATGGTGAGAGTCTATTAAAATGTCATGAGGTATTGCCTGTCAAAACCGAGATCTGATTATGAAGCACGAAGTAGTGGGGGACGGCGGCACAATTTGCACCACCTGGGATAGCTTAACGGGGCCCTAAACCTATGTACAGCAGTGCATTCGCATTACTTCCCCCCATCCAAAGGCGAGAACCATTAAACCGTTCCAAAGAAGAGAAAACCCGGTTCACAGGGCTTCTAAAAGGCTATGTAAACTTTCTTTTGTAAACACCGCACAAAACTCTTTTTAATATGGACACTCAAATGCTTGAGTGGAACGTCAGAGGTATCCTCCACAATTTTGATTACGTCAAAGATTTCCTCCGCTAATATAGTCCCATGGGAATGTGTGCAAACGAGACCCGCCTCAAACACGTACGAAAAAATTTTATTCCAAAATACGCTATTTAACGAAAAGACCGCAAAAATTTAGTGGCGTCATTTGGCGATGTATCTGTTATGGTCTATGGATGTGTATGCTACCAGGAATAGAGCTATGTACGGCACTAGAGGCAGTTGCGGTCTAACGGGTGTTGTTTAATAACATTTTTATTATCAGCTCTATTTACATTCCCTCTCACTTATCACCTTTATAAAACCGAATTTTAACATTGCATTGATGGACTTGCTGTGACTTACATTGCTGTAGGAGATGTAAACGCGCACAATGCTTTCTGGGGAGACTCCCTCTGCGATGGCAGAGGGAGCCTAACAGGAACTCCTCTATTCGTCAGCCTATTTATCTCCACTACAGGACGAAGGCCTCTCCCTGCGATTGCGAATTACCCCAGCCGTGCGCCAATTGATTCCAACTAACACCCTCAAATTTCCTAATTTCGTCGCACCACCTAGTCCTCTGCCGTCCTCTAGTGACTTCCCTTCTCTTGGTACCCATTCTGTCACGCTCTTCGCAGCCGAACTTTGACAACTGCTCCAGCCGCTACCATGAGCGAGGCTCCCAACAATCCGCTTGGAGAATGCGCCGCGCCTATCATGTGCGGCGCCATCCATAGGCAGCGGGACACTCCTGTTTTTAGCGGATCAGGTGAGACGTGGAACATTGGCTCTCTACCTACGAGTGCGTCAGTGATCGCAACAAGTGGGATTACCCAATGAAGCTACGTACCGCCACCTTCTCTCTTGCTGACGTTGCGAACATCTCGTTCCACAACCGTGAACGGGAATTGCGAACGTGGTCCGCTTTCATGGAGCTCTGGAACTCTAAAGTTATTGTTAGCCAGTCATGTAGTCTGCTGTGTGCCTGATTTGAGTTGAATCCAGTTGAGTTTATTTCTTCTGCGGAAAGTAGCCGAAGGTTTAAAGGTAATGTGACTTGACAGACGCATTTGCTCCCATTGTCACGAAACGCACGCACGATATTGGAAAATATGCCTGAATGTATAGAAATATAAAATGCTTCATACGTCAAACTTTTCTGAGTGTTCCTTAAACAGTTTTCCTTCGTTGCGTCTCATTCCTTTTTTAGGCGCTCTGCAACAATCATGGAAATGAGAACTTCTGCCAACATGTTCGCCAATGTACGTGTAATCTCTATTTCGCCATGCCGATTGTTCGACTTGTTAAAACGCAGTGTCTTATTTTTCAGTGGAATATATTGCCATTACATTTATTGAGGCGCTGAAGTTGGACCTGCATTCACACAACCCAACTACTGATAATGTGCCATGCTGCTGAATAGTACTAGGTCTTAGCACTTTTTTAAACGAAGTACATCTGTTATTAGGCGTAAATGATTCAGAAAAAGGACGTGGACATTTAACAATCTACAATCGGCTGTTCAAGGGGTCCTTGCATGAAGTTATCTCGTCCATATTCTCGCCCGTAGAGTGGATAACGTGGTGTAAAACCGTCGACTCTGGTAGGGTAGACTCGGACAGCCGCAACAAAGTTTATTTGTTGTAAAATTTGTCGAGAACGCTTTCGCTTTGTTGCGCAAGGAAATCGCTTAATTCCAGCGCTGAACAGAGCCAGGATACTGTTTCCCATATTTTTCAGTTTTTTCCTACACTTTAACAATATGCGAAAGTAGAACCAATTTGAGCACTCGCGATGACGCGTGCTCTCATATCTATATTCTTAAGACGATCATGGACACAGTGAACGTAGAGCATTATCCACGAAGTAGGATCGATTGAATAATCGTGAATTATATCTGACATGACAAATTTCTTACAATGATATTTATCAGCAATTCCTGCTACGCGTATTTTCTTGCCTGTATTTGCATTATTTGTTTTTTGACGTACAATGCATACGGACGTGAATAAGCCCAAGCCGATGGCTAATTATGCCATTTCTGGTAGTGCTTCCTGCTGGCGTAATTTCGCAATGTACTTTTTTAAGGTGGCCGTCCTGTGGTATGTTCTACTTCATTGAGAATAAACTCATCTTTAGGCGGCGTACTGTGTGTCCACCTCTAATTTTGCTTCAACGTTCGCGTAGTACTGCACTTCATGAACTATTCATTTTCTCGTGCTCAGCTCACGTTAGTTCACATGGTTCATTGTCACGACTGCGCGAAACTGCCAAATTAGTTAGGAGGCGCAAAGCTATTTGTTTTGCTTTTATTCACCTTTCACTTCACCAACGCTGCTATTTCTTTGAAAGCTGTCTTGTCGTCTGCTCTGCCGCACTACACATATAGTTTGCATTTTTGTCATTTTTGGAAACATTGAATTGCCATTTAGTTTATGGGAGTTTTTTTTATATAAAGCTTTGACTGCCTACTTCAACAATCTGAAAACGTACGTTTCGAAAACCGGTTAGGAATCACCTGATTGCTATTGCTATCACGAAGAGACATCATAAGAAGCCAACAAAAACTGACACCAAGGACAACATAGGGGAAATTACTTGTGCTTAATAAACGAAATAAAGAAATGATAAACTAATGGAAATTAAAGTGGATGAAGAAACAACTTGCCGCAGGGGGGAACCGAACCCACAACCTTCGCATTTCGCGTGCGATGCTCTACCAATTGAGCTACCACGGCACCGTTTCCCCATCCACTTTCTTGGGTATTGATCTGTCCTAGTAGAACCCTGGGAGTGTTAGCCAGCGCCACCACTCACAAACTTTGGCGGCGGACGTGGAACGTCCTTTTTGCCGCAGGGGTAACGAGAACGTGATCTTTTTGGGTGAAGGCAACAGGTTAATAAACACACATATGCTATCTGAAGGCATCAATGTAACCGGATTCGAGACCCTCGTTATGTAATAAACGAGAAAAAAGGGGGTTAACCAAGGAGCCCGATTTTATTAGTCATATCATAAGAAGCCAACAAACACTGACACCAAGGACAACATAGGGGAAATTACTTGTGCTTAATAAATGAATTAAAGAAACGAGAAACTAATGGAAGTGGAAATGGTGGCGCTGGCTAATACTCCCAGGGTTCTACTAGGACACATAAGTACCCAAGAAAGTGGATGGGGAAACGGCGCCACGGTAGCTCAATTGGTAGCGCATCGCACGCAAAATGCGAAGGTTGTCGGTTCGGTTCCTATTTGCGGCAAGTTGTTTGTTCATTAACTTTAATTTCCATTAGTTTCGCGCTTCCATAATTCATTTATTAAGCACAAGTAATTTACCCTATGTTGTCCTTGCTGTCAGTGTTTGTTGGCTTCTTATGATATGACTTATAAAATCGGGCTCCTCGGTTAACCCCCTTTCTTCTCGTCCAGCGCAAAGACAGTAACTTGTGGAATATGCTGGCACTTCCATTAGCTAAATACCAATATAAACACACCTGTAATACAAAGCATAGACGTCAAAGTGGGGCGTCAACGACGCCCTACTTCTGCTCAGTGCGTCATGAATCGCTTAGCTCGCGCTAACATAACTGCGGCACTCAGAGCAAAAGCACCACCGCTATAAAGACAACAGACTACTTCACTTCAACCGAGATTTGCCACCATGCAGGTTAAAGTGTGGGCGATCGTTTTTATGTTATTCACTTCTGGATTCGGTGAGTAGCTGTATTTGAACGTGACGTTAACAATGTTCAAATCTCCAAAATATATGGGATTCGAGTTGAAGGAAAAATGTTCCAAATATAGCTGTTGTAAGGTAGGTCCATAAAGAAGCTAATATAATAAACAGCCAATTTTTGGTTTTTGAGAAATTGTAACCTTCCTAACCAGTTCGCCTGTAGGAATTACGTTATTGTGCTGCAAAAGCAATGTTGCAGAAAAAATATGCGTAAAAAGTTATCATGGAGCAATGCTTGCCGTCGAACCCACATAATGCATAGATAGCTTTTAGCGACTGCACTTGGCGCAAAATGAACGTGCCACAATGGTTTTAATCAACCTGCGATATCTTGTGTAGTGGCTCGTCTTGGCTATACGATAGTATGATGCTTTAGTGAGAGACGCACGCTGTTGTGGGGCTAATATGTCACATACTTTGGGAGTAACCTCCTTCTAAATCCATTACCGCTGGAGCTGAGCACATAGTCTCTTCTCATTATTATGGTGCAAGCATCACACTGGATACCGAACTGCTCGACTTAGGTGGCCTGGTGGTTTTCTCGCTCCTTTATTCGTTCCGTTATCGTTCCTTTATTATTCAGTTTTGAACTTTGTACGTACACAATGCTGTACACAAGACAACCTTAACCGCATGCCATAATGTGCTGCAATCTGCATTATTGGTAATGCCAACGCAGTGTTTCAGTGAGTGTTTACATGTCGCTCAAAGACAGGCCTGCAACATTTTACCTCCGCTACTTAACGTACGCTTTGATCACGCAGAAAAAAAAAGCCACAATTGCGCATGAATAGCCAAGCATTGATTGACATAGTAAATAAGTGGATAGCTATACTAAGTAAGGATAGTAGTTTTACTGGCCGTATAACCTTGTAAACATAACCATACTAAATAAATTAACAAGCATGGTGTTAAGTTTGCACAAGCAAACATGAACGCATCTCACACAATCACCACCGAAACTCGTGAAAACACTGAAGTGAGGAAGTTCGGCAGCAGTAGTGAGCGAAGGTCATGTTACATCTCGCATCAATGCGACCTAAGCCAGACAAACGCAAAAACATCGTACGCCGCAGACCCGGTTCCAGTTGCGGATAGCTTTTAAGGTACAGCAGCCCGGGCGGGCCGCCCCGAGCAAAATGAGTTCTCTCCGTCTCCTCCCCTCGGAACCCTGTGCGCGGCGGTAGACGGTATGATTCCTCTCCACCTTGCTTCGCTGAGTCTGCAAGATTGAGCCTGGATTGACAGCTCACTATCACGTGATATCACTCGCTCATATAAAACAAAGCACGTGGCAATGATTTTATCGCCTTCATACTTTATAGGGAGCCTCAAGGCGACGGCATAAACGTGCCTGCAATGTCCATATAATTGCTGTCGCAATATAAGAATGGTGTTGGTGTCCATAGGCGGATCTTGTGAAGAGATGCTAATAAGTGCTGGCGATATTTTCCAATACATAGACCGAACTTTTTACCGCACAAAAGGAGGGAGATGCGTATAATATTCCAATCATATATCCCAAGGTTGAAGACTGGGCGTGTTGGTATAGCATAATAGAGGTTGGACTGCGCCACACGTTGACAAGACACACAGAAGAGAGCGCTCTGTGGTGTGCACTCCTCTTCTGTGTGCCTCGTCAAAATGTTGCGCAATACAACCTCCAATCTTATATAGTTGAGTAGAAATGAAAAAGCAGATAAGATGCAGAAGCACTTGAAAAGTCTAATCGCGTTCTCGTTCGACGCAATGAGCTACCCACGTTGTTGAGTAGTCCATAATTATGAAGTAGATGAATGGCGCTACCACGCAAAGATAAAGGGCAGATTAGGCAAAAAATATTGTGGCGATAAGGCACGCACAGGTACGAGAAGTCAGTACGAACATGCAGATACCACAAAGTGACTCAATATTGTACACACAATCCGCGCACAACATTTCGGCTAATGCCACAGTTGCCTTAGACATAACCATTTGGTACAAATATATCGATTACCTTATCGCATGTTGCCCCCATTTATGTCCATGCGGCTTCAATTAAAAGGGGAAACGATGCACCACAAGACGCTTCATTCGACTGTTGTCCAAAACATATCTCGCAGCCTATTCGTGCTCGTGTGCACGCCATGAATCGCTCATTATTGTTTTCTTAGTATCATTCGTGCTCATTCAGTACTTCTCTTTTATCTATTGAATGGGGTACCACAGCCCATCCTTCCACTCCTCTCCCGTGTCGGCAGATTTAAATGGAGACAGTGAAAACGCGATGTCATGTCGACAGTGCATGGTTAGTTGGCCGTGGTAACATCATTGCCAATGGGTAAGGTGTAAATAGGCGCCACTATGTGGGCTTGCTTTACGTCATATGCCTCCTCACGACCATTCTGAATGGCAACCATCACAGATGTTCGTCAAAGGACCCGAGAAAGCGTGCAATACAGATGTGAAGGATGTACGTGATTCTAGGGAAAAACGTGATGGATGTGTGATACGTGATGGATGTGTACGTGATTCTAGGGAAAAAAAGTACAGAAAGCCACAAGGGAGCACCGTAAATGAGGTCGTCCACCGATCAGCCTAGGTCATTGCGCTATACCACTCGCAGACCTAGTAGTATCATCGGTTACTATACAGTGTTCCCGATCGAGGCGTGCTGTAAAAGCAGTCTGCAGCGGGTAAGGGATCTGTTGACCATGTTGTCTCCATAGCTCTATTCAATCAAAAACATTACTTGCCGCGAACTTGCGATTTCGCCTTGGTGGTTGTCCGAGGACGCACATGACGGCACAACGAGCGCCTCGCCGCGGAAATTAAAGCGAAAGCTTTACTGGCCGCGTACTTGCGATTTGGTCGTGGCGCTGCTCTGAGGAGACACATGAAGTCCGTATGTAAAAATACTGAAAGATATCTATAGCGGCTCCACAGCCACCCTAGTCCTCCATAAAGAAAGCAACAAAATCCCAATAAAGAAAGGCGTCAGGCAGGGAGATACGATCTCTCCGATGCTATTCACAGCGTGCTTAGAGGAGGTATTCAGAGACCTGGATTGGGAAGAATTGGGGATAAGAGTTAATGGAGAATACCTTAGTAACTTGAGATTCGCAGATGATATTGCCTTGCTTAGTAACTCAGGGGACCAACTGCAATGCATGCTCACTGACCTGGAGAGGCAAAGCCGAAGGGTGGGTCCAAAAATAATCTGCAGAAGACTAAAGTAATGTTTAACAGTCTTGAAAGGGAACAGCAGTTTACAATAGGTAGTGAGGCACTGGAAGTGGTAAGGAAATACATCTAGTTAGGACAGGTAGTGACTGCGGATCCGGATCATGAGACTGAAATAATCAGAAGAATAAGAATGAGCTGGGTGCGTTTGGCAGGCATTCTCAGATCATGAACAGCAGGTTGCCATTATCCCTCAAGAGAAAAGTTTATACCAGCTGTGCCTTACCAGTACTCACGTATGGGGCAGAAACCTGGAGGCTTACGAAAAGGGTTCTACTTAAATTGAGGACGACGCAACGAGCTATGGAAAGAAGAATGATAGGTGTAACGTTAAGGGATAAGAAAAGAGCAGATTGGGTGACGGAACAAACGCGACTGAATGATATCTTAGTTGAAATCAAGAAAAAGAAATGGGCATGGTCAGGACACGTAATGAGGAGGGAAGATAACCACTGGTCATTAAGAGTTACGGAATGGATTCCAAGGGAAGGAAAGCGTAGCAGAGGGCGGCAGAAAGTTAGGTGGGTGGATGAGATTAAGAAGTTTGCAGGGAAAACATGGCCACAATTAGTACATGACCGGGGTAGTTGGAGAAGTATGGGAGAGGCCTTTGCTCTGCAGTGGGCATAACCAGGCTGATGATGCTGCCGCTGATGATGATGATGACGTCACAACGTGCTCCACGCCGCGGACATTTCTCTCTCACTCGCTTCCTAGTCCCTACTGCGCATGCGCCGCTAGTAGCACCAAGCCACAGGTGTTCCGTCGCTGCGCTGCGCCGCGATGGAACGGCCTTTCCGCCGTTTAGTATGACGTCACATTGCGTTCCTCATCGTTGCGCTCGCCTCCGCGCGTTTCGCCAGTTGCGTCCCATGCCTGATCACATGTCGGAGGATTGAAAAGGAGAGCTGGCGTGCGCCGCAACCACAGTTGAGGTGGCAGTATGGACGTCCACAATTCTGGTAAGCAGGAGGAGGCCTGGTATCGACATCGGAACAAGATGAAGAGGAAGCGAACCGCCCAGGAAAGAGACGAACAGCGTGCCGAACGACTGGCTATACGCCGCAACATAGCCAGACAACCAGACTACTCTGTACTTGCAATCAAGATTAACCAAGGCCAACCAGGCTTTGCCTTAGCTTTCGTTACGTATATCCTGGCATTGCCGAGACAAGCCACTGCCAATTTTAAGCGTAGTTCGACAGCAAATTCGGCTAAGTATAGCGAGAGTGGCAAGTGGGAGAATTCAAATTGCCGCCCGTGATTTGGCACCCCAGTCACAGTACAGCCGAAGCGTGAGAGCCAGGTGGGGATGAAGGCTTAGGCAACAGATTCGGCAGTGATGTCTAGTTTGGTTGCGGCGTTAGAGAAACACGTAAAGCAGTCCTCAATCGCTAGGAGATAGCTCCAAGCGCGCGACGAAGGACATCTGCCCGTGGAATTGATTGTCACAATTCATGAGCTAGGGTCTTAAGTATCCTCCGCCAACCAATACTGTGAACAACAATATTACTTAACAAGCACTGAGTGACATAAAGGAATGACCATGAAATTTAATAAACAAGCTAATGCCATGCGTAGGAGACCTACGGTGTGTATGAGCAGAGGTCATGGAACAGCCATTGCACAACTTTGTTCCTGTCCGTAAAATGATTTGCAGGCCGATGATCTTGCTTGCTTATCTTCAAGGTTGAAGGCGGATTCGGCAGTGCGTACTACGTGGATGTGAAGCACGTAAACAATCCTAAAATAGAGGAAAAATAAGCAACGCACCAAACTTGTCAGATTTCTAACAATTGCCAGTAATTCAGTTGCTTTTAAGAGAAGCAGGATGGCGTTCACCTCAGTCTATAAGCATCGCACAATCAGCGTTTACTTCGCTTTTTCAATCGATTGCACATTCTCTTGTGCTGGTTTCTGCATACATTCTTCCACCGCCTTTGGGTTTCTCCCTGAAGTTAGGAAAATAATAGCATCGTCCCCATCATAACAGTAGACTCGCAATAATAAAAATTCGAGACATTTCATTACCATATAAGCATTTATGCTGCCTTAAGGTAGGTTTATGCTTGCATCTAGTAACTCATATTTCTGATAAACGAAACAAAATTCGTCCAGTTTGAATTCTCAGTCTACTGTAATATGAAATGTGACAACGAATGGTGGATGAGGACAAAATTTCTGTGGCAAGCAGTATCAAACGTTCCGCGGCTCATGTGATGAGTGCTCGTCACGTGAGGTCTGTTGCCAAAAAAGCAGGACTGTAGCCCAAAGTCCGTGTCATCTCAACTAGTTAGTAGACATGCAAAAATGACTAATATATATTTGTGGCACTTGGTGATACTGCTATTTTAACTGCACCGTTACTCTTTATTTAGGCAGCTGAGTTATCTTGTTATCAGCCTTTTCACCAGTGGGGCATTTGTAGACACTATCACATGTCTGACTAACGTTAAGTGACTTCTGCTGGTGCTAAAGCCAATATTTTGCTCACGGACATAGTAGCTCTGCATATTGTTTGTTATATTATGCTGAAGCTGTGCCTTCTAATATGCGTACGCCACATCTTAACATCGCACATGCTTGAAATATAGATTATAGCACTATATGTGAATTATATAGATTATACCCGCTTGTCAGATTTTGCAACACAGAGACGTTAGCTGTGGGCCTCGAAAGCCTGAATAATTCGGCTATTTCACCAGAACACAAGAAAATGAACACAAAAATTGTAGAAAAACGAGCATGCTTCCCTTCTTGCCCCTTCTTTCTGTCACCCCATCATAAACATACTTTTTTATTGTACACTGCAGTAGAGTACATGTGAACGAAGTCATACTTTCATACGTGGCATAAACAGTCAGCACAAAGCTCGGATACCAAAGACGATGAGCAACAGTGTGCTCGCACCCAGTCGAATACAACACCAAGACCAACTGTGAGGCAGACACGCACCCCAGGGACTGGGAGACAGCTCATGCATGTGCAGTTGAAATCGCTACACTCTTAAGTGCTGCTACCCAACTGATGTGCCAAGCAGCACCTTATAACTGTGGGTTTAAGGAACCCACCTTGTCAGCCTCTGTGCTCCCATGTTATTATGTGGTCATGTTTATATATGTGCTTTTACATTTATTATTGCATCTTTCAGTCGTCTATATTACAGAGGATCTCACTTTAGCACCTAGGTTATACCCTGCAACGGGCATGACACCCATTTCCGTAGATTAAGCAGTAGTGCAGTTGGGTTCCATGCGTCATTTATAGTTATCAGCTAATCAATAGTAGTGTAACCGCGGTTGGCCCTACAGCAACTTTATCTCAATATCGCTGATAGCTTTGCTACATAAATTATGTCCCGGTTAGAGATCACTCTAATTTCCGTTTTATTTACTTTTTTCAGGCGGACCCAGCAGCAACAAAAGAAGTAAGTACATTCTTTGGCAAAGTCTAAATGTAGCAGCCACATGCATTACAACTTCACCCTCTACCTCATACCATATTTGGTTACTTACTCGCCTAAAGTTTTTGGGCCATACATACATACATACTGCGACATACATTCCAGCAATATATCAATACAGCTTATTACAACCGCAACAACGCACAATGTATTACGTTGTTGTGCCAGCGCAGTGCTCTTTCGCACTTCCCCCTGGAAATTCTGCGCCATCTAGCGCTGCCACAGTGAAGTCCACTCGTGGCGCAAATGTTACTGTTTTGACATGTGCACTGATCTTCTGCCGTCGACCCCTTTTCCCGCGTTAATAACGGTTAAACCTTGTGGCTCGACACAAGACGTGGCTACAGGTATCAGACCTTTCTCGATTCTTCTAATATTCGGGCTCTCGGTGCACATTATTTATTTGGCCGCCTGGCTATGTAGTCCGCAAATATTTCTGAACGAATGCAAAAATAAATAGCGCGACGACATTGGTGCGCAAGATCTAAACATTGTACCAGTCTAGCAAAACAAAGCGCAATTTCAGGCACCTAATTTCAACAATTACACTTCTACAAATTTCTGCACAGTAACGCCACAGGACTCTAGCACTCACCAGATGCTTTATGTGCACGCTCCTCTAACATCAATCTTTGGTAAAATAAATCACTAAATGAGCTTTTCGTCCGATACTCTTTTCGGGTCCTCTCGATTCGCTTTTGCTATCCGTTCATCACTTCTTACATTGTGGCTTCACTTTAGAGGAATCAAAACCAACCCCGAAAGCAGCCAATAAACTTCAACAAGATTCATAATATAAACCATCAAAGTATTTCCTTTCCATTTCACGAAGATGCACTTTGTCCTGGCTCTTGCAAGCATAATAGAATAAGTAGGCCCACCAACATGCCGTGTGATTGCCTGCGCCCACAGGGGTTGCTTGTGTGACAAAACCAGCTATCTCTTTCAACGTCACCTTCATGTGTCTATGAGCATTCACAGGACGGCTGGTAGTGGCGTCTTTGTAGACAATGTCCAGTTTACGAGACACCGTGGGGTGACGTGAGCGGTCAAGTGAGGCTCTACGAGTTTGGCACCGCGCCGCGAGCACAACCACGTCCTTATGGAGATAAATATGGTGCTATGAAAGCTCTTGCTCTCAACGGTGGATTACGGAGTGGTCGGTATATGCTGTGTGGGAGTAAAAGCTATCCTCAACTGTGACTGTATAAAACTCGCACACGTGGGTGGAACGATACAGTTTATTACAATAATTACTGGAGAGGATTCTGGTACTATAGTACACGGGATGTTCAAGCTGGGCGGTTTAGCAAGTAAGGCAATGATATCTTAATTTACCTAAACGTTGTCCTTGTGGCTTCGAACGGCTTCGTGGCTTTCTAAACTTGTCATTTCTCTAAAAGTATTGTGCATTACATAATAAATAAACTATATTACAATCTCCCCTGGTAGAATACGGACACAGGACATAAAGATTAGAAGCTCTATATTGAAAACATCGCGGCATGGACACGTTCATAATGAGCGGCATAGAATGCCTTCTTGTGGGCATTTCTTCTGGGCAAGCCATTGTGTTGAAGTGTTTTCTCTTTTCAATTTTGCCAACTGGAACGGCTGCAATTTGTAGCGAGCATGCACGCTCTAACAGTGGTCTGTACTTTAAAATGTACAGAATGATCTGAAAATTGGGACATTGAAGAAAGAATAGCGCAATCAAGAAAGCGAGGCGAACGTCTGAATGCACAACCACGGAGACGATACACATTCATGTTCTTCCCTTCATTGTCGTGGTGGTGGAGTATTTGCAGCGACAGTCATTTCTGTAGTAATTGTTATAGGAAACTCGATGCGGTATACGACGCTTCATTCTTCCATAGCCGATTTTGCCTATTATTGACCTATGTTCCACGCCAAGAGCGTGATACTCCCAGGGCTGCCAACATTTAGAAATGCCCCAGAAAAATACACGACTTGGTCGTCGAGCCTAAAAGCCTAACAGCGTGATTTTAAATACGACCGCCTTTCTTACTCATTGCATAAGTGAGTTGTAGATAGCAAGCACCGTGCATACCATACGTGCACACCACACACGCACAAACACACACACACATACACACATAAATACATACATACGTGGATACGGACATGATACATACATACATACATACATACATACATACATACATACATACATACATACATACATACATACATACATACATACATACATACACAGAACGCCACTATTTGCTGCAGCAGGGGATGGCAGTGCATAAAATCACCGAGAATTACATGTAGCATAGTTATTGGTGTATATAAACGTAGAACGTCCAAATATTTGCAGGTGTCTTCCATGACATTAAAAAGATACAGTGCATGCCGACTGAGCTTTGGCAAGAGTAGGCTGTTAGAAACGCCAACACACCTCGGTGAAAGGCGCTTTAGCAAACGCTCGTCATACACAAAACAGAATAGAAAAAAAGAACAAATACAAAGAAAGAGACATGCATGACACGTGCATAACATTAACGCCCTATAAAAATAATTGAAGAACCATTCCAACCTGTGAACGTGGTTGGCCAGCTAAGCTGCTTTGGTAGTAGGCTTTATGCTCTGGAACCTTGCATATACGCCGTTAATCACGCAAGCGTGCCCTCGTGGAGTTGCTGATGTTTCGCTGCGTTCTCGGTGTCGTCGGCTCTTTCTATTTTCTTGCGCGCCACTTCACAGGCATGCTATGCCTCTACGGCCGCCGGGTTCGCACGACGTTGACGGTCCGCCTCCCGCCGCTGCTCTCGACGTCGCTCATCGTAGAGACGCTGCGCTTCAGGTGTACGGATCTTGCAAGGCCATCCCATAGCGTACTGTGGAGCGATATGGTACGGAAATTCTCCTTGATCACTTATCAGGAGCACACCAAGTCACACACTACGTCATACACAAAGATTCACCACCGAAGGGCTTATTTGGCGCAGCTGTAAAGACGCCGGTGAGGTCGGCGCAGCTGCGACGGACCACCGTTCAGACATCGGCGTCTAAGTAACCGAGCCTCGATGCGCACCACTGGATGTGTTGACCGGGGTGCAGTCCCAAAGAGTGCACGAAACAAAAAGGCCTTTGTTTGTAACCAGGAATCGAGCATATATCCTAATTATTTAGTTGAATGAAACTTAGAATGGCTTGAATTTTATTGTAGCTGACACACATTTGGCCGTCTCTTTCCCACCCGAAGAAGTCCATGTATTGACAGCAGACGGGAATCCCACAATATTTGCAACTTCTTTGGGAACTACGCAATTATAAAAAGTAAATGAAACTGCATGTAACGTAAGGTGCCCTTGTGGATGATTGTCATATGATTTTTTCGATATAGTTTGGTCTGTTCTGTAACTGTACCTGCTCCGTAGATGGCTTTGTATTGACAGCAGACGGGAATTCTTCAACCTTCGCAAATTCACTGACAACTAATTATGACAAGTGAAACTCGGTGTAATGATAGAGCTGTCTTAGCGGCCTGTTTCCATTACTTTTTACCTGCATACCTAGATGAGATTGAAAGCTACAGATCATTCTCGAGAAATTTGAATATGCTACCAGACGTTTTCTGTTCGCCGCCACTATTTTTCCATAGGGTAACCAAAGCAGCTTCTCTGTAAAACACAAAACATTTCAATGTGGTTAAAATTTCTGGAGGAAGGTTTCGCCTTTCAGCAGGAAAATAGTTCAAAGGTTCAATGGGTTTGAAAAACTAGTACTGAACGTTAAAAAGACAGCTTACACCTTTGCCCATTTTGAGTCAGCGAATTGCTTGCACCCTTACATTACTCACAAGGAGTAATAAGCAGGGCATAGCGCGTGACTAATATTTTTGTGAATTTCATTTTTTTTCCAGAACCAATCCCCTACGGTGAGAAGATTTTCTGACATTATAGAATTATTGCACCCTGACGGGTGGTATTTTTGTTTCTCTCTGTATTTCACACAGTGTTAGTGCCCTACATGTTTGCACAGCAAAAAAAAAAAAAAAAAAAAAAGACGAGGACTGCAGAAAGAGCACAACACAAGCTCTTCCTTCAGTACTCGTATTTTGCGCTGTGCAAACATGTCGATATTGAATCCCCAACTCGCCTAAGCTTCCACCTTATCAAGTTAGTGCCTTCATGTAAGTCACAGAGCGAATCCGTAGAGAAAGGTCATAAAGATATATAATTCCTAACAATGTCTCAACTAACTTTCACATGTAGACGAAAAATAAGGTAGCAAAGTAAAAATCTCGTGTGACAATTTATTGCTGCCTTAAACAGAGGGTGCTTTTTTTTTTAGTACGACGGCAACTATATTCAATATGGATTGATTACCTCATGGTGCTTTTGGGGTACACGGGAAAACATCCTTGATGAAGACAAAGTCCGCAGTAACGCTATATTGTTATATGCTTTACTTCACATTGGTTGAAAGTATAGATGAATTATTATATAAACATTTATATCAACGCCATTTTAGAAGTTGTAGTGGAACATGAATAAAAATAGAGTTGATATAAATACCGTAACTATACGAAGAAACTTAAGAAGGCCACTTTATTTAGTTTGAAGCAGTGTTTCTGTTAGAGATAGGACAGAGCTAATATCGCCGTCGGTTGTAAATAAAAAGCAACGAATCATTTCTGCACTTCACAAAGGACATTAGCCGATTTCTTGAGAGTGGTTTGTTGGGCTAGTTGGTACATGGTTATACTAAGAGAATGCCAGCAAAAAACATTACCACTCAGCAAAAAGAATGACTTAGCTGCGAGACATATATATAATGCCCTCTTAGGCATGCATGAGAAATAATTACTGGCAAATTGATAGGAACACACTTGCAAAATATTTGATGGAGCGAAGCCCGTGTACAAAGTTCCAAGGAAGAACAAGGATTTGTGCAGTACACTGGAAGTGGTGCTACCATTGTTACGTGTCTTTAAAAACTACCCATTGGCTTTTTGAAACGTCTTGTAATAAGAAAAGGTATCGTTTTTCCAACGTGGTATAAAGAATGACCAGCTTCATGGCCCCTGTCGTGAAGCTTGGTGCTTCAAATACAACAGTTGTAGAATATTTTCTGAGAAGTGTTTATATAACGGCATAAAACGTTCGTGAATGAAAAAAAAAATCCAAATTGCTGCGTTCATAATGATTCTATAAAAGATTCAACAGTTTTCACGTCATAAACGCCGCAAAACTAATTACCTTTTTAAGGACTTCACATGTACGCCGTTTTCTGTCATTCCATGCGCCTGGATGAATTCTTCATGCAAAATTTTTATTGATGTTTGCTATTATGATGGTTATTTTGATTATGCTGTATAATGTCTAGGAATTGTCGACTTGCGCTTCACTTGAAATGCTCGGTCACTCTAATTTTCATTATGGGCGCGCCAAATTTTTCCTGGAAATTTGTGCGATATCAGAATTGGTTGATAACCAAGTTATTCGAAGCACATCTATCAAACAAAAAGGAGGTCTCCTTCAATACTTAAGCCTGGTAAATTGAACTTTTATTTTAAAACTGCTAAATGATGATACTTGGCGATCTATATATTATGTTGAACAATAATATTTCAGATTATAAAGACGGATGTGGTGGAAGGAAGCAAGGTAAAGTGCGAACCTATATTTTTTTAATTTTGTTAAAAACATGGTCAAACACTGCAAACTTGTATAGCCTGCTTGCGTGGGTAAATCGTGCAATATTCACTTGATATCTTCTAAAATTATCGTAGATGGAATGGCATACAGTGCGACGTGGCTCACCGATAGGAACACTGCCGTGTGTTCAGTTTTACCTTACCCTCATTTCTAAATACCACCTGTTCTAGATCACATGATTGTAGTCTTTTGAGCTGGATTATTCAGATAGGTGGATATTGTCCGCACGGGATATGAAAACACGTACTCAAATAGTAAATAGTTATCTAATGACATTTTTATTGAAATACGTTACAGCACCAGCTGCAAAATTTGAATTCTAGCGGGCCGCATTGCCAGCTGCATCCACAAGGAATGAATTTCTATAGTTTAGTGCGCAAGAAGATATGCAGCATCAAATACGACCGACAAATGCACTGTAGTTCCACCTAATGTTTTATTTGTACATTTTACACGCAGACTAAACTTCGAAAAAGCAGGAAGATAGCTACACCTGCTAGGTATCACCTTGATTGGGCACTTCATAAACATAATGCAGATGTTAGCTATCGATTTACCGATTTGAATTTCGTTCGGAATGCACTAGGTGATGTTTTAAACGAAATAAAAAAAACTATTACTACTAAAGAAGCAGGAAAATACATTTCTAGAATGGGAAAGAAAGAAAAACTCTGCGGCTTTCAGAAGAAGGCGTTAGCACAGCACATGAAAGTTGATTGGTCAGTGCGAATGGTGAAACAGTTTACACAAGAACACTAACTGACAAGTATGTACAACAGATATGAATGTGCAAGAAATAGTACTTAAAGCATCTTTGTCAATATATTCAGCAAATAAGCACGAAGAATAGGAAAAGTGTATTCAAAAATACCAATTCTTTTCGTCCCTGAAATACTGTTGCCATGAACAAACATAGAAATCCTCTGACAATAACTGAATAAATAGTTAAAAGGACTACGCGGCGAATACGTTTGAGTGAAATGAAACGGAGCAATCTTGTGTATATTGTCACATAGTAGCGATGGGGAATAATACGGCGGCAAATCTGCGAATGATGTAACCACTTTTATTAAACAAGCATGTGCCCATAAAAGCAAGTTGCACTCGAAGATCAGTGACAGTGGCTAACATGGTGGGCGATCGTCGAAGTCAGATCAGCGGGTGAACCTCACCGGCTTTTACGCATAATTCTTTGAATGTTCCAGAATAGCCGCTGGTGCCCGCATGTCTTCCAGAAATTACTACCCAATTCCCGTCGCTCACAGAATCAGAGTACACAAGCTTCGGTGACAACATACAACGGATTTAACTAGTGCTAACATTCAAAGTATTTCCCATACATGCAGAAGCGTTCTTCGCTGAGCGAAAACATTTGTTAGACGGTGAAGCGTGGTCACCTAAAAAAAGTACACGTATCAATAGTACCCTTTAAAAAAGCATCATCCCGAAGCTACAAACACGAAAACGAGAACAACACCACCCCTAATAAACCAAGCAACAACACAATAAAAAACTAAGTCCTTAAGTTTGTCAGAGGAGCTACAAAGTCCGAAGGTGCACTACGTCGATGATTTCAGGTCGTGTGCGGCGCCGCTGCGACTGCAAAATGCTCCCTTGCAGGAACTTCTTCTTCGAGCTTCTGAAGAAATTCTTCAGGAGGACGTCACTTCGCAAGAAGAAAATTCGCAGTTCTGCCCGAAACGGCAAGCGCTGATTGCGATAGGAATTAATGTAGATGGGTGTAAGAAGTAAGGATAGTAAGGACACAGAGGCGATAATTCACCTTCAGCATGTGCACAATTGATGATGATGTTATTTCGCGAAACAAGGTCCCGCCCAAGTATCATGTCGTGAGCGCAGGACTGCAGAACCAAAATCTCCACAATATAGACAACGCCCTGAATAATAACTCTAGCTGTCTATGCTGCTGAAGGATGAACTGGCTGGGTGCTCGGTGTGCGAAGAAAAAACCCCGAAAGCGGCGTCGTAACTTTTCGTAAAGCGCGAGAGAGGCGTTCGTTTAGGACAGACGCGGCTGCTCCAGTATCAATTGGCGCAACAGTAGGGACGCCGTGAACAATAAGGTCGACAACGTTCGAAGCAAACGTTCGAAGCAATGGAAGTCTTGTACAGATCGATGGCAACCCAGTTCCTGCCTCCTGAACTGCAGCGCTTAGTTTTCCTTTTGCGTGGGTGAACGGCGCCGACGCATGCAGGACAACGAGCGGCGACGCGGGGAACGTGAACGACGTGTAAGCAGTGGGCGCTCGGCTGCTGGCCTGTTTGGCTGCCGACTAAAATAAGTGTCGTGGAAAGGTTGCGCGTCGGCGTAGCAAGGCGACTGCACAAACCCATCAGAGTGCAGCATGTGGCGGCGACAGAGTCGTGCAACATTGCGGGGAATACCACAGGCATAACATAGCGGCATGTTGTCTTGCGTGTGCCAAGGATTAGCAAAGGCAGGAGCAGGCCGATGAATGGGATGATGAACGGGTGGTAGCGACCGTGGATGTAGCGCAACGAGTGGTTGACGAGGTGGCTGCGCGGCGACGCATGCATAAACAAGTGGCGTCGCGATAGTGTACTGCTGATGCTCTATTGGTAGAGCCTGAGAAATTTGGTCTTTAATAACCCGCCGGATCGTAGGAGCGAGCTGTCTAGGAGGCAGTTGCGGCAGCGGCTGCTGTCGGGGTAGCTCAGCGAAGGGTAGTAGAGAAAGCTGGCGTGCAACTTCTCCCACACGAAAGCTTGGATTTGCGTGAGCAGGGGGGAGCCATCAGAGAAGACCGTCATGGAAAGGAGGGCCTCGTCAGCCACTGAGGGGCGCCTCGTCAAATCGCACTGCCTCCTCAGCTCGTCGTAGCGTTGGCACAAGTTTATGAGCTTTGTTACGGGGTGCGGATTCTTGGCAATTAACATTTGGAAAATGTCATCGGCGATGCCCTTCTAACTATGCCTCAGTTTGTCATTTTCCGGCATAGAAACATCCACACGTTTGCACAGGTCGAGAACATCTTCGCTATAACAGGTGAATGTTTCACCGGGTTGTTGCGCTCGCTCTCGTAACCGCTGCTCGGCGCACAAATTGTGGACGGCGGGGCGACCGAAAACTTCAGCGGAACTGGTCATGAACGCGGACCAGTACTGAAAGTCGGCTTCGCGATTTTTAAACCACAGGTGGGGTACTTCCGCAAAGCAGAAGGTGACGGCAGTTAACTTGGCAGTGTCGTCTCACCGATTGTGCAAGCTAACCCATTCGTAGGTAGACAACCAGTCATTGACATACTGCTCCTCCGTACGGCTGAAAACGACTGGATGGCGTTGCGGGACAGCGCCACAGCAGAAAATGGATGGTGGCAGCGACGTCGGCTGGGGAGAGTCAGGCATGAAAGGAGGCAGAGTCTGAGACTGGAGTTCCAGGGTGTAGATGTTCTTCAATACCCTTCACCTCCAACAATTGTAATGGGGTAAATTGAACAGTTCCGATGGTAGCGTCTGTTTGTAACCGAGAAGGCAGGTGATACAGCGCAGGAACAACTGGTTGCCCGATCGGCTCACACTCTTGCTACGCACTGGCGATCCAGCAGGCCCACTAGTTGCACTGCAGGCATGTAAAAGACGATCTGGCTGGCCTTGTCCTTGTGCTCTTCTTCTTCATTACAAATTTATCGTTTAATTTCTCCTATGTTGCCCTTGGAGTCATTGTTTGATGGCTTCTTAGGATATGCCATGGTATGGGCGGCTATGAAATTTCTGCCATATTTGTAAGGCCGGCCTTTCAAATTTATCAATCATCGTTCACTTTGCTGGCTGACAAACCTGAAAGATCCTTACGGACGATTAGTGCTCGAGCCTCAGGCTACAAGAGTTAGGCATGACGGTAATCTTCATGTCGAATAAAAGGCAAACCGGCGCTCAGAAGCGCAGAGTGTTGGGCCACTTGGTGGATGATGCATTGTCGAGCGGAAATACGGCTGGGAAAAAACGGGCCGAATAGGGCAGATACTCACTTTCAACTGAAGTTTTAATGAAAAAATTTCCAGGAAGGGAAGGGTCGCACATACGCAGTCAAAAGGCTTATTCAAAGCTTATTTATAATTGCAGGCAAAATTGTAAAAAATGCCAACGCCCAAGGACCTACTCGATTTCTTTATCCGTCAAGGCAACTAACGGGCAACAGCCACAAGTGGCAGATTGTGCGTATATCTGGCCGGCCTTAATTTTTTACCTTGGCAGTCTGTCATTAGACGTGTTTAAAATGATTGCATTCCTTAGTAGACGAGTGCAGCCGCAATCTTTGATATGTGCAGGTAGGTTCATGCTACCCGCGACCGCCTTTAAAAACGCTCAGTGCTCCCTGAGCCTCTAGTTTATAAATTGACCCTTTTGGGCAACGTGACCTTTACCGCCGTTGGTGACGCAACGCAGAATGCCTGTCGCGGTCACCAATAGACACGACTGCTTATCCTACGAAGATGAAACGTCGTTCCTTTGTGTTCTTTATACAGCCGCCACTGCGAACCAACATGTTTATGGCCCTGAATTGATTCTCCTTAATAATTATTTACATGAATAAACACCCAAGGCACCTAGTATTTTTTAAAGAAGACTGACATTCATTTTTACACGCAACGATGTTCTCTACAAACGAATTTCCACCCATCGAATGCACCTATTTGCCAGTTGTTCCTATTTCCACTTCAGGGAGAAGTGCTCCGAGCATGTCACAACTAGGTCACTTCTGGGCACTTAGTCTACGCGAGCACGTTGAACAGAGTCCGACAAAGGTACCAATAACCAAGGCTGGCCATGAATGTGAAACATCACGTACGGACTTGCCTCGATTTCCAGTTGGGCAAGTCGCCCTCAGCAAAACCAACCGGTCTGCTATAACCCGCTCAGCTCCCCCGAATACCATCTGACATGATTGAAATGTACATTTTGCGACCGATTCCTATGTCAAGTGCAAAATATTGCTGGGTGATTGCCGGGACTGATTATCTGACTCAGTAGGCTGAAACAAATGCTCTCCCACGAGGCACAGTAGCATAGGTGGCATGCATTTTTTAGAGAATGTTTGGCTGAGATATGCTGCATCAAATATCGTAACCACAGAAATAACTGCATTCCCGGCAGCGCTTTTAGTTTATATCATGATGCTATGTGGAATTACTCATCGCAAGACACGTTACCTTTCAAAGAACAACAGACTCACAGAGCGCCTAGACGAAACTATTGAAGACGTCCCGTCAATGAAAGGGGATGTCGAACGCAAAAATTCTGATTAGACCCTGCCGTATATAATTTTTCTTACGCCGCCAAGCAAAAAAGAAAACGACTGAATCGGTTCAGCCTTCTCCATGGACAAGTACGGATTATGTTGGATGCAATGCTCCTACACGAATGAGACGGCGCTGACACGTATGCAGATACGTTTACTCCGCGCGCCCAAGAAGCTAGACAGCTCGTACACGTGCAGGTCTACCAACTGCAAGACTACGACGCAAGCCGCCACAACGCTCTCCATGAGTAACCTACGAAACTGGCGAGAGAGTGTGGGTTGGACGCCTATCCGAAGACAGGCACTATTTTAGAGGGTGTTAAGGTCACACTTCGGGCCCTATCGAGTACCACGACGGCTTTGCGGCGTTACTTACGAGTTTGTCCCAGATAGCCTTTAGTGCACGAGGCGCCACCAGCACCCGTCTCAACTTGTGCACGGAGTACGCATGAAACCGTACTACAGCGAAGGACTATGTCAGGGACTTTAAACAAATAACTTGCTCAAGCATTCGGTCAATGCATCTTTTGAGAGGAAGGCGAACGCCTCCTCTCTTCAATGTCCGTGACAAAGACCAGGATGAGAGCTTTTGCAAGATTTGTCTCTTGCCTCTTCCTAACAGAGATTAGAAGACGAAGAGAACTTATCTAGTTCGATAACTAAAACAAGGTGCTATTATAATAACGGCCTTTGTCTTCCATTTTCGTTTCACCATGACGCACTTATTCTATGGGCATTCTCGAAACCGGCTGCATTGAAGGGCCGCAAAAGTATAAACCGGCAACTTTGGGAGATCTTGGTGCTCAGCCACACCAGGGAGACAAGGGCTTGGCTGTCCAGCTAGCCGAGGCAGCCGCCAATACCCAGGAGATTGTTAAGAACGGCCAGCTGCAGTGCAAGTTTGCCCCCCAGTTACAACTATGGCGGCAACATTCCGGCGCTGTTAAGAACGGCTAGGGGCAGTGCAAGTTTGCCACCCAGTTACAAATATGGCGGCAACATTCCGGGAGCGTCGCCGCCAACTTCTAGCCACAGCGTGACTAAATCGACTTTGTGTCGGGGAACAATATGGGCATCCCCCACTCTCCGTCGCTTCAGCTAGGATGCGTTCGATGAAGCAGGCTTTGTGCTGAAACCGCCACCAACCTCTAGCCTCATCGCCGTTGTGACGGGATGAGTTCGGCGGGCCAACTATTGTTGACAAACTCCCCAACGCGCTACCCGGAACGGCTCCGAGTTCTACGGGGCCCCTCTGACGTCGGCTCCGGACATTCGAACGTGTGTGCTTTGGGTGTGTAGACCGTCCTGCGGGGAGGCGGCTAGTTTACGGTGACGAAACGAACGTTCGCATCACCTTGTATCGGGAGACGACCGAGTGAATAAAAACCGTTGTTGTGCGGCTGCTCAGTTCACTCTCTCTCAAGCAGTCGTGTTAGACTGATGTACTTTCTCAAACAGTCATGTTAGACTGATATAAATACTGTAAATAAACCCATATTCCTCGTTCTCGATGAGAAGCAGTCCTTCCCTTCATCAACGTCCTCAGCGTGGATAAGTTGGACGACGGCATGGGACAGCTACCTTCTAATTCATGCCCGACTCCAATCTTGACAACGGATCACGAGCGATGGGATTGAGCCCCCAATCCTGACAGGATCTAGACCGCCTGCTGGGCGGAGAGCAGCTGTGTTTGCTCCCGTGATTGCTAGCATAAATAAATGTTGACTCTCTCTCTCTCTTGTGCTATAAGGGCGCTCAATAAAGCTATCTACTACTAACATAACCCACTATCATCATGCTTCATTTTTGCTTCATACATAGACGAAGTGCATATATCACTATTGCGCGGGCAGATACGTTTATAGTCACCCTTCATCCATTCAACAAGTCCAGGAAGTGTTCATTGAAAATGACCCCCAACTATGGCAGAAAGCATGTGCTTTTTCAGTAATCAACTTTTGGAATAGATTATCAAAATATATTGAACATAGTGGCCTGATTTTATGTATTCGAATTGTGCATACATTATTTCTTCTAGAAAGTATGTATTAATTGCTTTAAAACATATTTTAGTTGTGGCGGTCATCTAAAAAATTGTGTGTCTAAGTTGTCTCACTTGGCCTTTTCAAAATCGTTTCTTCTTGCCTGCTCTTATTCCAACGAATTCCTACAGGCAGCTTTGTCAACAAATAATACTGTGTTTGTAATTTTTTTAAGTTGTTCTATTTGACTTTTCCATTCCTATATTAGGCGTTGTAGAACTATATTATCTTGATCGCACTTGTAATTGTATAATAAGGTATTAGTTTGGTGTACTGTTTTTTTTCCTGTTTCTATATTTTTTATTGTAGAAGTAAACAGCCAAGGCCCATTTTACAGCTGTTGACTGTGGTACCCTTGCCGGTGCATTTTTAACCTACATGGAAACATCATGGAGAACCTAATGTGTATTGTGATTATGGCTGCGATTTCGAAGTATTCTTGAACTTCAGCTGTGCTGAGCCCATCTATCTATCTATCTATCTATCTATCTATCTATCTATCTATCTATCTATCTATCTATCTATCTATCTATCTATCTATCTATCTATCTATCTATCTATCTATCTATCTATCTATCTGTCTATCTGTCTGTCTGTCTGTCTGTCTGTCTGTCTGTCTGTCTGTCTGTCTGTCTGTCTGTCTGTCTGTCTGTCTATCTATCTATCTATCTATCTATCTATCTATCTATCTATCTATCTATCTATCTATCTATCTATCTATCTATCTACTTGGCCTCTTATGCCAATCTAGTGCCCAAGTTGTCTACAAGCTTGGACCACTAGGCATGTGCTCGCGGTCGTCTTGCTATCGTGTTCTTTCCGTATTTGTTCTTTCCAGTTTCCTTATGTGCCTAATAACGCTACCATCGTCGCGCCTTCTACGCCGAGAAACTGTCCCAACTATCTCAAAGTGTCTTGCATTAGTGGCGGTCAAGTATACAGCAAAGGTTTGAATGTCGAAGCGAGCGTTCTATTGCGTCAACTTGTGCCGTCAAAGACAGGAAACACTCAAAAACCAACTATACTGCGAACACATTCGGCGATTTGAAAAGCTTTCATCCGTGAGCCAACGAATGTTCCAGAGTAATCGCTGGTGCCCGCGTGTCTTCCAGAAAGTTCTACACCATTCGTTTCGTGCAAACACTCAATTAGATTACACAAGGTACGCTGACAACAGACATCAGACAGAACCATCGAACCAGCGACAACATTTGATATACCATGGATTGCGGTCAATCGATAAACAAGTACATGTGTCAATACACCCCTCTTTAAAAGCAGCGTCACGATCCTATAAACATAAGAGGAGAGTGATCACGCCATTGTCGTCGTACAGTCGTTATCAGTTGTCATGCCACCGACGTCCAGTCCTCTTCATGCATTCATGATCGTGAATTCATTCTTATATAGCCGTCATGATACCATCACATTCCGTGCGTCGTCGCAATTTTGACTTCGACAACCGACTCTAGTCATGCCATCCTTATCACGGTGTCGTCATCGCAAAGTTAGAATCCTTGCATTCTCGTTAGGCGGCGATATTTACGTTGTCACTTTATCGTCGTCATCCCTTCATAGGGTCGCACCATTCTCTTCATTCCCTGATCATTATACCCATTTCGCCAATTCATCGAGTTCATTCTTTTTTTTCAATTCTAACGTAATCATGCTGTCCTCAATTGAACGGCATTTTATTGCCCTTGTTCGGCCATTGTCGTAATTGCATCGTCGTCTGACGGTTGTTATAACGAATCTGCGCCTTGATCATAGCAGGCTCATTGGCATACCATCCCTATCTTCCTGTTGTAGGTATCATCATCATGCCCTCACCATCTCCCTGTTGTAGTATTATCATCGTCGCCCTCACCATCTCCCTGTTGTAGGTATACCATCGTCATAATTAATAATCATCATATTATTAGCTTATGGTGTGGTCAACCCGCCTTGGTTGCTCAGTGGCTATCGTGTTGGGCTTCTGAGCACTAGGTCAAGGGACCAAATCCCGCCCACGGCGGCGGCATTTCTGTGGGGTGAAAGGTGAAAATACCCGTGTACTTAGATTTAGGTCCACGGTAAAAAACCCCAGCTGGTCGAAATTTGCGGAGTCCTCCACTACAGCGTGCCTCATAATCAGAAAGTGGTTTTGGCACGTAAAACCCCATAATTTTATTATTTATAGCGTGGTCAGCAGATTGCGTTACCCCTTCCACCGACGTCACGCCATCGTCACTACGTCAACGTCATAGGCTTCGTCATGCTCATAGGCAACCTTGGAAAACAAATGTCATAGCGAAGTGCAAGGAAACCGGGCTTTACATGTCGCATACCATCACCTTTCCCCAATATACCGGAGCAGCGAAAGTCTCTGAATGACATGAAATTAACGTAACTTGAAAAATACGGTGTTTTGCTGCGATGTTCTTATGCTAATTAAATCACCGTGGACAATCACTCTGATATGTGTCCTGCGGTAATTTTTTTCAGGGTTACTTCTTTCTTTGCGAAACCTTTGTACGTTACAGTTTTGGGCTGTGATCAACATAACTTGAAAGGTTCCTTCCATATATATGTCTGTTTTTTCTACTGCCACTGTGCGTTCATCTGTGATAGTTTCAGAAAGCAGGAGTGCTGAAGTGTGTTTTGAAAAGCACTCACTGGGGAACTTGACTGTGTCAATGTGCCTGCACTGTTTCAGCATTTGCTGTAACTAAGTGACGTTGTTTGGCCGCATTGAGAGTCTACACAGTCCTATGTGAACCAAAAACATCGAATGGACTCGTAATGTACTACGAACTCGCGGTGGCAATCTCGCAGAAATCAATAAGGGACGATCACCGCCATCACCTTCAATAATAGGTCTTGGAAGTCTTCAAGTTGTGAAGATCCCAGGTGAAAATCTTAGACTAGCTGGTATTGGCAAGTATATTCTTCACCATTCCGCAGCATGCATACTGACTCAAGAGCGGTTCATTAAAGGTATAACTTCATCAGCCTGAAACAAGAAGAACTATTAGCACCTCGCATTATGTTATCCCAGTCACAGGTAAAGAAATCACATCTTTCATATCATATATTGCAATGGTGCGGACATAGTAACGAAACTACAAAAGGTGGTAACGTTAATGATGGGCAAAACCCACAATCATTCATAGTTCACTTTAAGAACAATCCTGGAACATGTGAGTTGGGTCAGTCTAAAGAAAAATGTTCCAGCGCAAACTAGAAAAGGAGGAAGTAGAGCACAAGAGTTTTAAAGCAAGCTCTCATAAGGTTTCAATGTACCTATATTTCGTCCTTGGCTAGGAACAGAACACGAGCAGTGATAATAAAATTTTTCACTATAACGAAAAGATGGCAATACTAAAGAATTGCAAGAAGCCAAAGGGAACAAAAATTTCTGTATCGAATGATTACTCACAAGCAACTTCGCAAAAACGCAGAAACTTGTTGGCGAGCACAAAAATTGAAAGGCAAAGAGGGGGAAAGGTACAGCTCGTGCACGATAGGGCTTTCATTGATAACGAAGCGTTTGCATGGGACAATGAGAGAGGGTGCAGAGTGAAACTTGACCGGCAGCATGCAAGTGAAGACGTATTCGTCTGCTTGACGTTACAAAGCAGATACAGATAATTTTATCCTGATTAATGTAAATGCGCAAAGCCTAGCAAATAAAACCGTTGAGTTGAGCACCTTCTGATGCAGCACAAACCTCATGTTGTCGTTGTCACGGAGACTTGGTTGCGCACTGAAATTGCTGCTTCTGAAATAATTCCCCCTGGTTATGGGATTATCCTCAAAGATCGTGAGACGCGGGGCGATGGTGTGGATATCATCTTTAAAGAAGGAATTGACGTCGCACGATTGAAAGAGTGTCCTGAAACCGAAAGTATTTGGTGCAAGCTTAAACTCAATGGAATTTGCTGCGTACTTGGAGCAGTATATAGGCCCCCAAATGCCCCTCTAACATGTTTTTGAAATCAATCCAAGACTACCTGTGCTGTAATGTACCAGCCAGCGCGCGCTTGATAATTGCGGGAGACTTGAATCTTCCGGGTATACAATGGCACTGTCTCGAAAGTGGTTCTTCCGACGTTACAAACTGCGACACCCTGTTGGGCATCGCATTTAATCAAAACTTAACACAAGATGTGAAGGAGATAACTAGAAGTGGACCCACGAGAGAAACATTGCTAGACTTGGTGTTCGCAAATGAAAAAAAATACATGAATATGAGGTGAATATTGAAGAAGGACTTTCTGACCACAAACTTGTCATACTTTGCGTAAAAAATTGTCTACCATGTAAAAATAAGAAAAGGAAACAAATCCTCATTAGAGATTTCAACAAGGCTGACGACGTCAGCATTTTAGACTACTTAGAAAAGCAGCTGTACTCTTTCGACGGATCGGATGACGTTGATATGTTGTGGACGGAATTTAAAAGAATAATCAAGTATTGTGTTGAAAAATGTGTGCCTCAGCGGAACAAAACAGTCTGAAAGCGTAACCCATGGGTTAATCGGGAAATCCTTCACTTAAAACGCAAGTTCAAACGCATGAAAAGAAACAACCTAAGAAAACAACATGGCATTTCACAAGTATCATCTCTGCTTAAGCGCAAATTTTTTCAGCAAAAGAAAAATATTTTTCTGAGACCTTACCTTCTTTTATGAAATGTTCACCACAACGTTTCTGGCGTCATATCGCTCCGACAAAAGACAGCACTCAGCACCTTGATTTCGGAGGCCACATCATAACCGATCCCACAGAATATGCTGAAAAATGTAACGAGTTCTTCCACTCTGTATTCGTGCCTCCTGAAGTTCAAAGCGCAGACCTCTGCGCAGAAAGCATCCACGAACAGGAAGGCATGCCGGATATTACTATATCTGAGCAAGGAATATTATCGCTTTTGCTAAACATTGACACAAAAAAGTCTGTTGGCCCTGACAACATCCCAAATGAGATTTAAAACGTTATGCAGAATGGGTGTCTAAATACTTAGACATTATTTTCAGCTTGTCCCTGGATAAGCGAAAATTGCCCTCCGACTGGTTAAGAGCGAAAGTTATACCTGTCCACAAAACCGGAAACATTGTGTTGAAAACTACAGGCCAATTTCAATCACGTCCACATGCTGCAAAATACTGGAACATATAATATCAGCAAGTTTATTTGATTACCGTGAGGGCCAAAATCTGCTTAATCCTAATCAACACGGCTTTAGACGAAAATTGTCAACGATCACCCAGCTCTTAGAAACAGTCCACGAGTTAGCAAAAGCAATCACCGATAAACATCAGGTAGATGCAATTTGTCTTGATATGTCGAAAGCATTCGATCGGGTCCCACACATAGAACTTATAAGAAAACTAAAGAATTTTTGAATTAATAGTACTATTGTCGCTTGGATTAAATCGTATCTTAAAATAGAACGCAGTATGTGGTAATCAACAACGCGAAATCCGGCATTCTGAGTGTTTCATCAGGTGTTCCCCAGGGCTCCGTGCTCGGTTCCGTCTTATTTCTGTGTTATATCAACGATATTGCAGAGCCAGTTTGCTCAGGTGTTAAGGTTCGGTTATTCGCAGACGATTGCCTGCTTTACTGACATATAACATCTAAAGAAGATCAAATTACCTTAAGCTCGGCATTAAGTAGTATCCATGATTTGGAGTATCCTCAAAATGGAAAATGAAAATAAATCATAGCAAAACGGCATATATAAGAATAACAAACAAAATAAAAGATATTCTTCCATTTGAATACGAAATTTAAGGACACAAATTACAGATAGTAAGCTACTTCAAGTATGTAGGCATAATGATAAGTGAAAATTTAAATTGGGATAGGCCGATTCATAGCTTATGTAGTGAAGCCGAGGGAAAAATGTGGACTTTACGCCGGAAACCAGGGCAGGCAACCCCGACAGTGAAACTAACCGCCTATTTGACACTTGTAAGACCTACTTTGTAATATGGCTGTATCGTGTGGGACCCCTACACAAAAAACCAGATAGCAAGGATTGAAAAAGTACAAAGAAGGGCGGCTAGATTTATTCTGTCTAGATATAAGTCCACGGATTCAGTCTCGGGGATGTTGTCAGAACTCAAATTACCCCAACTGCTAGAGCGGCGATGAGTTGCTAGATTAAGTTCTTCTATCTTTTGCGGGGTAACTTCTTTAACATAAACACCGGTCTGTACATAACGAAGCGCTCGGCCCGAACATTAAGAAACAGTCACAACGAACAACTTACCACCCTCCAAGCTCGGACCAGCACATTGAAATATTCATTGTTCCCACGAACAATTGAAGAATGGAACTCGTTGCCACAGCACATAACGCAAACAGAGTCTGTCAGTTTGTTTGAAAAATCGATACATCTTTACCTTGACCTACCAAATTAACCACGACAGCTCGTTTGTAGTGAATTTCACCTACTTGAAAATATGAATGTTGCTGTGTGTGCTTCTGCTACCGCATTTGTATTTTGTTGTGAACCGCAGGTTGTGCGCGCTAACTTTATTTCGTATTTGCATGTCTGAAAGGCTGTGATTGCCAATGCACTTACTGCATTGCAACAAATATTTTCCACCCTGTAACGGCCCAAAAATGGGCTAACGGTATTAATAAATGAAATGAAAACAGATGTTGATGTTCTTTGGACGCTCTATCAATATCAGTTGCAGCAATCAATACAACAATCCCTGCAATAAAGTCACACGCCTGCGGGACTCACGTAGCAAAGTGTATGCGCAAGTTAGAGGAGCGGCTTCATAGGAGCTCCATTTTCGTCAGCATGCACTAGAAGGTCTTTGTGACTAAATCGCTTTTTTGTTGATTTCACGAAAATTATCTGAACTGTTTGCCCGGCGTCAACGGCAAACTGCGGCTTGTGCTGCTCTTTGGAGAGCGGTATCCTGAAGCCGACGTTTCCTGGTTGCATGCGCGCGTCGCTTTTCGACTTCCTTCGTCAGAAGCGGTTCGTACCTTGAGAGGAGCCGTCATAACTTGTACCAAATAGTGAACACAGGTATGCCGACAATGCGGCGGATATGTCACATCCCTTGACCAATGGCACGATGCGATGCTGTTGATGATAATGACAATGATTATTTGCGTTACCTTTGAAAGAGGGAGGTAACAAATATTATCTTGGCCTGCTTGAGTTACCCACCTACTACACGCCACATGCTAATGCTACATGCAACGCTTGCATGCCCGGACAACTGGTGGAATACAGCTCAAGTACAATGCAAAAAGTCCACGTTCTGACTCTGCAACGCGCATGCGAATCTAATAATGATGACAAGGATTTATTGTCATTCCGTTTGAAATGGGATGGTGTTAATAGTCTCCTGGTCGGATTGATTTATTTAATCAGGTATGCAAAACATGTTTTTAATTCTAGATTTCTTGCATACATTGCCCTAATCTTCTCTTCGTTATACCTTCTCTATTTGCCTCGTACCGCTATGCTTGCGACTGATACATGGTGTGCCACATGGAGAAATAATATTCGATTGCAACGCAAAGTGTGTACGTATCGACGCTACGTGGCAGGCATGTCACATCCCGTGTCTCCTCGCATGCTAGGGCGCGTCCGTTATTGGACATATTTCCGTTTTAATCTAGGTAGCGCTGGCGTGGCTCAGGGGCAGAGCATCTCACTCCCGAGTAGAGGCTCTGGTTGGCTCTCGGAACCTCTACTGGGTATCAAATTGTGAACGCGAGCCTCCTTTCTAATTCCAAACATGTTAGTTGGCACTGTTGATGCAAATAACTTGCAAAACCTTTCTGCAATGCTTCTTGTTGATCATTATACTATGGGGTCTAAAGTTATTGTCATCATTTTTGAAAACAATTATGTCAGCAGAAAGATTATAAATTTGTTTTACCGCCCTCCACTCCCCTTCCAGAGCCACTGACAGGTTATTAACAGGCAGCAAATACATTGACGCTGTCATCGTTAGAGACGTTCGTCACTTTTTTGTGTGTTGTGGAATGACGAGGGACACAAAAAAAGCACCAGGAAGCATAAAGTATTTTTAATGTATCTCTCACAAAAACAACGGGCAAAGAACATAAAAAACCCTATTAAGCAGAAATGTTCACGCGACATAGAGACGCTAACCTCAGACGAGATAAACACTGGGAGAAAAAAAAACATTATTATACGAATGGTAGGCACACCCGGAGTTCAAAAAACCTTAAACGCCGTTTTACAACATTGGTCGACGTAACAACTCCCTTGTAGTTGCGTGGTATGGTTATTGAAGTGAAATGAGGGAATGATGGCGTGAACGATGTTGTTGGGACTGTGGCCCGCAGGGCTGGTTGTGGTGAAAAGCATTTATTAGGCAATATATACAGAGAGGTACTCGGAGAGTGACCTCTAGTGGGTTGCGCCCCTTGCAATACTGGGCGGAGTCTCTCATTCCAGGACCCCTTTGGTCTTGACCACAGCCCAGGTCCGCCGAACTGGGCTTGCTCGGCAGATAGTTCCTGGCAGCCGAATAGTGTCGCCTCGCAGTTATCTCGGGAAGGGGAAGGGGTGATCGGAGCGAGAGAAGGATTTTCCCTGCGTGCCCAAACCATGTGGAAAATGTTGGCCACCTCCCCACAGAATGAGCAGCGGCCGTCAAAAGCAGGATCAAATTGATTGAGAACCGCCGGGCACAGCAGGGTGTTTGTAAAAAGTATTGCAACCGTATGCGGCGCCTTCTACGTTCTGGACACCACTGCGATGATTCGCCGCATCTGACGAGGACAGCGAACCTGGGACGACCTGCACGGACAGCGCCACCGTTGGCCTCGACCAAGATATGACCCTCAGAAACTGGGCCCTTGCAGGAGCCGCTCAGCAGGCCTAGACCATTGGTGCAGGATGAAGCCTCCGCATCTGGCTGGCTTAAGAGCATCCTTGTCAAATGTCGGCAGCGGGAAGGACGGCATCAACCTTTATTCATGAGTGGCCCACTCGTCCCGTGGGCGCGATAGCATGGCTGCTCAATCTGGTCTACACTTTGTGCACGTAGCACTTCCTTTTTTGCAGCGAAGCTGTATGCCTCTACCGTCCAAGGAAAGTTTCATTTCGTTGGCGTGGTAAAAAAACCACTCGCCATGCGCGGGCCAATCCCGGATATTGTGCGATGCCGTGCGACCCATGGCGGAGGTGAAGCAGACGTAAAGCGCTCTCCATACGTGGGCCGTTTCAGAAGATAGTGCAATGCCGGGCCGACCCATGGCGTAAGTGAAGCAGGCATCAAACACTTCACATACGTGGACCGATCCCGAAGGCAGTGCGATGCCGGGCCGACCCGCGGTGGAGGTGCAATTCGCCATTAAGGGCCCCACATACACAGCTTTGCTGGACATCCTTCTTCACACAATGAAGGACACTGAGATTTTTCCTCTAGCTCGCTTGCAGCCTATCCCCATCACCTCTTCTTCGCTTCAGGTTCTGTTTTATTCAATCTCCCAAACCCACTCCGTCCAGAAATCACGGCGTACAAGCAAAACAGGTGTTATAAATAGGATTATAAATATTTCCCCCACAACGGCTGCTGTTTCTGTCGTGGATCCTCTCCACTTATTTCAGTGTGTCACAAATACCTGGGCAAATCAATGAAATGAAAGAACTTGCTTATACTTACCTGATCCAACAAGTAGACATCTCAAACGTAAAGTTGTAAAACATCATTCAATACCTCATATCATTTGCATGATTCCTAACAAAGTGACGGCTTGAATATTGTCCAAAAATGTAATTGAACGCATGACATTTATGAATGTAAAGCGAAAACTTCAAACAGGTAAACACTGATGCGCCTTTTTCCTGGTTTGGATTTCGAGGAGCGTTTGTAAATAATTATCCTAACTATTGACGAAGAATATGCCCCGCAGAAATGCTTGAATCTCAGTATCTTTCTCTTCGGCTTCCAACCTTGCATACCTTAAGCAATCACTCCGAGGGAAAGGGGCCACAGCAGCATAACGAAGCTTTCACCAGGTGTGTGGCTAACATCAAAAGTGAACTGCTGAATGTGGCTTATCCATCTTGCCACTCTTTCCTTCGGTTGCGCAAGGCTTAATAGGTATGTCAAAGCCTGATTGTCCATGACAACCTTGAAATGACGGCCCTCAAAACCCTCCTGAAATATTCTAACGAAAGCTTTACTGCTAAGGCCTCCTTTTCGGTGGTGG
Organism: Dermacentor andersoni; assembly: GCF_023375885.2. NCBI lineage: Eukaryota > Metazoa > Arthropoda > Arachnida > Ixodida > Ixodidae > Dermacentor > Dermacentor andersoni. The sequence continues at coordinate 89,043,481 of NC_092820.1, read as the reverse complement.
TGTAATTCCGGTTTAAAAAAAAAATGTAGGACTAATTGCCTATGACCTCTCACTGGTGGCTTCGGTTTTGGTTTGAATCTCATTGGTATAACACTGCTCATGTGCCATATTGTGACGAGTCAGTGCATAACTCCAAGGGTTTAGCGAAATTGGGTAATATCAGGATTCGAAGTCAAGATATTGCGCACACGAGTTCTTCATACAAATGGCCGCACTCGTCGCTCGACACAAATGAAACTTCCTTTTGTGTGAGCATTGTAAGGAAGCTGGATATTATTGCAAAGTCTTTTATGACCGCCCTGAAATGCCTTGCCAGTCCTGAGAACACGCGCAGTGGGTGAACATCATACGGCTTATGCAGTTCGTTGATTCATTGAACTGACTGTTCCTTTCTAGTACGTAAAACCGTCCAGGACTCTGTCAAGGAAAGCCACATGTCTCGGAAGGAATTCACTTTTTTGCTTGTTTAGATTTAAGTATCATTTGCTCAATGCTTACATACACAAGAAAACGCGGGAACAGTGCTCTGCCTTGGTACGATAATATATGATGATATCGACATAAACATTGCAGAAATCTCCTAAAAAATGATTAAGTAACCCATTCATCATGCGCTGAAACCAAGCGCCCGAGTTCTTCCAACCGAATGGCAAACGGTTGTATTCATATATATCAAATGGAATTATGAAAGCCATGTACTTCTTACATTTTTCCTGGAGGGGTACGTGCCAGTAACCTTTGTATAAATCGATTCGTTAGAACAATTGGCATCCTCCAGTAACACTACGATGTGGTCAATGAAAAGCATAAGAAATTGATATAGCTCTGTTTGGGTGTTTATTTGCATATAAGCAGTATACAGCCGCAGTGAACCATCTTATTTAGGGACAATATTTATGGGAGACCCAACAGGTGATGTTGAAGGCTTTATTATTTCAGCGTTCAGCATTTCTTTCAGCGGTTGTTCCAACCATATTTTCTTTTCATAAGAAATCCTTTAGGCTCTATACCGTTCAATATTCATGTCACAACGTTCAAAAGGTGCTTCAGGTACAGAAATGGCAGACTGGTATGTATGGAGGCATATAAGTTCGAGAAAAATTGTCTATATATCGTTCGCGCTTTTCGCAGTCTTCATCTTGACACCTGAAACCAGGGAGTCCGGAGTCGCTTCATCTATCCAAGAAATGTTAATTTCTTGGATAGGTTCTTCATGTCGGGTCTTGAAATTATAAACAAGAACTTTACATCATGCATAACCAGTGTTTCCAATGTGAAGTCCTCTGAACCAAAGTGCATATTGATTTTCGTCCAGGTGCGCCGTGTTCGGGATCATCCATCATAGCCTTTAACCGTTAGCGCTTTACCTTGTCGCATGTCATCTGCCTTCACCAAGGTTTGATTAATCAGACTCACAGGGGCTCTTGTGTCGGCTAGAGCACTCACTTATTTTGGCGTAATAAACAGTACAGTTTGCAAAACCTTTCATCGGATCAAGTAGATAGCCTCGTTCTGGTTATACAGGTGGGGCTGTGCTCCTACGTTTATTCGTTTTTTTTTTGTCTCCTTCACGCTTTTGTTGCAAAGGAAATAGAAGCTGTGCCTCTGGTGGATGCTGTCATCGTTGCCGCTGTATGATCGGATGCACTCTGGCTGAAGGGTCCAATATGCTGTGCAACGGGCCCTTAAGGAACTATATTGTCTTGGGCGACCTTGTTTGCACTTGCCTTTGACATTCATTTTTCATATTGTGGAAGACTAACGGCACAATGGACGACTTAAGTAAAGAACGATCTGCTAATAATAACAAACGTCTCTTCTCACTGAAATAGCCAATTAGTGAACTTGAGCGTTGTTTGAGAAATATAGCTTTGTCCCATTGGTCGACAGTGTTTGGGTCAACAGCCGAGATAAAAATCTCCTGGGATCCTAGGCGTCATTCTGATAATACGTTATGCGGCACTCATACCATTTCCTTTCACTGTGTACAAGGATACTTTGCAATTTATCCTATGACGTCAGCCACCAGTTCTTTTCACAAGCCTATTCAAAGAACTTCGACCACGTGGTTGCCAGTGCGGACGTCCAATAGTAGATGTCCGGTTTCACTAATGGAGCTTTGCGACAGTGTTAGCGCGCAGAGTGACGAAAGCTGTCCCTGGACCTCGACTTGCTCTTCATTATCGACTTGGTATGACGTGTTGTAAGGTTGTCCCGCTGTTGTAGTAAAAACTCGTACTTCTATGAAAATCTTGTCTGGCTGCCCCAAATGTTAAACAAAGGATCCAAGACTGATAAACTGTGCTCAGTTTACATTAGCTATTCTTCGCTGCCTTCACTTCCTCTTCTTCCTTTGACCAGTACATTACACCTTACTTCAAGGATCGGCGCTTGTACTCAGCGCTATAGGTGTGCTTAGATGTACTTGCTTTGCTGAGTACAAGTTCGCGCAATAAACAGTTACTTTCGTGACTTGCTGTGTGTTAATGTAATTCTTCGCCATTAATAAGACGTGACAATATGGTGCTTGTTAAAGTAACGAGGAGGTTTGTGCACCGGTGAAAACATGATGAACGTGGTCAACCTGGGGCTATGAAGAACACGTTAGAACGCCGCAAAATTTCGCTATAGCGTTAACAGCTAACATTGAGGCAATTGCTGAATATGGCTGGTTCCGCAGAAGATGCAGCCTAGGGCAGCACTTCAAAGCAAGAGCGGTCACGATGCGAACATGGGAGAAATCGGCAATGGAAGGAAACGCTAAACGTTTCAAGGAACTAGCTGCTTTTGGTACTAGAAGATGATGCACGGTAGAACTGTTAAAGCATCGGGCTGTATGTTTTGAAGTCACATGTGTTATGGTACCGACATTTGACGCATTTACTTTTCTCAGAATACCCAAAATCAGGAGAGACAAAGCCTGCCTGGATACGGCAAGGTCATTAGAAACAGGGAAAGAGTACCTCGCAGCAAACAGAAGCAAAATCAGTGGCGCCCTAACAATTCCATCACCTCCTCTTCTAGGTGCTACCATCACATTCACGCTCTCGGAACTTGCCCAATTGCTCGTCTAACATGAACACGCTGGTACATCTGATATGCCTTGCGAAAGCCACGACAGCGCTTCATAGCTAGATGTAACATGTAAAATAATTCACCTAAACTTGTTTCCGAGAATGCATGGGTCGTAGAAGCGTTTGTTTCTGAATTTATTTCATATAGGCTTCGAATTGTACTAATCCCTAACATCTTATCACATATAGTACTTTGTATTGCGGAAAGCTTTATGAAAACAAAATATTACCGCAATTCCATTCATCCCCTTGAACGCACCTTCTACGCCATTGCAGACCAGCAGACATTTCGTTACCTATAAATGATTTAATTAGGGTGTATATCGCCATTAATTAGGCAAAATGAGATTCGTTACCTGCATCTGCTCTTCTTCACAAGATTTTACTGGTGCTCAGGAACGTCTATTTACCAGCTAAAATAGTGTTTTATGTATGTTTCTAAATTTTCTTTTATATTGAATAGGTGTGGTGGGCAAAATCGTATGTTCTTTATTTCATTTTACCAGAATGTATGATTGCAGTCCTCCTTGGGCAAATCATTGGCCCGCACTGTATTGAAACAAATGAATATAGATAACAAATTCAACTCCCTCTTACATCTCCACACGGCAAGGAACTCAATGTATTTATTTGTTTTCCATAAATTGTTTTTATGTTTTGTCAGTGCAAAATAAGATAAGAATGACCCCTTTATTTTGCAGATACCTTGCCCTGCGATAATTTAACTTGCACCAATCAGTGCCGTGGCAAAAATTCAGGATGGCACTTCAATACATTCTTGCGTGTGTGCTTTCCTAATGACGAAAAACACTGTGGTGATGGTTGCAATCACTTCCCAACTTGCGAGGACTGTGATTCATACTGCCGGGGTAAGTGTAATATTGGCTGTATCAGTAAGCATGTGATTGGTCCCTGAAAGAAAAGCCTATAGCGATGAACACATCCAGCGAAATAATTTGCTAATATATTTATTATGCTCAGATTTATCGTGGCACACAAAAAATATTCTGCCTTCTTTAGTTCTATGGTGCTGCAGACTGTTTGCCCCGCATGTGCAAGCATCAACAAAGGAACGATGAACTGACTGACGGATGCACTGTAAGCATATCTTTGAAATGAAGTTGTATGTTAAAACACCAAAATGTTTTTTTTATTTATTTTGCTATCCTCCCCCCTGTTCAATAGGCCACCCTCCTCAATTTATCTATGCTCTGAACCAACACAAAGATGTGGCCTGAACTCTGTCTCTATAAATTATCGTGTCGCAGCCCACGCGACACGATAGCAGTGTTCTTCAACGCGTGGAGCGTAGGTGTTGCGGCAGTGGCGGGAACGATAGGTAGCTCGGTTGCGGTGTCGACGAGGAGGCGGGTGCCAGTGATGGGTCCACCTCGAAGAAGAGGCGGCTCTTCCCTGCAGTGCTAACAGCAGGGAAGAGTTAGCACTGCTGAAGTTAGCACTGCTATTCCCTGCAGTGCTAACTTTATTCGTCCACTTACTGATCTACTCTAGGGAAACAAGAACTGTGCTACCATGACATGGTATGAGAATGCGTCTAGCTCTTTGAAGGAGTTAAGACACAGTTCACTGACGTTGCCCTTCTTCTTCCCCAAATAACTGATGTTCCACTCTGTCTCATGAAAGAGGCGTCGGACGTGGAACTTGCAACTACCTCGCAACATGCATTGACGATTCGTGGCAACCGCTGGTGTTCTTTTAACGTAAGCTGTTCCTCACCAAAAGGAAATGCAGAACATTCGGCCGTGAGCTCCTAGCTGCTTACATGAGCGTGCATCAAAACTGGCACATCCTCGAATCTCGCGGAGTTGGCACTGAAAATCAGCGCGTGCTATGATCTGCGAACGCTGCCGCCTCTGAACTCTATAGCGTAACGCTGTTCGTATGTAGCACCCCATAACTAGATGTCGACTTGAGCACCCTTGCAGCAGCGCAAGTACAACACGCGAAAATCACTAACCTTCGCCTGGTCGCTGTAACCCTCTGGATTCGTGATGTTAACCTTCCGTCCTCCACTGTAGCTATTGTTTACGATATGTCTACTTGCAACATTAGACTATGCCTCTTGTGCCCGGTGGTTTCCGTCGCGCTCTTTTCGACTCTCCTAACGGCTTTTATCATTCCGGCTCCCCTGCCACACAACACATTATCGCCTGCAGTTTTTTCTGGCCGGGCATCAAAAAGGACATTCGTGGGTTGACTCAAAGTTGAAGGGCGTCTGTAATCCAAGTTCCATCGCCATATTTTGTCACCGAACGGTTTTATTCCATCCAGCTTTGAAGAGTTTCGAGAAGGTCCGTGTTGACATTCTAGTACCACGGCCTCCATCAGACAGAAACCTCTACCTGCTGGCGTGCATTGACCGCTTCACTGGGTGGCCAGATGTGTTGGCCATTCCCGACAACAAATACAAAACCATCGCAAAGTTCTCCTTTCGGGATGGGTGTCATGTTCCGGCGTTCCATGTACCATCACCACCAGCCAAAGTCGAAAGTTCGAGCCTTCCCTTTTCCAAAATATCGTGACCTTGCTAAGAAGTTCGCAGATTCACGCCACAGTATATCGCTCCTTTGCAAATAGCATGGTCAGACGTTTCCAACGGGCACAGTAGGGATCCTTGAGGTCGCTACACGAAACGGTCAGCTGGACCGCTTCCCTCTCTGTTAGATCAGCAAGATCTAACAGTGACGGAAGATCAGATTAGTTCAGCAAGTGTGCACCTGCTGATCTAATCTGTTTATCCCTGCGCCTTCCGTGAGAACTGCTCGGCCCTACATCCAGCTCGTCTTGCCGCGATCCGTCCGAGTATGAAATGTAGTCGCGCTTCGCTTAGCGCATTCTTCCCCGCATCTGCGACCGCAATGCCGTGTTTTTATTTACCTCCTTATTTGGAGACGGCGACACATCTGTTTGTCCGTCGCAACGCATTCCGCAAGCCTTTGCAACACACTTACAATGGTGCTTATCGCATCATGAATTGCAGTGATAATTTCTATACGCTGTGTCTACTGTGTGTTTCTTTTGTGTCTATTGAGCATCTAAAAGTAGCCATCTTGTAGACCAGTCGCCCAATACAATCGCTGAGCACCATGCGACGAGCACCATGCGGACGGCGTTGGTAGTAGCTCGATCTCATCTTTTCAGTGCGTTGCCTTATTGGTACTGCTGCACGACGATATAATCCAATCTGCCAAGAAGCACTCGTGAGGTTAATGAAGGCAAAAAGTAGTTTGCTTCAACGTGGAATAAACATACTTATATAAGCGAAAGCGCTGCTGAGCATGGTTCAACACAATTATTTCGGTGCTTCTTCCAGGCTAGCTATAATGGCAGGGTGCTCAGGCTAAACCTGGCGCCTCCGTTACGTTGGCTGGACGAGCACGTCCAACCATCTGTCGAAATAAAGGCGGTATTGACGTAATATTTTACGGACGCCCACAAGGTGCAGGAAAGCAATTATTGAAGGGAAAATGGGACATGCACCCAATCGTAGCATTTACTACGAAGGAAACCCATATGGGTTCCTAAAAGGAAAAGCTTCGCAGTTGCAGAAAAATTCGTCCTGCTCTGGGACTCGAACCCGGGACCATCGCCTCTCCGGGGCAGCCGCTCAACCATCTTAGCTAACCAGGCGGCTAGGTGATGGTAGGAGATGTTTAAGAGTCGAACTCTTAAAGAACTCTGAAACAAAGGCAAGAGTTTGACGTAATAGTTCTGTGGAAACCCGCAAGGCTGAGGGAAGTAATTAATTTTTACTTCTCTGTAGCTGAATGGCTTCTTCTTTTTTTATGCACTGCACCCATTCCTGGATTGTCGTGGGACACAAGCCTGGAATTCCAGTAATATCTTATGGAGTTGCAGCTTTTCACGGCGCAGAAAATTGGACTGATTTGGAAGTTGTTTAGCGATGCTTCAGCATTGGCAATTCTGTCGGAAGTAACATTTCGCGATATCTACTATTGAGTCAGCTTAAGTTCTAGTGAACAGTTACGCGCAACTTGAAACATGGCACTTGACCATGGGGGTAATGTTACGCCATCGCTGATCACAAGAAAAATGCTACTAAGGTGACTGTCTTCGTTGGCAACAGCTGCGTTGTATGTCGAGAATGTGACTAAGCCCTGTGGAAGGTCAGTGATAATGCCATGTTACATGAGAAACTACATGCCCAGAATTAAGTCTCGACAACATTCACTTAGAACACTTAAGCTTACGTCAAACGTGCCTCCGTGAATCCATACTCAAAATTGGCGTCTAACTTCTAGGCGTTGAATTTAGTCTCATGCTAATCATCGAATATTCCGCCCCAGAGTCCTATAAAGCTCCCACCTCTGGTCTATAGAGCGTAACAGGAATATATATGAAACCTCTTTCGTTGGGTGCAGGTGTTGTCGTTGAAATCTCGTCGGTTCATGTACACGTGAATAGGGGCCATTGAGCTCGTCGCATGTGAGCGGTCTCGGCCGCGAAGGTCGCTGTGGTCAGAGTTCCTACGAGGCGTTCGAGAAGACTGGGCGGGGATTTGAAAATCGGCGTGGTCATGGGAAACGTGACTGGTGCAGCAGTGATGGGAACGTGAGGCGGTTAGATCGAAGTCTTCAATTTGTTGTGCACCTTGGCTGAACCAATACCCACGTGAGTTAACAGGAAGTCCGCGCACCCCAATTAGCTGGTAAGACCACTATCGGTAGTCGTGGCTCACAGCGCCACCACTGTAGCATGAAGGACTGCTGTCCAATATACGCCTTACATGTGATTTCCCATGGGCCATTTGGCGGTCGTCGATGTACGGATGCGCTGGCAATGGCTCCATCATGATAAGCAGCACGGTATAAAGTGGAACTCAGGTAGGTACAGAATGCAGCAGAGTCAAGGAATACCTCAGGCACTGAAATTTGCTGTTGAGTGGTTGTGTGTAGTTGCTGAGAGGTTTTCCTAGCGTCTGTTGCACCTCATCTCGCCATACGCAGGCCAAGGAGTTTAACATTGGCTCTGTAGTGCCGGGGATCTTCTGCAGTGCTTGCCCGATCACGGAGGAAAGAGGTTGTGGATGAAAGGGACATGTTGCCCGGCTTGGGCAACGTCGCAGCATCTATACTGGGATAAATATTCTTAGGGTACTTCACGCACTTTTGGGGGACTATCTATCTATGCCTCTAATTCTTTTCCAACCAGCCTGGATCACTGGAGAGTCCATGGTTGACTGGTTAGTGCCCCGGGTTGCGGTGCTGAGGGAAGAGAATTCAAGACCAACCATTGGACATATTTGGCTAATTACGCATTGGCTGCTTTTCAACGAAACATTTTGCTGCCGACTTGCGCAACTCGATATATGGAGCGGCGCAGTGGGTCTAGAGGGTAGCACGAAAGACCAGCCAGACTTAACTACGCATCTCAGTCTGGTTTAACCTCCCTGCCTTTCCTAACTTCCTTCTCCCTCTTTCCTAGATTATGCACTTCAACCCTGGCAAGACTATGTTTGGCTACATTATTTCATTTCTAATAATATTGTTGTAGGAATTTATCTTGAGATGGTTTTTGCCATGATGTTCTTTGCATAAATTCTTAGATATTTTCATTTAAATATTCAATCTTCAGTTATCTCTAGCTCAACTCTGCAAGCTCAATACACACTCAAGTTTCACTTTGTTCGCTCATTTCGACGCGCGGATGTCACTGTCGCCTACTTAATGAGTTCTTTGTAGGTGACATAATTTTAGTGGCTGATATCTTTACCGCTCTGTAGCCGAATGGCTGTTGTTTAATATATGCACTGCATCCATTCCTGTATTTGGTATGTTTAGTACTTATCCGCATGCATTAATATTCCTCATCACTTCATGTGCCAGTTGTCTATTTCGGCGACGACGCGTTTGTAGTCTTAGTCCCACAAGTTCAACACAGACAATGGCCAAAGTTAAATTTCTGACACATGCCGAGTGCCACATATAGAGTGGCGCTTACCCAGTATGCAAAGTTGCCTATTCCGACTGATAATAGTTCAATAATCTGGTGACAATGTAGCTGTATATTCTGCAACACAAGTGCACCCGGAAACCACAACGCAAGGATACCAGAGAACGAAACCTTCGGTTCAAAATTTTGACGTCGATGGTTTACATTAGTGCTCCATATTTAACAATTACTCATGTAGCATTTACAGGCCAAAGTTGCAAACAAAAATAATTTAACAGACTCAAAAGTAGTAGCTAGATTAGTATTTCATTTTTGTTGCATTATTACACCTTAATTTATATTACGCGTGGTATTAGCATACCCACCGTGGGTTGACGACGAAGTTTTGTAAAGCGAAAAGAAAAACGTGCGACTAATTTTCAAGATTATAAATTTTGCCATGCATTAGAATGCACAAATATAGTTGCAATATTCACTTGTTCGTTTATTGTTCCAGGACTTCTGGTAGGTGTAATGTTTCTACATTAAACTTTGCAGTACGCTGGAACGGGCATTCTAATAAGATATAATATGTGTTTACCTGGTCAGGTTTCATTTTCGAAACTTAAAATTAGTATATTTGGGGCTTACCTTTACGGAGTTACAAACATTTGTTTTCACCAAGGTAATTAAAGTTTATCATATACAGTTCGAAACTAGCGTCTCTATTAGGCCGTCTTAAAGGTAGAATAATTTGAACAAGTCATTACTTTTTCATGATCTCACGGCCGCAATAAGATGGCCGTGCGCGACTCAGAGTGCCACCGTTAGTCGAGTAATCTTTAACTTCCTTGGCCCGAAGAGCGAATAAGGAAGCGTTCTCGCGATCAAGATACAAAATTTTCGGTGCGACCACCCCCTATGAGGTTCTCATCCTGATGGCACGAGTGGCAAGATGCTAAACGAAGGAAATAATATACAGCAACCAAACAGAGGGCCATATCGTCATATTGTTTTGTGGCTTGGCATGAATTATGTCCTGTCAACAGTTTCTCCTGTTTTGCTTTATTGCACTCAGAATTTGCTCACCTATTGAAAATACGTAATTAGTATGACCTATATTTTAAACCGTCCGTCTTGAGCGAAGGATTCTCTAAATAACGAAAGATAACCTCGCTTCTTAGATAAACACAAAGTCTACAAGTACGAAAATAGCCAAGTACACATCAAAGCCGTTCACAAATCTGTGAATAAGACATATCTCGAAATTCAAGCATACCTTTAAAGGGTAACGTATGGCTAACTCATAGAGAAAGGAAGCTTTTTCTTAATTGTACTTTTTTTTTCACGGATGGGGTTTCGGATACAGGATTTCCACCCACAAATTTTTGACGGCACGTGTTGCTCGGTCCGTGCGCTGCTATAGGTGCAATTTAGGAGAGCCATCAGGTTAGAAGTTGTGCTCGGTAAGCCCCTTTTTCTTGGATGTTTGGTAATGCAATCTAGACGTGTTCAGAAGTGAGGGCAATCCGCTATACGGTGGGGCATGCGCCTGTCCTGTATTTTTTGTTCTATTTCATTGTGAAATTCTCCCGTGATGTGCTCAGGCGTCAATCAGAGCCGACTCAAACACTGCCCAACCTGTTCTTTGACAGTGAATACTTTGATTTATTCCATAATTGTTTTCCTAGTGAACAAATGAAGTCAAATAACATACTGCCTTGAGAATGTTGTAAGAATCCAGAAATATTAAACGTTCTACATAATTTCCTAAATAGTATTTTGGAATGTCTGATTATATCACCCACTTTCAGCCATCGATAACTCCCGTCCTTTCCCGTACCGATTTCTTTCAACCATTCCTTTATCGCATGAACAATACCTCACTGGAACTCATTGCCTCATTACATATTCAATACAGTTGACATACTTCAGTTTCTTGAACACCTTTTTGGAACTTAAGAATTATGGCCTTTTGTTTCGCGGTTCTCTGCCTGTTCTTTTTTGTAATATATACATTCCGTGTTATTTCATGGTTATGTAAACACGTAAGCAAATTCAAGCATTTCACCATTCCTCAATATTGCGCACTCTCTCATGGCTTCATTCTTTATTCTACGGAACCCGTCATTATGTACAAACATCTTTCATTCAACAGAATGACTTCGTGGTATTCTTTATAAGCTTTCTAACCCATTCCTTCTTGGGCCCGTCATCGGATACAGTAGGATCCACTAAATAAATAAATAAATAAATAAATAAGTAAATAAATAGACTAATTAAATAAATAAATGAATAAATGACTAATTACGTCATCTTCACTTATATATGTCAATTTGAACAAGTTGTACATCGCAGAACGCGAAGCTGTATAATAGCTGATTGACGCCTTTGCGAATCATGGTACAAGTTTGTTGGCTGGTGTTAGTGAGGGCTTAGGTACATGCCGCGCTGGAGCAGAGTAAGGTCAGTTTCACCGCTTCTGCCATGGGAATAAATAGCTGTCATTCGATGCGAGCACCTAACATGGAACTTCATAAAGAGATATTGTGTAATCCTGGCTAAAAGAACCATGCAAATAGGCTGCTCCCCGTTTAGATGAAGTGGGATCAAGAGAACGTCACACGGCTTCCTAAAAATAGCAACCGGGAGCTTCGGAAGCTGCGTAACAAATGCACTGGATATTTGCCGCTTTTACACGAACGTCTTTCGCGCAAGTGCTTTACCGATTGTGCAAAGAATGCACTGGATATGTGCCGCTCTTTATTAAAACTGTCGCCAACATGCACCACTGCGTACGCGCGAATGAGAGTGCGTCAAGCGAGGGAACAATATTCATCATCACTCCTTTTCAGCAGCTTCAGCATAAACTGATTTTGTGCTAAGTGCAGTCCCGTCGGCTTTCGTCGTGAAGGAGGCATTGGCAAATTTTTATACAGGGACCTGTTATACAGAAGAAAAGATTAAATAATAATATGCCAATCATCTTGCTGAAGCCATATTCAGGTAATACGAGCGTGCCGATTTTTCTCATCAACATCACCTACTGTTGACAGCAGCGATTGCAATCCACGAATAAAGGTGCTGGTTACAAAAATGTATCTCCAACATATACCCTTTGTTTATAAGTTTTTTGTTATACACACAATTCCATAGGCCATTGTGATCATTTGCATAGCCATTTTAAATCTATCCTTACATCTCTTACAGTTAGCGTCTGCGCTGAAGGAGTGGAACCAAAAATGCATGATCCGGATTTGCCGCATCGGCGTAAATAAATAACGCAACGTCTCAGTCTTAAGCACGAATATTCCAGTGAAAATCTTTTTAGACAGTAGCATTTATATAAATCAGTCTATGATAATGATCGACGATGGGCAACCGTGAATATAAGAGATGCAAATACGAATATACAACAACAAATACGAGACCAAATAAAAGTATTTCTGTGCCTTGCTTCTCATCTCTCTACTTCACTGAAAGAGGATACATGGGTTTTACCGATTATCCTCCAGGGCACAGGCAACACCCTAAGGCACAGAATACAAGGTTCACGTGGCTATGCGCTAATATGAAGAACTGGTGCTGTAGTGTGCCGGGATCTGTTATTCAGTCGTCCTCAGAAGACGGGCTGCACTTGTCCGCCAGGCTGTACACCGCGTTGTTTCACCACTTCAATAGTGCATCGACAGCGCCGCAGTGTCAGCTCTCCTCGCGAAGGTGCAAAACAGGGAAGGGGGCGAGGGTTAGCCTCAGTGGTTTCCCACAACTGGTCGCCTAGATGTGGACGCTTATGTTGAGCATGATCACGTGATATGCAGAACTGGTTCTTTACTGTGGCGCAAAGTCGCATGAACCTTGCAATCCGCGCAACGCATATGTTTTCGGAAGAAATCTGCACGCAACATCTGTACCTTGTAAGCCTACAAAGGTCAGAAAGCTCTCACTGGACTCAATTGCCGTCCTAGGTTCCGGAAACAACAAAACAAAAACAAAAACATCATCGCACAACGGTATGAACTCGAGTTCAGCGTGGGCTCGCACTGTTGATGACGGTATTACGATTGAAGAGGAAGTCAGAGCCAAGTATAACGTCGTAGAAGCCTATCGTTGGGACAAGGAACTGGACTGTATAGTGGTCGTTCTGGTACTTCCTTGTACTTTCCTGGTACTTTAGTACTTTTATTCGTATCAATTCTCATTCACAAAAATCAGGCCTACCAAAGCCTCACAAGGGCTTGAGTGGCAGCGCCTGGCAGACAGCGAACATTAGCAAAACAAAGGAAGAATAGAGGTATTGCAACAAACTCGACAAGCAAAAAGAAAAAGAAAATTTAACAACTCAGAAAGACAGATATGGAGACATAACTATTACAACATCAAAAGGGATGACAGCAATATGAAATTAAGATAGTAACACTCGATTAAATAATTATGGGGTAGGAAGCAACGCAGAGACATACCGCAAAATTTTTTTCAGGGTGTATTTTGTTCTCATGCGGAATACACTAGGTGTCATACTATTGAAACAGGCAGGTACATAGTATTGACGTGTGCGCTTTCCGTACCGGGTTGAGGAGCGAGGAATGCAGTAACGGTATTTTGGTCTTAAATCACGTGCAGGAACATATGGAATGGTGAACTGACTGCACCAAAAATGTTTAAGCACAATGGTTTCTGTTAATAAAGCGTTAAAATTTGGAAACTTTAATCTTCTGAAAATATCAATGTTATTACCGATGGGCAGGTCGTAGGCAATATTCTTTAAAAGTAAACGCAGAAGCGAATTCACCCTGCGCTGCCAGCGAACAGTACAGTGACCATAAACAGTGATTCCGTATCTTAGTACACTATAGGCTAGAGCGTGTGTAACACATTTATGGACAGAAAAAGGCATAAAATATCTAATATTATACAGGACACAAGATACAGCACGAAGTCTTTGACAAACGAAAGAAAGGTGCGAGTTCCAAGAGAGATCACTGTCGAAGATCAGGCCAAGATATTTGACCGAATGCGCATATTTTACTGGAACACAGTTACAATGAGAACAGGAGGAAGTATGCAAATAAACAGGATGACTCAACTCAAATTTTTTTAAAGGGTTATGAAAACATATAAGTTGTGTTTTAGAAGTATTAACATTAATAAGGTTAGACTTAAACCAGTCCATAGCTTTAACAGCTGCCGTCTGTAACACTGTTACAGCATCAGTGGATTTCTTTGCGCGCGCAAAAATGACAGTGTCGTCAGCATACTGGAACAATGAAACAGGCACATTGTTAGCAAGATCATTAACGTATAGATTGAATAACAAAGGACTCAATATAGAACCTTGCGGGACTCCAGAATTAATTGCCGTGAAATCGCTATGGAATCTTGAAATCGACACATATTGGCGCCTATCTTGTAAAAAGTTAGTAAGTAAATGTAAAAACGAACCTCAAAATCCCAATGTAGAAAGTTTATCAAGCAGAAGAACGTGGCATATGCTATCAAAGGCCTTGCTTACGTCAAGAAAAAGAGAGCATACGACTTCATTCTTATCAAAAGCTGAATTTAGTATGTCAGAGAATTCTTCAAGAAGATCTGTTGTTCCTTTTCCTGGTATAAAGCCATACTGACGGGGTGATAGAACATTGTGCGTATTCAAAAAATTCGTCATGGTAAGTAGTAGATGCTTTTCAAAAATTTGGCCAATGCATGGCAAAATAGAGATAGGTCGGTAATTACTCATCATGTTTATTGAGCCACCCTTATACAAAGGTATAACTTTAGCAGTTTTCATTGAAGTCGGTATTATACCCCTGGAAATGATACTATTAAGGATAACTAGTAGGACACCCTTAATCGCCTCAAAATTTCTGCACAATTCAGAAACAGTGAGGCCGTCATGACCAGGAGATTTGCTGCGTTTAAGATTGAAAAGTATACACCTTAAATCACTTTCGGTAATGTCAGGAAGGAAAGCAGATTCCATCACACTGGGGGGCATAGGACAGTCGTTAGGCGGGGTACCGGATGCACCAGAAACCAGAGAAAATAGTTTGTTAAAGTCATTCGCAATGCTCTGTCCATCTTTCTGGAAATGAGATATGAAATATGTATCATTATAAATAGCAGCGCTCGCTCCTTTCAGGTTATTTACCAATAACCATGTTTTCTTGCTGTTAAAACGTGCTTCTTCAAACTGAGACCTAAAGTGGTTGCGCTTGGCCAGACGGATCATGGCATTAACTCGGTTTCGTTCATGTTTAAACTGCAGTCGTAGTTCAGAACAGTTTGGAGCACGTCTCGTTCGAGCCCAGAGCAGATCTTTTTCTTTAATGGCTTCCAGTATTACGGGCGACATCCACTTATTGTCTAAATTTCGTTGCTTAACGATCACCATGCGTGAAGATTCGGCTTTGTGTGAACGAATAACCTCGACGAAACTGTCATATAAGTCTGCAGGGGACACATTGTAAATAAAAGAATCCCAATCATACTTTGCTATTCTTTCATCGAAACGCTTATAATCAAGTACTGATACGCTTTGCTGGCTGCGCAAATGTGCAGATTGGCTGGAGCCATCCGTTAAGGAGCAGCAGACGAAATAGTGGTCTGCAAGCTTGACTTCAACCACAGCAGACCGCACCAACCGGTTTTGAGAACGCACATTTATGTGGTCGATGCAAGAAGAGACCAGCTGCCCAGATAAGTATTCCTCACGTGTAGGGCTGTGGATTTTAGTCTCTAGTCCCCACTTTGATAAGGTGTCAAGATAATCTGCGACTGTTGGCACAGTCGGGCGTAGAATATCGATATTCATATCCCCGATAATGCACACGTGTTCTTCACTGGAAAATGATGATATTGCAGAATCAAGCTCAGCTAAAAAGATTCGACCGTTACAACATGGAGGGCGGTAAATTGCAAGTAGAATCAAGGACAACCAAGGTGTACTTAGGCGGAGCGCGACTACTTCTGCTTGAGTAAAAGGAATACTAATTTCAGAAACGGACCAAGAATCTTTAACAAAAACTGCGATTCCTCCTCCTGTTCGTTGTTGACGAGTATAAGAATGTAACTGGCATCCTGGCAGCGAGAAATGTGATAACACGTCTGACGAAACGGTCACTTCCGTGAGAGCAACAACGTCATAAGTTGAATGAAAAGGGTTAATCAGCGCACGAAAATGGTCCCAATGCTTTCGTATACTGCGAATATTAACGTGAGTAAACTGAAATGAATCGCCTGTGTGATGCTGAAAGAACTTCTGGACTTCAGAAAAATCGAAACACTTCACGAAACCAATGTCAGACATGGTTATGTTAGTTTTTCAAGATCCGAAAGCTTGTTGATACGGATGAGAGGTGCGCCTTCGAACTGTTTTGCAAGGACCTTCCCATTTTTGGTCCAGACGAACTGAAAGCCCTTTTCTTTGCCACGAGACCTTGCTAGACGGAACAACTCGCGATTAGCCCGAGATAGGTTATCGTTGAAAAACAGCCGAGGAGACTGATCGTCATGCACCAAATCACGAAGGCCGTTCCGGGCCCCGAGCCATTTCTGCTTAACAGAAACTGAGCTAGTTTGCACTAGAATCGGTGGAATATAGTCGCCTCTGGATGGCAGCCGATGCACTGCCGAGATATCTGCTTGTTCAAAATCGGTTATGTTTAGCTTGCCTGCCAAAGTACTTAAGAAAGAGTGTAAGTTTTCATCAGATTTGACAGGAAGGCCGTGAATTTCGAAGTTACATCTTCTGCTGTATTGTTCGAGGTCATTAATTTCCCCACTCATCCTGTCAATCACTTGTGTCTGGGAAACTGCTGTTGAAGCAAGCGATTGAACTTGTGATCGAAGGTCTGCAAGCTCATTCTGATTAGCGGCCACTGTAGCAAGCACCGAGTCATACTTTGACGAAAGGAAATCGATAGCGGAGCGTATGTCGTCGACTGCCGAAGCAACCTTTTCACTAGCTTCCCTGACCAACAACAGTCCCTCAATTTTCACCATCAATGTTGAAACAGTTGTAGTCAAGGAATCTAGTTTCATATTCAGAGCAGACAGTTACTGTGAGAATGAACCATCACCTGGGTTGGATACTTCGTCTGGTTGCTTAACCGAATCAACCTTGCATGAAGGACACTTCCACGTTTCGCGTGTTACTGTACTCATCTTTTTGTAGGCGTTATCAGAAACTGACGAGCAGTTTTTCCCCAGGTGGAATTCGCCCTCACAGGTAGAACAACTCATAAATCTTCCATCTTTCGGCATGGCTTTTGAGCAAGAAGTACACAAAGAAGACATGGTGCAGTCAGCGGCAAAACCCAAAAAGTGATGAATTACAACAGGTGTAATCAACACTCACCTGCCAAAAATGAAGCAAACGTTCAGTCTAGGACAAAGGTTTGCCGCTGACTGCAACGATCCACGAAGTTGACGGCCTTTAAATAATCGGTGACCGACGCCAGGGGGACATTATTGGCAGGTCCAGAGCCAATGAAGTCAAGGATGGCTTGCTACGTCGAAACTGCAGCTTCCCCGAGATCCGCATGCGTAGATCAGTTGCCAGGAACAGTTGCGAAGATGACAGCCGTTGAAGATACGAGCGGTTTTCCAGCTGATACTGTCCCACAGCTTGCAGAGCCTGCCAAAAATGAAGCAAACGTTCAGTCTAGGACAAAGGTTTGCCGCTGACTGCAACGATCCACGAAGTTGACGGCCTTTAAATAATCGGTGATCGACGCCAGGGGGACATTATTGGCAGGTCCAGAGCCAATGAAGTCAAAGATGGCTTGCTACGTCGAAACTGCAGCTTCCCCGAGATCCGCATGCGTAGATCAGTCGCCAGGAACAGTTGCGAAGATGACAGCCGTTGAAGATACGAGCGGTTTTCCAGCTGATACTGTCCCACAGCTTGGAGAGCCTGCCAAAAATGAAGCAAACGTTCAGTCTAGGACAAAGGTTTGCCGCTGACTGAATAACGATTCGCGCTGTGGACGCCGTGTGAGGTCGGACTCGTTGCGCTGTTTCAGTGCTCAAAACAGAGTCAGTAAGAGGAGTCGTAACTTTTCGCACTTCTGGAAAAAGTTGTTCACTCACGACAGCATCTGAGACTCCCGTGTCGGCAAGTGCTACGACGGGGAAACCTTCAATGGAGACGGCAATAGCATCACACGGGAAAAGACTAGGTCTTGCTAAGTTCACTTATGCTGTAGTTCCGTAACAGCATTTCCTAGTTTTCCTCTTGGACAACTTCAGGCCGCCGCAATTTTGGCGAAAGGGAACGGCGATGTGGTGAAAGAGACCGGCATCTACTGATGTTTCAATCTTGAAAAGAAGAACTTCACAGGCGGTCCAGATGGAGCGTTATGTGGCGTCGTTGCAAAATTATAGTTTCTTTGGTGGACGTCAGTACTTTACAGAAAGCCATTCCGGTGGCAAAACAATGCTACGCGGTCAGCTAAACCAGACGAGAGAGAGAGAGATAGCACAATTTTTTTCAGTGCGACATGGGTTTTGAAAACGTGGTGCTAGTCGCGGGAATGCACTGGCAGCCTTGTGCACCGGTTCAGGGGACACAAGAAAGATGTGCGCGTGCAACCAGAAGTTCGTAATTTGCGAAGGACGAGGAGTGAGCATAGCTTTGATTTAAATCAGCGTAGCAGCCATCGGTAGCATATTGGGGCTGGGTAGCACCCCGGAAACATTCTCTCGAATGACGTGTCGGATCTAGGTAGTTGGCGTGGAAGGGGCAGGATCAAGGGTACAAGACAGAAGGGACAGCAGGTGCAATGTCCTTGCGTGCAAACGGATTTATCTCGCAATGTAACCAAGGGTGATTCCCCGCAATACGAGCAGGTGTTAATGCGGAAATTGTTCCTTCAGATGAGCAGGCACGGCGAGTGGACATGCATTGCTTGCACAGCTCATGATAGCTTTGATATACTTGAACCACATCGGCTATCGTTACTGGTTCTTGGCGAAAAACATTTGGAATAGATCGTCAGTAACAACTTTCAAGGTGTGTTAGATGGTATCGGCCTCCATGATGGATGGGTTGACACACTTGCATAGGTCGACCGTATCTCAATATAGCTGGTGTAGGTTTCTCCATTTTGATGAGCTTGCCCTGGCAAGCGCTGTTCGGCAGGCAACTTGTGAATGGCTGGATGACCTAAGAGTTCCGCGAATCCCGTTTCGAAGGCTCACCAGCTTGTAAGGTCAGTCTCATGATTACGAAACATTATGTATGTCAAATACAATGCTACTTCATTGTGTTGCGTCAGTTGCTGTGCTTGATTGCCCAGTCGTATGGCAGAAGCGAATTTTGATGTCCTGGTCGACCGCTGATGAAAACAGGGTCACCTTAACAAATAATGCCGGAACATACCACCACCAGAGGCTGAGAAATAACCTGCAACCCTTCTTTTGTGGAGATGATCGAATCTGAAGGCAAGGTATGCCTTCGGAGTTCCAGGGTTGGATCACTCCAGCAACCTCGCCCACATATAATGTAGGGTTTATTGAAACCACTCTATTTTACTGTTAAAGAGAAAGGAAGAAAGGTGGCACAGAAATAACTTGAACTTTGCCCTGGTAGGAGAAAGAATACTAAACGTTGAGGTCAGAACTGGTGTGATTGGCAGTACAGAAAGTACAGCTGATGACGCGAAAAAAATGAATACCTCATTAATTCGGCAGGACAACGACATTCATTTTCACCTCCAGGACCTTGAGCGCCGTTCACCCAGAAATAACCTAGTTTTTTTGTCTATAAGTGTAGCTAATGAAAATGAATCATGGAAGAAAACTACAGCGAGGATTAGCCTACTGACAAGGGTTCTTGACAGGAGATTAACCACAGATGGCATCGGCTCTGGCAGATTTCATAATTCTTCTCCTTGAGCCGGATTATTCGAAGAGGTGGGCATTCCTTGCTTGAGCAATCAAAGCAGGTATCAACGAACTAGAAATTTCACTAATAAATTTTAATTACGTAGCGGTACACATTGCAATTTGAAAAGTTTGAGCAGGTGATTATGCAAGAATGACACCAATGTCATAATATGCGCCATCAAACTCGCCGTGAAAATTCAGTTATTCAACTACTTTTTTTAACAAACGTTGTTTTGCTCATTGAAAAACAGAAGTAATGGGACCAGCGACGTATTTTGTCCCTC
This sequence comes from Dermacentor andersoni, assembly GCF_023375885.2. Taxonomy (NCBI): domain Eukaryota; kingdom Metazoa; phylum Arthropoda; class Arachnida; order Ixodida; family Ixodidae; genus Dermacentor; species Dermacentor andersoni. The sequence continues at coordinate 89,023,323 of NC_092820.1, read as the reverse complement.
ACATTGGAAAAACATTTGTAGAAACTGGTGTAATCATAGATAATAATTTAACTTGGATAGAGTAGGCACACCACTTCAGTACCTTGCCAGAAAATTTTGTGTAGACTTGCTATTTTCAGGTTCTGCAACTTAAAACTCCTTAAATTATTATTTTCCAGCGTTCGAAACTCAGCTCAAGCTGAATACTTTTTGCTTGCTACACGTCGCGCCCGCAAAAAGGTAATTGCATTTGCGAAAGCTATATTTACCGGAGTCAGCTGTCTCCGCGCTTCCATTTGGAAGGCAATTGTTAAATTTTTTTCAGAATCATATTATTCAACTTTCTAGTCCTTGAGCTGGATTATATTAAGCGGCGGACATTAGCAGCTCCAGATATCTCTACGCATATTAAACAACTATCAAAATTTACCCTATAACTGCTAAATAAATGCTTAAGGTACATCTACAAATTCGCGAATTTTTATTTTAGTGGTGAGTTTGCCAGACCTATTCATTTGTTATAACCTCTAAGGGGACACCAGCTTCGAGATAATATTTCCCAGCCTGTGTAACAAAATGCAAGGGCGTTTCAATTTCATTTGTGCTTCGATGCATCAATGATTGCTTCATTCAAAAAGTAAGTGGAACAGCAGCGCATATTTACGTTGAATTTGATCTATTGCGGAGTAGTTGGTAATTCGGAAATTTATTCCAAGTGAATAAGCCTTTCAAGCTCACGAGGTAAATTCGCAAATTGTAATATGTGCGGTAAGATATTTATTGCCAATATTGATTACAATTTTTCTAACAATAAGCTAATTATTGATTACGAGTTCTTATTTATGTGATGTCTGGCTCCTTTAGCAATTCAGTTAAGTGACAAGAATCACGCTATACATTAAGACGCCAAGAAACACTGACACAAAGAATAACATAGGGGAAATTACTTGTGCTTTATAAATGAAATAAAGAAAGATATATGAATGGAAATGAAAGTGGATGAAAAAAGGACTTGCCGCAGGTGGGAAACGATTCCACAATCTTTGCATTTCGCGTGCAATGCTCTACCAATTGACCTACGACGACGCCGTTTCCCCATCCACTTGCTTGGCTATTTGTTTTCTTGTAGAACCCTACGAGCATTAGCCAGCGCCGCCACTAACAGATCTTGGCGGCGGACGTGGAACATCCTTTCTGCCGCAGGTGTCACGAGAACGTGATCCTTTTGGGTGAAGACAACCAGTCAAAAAACCCACAAATGCTACCTGAAGGCCTCAACGTTGCCGGATTCGAGACCCTCATTATGTAATAAACGATAAGAAAGGGGCTTATCCGAGGGTGGTGGTGTTTCAATGGTGTTTATGGAATCGTGGTCCACGTAGAAAAATAGTCTGTATCGTCAGAGACGACTTCTACGCTGCTGCTGCTCACTCGTGGGGAGACATGAGTATGTGTCGAAGTCTGGTTGGGCAGCGATAATCATCGGGGTAGATGCGGCGGATTCCAAGGAACAAAACGCATTGCCTGTTTCCACGATTTCTCTGGCGTATGCGAATATCGTGCCTTTTGTGATGTGCTGAATTCCTTGAATTCCTGGCTGAAGTTTGACATTATCGCTTTCACTTTCCCTCCGTACAGTCGAGCTATCCCTCTTGCGACGCAAATTTCACAGTGGCGCAACAGATCTCGGTCGCCCTCGATGCCGCCTTCCACGTCAGTGGATGTTTTGGTGCCAACATAAATGACAATGCAAGAGCGAGGCGGGATGCTGGTTTCATCCTGAAGTACACTCAAGGGACGCTGACTGGAAGGCTTATCCATCGCTATAGCTTAATCGATGGACAGAGTCATTGACTTCTACTTCAGGTGGATAACTGCATCGTGTTTCCTCTGGAAGTTCATACCGAGCGCAGCCCCTCGTGAACACTTTTGGAATATAACAATTGTCGCTGGGTAGGTACGTACGGTCATGAATTGTCATTCTTGCTGCGCAGATTCCGGTAGGCGTTATGAGGGGTCTTTCAGCTGTCTGAATTTGAGGGCTCTCCCGTGCAGTCTCGACTTTCTCAAACTTCGACTTTCAACTAATCGACTGATGATGGAGTAGTCGGCTCTACTGTCTACAAGCCCACTGACGTCGTGGCCGTCATGAAGCACGTCGAGGTCGGTGGTCTTCCGTTGCAGTTACGTCTTAGCGCCGGATGACGGCTACGTTGATTTGAACTGTGGCTCCTACACGGCGTTGTCGGGTCGTCTTATGTCGGCGTCGAGGCTTCGCTGGGGTGGTGGCGTGTTCTTCGTGCATCGTCGAATTAGATATTGAAGTCGTCGTCGGCGTTGGAGAATCTTCGTAATTTCGATGTACAGCAACCGCACCTCCATCGGTAGCTGGTTTTAGTTTTCTGGAGAGAGGCTTACGGACAAACACCGGTCTGGGCTACTTTGTGATTCGCGCTGCGGCGACAGGTAGTGTCCTGGCGACGGCGAAGGCGAAGGACGTCCGGTTCCCCACTGTGCTGTGGCGATATAGTCAGTGATATCAGAAGGCCGTTCACCAAGCTGTGGACGCGGCGCGTTGATGGCGAAGCCTCGCAGTCCGATCTCCCGCTATGGATATTGACGGTAGACATGTCCCGTTTCTCAGCAGTGGTAGCAGAGGAGGCAATGGGCTGGAGCGCGCAAGGCGTCTGTTTTGCTTGGGTATTCGCCATGGTCGACGGGTGGGCGAGCTGGCAATGGCGGTGGTGGCGTGCGACGGAACGGCAGCTTCACGGGCCCTTGACATGGGCGCGGAAGGAGCAGTTTGACGGCGGGAGATGACGACGTAGGTTGTAACTTCACGTTAAGGCTATGGCGATTCCGGCAATACCTATGGAACTCCAAATGACGACTGAATATTTTTCCGAACTACGAAATTAATCGAACTAGTAAGGGACGGCGACGCGGGGGTTAGGTTCTGTAGTTCTTTGTGCACAACTTGTCTGATTGTCTCTCGCCTGTCGTAGGAGCTGCGGGATTGAACTCCTGTAGAGTCTGGCATTCAGAGGCGATTGAATTGGCTGGTAGGCAATATTAGCGCATTTTCAATTTTCATTGCTTCTGACAGAAATTATGCAACTGCTGTCGGCGGGTTGTGCATCAGTCCTGCGAAGAGTTGCCATTTTACATCGTGCATGAGCAGACGTACATTCTTCTCCTCAGACATTTCCGGGTCGGCAAGACAGAAAGGACCAGCTAGCTCTTCCGTGGATACTTCGACGTTCTCATTAGACAGGTGCGCTTTGGCTTGTAGTTGTAGTCCGGGACTTAGTCCTATCACGATGCTTTTTGATTGTCTTCTGGAGTTTACTGCAGAGGAAGTCTTGACGGATACGTCTAATGAGAAATGGATGCGACGCAGCTTGTCTTCAGTGTTGCACTTGTTGTAGGCTTACACCCTCTCAAACGTCTTAAACCTGGTAACCGGTTCTTGCAAAATAGCTTTGCGGGAACAACGTTTCTCCCTAGGATGGTGAAGCACTACCATCGCAGGTGACGCTGTTGCTGTCATCGTTGCTGCTATTTTGGCGTTGATCGTTATGCCTCGCTTAGGTAGAAGACCGTTCTCTGGCGGTAGGTTTTGTAGTCTGCAGCTTGCTCAATGATACGGGGCGTCGTAGGCGTTGTCTTCCTGGTTCTGGCTTGGGTGGCATCTTTTTGGGTGCGTTTGGTGCGTGGACGTACGCAGCACCTCCACCAGATGTCACGTAGTAGTGCCGTTCAAGAAAGTAGCAAAGCTGTGAATGGCGAGACTAGCGTCTTATTGAGTGAACCTGTGCCCAGAAAAAACAGGCTCCACTAAAAAAAGAAGGATAGCTGCAAACACAGTGGGCTATAGTCGAAATTCATATCAGCGAGTCAAACACATTGGTTTTTATACAAGAGTAACTGAAAGTTCCACAGCAATCGCTGTTGCCAGAACGTTATCCATCCATCCAATAGAATTCACGTCGCGCATGCATAAAGTCAGAATACGCAATATTCGCTGACAAGAGGCAGTAGATAGAACCATCGATAGCATTCTAGAAACTCTCCATACGTGCGGCGCCTCTCACACTAAGCAACAACAGTTGTTAGAATGTGAAACGCGGTCATCCGATATCTATGGTGAGATGGGCACGTCATTCCTACAAGGCGGGTCTTTATGGGACATTGCAGGAAACAGTGGCGTGATGTCACCACCCGGGCGGAACTCCATGGGGAAATGGTGAGACGACTTCGGGAATAAGGAACCTCCACGAGTTCTAAAGAATTTGTTCTCCATGATTTCAAGCCCCAACGACCACGAAATCATGGCTCGTGCTAATGATGATATGAGTAGATGGGGAACATATGCAAATATTGTGCACATATATATATATATATATATATATATATATATATATATATATATATATATACCGGAAAGGCGGTGGTCCCGGATGCGAGTCGCGGACCAGCCCGACTTTTTCTTCAACTCTGAGGCCTTCCTTTCGAGGAACCCGTATGGGTTTCCTTTGTAGCAATTGCGACGAACGCGTGAATGTGTGATTTTCGCTTCATTCATATATATATATATATATATATATATATATATATATATATATATATATATTGTAATGAAGAAGAAGAGCACAAGGCCAGCCAGATCGTCTCTTCCATGCCTGCTGTGCAACAAGTGGGCCAGCCGGATCGCCATTGCTTGGCACGCGTGTGAGCTGTTCGGGCAACCAGCTGTTCCTGCTCTGCGTCACCTGCCTCCTCGGTTACGAAGAGACGTTACCCTCGGAACTGTTCAGTGCACCCATTACAATTGGTGGAAGGTGCGGGGTAGAACTCCAGTCTCGGACTCTGCCTCGATCCTGTCATGCCTGACTCTCCCCAGCCGACGTCGCCGCCGCCCCCAGTTGCCTGCTCTGGCGCTGTCCCGCAACGCCATCCAGCGGTTTTCAGCGGTACGGATGAACAGAACGTCAATGACTGGTTGGCTACGTACGAACGGGTGAGTTTGCACAATCGGTGGGATGATACCGCCAAGTTAAATGCCGTCATACTCTACCTTGCGGGAGTGGCTCACCTGTGGTTTAAAAATCACGAAGCCGACTTTCAGTCCTGGTCCGCGTTCAAGACCAGTTTCGCTGCAGTTTTCGGTCGCCCTGCCGTCCACAAGTTGCGCGCCGAGCACCGGTTACCAGAGGGAGCGCAACAACCAGGTGAAACATTCACCTGTTATATTGAAGAGGTTCTCGACCTATGCAAACGTGTGGATGCGTCTATGCCCGAAAATGACAAATTGAAGCACATTTTGAAGGGCATCGCCGGTGACATTTTCCAAATGTTGATCGCCAAGAGCCCGCGCACCGTAGCAGAGCTCATAAACATGTGCCAAAGCTACGACGAGTTGAGGAGGCAGCGCGAGTTGACTAGGCGCCCCTCAGTGGCTGACGAGGCCCTCTCTTCCATGACAGCCTCCTCTGATCGCTCCTCCTTGCTCACACAAATCCAAGCTTTCGTGCGGGAGCAAGTTGCACGTCAGCTTTCTCTGCTACCCTTCGCTGAGCTACAGCACCCGCTGCCGCCACAGCCTCCTACACAGCGCGCTCCTACGCTCCGGCGGGTTAATGAAGACCAAGTTGCTGAGGCTCTACCAATGCAGCATCAGCAGTACCCTGCCGCCGCTCCACTTACTTGCGCATCCGTCGCCGCGAAGCCCCCTCCTCAACCACTCGTTGAGCTACATCCTCGGCCGCCACCACCCTTTCATAGTCCCGTTCATCGACCTGCTCCTGCCTTTACTAATCCTTGGCGCAGGCAAGACAACATGTTATGCCTGCGGTATTCCCGGCCATGTTGCACGACTCTGCCGCCACCGCATGCTGCACTCTGATGAGTTGTTGCAGTCGCCTCCCTAAGCCAACGTGCAGCCTTTCCACGACACTTATTTTAGTTGGCAGTCGAACAGGCCACCAGACGAGCGCCCGGTCCTTACTCGTCGTTCACCTTCCCCGCGTCGCCGCTCGTTGTCCTCCATGCGTCGGCGCCCTTCACCCACGCAAGAGGAAAACTAAGCGCCGCAGTTCAGGAGGCAAGAACTGCGTCGCCATCGATCTGTACAAGTCCTCCGCTGTCGCCTTCGAACGTTGTCGATCTTACTGTTGACGGCGTCCCTACCCTTGCGCTAATTGATACTGGAGCAGCCGTGTCTGTTCTAAACGAACGCCTCTCTCGCGCTTTACGAAAAGTTACGACGCCACTTTCTGGCTTTTCTCTTCGCACAGCAAGCGCCCAGCCAGTTCAGCCTTCAGCAGCATGCACAGCTAGAGTTGTCATTGAGGGCGTTCTCTATATTGTGGAGTTTGTGGTTCTGCAGTCCTGTTCTCACGACGTCATACTTGGGTGGGACTTTCTTTCACAAGATAACGCCGTCATCAATTGCGCACGTGCTGAAGTCGAATTATCGCCTCTTTGTGACGTGCCCCTCGTCGGCACCACTTCTCTTCCCTCTAAGCTAGTTCTTCGAGAAGACATCGCCATACCGCCATACTCGTCTGCCGTTGTTCCTGTCTTCTGTGGTGCTGTCTCTGAAGGCGCTGTCCTCTTCACTCCTTCAGAACTCTTCATGACCCGCAAGGACGTTCTCCTCCCTTTCGCCGCGCTTGACATTTCAGCCGGTTTCAGCGCCATCATTGTCTGCAATCCGCTTCCTACAGCCCTGATGGCTCTTCGCGGCGAAGCACTTGGCCATGTTCAGCCTATTGATGACATGTTTATAAGCGACGTGCCGGGTGCTTCGTATGCAGAGCCCACTGAATTCCGTGCACTTTCCACTTCTGCTCCGCCATCACCTTACTTATTCACACCTTTCATTGCCGATGACCTTACTTCTGAGCAGCGCTCCCAGCTTCTTCACCTGCTTGCCCAGTTCCGCTCTTCTTTTGATGTCGCTCAGCCTACTCTGGGTCGCTCGTCAACCGTCAGCCACCACATCGACACTGGCTCCAATGCGCCATTGCGGCAGCGCCCGTACCGTGTACCCGCCAAGGAGCTTCAGGTGATCACTGAGCACGTGGACGACATCACCGGTGGTTCTCGTCACAAAAAAAGATGGTTCCATTCGGTTCTGCGTCGATTATCGCCGTCTCAGTAAAATAACGCGCAAAGATGTCTACCCTCTACCGCGCATTGACGACGCTCTGGACAGCTTGCAACACGCTAACTTCTTCTCTACGTTGGATTTACGCTCGGTCCCGATGTCAGCAGTTGATCGCCCTAAAACTGCATTCATTACGCCAGATGGTTTATACGAATTTAATGTGATGCCATTTGGCCTATGCAATGCGCCTGCTACCTTTGACCGAATGATGGACAATATTTTGCACGGGCTAAAATGGAGCACGTGTTTGTGCTATCTCGACGACGTCGTTCTGTTCGCCCCTGATTTCAGCACGCATCTTCTTCGCCTTAGGCAAGTGTTGACGTTCTTGACCAACGCATGCCTGCAACTGAACTGGAAAAAGTGCTGGTTTGCCGCGCGCAAGCTCATGATTCTAGGTCACGTCGTCTCACAAGACGGCATTTGCCCCGACCCATCTAAACTTCGCGCCGTGGCAGAATTTCCGAAACCCTAAGACACTCAAAGAACTCCGCGCCTTCATCGGCCTCTGTTCTTACTTCAGACGCTTTGTTCGTAATTTTGCCTCGATAATATCACCTACGACACAACTCTTAAGTGGCGCCAACGACCTATCTTCCTGGTCTCCTGCATGCGACACCGCGTTCGTGATCTTACGCCGTCTCCTGACGTCTCCGCCTATACTGCGACACTACGATCCCACCGCCCCAACTGAAGTGCATACCGATGCCAGTGGTATTGGCCTTGGCGCTGTCCTTGCGCAGCGCAAGTCTGGCTACTCCGAGTACGTCGTTTCTTACGCCAGTCGTGCGCTGACCAAAGCGGAACGCAATTACAGCGTCACAGAAAAAGAATGCCTGGACATCGTTAGGGCACTCGGGAAGATTCGCCCCTATTTATACGGCAGGCCTTTCAATGTGGTTACTGACCATCACGCCCTCTGTTGGTTATCCTCTTTAAAAGACCCGTCTGGACGCCTTGCCCGCTGGGCTCTGCGCATTCAAGAATACGACATACCCGTCATATACCGCTCAGGTCGCAAGCACACTGACGATGACGCTCTGTCCCGCTCTCCGCTGCCAGCCGACACGGCCTCCCTCTCCAACATTAAGGCGGTATCCTCGGTCGACATCGACACCTTCGCATCAGAACAGCGCAAGGATCCTTGGGTGACCTCTCTTATGGATCTCCTTTCTTGCTCGCCTGCATCTCCCATCTCCCACTCTCTGCGTCGTCAGGCTGTCAATTTCGCTGTCCGGGATAACCTCTTCTATCGACGCAACTACCAGCCAGATGGTCGCAAGTGGTTCCTGGTTATCCCTAGGACATTGCATTCCGACATGTGCGCGTCTTTCCATACTCACCCACAATGTGCACACGCAGGCGTATTGAAGACGTATGAGCGCCTGCGGCAACGTTACTACTGGCGAGGAATGTTTACTTTTGTCCAAATGTTTGTCCGCTCGTGCCCGCAATGCCAACGCCGCAAATCTCCTCCTCATCCGGCCCATGGTTTATCACAGCCGCTTCCGTGTCCTTCTCGTGCCTTCGACCGTGTGGGAATTGACCTGTACGGGCCGTTACCACTAACACCCGCTGGAAAACGATGGATTATTGTAGTAGTTGTTCACCTTACAGGCTATGCCGAGACCGCTGCTCTACCTGCAGCGACCGCCAGTGACGTTGCATTCTTTCTGCTCCATCGTTTCATTCTTCGTCATGGCCCACTTCGGGAGCTGCTGAGTGATAGAGGCCGTGTGTTTCTGTCGCAGGTGGCTGAAGGTCTGCTTGCTCAATGCCGCATAGCTCCCGTACCACCACGGCGTACCATACTCAAACTAACGGACTTACAGAGCGTTTCAATCGCACCCTTGGTGATATGCTCGCCATGTACGTTTCATCGGAGCATACAAACTGGGACATCATCCTCCCATTTGTCACGTACGCATATAATACGGCTACACAAAGTACCACAGGATTTTCTCCATAATTTCTTCTCTACGGTAGCGATACTTCCCATACCATCGATACGGTTTTGCCTTGTACACCAGACGCGTCAGAATGTGCTCCCGTTTCAGCCGTCGCCCGATACACCGAGGAATGCCGTCAATTAGCCCGAAAGCTCACCTCCACTGACCAACAACGACAAAAAGCCAATCGTGATGGTGACGTGACAAATCCGAACTTCGCTCCCGGCACCCTTATCTTGTTGTCCGTGCCTTCTACCACGCGTGGACTTTCTACAAAACTTCTCTCGCAGTATGATGGACCATACAGCATCGTCGAATGCACTTCTCCGGTCGACTATGTCATAGAGCCGCTTACATCGACATCCGACAAGCGCCGCCATGGACGGGATGTTGTTCACGTGCGCCGCCTGTAACAATTCTATGACCCACTCGTCTCCACGCCGTAAGTCACCAGGATGGCTCCGTTTTTGCACCGGGGGTAATTGTAATGAAGAAGAAGAGCACAAGAACAAGGTCAGCCAGATTGTGTCTGCCTTGCCTGCTGTGCAACCAGTGGGCCAGCCGGATCGCCAGTGTGAGCCGTTCGGGCAACCAACTGTTCCTGCTCTGCGTCACCTGCCTCCTCGGTTACGAAGCGACGTTACCCTCGGAACTGTTCAGTGCACCCATTACAATATATATATATATATATATATATATATATATATATATATATATATGTACATACATATGACCGCACAACCACTTGCGCTTCGCTCCCCTTGTGTAGGGTGGCAAACTGGCCCGGTCCATGGTTAACCTAACTGGCTTTTCTTATTCCCTGCTTTGCCCTTTGCTCTATGATATTGCGCTTTCTTTTGTCGGTGTCCTGCCTTATCTCTGCTAGGGTGAAGTACGAAGTGATGTAAACCTGTTTGGGCTGGTGGCAGCCAGCTCTTTTCGAACTCGCAATGCGTCGATTTAAATTGTACATTTCGTACCAAAGCGTAAATGACGACGATGTAGGCGAGGTGAGTTAAAGTAGCTCGTGGGCTTCTGCTAGCGACTCTTCACGGAATACTTTAGTCCTTTCCGTGGTTGTGAAAGGATAACGTGCCTGCTGAAATGAAACATTCGAAATAACCACTTGTTCGATAATTGAACACATGACATGGTCTCGCGATGCGTAGCACCTTGGCTTTGGTATCAGTTTAAACACGGGAACTTGGATGAAATATTAGAAGTAAATAGGCTTTAATAATAAGTTATGAGCAGCGGAGGTATTTAAACTTTAGTTTTGCCATTTTGCGTTACCAGAAAACAGCCCAGCTGTGCGCCACCTCACGTTTCCTAGCAACCACCTGAGAGAGCACCGGGTCACGTAATCTACTCGCAAACCACGTGCATGGGGCGGAGTTATGACGTCTCAGGGGAGTAAAGGCTCGAGCAGTGGCCGCGGTGAGACCCCTTTCGCCTCCTCTACTCCGTGCGTGCGTGATGCTGCCATGAGAAAACCGAAGAAAGTCCAGACACGCGAAGAAGAAGGGGCTTACCAGGAACAGCACCGTACTGCCAAGCGAAAAGCGATGCGTCACCGCTGTTGTGATCCGGAACACCGCGCCGAAGCTGCGGCTGAGCAGAGGCTACGCCGAGTAGCGATTGCCGAGTTTCAGTCCAGGCAACACGACAGTCGACACCTGAACACTCGACGTCCGTGAGAAAGGAGCCTGGCCTGCGACTGCTTGAAAACTTAGAGCGTCAAGCGCGCCAAGATTACAACTCAGCAAAACGTAGCATAACCTCGCAAAAGCTAGGAAAAACTTAGCCAAGCCTGCCATAGATTCGACAAACGTATAGCCGACTTAGCCTAACCTACCAAGAACTTAGCAAAACCTAGAAAACCTCGCAGTACCTAAGAAGAACTGAGCCAAGCCACGTAAAATCTAGGGGATCACAAGATCCGCTGTTGACTCCAGCCTTTCACTACTAGTGCAAACTGCGCACGATTTTTAATTGAGTTTCTCTCACTGACTTCAATTGCAAGTTTAATAAGCATTCAAATTTTCTTTATCCTGGTTCACTTCCTTACAAACTATTAGCACTGAAGGTCAGTTAGGAAAATCAGTTATTCCGTTAAGAGCGTAAGCGCACACGCAACGAAAGCCCTAGTAGATTTCCGAGTTTTCACTCAATAAAAACGTGCCATATCTATAGTGTACTCGTGTGAAGAACAAGGCGCTTCTAGAAGTGTGATTCGCGAATCTTACTCATTCTCAAGAGAGCATTTGTTGGCAAATAGCACTGTACGCACGAGGATGCCTGTGCATTAAGTCGCACTTCGTGGGAATATGAGTGACAGATCGACGCGTCAGTTGATCAGACTTGACAGCTCGGACATTGAGGCAGAATCGTGGGCGTTTGAATGTAATCTTCAATGTACGCCAGTATTCACTTCACGCGCTCAATCTGATCAGATAACGATATTTCGGTTGCAACATACAGTATACTTGAAATACTTTAGGGCTCGTTGTGGGACGAGTTATAAATTTAGAACACTAATTAAACGCTAAGTAAACAAATGCAAAAAAAGAAACGAACTTGTATGGTTGTTTACATATTAGCTGAAGCATTGTGCACGGGCCGAAAAGGGCCCCCAAGGCTCTGAGGAGGTGCCAACGCACCTAAACACCGACGGCTTCTAGATTACTGGTATTTATCAAACCACCATTCAACCACGCATTGATCACCATCAAACCATGCGTTCAGCCAGACCCTTCGCTAGTTTTTATATCAGCGCAAATGCCGGCGCTGCTCCATCTTTTACAATGTGCTCAATAATTTGCCGAATAACTTTTGCAAGGCAGCTGTTTTTAATCCTAACGACGCCCGGAAATCCTGCCTGATGCCTCTAATGCTCAGGAATATAATAGGGACCGCACACAGTGTTCTCGCACACCTCGTGTGGAGCAGCGTAGCCGCGACGTGTATAACGTTCGAGTGCTTTTTTTATATTAAAGACAAAAGTGCACGGTTCGCAACACGGGTTCTTGAACTGTATCTGCATCACAAAAATGTGTCCATAAATTTCCACTTGGAATTCAGAAACATATTCTGCACCGCGAATATTCCGACGGTATTTCTTTAAGCGGCATTAAACTTAAAAAAATATATATGCCAAGGTAAAGCTTGCTGACGTTATTTCTATCATTCAAATATTCAGATGCGAGATTTCGATGCGGAATATGTTGACCAGCTGCGTACGTAACACCAAATTTACTTTACCTTTTTCCGAAATTTGACCTCAGGTAGCTAGAGCAACTCAGCAGTATGGAACGTCGACATCTTTTAGTGAAGCGAAAAGTCTTTTATCAAACAAGATCCTGGAGAAGCTACGCACACAATTATTATGATCTCTGAAAGCGTAACTTAGGTGAAATGAAATCTGTGACCTCGATCTCACCACGCCCAGCCTTTCGTGGTATTGTCATTGTCATCCATGGCATGGCGCTGGGAGACGTTTCGTTGCGGCAAGGCCACTCTCCTTTTTATTCCAATTGTTCTTTTCCAAGCCAAGCAGTTGACAATTTTCATGGTATTATGACAACTAACATGATGCGGCGAAAGATTGCTAGGCCCAACAAGCGATGCAGGAAACAATGATGATGCAGGTTTAGCACGTCACAGGCAGAAATCCAATGCGCTGACGCCATAGCAAGAAATAACACGGGGGTCAAAGGTTGGTAGCTCCTCACGGAGCCACACCGTTGGCTATGCTTCCAGTTTGATGAAATCAGGCGCGGTGATCTTTAGGCCTGTGGCGTATTTTTTCCCCGTCAGTTTCACTTTCCAAAACAAAATATGCTTGAAAAGCCGTGTCATCTCTTGTCCCGTAGATTTAACTATCGAGTAAATGCGCTATGTCCCATTCATGCCCAAGAGTGTAGGCATGGAAGCAAAATCTAGATTATTCGCTTACAAACACACGCACAGATACGATATTGGCTCGTCAACAAGCATATACAGGCGCACACGAATGAACAAACGGACAAAAATTCGTGCATATAGAAACGCGCCTATGCCAGGACACCATAGTGCGGTTAGAGTCCAAAGGAATATATGACTGCCGTGTGACTTTAAAACCTCTCCCTTACAGAAACACAGCTTTAACGTACGACCAGTCTTCCAACTGATTCCCCTTAATGTATTTGTTCTAGCAATCTTCTTTGCTTAAGCTATGATGCAGCTAGTTGAGTTAACCTCAAGTTTAGTTTGCAAACGTGCTCGCGCCTATGCATAGTGGACCAACCGTAGTCAAAAGTGGAGGCACCTATCAATACATCGCCCCTTTCTGTAAAGTGCGGTTGCTTAGTATGTGAGCATTCTTCAAATTTCTGCACCAAATTCAACGCCTGTAACCGTTTTACTAATGATGAGAGGAAGTTTGTGTTTTATGGATTATAGCCAAGGAACTTCAAAACATCATTGAATATACCTACTATGGCCAAGTGAGCTCTTAACGTTTCACATTCAGTTAGTTAAACAAATGTCCCTTGGTACTAAATCGGCGACAATGTTCCAGAAAATTGCGCCACGCAGAGGTGTATCCTGCGCTTAATGATACACATACTGAGTTTGTCAGCCAATCAAAAACAGTCGCCTTAACAAGAACTAGTACGCGTCTCAGTTTACCCTTCCTAAATAACCGCTACTGTGATCTGGGGGTCGAACCACACTGGAACAGCACCGAAAAGTAGGGCTGAATTGCTACATTCAGCCGACCTCAGATCCAACAGGATATTTCTTCGCGGCATCTTGGAGCCGAAGCCGAATGTGAAGGATTTGTAGCACTGATTCCGAAGCGGTGCCACCTCAAGTTTCAGGCAGCGCTGTTGTGGTTGTGGGAATACCACATGAGTATATGACCACTGCATCAATTCGCAAAGGTGCTCGTTGTGTAGCTAATAGTACGTAGACGCAGTAGTACAATACAGTGAGCCCTAACTCATGGTCTCATTCTACGACGTCCTAGTGTTGTCAAAATAACATACATGTGGCTCACCATAGTGATCTCACTGGCTCACTAACCGCATACTATTGGTAGGCTCTACTGTACACTGTGCGTGGAGCCGGGGCGCACTGTCTAGACAGAGTATCGCAGAAACTCCACCATCGGGGACAACAGTGTTGACCTATTGACGTCTTCTGCGATGAGGCACAGTAGCGCGCTTGAGCTGTCTTATAGTCGCAGCACAGCGTATGCTTGTAAAGGTATTTATATTCAATGACTGATGCCGTTCCTGTCGCACCATTTGTGCTTCGTTTATATTTTCTTAGGGAGCATGAGGGAGATGTAACGGTTGCACGCCATTGACCTCAGTTAATTCTCGGAAGACTGCGAGGCGCCGCTGGTTTCAGGCCGTCCTCGATAAGTCACCATCAGCGGACCGCTGCATCATGTTCGTCGCAGACGGCTGAGCTGCCGAAACAGAGGAAGGTGGGCTAACGGAGAGAGTTGATTTAGTCTTAGTTTTTCTCGCTCTCGCAACTGAATGAATAAAAGTGGGAGATAAGTGTTTTCGCAAGCCTGTGTATATTTGGCATTGCGAACTAAATGTAGGGCATGAATGGAAGTAGTGTGCAAACCTACTGCTGGAAAAGAACCATTTATTTCCTTACTTCTTCCTTGAGAAGCTTGAGATCAGGTTTCCCTTCTTTTCGCTCCGTTGAAGGGAATGACTCCAAAAGGAAGGGTAAAGAGAAGCCTGGCGGCATGTTGGGTCGGATCGTTGTTTCACGACGGCTACGCATTCGGAATATTGGTTGTCATTGGACAGTCCCTATCCCAGTTTACGTTGCCGAGATGAGACAGGCATGCGACTCATGACACTGGCCCATTATACCCCCGACGGTGAATGGTGAGCAGAAGCAGCAATTCATATCGCGTTTACGATCCCGTTCTTCCGCGGTGCATAGTCCCGAAGTACTTTCTGCAGTGAGCTTTAGGGCGTGGCCGAGCGCAACGAACGTAATTGCTTGAAACCACATGTACACGCGAGCCGGCTGGCTGCAAGAATACGCGGGGGGGGGGGGGGGGGAGGCTTCTAATGGCGAAGGCAGTTGCCCAAAATGCCCATTACGCCCATTAGCTTTTAGCGTAGTACTGCTTAACTTATTAGTGGACAATGCTGGCCTCAAGATTGGTGAGAATTGTAGCTTCGACACGTCTATTTTCGTGCGGAAGTTTTGAACGCGGAAGTGAGGATGTCGGCGTCCACTTCTGGCTTCTCACGCGAGCGGGCTAACTGTTTCATCGCCATAGAACTCGTGTACACCGTACATGTTATTCAAGGCGCACAGCCTAAATATTTTCGTACTTTTGGAGCTCCTTTCCGAGTCGAAGGCCATTTGGCCTTCGTAAGAAAGATTTTCTGAGAGGATATTTACTTGCCGTGTCTAAGCGAGCCTGTACTGCAGCAGTGACAACTTTCTTTATTGTATGACCCACAATTAGCAAGCCATCAATTTACTCGAAGGTGGCGCGCACGTACGAGGGACGGACCGGATCACACAACATAAGTGAATCAGATGCCTCTTTAGTTTCCTGGTGCTTCTTGCTTATTAGATATTTTATGGCGTCCACTAGTCTGCCCACTTTTGCACTAAGCTGTGTACGATTTCGCTTCGTGGAACGTACAATTCCTTCGCGTTTGTTACCCTCGCTCTTGTGTTTTTTATGTGCTTTTAAGCGGGAGCAGCAACAACATTAAACTGTGGTAAAAAAAAGGGGGGGACGCAGACAAGACTTAAAGCTTCTGTATAACTGGCAGACGAATCACAGGACGATGCTCACACAATATTGGTGTATGGGTTGCTGGTGGAACTCCCTCAAAACAACAGGGTGCTGACTGGACCGAAAACGTTTTTGGCAGGACAGCGAAAGGCAGAACTCGTGGGCGCGTCCCCGACGAAGCATTCGAGATTTAATTTGAGATGCTATGCGCAATCCGCTCTGCCATTATTCAGGTCTCCTAGCTCGATCTTGTATATCGATGTGTACTTTTGGTTAAAAGTTCTTGTAAATATAAAACTTTTTCAAATTTCATGTGTGTCTGGGTGAATCCATCTGAACACACCTGCGAAACTTTCGCCGCTATTTCTAGTGCTCTTCATTTGCGCAGATCGTTTCTGGTGGTTCGTCTCGTATGCCCCAAGTCGAGATGTTATACATCAACCCTCGGGACCGAAGAAGAAATTCGATTATGCTGGCGCAGTCGATAACATTGGTTCGCAGGAGAAAGCGAGGCGACCTTAAGTCAAGGAAGGCATCCCCTCGAGCTATGGATCGAGAAGATTAGCATCAGGAAGCTGTAATGGCTGCACGCCACTGATTTCAGTGCATGCTCGGACGACTGCGAGGCGCAGCTGGTTTAAAGCTGTCATCGGCAAGGCACCTCCAGCAGACCACTACATCACGTTCGCCGCACATGGCTGAGCTGCCAACAAATGAGCCAAGCGTGCTATCGGTGTGAGTTGCTTTTGTCTCATTTTCTCTCCCTCCTGTTTTCGTTTTCCAGTCAAATGAATGTCTTCAAGCAGGCCGAGCAAGTTCCCGGTGTACGTGTGGCAAGAAAGCATGAATAACAGCGAAGGGCGGGCTGGCATGCTCTCGGAGCAAGAAATGCAGGAAAATCTTAAGATCGCTCAAGAGCGCCCAAGCTAGTGGAAATTATGCTAGAGTTAGCAAAGCTAAATTCAGCGAGAGCTTTGGAGGAGTGTCAAAGAACTGAACAAGAGCCTTCATAATTAGAGGGTGTGCCTCACGCATTTGAGGGCAGAAATCTTCTAGTGTTCAGGATCACACGGGATCAAGCAGATATAGGCAGTGCATCTTTATTGTGGAACAGGAGCAGGTACGCAGAGAAAACAGTTCACTGTGATCTTAAGCAGGACGTGTGGCATTGGTTGGCGCACACAGTGTAGGGCGTCACGTTGCGCTAGCGCTAGAGTCGGACGTCGATGCCCTAGATGCGCTCAAGGCAACATATGCTGCGGAGGATTATGAGGGATCAGTGTTTTGTTTCTGCCGCTGAGGTAACAAAGATTTCGAAGGTGAACAGCTTAGAATGTACTCGCGGGAGCGTTTTGGCACTGATGGTGACATCGTCAAGGAAATTCAGGGCGGCAATATTGACGTAACATGCGCTTTACAGCGAAGATACATGGAGATGGTGAATCAGCAGGGCGTTCTTTATATCCTCGACAACTCTCCCTCATCAGCATGCGTGGGCGCCTTCATCTGACGAGAGCCGACCATCTTCAGCGAACGCATGCTTGAGAGCTGCACTGTACCACTGCGCTACCGCTACGTCACGTCGTTTTCTTTCATATTTCGCGGTTTTTCTTTGCAGCCCAAAGAAAAGGTCTATGCGAGATGTATTACACAGGAAATACCTCGATCGTTGTATTCTGAAGTTAATGTAGAAATCGGCGCACAATTATTCGGGTACACAGCCATTAAGTAAAAACTTGGGTATTTAAACTAAAGAAATTGTGTTACATGGGAAAAATACCTGCGGCCCTATTACGTAAAACTATTCCAATATGTTTCCATTCCAATCTCCTGACGTCAAATTTGCGTAACCACCGACGCCAGCACCAGGAGGCCACCCGCAGGGTTGTCTGAACACACCAATAAAACCCTCTCCTCGTTCATAGGAGGTCACCTTTCTTTGCTTGAAAAACGAATAACATTGCCTACACTGAGCAGCTTGTCGTATCTAATTGGCTGACAAGAAGCGAGGAGAACGCTCAAGTGGAGAGGGAGTCGATGGGGCAGAGCCAGTGCACTGCAAATCGATAACCGGATGAAGAGGCCGGTGCCGGCGTCTGCGATTGGTCGGCTTTCCCTTACTTAGCTTGCGGTGGCTGGTCAAAAATTGTGGCGGCATGCAACGGTACTTTAAGAATGATGCTAAAATTGACACTCAGCAAAGAAGAGTTGGCGGAATGAGGTGGTAAACGTACCGAAAGTGCTCGAAAACGGTACGGCCACGCAAGAAGTTCTATCATGCGCAAATACATCCATGCTCTCCGGCAGGTGCGAGTAGCCAACGCCTGAGTGATCGGCGGCAGCCATCTTTTATTCCATTCGGAACGGGGCAGCCTGCGGCTATTCAGAAGAAAATTCAGTTTTGTTCGGCATATTAATGCATCTTTAATGCGTACACGTCACTTTGACGTGGTGAGTTTTCGCGGTTTTGTGACGTCGCGTGATAGCCAGGTGAAGTGTGTGCAGCCCAAGAACTTTTGACCAATAGCCGGAGGCTAATGGCGAAAAGGCGTCGAATCAAATTTACTGTTTTTCTTTTTTCTGTCGAATAATGCATAAGTGTGCACACATCATATCAGATGGGGACGTATCGCTGTTTTCGTTACGTCGCATGACAGACAGGTGAAGTGGGGGTGGTCGAAAAAAGTTTTTGACAAATCGTGGAGAGCTGATAGCAGAATTGGAATAGAAAAGTTTGGAATAGTTTTACGTTATAGCGCCCCTGAGCTACTTTAGGCCAGGGCGAAGAAAATGCGTTCAGATTAATTCGCTTCCGATACGACTTTAGTTTTAAAAATCTTGGCTCATGTTACGCGGGACACCCTGCATAAATGCATGGTAGTCTGCTTCAGGGTCCACCATCATTTGCACTTCGCTCTTTAACGAGGCACGACGCCTGCCGAGCGAACTCCTGTGCAACATTTTGCAATGTGGTGAGCCTGTTTAAAGAATGAATCCAGGGTCCCATGTTGTGCGACGAAATTCCCATCGCATTTCACTAGCGTTTTATTGCTAAACTGCGCATAATGTTTTAGCTCCCCATGTGTAGGATGGCCAACTGGGCTTGTCCATGGCTGATCTATCTGGCTTTTCCTATTCCACGCTTTGTCTTGTGCTCTATGATTTAGCGCTTTCTTTTGTTGGTGGCCTGCCTTATTTCTGCTAGGGCGAAGTACGAAGTGCGGTAAAACAGCTTGGGCTGGTGCAAATCAGCTCTTTTCGAACTTGCGATGCTTCGCATAAAATTGTACATTTCGTACCAAAGCGTAAATGACGACGATGTCGGCGAGGTGAGTTACGGCAGCTTGTGGGCATGTGCCAGCGACTCTTCGCACAGCACTTTAGTCCTTTGCGTGGTTGTGAAAGGATAACACGCCTGCTAAAATCAAACATTCGAAATAATCGCTTGTTCGATGATTGAACACTTGACACGGTCTCGCGATGCGTAGCACCTCGGGCTTGGTATCAGTTCAAGCAGGGGAAACTCGGATGAAATACTAGAAGTGAATAGGCTGTTATATTCTAAGGTTATGAGCAGCGGAGCTTCTTAAACTTTAGTCTTGCCATGGAGTGTTACCAGAAAACTAAGCCCAGCTGTGCGCCGCCTCACCTTGCCCAGCAACCACCTGATACAAATCGATGCAACGTAATCTATTCGCAACCCACGCGCATAGGGCGGAGTCATTACGCCTGAGGCGTGTAAATGCTCCGAGCAGTGGCAGCAGCTAAACCCCTTTCGCCTCCTCTACTCCGTGCGTGCGTGATGCTGCCATGAGAAAACCGAAGAAAGTCCGGACATCCGAAGAAGAAGGGGCTTACCAGGAACAGCACCGTACTGCCAAACGAGAAGCGATGCGTCGCCGCTGTTGTGATCCGGAACACCGCGCCCAAGCTGCGGCTGAGAAGAGGCTACGCCGAGTAGCGATTGCCGAGTTTCAGTCCAGGGAATATGACAGTCGACAGCTCAAGACTCGACGTCCCTGAGGAGACGAGCCTGACCTGCGATTGCTTGAAAACTTCCAGCGTCAAACGCGCCGAGATAACTCAGCAAAACGTACCATAAGCTCGCAAAACCTAGGAACAACCTAGCCAAGCCTACCATAGATTCACAAAGGTATACACGACTTAGCGAAGCCTATCAATAACTTAGCAAAACCTAGAAAACCTCGCAACACATACAAAAAACTGAGGAAAGCCACGTAAAACTAGGTGATCACAAGGTCCATTGTTGACCCCAGCCTGCACCAATCGTGCAAGCTGCGCACAATTTTTTATTGAGTTTTTTTCACTGATTTCAATTGAAACTTTATTAAGCATTCAAATTTTCTTTATCCGGGTTCAGTTCTTTACAAGCTATTAGCACTGAAGGTCAGTTGGGAAAATCAGTGATTCCGTTAAGAGCGTAAACGCTCACGCAACGAAAGCCCTAGTCGATTTCCGAGTTTTCACTCAATAAAAATGTGGCATATCTATAGTGTACTCGTGTGAAGAACAAGGCACTTCTAGAAGTGTGATTCGTGAATCTTACTCATTGTCAAGAGAGCTTTCGTTGGCAAATAGCACTCAAAGCACGAGGATGCCGGTGCACTAAGTCGCTCTTCATGCGAATATGGGTGACAGATCGAAGCATCAGTTGATCAGACTTGAATGCTCGGGCATTGAAGCAGAATCGTGGGCGTTTGAAAGTGATCTTCAATGTACGCCAGTATTCACTTCACGCGCTCAATCTGATCAGACAACGATATTTCGGTCGCAACATACAGTATATTTGAAATACAAGGGCTCGTTGTGGGACGAGTTATAAACTTAGAACACTGATTAGACGCTAAGTAAAGCAAATGCAAAAAAAAGAAACGAACTTGTATGGCTGTGTACATAATGGCTGAAACATTGTGCACGTGCCCAAAAGGGCCCCCAAGACTCCGGAGGGGTGCAAAACACCGATGGCTTCCAGATTATTGGGATTTATTAAACCACCATTCAACCACGCAATCATCACCATCAAACCACGCGTTCATCCTGACCTTTCGCTTGTTTTCATATCAGCGCATATGCAGGCGTTGCTCCATCTTTTACAATGTGCTCAATAATTTGTCGAATGACTTTTGCCAGGCAGCTGTTTTTAATCCTAATGACGCCAGGAAATCCCGCCTGATGCCTCTAATGCTCAGGAATCTAATTGGGACCGCACACAGTGTTCTCGCATACCTCGCGTGGAGCAGCGTAGCCCTGACGTGTATAATGTTCTAGCAATATTTTATTTTAATTTTAAAGACAAATGTGCACGGTTGGAAACACGGGTTCATGAACTGTATCTGCGTAACAAAAATGTGTCCATCAATTAGCACTTGGAAATCAGAAGCCTATTCTGCACCGCGAATATTCCGGCGGCAATTCTTTAGCGGCATTAAATTTTAAAAAAAGATAAACCAAATAAATCCTTGCTGACGTTATTTCTGTCATTCAAATATTCATATGCGACCTTTCGATGCAGAATATTTTGACCGGCTGCGTACCTAAAATTAAATCTACTTTAACTCTTTCCAACATTTGACCTCTGGTAGCTGAAGCAACTCAGCAGTATGGAGCGTCGACATCTTTTAGCAGAGGGAAATGTCGTTTATGAAACTTGATCCTACAAAAGCTACGCACACAAGTAATATGCTCTCTGAAAGCGTAACTTAGGTGAAGAAATCAAATCTATGACTTCGGTCTCACAGCACCCAGCGTTTCGTGTTATTGCCATTGTCATCAATGGCATGGCTCTGCGAGACGTTGGCAGGCAAGAGCAGATTGAGTGAGGAAACAAATGCGAGTAAATGATATCTTAGGTGAAATCAAGAAAAAGGAAATGGACATGGGCAGGACACGTAATGAGGAGGGACGATAACTGATGGTCATTAAGAGTTACGGAGTGGATTCCGAAGAAAGGGAAGTGTAGCAGAGGGTGGCAGCAAGTTAGGTGGGCGGATGAGATTATGAAGTTTGCAGGGATAACATTACCACAATTATTACATGGCCGGGGTAGTTGGAGAAGCATGGGAGAGGCCTTTGCCCTGCAGCGGGCGTAATCATGCTGACGATGATGATGGTGACAGCCACGTCACATGAGACATTACTCCACTGAGTACTCATCATCACTGCTTTGGCGCTCTTCGGTCACACTTGGCTGTTGCGCCGTTAAACACTATATCTCATCTTCATCACGAATCTTACTCATTGTTAGGTGAGCTTTCGTTGTAAAATAGCACTCGAAGTACAGGGATAACTGCAAACTAAGTCGCCTTTCATGGTAATCTGAGGGACTGGTCAAAGGATCGGTTGATCATACTTGAATGCTCGTACATTGCACAACAATCGTGGGTGCTTGAATGTGATCGGCAATGTACGCCAGTATTCGTTACCGCATTGAATCTAATTAGATGACGCTCTTTCAGTACTGAGCCGGTAGCAATATCTAGAATATTAGAAATAGTTTATGGCGCGTTTTGAAACGAGTGATAATGATGGAGCACTGATTAGCCCCTAAAAAATTTACCATTGGTAGGTTTAACTGTACACTGTGCGTGGGGCTGGGGTACACAGTCTAGACAGAGCATCGCAGAAATTCGATCATCGTGGACAATAGCGCTTGTCCTTGTGGCGTCTTCTGCGTTGAGGCACAGCAGCCCACCTGAGCTCTCCTATACCGGCAGCAGAGCTGGAACGTGTTACTGTATTTATACTCGGTGACTGTTGTTGTTTCTGTTGCACGATTTGTGCTTGGTGGATGTTTTCTACGGCAGCATCAGGAAGCTTTATTGGCTGGACGTCATTGATTGCAGCCCATTCTCGGAAGACTTCGAGGGGTAGCTGGTATTGGTCCATCCTCAAAAAGTCACCATCAGCAGACCCCTGCATCATGCGCACCGATCATGGCTGAGCTGCTGACAACGTAGGCAGGCGGGCGAACGTACTGGCCTTTGTCTTATTTCTCTCGCTCTGGTTGCTGAATAAATTAAAGTCGGAAGATAATTTTTCCCGCGCTTTGATATATGTTGCATTGCGAATTTAAATATATATAGGGCATGGTTGGAAGTATTTTTCATACCTATTGGTAGAAAAGTACGATTTATTTCCTTACTTTTAGCTTTAGAAGCTTGAGATCAGCTTTTCCATTCCTTTCGCTCCTGTCGAAGGGAATGACTCGCGGGAAAGGGTAAAGAGAAAGGGTAAATCCGGGGGGTTGAGCCGACGCCGAGTCTTCGGGCCTTTAAGGACCCTCCACGGACGCAACACACCTCTTTGGTCGCCACTTTCCATAGACGGTACCCCTGGGCTGACCGACCCAGAAGATATCAGCTGGTTGCCTTTTCCTGTACCACTCTCCGAACTTTTTCTTTCCCGTATACTTTCTCAGCTTTCCTGTCTTCTCTTCTCTTCTGTTATTTCTACGTTTTCGTAGGCGGCTTGGGCTAACCTTGTGTATATGCCCTTCTCTTTGGTATGGTATATTGGTTATTATAGCAGCAATGCCCGGCCAGCGAGTGTAGCCGTAGACGTTAAATGCTAAATCGATCCTTAGTTCGGCTCCATAGTGGGTGCCCGCCATTGTCCTCAAAGGTGACCGAAGTATTATGGGAACACCTGCATTTCAGCGTTTACTTCATCGTCAGCCTCAAAAAAGGGGACTAAGCCTCTCTAAACGGAACGAAGTTTTCCCTCGATCTCTAATTGTGCAAAGCGAAAAAACTGAAAAAGAAACATCTAGAACCGTATCCCCACTTCTTGTTGCAAAAGGCCTCGCTGATGCCCTTGGCCCAGTTTATAAGGTCACCAAAATGGCCAGCGGCAACCTCCTGCTGGAGAGCCGTGATAAAAAACAGGAGAATAAACTAAACAAACTTGTGGAATTCGCAGACATTCCTGTTACCATTTCACCTTACCGGTCTATGAATACAGCACGCTGAGTAGTGTCTGATGAAGATCTGATATACTTGCCCAAAACAGAACTATAATGTGTGGAAAGAGCAAAATGTAACCAACGTTAACCGCATCATAATCAGACAAGAAAATAAGGAAATTCCTACAAACCACCAAATCCTGACCTTTGCCGCTTGCGATCTACCACAAGCCATAGAAACTGCATACAAAAAGATAGCTGTCAGACCATTCATCCCTAATCAAAGAAGATGCTTCCAACGTCAAAGATTGTGCCATGGATCGGAGAGCTGCCGTGGTTGTCTCACATGTGTGAAATGTGGAGTCCAAGGCCACTTTAGTACCAAGGCATATTTGATTAATTGCATGTGAAACGTTAGCACCTCACTTGGTCATAGTAGGTATATTTAAGGATGATATGAAGCTCCTTCACTATAATCCATCAAACTGAAACTTATTCTCATCATTAATAAAAAGGTTACAGGCGTTGCATTTGGTGAAGAAATTTGAAGAATGGTCATATACGAAGCACCCGCACTTGACAGAAAGGGGCGATATATTGATAGGGGCCGCCACTTTTGACTATGGTTGACCCACTATGAATTGGTGCGAGCTCGCTTGCAAATTAAACTTAAGGTTAGCTCAATGAGCAGCATCATAGCTTACGCAAGGATGATTTATAGAACAAATACATTTAGCGCAATTCGCTGGAAGACTGGTGGTACGTTAAAGTTGTGTTTCTGTAAGGGAGAGGTTTTAAAGTCACACGACAGTCATATATTCCTTTGGACTGTAACCGCACTATGGTGTGCGGGAATAGGCGCGTTTCTATATGCGTGAATTCCCATGCACGAGCATGCGCGCGCGCATTTTTGTCAGTTTGTTCATCCGTGCGCGCCTGTAGAAGTGTGTTGATGAATCTATGCCGTATCTGCTCGTGTGATTATGAGCGAATAATCTAGGTTTTGCTTCATTTGCCTACACTCCCGGGGACGAATGGGATATAGCGTCTATATTCGATATTTTAATCTACGGGACAACAACAGATGACACGGGTTTTTAAGCATATTTTGTTTCGGAAAATGAAACTGACGGGGAAAAAATACGCCACAGCCCTAAAGATCACCGCGCCAGATTTCATCACGCTGGAACCATAGCCAACGGTGCGGCTCCGTGAGGAGCTACCAACCTTTGAGCGCCGTTTTATTTCTTGCTATGGCGTCAACGCATTGGATTTCTGCCTGTGACGTGCTAAACCTGCATCATCATTGTTTCCTGCATCGCTTGTTGGGCCTAGCAATCTTTCGGCGCATCACGTTTGTTGTCTTAATACCATGAAAACTGTGAACGGCTTGCTTTGGAAAAGAACAAATGGAATAAAAGCGAAAGCCGGCTCGCCGCAATGAAATTTGTCGCAGAGCCAAGCCTTTGACGACCGTGGCAATACCACGAATTGCCGGGCGCAGAGGGTTCGAGGGTATAAACTTTCTTTCTTCTCCTAAGTTAAGCTCTCAGAGAGCCTAATACTTGTGTGCGTAGCTTTTGCAGGAGCATGTTTGATAAAAGGTTCTTCGCTACGCTAGAAAATGGCAACGCTCCATGCAGCTGATTTGCTGTAGCTACATAAGGTCATATCTTGGAAAAGGATAGCTATATTCTTTAGCTACGTGCGCAGCTGCTCAAATATTCCGCATCGAAAGGTTACCACCTCAACATTCGTATGACAGCAATAACATCAGCACAGTTTACATTGTTCTGTCTTTTGTAAATATATTTTTTAAGTTTAAATAATGAGCATGTTTTCATGTCGCAGATACAGGTCATGAACCCGTGTGACGAACCGTGCGCTTTTGGCTTTAAAATTAAGCAAAAGCATTCGAGCATTATACAGTTCAGCGCTACGCTGCTCTACACGAGCTGTGCGAGAACACTGTGTGCGCTTCCTATTAGATTCCTGAGCATTAGAGTCATCCGCGTCGATTTCCTGGGATCAGTCGGATGGAAAACAGCTGCCTGGCAGATCGCATTTGATAAATTCTTGAGCACATTGTAAAAGATGGAGCAGCGCGGAAATGTGCGCTAGAACTAAATGTAGCGAGATCTGAGGATGCATTGGTAGCGGCATATATTTGGATTTCTAGTGTTAAGACCCGTAAGAAATATAGCGCGGTATTCTGACAATTAGCGCTGACCTTCATTCACTCATATGAAATGTGAGCTCTGACAAAATGTACGTGGTGGAACTGGCCCCGCGACTACAGGGCTACATTGACACACGAAAGGTGGATTTGACAAATTCCAGTGATCGGAGCGCATTTAGCCCTTGAGGTTTTGGTGCTTCGGCACCCTTGTGCAGTCTTGCGGGGTCCTTTTACCAAGTGCACAATTTTTCATCTAATATTTAAACAACTTTACACTTTCCTTTCTTTCTTGAATTACCTTTATTTAGCGTGTAATCTGAGTTCCAATTTATACCAAGTCCCAAAACGCGCCTTAATGTTTTTCAAAAATTCTAGTTGTTGCGAGCCACTCAATGCTGAAGGATGGTTATCTAATTAGATTCAATGCACCATACATTGCCTATCACAATCAAGGGCGCGGGATTGTACTGCGATGTACGAGCATTCAAGTCTTATCAACCGATCTTTTAACCTTTCGCTCAGATTGCCATGAAGACAGATTTAGTGCGCCGGTATCCTTGTGCTTTGAGTGCCATTTTACAACGAAAACTCTCCTTACAATGAGTAAGATTTGTGATGATCATTATATGTATTGTTTAAAACACCGAGGGCGAAGTGTGGCCGAAGAGCACCAAGGCACTGATGAGGAGTACTCAATTGACTTATGGCTCAAGTGACGTGGCTTTATAGAGGCCTAAAGTTGAGAGCGGTACATTCCTTCAAATATATAAGGAATAAATTATCAGAAAGACTGAAGTAAGTTATGCTAAACGGAAAGGATGTGCAACAAAATTGTAATAGCGTTCCATCATCAAAATGAACAGGTGAGTGTTGATGACGAGCACAAGGGCCGGAGGCATGTGTTATAACGAAGGTTGACATCCCGACCACGTCATCTCGCAAGAGGCCGTTCACGAATTTCTTGGACAGAAAACGTGGATCGCGCAAACGTCGTTTAAAAAGGTTCAAATAGATTTCATATCACATAGTTGTTCTCTGCCTAGAAACAATATCAGGTGAAGTGGTATACACTGAATTTATGCTAAGGAGAAGTTTCTTTTACTCTCTACTTGTGTTTCGCGACATTCTAGGAAGATGTGCTGAACACTGAGCGTCTCCCCACATCTACTACACATTCAACCTTGAGTGCTAGTCAAGAAAAAACAATGTGTACCATAAGTGTGCCCTATTCTGAGACGACAGAATAGCACATCACAACGTCTGGACTTGGTCAGTGATGACCAGTATCCTAATATGGCTTAACTACTTGGAGTTTAAAGAATCTCAGCGTCGCACTTATGCAGCCAGTAGGTTCTCTGTTTTTTCCATGAGTATGGCTTTAAGTCTAAGACCTAAACAGCTACGCACACATCGCAAGCTTTCGTGTCTAAGGCGGTACCAATATGGTCTGCCAGGACGGTACCCTCAATACGTCTGTGTCTAGGCACCCAGCGTACGGTTACATTTTGGCCAGGCGCGTAAATATTACAGATGAGAGAGAAAAGATCGACAATTACTGAATTGCAGTGGTTGCAGCATGACATCAATGTTCTTACAACGCCTAATGAGTCTGTGTATATGACCGCCTTATGTTGTTTTGTCTACTTGATGTGTTTCGCAGCCAACCATAGCACATACGCCTCTGCTGTAAAGATGCTTGTGTTAGGGTGAAGAACATTAGAATCCGAAAAGGATGTGCCGACGGCTGCATATGACACGCTAGTATGCGACTTTGACGCATCTATGTAAAATTCTAGACACGAGTTCTTAAATTGCAATTCCAAAAAAATGTGCATGAATGTGGGCCTTTGGAGCTTGCTTTGTTACTTCTACAAATGACGTGTCGCATTGAATGATGTGCCACAACCACAGCGAGGACGGCTTCGCTGAGGCAATTAGACAATTTTAATGAATAGGAACGTCCATAGGAATAGGAACGTCCAGCTTTCTCACACGAATCAAGAATGGCTCTCTGGCTGTACGTTTGTTAGGAAAGAGCGTTGCAGAGATCGTATTGCGTATGGCGTGATAAAATGGTTTTTGCTCGCATGTGCTTTCAGAAAATAAAAAAGTAGAATATGATCGCTGCAGATCAAGGGACTATTCATTTGATTCTGCATACAAGATTTCAATCGGACTCTTCCTAAAGGCACTGGTGGCGAGGCGGACTAAAAGATGAGGCACAGGGTCAAGCATCTTGAGAGCACTGGGAGTAGCAGAGTGATACAGTACGTCAGCGTAGTCTAAGCGAGATCGTACAAGGCTCCGGTAGAGGTTCGTGATGCAATTCCTGTCGCTTCCTCATGTTGTGTGATACATTATTTCATGATGTTCATTCTTTTCAGGCATTAACCTTTCAGACACTTGATATGAGGAATGAGGATTAGTTTAGAGTGGAGTATTATGCCTAAAACTTATGTTAAATGTTGAGTGGTATGTGTTGTCCATGCAGCATAATATCAGGATCTCGTGTAAAGCACCTCTTTTTTTCTAGACAGAAGTACTTTTCTAGAAAGAAGTACTTTTTGAACTCGTCATGCGTCGCATAAAAATGTACATTTCGTACTAAAGCGTAAATTACAACTATGTAGGCGAGGTGAGTTACGGTAGCTTGTGAGCGTGTGCCAGCGACGCTTCACACAGCAATTTAGTCCCTTGCGTGGTTGTGAAAGGATAACGCACCTGCTGAAATGAAACATTCGAAATAACCACTTGTTCGATGATTGAACACATGACATGGTCTCGCGATGCGTAGCACCTTGCATTTGGTATGAGTTTAAGCAGGGGAAACTCGGATGAAATATTAGAATTAAATAGGCTTTTGAATTCTAAGGTTATGAGCAGCGGAGCTATATAAACTTCAGTTTTGCCATGGTGCGTTACCAGAAAACTTAGCCCAGCTGTGCGCCGCCTCACGTTGCCTAGCAACCACCTGAGACAGATCTGAGCAACGTAGTCTACTCGCAACCCACGCGCATAGGGCGGAGTCATTGCGTGTGAGGCGTGTAAAGGTTCCGAGCAGTGGCCGTGGCGAGACCCCTTTCGCCTCCTCTACTCCGTGCGTACGTGATGCTGTCATGAGAAAACCGAAGAAAGACCGGACACCCGAAGAAGTGGCTTTCAAGGAACAGCACCGTACTGCCAAGCGAGAAACGATGCGTCACCGGTGTTGTGATCCGGAATACCGCGCCGAAGCTGCGGCTGAGAAGAGGCGACACCGAGTAGAGATTCCCGAGATTCAGTCCAGCCAACACGACAGTCGACACCTGAACACTCGACATCCGTGAGAAAGGAG
Organism: Dermacentor andersoni; assembly: GCF_023375885.2. Taxonomy (NCBI): domain Eukaryota; kingdom Metazoa; phylum Arthropoda; class Arachnida; order Ixodida; family Ixodidae; genus Dermacentor; species Dermacentor andersoni. The sequence goes on along the minus strand of NC_092820.1, from coordinate 88,994,021 downwards.
CCTGGCCTGCGACTGCTTGAAAACTTCCAGCGTCAAGCGCACCGAGATAACTCAGCAAAACGTATCATAACCTCGCAAAACCTAGGAACAACTTAGCCAAGCCTGCCATAGATTGGCAAACGTATGCACGACTTAGCCAAGCCTATCAACAACTTAGCAAAGCCTAGAAAACGTCGCAATACCTATAAAAAACTAAGGCAAGCCTCGTAAAATCTAGGCGATCGCAAGGTCTGCTGTTGACTCCAGCCTTGCACCACCAGGGCAAGCTGCGCACAATGTTTAATTGAGTTTTTTTCACTCACTTCAATTGAAACTTTATTAAGCATTCAAATTTTCTTTATCCGGGTTCAGTTCGTTAAAAACTATTAGCACTGAAGGTCAGTTGTGAATTATCAGTTATACCGTTAAGAGCGTAAACGCACACGCCGCGAAAGCCCTAGTCGATTTCCGAGCTTTCACTCAATAAAAATGTGGCATATGTATAGTGTACTCATGTGAAGAACAAGGCACTACTAGAAGTGTGTTTCGTGAATCTTACTCATTGTCAAGAGAACTTTCATTGCCAAATAGCACTCAAAGCACGAGGATGCCTGTGCACTAAGTCGCTCTTCGTGCGAATATGAGTTGCAGATCGAAGCGTCAGTTGATGAGACTTGAATGCTCGGACATTGAAGCAGAATCGTGGACGCTTGAATGTGATCGGCAATGTACGCCAGTATTCGCTTCACGCGCTCAATCTGATCAGATAACGATATTTCGGTCGCAACATACAGTATACTTAAAATACATTAGGGCTCGTTGTGGGAAGAGCTATAAACTTAGAACACTCATTAGACGCTAAAAAAAGCAAATGCAAAAAAAAAGAAACGAACTTGTATGGTTGTGTACATATTGGCTGAAACATTGTGCACGTCCCCGAAAGGGCCCCCAAGGCTCCGCAGAGGTGCCAACGCACGAAAATAGCGACGGCTTCCAGATTACTGGTATTTATCAAACAACCATTCAACCACGCATTCATCCTGCCCGTTCGCTAGTTTTCATTTCAGCGCATGTGCCGCCGCTGCTCCATCTTTTACAATGTGCTCAATAATTTCTAGAATGCCTTTTGCCAGGCAGCTGTTTTTAATCCTAACGACGACAGAAAATCCATTCTGATGCCCTAATGCTCAGGATTCTAATAGGGAGCGCACACAGTCTTCTCGCACACCTCGCATGGAGCAGCGTAGTCCTGACGTGTTTAATGTTCGAGTGCTTTTTTTTTAATTTTAAAGGCAAATGTGCACGGTTTGCAACACGGGTTCATGAACTGTATCTGCGTCACAAAAATGTGTCCATAAATTAGCACTTGGAAATCAGAAGCCTATTCTGCACCGCGAATATTCCGGCGGTATTTCTTGAGCGGCATTAAACTTAAAAAAAAAGTATAAAAACCAAATAAAACTTTGCTGACGTTATTTCTCTCATTAGGATATTCAGACGCGACCTTTTGATGCGGAATATTTTGACCAGCTGCGTACGTCAAACAAAATCTGCTTTACCTTTTTCCAACATGTGACCTCAGGTAGCTAAAGCAACTCAGCAGTATGGAGCGTCGACATTATTTAGCGGAGCGCAAAGTCTTTTATCTAACATGGTCCTGCAAAAGCTACTCACATAAGTATTATGCTCTCTGAAAGCGTAACTTAGGTGAACAAATCAAATCTGTGACATCGATCTCACCGCGCCCAGCGTTTTGTGGTATTGCCATTGTCATCCATGGCATGGCTCTGCGAGACGTTTTGTTGCGGCCAGTCCGCTTTCCCTTTTATTCCATTTGTTCTTTTCCAAGGCAAGCAGTTGACACTTTTCATGGTATTATGACAAACGTGATGCGCCGAAAGTATGTTAGGCCCAACAAGCGATGCACGAAGCAATGATGATGCAGGTTGAGCACGTCACTGGAATAAAGCCAATGCGCTGACGCTGAAGGAAGAAAGAAAACGTGGGTCACATGTTGGCAGCTCATCTCGGCGCCGCACCGTTGGCTATGGTGCCAGCGTGATGAAATCTGGGGTGGCGACCTATAGCCCTCTCGCGCAACGTTTTCCCCGTGAGTTTCACTTTCAGAAAGAGAATATGCTTGAAACGCTGTATCACTTCTTGTTGTCTCGTAGATTTAAATATCGAATAAATACGCAATATTCCATTCATCCCCGAGAGTATAGGTAAGGAAACAAAATCTAGATCATTTGCTCAAAAACACACGCACAGATACGACATATGTTCGTCAACAAACATAAACAGGCGCGCACAGAAGAACGAACGGACAAAAACGCGCGCACGCATTCTAGTCCACGGAAATTCACGCATACAGAAATGCGCCTATGCTGGCACGCCATAGTGCGGTTAGAGTCCAAAGGAATATATGGCGTTCGTGTGACATTAAAACCCGCTCCATACAGAAACAAAATTTTAACGTACTACCAGTTTTCCGACTAATTGCCATAAATGTATTTGTTTTACAAATCTTCCTTGCTTAAGCTATGGTGCAGCCAGACGAGGTTCCCACATGTTTAATTTCGAAACGTGCTCGCTCCTACTGATAGTGGGCCAGCCGCAGTCAAAGGTGGCGGCCCTTATATATATCTCGTCCCTATCAGTAAAGTGCGGAAGCTTCATATGGGAGCATTATTCAAATGTCTGTACCAATTTCAACGCCTGTAACCGTTTTACTAATGATGAGAGGAAGTTTGCGTTTGATTAATTACAGCCAAGGAGCTTCAAAACTTCATTGAACATAACTACTATGGCCAAATGAGCTCTTCGCGTTTCACTCTCAATTAGTTAAACAAATGTTCCTTGGTAATAAATGGGCGACAATGTTCCAGAAAATTGCGCCACACAAAGGTGTATCCTGCACTTAACGATGCACATACTGCGTTTGTCAGCCAATCAAAAACAGTCACCTTAACAAGAACTACTACGCGTCTCAGTTTACCTCTTCTAAGTAACCACTACTGTGATCAGGGGGTCGAACCACAGTGGAAGAGCGCCGCAAAACAGGGCTGAAGTGCTGCATTCACCCGACCTCCAATCGAACCGGACGAATATTTCTTCGCGGCATCTTGGAGCCGAAGCCGAATGTGAAGGTTTTGTAGCACTGATTCCGAACCGGTGCCACCCGAACTTACGTACAGGCAGGGCTGTTGTGGTTGTAGGAACACTACAGGAGTAGATGACGTCTCCTGCATCAATTCGGCAGGGTACTCCTTGTATTGCCAATACTACATAGGCGTAGTAATTCAAGAGAGTTAGTCGTAACTAATGGTCTGATTCTACAACGCCCTAGTGTTTTCAAAGTAGCAGACACGTGGCTCGCCATAGCGATCTCATTGGCTCACTCAGCCGTATACCATTTGTAGGCTCAATGGTAAACTGTGCGTGGAGACGTGGTGCACTGGCTAGACAGAGCATCGCAGAAACTCCATCGTAGCACGAAAACTACACATTCTACACTGCGGTTCCGATGATTGCATGCACCAGACGACAAACAGGCACGCTGTAGTGGCAAATGCGTGGTGCCATTCGGTTTGATACAGTCCTCACTGACACATCGACGATAGTGAATATTCAATCCAACGATGGTAGCCAAGCCCTTGCGTATCCACGTGTCAGACAGGAAGGTAAGATAATCTAGGAAGGTAGAATTATGTCACTCATGTATTTCTGTGGACTGTTTCCGATTACTCACTGTAGTATACATATTGAGAAATTGTCTTCGTGCGCTATGCAATCGCAATGCATTCAGCTACACTTTGTCCAGTTACTTTTGATAAAACGAAATTTGTACGTGCTAGTTTCAGGCAACGTCACATACGCAGCCAGTAAGTGCAAAGTCAGGCACTTTTCGTCTACCGATATAGAAGACGACGCGCTGTCAGCTACGATTGGCCACAACTTAGAGACCCAAGAACAGAACACAGTTTTATCAGCTCTGCCCCGCCCTCGATCTGTTCACAGGGGTATACCCGAAGTCTAGATAACGAAAACAAGAACGCTAATTTTCCCTCTGCCGGGAGAGTGTAAAACGATTTCCTCCTGTCGTTTGACTTCAACATCCATCCCTTACCAAAACATTCCTTCAAGGCATCTCCGACGTTCCGACTAAGTGGCGTAAATGCACATGTTAGAAGAGGCTACCCTCTTGGCATAGTTAGTTGAAACATGTTGATTCTGGGCTGATATTTTGAAACATATTTTTATTAATTTACACATTCAGCTACGCTTTGTCATTGCCGTTAAGTGCCGCAGAACGCCTCCAAAATTCCTGGCTATGAGAAGTGGCATATGAAACATGTGTTTTACCAGTTTTACAGTATACTTGTCCTGTATGGGATCCGTTTTGTGGTGTGCATATAAATGCAGTTGAAAAATTGAGTCGTTCACGGCAAGGTGCAACCTGGTGAGATGCGACGACTTTGTGCACGTGACACCAATTAAAAAAATATATTTGTGTGATCCCTTTGTTTGGACGACACAGCAGGTGACAACATGAGCTGCTTCGTTCAATGCGCCATTATCATAAGGGAGTCTGCTCAGGAGAATGCCCTGCATTATGTATTTTGGCGCGAAGTCCATCTCTTGAAAGTTAGGCCGTACCTTTCCATGCCTGGTCCCTTGGAATGTTCCTTTTTTCTAAGAACCATTTTAGCTTGGACTTCACGACCTGTGGATGTGGTGTACCGCAACAATGTTGTCGTTTACCGCACGGAATGATGCCTTAAAGGCACTGTGGTTTATGTATAAGTAAATAAAGTTCAAGTAATCTGTTACACACGCCCAAATGTATATTTGTTTGCATTTATTTCCATGAGAAATTCCTTACGCCAATTATTTACGACTTCAAAGTTATAGATGACTCTAATTTTAGCTTTATCGACAGGTCTGCACAGCGCAAAAGAAGAAGACAGAAGACAAGACAAAACACCGGCACTTCGTTGTGCCCTACGTTCTGTCCTCATCTTTTGCACTGTGCAGACATGTCCATTTTGAATCATACACTCACCCAAGCTTCTCCGTTCTCAAAAAGTATATTTGTCATTTTTTTTCTCTATAAATAACACACTAATCAGTGAACAAATTAACGCTGTTTAATTATTACGTAATCGAACTGTGGTGTGGCACGCCATATAAGCTATTCTGTCCCGCTTACAAAAAGAAAGCTTAACTTGCTTGAGTAGCAGTTAAAAAATGAAAACAGATGGAGTCTTAATTATTCAGAAGAATTCGTAATTCGTAATCGTGATCTTTTCCTCCTATTATAGCCTTGCTCCTTTGTTTTTCAAACAAGAAATTGTTGACAGATAGGTTATAGATTGATTATTGTTAAGTGTAAATCCAGAACCGATTCTTTAGTGGCACAGTTTCCAAGTGCCGAGATGAATCAACAGTCTCATAGTGTGCTTTATGTTATTGTGCGTGTTTTTCTTTACTTCAGCGTCATGTCATACGCAATAATGTGAATTTCTAATCTATTAGGGAAAGTAGACTATCTGGTGGCAAAAAAATAAAACTGAATGAAATGTCCAGAATCCCACTGTATGATCAAAGTAAAAGAAAATATCTTATTAAAGGAGGCACGCAGGCGAATGACGCGCCTGCCCAAGAGCAGCTTTGCCGTGTGATTCACAACGGCTTGCGCAAATTCTCCGTTCCACACTCAGTGAGCCGCCAGTGATGCCACCCGCAATCTTGGCGGCTGCAGCTAGCGCTGCTCAGCCACCCAAGCAGAAGATGCCATCGACTTCCTGGCTTGCGGTCTCAAAGGTATCGTCCACCTAGAAGAGGCCTTAACGACAGACACAGCGCTCGCAACAGTGGGAGTCCAGCGCCTCGCGAGATTCCATGAACATTACTTACAGCCAAAGAGGGCAGCTAGCGACAAACGAACGGCGAGAGTCTATTAAAAAGTCATGAGGTATTGCATGTCAAAACCGAGATCTGATTATGAAGCAGGAAGTAGTGGGGTCTCCGGCACAATTTGCACCACCTGGGGTACCTTAACGCGGCCCTAAATCTATGTACACCAGTGCTTTCGCATTACTTTCCCTCATCCAAAGGCTAGAACCTTTCAACCATTCCAAAGAAGAGAAAACCCGGTTCACAGGGCTTCTAAAAGGCTATGTAAAATTTCTTTTCAGAGCACAGCACAAAACTCTTTTTTAATATGGGCACTCAAATGCTTCATTGGAGCGCCAGAGGTATCCTCCACAATTTTGATTCCATCAAAGATTTCCTCCGCTAATATAGTTCCTTAGGGATGTGTGCAAACGTGACCCGCCTCAAACACATGCGAACAAATTTTATTCTAAAACACGCTATTTACCGTAAAGACCGTAATAATGCATTGGCGCCATCTGGCTGTGTATTTGTTATGGTCTATAGATGTGTACGCTAGCAGGAATAACGCTGTGTACTTCACTAGAGGCAGTTGCGGTCTAACGGGTGTTGTTTAATAACATTTTTATTATCAGCTCTATTTACATCCCTCTCGCTGATCACCTTTATAAAACCGAATTTTGAAATTGCAGTGATGGACTTGCCGTGCCTTATATTGCTGTAAGAGATGTAAACGCGCACAATGCTTTCTGGGGAGACTCCCTCTGCGTTGGCAGAGGGAGCCTACGAGGAACACCTCTATTCATATGGTGCATGGCTACTTAATAAGAACGAGCTGACGTGCATTAGCGTTGCGTATAACACCTACCCCTCAATTGACTTTGGCATAGTATCTATCACTCCTACGGTACCTTGAGTGGAGCGTTATTAGGCACCGTTATAGGAAGTGTCCACTTCCCGATAGTTCTAAGTCTTAAAGCACAATATGCTTGTTTTATGCTTGTTTTTCATCTGTAGCCCCCCCCCCACCCCCCTGTAATGCCTCAATGGGCACTGTGGGTAAGAAATAAATAAAATATGGATGCTTCCGCTATCTGTCTTGATGTATGGTTGACTCGGTAAACTGGGCACTATTCCGAGAATTTTCAAGTTTAGACAGGGAGCGCATTGCAGGTATTAACACCGACAGTGCTGTGGCTTACTTAACATGTTTTATAATAGATTATGCCACAAAATACATACAAAAAACAAATACACTGCGCGAAAAACGCCACATACTGTGGCGGAATGCTGACTGTCACAAAACTACCTAAAAATTAAAACAAAGGTGGCGGATTGCTTGGCGACTATCCAACGGACGAAGACCAAATTATAATTTAGAGGAAATAAACTGCAGGGCAGGAGAACATCTCGGCGTGCCAAGAGAGAAACACGGGATAGGTACCTCCCCCCCCCCCCCCCCCCATCTCTAAGATAATTTTGTAGAACGATAAAAAGAAAGTATGGCACTGCAAAAATAACTTCTGCAGGAGTCATGTGCTCTGCCCTTAGTAAGTGTACAAGTGGATATGCTGAAAGATCAGGCGGATTGCCAAGGCGAACATTTTGAATATATATGAAGTTCATCGCACTGTACTTAACCATTCCTGACAGTCAAGGAACGCGAAGAGCGGCAGCCCATTAAGAGCAATGGTTCATCGAGTGAGGCTTACAATTACCATTTGCATTAGCTGAACTTAAAGCATATCTCGCTTGTTGCAGCCACTCGACTCGGGGTGATGATTGTATCGTTTACGACATGATTAGCTACCAGCACCCTGAAACGCTCAAAAAGCTCTTACGCATCTCCCTTCAACGCCATTTGGACGGGTGGGAGTATTCTATGGACGTGTAAAAAATCCATAATCATGCCGATACATAAACAAGGCAAATATCCGTCTTTAGCCACCAGCTAGAAGCCAATATCGCTAACAATCTAACTTTGCAAAATGTTTGAAAAAGAAATGATATACCCGCGTTTAATCTGTATCCTAGAAAGTAGCGCCACAATAAAATCCCTTCCATGAGGCATTAGAAAAGGAATGTTGATTTAAACGACATCGTTCGCATCGAGGAAAACACCAGCTATGTCTCTATTCATAATCAGTCTTTAGTTTGAGTATTTCTAGACCTAGAGAAAACGTACGACACGAGATGTCCTTCAACGATTCCCCGCAATTGTTGCGCGATGGGCGTTCGTGGGAATATATTCGACAGAATTGAAAGCTGTCAGTCTAACCACACGTTTCGCCTAAAAGTGTGCAATGCTTCACCAAGACAACTCACCCAAGAGACTAGTGTTCCGGAAGTGGGCATGCTCACAATGTTTATTGTGAATCAACGCGCAGATGTTATTCTTTCTATGTCAATGATGCGCAGGTAAGATTCAAATCATGCAGTATTGCTCTGTGCGAACGTTAAATGCAGCTTTTAATAAAAGGATTGTTTGAATGGACGGATACGAACGGCTGCAAAATAAACACCCAGAAAAGTACCTGCGAACTTTTCTCAAGCATAAGATGAGCAACACCACTACCACAGATTATGTTCGAGACTAACGCGCTGATTAGCGAATATACATTCCTGAGATTCTATGCTCACATTTATACCCGATATCATATATCTGAAGATGAATTGTCTGTAAACAATGAACCTCATAAATCTTCTGTCAAGCACAAGATGAAGCAGTCTCTCCAGAACTTTTGCAACAGATTTGTCCGCTCGCTGTTTGATTACGGAGCTATAATTTAAAATTTCGCTACGCCCAGTGCCTCAAGAATACTTCTCCCTGTCCACTATCTGGGTATCCGTGTCGCGACCGACGCATTCAGGGCAAGCCCGATTCAGTGTTTCTAAGTCGAGTCCCATCAGTGGTGACATCTGCTTTGGTCATAAAAGCAGTCTTAAGTATTTTCTGAGCGCACTCGCGGAGATTGAACATCCTTCCTATTCAAACATAGAGGATATGACTGTAGCCACCGTCCTGCATAACCGACCTGCAGAAAGAAAGCTTTTCACTCTGCGTTTTACGAACCTCGTTGGATGTTCCAATTTTATTAACATTGTGCAATGGCTCGAGCGAAACTATTACCGCGGTGCTAGTCGCAGCTCATATAGTGTGATCGATTTTTTAGAGAGCTCACCTAAAGATGCACTAAAGGCACATATAAAAATGCATTTCCGAGAACTCCAGTCCAAGTTCTCTTGCAAAACGTTTTACACAGACGATTTGTAGTCACTTTCCGGGATGTCTTATGGAGCCGCCAGTCCATCCTTCTCGGAATCCCGTGTACAGGACCGTGAATCGAGTTTTCTTACGGCTGACGCCCATGCAGTGTTGTCGGCTGTGAAGCATACAAGAAAATCAAACGTTCAAAAAGCAATTATGTCTACAGGCTAAATATCGTAAGATCCCTCGTGTCACACTGCAAACAAAAAAATTCTGTACCCCTAAATCTGTTTTCTCTTCCGTTTACAGCGTTTACGTCTAACCAGCATGGGATTACATGCTGGATACTTCACCACACGGGCATCGACGGGAGTGTGCTGGCAGGCCAAATGGCCAGAACAAATGCATCGCAAGCTAATCCCACTGGTGCTATACCTCCTACAGACCTGAAGTCTTCTATAGGAAAAAAAAACTGCGAAGGCACTGGGAACGCTTGTCGGACGCTGAAACAAATAAGTCTCACTTGATTAAGCCACAGCAAGGCTTCTGGCCCTGCGCAAATAAAACACGACGAAATTATGTCCCATTCGGTCGCCTTAGAACAGGACACACACATGGCACCTACAGATTTTTGCTAACTGGTTATGAACGAGAAAATTGTGGTAAAAGTGTTTGGAGGCTGACCGCCCTGCCCGACATCTTGGAGTGTCGAGAATCCGAAACACAGAGTAACAAACGTTTTACACTAGAATGCCACAATCATGTCCCTTCACATCTTATGATGTTTCTTTCTGAAGAGACGCTTTTTAATACCATTTCAGTCCTCCTTTTCTTGAGCGATGTTGTTTTACATATTATTAGCTCAATAAATTCGTAGCGCATCCCCTTTCTAGGAGGATGCCGCAGTGATAGAAATGAAGTACAGCACATGCCTTCAGGCCCGTAGGTTTCAAGCGCCCAGCTAACCATTAGTGCTTCTTGCCAATTCTTGCAACTGACAAATTTTGTATAATGTACCACTCTTTCGCATGGAGTTTTCCTGTTCATTTTCCACCTGATTAGTGACTGCCATAATAATATTGTCACGTGTAGAAAGACACAGACAAAAGAGGCTATTTACAGACTATTTACACTAGAATGGAGCCAGAGCGCCAGGCCGACATTCACTCGCGCCAAGGGCACCGACCCACTTCGTCGTCGTTCTCCCGAGGGCTCGTCTCTCGGGTATTTACCGATCATATCGTAATACTACCCCCGGCGGCAAAAGCGCCGTCACGGTGCAGTTAAATATCCAAGGCACGTGGAGAGTTGTAGGGCTTGAGTCGGGCGACGGGGACAATGTCACTGGTTGTCACAGCAGAGGACGTAGTGGGCGTGGCGAGAACGATTTCGTAGGTGACATCTGTCATTTGGCGAAGCACGCGATATGGGCCCGTGTAGCAGGAAAGCAGTTTTTCACAAAGGCCAACTTTACGCGATGGTGACCAAAGCAACACGAGGGTGTCGGGGACAAAAGTGACATCACGGTGATGGAGGTCGTAGCGCTGCTTTTGTTTGTCTTGAGAGACTTGTAGACGAGCGCGCGCAAGTTGGCGAGCATGGTCAGCATGGGCGATGGCATCACGGGCATAAGCGCTAGTTGATGCTGGGGTGGACGGAAGCACAGTGTCCAGTGGTAGCGTCGGTTCACGGCCATACAATAGGTAAAAAAGAAGAAAAGCCAGCAGTGTCGAGACGGGAAGAGTTATACGCAAAGGTGATGTAAGGTAGAGCCTGGTCCCAGTCACGGTGGTCGTCTGAAACGTATTTGGATAGCATGTCTGTAAGGGTGCGGTTCAAACGCTCAGTGAGGCCGTTCGTTTGAGGGTGGTAGGAGGTGGTAAACTTATGCTGTATTACGCAGGCACGCATGATGTCGTCAATGACTTTGGCTAAGAACGTACGGCCACGGTCTGTTAGCAATTGACGCGGAGCACCATGAATCAAAATGATATCATGCAGGAGGAAGTCCGCAACATCAGTTGTGCAACTGGTCGGAAGAACGCGGGTTACGGCAAAGCGGGTCGCGTAGGCCGCTGTGACTGCAACCCACTTGTTTCCTGATGTAGATTCCGGAAATGGGCCGAGAAGGTCTAAGCCGACACGATGGAAGGGCTCGGCAGGGATGTCGATCAGCTGCAGGTAACCAGCGGGGAGCTGGGAAGGCTTCTTGCGTCGTTGGCAAAGTTCACAGGCGGCGACGTAACGTCGCACGGAACGGGCAAGGCCCGGCCAGAAAAAACGGCGACGTACACGGTCATAAGTTCGAGATACACCGAGGTGTCCTGCCAGTGGTGCGTCGTGAAGCTCTTCTAAAACGGTTGAGCGGAGGTGTTTAGGCACGACCAGTAGGAACTCAGAGCCGTCCAGATGAAGGTTACGACGGCACAGAGTACCATCGCGGAGGACGAAGAGGCGTAGTGTGGCGTCGGCCGGAGTGTGTTCCAAACGGTCGATGAGTGCTCTGATGTAGGCGTCACGACGTTGCTCGTCGGCGAAATGAAGCAGCTGCGACACAGAGAATATGCAAGCAGCACTGGTAATATTGGAGGAGTCAGCGTCGTCAACAGGGTAACGCGACAAGCTGTCAGCGTCTTGGTGCAGGCGGCCAGACTTGTACACCACGGAATATGAAAATTCTTGTAGCCTCAAAGCCCATCGACCAAGCCGGCCTGTAGGATCTCTTAGCGATGAGAGCCAGCAGAGAGCATGATGGTCAGTGACTACGGAAAAATGGCGACCGTAAAGGTAAGGACGGCACTTCGCTACCGCCCAGACTACAGCAAGGCATTCTCGTTCCGTAATGAAATAGTTGCGCTCCGGTGGTGTGAGGAGGCGCCTCGCATAAGCAATAACGCGATCCTGGCCACGCTGACGCTGGGCTACGACGGCACCTACGCCATGACCGCTGGCATCTGTACGCAATTCTGTAGGGGCATCAGGGTCGAAGTGGGCGAGGATGGGTGGTGAGGAGAGGAGAGTAACGAGACGAGAGAAGGCGGCGGCTTCTGCAGTACCCCACGAGAACTGTACGCCTTTCTTCAAAAGATTAGTGAGGGGTCTAGCAATTGCCGCAAAATCTTGAATAAAACGACGAAAGTACGAGCATAGCCCTACAAAACTTCGAACGTCGGCGGCTGTCTTCGGAACCGGATAGTCCAGGACAGCGCGAGTTTTCTCAGGAACAGGCTGTACTCCGGAAGTGTCAACGAGGTGGCCCAGAACAGTAATTTGGCGGCGGCCGAACCGACATTTGAACGAGTTAAGTTGCAGCTTCGCCTTTCGAAATACATCAAGTATAGCTGTGAGACGCTCAAGGTGAGTGTCGAACGTGGGTGAGAAGACGATGATGTCGTCGAGGTAGCAGAGACATGTGGACCATTTGAAACCTCGGAGCAAGGAGTCCATCATACACTCAAAGGTGGCAGGGGCGTTGCATAATCCAAACGGCATTACTTTAAATTGGTATAGGCCATCAGGTGTGATGAACGCGGTTTTTTCTCTGTCCATATCGTCAACAGCAATCTGCCAGTATCCAGAACGAAGATCAATAGAAGAGAAATAGCTGGAACCGTGGAGGCAGTCAAGGGCGTCGTCTATACGTGGGAGCGGGTGGACGTCTTTCTTAGTAATGTTGTTCAGATGACGGTAGTCTACACAGAAGCGCCACGTGCCATCCTTCTTCTTAACCAACACTACAGGTGACGCCCAGGGACTCGAAGAAGGTTCAATGATGTTTTTGTCTAGCATTTTGTTCACTTCGCTTTGAATAACTTGGCGTTCCGACGCAGAAACTCGGTACGGTCGTCGGTGAATAGGAGTAGCATCGCCAGTAAGAATCCGATGCTTGACCGCGAGCGTCTCGCCTAAAGGGCGATCGTCGAAGTCGAAAATATCTCGGTAGGCCGATAATACTCGATAAAGGTCTTCAGCCTGCGCAGAAGACAGGTCCGTCGCAACCATTTTCTGTATCTTGGGATCGGCGGCCGAGGCTGGCACGAGAGGCCTGCTAAGCTCGCAAGAAGGATCGGTGGATAAATTTGCCACGTGATGGTCGCCGAGACAATCAACGTTGGCAAGGCAAATAATACCTTGTGGTAGAATTTTCTTCGCCAATCCAAAGTTAAAGATAGGCATGAAAGTGCGGTTCGCAGTAACAGTAAGTATACTGTCAGGCACGGTAACGTCATACTGTAGTGGAATGTCGCGCAGAGGAGTGACGAGGTACTCGCCATCAGGGACTGGTGGGGAAGACAAGAGTTCAATATAGGCTATTGATTTTGGCGGCAGGCAAATAAAGCCAGTGGGGCGTAGGCGGCACTGGGGTGCGTCAGAAGGTTCTGCGAGAATCGGTAACTCAAGGCGAAGGGTACTGGCAGAGCAGTCAATAAGAGCAGAATGCGCGGAGAGAAAATCGAGGCCGAGAATGAGGTCGTGGGGGCAATGAGGAATCACGGTGAAGAGGACAGGAGTGTGGCGGGCGGCGATGCTAACACGCGCCGTACACATGCCGATGATAGGCACAGTACCACCATCCGCAACGCGGACGACGCGTGCCGACGCTGGGGTGAGGAGCTTGTTCAGTCGTCGTCGGAAGGCAGCACTCATAATAGAAAGATGTGCCCCTGTGTCGATGAGTGCCGTGACAGGATATCCATCAACGTCAACGTCAAGAAGGTTTTGGTTTGTGTTTAACGTGAGCAGAGGATTTGAGGGCAGTGTCGACAACGCAGCTTCACCTCCAGAAGCCGCAGTGCCTAGTTTTCCGGCTGGGCCCGGGAGGTGATAGGCGGCGAAGAGAAGCGGCGGGGTTGGGGCGAACGGGACTGACGGCGTCGAAGTGAGGGCGAGCGGCTGTAGCGAAGGTTCGGAAGAGGAGCATCAGCGGCAGTGGGTTCACGGCGGGTGCACGCATAGGGAACAGAAGGTCCAAAGGTGCGGGAGTAAGTGGCGGCGTATGTCCGAGGAGGCGGAGGCCATCGGTTGCGGCAGTGACGAGCGACGTGGCCGATGCGACAGCAGTGAAAGCAGATTGGTCGGTCATCAGGGGTACGCCAATCGGACGGGTTGCGGCGAGATGTGGCGGAAAAGGACTGTCGGGGACAAGGAGGGCCGGTGGAGAACTGGGGAACGCTGGGTTGAGATGTTGAACACACGGAGTTCAGACCCATGTTCTCAAATTCTTGTCGGACTACGGCCTGAATCATGGCAAGCGTGGTTGCTGGCGGATCGGGAGGCGTCGTGGAGAAAGCGGGCGAACAGGCGGCCTCAAGCTCGCGGCGAACAATACGGGTGACGTCGTCACAGGTGGTGGCCTGACGCGATCGACCCTCACATGTCGACGTAGCAGCGGTGTTGGGTAGCCGCGTGATGTGGTGTGTGATACGACGGCTCTTGGCTTGTTCAAGGCGACGGCATTCTTTAATGATGTCGTCGATGGTCGAGACATTGCCGAAAACAAGCAAATTGAAAGCGTCGTCGGCGATGCCTTTTAGGACATGTGACACTTTATCTGATTCAGACATAGCATCGTCAGCTTTGCGGCATAGAGCCAAGACGTCGAAGATGTAGGAAACGTACGGCTCTGTAGGTGTCTGAACGCGAGACGCAAGAGCCTTTCTCGCGGCAACCTTGCGGCCAATGGGGTCGCCGAACAGTTCCCGCAGCTTTTCTTTGAAAGAGTCCCAACTGCTGATTTCTTCGTCATGCGTCTGGTACCAAACGCGTGGCGTGCCGCCAAGATAAAAGATGACATTGGCGAGCATAATGGTTGGGTCCCACCTGTTATTAGCGCTGGCATGTTGATATACTTGAGCCATTCGTCAACGTCCTGTCCCTGCAGGCCAGAGAACACACCAGGGTTGCGATGTTGGGCAACCGTGACGACGGGAGCAGTCAGACCAGCCGAAGCCGTTGCAGAGGCGGGCTCGTCACCGGGAGGCATGGTGACAAGCTCGACGTACCGACCACTCCGGAGTTCCGTGGCGAGGACGGAGATTGCTGACCTCCACCAGAATGTTACGTGTAGAAAGACACAGACAGAAGAGGCTATTTACAGACTATTTACACTAGAATGGAGCCAGAGCGCCAGGCCGACATTCACTCGCGCCAAGGGCACCGACGCACTTCGTCGTCGTTCTCCCGGCGGCTCGTCTCTCGGGTATTTACCGATCATATCGTAATAATATTTCATGTCTATATTAACACTACTTTTACGCCCATTTGCCGTCATGTTTCATCTAACTCCCAAAATTCATCGCTCCACTACAAGCACACTAACACTGGCATGGCGCTTTGTGGTCCCACCTTACACTTGCCTCACTAAGAATACACATTGATTAACTTATTCGTTAATTAATTCATTCAGCCATCATCAAAAATTATGCGTGCATGCGCTGGAAAATAAAACTCAGAACAAGCATGGCTGCGCAATAAAACAAAGCATCGGTTTCATCATACCATCACCACCAGCCTATTTATCTCCACTGCAGGACGAAGGCCTCTCCCTGCAATCGCCAATTACACCTGCCATGCGCCAACTGATTCCAACTAACACCCGCAAATTTCCTAATTTCGACGCACCACCTAGTCCTCTGCCGTCCTCTACTGACTTCCCTTCTCTTGGTACCCATTCTGTCACGCTAATGGTCTAACGGTTATCTAATCTGCGCATTGCATGACTTGCCCAGCGCAAGATTTTTTTATCTCGATGTCTATTAGAATATCGTCTATACCCGTAGGCTCTCTAATAAGAACCGCTATCTTTCCGTTTCTTAAAGTTATGCCTAGCATCTTCGATCTATCGCTTTCTGCGCGGTCCTTAACTTGTTCTCAAGCATTTTCTCAGTCTCCAAGTTTCTGCCCGATATGTCAGCACTGGTAATATGCACTGACAGAACGCCTTCCTTTTCAAGGATACTGGTAAGCTTCCATTCAAGAGCTGGCAATATCTGCCGTATGCGATCACACCCATTTTATTCTTCTGTGAATTTCCTTCTCATGATCAGGGTTTCCTATGATTAATTGACCTAGGTAAACATACTAATTTACAGACTCTAGGGGCTGACTAGCAATTGTGAACTCTTGTTTCTTTGATCGGTTATTTATCGTTATCTTTGTCCACTGCATATTATTATCCAACCCCACTCTTCCACTCTCCCTGTTAACGTCCTCAATCATTTGTTGTATCTCGTCCGCAGTGTTGCTGAATAGAACAATGTCATCGGCAAACCGAAGGTTGCGGAGGTATTCGCCGTCGATCCTTACTCCTAAACATTCCCAGTTTAATAGCTTGAATATTTCTTCCAACCACGCAGTGAATAGCATCGGAGAGATTGTGTATCCTTGTCTGACCCCTTTCTTTATAGGTATCTTCCTACTTTTCTTGTGTAGAATTAAAGTGACTGTGGAATCTCTGTAGATATTTTTCAGAGTATTTAAGTAAGCGGTCTGTACTCCTTGATTACTATTGGATCTTGGCGTTGAGTGCGGGAGTTGGCCGACGTTGAGGACGATTTTGAGAACTGAAGGTTTATTTACATTATTTACAGTGTAGTGAAGAGGAGGACGAAGAAGACGGCTCTTGTGTCGGCTGTGCGCGCGATCAGCATTCGTGTACTGCCCGTACAACTAGACTGTGCCAAGTGTCTTGTAATAAATCCTCATATTACATTGGGTGGAAGATTCAGCACTCCCCGACCTCACCTTAAAACTTCGCAGCCGAACTTTGACAACTGCTCCAGCTGCTACCATGAACGTGGCTCCCAACAATCCGCTTGGAGCATGCGCCGCGCCTACCATGCGCGGCGCCATCCAGAGGCAGCAGGACCCTCCTGTTTTTAGCGGATCAGGTGACTCTGACGTGGAACATTGGCTCTCTACCTACGAGCGCGTCAATGATCGCAACAAGTGGGATTACCCAACAAAGCTACGTACCGTCACCTTCTATCTTGCTGTCGTTGCGAACATCTGGTTCCACAACCATGAACGGGAACTGCAAACCTGGTCCGCTTTCATGAAGCTCTGGAACTCTAAAGTTATCGTTAGCCATTCATGTAGTCTCCTGTGTACTTGGTTTGAGTTGAATTCAGTTGAGTTTATTTCTTCTGCGGAAAGAAGACGAAGGTTTAAAGGTAATGCGACTTGACAAACGCATTTGTTCCCATTGTCACGAAACGCACGCACGATATTTTAAAGTATACCTGTATGCGTGGAAATATAAAACGCTGCATACGCTAAACTTTTCTGAGTGCTCCTCAAACAGTTTTCTTTCGTTTCATCGCATTCCATTTTTACGCACTCTGCAACAATCCTGGAAATGAAAATTTCTCCCAACATGCTCGCCAAGGTACGTATAATCTCTATTTCGCCATGACGATTGTTCGACTTGTTAAAACGCAGTGTCTTATTTTTCAGTGGAATATATTACCATTACATTTATTGAGGCGCTGAAGTTGGACCTGCATTCACACAACCTAAGTACTGATAATGCGCCATGCGGCTGAATACTAGTAGGTCTTAGCACTTTTTAAACGAAGTACATCTGATATTAGGCGTAAATGATTCAGAATAAGGACTTGGACATTTAACAGTCTACCATCGGCTGCTCAAGGGGTCCTTGCATGAACTTATCTCGTCCATATTCTCGCCCGTAGAGTGGATGACGTGGTGTAAAACCGTAGAAGCTGGTAGATTAGACTCGGACAGCCGCAACAAATGTTATTTGTTGTAGAATTTGTCGAGAACTCTTCTGCTTTGTTGCGCAAGGAGATCGCTTAATTACAGCGCTGAACAGAGCCAGGATACTGTTTCCCATATTTTTCAGTCTTTCCTACCCTGTAAGAACATGGGAAAGTAGACCCAATTTCAGCACTCGCGATGACGGGTGCTCTCATATCATTATTCTTAAGACAATCATGGACACAGTGAACGTAGAACATCATCCACGAAGTAGGATCAATTGAATAATTGTGAATTATTTCTCACATGACAAATTTCTTACAATGATATTTATCAGCAATTCCTGCTACGCGGATTGTCTTGCGTGTATTTGCATTATTTGTTTTTTGACGTACAATGCATATGGACGTGAATAAGCCCAAGACGATGGCTAATTATGCCATTTCTGGTAGTGCTTCCTGCTGGCTTAATTTCGCAATGGACTTTTTTAAGGTGGCCGTCCTGTTGTATGTTCTACTTCATTGCGAATAAACTAATCTTTAGGCGGCGTACTGTGTGTCCATCTCTACCTTTGCTTCACCTTTCGCGTAGTCCTGCACTTCATGAACTATTTATTTTCTCGTGCTCAGTTCACGTTAGTTCACGTGGTTCAGTGCCACGGCTGCGCAAAACTGCCAAATTAGTCAGAAGGCACAAAGCTATCTGCTTTGCTTTTATTCACCTTTCACTTCACCAATGCTGCTATTTCTTCGAAGCCCTTCTTGTCGTCTGCTCTATCGCACTCTACACATATAGTTTGCATTTTTGTCATTTGTAGAAACATTGAATTGCCATTTAGTTTATGGGAGTTTTTTGTGATATAAAGCTTTGACTGCTTACTTCAAAAATCTGTACGCGTACGTTTTGAAAACCGGTTAGGAATCTCCTGATTACTATTACTATCACGAAGAGATATCATAAGAAGCCAACAAACACTGACACTAAGGACAACATAGGGGAAATTACTTGTGCTTAATAAATGAAATAAAGAAACGATAAACTAATGGAAATTAAAGTAGACGAAAACACAACTTGCCACAGGTGGGAACCGAACCCACAACCTTCGCATTTCGCTTGCGATGCTCTACCAATTGAGCTACCGCGGCACCGTTTCCCCATCCACTTTCTTGGGTATTTTTGTGTCCTAGTAGAACCCTGGGAGTGTTCGCCAGCGCCACCACTCACAGACCTTGGCGGCGGACCTGGAACGTCCTTTTTGCCGCAGGGGTCACGAGAACGTGATCTTTTTGGGTGAAGGCAACTGGTTAATAAACGCGCATATGCTCTCTGAAGGCATCGATGTAGCCGGGGAGACCCTCGTTATGTAATAAACGAGAAAAAAGGGGTTAACCAAGGAGCCCGATTTTATTAGTCATATCATAAGAAGCCAACAAACATTGACACCAAGGACAACATAAGGGAAATTACTTGTGCTTAATAAATGAACTAAAGAAACGATAAACTAATGGAAATGGTGGCGCTGGCTAACACTCCCAGGGTTCTACTAGGACACATAAATACCCACGAAAATGGATGCGCAAACAGCGCCGCAGTAGCTCATTTGCTAGAGCGTCGCACGCGAAATGCGAAGGTTGTGGGTTCGGTTCCCACCTGCGGCAAGTAGTTTTTTCATCCACTTTAATTTCCATTAGTTTATCGTTTCTTTAATTCATTTATTAAGCACAAGTAATTTCGCCTATGTTGTCCTTGGTGTCAGTGTGTGTTGACTTCTTATGATAGGACTAATTAAATCGGGCTCCTCGGTTCTTGTTGTTTATCACGAAGGGAGTAATTCGTGGAATGTGCTGGCACTTCCAAGAACTAAACGCCAGCTCAGACAAACCTGTAATACAAAGCATGGAAGTTAGAAAATATCAAAACGGGGCGTCAACGACGCCTACTTCTGTTCAGTGCGTCATCAATCGCTTAGCTCGCGCCAAGTGCGGCACTCAGAGCAAAAGCACCGCCGCTATAAAGACAACAGACTACTTCACTTCAGCCTAGATTTGCCACCATGCAGGTTAAAGTATGGGCGATCGTTTTTATGTTATTCACTTCTGGATTCGGTGAGTAGCTGTATTTGAGCGCGACGTTAACAATGCTCAAATATCCAAAATATATGTGATTCGAGTTGAAGTAAAAATGTTCCAAATATAGCTGTTGTAAGGTAGCTATTTGAAGAAGCTAATACAATAAACAGCCAATTTTTTTGTTTCTTTGAGAAATTGTAACCTTACTTACCAGTTCGCCTTTAGGAATTACGTTCTCTTGCTGCGAAAGCAATCTTGCAGAAAAAAAATATGCTTAACAAGTTATCATGGACAATGCTTGCCGTCGAACCTGCGTAATGCATAAATACCTTTTTTGCGACTGCACTTGGCGCAAAATGAACGTGCCACAATTGTTTTAATTACTTGCGATGTCTTATGTAGCGGAGTGGTCTTCGCTATCCGATAGTATGATGCTTTGATGAGAGAATTCATAGTAAAATATTTAGCGCACACAATTGAACAGGACAAAGTGAAGGGGGACACACGGCGCTTACTCACAACTATTTTACTTTCGGAAACATACAGAGCATATATATACCCCAGCTATCAGCGCATGCTCAGCGCTGGACGTGTGGCATTGTTTGGCGCGCACAGTGTAGGGCGTCACGTTGCGCTAGTGCTAGAATCGGACGTCGAGGCTCTTGATGAGCTCAATGCTACATATGCTGTTCAGAATCACGAGGAATCTGTGTTATGTTCAGGATTATGAGGAATTCTGCCGCCGAGGTAACTAAGATTTGGAAGGTGAACCACTTATAAAGTGCTCGCGAGACCATTCCGGCGCTGATGGTGACATCGTCAAGGAAATTCAGGGCGACAATATTGACGTAACCTGCGCTTTTACAGCGAAGGTATACGGCAATGATGAATCGGCAGGTCGTTCTTTATATCCTCGACAACTCTCCCTCAGCAGCATGCATGGGCGCATCCATTCGACGAGAGCCGACCATCTTCACCGAACGCACGCTTGAGAGCAGCACTGTACCGCTGCGCTACCGCTACGTCACGTCATTTTCTTTCATATTTCGCGGCCTTTCTTTCCAACCCAAATAAAATGTCTACGCGAGATGTATTACACAGGAAATAACTCGATCATTGGTTTCTGAAGTTGCTCTACAAGTCTGCGCGCAATAATTCGGGTCCTCAGCCATTAATTAAAAAGTTGGGTATTTAAACAAAAGAAATAGTGTTACAGGGGAAAAATACCTGAGTTACTTTAGGCCAGTGCGAAGAGTATGCGTTCAGATTAATTCACCTATGATATGCCTTTCATTTTTAAAATCTTGGCTCATGTTACGCGGGACACCGTGCATGCTAGTCTGCTTCAGGGTCCACCATCAGCTGCCCTTCGCTCTTCAAAGAGGTACGACGCCTGCCGAGTGAACTCCTGAACAACATTTTGCAATGTGGTGAGCCTGTTTAAGTGATGAATCCGGGGTCTCAGAGTGGTGCGACATAATTCCCATCGCATTTCTCTCGCTCTTTATTGCTAAACTGCGCATAATGTTTTCGCTCCCCATGTGTAGGGTGGCCAACTGGGCTCATTCATGGCTGACCTATCCGGCTTTTCCTATTCCATGCTTTGTCCTGTGCTCTATGATTTAGCCCTTTCTTTTGTTGATGGCCTGCCCTATTTCTGCTAGGGCGAAGTACGAAGTGATATAAAACTGCTTGGGCTGGTGGAAAGCAGCTCTTTCGAACGCGCGATGCGTCGCATGAAATTGTACATTTCGTACCAAAGCGTAAATGACGACGATGTATGCGAGGTGAGTTACGGTAGCTTGTGGGTGTATGCCAGCGACGCTTCACACAGCACTTTAGTCCTTTGCGTGGTTGTGAAAGGATAGCATGCCTGCTGAAATGAAACATTCGAAATAACCACTTGTTCGATGATTGAACAGATGCGTAGCACCTTGGATTTGGTATCAGTTTAAACAGGGGAAACTCGAATGAAATATTAGAAGTAAATAGGGTCTTATATTCCAAGGTTATAAGTGGCGGAGCTTTTCAAACTTTAGTTTTGCCATCGAGCGTTACCAGAAAACTCCGCCCAGCTGTGCGCCGCCTCACGTTGCCCAGAAACCAGCTGAGACAGATCCGAGCAACGTAATCTACTCACAACCCACGCGCATTGGGCGGAGTTATTACGTCTGAGGCGTGTAAAGTCTCCGAATAGTGGCCGCGGCGAGACCCCTTTCACATCCTCTACTTCGTGCGTGTGTGATGCTGCCACGAGAAAACCGAAGAAAGTCCGGACACCAGAAGAAGAAGGGGCTTACCAGGAACAGCACCGTACTGCCAAGCGAGTAACGATGCGTGGCCGCTGTTGAGATCGGGAACACAGCGCTGAAGCCGCGGCTGAGAAGAGGCGACGCCGAGTAGAGATTCCCGAGTTTCAGTCCAGGCAATACGACAGTCGACACCTGAACACTCGACGTCCCTGAGTAAGTGAGCCTGGCCCGCGACTGCTTGAGAACTTCCAGCGTCAAGCGCACCGAGATAACCACTCAGAAAAACATAGCATAACCTCGCAAAACTTAAGAACAACATAGCCAAGCCCGCCATAGATTGGCAAACGTATAGACGACTTATCCGAGCCTACCAAGAACTCAGCAAAACCTAGAAAGCCTCGCAATACCTATAAAAAACTTAGGCAAGCCTCGTAATATCTAGGCGATCACAAGGTCCGCTGTTGGCTCCTGCCTTGCACCACTAGTGCAAGCTGCGCAGAATTTTTAACTGAGTTTTTTTCACTCTCTTCAATTGAAACTTTAATAAGCCTTCAAATTTTCTTTATCCGGCTTCAGTTCTTTACAATCTTCAACAGACCTTCTAGAACTGAAGGTCTGTTGTAAATGATCAGTTATTCCGTTAAAAGCGTAAACACACACGCAATGAAAGTCCTAGTCGATTTCAGAGTTTTCACTCTATAAAATTGTGGCGCGTCTATGGTGTATTCATGTTAAGAACAAGGAACTTCAATAAGTTTATTTATGAATCTTTCTCATTGTTAAGAGAGCTTCTGTTGGCAAATAGCACTCAAAGCACGGGCATACCTGTGCACTAAGTCCCTCTTCTTGGGAATTTGAGTGACAGATAAAAGCATCAGTTGATCAGACTTCAATGCTCGGACATTGAAGCAGAATAGTGGGCGCTTGAAAGTGATCGGCAATGTACGCCAGTATTCGCTTCACGTGCTCAATCTCATTAGATAACGATATTTTGGTCGCAACATACAGTATATTTGAAATACAAGGGCTGCTTGTGGGACGAGTTAAAAACCTAGAACACAGATTAGATGCTAAGTAAAGCAAATGCAAAAAAAAAGGAACGGATGTGTATGGTTGTTTACATATTGCCACGTGGTAATGACTGGGAAGAAAGCAGCCAAACTGACAAAGAGGAAAGTTTTATTCGCTGAACTTGTGCCCTCAAAAACAGGCTACACTCACAGAATGGCGACAGCGGCGAACACAGTTGGCGATCGTCGAAAATCTGATCAATTATACGCTGGGACCCGCTCGCCCTCCACAAAGTCCTACATTATTCGTGTCGCGCACACATGCAAAACATTACACAAGGTTCGGTCACAGACAGTGGATGGAACCATCCATAACATTCCAGAAATTGGCCACACATGCAAGCGCGTCCTGCGCTGTGCGATAACATTTATTAGGCGCTGAAACGTGTCGCCCGATGAAGACACGTACACGTGTCAATACGCCCCTCTTAAAAAAGCATCGACCCGATGCAGCAAACACACGAAAGTAATAAAGAAAAGCACTCGTAGCAACGAAAACAACAAAATAAGGAAGTTCGTCATCGTCCGTAAAAGGGTTTAAGACGCACTGCGTGGGTCACTTGAGATCATGCGCGGCGCCGCTGCGCATGCGAAATGCCGTCTGGCACGACCAGTGCGTCAATACGTCCATTGACCGTGTGGGGTCCGAAATAGCGTCGCAGTAGTTTCTCACTGAGTCCTCGTCGGCGTATCGGGGTCCATACCCAAACACGGTCGCCGGGCTGGTACTCGACGAAGCGTCGTCGGAGGTTGTAGTGTCGGCTATCGGTCCTCTGCTGGTGCTTGATCGGCAGGCGAGCGAGCTGTCGGGCTTCTTCGGCGCGTTGGAGTTAGGTAGCGACGTCAAGATTCTCCTCGTCAGTGACGTGCGGCAGCATGGTGTCGAGAGTCGTCGTCGGGTTCCTGCCGTAAACCAGCTTGAACGGCGGGATCTGTGTTGTTTCTTGCACCGGCGTGTTGTAAGCCAATGTTACGTACGGCAGGACGGCATCCCAGGTCTTGTGTTTGACGTCGACGTGCATTGCTAGCATGTCGGCGAGGGTCTTACTCAGCCGTTCGGTAAGACCATTCGTCTGTGGGTGGTAGGCCGTTGTCCTCTTGTGCCTTGTCTGACTGTATTGCAGAATGCCTTGGGTGAGCTTCGCTGTAAAGGCCATTCCTCTGCATTCAACTGCAAATTTAACTAAATATAGGGCTTCGGCGCG
Source organism: Dermacentor andersoni (assembly GCF_023375885.2). Lineage (NCBI taxonomy): Eukaryota > Metazoa > Arthropoda > Arachnida > Ixodida > Ixodidae > Dermacentor > Dermacentor andersoni. Next base: position 88,969,622 of record NC_092820.1, on the reverse strand, counting down.
GAAGTACTTTGCAAGCCATTTGCAGGGAAAGAACAATTTATTACCTTACTTTTAGCTTGAGAACCTTGACATCAGAGTTTCTAGTTTTTTCGCTCCCGTCGAAGGGAATGACTAAAAAAAGGGTAAAGAGAAGCCTGGCGGTATGTTGGATAGGTTCATTGCTTCTTGAGTGCAACACGTTCGGAATTTCGGTTGTCAGTGGACGGTCACAATGCTATTTTGCTGTGCCGAGATGAAACAAGCGTGCGGCTCATGACACTGGACGATTATACCCACCACGGTGAATGGTGATCAGAGGCAGCAATCATGAAGCGCTTACGATCCGGGTCTTCCGCGGTGCATAGTCCCGAAGCTCTTTCGGCGGCGTATTTCATGGTAGGTCCCAGCGAGTTTGTGGCCACTGTTACTAATTTCCAAGAACTAGCCGCGGATCTCAAGATGGGAGCCAACTACATCCTGTACTGCAGCATACAGCTCTTCATTCAGGGTGGTGCATTCCTCTTCGCCCAATGGCCTCAAGTTCAGCAGCTACTGCAGTCGCTGCAGATGAGCCTGACGGACATACAACTTCCTCAGTGCTAGAACGCCATAGAGTAATTTACAGATTTACAGTAATTTCTACAGATGACCATGTGCTTATCTCATACAATTGCTACGTTACACAGTAGCAATGTACTGTAAGTTCTGGCCGCAAACGCCTTTAGACCATCTGCTAGTACCTTAGTCACACCTCTCGTTCTTGTCAAGAATATCAGTCTCTGGTTTTGTGCAAATTTTTGTAAGTTAAACAAGCGCGCCATGAGCGCATTTGACCAACAACCTCTCATCGACGATGACATCGCCATGGTGCGAAACTCAATATTATCTTTTTTAACTGGATCTTTATGAAGGTACACTGGCAAATAAACGTTGCCAAAGAAGACAAGAGCAAAAAAAACCGACTTGATCAACGCATGTGGGAATCGATGTCAGGCAAAGCACAGTGCAGGGAGCGTACGAGCTAGCCAAACGACCATGAGAGCACCAAGACGTAGGCGGCTGTTTCACGACCTGCTCGACGAGCATGTCATGACCTATCATTTATGTTCGTCGTACATTGTTGTCCTACTTTGCACATTTCGGCACATACCAAGGTAACGAAACAACCATGATACCACGAAACAACCATCAAGATGTAGGCCGCAGTATCTTGACCTATATGACACATATGTCGCGATACTGAAGTTATGACCGATCATTTAGGTTCGGCAGACGCTCTTGCCCTACTAAGGCAATATCGGTACATACCGAGACGTAGGCGGCTCTCTCATTACCTGCATGCCACGCGTATTACGATATTCATGTCATAACATATCGATTTTGTTCGTCATGCACTATTGTCATACTATGCTAATCTCGGTACCTACCAAGTCAATGACACGACCATGAAAGCACAAATACATTGGCGGCTATTTGATAATCTACATAACACACGCGTCATTATAGTGACACGTGTATGTGTTTATCTTTATCGGGTGACCACGTTTCACCGCCTAACAAATGCTATTGCACACTGCAGGACGCACCTGCATGTATCGGAAGTCTCTAGAAAGTGATCGATGGTTATATCCGCTGTCTGTTATCACCGAACCCTGTGTTATCTGGTTTCATCGCGTTACGCCGATGCTGTAGAACTTTGTTGAAGAGACGCGGGTCCAAGTGATGACTCTGGAACATTCGACGATCACCGACAGTGTTCGCCGCTGTTGCCGTTCTTTGAGCGTAGCCTGTTTTTGAAGGCACAAGTTCGCCCCCCCCCAAAAAAAACGCTAGTTTCCTCATTCCCAATTTTGGCTGCTTTCTTCACCATCACTGCTACGCGACATCTGGTGGAGGTCCTAGTGCATTCATGTACCGAACTCCCCCGCAACTCCCCCGAGGAGAGCACCAGCGTCGCCCCGGACCATAGAGCAAGCCGCACATTACAGATTTTGCCCCTGGAGCACGTGCTTCCACCCGAGCCGACCAGAAAAAAATTCCTCAAGTCAACAACAATGGTAGCTTCAGCGTCCCCCACCGTGTTTCAATACTCCAGAGAGCCACCTACCTTCCGTGGAGCTTTGGCGGACGATCCAGAAACCTGGTTTCCGCCTTTCGAAAGGATTTCAGCCTTCAACAACTGAACCTCTGAGGTAAAGCTGCCCCATGTATACTTTTCCTTGCGAGATGCCGCGAGGACATGGTTCGAGAACCGGGAGTCCACCCTTACAACATTGGACTTGTTCCGCAGTAACTTCCTGAGCACCTTCACAAGTGTCGTCTTGAAAGAAAGAGCCGAAGTTTTATTGGAAGCCCGAGTGCAGCAACGAAACGAGAATGTTGCCATCTTTTCCGCAGAAATAAGCTGCCTATTCTGTCATGCCGACCCGAAAATGGCGGAGGAGAAGAGAGTCCTTTTCATGTGCGGTGTAAAGCAATAAATTTTCCTCCTAATGGTACCAATCCCCCGGAAGACGATCGACCAGTTTCTTCGCGAGGCCATCAGCATCGAGAAGACGTCGCAAATGCGGAACCAACAATTAAAATGCCGCACAAACTCGACAAACTACACCAGAGTTCAGTCACTGGCCACTGACGACCAGAGCGAGACCATCAGAGCGGTCGTGTGGGATGAGCCACAGAGGCTTCATCACAGCCTCAAGTGGCTTTGATCGCCGACATTGTATGAGAGGAGCTCGAACAATCACTCGGGCTACCTCAATCGCCGCCGCCTCAGCCGGAAGCAATGATGTAGGCCCCTGCTACCCACCGGCACGTCCCGCCTCTGCGCTGGTGCCAGGGCGCTCCAACGACATAGTGCCACCATGCGACGCCGCCACCAGCTCGCCCTCCTGCCGACCAGCACAGCCACTAGAGCAAGACGGACATTTGGCTCGCTCCTGACCGCCGCCCGCTCTGCTAGCACCACGGAGAAGCGCGTCACGTCTACCGACGATGCCCATACCGGGAGATGGGACTTCAAGGGTTCGCCGTCAACGCTCCGCGCCCGCAGCAAGGTGAGCGCCCTCGCAATGTCGCCGACTACGTCACGGCACTAAGACGAGTCCTCAACAACCCTCCTGTTCGCCATCATCAGGCCGCTACCTGTCGCTGCAGCGCCGTCCATAGACTGGACCGGCCCGGGGCCACTCGGCGAGCCGATATCCGGAAAACTAAATGCAGCAACCGATGAAGGTGTGGTTGCTCTTCGTCGAACTGACGAAGATCCTCCGCCGACGACGAAGACGCTGAAACTCCTGTCTAGACGACATAATAACGAGTCGCTGCCATCCCATCGAAGTCTGGAAACAAAGAATACGCCGACGAATAACGAGCTCACGACGCTACGTACCAGCCCCATGTCAACGCGACACAGCCATGACTGGGTGCCAAGACCTAAGTGTTACGCAAGACAAAGAACCACCGAGAATGACATGCTTCTCGACGGCCACGCAGTAACCACCTTAGTGGAGACAGGAGCCGACTATTCCATCATCAATGGATTATTGGCCACCAAGATGAACAAAGTCAAGACTGCATGGGAAGGCCCTCAAATTCAGGCAGCTAGAGGACACCTCAAACGCCCATGGGAATCTGCATGGTAAGAATTACAGTTCTTGACCGGACCTACCCTGCAACACTCGTTGTCCTCCAGCAGTGCTCGCGAGACATATTTCTCGGCATGGAATTCCTGAATCAACACGGCGCCATTATCAAACTGAGGTCGAAGTTGATAACGCTATCCACAGACCAAGTGATACCGACGGAGACGCTTGTTTTTCACTGTCAAAACCCACAAGGTTGACTGGCCGCTACAAGTCATTACCTCTGAGAAGGGGACATGGCAGAATCTGGTTGCTTTGTCTTTACAGGAGAAATTTACCTGCTAGCAATTTACGACCCTGTTTGGTAAAAGGCTCGAATGGTATCATTGCCTATATGTCAAGTTATGACAAAGGCCACAAAGTCTGCTCCATTGACTTCAACGACTTTGACTTCAAAAACCACATGATACGCTGCTACAGTGCATAGAAGACTGTATTGACAACTACGGTACAGTTGTGTTCCAAAATGCTTCTGCTATTACGGTAAACGGCTTGCTTGAGCTGCTTGGATTACACGTAAGGTCAAAGTTTGCCTCATGAAATGAACGCATTTACACTCAAAAAAGCGGTGTTTGCATTGGGTCAGTCATATCACCAATTTTAAGCGACATTTTTCCCGCTTACCATGACCGACTTCTTGTTAGCCGCCTTGATAACACAATGGTTGTAAAAGCTTTCCCTTTTGTCGATAACGTCTCGTTACTTCTTGCGTGTGAAGGTCAAGGTTGAGCCTGCTGTTTCAGACGTACTTTGCCAATTCAACGAGTGGTTGTCACCACTTGTCCTGACGCATGCGCTACAAGTAGATGATTCGTTGAGGTTTTTAGATTTGCGACTTAGTATGTCTACAGATCACTTGTGCTAAACGTACGAGCCCAGAGGAAACAAACCACTCATGTCTTTCTGTCGGCCGATTCCAAGCTGGTTAAACGAGGCAGTGTAAATATCTGCTTCACAAATGCCCTAAATAAGCCTTGCTTCCACTTTGCCCAGGCCCCCCCGCCTAACATAATCTGGGTACTCCGAGCTTTCGTTAGTTTCAGTAGCAGAAAAGTTAGTAATGAAAATCAAACTGGGAGACAAAGCACCAGCTGACTACGCTGCCTGGCACAGTAAGCCGGTCGCGGTTCTCCCTTACTTGCACAAGATATCACATAGCTTCAAGAAAATAGGCAGTAAAGTAGATGTTAAAGTTGTTTTTCTGCCCATGAAAAATTATCACTGCTCTGAAGGCGTTTGAATGCTTATGCCACATGACGACATATTTGCACTACTAACCATAGGAGGCGGTTTCGATATGCGCCCCGGGCGTGGTTTACATGAATCCCCTGACTTGCGGAAAGAAATACATTGGCCAAATAGGCACATGCTTAAATGAGTGATTCAAATAGCATTTTTGTAATATTTACACCACTGCGCACGGTAATCTTGGCACTCACTGAAGAGACTGCCTTTGTGACCCTGAATTTAAAAGCTGCGTCGTAGTCTTAAAACACCGAGAGCAGCTTACACGTGAAATCATACAGGCTGACAAGATAAAGCGGCTTAGTGACCTTTGCATCAGCATACCGTCTATTGCCCTCACAAAAAAGGAATAAAGTATCTGGGTGTGATGCAATAGGCGTTCATGCGTGACATATTGTAAAAGTTGTTTATCGTTGCTTTTGATCTTGCATATAGTTCTGGCGATTTTCCAAAATGATCAGTTAAATTCAGCGCCTGTGTGGCGGTCTTCTTTCAGCCCTCGACGTTTATGCTGTGCACACATGCCGATATTTATTCACCAATTCGCCCAAGCATCCACCCTATCATCTTATTATACTTGACTCATAAGTTTGTTCTGGGGCGTTAGGAAGCAGCCTTATCGTATGGCGGTGGAATCCTTTACATGTACCTCGCGCTGACAGAACACAGCCCTTGATGTCTAAAATTTGACAAGGTCCTGGTTGCGCGAGGCGTCAGTTGTGCGATGCGTGGCTACGTTGACTAGACGACCAAGCAGGCTCGAGTGTAGCTCAGCACTTATTCGCGTTACCATGCAAGATTGGTGCACGTTTGAGAAGAATGCTTAAGAGCGGAAACGCCCTCGCTACGGTCAAATACGGCTCGGAGTAGATAGTGTTCGTATAGTGAAATGCTACAATATTGTCCTTCATGTTTAGTTAGTTCATTTAGCCGGTTATTCTCGCCTGCTAAGGTCAGAAGGTGAGTTTCTATAGAGATGAGTCTCATATTCTGTGTTTTCAAATTGCCAAAGAATATGGAAGCTACCTGTCAGAAAACATTTGTGGAAATCCAACGAGAAGGCTATTCATGCTCATTAAATATTCGGGCACTTGAAGAATGCTCTTCACTTTAAATGTAATATTGCACTTGACGGCGTTTCTTTCTTGTAGTGAGGATATTTTGCTAGTGGTTGTTCTTTATTTCGTAATTTTGTATAAGACACTGGCTTTAACCAGGTGTTCTGTAGCGGTAGTGTAGGTAAACAGCGCGTGCCTCTCAGAGAGCTACTCAGCAAATACTAAGAAGCATACACAGCAGCTGAAATCAGCAGCAGCAGCACACGAAAGCCATGTGCGCGTATACGCAATCGCACCAGACGACGTACGCAACTGCATTGTTCTACTTACAGTAAACCCGCCGTGGTTACTCAGTAGCTATGGTGTTAGGCTGCTGAGCACGAGGTAACGGGATAGAATCCCGACCACGGCGGCCGCATTTCGATGAGGGCGAAATGCGAAAACACTCCTGTACTTAGATTTAGGTGCACGTTAAGGAACCCCAGGTAGTCGAAATTTCCAGTGTCTTCCACTACGGCATGCCTCATAATCAGAAAGCGGTTTTGGCACGTGAAACCCCATATTTTTTTTGTTCTACTTACAGTACAGCCATGGCAGGGTCATGAAACGGAGAAATAATGAATTACGCTAAGTCGGCGCACCTACACCTGTAGCCGCCCTAGCGTGGCATAAGGCAGCCGAGAAGCCGCGTATAATATCATTAACCAGTCTGTTGCGACTCATAAAATTCTCTTTGACGCTATTGTATGCGTTCAGACTGCCGTACTCTCACGTGCCACGCTAGTGCCCTCGAGTAGCGTCCTTTTCCTGTAGCTGTATTTATTTCACCTTGGCTTCGATGGTCATTATATTGTGATCGGTGGTCGTGTTGGTGTTGTCATCATTGTATAAAGAATGTAGTTCTCCCATCAATGCATAAAGCGAACACGTCAGAGGGAATCGAAAAAGTACGAGATCTTACAATTGCTCTGTTGTGGCCGAAACTACCTCGCCGCTCTGATTACTGGTGAAGAATTTGAGATGACATGGATGACACTTCGCACTCTCTAGACCAATTTTATCTTTCTTTCTGAATTGCACTATGACCTTATCAACAAGGGCTACGAAATGTCTCTGATAGCGTTCCAACACAATTTACTTCCCGGTTGGGCATGATTCTAACGTTCGTTTTATTTACTTCTTTTTCAGGCGGATACAGCAATCAAGAAAAAAGTAAGTACATTCTTGGGCAAAGTATAAATGTAGCAGCTACATGCATTACAGTTTCCCCCTCTACTTCATACAATGTCTGGTTACCTACTCAGCTAAAGCATTGGCAGATTCCGCCTGACCATGAATGTTGACGTTACTGCGACTTACATTCTAGTAATGTATCAGTATAGCTTATTACAACCGCAAAAACGCTTAATGTATTAGGCGGTTATGCCACCAGAATGCTCTTTCGCGCTTTCCTCTGGACATTAAGCGCCATCTAGCGCCGCCGCAGGGAAGTCCCGTGGTGGCGCATGTGTGAATATTTTGACAGGTGTACTTATATTTTGCTGTCGACCACATTTCTCTCGTTGATGAAGATTATAGTTTGTCGCTCGGCACCAGACGTACCTGCATGTATCAGAACATTCTCGATTGCTCTATTACTCGAGCTCTCAATCCACGATATTAGTATGGAAATATTAATGCACAAGGGAACAATAAAAACCCTAACGACCTAGCTGTGCAATGTTTGACCACTGTCTCCCGTTTAGCAAAAAAAAAAAGCGAATTTCACGCACTTAATTTCGACAATTATTACGCTTCCACGTAACACAGCAATGTAAGGCCACGGGATTCTAGCAATGACCAGAGGCTTTGCAAACATGCGGCTATAACATCAGCATTTGGTAATATAAATCAATAAATTAGATTTTCTTTTGTCCCTTATTCCTTTCGGGCCCTGTCCATTCGGATCTGCTTTTTTTTGGCACTGCACATTGCGGTTTCCCCTCGAGGGGATCAAAACCAACCACTAAGCCAGCCAATAAACCAATAAACTTCAACAAGGTTCAGAATTAGAACCAGTAAAAGCATTTGCCTGCCATTTCTGGAATATTTACTTTGGCATGGCTATTGCACACATAATAGAATCTGCAGGCCCGCAAGTATAGCATGTAACTGCTTTACACGGGCGGCTTGTGTGACTAGTACAGCGTTCACTCAAGGAACGTTGCCTTCATATGTCCATCAGCTTTGACAGGACTACCTTCGTAGATAATGTCCAGGTTGAGAGACACCGCGGGATGACGAGTTCGCTCAAGAGAGGCGCTAGGAGTTTGGCACCTCGCAGCGAGCTCAACCACGTCCTTGTGGCGACAAATACGGCGATATGGAACCTCTCACTCTCAGACGGTGGTTCACAGGGTTGTCGTTATATTGCATGTAGGAGTAAAAGGCACCAGTAACTCCGACATTATAAAATTCGCACACGTGGCCTGTCCAAATTACTAGAGGGGATCTGCCACTAGTGTGAACGGGAGGTACATGCGGGGTGGTTGAGCAAGCAAGGCAATGATGCGTGGATTTCCTGAAACTTCGTTCCTAGGACTTCAAAGACCTTGGTGACTTTGTAAACTTCTCAATTTCATCAAACTATTGTATAATAAATATTTACTAAACATTATTACAAGTATCCGACGGTAGAATTCTAACACAGGCCCTCTAGAACAGAACCCCAATATGGCAGAGATCACGCCTGGGACGTGTGCATCTATGAGCGGCATAAAACGCCCTTGTGCGTTTTTTTTGTGGGCAAGCGATTGCGTTGAAACGCTTGGCCTTTTCATTTTAGCGATCTGGGGAGACCGAACGAATGCAATTAGTATCGACAATAGCGCGTGCTCGCAGGGTGTTCGTTCTGCCCACAAAAAGTATGAATTTCTATCGAATTCTGGGCACTAAATGCCGATCAAGCGCAACACACAAAGCCACAAGAACTTCTGAATCCACAAGCATGGAGGTCAGACAAATTCGTGCATTTTCCTTCATTACCTCGGCGGCTGAACAATTGCAGCGCAAGGTTACCCTTCAGTAATTATTGTATCAAACTCGTAGGCGATAACGACGCTTGGTTTGTCGATGTCTAATGTTGCCTATTAACGACCCACTGGACACTCATTACACTTTCTATACCTGCAAGCATATCAAAATGCCTCTGCATAGCACACGTAATGGTCGTCGAACCGGAAAACCCAACAGCGTGATTTAAAATATCCTCGCGTTTATTACTCATTGTATAAATGAGATACATACATACATACATACATACATACATACATACATACATACATACATACACACACACATACATACATACATACATACATACATACATACATACATACATACATACATACATACGTACATACATACATACATACATACATACATACATACATACATACATACATACATACATACATACATACATACATACATACATACATACATACATACATACATACATACATACATACATACATAGAACGTCACTTTTGACTATAGCGGTGGTTGGCTGTGCATATAATCATCGACAACTTGAAGACAGTGCAGTCATGTGACGTAGTTAATGGTGCAGAGATGTCAGAACTTCAAACTATTTCTGGCTGTTTTGGCGAGATATTTGTTTAAATAAACATACTATATCGCATCAGTGCTATCGCTACAGTACCTTGGTCAAAACGTGAGATTAAAGCCCTGAGCGACGCTAAAACAAACGCACGCAATGCAGAAACTACGAGGAAAAAACAGCTAATAGAAAATAAAGAAAACGTTACCATACAATGCACGTCCATCATATAAAAGCACTCAAAATAAAAATATTTCAATGCGTTTTAAAAATTTATAAAAGGAGGTGTTCTGTTTCAGCGGGAAAATAGTTCCAGAGACCTATGGCCATTGAAGATTTGATGCGTTCGTGTTTAGTGGCGTAGCTCTCACAGCAGGGGCAGCAGTGAACGTTCCATTCCTAAGGAGAGCTTGCAACTTTCCCTACTTTTAGTCGGCGAACTGCTTGCCCTCTTAGATGGCTAACAAGGAGTAAAAAGTGGGGCCTAATGTCGCTGCGTAATTTAAATACTTGTTAGAAACGGCACTAATGAATGTGTCAACTTCTTTTTTTTTTTTCAGAAAGAAACCACCTAGGTGAGCATATCTTGTCACACTGCAATTATCGAACCCTCACAGGTCATGTTTCGTCATCTTTCCGTCATACAGTGTCAATGCCCTGATGTAAGCTGCTGAGTTGTGCCGTAGCCAAAGAATAGGGTCTTAAAGTTATAGAATTTCTAACAAATGTCTCAACAAACTTTTACATGTAAAAAAGTTAACTAATTTAATGAAAATCTCACTCTATATTTTATAGCTCTCTCAAACGGAAGGTATTTCTTCAAATACAATGCAAACCGCATATAATACGGGCTGATTAACTTATAGTGCCTCAGATGTTAATCGGAAGCATCTAAAATAAATAGCATCAGGAATCACATTCTTTAAGGTAGAAAAGTTCGCAATCGATCTTCATTCTGGACAGATTTTATATGCTTTATTCCACCTCGGTTGAAAGTGCCGGTCAATTAGTACATAGACATTTATATGAACACCAGTTTGGAAATGGTTGCGGAAATTGAATGAAAACAGATTTGACATAGTCTTCCTATAGGAAGTAAATTTAGAAGGCCACCGTGCTTTAGTTGAATGCAGTACATGTGTTAGTGAGAGGAGAGGATAATATCGCAGACAGTTGTTAATTACAAACAACGAATCATTATTTCGGCAGTTAACCAAGAACATAACCACCCGGCAAGAATGACTTCGACGCGAAACATATCAATATTACCATACTAAGCATGAATGGGAAATTATTCCTGATAAATTGATATGAAGACACTTGTAACATACTTAATAGAGTGATGCCCGTGAGAAAAGTGCTAAGTAAGAACGCTTGTTTGTTCAGTGCACTGCAACTTTTGTTATTATGAAGCCGTGTCTCTAAAATGTACTGGCGGGGTTTATGTTATAGTCTATACGAATACGGAACACGCTGACGTCCTTTCAGCCATGATAAAAGAGATGACTAGCGTTATGTCCCCTGCTGTTGGAGTTTGGTGCTTAAAAAACAACACTTGTTGAATATTTTCTGCGAAGTCTTTACATCACTATAACAAAATATACGTGATGAAACAAAAATATGTCAAAATGCGACGTGCGTAAGAATTCACTGAGAATGGTAAACATTTCGATTGCATAAACGCCGCAAGACTGACTATTCTTCAAGGGCTCATATGTATTACCACAGCAAGCTTGGCAAGTGGGTGACCGAACGTATTCCTGCGGGTGGGCAGGGCAACTCGCCCTATTATCCACTTCCTTTTGTCCTTCGTCCGGGTTGCGCAGCCCACCCCTTGGACTGTGCTCATATGTTTGACTCTTTTCCGATGTTTCATAAACCAGGATAAACTCTTTAACTCACAATTTCAATTTATCTTGGTTTCTTTTGGTATTTTTATGGTGTCGTATAACGTCTAGCAACTGTCTGCTTGTGCGTCACCTCAAGTACTGCATTTCAGTCTAACTTCTATTACGGGCGCGCAGCAGTTTTTTCGCCAATTTCATGAATGTAATAAGTTGGCGATAACCAAGTTCATAGTTATTCGAAGTATTTGTATGAAATAACATATCTGCACTAGTTCGATAATTAAGCCTTTTAAACTCAAGTTTTATTCTAAAACTGATAAAGGATAATACCTCGTCATCTTTATGCAATCCAAAACCATGATTTTTCAGATTATAGCAAAGGATGTGGCGCTGGCAACCAAGGTAAAGTGTATACCTAATATATTTAGTTTTATTTTTATACATGAAGAAAAATATGCCAAAGTCTATATGGTCACCTCCAGCATGCGAGGGAAAATCCGGCAACATTTCAGCAAAATCTCCTAAAATTGTCGTGCACAGAACGGTACACATGGTGACATGGCTTATTAATACGAACAATAGCGGATTATGAAATTTACTTTTTTCTTAATTTCTAAATATGAACTGTTGCACATACCATCACTGTAGTTCTTGAGCTGAAGAATTCATATAGGTGGGCATTACTCGCACGATAATTCAAAACGTGTACTCAACTAATAAAAAGTTACATAGTGACACTTCTATTGAATTCTGTTGCCGCACATGTTTCAAAATATCAATTGTAGGCGGCCACTTTTCCAGGCGTATCCACAAGGAATTAATTTCTATTGTTAAACCAGTGAGAAGATATGCACCAACAAACATCGCCAAAAGGGCACTGCGGCTCTATTTATTATAATATATTCCAGGGTTTAATCGCAGATTAGAATTCTAAAGAGCCGAAAGAAATTTAAATGTGGTAGCTATTACATTTATCTTGAAGTTTCTAAATCTAATGTGGATGTCAGCAATCAATGTAAAATTTGTCATTTCGTTAATTGGGCACTGGGTGAACTTTGTAACTATATGTATAAATACTGCTACTAAAGATACCGTAATATATATTCCTAGAATTAAAGGAAAGAAAGCAGAGGGGCCAGATGTTTATTGATCATACTATACGAACCAAAAACAGAGACAGAACCGACCGCATACGGGAAAGTGCTTGTTCCTATTATTTTAAATAAAGAAATCAGAAATAATAAACGTGATCGTGGTTGAAAAAGAACTGGCCGCAGTTGGGATACGAACCCACGTCTTGACATTACACGTGGAATGCTCTTTGCAACTGACCTTCCGCAGCGCTTTTTGCGCGTCCACTTTCGGGCCTATTTATGTTTATCTACTAGAACTACTCCTTTGAGTGTTAGCCGGCGCTACAACTCACAGCATTGATGACGGATGTGGAACAAACCATATTGTTTTAGGCTTCAAGTGTGCCTGATCATTTTCGGATGAAGACGGCTTGTCAAGACACCCACAAGTACTACCTTAAAGAATCAATGTTGTCGGATTGGAGGTCAGATTCCCACCACCGTCGTCGCGCCTTCTACTCCCTTCAGGTGTCACAAACTATCTGATAACATGGGCCACTACACATCTTCTCGCGTCCCTGATGCCATCCTGGCCGCTCCATCGTCATCATTTCAGCTTTGGGCTCTTTCTCATCGCACCACCGTCATCACACCTTCTACGCGGTGTGAGCGCCCCAAACAATCTGATAGCGTGGGCCACTAGGCGTCTGCTTCGGGTCCTTATGCCATTTCGGATGTTCGTAAATCGTCAATACAGCTTCGTGATTGGACTATTACAGTGCCGTCGTCATCACGCATTCTACGCTGACCCAGTGGCCCAGCTGTCTAATCGCTTCGACCACTAATCATGTGCTCGGCCTCGTGATAGTGTGGTGGTTGTTCTACCGTCGTCATTTGATCTTCGCGATGTTTCTCTCCGTCATGTCATCATCCTCAAACCTTCTATGCCGACCCAGTGGTAGACGCTGTTTAATTGATTGGACTACAAGGCATCTGTTCAGGGTTGTAATACAGCTATGGTCATTGCGTGATCGCCAATAGAGCTTTTTCCGCTGAATATCGTCATATCGTTCTTCAATATCGTGTTGTTAGTTTATCTCGCAACGCTAACTTCGTCACACATTCAGCATTCGTTTTTGTACAGACCATTACCGGTTGCTATCATGGTCTTTCTATTGTCAACACTGCACTTTCATTATTCTACTTTCATCATGCCATGGTCGTTATGAAAGCGTCGTCCTACAGGCTTCCTGAAAGTCATTGTCACGCCGCCATCATCAAATAGACGTCGTCATACCATTGTCTTCCTACGATGTCCACCACGCTCTTGTTTTTGATCAGGTTTGCATATGTTGTCTTAGCACATGTTTCAGCATTGATGTATGTCAACGTCAATCCTTCCTCGTCATTGTATCATTCATTAGGGACTGTCTTGTCGATGTCATGCATTTGGCCTCATTCCATTGCCGTCAAATATTCACAATCACGCATTCAATGACTACAGGCATTGTGAGGTTGTTGTGGCCCTGTCATCGTCGTCAATCCAGCTTCCTCATCCTACTCGTTATGTCATCGTCGTCACGCCGTAAGTGTCACACAGGCTTTGCGGAAAAGTCGCTGTTCCGCCATTGTCGCAACACACTCGTCCTAATTCCATTGTCATCATGTCGTTGTCATGTCATCGTTGACATCCAAACGTCGCCATGCAGAAGTAATCATGCACTTGTCCTCATACCGTTGGCCTCATACCGCTGCAGTCGGTACATTGTCGCAGTTCTACACCGACTCTTGGCACGCCACTGTCGAGATGGTGTCGTCATTCCAAAGCCATCATACCGTTCCGCTTATGCGGTCGTAGTTACGCTGTCATTTTGCGGCCACCATCATTTCAGTAAAGTTATTCCACTCTCGTCATAGTGTCGTCTTTACACCGCCTTTTTCAGTCCATCAGCATCATTATTATTTTTAATTCTAATTCAGTCATGCTATCCTCATTCAAACGTGAATATATTGCCATTGTTGCCCCATTGTCTTAGTTGGGCCATCATCAGACGGTTGTTATGCATCCGTTGTCAGATTGTTGTCGTATTGCCGCGGAGCCGCGTCATCGCCGTCAAGCGCTCATTGTCATAGCTTTGCCTGATGTCCCCAATGTGATGCTGTCGTTAGTATACCGTCGCGATCATTGAAAAATCGTAATACCATTGTCGTGTCATTGTCTGTAGAGTGCATCAGTCGTTCCAATGACGTCATGCAATCGTTCTCACATCGGCGTCATAGTCTTTGTCATGCCTCCGTGCTCATAGGGAACCTTGGCATGCAAATTGCTTAGCGAAGTGGAAAGAAATCGGATTATGGGTCGCATATATAATAGCAACAAAAGTCTATGAATTACCTTAAATTACAAGGACTTCACAAATACAGTGTTTTCGACAATGTTCCTATGCAAATTACATCATGTAGGCGATCATCTTGAGATGAATTAGGTCGTAATTTTTTCGAATTTAATTTTTGCTCTGCGAATGTTTCATATGTCACAGTTCTGGACTGAGGCCAATACGAACTCAAAGGTTTCATTCGAGGATACGTCTGTTCTTCGGGCTGCAGCCGGGTGTTAATCTGTGATAATTCCAGAAAGCAGATGTGTTAAGTGTATTTAGGAAAGCGGTCGCTGTGGAAACTCATGGCACTATTGTGCCTACACTGTTGCAAGATACTTGTTAAGAAAGTAATGTCGTTTGACACGTTGAGTGTCTACGTAGCGCTCCTTCTACCAAAAGCGTGCTGTGGACTCATCAGGTGCAACAAAATTGTTGTGGTAGTGGGCGGAGCAATTGTCGGCCTTGATCGCCAGGCTAAACACGCCTTTTGCTACAATTCACCACCACCACATGTTGCTGTAGTATCGGATGAGTCGATATGCCGCTATCATCGCCTTCAGCTACTAGAATGGCACCTAGGGGTCCTCAAGTTAATAGAATCTTAAGTGCTAAAATTAGACCACTTGGTATTTGAAAATATACTGTATAGCATTTTGCAGCATGCAGAGTGATTTCTGTGACGTTCATTGAAGTTAGAGTTGCATCAGCCTCAACACATTGACAATATAGCACCTCTCACCAAGTTATGTTCTTCCGCAGATCAACACCGGTCATGTTTTCTGTCATATACTGAAAAGGTGGCTTCAACAATAACAAAACATTAAAAGCAATAACTTTAATGATAGGTGAAATCCACAATAATTCATAGTTGGCTTTCAGGAAAATCTTGGAATAGGTTAAGTAGATCACAGTAAAGGAAATGTTTTATCGCGAACTAGACAAGGACAAAGTAGAGACATTAGTTAAAAGTAAACTCTCGTCCCGTAATAATGTACCTGTATTTCGTGCTTGTCTAGGTCACGCTGAAAAATAGTCGTTTTTGCTTCCAAGGCTCGATGAGTAACAGGGGCAGCAGCAAAGACTACAAGCTCACCTATAAAGTACCAGGCCTGCGCAGTGCGCAGCACAGTAGCAACGTAAGCTGGACGAGTGGCTTCATTCGAGCTCCGTTTTCGGCAGGAAACACTAGACAGGCTTCGCGGCGAAGCCTCTCCGCGGCGTTTTTACGAGAGCAATCTGAACCCTCCCCCGACGTTGATGGCTGGGCTGCGGATCGTCCTCCTCTAGGCAGAGCGCTCTGCCGAGCCCGACGAGCAACCGCACGCGTCGCTCTACGATTTTCTTCTTCAGTAGCGGTTCGTACCATGCTAGAAGGCGTCATAACGTGCCCCGAAAAGTCAACACAGGCATCCAGACTACGCGGTGGACACGTCACATCTCTTGACCCGTGGCCCGATACGATGGTGCTGATGATGAAGATGACAAGAGAGATTTATTGGCATCCAGTTTGAAACAGGGCACCAACAAGTTGTCACCTAGCCTGCTCGAACTATTCAGGTCCAGTTGAACAGCGCACGCTATTGCTACAAGCAGCTGGTTCATGTCAGGACACCAGGTGGAATACACCGATGCTGCAATCCAAAGCTTGCACGTATAGACGCTATGCATGCCACACCGAGTAACAAACGCCACGATGCAATGCTATTTAGGATGATAATTTATTGGCATTCCATTTTAAACGGCACGGTGACAAATTGTGACTTGGCCTGATTGATTTATTCGGGTATGCGAAACATGTTTTTCTTTAAAGAATTTTTTTGTACATCTTAATCACTTCATCCTAAAACCTTGTCTGTATACTGTATACCTCTACCTATGCAACTGCTAAGTGGCGTGCCATCTGATGTAATAATCTCCAAATGCAATACTGATTGTGCACGTATGAACTCTAAGGGGCGCGCATCTCACATCGTGTGGCAAGTGGCACGATAGGATGCAAATGAAGATGTTGATGATGAGTATTCATATTCATCTCCTTTAAAAGGGGGGCGGTGACAGTTATCTATCCAGAAAGATAGAACCATGCATACATCTTTCCTTTACATTCTAGCATTCTTCAATACACATCCTTAATCCTTTCATCCTTAAGCCTTCTCTTATACCTTATACCACTACCTATGCAAATGGTAAATGGCTTTCCACCTGGTATATTATTACACAAGTGCAATGCAAAGTTTGCACCCACCTGTCCAAATGGCGCGCATGTCACATCGCGTCTTTCTTCGCGCCTTAGAACGCGTTTAGAGGGGATATTGCCGCTGCAATTTAGCAAATGCTGGGGTGGCAAAAAGGTAGAGTACCTGACTCCCAATTTGCGGGCCCATATTCCTTCGGGCAGGAACATTTTTTTTTCATTTCCCGCGATAGCTTCGACGGGCACTAGTGGCGACAGCGAAGAACAGCCGAAACGGCTATTGGAATAAGGTGAGTCCATAAAAGCTAATGCTTTAAAACAGCTCATGTTATAACATAAGAATTGCGAACGTCTGAACATATTTAATGTAGGTAGAACTGATGCAAATAACTTGCACAAATTTTCGGGAATGTTTGTCGCCAATCTTGACAATGCTCCAGTTAAAGTGACGGCCGCCATTTCTGAAAACAGTTATATCAGCAGAAAGACGATATTGTTTTACAGCCCGTAAAGGCTAATAATATCCAGCTGATTTGTGACGGAAATTATGGTTAAGGACATTGGTCAATAGTTTGTGTATTCTGAGAGTAGAGGGGTTGCGAAGGAAGTACAAGGACAAAAAAAAGTTATTTATCGCTTAGACAAACGACCCCTACAGATAAAAAAAGAAAGTGTCCAGCAATAAGTTTAGCGCTCGCTGCAGACTTGACGCTCCGGCGAGAAAATACCGGGAGGTAAAAAAAAAAAAACATCATACGAACGTTCGGCACATCTGGAATTAAAAAAAAAAAACCGTAGACGTCGTTTCACTATTTCGGTGAACGTGACACGTCGCTTGTGGTTGCATGGTGTGATTGTTGAACGGAGGCAAATTTGGCACGTTTGCTATGGCTGGGACCGTAACCGCCACACGGCTTTGCTACCGTATGCGGCTTCTGTCTGCGTTGATGACACCACTGCTATCACAGGCACCAACTCACGATGACAGCGACCCTGGGACGACCCAAGTGGAGAGCGCCTCGGTAGGCCTCGACCAAGATACGTAGTCACCAAATGAGCCCTGGCAAGAGCCGCTCAGTAGGCATTGTCTTTGGTCCCAGAAGAGGCTGCCGCCTCTCACTCAGTTAGCCACATACTCTCCAAAGGGCCGCAGCATGAACAACGACAGGAGCTCTTCTTCCCGCGCGGCGGACTCATCCAACGGGCCCCCGTATTTTTCTGCTGAGATGATAACGACGACAATGGCATAATACAATGGATCACGCCACACTGGGGGATTGGTCGGACACTTTGGCTTCGTGTTTTGGACTATTGCATATACAATAAAGAAAAGGAAAACATAAAGAAACAAGAAAGATATCTCAAAAAATTTCGGCGGTTCGCAGTATGGGTACAAGGCTGCGTCACAGCGTCGCTAGGCACGGCTTTTGCTACGTATTTCCAGGTTTCGCTAAGTTTAGCGATGTTATGCATGGCTTGGCTAGGCTCATACCTAACGTTACTTGGTTTTTCCAAGTCTTACCAGGTTATGGATGGCTTAACTATGCTCATATTATGCATCGCCAAGATTTGCGAAGTTTAGCCAAGGATTTACAAGCTAATACACGGCCATGGCGGTAAGCCGCAAAAGCCCATGCAAGTCACATGCATGCAAGTGACAGTTCGTGCGTGAAAATTTAGTATGTACAGTGCTTCAGTACCCGTCGTCCTCATCGTCTATCCGGTCGTCCTACCCGACGTCGGACTGTCGTTGTGGTCGGTGTCGTCGGCAAAGTCTATCCCCTAATAATTTATATCGTCGACATAACAAAAAATATTGATCTTGGGATTCTGTTTCTTGGCAGTGCAGACACAGAGGCAACAACGTCAGACAAGTCCTTCATATAATAGATTTTAAGGGAGAACACGGCAGCGTAATATGGTGATCACTGCTTCCGATTGTCTCGAAGGACACCACTGAATCCTCCATGGAAATTTTAGTTGGTGAAATTCGGTCCGTGTTGCTATTCATTCATTGAGATATCTATAACTTGAATATGTTCGATATCTAATCGCTCTTACGTCCGCCACTACAGGAAGAATCGAAATTATTGGTACATGTGGGGTGCAAGCGCTAATTCATTTGCCATTTCATTTAAATGTTATTCACATTGACGCGGCACACTATTAGTTTTTCGACAATTGATCTGTGACGGAACTAATGTTAGAAACGTCTTTAGGATTGGTGAATTGAATAAAGCTGCAAGCGAAGTACAAACAGAAATAGAATTTGTAATAGTAAGCGCCCTCATTGCATTCAAAGGGAGTTTCCGAAGCGCTAGAATCATTGCGAAAAGCTCGGCTTTAAAAACGGGAGTAAAATCTCGCAGCATCAAGGAGAATGACCACCCATCCTAGAGCAAGAAGGTACCTAAGCGCGAATATTATTGTTCACTGAAGCGTCTGTGGCTATCACGTTTTTTGTTTGCACGTGTGTAAGGTTATCTTGCAGCACGTTATTACACAGCGTTACTGATTGAAAATTAGAGCTTCGGGGGAAACGCAATGAAATTCCATCTTACTATTCTCATTAGATCCAGTTGATTAAATTACCTCTCGAATGTTCACATTTAGACTGTCTATTTGCTTTTGTATAAGCACAATCTGTGGATAGTAAAAACGAGGCCTTTGACCAAGAAAGAAGGAATAGCAATCATTACTAAATGCGCATTCAGACCATGTAATGGGGAAGCTGAAATCTGCAGCGCAATGTTGGTAGGCGCGCTTCTTGATAGAAAACTTTATTAGCCATATACCTAGGAAGGCCCAGACTCACACGCAGTGCCTTACGCTCCAGAAAAAAAAAGACAAGCTCTCTTTTAGGAGCAGGGCTGTCTGGGAACAACACACCTGAATTCCAGTATTGGGTGCCAGTACATTTTGTATATAATTAGCAGAGAACACCTACCTAGTCCATATTTTTACGCGAGGCACGAGTCAGTAAGACGAGCAACTATTTACACGTTATATTTACAACAGCGGTTGCAGCGTTGACCGGTTAGATTCACAGCACTAGCCCAGTTCGCAGTTCCTCCTCTTTTCTCGAGGAATGGCGATCACGCGCCTCGTTCAAACAATCAAATATCACTCGCTTGTAGCATAATCCCCCGGCGGCAGAAGGGACGTCCCGGAGCGTCCAAATGTCATCACAGGGAGGAGGTTACTGCTTCAGTTGTGTAACGTGCGCGATATCACCGGACTGGGAAGCAGATGGGGTGTCAAGGGAGATCTCGTAGATGACGGGAGTCGCGGTACCAAACACTCGGTATGGGCCTGTGTAACGAGAAAGCAGTTTTTCTAACAGACCGACCTTCAACTTGAACTTAAACTTGAATGTTTATTTTGACAGGAAGAAATACAGGAAATCTCTGTCAAACAGGTTGACAAAAAGGCACGAATGCCTGACTCTTGAGGTGGTGGTAATCAAAGCAGAAACGCCACGAGCCATCTTTCTTTTTCACGAGCACGATGGCGACGCCCAAGGACTTGACGAGGACTCAACAATACCTCTGGAGAGCATCTTGTTTACTTCCTGCTGAATAACTTGCCGCTCTGCCGTGGACACGCGATATGGTCAGCGGTGAATGGGAACAGCATCACCAGTGTTTATCTAATGCTTACCAAGGGCCGTCTGACTAAGTGGTCTGACTGAGTGTCACTGTCTGATATGTCGCGGTAGGAAAGCAAAATGCGATATAGGGCGGCTGCTTGGTCAGGTGCGAGGTCCGGAGCGACCATGAGACGTAATGGGCTGTCGAGGTTCAAAGCATCCTGCGGCTAATCACGAGGATCCAGAGACGCGTCGGCTGCAAAAGCAATGATGTGGTCGTCTGTCACTGACCGGAGCGTGGCCTACGCTATGCCTTCAGGTAATACTTGCTTCGTCAAGCCAAAATGGATAACGGGGAGACACCTGCGATTAGCGGCAATGGTTACTACGGAGTGTAGCACAGAGATGTCGCGCGCCAGGAGGACATCACAAATAGGTGCGACGAAATAGTCGCCATCAGGTACGGTTGCGGTTGAGGCAAATTCGACGAAGGTTAGGGCTTTTGGAGGTTAGCGGACATACGCTGTAGTCAGAGGGTGCGCGGTTTTTCGGAGCGAACGTCTGGAAGCAGAGGAAGCTGAGGCACATCGTACCGGTGGAACAGTCGATGAAGACAGAATGCGTTGTCAGAAAGTCGAGACCGAAGATTAGGTAACGAGGGAAACTGGTCAGCACGGTGAACAGAAATGGAACTTGGCGGCCCGCAATTCTTATGCGAGCAGTGCACATACCCCTGACGGCAACAGTGGTGCCATTGGCGGTGCGTACGGCTCGAGTGATGGCAGGCGTAAGAACTTTTTTGAGGCGACGACATAGGTTAGCGCTCATTATGAGTACTTAGGCTCCAGTATAAATTAATGTCGTCAGCGGAACACCATCGACGTCTACTTCAATTAGCTTCGTGTTGGTGAGGAGCGTCAATAGAGGATTTGGACAGGACGAATGTGATGCAGCACTACCTCCAAGAGCTGCATGGCCTAGTTTTCCGTCAGGGCTGGTCCATAATTGGTCGGCGACGTATAGCGGCGTGGCTGGGGCAACGGCGACCGATGGTAGTGAGGTGACCGCGAGCGAGCAGGATGACTTACATGGATGGATGCGCCGGAGGCAGGAGGAATATCCTGAGGCGAGTAACGGCGTGGGTCGGCATATGGGCGAGGAAACGGGGAAGAGGAGCTCGAAAACGGTGACGTCAAGGAGGTATGGCAGTGGCAAGCGATGTGGCCGATGCGGGGGCAACGGAAGCAAATAGAGCTGTCTTCCGGAGTTCTTCACTTCGCAAGGTTCCGGTATCTGGGATGGGAATGCAGATCGCCATGAGGTGGAGCAGTCGGCTCCGGTCGGCTGTCAGATCGGGACACGGAGCAGGCAGTAGGAATATGTAGGTTTGCGAATTCTTGCCTTGCAACTTCCTGAATGAGGGAGATCGCTGGGGCTGGTTGGTCAATGGTGGGCTCAAGTGGGCGTAATTGGAACAGAGCAGGACTTGTAACCTCGAATTCGCGGCGAACAATACAAGTAACGTGCTCATTTAATGGTGGTGAAGCGGTAAGATCAACGGAAGACGACGTCACATCCGTGTTACGGAGCGAGGAGAACTGTGGAAGGACGCGGCGGCTTTTGGCGAGCTGAAAGCGGCGACATTCCTTGACAGTGACGACGATGGTGGACACATTGTCGAAGACAAACAAGTTGAAGGCGTCGTCCGCGATCCCTTTAAGTATGTGGCCGACTTTGTCAACCTCGGCAATTTTCTCGCCGACTTTCCGGCAAAGAGCGAGCACGTATTGTATGTACGAGACATACGATTTAGTAGAAGACTGAACTCGGGTACCAAGCTCTTTGCTAACAGCCAGGTGCAGACCAGTGGGATTTCCAAAGAGGTCGACGAGCTTCTCCTTGAAAGCATCCCAGGTAGAGATCTCGTCCTCGTGTGTCTTGAATCAGACACGAGGATCTCCGCCCGAGTAGAATAGGACAATGGCTGGCACAATGGTAGCGTCCCAGTGGTTGTTGTGGCTAACACGCTCATACAGGTTGAGCCAGTCCTCAACGTCGACATTATCTTGGTCAGAGAATTTACCAGGATCGCGGGGACCGGTAACTATAACGTACGTTGTCGGGGCCGCAGGAATAAAAGGAGACGAGCTGCCGTCACCGGGAGCCATGTCGGAAAGGAGGACGGTTCGGCCGCGGCGGAGCTCCGTGGTGAGGACGGGGAACGGCACCCTCCACCACAATGTTACGCGAAGGACGAGTCAGTAAGACGAGCAACTATTTACAGGTTATATTTGCAACAGCGGATGCAGCGCTGACCGGTTAGATTCACAGCTCTAGCCTAGTTCGTTCTTCCTCCTGTTTCCTCGAGTGATGGTGCCCACGCACCTCGTTCAAGCAATCAAATATCACACGGGTGTAGCAATATTGTCAGTTGTATGCGCAAGGGACTTAGAGCACGTTGTAATTTAAATGCTACGCTTTCAATGTGTGGACTCCAGTTGAGCTTTCGATAACGGATGATTCCTAAGTGTTTGGAGACTCAACGTGGAAAATGGGTTTTGTTTATGAGATATCGGAAGCGACATCGGATCCGTGGGAGGGAACGCTAAAATTCTGCTTTTACTTGCATTTATTGACATGCAGATTGCCTCAAGCACATATCTCAGGTATACTCACGTACATTTGCGAATTTGGTATTGAACGTACTCGTCACAGACAGACGCAAGGAATGCAATTTCACCTGCATACACATAAACATGCATGTCCTGACAAGTGTGGATGGGGCTCATTATAAGTTAAATACTATTGCAGACAGGACTGTTCCTTGCGGAACACAGCGTATCAGTCTGAATTTTGACGAGGAGCAACCATTCTTGAATCAATAAAACTCTTTTGATCTCAATAATTATGCGAACTACGCACTAATTTAATTTTGTAAATTATGGCTTTGTAGAATATCAACTGAAATAAAATGTTCGACACTGTCACATGCATTAGCTATATCTAATATCACTAAAGCCGAATATTTTCAACTTTTCCGAGCAAGTTGTAAGTTGCTCTCTACATTAGCACAGCCACACGCTATTAAGCAATCAACTCTGAAGAATATTTCATTCGGGAATAATATTAAATTATATGTGATCCAGATAATAATTTACAATATATTAGCTTCTTTATGAGCCAAGAGTAATTTTGTCCTCACACCATGAGGCCACAGTGAAATCCAAACATCGATTGTTGTGCCCACCCGCAGATAACATAAATTTACTAACGATAAAGGTAGGCGCCTTTGTGCTGTTTATCTTCGACAAATACATATTTTGACATGGTCTTTGCCTCAAGACTAATTCTGTTAGGGACAAAGAATGATAAACCACCGCCTTTTGATGGACGGTGGAGTCGGAAAGATCGGCAGTTGTTTATTTGGAAATTTTGATGTTCTGAAAGCCAGGTTTCTTCCAAAGCAATAATAGCCGAGAGAATTTGGATGATAATTATAATAAACCTGTTACCGCAGAGCGAATCGATCGGCCATTCCAATGAAACATGTTAAGGAATCCTATTGTCGCAAAAGAACTAAGTAACTGCTTCACTTTTATAATGGTTTTCTTTGATATGTCTTCCTTTGTAGAACTGTCTTTGAGACATTTTTTTTTACTTTGAGTGAAGTAGTGTATTAGCTTTTATGACAATGTGATCTATATCCTTTTATCGATCGAAGTTTCATGTCCGTTTTATCTGAGCCCTGCGTGCCATCATGGATGTCTTCACGTTGACCCTCTTTCACATCGATGGATGGGCCTGCAATTTGGGCATCTTGGTACGTGAAATGAGGAGGTACTTCTTAATTTGAAGGACATGGACGGCCGGTTGTTTGAGAAGTTATGCTGGACACATTGGTGGATACCTGTTGTTGTACGAAATATATATGAGATCTGATTAGTTAGGATTTGTGTCGAGGATTCGCAAAATTTTCCAGCTGGCGCTTTATGGCCTTTCCATTAGCCTTTCCACAGTATCTGGAATAGCAAGTAAAATAGACGCGTCCTTTGCTGCTTTGTGACGCACTGTGACGCCGGCGTATCCCTGTGTCCTAGCCAGAATTTCAGCTATGGCTTGTCTACGTGAACATCTTCAGTGAGTGATTTCTAGCATTTCACTCTCCTGGGCTTTTGCTCAGCAATTAGTATAATTAGCAGATTGTATGTCGTTGCAGAGGGTAGCACCTTGCTTCCTTTCCTTTGCATTTGCTGAAATTGGTGTTCTCACCACAAACACGGCACCTGGGAGAAGATGTAAATACTTTCAAGTTGTGTCCATAACGTTGCACTTTACGCGTTAGAGCGTACGAGGGGACAGAAGTTCAACTCTGTACTTTAGGCGCCAAGCATTAATTTCTCAAGATAGAATTGCCGCAGTAATTGTGACTGCAACCATCTCAGTATAAGTCCACACCGATAATTTGAATTTGTACCTGCTTTGGAAACATTTGTAATACCTCAGCTGGCCTCATGTTCACATCAACACCACACACAAGACTTTTCACACATGCCATGTGGGGACGAATAAATGCCCTCACCAGATTGGCAGTAAACACTGAACACTTTAGAAGGTCGAGTGGACAGGGCTGGTCTGCGGCAAAGCAGAAAACACCTCTCCTGCCAAGCTGGCGGACCTCAGTGATGTTTTCGAAATGGAACACTGTTCTCGAAATGAAAGTGGATCGCCATACCGCCTGAATCGCTTTTCGGTTCTTCACCCCATGACGCCGTCATTGATTTAAACGAGAACCACAGGAACTGAGGCAGTGCCATTGCACAGAAGCCGATTCACAGGTGATTCCTGTGGAGGAATAGAAGCCGACCAGCAGAAAGCCCTTGTTCCTAGGGAAGCCTGGTCCGATTAGCACTTGCTAAATAATACGAACAATAACAAAACGCTTAACAATTATTAAAAAACAGCATCCACACAATGCTTGGCCAAAAGCCCGAGAACAGGCGAGCGAGCCGATCGAGCGCCCTTTAGCTTAATCATGAAGATGATGATTATGAGCCTCCATCACGGCCCCTACCCGCTAAGGGGGATAGGCCAAGGATCATGCCGGAGAAGGTGTCTAAAGGAAATTCTTATTTGAAGACGATTAACAAAACAGTAAAAGAAATACAAAAAAGGAGATGATGCAATAACTAGACTAGTATGCGAGGGAGCAGTTAGACTAACTGAAAGGTTATTGTTAAACGAGGCTTCAATCAAGGAGAAATTAATGGTAATAAAAGATATTATACAAACCAATCACGGTGAAATGAATGCTCATTTGATATGTATGATCCTAAACCTGTCGCAAGGCTCCAAGCTTTAATGTATCTTGTAGGTTACGGCGCTACCACAGCACTAAAGAAGCTGCTGTGTCAATAGGTGTAAGAAATTTTATCATGCGTGATGCAGATATACTCAATGGTAAAATTTTTTTTCCTACGAACATGATTCAGGGCGGGCTTAAGTTTCCGCGAAAACTCGTAAATGCTGCGCTTAGAACATAAATAGTGCTTTACAAGCTTAGGGGTCCAAACCTGGCCCGTCAATTAAGTATTCATAAGTAGAAAAGAGCATTGATCGATCTTGTTTATGGCAACATGAAATACATTTATGACTTGGATAATTTTCTTATATTCATGTACCTGAAGTAGTCGTGCATTAAATTTTCAGTGTAGCAGCAAACACAGTTGTAAGCAATTCCTACGAATGCAGAGTGAAAACTTCAAACAGGCAAACGTTGACGTGGGCTCTGCACTGTCTGAATTTCATGGCCCGTTTTGTGAATATTTTCTATCATTATTGACAAATACAGTATCCCGCACCCTACTACTCTCCAGAAGAGCTTGAATCGCAGTATATTTCTCTTCAGTTTGCAGTCATACATGTCTTAAGCAATTATTTGATCAGTAAGCACCGTCATTTAAATTTTTGCTCAGATACATGCTATTGTTCTCTTTAAGTGGCGATTCCAGTCGCAGGGATGTCGCCAAATATATTTTAGTGTGATTCATCTACTTGTTTTCTTTAGCAAACATTTCTACTCGCAAAAATGTTGCTGCGCTATGATCTTTCCTGACATGAAGTTGTGTGTGTTCTCGGTAATACGTGTTCGGGAAGACATATTGATCGGCTGTATGAAAGAAACGATCTTTTATTGCTGCTCAATAGATGTGGGTGAGTAACATAGATAAGTTTTACTATTCGGTCCATGTACAACTGTTGACATTTTACTTTCATGTTGAGAGAACTTTTGTCTTATCTTCAACATTCTTTTTGAAGTTTAGAAATGAAGCTAATGTAAGTGTGAAATACATAGTACTCATTGGATAGTACTCAAGGAGGGGACATACCGGCTAATTCTGAGAATGAAGTTTCGCATGAATGCCTTCGAATCGTTCAGAACACGGCGCGTACAAGCAAAAGAATAGAGACTCCTTTAAAGTAAGGCGTCACATTATATGCCCATTTTTCCTGCTCAAGTTACACAACAGTATACGTGGCATTTTCTATAGTTTCTATTTCTAAGAAAAGAGCTGCATGTGTTATATTTCTGTTTTGCGATAACGCGCGAATTAGATACCCAGCATAGGCAAAATAAAGAGCGCGTTACTGGGGGAGAAGGGGGTCACTCGAAAATGGAGGCAGGTGAGCGCGTCTTCCTCTAGCCAAGTTTTACGCCACTGCGTTCCATATTGGAGCTAATCACGAGCGGGAACAAAGATTGGGCAGCCGAGATGACTGGTGGATAACGTGCGGTATATTAGCCTAGTGCATAACGCTAGCATAACCTAATTTTCGTAGAAGAGTATGCATTTGGTCTTGTTTATTCATGATTACGAGCAGTAAAACAGCGCTAAACAGAAGGACGAGGAGCGGGACAGACACCAGCGCTGACTAACAACCAAGTGTCTTTATCATTTCTGTCCGCATATATATATACTCCGCCGCTATCTCAAAGCACAGAATAAACAGAATTTAGCATGCGCAGGGGGGAAAACGCAATTAATGGGATAGGCAGGTGTTACGTTTCGCCTACAACGCACGGTGCAGCCGGCGCGGATGCAACGGACGCCGGGGCTTCGTTCAAAGCGGCGGACATTTTGGCCCGTTCAGCGCCGCCGATACGCTTCCCCGCCATGCGCGTCCAGGCATGTTTCAATGCCACGTGTCTTCGTGTGCGCGTGTGTGTGTGTGCATGTTGGTGCCCACACTTGTCAAGGCGCGGCAGCAGGGGAGAGGAGCTCCCCAAGTGTGAAGCGAGGAGGACTGACCGGCGCCGGCCCGGCGGATGCGTCACCTTCCAGTCTCGATTGCCCGAGCGCCGCCGTCACGTGGTCTCATCCAGAGACGTTCCTTCTTCCCCTCGACTCCGAGAGTATAAGAGCAGCTGCTCCCGGACGCCGAGAGAGGCTCCGATTTCTTCTGTTGAGTAACGTGCTCTCCCGTCTCTCCACTTCGGTCGACCTGACCGCCCGCTCTTTTGCGATGCTAGAATAAACAAGTTGTTCTGTTACCAGTCGACTCATGCTTTGCCGGGACCATCGGATGCTTCCAGTTGTGCCCCAGGCCGCCAGGCCAACGCTACCCTTGGGGCTTGCGACCCATTTGCAACAACGGGCGTCAGCGCTGAGATTTCAACAACTGTTTGCCAGCGGTGAGATCGCGACAACGGAGGCCAGCAGCGAAGATATGCGGTTGACTGTATGCTGAGCAGCACAACGACCATCCGGGAGCAGTGGAACGAGCCCTGTGTGATGACTGGTTGCCTGTAGCGGAACGACTGCGCTGAATTCTTGGCTGCGAGGTTTGGTGAGTGCGGGACTTTCTTCTTCTGAGTTTTGCCAGGCTTTTGTTAGTGTCAGAAACAGAGTTGGTAATTGTGGTTGTCGTTGCTGCCGGGTTAGTTTGCGGCAAGACAATAGTAGGCAGTAGAGAAAGCAGCATTCAGAGCAGCCATGGATTTGAAGTCGTTGCGCAAACCGAAATTGCTGGAGCTTGCAAGAGAGTTGGGTCTGGATGTCTCAGACAAACTCAGAAAACCAGAACTGCTGAGGGCTATTCTTGAGTTAGAAGCTGAAGATGACGAGCTGTCGGAATGCCTTGAGACCATTGAGGAGAGGGCAAAAAGACAGGAGCGCGACATTAAAGAGCAAAAAGAGAAACAGGAGCGCGAACTTAAAGAACAGAAAGAGCGAGAGCAACAAGAGAAAGAAAAACAGCGCGACCGTCAACACGCTTTGGAAATGAAGCGTCTCGAGGTAGAGATAGAACGCGCTCGCAATGGAAGTCAGGCACACGGTGCAGGAGAACGAGTATCGTTCAAAATGACTGACCTGATGCGGCCGTTTAAGCTTGGAGAGGACATTGGTTTGTTCCTGGTTAACTTTGAGCGAACGTGCGAGAAGCAGGGGTTCTCTCGGGAAACGTGGCCACAGCGCTTGCTCACTTTGTTACCCGGTGAGGCGGCCGACGTAGTCGCTCGCTTGAAGAGAGAGAAGGCAGAGGATTTCGACCAAGTGAAATCGAGTCTGCTAAAAAAGTACAGGCTGTCAGCGGAGACTTTCCGTCGGAAGTTTCGGGAAAATGAGAAAGGCAGAAGTGAGTCATATACAGAGTTTGCCTACAGGCTAATGTCAAACATGCAGGAGTGGCTCAAAGAAGAGAAAGCGTTTGGTGACCACGAGAAAGTTCTGCAGTGTTTCGGGCTGGAACAGTATTATAGTCGGTTACCTGAGAACGTGCGGTACTGGGTCTTGGATAGGCCAGACGTTAGTACGGTGGCTAGAGCCGCTGAGCTAGCCGAGGAGTTTGTGACGCGTCGGGCTCGCGGAGCTAAGGACGGTCAAAAGGGTGAATTTGGCTCCAAGTTTGAGAGGCCGAAGTTCACGCCCACGAGAGCAAAGGGGGACACACGTAGTTCGGATGCGAGTGAAAGCAGTCCGGCCGAACGTAAGGAGACGGCGGCAACCGAAGCCGAACGCAGAAAGCGGTTCGAGACGAGGCAAGCGCGCGTGTGTTATACGTGCCAGAAGCCGGGTCACTTTTCGGCGCAGTGTCCAGAAACAAAAACAAAAGTCGTGTTTTTGTCATTATGCAGCACTGACGAGAACATGAAGCTTCTCGAGCCTTACATGCGAGACCTCCTCGTGAACGGGAAAGAGTGCCGAGTGCTTCGCGATTCCGCAGCTACAATGGATGTAGTTCACCCCTCTTACGTAGAACCCGATATGTTCACGGGCGAGTGCGCATGGATCAAGCAAGCCGTGGAAGCTCATAGCGTGTGTCTGCCCGTAGCAAAAGTGCTTATTGAAGGACCTTTCGGAGCACTTGAGACGGAGGCGGCAGTGTCATCTATGCTGCCCCCCCCCCCCCCCCCCAGTACCCGTACCTATTTTCGAACAGGTCCGATCCCCTCCTGCGCGAGAAGGGGCTTTTGTTTGGTGAGGCTAGCGTTCAGGCCTTAACCAGATCGAAGGTTCGGGAGCTCGCTGCAAAGGCGGTAGTTGCGGGGCCGACGTTGTCGAACAATGAGAAAGGGTCAGAGGTGCAGCAAGCTGATATTCAGAGCACGCCCGAACTGAATAAAATTGAGCCTGTAGCGTTAAAGGCACCAGATACTGGAGAGGAAATGCCCGACACGGGAAAGTTAGAAGAGCTATCTGCAGATTTGCTCATCGCGCCTACGTCAGACGGACTTAATAGGTTGCTAAAAGTCAGCCGGGCGGCTTTGATAGCCGAGCAAAAGAAGGATGGTAGCCTAGAAAACATACGCTGCATTGTCAAGGAAGGTATCGCCAAGAAAAATGCTCGCTTTGTGGAAAGAGGTGGGGTCCTGTACCGGAAGTATCTAGACCGCAGGGGAGTGGAGTTCGATCAGCTGATCGTGCCTCAGTGCTACCGTTAGGATCTGTTGCGCTTGTCGCATGGGGGTTCGTGGTCCGGACACCTAGGAGTTAAGAAAACTAAGGACCGTCTCTTGCAAGAGTACTATTGGCCAGGGTGTTTTCGGGACGCAGACCACTTTGTGAAGACATGCGACACCTGTCAGCGGGTGGGCAAACCAGGGGACAAATCGAGGGCGCCGTTGAAGTTGGTACCTATCATTACGGAGCCTTTCAGACGGCTCGTTATTGATACAGTGGGACCTCTGCCGGTAACAGCCACGGGGTACAGACACATTTTGACTGTGATCTGCCCAGCGACAAAGTTCCCTGAAGCAGTGCCGCTTAAAGAACTCAGCTCAGTTGAGATAGTCAATGCACAACTGTCCATATTTGCGCGAGTTGGTTTTCCTGCGGAAATCCAGTCAGATCAGGGCACGGTGTTTACGAGCGCTTTGATGACAGCCTTTCTCGAAAGGTGCGGGGTAAAGCTGTTACACAGCTCAGTGTACCACCCACAGCCGAATTCCGTTGAGAAGCTCCACTCCGTCATGAAGCGCGTGTTGAGAGCATTGTGTTTTGAACAACAAACTGACTGGGAGCTGTGTCTGCCTGGGGTGATGTTTGCATTAAGGACCGCGCCGCATGCGGCTACGGGGTTTTCGCCAGCTGAGCTGGTGTACGGTCGCTCGCTGCGATCTCCGCTTCGCATGCTTCGAGAATCGTGGGAAGGCAGGGGCGACGACCCAGTCGTGGTGGAGTACGTGCTTAGGCTCCTCCAACGCTTAAGAAGGGCACAGGAGTTGTCAGGTGAAGCAATGGCAAAGGCCCAGCAGAGGGCCAAGGTTTATTATGATCGGACAGCCAGGGCCCGTCGTTTTGAGGTGGGCGATGAGGTCATGATATTGCGCACGTCGCTAAAGAACAAACTCGACGTGCAGTGGGAGGGCCCAGCACGGATTGTTCAAAAACTGTCGGACGTTAACTACGTGGTGAGTCTGCCAGGAAAGCGGAAAGCACAGCAAGTTTACCACTGTAATCTGCTCAAACCCTATAAACAACGGGAAGCAGTGGTGTGCATGATGGTAAACGTTCCCGAAGAGCTTCCGGTCGAGCTTCCGGGACTAGGCTCAGTGACGAACAGGAAAGACACCGATCAAGTCATTAGTGACTTAATCAGTAAAGCATCGCTGTCGCCTGAGCAGAAAACCGAACTACACCAGCTCTTACAAGAGTTTCAAGGTCTGTTCTCTGAGAGGCCTGGTAGGACTTCTGTCCTTACTCATGACGTAGAACTCACCTCCCCAGAGCAAATACGATCCAAGGCGTACCGGGTGTCACCCCGCCAGAGCGATATTATGGAGGCTGAGGTAAAGAAAATGCTACAGCTCGGTGTTATTGAGGCGGGTGAGAGTGATTATACCTCCCCTTTGATTTTAGTTGAGGTACCGGGCAAGGAACCTCGTGCTTGCGTCGACTACCGCAGGCTTAATTCCATCACTAAGGATCAAATTTATCCGATCCCTAACATCGAGGAGCGCATTGAGAAAGTTAGTAGCGCTCAGTTTATTTCCACCCTAGATCTTGTCAGGGGTTATTGGGAGGTTCCACTTACAGAAGAGGCTAGTAGGTATGCGGCGTTCATTTCACCAATGGGAACGTTCCGTCCTAAAGCTTTGAGTTTTGGTTTGAAGAACGCGCCATACTGCTTTTCAAGCATCATGGTTAAAGTGTTGCGGGGACAGCAAGAATTCGCTTTACCGTATCTAGACGACGTAGCGATATTCTCCGCATCCTGGCCTGAGCATATGGCCCACTTGCGGGCAGTGCTAACCCGCCTGCGCGATGCGGGCTTGACAGTCAAGGCTCCCAAGTGCCAGTTCGCACAGGCCGAGGTTGTCTACCTCGGTCACGTGATTGGACGGCGTCGTCGCCGCCCCTCTGAAATAAAGGTGGCCGCTGTGGGAGACTTCCCGCAACCGCGCACGAAGACCGATATTCGGTGGTTCTTAGGTGTCGCCGGCTACTATCAGACGTACATCCCCAGGTACTCTGATATCGCGGCTCCCCTGACGGATGCTCTAAGAAAAACAGAGCCCCAAACAGTCGTATGTGATGAGACAAAGGAAAGAGCTTTTAGCGCCCTAAAGAGCGCCCTAACAAGCCAGCCTGTGCTACGATCGCCTGACTACACAAAAGGGTTCGTTGTTCAGTACGATGCTAGTGAGCGAGGCATGGGCGTTGTACTGTGCCAACGGGAAAATGGAGAAGTGGAACACCCCGTCCTGTATGCTAGTCGTAAGCTGACCAGTCGTGAGCAGGCGTACAGCGCCACCGAGAAAGAGTGTGCGTGTCTCGTGTGGGCCGTTCAGAAATTGTCATGCTACCTAGCCGGCTCGAGGTTTATCATTGAGACGGATCACTGCCCTCTCCAATGGCTGCAGACCATCTCTCCCAAAAATGGCCGCCTCCTGCGCTGGAGCCTCGCTTTGCAACAATATTCCTTTGAGGTGCGTTACAAAAAGGGGAGTCTCAATGGTAACGCCGATGACTTAAGTCGAAGCCCCTAACGTAGGAATCAGCCTCAGAGTTGTTTGTTACTGATGTTTTTCTTCCTGAGGCAGGATTTTTAACATATTGCTTTTGTTTAGTGTTTCAAAGTGATGACGTGCTTTCTAGTGCAATTTTCCAATTTGTGGACGCGTTCTGAGTGCTGCTAGACTACTGTAAGGAACTAGGCAGTGGTAAAAAAGGCGAAAGAGCCTGGCAGGACTTGGTGAGGGTTGTTTCGTGCTTGCTCACTGAGCGGTTGAGTTTCGGCGTAGTTCTAACGCTTGTCGGGAACGAGAACAAAAATGTCAACTCTCCCGAAGTCACTTTGCAGTGTCCTGGGTGAACCTGAACGAAAGAACGAGGCCTTCTCTGTGCGCTGCGCTCAAGAAACGCCGAAGGACGCCCGACTTCGGTTATGAGCATCATCGAGCGACATCCCTCCGGACAGCGGATGCAGTCCCCTGACCATCGGGATCTCCTTCCCCCGGCGGGGCGGTCTGTTACGTTTCGCCTACAACGCGCGGTGTAGCCGGCGCGGATGCAAAGGACGCCCGGGCTTCGTTCAAAGCGGCGGACATTTTGGCCCGTTCAGCGCCGCCGATACGTTTACCCGCCATGCGCGTCCAGGCATGTTTCAATGCCACGTGTCTTCGTGAGCGCTTGTGTGTGTGTGTGCATGTTGGTGCCCACGCTTGTCAAGGCGGGGCAGCCGGGGAGAGGAGCTCCCCAAGTGGGAAGCGAGGAGGTCTGACCGGCGCCGGCCCGGCGGATGTGTCACCTTCTAGTCTCGACGTGCCCGAGCGCCGCCGTGACGTGGTCTCATCCAGAGACGTTCCTTCTTCCCCTCGACTCCGAGAGTATAAGAGCAGCTGCTCCCGGACGCCGAGAGAGGCTCCGATTTCTTCTGTTGAGTAACGTGCTCTCCCGTCTCTCCACTTCGGTCGACCTGACCGCCCGCTCTTTTGCGATGCTAGAATAAACAAGTTGTTCTGTTACCCAGGCCGCCAGGCCAACGCTACCCTTGGGGCTTGCGACCCATTTGCAACAATGGGCGTCAGCGCTGAGATTCCAACACAGGCAATCTCCTTCGGAAGGAGGCTGGAAGCAGTGTTGAAGAGATGGGCAGCAGAAGCGTGCGCTCCCCTTAGTTTGCTCACGCCCACATGTCAACGTTGTGGCAGCATGTGTTCACTGTCATGGAGTGACCTCGGTTCTTGTTCCCACGATGGACCACGTGCCTGCAAATTTAACTTGCAAAGGAATGTTTAAAAGGACGTCTTGTTGGGCGAGTTGGTCACAATTCATCTTGGGTACTAGGCGCAAAAACACACACGACACAAGTATTGCAGTCGCTCTGTCGGTCTCCTTCCTTGTGTCGTGTGTGTTTTCGCGCCTAGTACCCAAGATGAAAAGGAATGTTTACTTCATTTGAACGCCGACCAATCTACCAACCTCACTTCAGGCAGTTGTGCAATACTTTGTAATTGCACTGACTGGTTCGTCTATAGGGCGACACCGACTTATTATTCGTCAATGGTACTTGCAAAGCTTTGGATGGTGACGCTGCATGCCATGGACAAAAAGAAAGTATCAACCGCGACTGTCATTAGCGTAAAGTGACGGACGGACACACAAAGAAAAACGGTGTTTGCTGCTCCTGACTGCTTTTGATGTGAAATATTATTTGCCCAATGCTCGTTTTAAACAAGGGTCTTCCAGCGCAGCAGGTCAATCTTTTAAGAATGAAATAATCAGCCTGCACTATAATACACACATTGGTCGTGCCAACGCGAAATAACTGAATAACAGACCTGGTAAGTGCATCTCCGTTGCACAACATAAGTTTCAGCACACACCCTGAGAGTACGGGTACACGTTTGCGTCTCATTTGGGGCAAAAACAGAGAAATTCAGCAGGCGAGTAATACCCAAGTTCACCAGTCTAATTTATAAGCAAGAGGTATCTCAAAAACGTTGCTCTTTCGTCCCAAAGGCGAAGCGTAGATAGCGATAGCGAATTAGTGGACAGCTATACGACGTAACGTTAGTAGTATTGTGGGCCATGTATGTTTGTAAAGATAATAATACGAACTAAATCAAAAGCATGATGTCACGCGAACAAAGAAATATGAACACATCTCACCGTGAATCACCGTGGGCATCTCTCGATGACCGCGGTAACTCGCTGTCAAGACGCTGCAAAGAGGAAACACGACAGCAGCAGCGAAGAAATTGACCTTCACGCTGCCGCTCGCATCGAGGTGAACTAAGTCCCAAAAACAGCGCAGCGCGGACTCTGTGCCCGTAACCAATAACTTTCAAGATACAGCAGTCCGGCCTGGCGCGGGCGGCCACTTGGGCCACCTGGCATAGAATGAACCCACCCCCTCTCTCGCTACCCTCTCCCGGAAGAGTTGCGAGTGACAGAAGGCGACGCGCTTCCTCCCCGCTTTTCGCTGTTTCGTATGCGAGATTGAGCAACGACGGCCGGCTCACCGTCGCACGCTTTCACTCACCGGCGCATTCACCATACGGCGCGCGGCGAGTATAATATAACCGTTGGACTTTAACGCCGTCGAACGCCGATGGGATAAATGCATCTGGAATGTGCATATAATTCCTATCGAAAGAAAATATAACATCTTACCAGTTCATCTCAGTCTTCCATCATTGCAGTTATCATATTTCAGTGCGTTGTTACCATTCGCCGCTGAAGCGATCGGTCTTAACTGCTTGGTGCTTTCTTCATTGCCCAGGCTGGCCCATTGGGGCATTGCACAGCCTTCACGATAGCTTTAAAGTTGGAACAGGTTTTATGTTTCTTCTATGGAACCTGAAAAAAAAAAAGTTGCAGACCCCTTATTGTGGGACTTTAAGTTATGCTATGTCCTGTGCTAGCGGGGCTTAGCGGAGAGACGAGAAGTAGGAGTCGGATTCCTGATTAATAAGGATATAGCTGGTAACATACAGGAATTCCAGAGCATTAAGGAGAAGGTGGCAGGTCTTGTTGTGAAAGTTAATAAAAGGTACAAATTCAAGGTCGTACAAGCCTGCGCCACTACATCCAGTCATGATTACCAGGCAGTCGAAAGCTTCTATGAAGACGTGGAATCGGCGATGGGTAAAGTCAAAACAAAATACACTATACTAATGAGCGACTTCAATGCCAGGGTGCGCAAGAAGCAGGCTGGAGACAAGTCGGTGGGGGAATATGTCATATTTTCTAGGAATCACAGGCGAGAGTTATTAGTAGATATTCCAGGACGGAATAATATGCGGATAATGAATACCTACTTCCGCAAGCGGGATAGCCGAAAGTGGATGTGGCGGAGCGCAAATGGTGACACTAGAAATTGAATAGACTTCATACTCTGTGCTAACCCTGGCATCATACAAAATGTGGACGTGCTCGGCAAAGCAACGGAAGAAACGGATACATCAGGAGCCGATAAATTAGTTAGCGGTAAGAGGGAACATAGAGGAATTCCGGATCAAGCTGAAAAAGAGATATTCGACTTTAACTCAGGAAGAGGACATTAGTGTTGAAGCAATGAACGACAATCTTATGGGCATCCTTAGGGAGTGTGACAAAGAATTCGGTGGTAACATCGTTAGACTGCATACCAGTAAGCTATCGCATGAGACGAAAGATCTGTATAAGAAACGCCAATGTATGAAAGCCTCTAACCTTACAGCTAGAATAGAACCGGAAAACGTTCCATGTTTATAAACAAGCGTAAGACAGCTGACATAAGGAAGTATAATACGGATAGAATTGAACATGCTCTCAGGAAGGAAGGATGCCTAAAAGCAGTGAAGAGTCTAGGTATAGGCAAAAATCAGATGTATGCGTGAAGACACAAAGCCGGCAATATCATTACTAATATATATGAGATAGTTCAAGTGGCTGAAGGGTTCTATAGAAATTTATACACTACCAGTGGCAAGAACGAAGATAATGGAAGAGAGAATAGTCTAGTAGAATTGCACACCCCCCAAGCAACGCCGGAAGCAGTAAAGAAAGCCTTGGGAGCTAAGCAAAGGGGGAAGGCAGCTGGGGAGGATCAGGTAACAGCAGCTTTGTTGGAGGATCGTGGGCAGATTGTTCTAGAAAAACTGGCCACCCTGTATACGCAATGCTTCGTGACTTCGAGCGTACCGGAATATTGGAAGAACGCTAACATAATCCTAATCCATAAGAAAGGGGACGCCAAAGACTTGAAAAATTATAGACCAATCAGCTTACTGTCAGTTGCCTACGAAGTACTTACTAAGGTATTAACAAATATAATCAGGAACACCTTAGACATTTGTCAACCAAAGGAGCAGGCAGGATTTCGTAAAGGCTGCTCAAGGATAGACCATAGTCACACTACCAATCAGGTGATAGAGAAATGTGCGGAATATAACCAACCCGTATATATAGCTTCTATTGATTACGCGAAAGCGTTTGATTCTGTCCAAACCTCAGCACTCATGGAGGCATTACTGAATCAGGCTGTGCACGAGCCGTATGTAAAAACACCCAAGATATCCATAGCGGCTCCACAGCCACCGTAGTCCTCCATAAAGTAAGCAACAAAATCCCAACAGAGAAAGGTGGCAGGCAGGGAGATACGATCTCTCCAATGCTATTCACAGCGTGTTTACAGGAGGTATTCAGAGACCTGGAGTGGGAAGAATTGGGGATAAAAGTTAATGGAGAATACCTTAGTAACTTGTGATTCTCTGATGATATTGCCTTGCTTAGTAAATCAGGAGACCAATTGCAATGCATGCTCACTGACCTGGAGAGGCAAAGCAGAAGGGTGGGTCAAAAAATTAATCTGCAGAAAACTAAAATAATGTTTAACACTCTCGGAAGAGTACAGCAGCTTACGATAGGCACTGGAAGTGGTAGGGGAATACATACCTAAGGCTGGTAGTGACCGCGGATCCGGATCATGAGGGCGAAATAATCAGAAGAATAAGAATGGGCTGGGGTGCGTTTCGTAGACATTCTCAGATAATGAACAGCAGGTTGTCATTATCCCTCAAGAGGTAAGTGTATAAAAGCTATGTCTTACCTGTACTCCCCTACGGGGCAGAAACCTGGAGGCGTACGAAAAGTGTTGTACTTAAATTGAGGATGGCGCAACGAGCTATGGAAAGAAGAATGATGGGTTTAACGTTAAGCGATAAGAAAAGAGGACATTGGGTGAGGGAACAAACTCGAGTTCATGACATCTTAGTCGAAATCAAGAAAAAGAAATGGGCATGGGCACGACGTGTAATGAGCAGGCGAGACAACCGATGGTCATTAAGGGTTACGGACTGGATTCCGAGAGCAGGAAAGCGTAGCAGGGTGCGGCAGAGAGTTATTTGGGCGGGTGAGATTAAGAAGTTTGCAGGGACAACATGGCCACAATTAGCACATGAATGGGGTAGCTTGAGAAATATGGGTGAGGCGTTCACCCTGCAGTGGGCACAACCAGGCTGATGATGATTATGATGATGATGATGTTATGAGAAATATTTCGGTTCTGGCTGACCATCCTACATATTCTGTACTTAAGACAAATACCAATGTGTTTGCGTTATCTTTCTGTCATATTAACAGCCGCTTAAATTGTCCACGTTCAAGCTTAACGTTTTTTTTGGGGAATCTTTGTTACAATGTGGTCACTCAGCGCAAGAGGCCACTTTTTGTATCCCAAGTTTCTGAAAAGTGATCACCGGTTACATCCATGTCCGCTCTAATGGAACGCTATGCATTTCGATTTTATGTGTGGGGCGAATCGATTAGTACAATTGAAAGCCACGTGGGTACCAGAAATTAAGCTGGGCTCTTTGACGAGCCACGTATAAAAGCTGACGTGCTTGACCCGCAAATCCTACTTTAACGATTGCTGCTTGTACTCACCACTAATGTTGTGCTTGGAAACAACACAATTTGTACACTGGTTAAGAGATGATGAAAGTGGTAAGCCTGGCTTCATCAATAACGCCTCAGAACTTCGCACACTTTCTGTATAGCGTTATCTGCTAACAACTAAACCATTGCGGCATGTGGCTGGTTTCACAGACGATGCAGCCTAGCACAGCACTGCAAAGCAAGAGTTGTCACAATTCGAAAATACGAAAACTGGCAGGTGACAAAAGTGCAAACGTAAAGAACTAGTCCCTTTTGACACAGGAAGAGCACGAATGGTTTAACTGTTGAGAATCCGGCTGTTAGTTTCGAAGGCAGATATGTTAGGATGCAATCTGTCACGCATTTCCTTTTCTGAGAAGACCCGAGTCAGGAGAGATAAAACGTTTTCTGGCTACTGGAAGATGTCTTGAAACAGGGCAAGAGGGCTTCGCAACAAACGGTAGCTAAACCTTAACATATACGCTCTAGTAATTCCGGCAATCGCTCGGCTCGTATGAACTAGCTAATACCTCTGGTCATGTTCTGCCGAAGACCTGATGGCGCTTCAAAGCCAGCTGCTAACCTCTCAAACGATTTCATTAGACTAAATTTGCAGAATGGTTGGGTGAATTGCTTTGAGGTACCGTTTGTTGCGACATTCAAGTCACCGTGAGCCAAAAGCTGGACCCTTATCCCGGCAAGTTCTGAGAACCAAATCAGATCATCCGGGCAACTAGTGAAAACTGAGACATATGCGGTGCATGGTCCCAGCCCTTTGCGCAGAAGAACATTACATGCGCTAGTTACTCCGCCAACATGATAAAATAAATATTACTTCCGAATGCTTCCTAATGCTTGATCGCAATATCACTCAACCTGTAACTTCTAGTGCGAAGAAGTTTTATTTGTCGTTTCGAATAGCGACGTTAAAAATGCCGATACAAGGCCTTATAGACTTGATTGTCGTCTTTCGCGCTGTCACATGGTTGCCTGCTCAACGCCAGCAGTCCGCGAGTTCCACAGCTCGAGAAATGGCACCATGCTGCGCCACGAAGACAATGTCGTCCGGCGCGCTGCGGATGGCTGTTTGTCCGTGAGGGCATTCAAGAGAGTTCAAGAGAAGTTCGTGTGGTGAGAGGTATTTTGGCATGGTGGAGTGTGCGCTTGCGAACATTCACTATACCAATTTTAAGATTGCGGCTAGCATCATCTCCAACCAATTTGTTTTGCCGATAGCCATTTCAAGCTTACATCTATTCTACATTACGGGGAAGCGGGTAGGTCTTTATTTCTTACGTGTTTGCAATTCTCCTAATCAGACAGCACCTTATCCAATACAGTAATATGTATCAGGGAAAGCTTTACGAAAATGAACTACTACAGCAATATTATACATTGCGACGAATTGCAGTTTGGCGGGTATTGCGGCTGATAAAGTCCGTAATTCGGCGGGACTTTCATTAATTCAACTGCCTCTTACATCTTCACACGGCAAGAAACCCTGTTATTTATTTATTCTCCATAAATCCTCTATTTATGGTCAAGCAGCGCAAAGTAAGGTAATAATCAACCCTTTATTTCAGGTACCTTCACCTGCGGTAACTTAACTTGCACCAATGAGTGCGATGGCCAACAAGAAGGCTGGCATTTCAATCCAGAATTTGGTTTGTGCTTTCTTAATGACCATGAACATTGTGGCGGTAAGGGCAATAACTTTCCAAACTGTACAGCATGCAACGCACACTGCAAGAGTAAGTGAATTATTGGTTTTATGACAAAGCATGTTATTGGTCATATTTAATAAGCCTACTTGAAGCAGCACATAAAGTGAAAGGACTTGCACCCGCATTATGCTCAAATTTATCGAACCACAAAATAATTCTGCCTTTTTCTCTAGCTCTATGGTGCTGCAGACTGATTGCCTCGAATCTGCATGTATCAGCAAACGGACGGTGAACTGACGCATGGACGCATTACAAGCACTTCTCTTTAAACAAATTTGTGCCTTAAAATTAGAAACTTAATTGTGATTAATTTTGCTGTCCTACTACTGTTAATTAGGTCACATCGCTCAGTTTATCGATCCTCGAAACCAACAGAAAGGTGTTGCCTGAAAGCTGCTTTTATTCATTTTAAAGAAAGCTTTCATTGCAGCATTTTTAGGTCAAACCGCGTCCTGCTTCCCTTAATAAAACCAATCCAGCAGATCGATCAACTACAGCGTCCTGCCGGATTTTATTATTATTGCCCCGCACTTTCGGTTCACCTCCAGAGAGCGCCATAAATACAAAATAAATGAGAAAAAAATTCAAACAACACATGTACAGTACAAAATTCATGGGTTTCATACAGATATGGTACTACATCATAAGTTTAGTCGCAATTTTAAATACGGAAATGTATGAAAAAAATTAGAATTACATGGAAATAACTCATTACCGCACACCAAAGCCCAGGATTGTAAAGTTGGGAGACCCGGCACGTGAGCACGACTTTGGCTAAATTTCTGGAAACACAAGCTCAGCGTTTCTGTGTACCTCTCTCCCTTCTTGTAGTCGTCTGTTTGCGCTGTTACCCACATGTTTTAAGATGAAACAACTCGCCAAAAATGAGTATTCATCGGAAGCAGAAAGTGGAAGTAATTACGTTACTAATGATCTTAATTACAGGAAGGTGGCATGATACTTAACTGGTCAAATAATGAAAAACAAATGCTTCCGAATTTTCTTCGTGCGTTGAGTTCGCCTAACGTTAACGTAAAGAACACTAAGGCCGAGGTACGAGTGCCATTAAGATGCAACTAAGTCAAACCTTAGGGTTGCCTACCTCTTTCTTTCTCTACCGCAGGGTCATGAGATGCATCTTCATTATACTGAACATTACAGCAGTCACGCCCTAATTCGAGTCTGGATGAACACAGACCCCAGCTGAAATATCACTTGCAAGTAAAATTTGCAATGGAACTCTGTGAGGGGTTCTCTCACACGAAGCCGCAAGCTGGCAACCGTCGTTTGTTAGAAGCTTGGCTGCCGCGTCAGCATTCTGGTTCATTTTGGCTGCACCTCCTATTGAGCGAGAGTAGGTTGTTCGGGAACTCACCGAGAAGTTGGTATGCAGTCCCACCAAAAAAAACAAAAACAAAGAAGGAAGTCCAAACGGCGCCTGCTGCATTGCTAATATCAATTTGAAGACGCTGCACTACTTGCACCAGCGAGTAAGGTGTAGCCAAATAAACGAACTTAGCGATGTTATCCGTACACGTAGGCAGTCTGAACATTTCAAGTTATCAAAAAGAGACGCACCGCCTCTTTTGTCACAGTGCACTTTATCCTGAGCAAACGCATGGTGGCACGGCCCGCTGTTAGCACAAGAGCGCCCACCCCCCCTTCCATATTGGTTCCGACGATGGCTGTCAAGCATCTCCTGAAGCAGGGTTGGCACCATGATGCTATACGCCATAATCATACCACTTATATAGCTCATGATCGCCCATTCTCATGATAGTTTTCTGGCGACCACATTTTACTGGCCAGCCGCTGTTACATATTTATCGCTTGGGTCAAACTTGCATTTATGTACGAGAGCTCTCTTAAATGTTGTGGTGCGACATCAAATTGATCTTCTCGCTGATCAAATTGCATACGGGACGCGAGTAGTGATGTGCATTCTAGAAATTACACGAGCACAAAAAATTACATATGAGCTTAAAATTAGCCGTTCATAAATAACCGACGCGTTCGAACCATCGCTCAGATTTCGACAATCAACTGTTCTTCTCGCGGCTATTTTGTGATCTGAGTTTCACCGAAAGAAAAGTTCTGCCAATAAAACATTATTTAGCGAGTGTATTGCTTCTCTCTTGTTCTTAAGCATCACGACACCGTGACAATACGCGTTTTGGTTTCATTTTGTTTGGACATCTCGCTCAGTCTCATCTGTGGGCGACTTCGTCACTTTTTAGTACCAGACGCGCTCAGTGAGACACGCCTTTATTTGGTGTGTGTTATCGCAAATACGTGGGTCCAAATAACAGTATTGATGGAATAAAGTTACTGTGTGAAGCTGTAATAACGCAAAATATGAGCAAATATTGTCGTAACTGAAATATAGATCTTCTTGCACAATATGCAAACAAAGCCGGCCTCTTTCCTCTTCTGGACGCCACTGCAAAGTGTTTGCAGTGGCTAGTCGCGCGGCGATATCGCGTGCATTCGCCGGCTTCTTTCACGCTCGAGAAAACACTTTTATGCAGCACATATTGTGCAACAGAAACCTATATCGGATGATTCTCATGTTGCTCTACAGTTTTATTCTTTACACTTGTCATTTAACTATATTATTTGAGAAGGTAATATGTTTATGTAGATGAATTATGTAATTTGTGGAATTCAAAAAATTACTCGTAGTATTTTTGAGATGATAAGCGACATTAACTTGGTTCTCTCAGCTACATGACGTTCGCATATATTTAAAGCCTGGTACATGATAGTTGGGGCCCCCTGCATACTGATTCGCCAAACGGATTCCGAGTCTAGCTCTCCATTCAGAAGAACGGATGAAGGGCAAATTAGTCCGTGCAGCAATCGTGCTCTTCTTGGTAGACTCAATGTTGTCGTGTTTACCGAATAAAACAGCGTGGAGAGCTCTATATATTTGCCTCTCATACCGGTAATCTAACAGCCGACCATCAAACTAACTACGTTACCTCCGCAAGTGAAAAATAATTATGGGGCTTTACGTGCGAAAACCATTTTCTGATTATGTGGCACGCTGTAGTGGAGGAATCAGGAAATTTTGACCACCTGGGGTTATTTAAAGTGAACCTAAATGTAAGTATACCGGTGTTTTCACATTTCATCCCATTCGAAACCTCGGCCAGTGACCGAGCTTCACTGCATTCAGAAATATGTGTTGTCTATGGTGTGAAAGTGAAGACGGTCTTCAGTTTATATACAGGGGCAAATACGCCGAAATTCCGCTGTAATACAGCCACAGCAGCACACGACGCGCACTGCTTGTAAGAGGCCTCTGACTGCAGTGCCGCATTTCTCGTGGTGAGGCGGACAAGTGCTAAACTACGCTTCACGCACGGCAGACGGCACACTTGCCCATTTAGCCACCGCAAGGATGGCATGGCAGGAATCTGATCACGAAGCTGCAA
This sequence comes from Dermacentor andersoni, assembly GCF_023375885.2. Classification (NCBI taxonomy): domain Eukaryota; kingdom Metazoa; phylum Arthropoda; class Arachnida; order Ixodida; family Ixodidae; genus Dermacentor; species Dermacentor andersoni. The sequence goes on along the minus strand of NC_092820.1, from coordinate 88,925,488 downwards.
GGATGACATTGGAGCGCCTACAAGGCCATCACCGACGATATGATAGCTGTTGCAAGATGGTGACGACCTTGTAACCACATGAAGATATTTTCATGACTACGAGAGTATGACGACAATGAAGTGACGATGGCTAATCCAGAATCTTCTATAATGACCTTGGCTTGACAACAAACGGATGACGAAGCTATAGTGGCAAAAATGGCACGACCACGACATTTGACGATGACGGTATGACAATGAATGCATAATATAGACTTACTGACAACGAGTTAATGACGACAAAGGCTTAACAACGGCACCCCTATCGTAAGTGAATAGCGACACCATTACTAAAACCTAATATCAAAGAAAAATGTTGACCGAATTACGAAGGTGGTATGATGGCGACGGCGTCGCAACGATGGGGTCTAGTTACGCAATTGATGATCTTGCTTCATGTCAGGACGATGGCATGAGAACCATGGTGTGACTATGATGGATTGTGTATTGATGATGGCATAACGTCGACAGCATGACGAGAGTCGATAGACAAAGTTTGAATGATGACAATGCAATGGCCACGAGGGCACAACGACCACGGTGTGACAACAAATCTATGACTATGCGACTATGGTGGCTTGACGAGGACAGCATGACAAGTGTCTGATAGAAAAGCCGCTATGAAGGCAATGTAATGTTCACAATAGCATCACGAACACGAGCGTGTACCTAGCGACCCAAGCTATTAGACAACTTGGTCCACTGTATCAGCGTAGACAGCATCGCAATGACGGCTTGACGTGAGTCAAATCGCGTAGCTGGAATGACGACGATAGCATGACCACGACGGTATCGTAACTGCCCCCCTTCCCCCCCGACCGCATGTCTACACTCTATCTCGGTAGTTACTTGCAGCGCTGTGTAAGCTATGTGAATTCTTAGCCAATAAGAAGGAGCAATAGCCCTCATGAGGTATAGTTAATGTACATGGCTTTCGCAGGGAGCGTTATGCTCCCTGCGAAAGCCATTTCCACTAAATCTGTTGAGGTGCGCTCACCCGCGCGGGCTGCGCCGCATCGTTTGCTGAGCTTCTGCTTGCTACCGATCATACCGGTATTTGCTCCATGTTTGGTGGATGGACGCATGAAATGTTTTGGCACGGTAACTATAGCAGCCGTTATATGCCTGCGACAGCAGGAATTACTTTTAGCTGTAGGCTTTTCTCTGTAGTTACCTTGCAATCTCCTTATCAGAAGTAAGGGTGAAAGCCCTTGAATATCTTTACCGGCGCACAGCGTCTGCTCGGCAGCTTCTCATTAACGTCATCATGCACCATATAACAGTGGGGTTGTTAATTAATGAGGCAGTGAACAACTAGGCTCTTATATCGTTTCGCATCGTCAACACAACAACACTGCTGATTGTTAGGCGCCATGTGATTACTGGCAATAAACCATTTGTACGGCTCGGCGTCCTGTCTGTAGTTCTAGCAGCGTGAAACCAAACAGCCGATCTCAATATTTGCTACGAAACTTGCCTAATGATTTCACCTCAGCTCAAGATGAAACTTAGCAATGACGAGTTTTGCCACATGTTTGTTGCTGACAGAGTGGAGGACCTGTAATAAGCGCGAATGCAGATCGAAGCGGGGCTCGGCGCTCTATGGGCGCTGTCATGTTGCCACGGTTAGGGTGGCTATTACGCTTACCGGCGGTAACAGCTGATGTAACGAACGCAAAAATGGACGCGGACACTGGTAAGGCGACAAGGACTAGGCGGCAAGGGACAAGGAGAAGCGCACAGTAATTCTCGGCATTCGACGTGCATGCGTGAAAGTCATATAATGTCACGAATCGTTTGAACATATAATGTAGTGAGCAAAACTAAATATCTCAAGTGTAGCCGATTATCAGCCAGTTATGTCCGGAACTATCTTCGACTGCGCGAGAATATTGCCTGTGTAAACCTCGTACCTTCGGCAGTGCTGCAAGGTACTGGTGACATGGAGTGGTGAGACAGACAGACAGACAGACAGACAGACAGACAGGCAGACAGGCAGGCAGGCAGGCAGGCAGGCAGGCAGGCAGGCAGGCAGGCAGGCAGGCAGGCAGGCAGGCAGGCAGGCAGGCAGGCAGGCAGGCAGGCAGGCAGGCAGGCAGGCAGGCAGGCAGGCAGGCAGGCAGGCAGGCAGGCAGGCAGGCAGGCAGGCAGGCAGGCAGGCAGGCAGGCAGGCAGGCAGGCAGGCAGGCAGGCAGGCAGGCAGGCAGGCAGGCAGGCAGGCAGGCAGGCAGGCAGGCAGGCAGGCAGGCAGGCAGGCAGGCAGGCAGGCAGGCAGGCAGGCAGGCAGGCAGGCAGGCAGGCAGGCAGGCAGGCAGGCAGGCAGGCAGGCAGGCAGGCAGGCAGGCAGGCAGGCAGGCAGGCAGGCAGGCAGGCAGGCAGGCAGGCAGGCAGGCAGGCAGGCAGGCAGGCAGGCAGGCAGGCAGGCAGGCAGGCAGGCAGGCAGGCAGGCAGGCAGGCAGGCAGGCAGGCAGGCAGGCAGGCAGGCAGGCAGGCAGGCAGGCAGGCAGGCAGGCAGGCAGGCAGGCAGGCAGGCAGGCAGGCAGGCAGGCAGGCAGGCAGGCAGGCAGGCAGGCAGGCAGGCAGGCAGGCAGGCAGGCAGGCAGGCAGGCAGGCAGGCAGGCAGGCAGGCAGGCAGGCAGGCAGGCAGGCAGGCAGGCAGGCAGGCAGGCAGGCAGGCAGGCAGGCAGGCAGGCAGGCAGGCAGGCAGGCAGGCAGGCAGGCAGGCAGGCAGGCAGGCAGGCAGGCAGGCAGGCAGGCAGGCAGGCAGGCAGGCAGGCAGGCAGGCAGGCAGGCAGGCAGGCAGGCAGGCAGGCAGGCAGGCAGGCAGGCAGGCAGGCAGGCAGGCAGGCAGGCAGGCAGGCAGGCAGGCAGGCAGGCAGGCAGGCAGGCAGGCAGGCAGGCAGGCAGGCAGGCAGGCAGGCAGGCAGGCAGGCAGGCAGGCAGGCAGGCAGGCAGGCAGGCAGGCAGGCAGGCAGGCAGGCAGGCAGGCAGGCAGGCAGGCAGGCAGGCAGGCAGGCAGGCAGGCAGGCAGGCAGGCAGGCAGGCAGGCAGGCAGGCAGGCAGGCAGGCAGGCAGGCAGGCAGGCAGGCAGGCAGGCAGGCAGGCAGGCAGGCAGGCAGGCAGGCAGGCAGGCAGGCAGGCAGGCAGGCAGGCAGGCAGGCAGGCAGGCAGGCAGGCAGGCAGGCAGGCAGGCAGGCAGGCAGGCAGGCAGGCAGGCAGGCAGGCAGGCAGGCAGGCAGGCAGGCAGGCAGGCAGGCAGGCAGGCAGGCAGGCAGGCAGGCAGGCAGGCAGGCAGGCAGGCAGGCAGGCAGGCAGGCAGGCAGGCAGGCAGGCAGGCAGGCAGGCAGGCAGGCAGGCAGGCAGGCAGGCAGGCAGGCAGGCAGGCAGGCAGGCAGGCAGGCAGGCAGGCAGGCAGGCAGGCAGGCAGGCAGGCAGGCAGGCAGGCAGGCAGGCAGGCAGGCAGGCAGGCAGGCAGGCAGGCAGGCAGGCAGGCAGGCAGGCAGGCAGGCAGGCAGGCAGGCAGGCAGGCAGGCAGGCAGGCAGGCAGGCAGGCAGGCAGGCAGGCAGGCAGGCAGGCAGGCAGGCAGGCAGGCAGGCAGGCAGGCAGGCAGGCAGGCAGGCAGGCAGGCAGGCAGGCAGGCAGGCAGGCAGGCAGGCAGGCAGGCAGGCAGGCAGGCAGGCAGGCAGGCAGGCAGGCAGGCAGGCAGGCAGGCAGGCAGGCAGGCAGGCAGGCAGGCAGGCAGGCAGGCAGGCAGGCAGGCAGGCAGGCAGGCAGGCAGGCAGGCAGGCAGGCAGGCAGGCAGGCAGGCAGGCAGGCAGGCAGGCAGGCAGGCAGGCAGGCAGGCAGGCAGGCAGGCAGGCAGGCAGGCAGGCAGGCAGGCAGGCAGGCAGGCAGGCAGGCAGGCAGGCAGGCAGGCAGGCAGGCAGGCAGGCAGGCAGGCAGGCAGGCAGGCAGGCAGGCAGGCAGGCAGGCAGGCAGGCAGGCAGGCAGGCAGGCAGGCAGGCAGGCAGGCAGGCAGGCAGGCAGGCAGGCAGGCAGGCAGGCAGGCAGGCAGGCAGGCAGGCAGGCAGGCAGGCAGGCAGGCAGGCAGGCAGGCAGGCAGGCAGGCAGGCAGGCAGGCAGGCAGGCAGGCAGGCAGGCAGGCAGGCAGGCAGGCAGGCAGGCAGGCAGGCAGGCAGGCAGGCAGGCAGGCAGGCAGGCAGGCAGGCAGGCAGGCAGGCAGGCAGGCAGGCAGGCAGGCAGGCAGGCAGGCAGGCAGGCAGGCAGGCAGGCAGGCAGGCAGGCAGGCAGGCAGGCAGGCAGGCAGGCAGGCAGGCAGGCAGGCAGGCAGGCAGGCAGGCAGGCAGGCAGGCAGGCAGGCAGGCAGGCAGGCAGGCAGGCAGGCAGGCAGGCAGGCAGGCAGGCAGGCAGGCAGGCAGGCAGGCAGGCAGGCAGGCAGGCAGGCAGGCAGGCAGGCAGGCAGGCAGGCAGGCAGGCAGGCAGGCAGGCAGGCAGGCAGGCAGGCAGGCAGGCAGGCAGGCAGGCAGGCAGGCAGGCAGGCAGGCAGGCAGGCAGGCAGGCAGGCAGGCAGGCAGGCAGGCAGGCAGGCAGGCAGGCAGGCAGGCAGGCAGGCAGGCAGGCAGGCAGGCAGGCAGGCAGGCAGGCAGGCAGGCAGGCAGGCAGGCAGGCAGGCAGGCAGGCAGGCAGGCAGGCAGGCAGGCAGGCAGGCAGGCAGGCAGGCAGGCAGGCAGGCAGGCAGGCAGGCAGGCAGGCAGGCAGGCAGGCAGGCAGGCAGGCAGGCAGGCAGGCAGGCAGGCAGGCAGGCAGGCAGGCAGGCAGGCAGGCAGGCAGGCAGGCAGGCAGGCAGGCAGGCAGGCAGGCAGGCAGGCAGGCAGGCAGGCAGGCAGGCAGGCAGGCAGGCAGGCAGGCAGGCAGGCAGGCAGGCAGGCAGGCAGGCAGGCAGGCAGGCAGGCAGGCAGGCAGGCAGGCAGGCAGGCAGGCAGGCAGGCAGGCAGGCAGGCAGGCAGGCAGGCAGGCAGGCAGGCAGGCAGGCAGGCAGGCAGGCAGGCAGGCAGGCAGGCAGGCAGGCAGGCAGGCAGGCAGGCAGGCAGGCAGGCAGGCAGGCAGGCAGGCAGGCAGGCAGGCAGGCAGGCAGGCAGGCAGGCAGGCAGGCAGGCAGGCAGGCAGGCAGGCAGGCAGGCAGGCAGGCAGGCAGGCAGGCAGGCAGGCAGGCAGGCAGGCAGGCAGGCAGGCAGGCAGGCAGGCAGGCAGGCAGGCAGGCAGGCAGGCAGGCAGGCAGGCAGGCAGGCAGGCAGGCAGGCAGGCAGGCAGGCAGGCAGGCAGGCAGGCAGGCAGGCAGGCAGGCAGGCAGGCAGGCAGGCAGGCAGGCAGGCAGGCAGGCAGGCAGGCAGGCAGGCAGGCAGGCAGGCAGGCAGGCAGGCAGGCAGGCAGGCAGGCAGGCAGGCAGGCAGGCAGGCAGGCAGGCAGGCAGGCAGGCAGGCAGGCAGGCAGGCAGGC